>NW_026972115.1:2713599-4070399 GCF_036711695.1 Zophobas morio
TCTTGGAATCCTTGGAAAAATTTCAAACCTTGGAACTTTCAAAATCCACAGGATCTTAATATATTCAGAATCTTTAGGATATTTAAGATCTTCAGAATTTATGCAATCCCCGAAACCCTTGGAATTTCCGGAACCCTAATCCTTGAAATTTTTGTAATCCTTGGAACCCTTGAATTCCTTGGAATAGAGAAAAACATTGGTACCTCTGGAAGCTTTGGAACATTTGGAGTTTTTGGAGCCCTTGCAACCCTAACATTCTTGAGCCCGTTTAAACTCTTGAAATGCGTGAAAACTTTAGAATCTATAGCAATTTTGGTACTTTTGGAAAGTTTGGAACCTGTGGATTTCTTGGAATCCTTGCAATCCTTGGAACCCCCGGTGCCATTGGAATTCTCGAAACCGTCGCAATCCTCGAAATCCACAGAACCTTTAGAATCTCTAGATTTTTAGAAACTTTGGAACCTTTAGAATATTTAGTATCTCTAGGATCTTTAGGATTTTTAGTATCTTTAGGATCTTTAGGATCTTTACCATCTTTAGCATCTTTAGAATCTTTAAAATCTCTAGGATTTCTAGGATCTTTGGTGTTTCTGGAACCTCTGGAACCTCTGAAACACCTCTGGAGCTTTGGAATCTTTGGAATGTTTGGAGTGTTTGGAATCTTTGGAAAGTTTGGAATCTTTTGAATCCTTTGAATCTTTTGAATCATTTGAATCACTTGAATCTTTGGAATATTTTGAATTTTTAGGATCTTTGGAAACTTTAGTATCTTTAGCATCTTTAGGATCTTTAATATCTCTAGGATTTCTAGAATCTCTAGGATCTCTGGGATCTCTGGAATCTCTGGGATCTCTGGAATCTCTGGAACCTCTGGGACCTCTGGACCTTTAGGGTGTCTGGGATCTTTGAAGTCTTTGGAGTCTTTGAAACTTTTGGAATGTTTGAAATGTTTGAAATGTATGGAATGTTGGGAGTGTTTGGAGTGTTTGGAGTGTTTGGAATATTTTGAATGTTTTGAATCCTTTGAATCTTTCGAATCTTTTGAATCTTTTGAATATTTTGAATCTTTTGAATATTTTGAATCTTTAGGATCTTTAGGATCTTTGGAATCATGAGCATCTTTAGCATCGTTAGCATCTTTAGGATTTTTAATATCTCTAGGATCTTTGGGACCTCTGAGATCTCTGGAACCTCTGCAACCTCTGGGACATCTGGACCTTTCGGGTGTCTGAGATCTTTGGAGTCTTTGGAATCTTTGGAATGTTTGTGGAATGTTTGGAATGTTTGGAATGTTTGGAGTGTTTAGAGTGTTTGGAGTGTTTGGAATCTTTTGAATCCTTAGAATTCTTAGAAACCTTAGAATCTATACAATCTTTCGAATGTTTGGAATATTGGAATATTAAAATATTGGAATATTTGGAACAATTGAAATATCTGGAGCATCTGGAGTATCCGGAGTATTCGGAGTATTTGGAGTATTTGGAGTATTTTTGAGTTTTAAGAGTATTTGGAGTATTTGGAGTATTCGGAATCTTTGGAATGGGTAGAATGTTTCAAGTACTTGGAATATTTGGAATACTAGGAATATTTGGAATGTTTTGAATATTGGAATATTTGGAATATTCGGAATATTCGGAATGTCTGGCATGTCTGAAATGTTTGGAATGTTTGGAGTATTTGGAATCTTTGGAATCATTGAAATCTTTGGAAATTCTGGAATCTTTGGAATCTTTAGAATCTTTGGAATCTTTAGAATCTTTAGAATCTTTAGAATCTTTAGAATCTTTAGAATCTTTAGAATCTTTAGAATCTTTAGAATCTTTAGAATCTTTAGAATCTTTAGAATCTTTAGAATCTTTAGAACCTTTAGAATCTTTAGAATCTTTAGAATCTTTAGAATCTTTAGAATCTTTAGAATCTTTAGAATCTTTAGAATCTTTAGAATCTTTAGAATCTTTAGAATCTTTAGAATCTTTAGAATCTTTAGAATCTTTAGAATCTTTAGAATCTTTAGAATCTTTAGAATCTTTAGAATCTTTAGAATCTTTAGAATCTTTAGAATCTTTAGAATCTTTAGAATCTTTAGAATCTTTAGAATTTTTAGAATTTTTAGAATCTTTACAATGTTTGGAATATTGGAATACTGGAACATTTTGAATAATTGAAACATCTGAAACATCTGGAGTATCCAGAGTATTCGGAGTATCTTTGAAACTATTTGGAGTATTTTGAGTATTTGAAATCTTTGGAATTTTTGGAATCTTTAGAATCTTTGGAAACTTTGGAATATTTGGATTCTTTAGAATGTTTGAAATGTTTAGAATATTTGAAATATTTGGAATGTTTGGAATTTTAGAAATATTTGGAATATTGGAATATTTGGAATATTCGGAATATTCGGAATATTCGGAATGTCTGGAATGTCTGGCATGTCTGAAATGTTTGGAATCTTTGGAATCTTTGGAATCTTTATAATCTTTAGAATCTTTAGAATCTTTAGAATCTTTAAAATCTTTAGAATGTTTGGAATATTGGAATACTGGAATATTTGGAATAATTGGAATATCTGGAGCATTTGGAGTATCCGGAGTATTCGGAGTATTCGGAGTATGTTTGAGTATTTAAACTATTTGGAGTATTTTGAGTATTCGAAATCTTTGGAATCTTTGGAAACTTTGGGATATTTGGATTCTTTGGAATGTTTGGAATGTTTAGAATGTTTGAAATATTTGGAATGTTTGGAATATTAGGAATATTTGGAATATTGGATTATTTGGAATATTCGGAATATTCGGAATATCTGGAATGTCTGGAATGTTTGGAGTGTTTGGAGTATTTGGAATCTTTGGAATCTTTGGAATCTTTGGAATGTTTTGAATCTTTAGAATCTGTAAAATCTTTAGAATCTTTACAAACTTTAGAATCTCTAGAATGTTTGGAATATTGGAATACTGGAATATTTGGAATAATTGGTATATCTGGAGCATCTGGAGTATCTGGAGTATTCGGAGTATTTCTGAGTATTTTAACTATTTGGAGTATTTTGAGTATTCAAAATCTTTGAAATCTTTGGAATCTTTGGAATCGTTGGAAACTTTGGAATATTTGAATTCTTTCGAATGTTTGTAATGTTTGAAATATTTGGAATGTTTGGAATATTAGGAATATTTGGAATATTTGGAATATTGGAATATTTGGAATATTCGGAATATTCGGAATATCTGGAATGTCTGGAATGTTTGGAGTATTTGGAGTATTTGGAATCTTTGGAATCTTTGGAAACTTTGGAACTTTTGGAATGTTTGGAATATTGGAATATTTGGAATAATTGGAATATCTGTAATATCTGGAGAATCTGGAGTATCTGGAGTGTTCGGAGTATTGGGAGTATTCGGAGTATTCGGAGTATTCGGAGTATTTTTGAATATTTAGAATATTTCGAGCATTTGGAGTATTTGGAGTACTTGGAGTATTTGAACTATTTGGAATCTTCGGAATCTTTGAATTCTTTGGAATGTTTGGAATGTTTGGAATAATTGGTATATCTGGAGTAACTGGAGTATCTGTAGTATCTTTGGAATGTTTGTAATCTTCACGTCAAGTCAGTTCAGGTCAGAACAGAACAAGTTATGTCAGAATAAGTCAGATCAGAACAGGTTAGGTTAAAATATGTCAGGTCTTTAGTACGGCATCTAATAATTTTACTTAGTAAACACCATTTCAATTTTACCAAACATTATAACCTTATACTTGTACTATATGACCCCGTGTTCTTCTTGTTTAGTATTTTTTGTTAATCGATGCGTTTGAAAAATTTTGATTTTGAAAAATTTCCCAAAAAACTCAAAAAATTTTGGCATATAAATTTCGCCGGTATGAAGATTTTTCCAGACATTGACGTAATATGGATGATTAAACTATGTATAATACTAATACTTTATTGTACTCAGGCTATACAAGTTTTTCTTCTTCTTAGTAGTATTATCTATATTGTTTTTTTTAACAAATGGTTTTATTTCATTGTCCTTTAGAGGCGAGGGAAGTTCTGTTTAATAAAATAACACTATTTTTTTTTATATTTCGGATGAAAAATAAATAAAAACCCGTAGTTTTTCTGGAAATGTTTTGAAGATCGAGAGCACGGTGAAGTGGAGCATCGTCTTGTGGAAAAAATGTGTCTTTGTAGCTTTGTAGTGACGAGATTCGCTTTAAATTGGATACTAATTCCTTTGCATATATTGTAATCGACCGTGTGATTGTTCAACAAATTCGAGTATTTTCAGTCAAACAATATATATTTATCAATTAGGGTGTAATTACTGTCGACCATTGATGTTAGTAGTTTTGTGGAAAATATTCGACACAAATTGTGTTTATGTCGTGTGCATTAGTGACCACTGATTGTTTGTTTATTTGATGATCACCTTTGTTGACACAAACAAATTTAATTCTAAAACAATCAAAACGTTCGAATACAATGTTTTCATTCAGCACAAAAGAAATAATTGGCTGCGCCACCGTTTCCGTCCATCTGTCTGTTTGTTTGTCGCGTATTAAAAACTGTGAACGGATTACTGTTTTTTTTTTCTGTCAAAACTAAATGCATATCTAAACCGAAACGTCAACGCTTGCAATTTTTATCGCCCCATGTACAATTACCAAAATTCACATTTCACAAACCTCTCGCTATAAATCAATTAGTCGTTTCAGCGACCACCGCCAATGCTGAAAATTTGATGAAAACATTTATATTCATGTTGTTCTCTATTGTGAAACTCCAAATTCAGATTCTCCGAATAATTATCAGTCGGACAAAAGCGGCCAATAGTAAAATCACGAATAAAACCCGTTATCGCTTATGGTTTATTTTACAACCCCCAGTTTCAAATTCACTGCACTGTCGTTATCATCATTAAGAAGATACAAACTGCGGTCATAATATCGCATTTATGATGGATCCGAAATTCATACCTCGCAATGGTAATAATAATAACGGCCGTTAGTGTAATAATGGGATTTCCGTTTTTTCAGGCGAGGTGTTATCAAGACGAATGTAAGCTTCTAGCAACTGTGAGTAGAATGAATGACATTAAATTCGGATTTCAAGAGCCGCATCTACGAAGTTTAATTTAATGGTGGACCGTCTTCGTTGAGTTCGGTTATAGTGAAGTAAAACGGTAATACCTTTTGATAATAGTGTCCCATCAGTAAACGATAATGGGCTTGTGGAACATCTGGTATCTGCATAACACTCGAGCGCAAGTTTATTACGAAAGTAATGGAATCGTCACTGCGATATGTACAGTAATTTTCTCTATAAGTGCGATTTAAGTGACGTTATTGGGCCTTGTGCTGAAATGGGGTAGTATTCGTTAATATAAAGCGACGCTTGGAACTCGAAACGGGTTATATTATCAATACAGAATTATACTGTAGTGGAACTCGTTGAGAAAACTTTATTATGTTGGACTATAATGTGTTCTCGGGAGAATGTACGAAATTACCAAATTAGCTTAAATCAGTCAGATCAATGCTCTTTGACATTACTAAAAATAACCGGACCACATACGTAAACCTCGATCCGCGGTGAAAGTACCACGCCCATATGGTACGTAACATCGCCTAAATTTGGGTCAAAACTAATCGGACCTTTCGACTGTCGCTACCATGTACCATCGGGGGGCGTAGCTCAGATGGTAGAGCGCTCGCTTAGCATGCGAGAGGTACCGGGATCGATGCCCGGCGCCTCCACATTTTTTTATATTTTTTTATAGATTTTGGAAAGTAGGTCCAATGTGCGAAACTTGTTTTTGTAGCCGGTGATAACACACAGGGGGCGTAGCTCAGATGGTAGAGCGCTCGCTTAGCATGCGAGAGGTACCGGGATCGATGCCCGGCGCCTCCAACTTTTTTATATTTTTTTATGGATTGTGGAAAGTAGGTCCAATGTGCGAAACTTGTTTTTGTAGCCGGTGATAACACACAGGGGGCGTAGCTCAGATGGTAGAGCGCTCGCTTAGCATGCGAGAGGTACCGGGATCGATGCCCGGCGCCTCCAGATTATTTTAAATATTTTTTATGGATTTTGGAAAGTAGGTGAAGTGTGTCAACCGTATAGCCACTGATAATACACAGGGGGCGTAGCTCAGATGGTAGAGCGCTCGCTTAGCATGCGAGAGGTACCGGGATCGATGCCCGGCGCCTCCAAACTTTTTTTTATATATTTTATGGACTTTGGAAAGTAGGTCCAATGTGCGAAACTTGTTTCTGTAGCAGCTGATGACACACAGGGGGCGTAGCTCAGATGGTAGAGCGCTCGCTTAGCATGCGAGAGGTACCGGGATCGATGCCCGGCGCCTCCAACTTTTTTATATTTTTTTATGGATTGTGGAAAGTAGGTCCAATGTGCGAAAAGCTGAGTGATAACACACAGGGGGCGTAGCTCAGATGGTAGAGCGCTCGCTTAGCATGCGAGAGGTACCGGGATCGATGCCCGGCGCCTCCAAACTTTTTTTATATATTTTATGGACTTTGGAAAGTAGGTCCAATGTGCGAAACTTGTTTCCGTAGCCGCTGATAACGAACAGGGGGCGTAGCTCAGATGGTAGAGCGCTCGCTTAGCATGCGAGAGGTACCGGGATCGATGCCCGGCGCCTCCAGGTTTTTTTTATTTTTTTATGGATTTTGGAAAGTAGGTGAAATGTGTCAACCATGTAGCCACTGATAACACATAGGGGGCGTAGCTCAGATGGTAGAGCGCTCGCTTAGCATGCGAGAGGTACCGGGATCGATGCCCGGCGCCTCCACTTTTTTTTATATTTATTATGGATTTTGGAAAGTAGGTGAACTGTGTCAACCGTGTAGCCACTGATAACACACAGGGGGCGTAGCTCAGATGGTAGAGCGCTCGCTTAGCATGCGAGAGGTACCGGGATCGATGCCCGGCGCCTCCACTTTTTTTTATATTTATTATGGATTTTGGAAAGTAGGTGAACTGTGTCAACCGTGTAGCCACTGATAACACACAGGGGGCGTAGCTCAGATGGTAGAGCGCTCGCTTAGCATGCGAGAGGTACCGGGATCGATGCCCGGCGCCTCCAGTTTTTTTTTTCTATATTTTTTGTAGATTTTGGTAAGTTCCTTCTAGAATGTCGCTTCAAATAAAAAATAAAGTGGGTGGTATTAGTTTTACCTTTTTTGTATAGATTCCAATGTTTATCAATAGAAAAGCCAATTTTCGTCCAATAAAATGAGCGATCAGAAAGAAAACCGGGTGGGTGGGCGGGGCCATCTTGAAGTTTTTTTTAATCGGATTGACGACTTGTCAGAATAGAATTCGATTTTTCTTTCACAGTAAATAAAATAAGCCAATGAAACTCAAAATGTTAGGTGGGTGGGGCTAGTTTAAGCGTTTTTGTTCACATTCGACTGTTGATCAACGTAAAATCCACTTTTAGTCCAATAAAATGAGAAATCAAAGAGAAAACGGGGTGGGTGGGCGGTGCATATTGATATCTTTTTAATTATATTGACCACTTGCCAAAATAGAATTCAATTTTCATCTCACGGTAAATAAAATAAACCCAATGGAATTCAAAATTGGAGGTGGGTGGGGTTAGTTTTAGGTTTTTATTTGGTCTAAAGTCCACTGTGTATCAACATAAATTCTTATTTTTGTTCAATAAAAGGAGTAATCGACAGGAAAATTTCTTCATTTTGATTTTTTTTTGTAATTAAATTTTTCCACTTGCCAAAATTTTCATCTCATGGTAAATAAAAGAAACGAATGAAATTCAAAGGTGGATGTGGGTAGGGTTAGTTTTACATTTTATTTGGTCTGAAATCTATTAAAATCAGTGATCAAGAAAAAACCGGGGTGGGTGGGCGGGGCCACTTTGAGTTTATTTTAAATTTGATTTGTGCACTTGCCTAAATAGAATTAAATTTTCATGTAACAGTAAATAAAATAAACCAATGAAATTTAAAGTTGGAGGTGGGTGGGGTTAGTTTTACATTTTTGGTCTACATTTCATTAACGTAAAATCCTTCTTTTGTCCACTAAATTCAGTGATCAAGAAAAAACCGGGGTGGGTGGGCGGGGCCACATTGATTGTTTTTAAATTTTATTTGTGCACTTGCCTAAATAGAATTAAATTTTCATCTGACAGTAAATAAAGTGGTGAGTTAGTTTTACCTTTTTATTTGGTCTAAATTTCACTGTTTGTCAACAAAAAAATCGTCTTTTTGTTCAATAAAATGAGTCATCGAAAGGAAAATAGATGGGTGGGCGAGGCCACTTTAGATTTCTTTTTTAAAATAAATTTGTCCACTTGCCAAAATAGAGTTCAATTTTCATCTCACGGTAAATAAAATCAACCAATCAAATTCAAAATTGGAGATGAGTGGGGTTAGTTTTACCTTTTTATTTGGTCTAAATTCCACTGCTTATCAACATAAAATCAATTTTTATTCCAATAAAATAAATTATCAAAAGGAAAATCGGGTGGGTGGGCGGGGCCACTTTTAATTAATTTTTTAATTAAAATTGTCCACTTGCCAAAATAGAATTCAATTTTCATCTCACGCTAAATAAAATAAACCAATGAAATTCAAAATTGGAAGTGGGTGGCGATAGTTTTACATTTTATTTGGTCTAATTCCACTGTTTATAAACATAAAATCAATTTGTATTCCAATAAAATAAATGATCAAAAGGAAAATCGGGTGGGTGGGCGGGGCCACTTTGAATTAATTTTTTAATTAAATTTGTCCACTTGCCAAAATAGAATTCAATTTTCATCTCACGCTAAATAAAATAAACCAATCAAATTCAAAATTGGAGGTGGGTGGGGATAGTTTTACATTTTGTTTGGTCTAAATTCCACTGTTTATAAACATAAAATCCATTTTTCGTCGAATAAAATAAATGATCAAAAGGAAAATTGGATGCGTGGGCGGAGTCACCTTGAATTTTTTAATTAAATTTGTCCACTTGCCAAAATAGAATTCAATTTTTATCTCACGGTAAATAAAATGAACCAATGAAATTCAAAATTGGAGGTGGGTGGCGATAGTTTTACATTTTATTTGGTCTAAATTCCACTGTTTATAAACATAAAATCAATTTTTATTCCAATAAAATAATTGATCAAAAGGAAAATCGGGTGGGTGGGCGGGGCCACATTGAATTAATTTTTTAATTAAATTTGTCCACTTGCCAAAATAGAATTCAATTTTCATCTCACGCTACATAAAATAAACCAATTAAATTCAAAATTGGAGGTGGGTGGGGATAGTTTTACATTTTGTTTGGTCTAAATTCCACTGTTTATAAACATAAAACCCTTTTTTCGTCCAATAAAATAAATGATCCAAAGGAAAATCGGGTGGGTGGACGGGGCCACTTTGAATTAATTTTTTAATTAAATTTGTCCACTTGCCAAAATAGAATTCAATTTTCATCTCACGCTGAATAAAATAAACCAATGAAATTCAAAATTGGAGGTGGGTGGGGATAGTTTTACATTTTATTTGGTCTAAATTCCACTGTTTGTAACCATAAAATCCATTTTTCGTCCAATAAAATAAATGATCAAAAGGAAAATCGGGTGGGTGGGCGGGGCCCATTTGAGTTTTTTTTAATCAAATTTGTCCACTTGCCAAAACAGAATTCAATTTTCATCTCACAGCAAAATAAAATAAACCAATCAAATTCAAAATTGGAGGTGGGTGGAGTTAGTTTTACCTTTTAATTTGGTCTAAATTCCACTGTTTATAAGCCCAAAATTCTCTTTTCGTCCAATAAAATGTGTGATCAAAAGGAAAATTGGGGGGTGGGCGGGGACACCTTGAAGTTTTTATTTTAATTGGATTGACGACTTGCCAAAATTGAATTCAATTTGCATCTCATGATAAATAAAATAAACCAATGAAATTCAAAATTGAATATGTGTGGGGTTAGTTTTATATTTTATAAGGTCTAAATTTCACTGATTATTAATATAAAATCCATTTTTCTCGTCCAATTAAATGAGTAAACAAGAAGAAAACGGGGTGGGTGGGCGGGGCCACTTTGAGGTTGTTTTTAAATTTGATTTGTGCACTGTCCTAAATAGTGTTAAATTTTCATCTAACAGTAAATAAAATAGACCAATGAAATTCAAAATTGGAGGTGGGTGGAGTTAGTTTTACCTTTTTATTAGGTCTAAATTCCACTGTTTATCAAGAAAAAATCGTCTTTTTGTTCAATAAAATGAGTGATCAAAAGAAAATTGGATGCGTGGGCGGAGTCACCTTGAATTTTTTAATTAAATTTGTCCACTTGCCAATACTGAATTCAATTTTCATGTCACGGTAAATAAAATGAACCAATCAAATTCAAAATTGGAGATGGGTGGGGTTAGTTTTACCTTTTTATTTGGTTTAAATTCCACTGGTTATCAATATAAAATCCGTTTTTCGTCCAATAAAATGAATGATCAAAGGAAAATCGGGTGGGTGGGTGGGGCCACTTTGAATTTTTTTTAATCAAATTTGTCCACTTGCCAAAACAGAATTCAATTTTCATCTTACGGTAAATAGAACAAACCAATCAAACAAAAGTGGTGGTGGGTGTGGTTAGTTTTACCGTTTTATTAGGTCTAAATTCCATTGTTTATGATATGAACAAAAAATCTTTTTTTAGTCCAATAACATGAGTGATCAAAAGGAAAGTCGGGTGGGTGGGCGGGGCCACTTTAAAGTTTCTTTTTATTGGATTGACAACTTGGTAAAATGAAATTCGATTTTTATTATAGAGTAAAAAAATAAACCAATGAAATTCAAAATTGGGTGGAGTTAGTTCGATCGTTTTTGTTCACATTCGGCTGTTGATTACCGTAAAATCCACTTTTCGTCCAATAATATAATATAATTAAATTTACATCTAACAGTAAAAAAAATAAACCAATGAAATTCAAAAATTAAATGAGTGATCAAGAAGAAAACCGGGTGGGTGGGTGGGGCCACTTTGAGTTTGAAGTTTAAAGGCTTGAAAATATTCAAAGGAATTTTATAACGTCTTCCAGTTGTTGTTAACCTTGAATCCTTAAAATTTGCATGTAAAAGAACATTTCTAATTAATTTTGAAAAACTCGTAGAAATTTTGACGAAAATTGAAATGTCATGGTGTAGTCAAGGCGCTAAAGACTTGAATACAATACATTTTTAGATAAGATACTATTAAGTACTTAAGAGTCCACAGTAAATTAGAATGTCGATGATTTTAGATAAGAATTAAATCACTGTTTTTAATTTGTTGATAAAATAAAATTAGTTTTGACGGTCACTGAACAGAAATGAATATTTTTTCCCAAACTTGCTTAAAGCAGCCCAGAATCCGCTCTTGACCAATCAGGTCGATCCACGTCGCGATAATCCGCGGCGCCTAGTTCAAGTGCGCGACTTTCAGTACCCACCTAAGCGGTGCCAAAGCGGCTATTTCAAGCGCCCCATGTAAATTTAGACGTCGGTTTGCTAGAATTCGCGATTTATGGCTCGTAAATCGCGCTGCTCGATATTTAATTATTACACGTTTATTAGAGCGCCTGATGGCGGGTATTAAGGAAGTCGCGTACCCTTAAACCTGACCTGGCGTCGTTTATTTTGCGTTAAGTGCCAATTTCTTATAGCTTAGCGAAAAACAAGCGTTTGAAGTGGAGGAAGTCGTTTTCATTTAAATTTCAAATTTAATTGTGAGGATTTGAGCAGTTTGCACTGGAGAAGGGGTTTAGCCGGCGAAAATGAAATCAAGGAGAGAAAAATGGCTACTTCGTGCTTGTTTACGATATGGACTTGAAATAATAGTTGGAGACATGTGTGTTTTCGAACTTCGGGAACGTACCAGCTGATGAAACATGTGTGCCAGCGCTGCGGGGTCTATATTTAGTGGGCGCATCTTATTGTTGTGTACGGTAGGAGTGTTTGCTGCTTTTGTGCTTAGTTAGCATACGTAGATGGAGACAAATCTATTATGTTAAAGTTGCTATTAAAGGACGGATTTGTATGCACACAGTTTTAGTGAAATATGCGCATACGCGGTGTGACTGTAAATGTTTGTAGGTCAAGTGGGTCATGGAAAAGCTGTCGCGCGGTGTACCACTACCTTGACGGACTTAAAACACTCCAAATAATTTTCCAATTATGTAAATCGTGCCGACACACTCCCGTGTATAATTCCAGCGTCGCCGTCTTTTTGTTTTTTCCTCCCTCCCTCGTAAAACTCCCAAAGTCAAGAAACTTCTCCCCGTGGCATAAAAGCTCGTCCACAAAATCAACATTTTATTACATCCTGATCACAAAATCATTACGAGGATAAAACATCGAAAGAGCGCCATAAAGCAACGAGTGATGGTCCACGGGGAAGCGCCATTAGTCAAAGAGGGACCGAGATAGCGCAAGAGCTGGTGCGGACCTCCGCCGACGCCACAGATCTTGTCCGACTCGTGTTCTTTTTAAGCGGACATTTGTCTGCTGGCCTTCCGTGGTCAAAAAAGCGAATTTATCTCGCTCGTTCGGTAATGCGATGATTAATCGTTATTAGTTACGTGCCTTCGAGGATGTTGCAGGGAGCACAAAGGCGGACTCTTAACGAGAATTAATCACCGGATTTTAAGATTCCAGACGAGAGCTCTTCATCGTTTAGGGATCGACGACAGAGCTAATTGGAGCCGGAGGAATTCGGGAATGAAGAGGTGGGAAAAGCGTTTTATCTGCATATTTCAAAGGAAGGGTCGGGCAGGAAACCGGATAGTTGCAAACTTTGACTGAAAAACTTACTGATTTGCGACCTAATAAATCATAGTGTGACGTGGGTGCTACCTGACGTTTATTTCAGATTTAACAAGTCGACGGAACTGCGCTACTTCGGAAAAAACCACCAAAAACACTGCCAACAACAGTGTCAACGTCCGCTTCTAAATTTTGATTGTACACACAAAAGTTTGTTTTAATTTCCGCAAGACTATTAGACAACTTTTGTCCACGAGAAATATGAAATAAGCTAAATTTACACCACCCCGAGCCACTAAACCCGCATTGTTATTCCATTAGTGTTCATTTCCAGGGCCGTATTTCAGTCGTGTTTCCTCCGCAAATAGCGTTCGCGACGTAGTAAAATAATGTCGCGATTATAGCGTCCAATCTGCGCTAATATTCTCAAAGAATCCATAAAATGGACTCGTTCGGACGGGATAAATATAACCCTGGCTCAACCGTAACCCATATATTTGGCATATCTTGGCAGGATTCATGTACGCTTTATTATAATAGACACAGTTATACGGAAAAAGTTGAGCTAATTCGCAAGAATGCAGACCGTCAATGAGTCCATTGGATTTTTTCCAATTTGCATTCTTACGTCTTGACGACAGCAGCATTTCCGCCGCCAACACATGTAATGCTTTCAGGTCGTCAAAGTCGCACCATGTGGACCAAATTGTGAAATATTGTTTCAGTACAGAGCGTCTTCAGTGCAAAGCTGGTCATTTTATTTTTTGAAAAATCGAAAATCCGATGTCAAATACATATTGCAAAAATGGAAAGTCAGTTAATAGTTAAATAGACTTATTGTCCAACAGAACATAAACATTCCATTTAAAGGAAGCGAAAGAATAATTCACACAAAAAAAAATATATTATATAAAATTAAAAACTAAAATAAAAATTGATGTAAAATTAAATTGAAAAATAATTATATAATTAAGTAATTACATTACAACCCAGTGCCACGAATCTACCATATATAAATTAAAATAAAAAATCCTAATGTACCTGTAATAATTTTCTTATACCTAATATTCCTCATCCTATACTCTTACTAATTCTAAACAAATCTATGTATAACATATCCTCTGAGAAAATAGTGGGCGGGTGGGTGGGGCTAGTATTTGGTAAGATAACACTGATTTTGGCAAATCACATACCCTCTAAGGAAGTAAAGGGTGGGTGGGTGGGGCTAGTACTTGCTAAGATAAGTTACAGTGTTAACAGTTTATCTTTTTTTTTTTAATTTTCGCATCACCAAATTTTAGAAATCATATCGCAATTATTTATGGAAATTTCGGAACGCGGTTTTCACTACTGTTAGTGCCTACCAGACTCTTGACATCGTACCAGATAAATTTCCGCTTTTTTTTTTTAAATGAGGTAGATTTTTTAATACATTTTGAAAATTTATTCAAAATCTGCTCAGCACTGGCTATTTTATAAGCAGCTAAGAAATTCTACGGTTGCTGCACTGAAACGGGAAAAAAAAGCGTACTTAGATTATGAAAGTAATACTTCAAACAAAAAAAGACTATGGGTTGCACTAAAAAAGTTAAATATTCAAAAAAAAGTTAAAGGATGTGATCTATCTACATTCAGTGCTGATGAAATAAATGAATATTTTTTGTCAGTATTCACTCCTCCCCAAAACTGTGTTGAAGCTGTTAATAACATAAAAGGTATCAAATATAAACCAAATAGTAACTTTAAATTTTCATTGGCCACTGAGGAGGAAGTGTTTCAAATCATAAATAGTTTGAAATCTAATGCTATAGGTATTGATGGTATCTCTGCTTACATGATTAAATTATGTTGTCCTAATATAGTTCAGCCAATTACTCACATTATTAATTGCTGTCTGGAGACTGGATACTTTCCAGAATTATGGAAAGTGGCTTTAATTCATCCTATTCCCAAAATCGACGAGGTAAACTCTCCAGAAGACCTAAGACCAATAAGTATTCTTCCAACATTATCTAAAGTCTTAGAAAAATGTATCTATAATCAAATCTTTAATTTTATAGTAAAAGAAGAGATATTATCTGAAGATCAATCTGGTTTTCGCAAGGGATATAGCACAACGACAGCTCTAGCTTCTGTTATCGATGATTGCCTGATTGAACTTGACAAAAACCACGCAAGTATTGTAACTCTTTTGGATTATTCAAAAGCTTTTGATACTTTGGACCACCAACTCCTCTGCACAAAACTGGAATATTATGGGTTCGATCAAATTTCTGTTTCTCTTTTTAAATCATATTTACAAAATCGACATCAACAAGTTGTAACCGAGTCTGGTAAATCTAAAATTGGCTTAATAACATCAGGCGTACCGCAAGGCTCGGTCTTAGGCCCAATTCTTTTTACTATATATACTTCCCAATTGTTGCAGATACCTTCAGTATCTAAAAAGAGAGCTTTTGCAGATGACACCCAAATGCAGCATCATTTCCTACCTAACGAAGTTGATATAGCATCTAACCATATAAATAATGACTTACAAAATATAGCAAATGTTTCATCTGATATTAACCTCCAACTGAATATAAATAAATGCAAAGTTATTTGCTTCGCTCCCCGAAAATTTAAAAATGTTCTTTTTGACAATATTAATGTTAAATTTGATAACATAAAACTACCAGTTTTACATACTGTAAGAAATTTGGGATTGGTGATTGATGACGATTTTCGTTTTAAGACCCATATTTCTAACATTATTAAAAAATCTTATGTAGCATTGAAACTTCTTTATTCAAATTACCTTTTACTCAATTTTAAATTGAGGAAGAAATTATGTGAGGCTCTTGTCTTGTCATATATAAATTATTGCCTAGTAATATATTACCCATGTCTTGACAGTATTGATAAATACCGTCTTCAAAAAATCCAAAATAATTGTTGTCGTTTCATTTTTGGTTTGAGGAAATTTGATCATGTGTCTCAGAAAATCTGTGAGCTTGGTTGGATGAAAATTGACAAATTGTTTCAGTATCACCTATCTATCTTTGCTTTCAAGTTATTTTCCTCTAACTCTCCGCCGTACTTGCGTTGTAAATTTCATACAAGAAAAAGTATGTTAAACTCAAGTCTTCCATTAAGGAATCTTAAAGAACTGTCAATGCCAAAGCATTATACATCTATCTTTCAGAGATCTTTCACGTACAATATTATCAAAGTTTACAATAAATTTTTATTAGAGTTTAATTCGAGTTCTTCCATCAATTGTTTTAGGAAAAAAATTAAAAAATGCTTGATTAATACTTAGGTTTAAGTTTATTATTGTGGTTCTCTTGCTTGTTGTTAACTTTTTGTTATTATTATTATTATTTGTATAAATTTAGTTTCTAATTATGGATTATTATTAAATTTAATTTAATTTAATTTAGTTTTAATTAGTTTAAATTGTTTAATTTGATCATTACCTAGCTAACTCCTGTCTAGATATTTAATCCGTTTTTCTGTACAAACTGTTTGGTTAGTTTTATTTTGTTGTAAATCTAAGGTTAAGTGGAATAGCCTATGGCTAGACTTCGCCTATTATTATTTAATAAAGTCCTATTATTATTATTATTATTATTATTATTATTAATCTCATGCAGTAAACGTGAGGACTGACCTTAATAATTAGAAATAAAAAAAAGTCTATGGTAAAGTCATACATTTCTTTAAAGATCATATGTTAAAATTATTTTCAACTATACACGGTGTTCCGTTTTTAAGGCGTTTATAATAAGGATTTTATAATTTATCGTTTATCCAATTTTTCAAATTTTCGATCTTTGACTTTCCAATTTCCCGATTTTGCAATTTTGCACTTTTTGTATTTCTTTAATTTTTAATGTTTCGATTTTATAATACATATTTCGTTTTTTCAATTTTGCACTTTTTTTAATTTTCAAGTTTTCAAATTTTATTTAATCTTACGATTTTTCAATTTTTCGTTACTTCAGTTTTTTAAGTTTTGATTTTTTCAGTTCTGCAATTTATCAATTTTTCCATTTTTTTTAATCGAAATGTCGAAAAATTGAAACGTTGAAAAACTAAAAATGACTGAAGCGAAAAATTGGAAAGAAGAAAAAACGAATCGAATGGAAAAATTGGAAAACGCAAAAATTGTAAAATCAAGAAATTATAAAATCGTCAAAATTGGAAAGTCGAATAACTGTAACATGGAAAAATCGAAAAATTGTCAAATTTCACACAGCAAAAAGAAAAATTATAAAATCAGGCACAACATTGAGAAAACGGAAATTTAAAAAAATACAAAAAGGAAAATACCGAAACAAAAAATTGCAAATCGAAAAATTGTAAAATCTAAAAAACTGAAACACCAAAAGTAGGAAAATCGAAAAATTGAAAAATTTAAAAATGGAAACTTAAACAATTGCAGATCGAAAACTGAAGAAACAAAAAAATGAAAAATTGGTTCTTACTTTATAGAACTTATAAGAAAACAAAAATCGTAAAAAATTGCTTTTTCAAAGAAGCGGGATTTGTTCGGCTGCACTTTAGGAGCGAGGGAAGTTCTGTGTAAATAACCTTCAATTTTTCAAGTTCTAAATTTCCAATTTGTGGATTTTTCAAAGTTTTCATTTTACACTTTTCGTTTCTTCATTTGTGATTTTTCAGTTTCAACAGTTCTGCAGTTTTCCATATTTCGTTAAATGACATATTCTCTGAGAATGTAGGGGGCGGGTGGGCGAAGCTAA
The DNA here is from genome assembly GCF_036711695.1 of Zophobas morio. Classification (NCBI taxonomy): domain Eukaryota; kingdom Metazoa; phylum Arthropoda; class Insecta; order Coleoptera; family Tenebrionidae; genus Zophobas; species Zophobas morio. The sequence continues at coordinate 2,731,113 of NW_026972115.1, forward strand.
TATTTTGTAAAACTTTTGAAATTTAAAGGTGTTAAATTGTAAATTTCCAGAGTTAAATTCCTAAAAAAATGTTGATGACGTCATCACAAAATTATGTAAATGTCGAAACAGCTTTCGACCAATTTTTTTAAGAATGTGAAACCTCGAAGGTCCCAATTGTATTTTTTAAAAATGTAAAACCTTCTCGGGGGTCCCAATTGTCGTTTTTAAAATGTAAAACTTCTTAGGTTCATGAAATGCTTTTTTTTTAGAATGTGAAACCATCTCGGTTATATCAATTGTCTTTTTAAAAATGTAAAACCTTCTTAGGGGCCCTAAGTGTATTTTTTTAAGAATGTGAAACCTTCTCGGATGTCCGAATTGTCTTTTTTAATTATGTAAAACCTTCTCGGGGGCCCCAAGTGTCATTTTTTTTTTAAACAATGTGAAACCTTCTCGGAGGTTGGAATTGTATTTTTTTAAAAATCAGGAACTTTCTCAGAGGCCCCAAGTATTTTTTTTATTAATGTCAAACCTTCTCAGAGCCCCAAGTGTCAGTTTTTAAAAAATGTGAAACCTTCTCAGGGACCCCAAGTGTTATTTTTTTAAAGAATGTGAAACCTTCTCGGGTACTCCAATTGTGTTTTTGATTAAGAATGTGAAATCTTCCTCAAGCCCCAAGTATCTTTTTTTTTTAATGTGAAACCTTCTTGGGGGTCCAAGTGTCTTTTTTTAATGTGAACCCTTCTCGAGGGCCCCAAGTGTAATTTTTTTGAAAAATGTGAAACCTTCTCGGGGGCCCCAATTGTTTTTTTTTTGTTAATAATGTCAAACATTCTCAGGGGAACCAAGTGCCATTTATTCAAAGAATCTGAATCCTTCTCGGGGGCTCCAATTGTCTTTTTGATTAAAAATGTGAAAGCTTCTCGGGGGCCGCAAGTGTCATTTTTTAAAGAATGTGAAACCTTGTCGGGGGTCCCAATTGTCTTTTATAAGAATCTAAGAATCAGGAACCTTCTCAAGAACCCCAATTGGTTTTGTTTTTAATAATTTCAAACCTTCTCGGGGACCCCAAGTGTCATTTTTTTAAAGATTGGGAAACCTTCTTGGGGGGGGGCTAGTGCCAATTTTTTGAAGAATCCGAAACCTTCTCGGAGGCTCCAACTGTCTTTTTGACTATATATGTGAAACCTTCTCGGGGGCCCCAAGTGTCATTTTTTTTTTAAACAATGTGAAACCTTCTGGGAGGTTGGAATTGTATTTTTTTTTAAATCAGAAACCTTCTCAGGGGCCCCAAGTATTTTTTTTAATAATGTCAAACCTTCTCAGGGCCCCAAGTGTCAATTTTTAAAAAATGTAAAACCTTCTCCGGGACCCCAAGTGTTATTATTTTAAAGAATGTGAAACCTTCTCGGGTACTCCAATTGTATTTTTAATTAAGAATACGAAACCTTCTCGGATGCTCCAACTGTCTTTTTGATTATATATGTGAAACCTTCTCGGGGGCCCCAAGTGTCTTTTTTTTTTAAACAATGTGAAACCTTCTAGGAGCTTGGAATTGTATTTTTTTTTAAATCAGAAACCTTCTCAGGGGTTCCAAGTATTTTTTTTAATAATGTCAATCCTTCTCAGGGCCCCAAGTGTCAGATTTTAAAAAATGTGAAACCTTCTCAGGGACCCCAAGTGTTATTTTTTTAAAGAATGTGAAACCTTCTCGGGTAGTCCAATTGTGTTTTTAATTAAGAATGTGAAATCTTCCTCAAGCCCCAAGGATCTTTTTTTTAATGTGAAACCTTCTCGGGGGCCCGAAATGTCATTTTTTTGTAAAGTGTGAAACCTTCTCGGGGGCCCCAAGTGTAATTTTTTTGAAAAATGTGAAACCTTCTCAGGGGCCCCAAGTGTAATTTTTTTGAAAAATGTGAAACCTTCTCGGGGGCCTCAAGTGTAATTTTTTTGAAAAATGTGAAACCTTCTCGGGGGCCCCAAGTGTCCTTTTTTTTAATGTGAAACCGTCTCGGGAGCCCCAAGTGTCATTTTTTTGAAAACTGTGAAACCTTCTCGGGGGCCCGAAATGTCATTTTTTTGAAAAGTGTGAAACCTTCTCGGGGGCCCGAAGTGTCATTTTTTTGAAAAGTGTGAAACCTTCTCGGGGGCCCGAAGTGTCATTTTTTTGAAGAATGTGAAACTTTCTCGGGGGCCCCAAGTGTAATTTTTTTGAAAAATGTGAAACCTTCTCGGGGGCCCCAAGTGTCTTTTTTTAATGTGAAACCTTCTCGGGAGCCCCAAGTGTCATTTTTTTGAAAACTGTGAAACCTTCTCGGAGGCTCGAAATGTCATTTTTTTGAAAGATGTGAAACCTTCTCGGGGGCCCCAATTGTCTGTTTTAAAAATGTAAAACCTTCTCGTGTGCGCCAAATGTCTTTTTTTTTATTGAAAACCTTCTCTGTCTTTTTGGTTAAAAATGTGAAAGCTTCTCGGGGGCCCCAAGTGCCATTTTTTAAAGAATGTGAAACCTTGTCGGGGGTCACAAATGTATTTTTTAAGAATCAGGAACCTTTCTAAGGACCCCAGTTGGTTTTGTTTTTAATAATTTCAAACCTTCTCGGGGACCCCAAGTGTTATTTTTTAAAGATTGTGAAACCTTCTTGGGGGGGCCTAGTGCTATTTTCTTAAAAAATCCGAAACCTTCTCGGAGGCTCCAACTGTCTTTCTGATTATATATGTGAAACCTTCTCGGGGGCCACAAGTGTCATTTTTTTTTTAAACAATGTGAAACCTTCTCGGAGGTTGGAACTGTATTTTTTTAAAAATCAGAAACTTTCTCAAGGGCTCCAAGTATTTTTTTTAAAGAATGTGAAACCTTCTCGGGTAGTCCAATTGTGTTTTTGATTAAGAATGTGAAATCTTCTCGGGGCCCCAAGTGTCATTTTTTTGAAAAATGTGAAACCTTCTCGGGGGCCCGAAGTGTCATTTTTTTGAAAAGTGTGAAACCTTCTCGGGGGCCCGAAGTGTAATTTTTGGAAGAATGTGAAACCTTCTCGGGAGCCCCAAGTGTAATTTTTTTGAAAAATGTGAAACCTTCTCGTGGGCCCCACGTGTCTTTTTTTTAATGTGGAACCTTCTCGAGAGGCCCAAGTGTCATTTTTTTTGAAAAATGTGAAACCTTCTCGGGGGCCCGAAGTGTCATTTTTTTGAAAACTGTGAAACCTTCTCGGGGGCCCGAAGTGTCATTTTTTTGAAAGATGTGAAACCTTCTCGGGGGCCCCAACTGTCTTTTTGTAAATGTGAAACCTTCTCGGGGGCCCCAAGTGTCATTTTTTTTTTAATGTGAAACCTTCTCGGGGGGACCAAGTGTCATTTTTTTGAAAAATGTGAAACCTTCTCGGAGGCCCGAAGTGTCATTTTTTTGAAAAGTGTGAAACCTTCTCGGGGGGGCCAAGTGTCTGTTTTTTAATGTGAAACCTTCTCGGGGGCCCCAAGTGTCATTTTTTTGAAAGATGTGAAACCTTCTCCGGGGCCCGAAGTATCATTTTTTTGAAAAGTGTGAAACCTTCTCGGGGTCCCGAAGTGTCATTTTTTTGAAAAATGTGAAACCTTCTCGGGGGCCTCAAGTGTCATTTTTTTTTTAATGTAAAACCTTCTCGTGTTTTTTAAGGGGGCCCCAAACGTATTTTTTTAAGAGTGCAAAACCTTCTCGAGAGTCCCAACTATCTTTTTAAATAATGTAGAACCTCCTCGGGGGCGTTAAATGTATTTTTTTATGTTGTGAAACCTTCTCGGGGGTCCCAATTGCCTTTGTTAAAATTGTAAAACTTTCTCGGGGGCGTCAAATTTTTTTTTTAGATTGTGAAACCTTCTGGGGGATCTCAATTATCTTTTTAAAAATGTGAAGCCTTGTCGGGGGCCCCAAGTGTATTTTTTTTTTTGATGTGAAACCCTCTCGGGGTCCCAACTGTCTTTTTTAAAAATGTAAAACCTTCTCGGGTGCGCCAAAAGTCTTTTTTTAATGTGAAATCAATTAAGAACGCTAATAACTATTGTAGCGTAGGGTGACATATTTTGAATTAATTTATAACTAGTAGTATATTTTGATTTTAACAAAGACATAATCATTTAAATAAATTCTACTACTAACAAATACTTCATGTGACAGCGGCCTTTAAAATGTGTAACTTCGTCAGTGTGGGGATTTTCAAGCTATTCTGTGACGTTTAACATACAAAAAACGGAAAAACAGTGCTTTTTTACGAAATTTCTGCCACATTTTTTTGCTTGATTGAACTGTTTCCAGGGGCTTAGAACACGAAAAAAGCTGCACTCTGATGTCTAAAATCTATATTAATATAATTTTACAACAGAAAAAAGAACGAGTTCCTTTAATCTACATGGACCAGTCTTGTAACGCTAGTTTGCCCCCAGCTTTTTAACTCCACCTGTTGACAGGCGATCACTTATTCCACTTTCCGCATCGATCGCACCCCACGAACGCCCTTGAACGTAGCCGCTGCACTTTTCCCCTACAACCCATCGAGTAGTTTCGAATTCGTAATAATTACCTCTACAAATATAATCCGTCCATTTCGAAACTGGCGCCTACATGCATTATAAATCTGACACACAAAACGAGAAATAGGCCAAGTATAAAGAACCAGCGCATTCTCGCTCTAATAATAGATAAATATCATGTTTTCATTCTTCGCCGTGACTCGGGGAAATTCCCATTCTTCGCCGGATTTTCATAAGACGCATCGGTGGGTTCCTTTCGGTCTTTGAAGAACGTCGATTTTGTGCGCTTTATCAACGTTTTTGTGAGGTGAATAATTCGCATGTTGCTGACGGTGTGTTTTTATTGTGGCTGATTCCATTATCTTGAAATTATTATTGGTGAGGTGTGACGTCACGCGACTGGTGGAAGCTAGAGTACTTTATGTGGCAGCTGTTCGCTATGCAAGAACGGTGATTTACTGCACTGAGGAAATTCGCTTTCCATAAAAGCGAAATTAAATCAACAAACAGACAAAGTTTGTTTGCTACACTTGTCCAATTAATTCCTTTTTGGCATAAATCTCCCCGAATAATTCCTTCCCGATTCCGGCTCATTTAGGGCCCTTAAAAATGCATTACCCTCGGCAGCGCACCTGCAGACCTTATTAAGAAGTGTTAAAAGTGTCAACAGCCCGCTCTCCCGCTAAAACCCTTGACGAATCGATATGGGTTGAGGTGGTAAATGAGGATTTATGTAGTTTGCAGGGGTTTTTGTTCTTAATTCGGCAGTTTATAGCCGGCTTTAGTGCTGGAGGCGGCCAGGCGAGCTAATAAACCCAGTCTCAACAAAAGATAAAACAATAAGAATTAATTAACAAGCACACAATCTGGAATAACACGCTAAATAATACTTCCGCGCGATTTTACGTTTAATTAGGGAATTTCCGAACGGACGCAAAGAAGGAAAAAACAACGCTATGGCACTAATCGTAAATCTTATCGGCTCGGGACTGGAAGCTGGATACACTCGTCATATTTTCTTGTGCCGTTTGTTTAATAAGTTTTACGAGGCTCGATGTGGCTTGAATGGCCGTAAATTCGTGCTTGAATCGAATGTGGTATGTGCGGGGAAAAGAGTGCGGTTTATCAAGGGCGCTTTCTTGGTGGATTTATGGTGACGGGATCTAATTGCTGCTCTTCTGAGCGAAATAAGAAATGTGAATAAAACGTGACGCGTCACGCACATTAATGTCGCTGTGTGAAATGGGAAATTGGGGGAAACGGGGAGTGACGTGAAATATGCGTGAGAAAATTGTGAAGGGGTGGAGGTGTAGTGGGCGGGTTTGTGTTATTTCTGACGGTGGTGTAATTTCAAACTGTGTAATTAAGGGAAGACAAAGGTGGTGACGTTTTCTGGAATTGGCACAAAGAGGGAATTTAGTTATGCGAAAATAAAAAGGGGGCCAAGCCATGTCAGGTTATGTTACGTCAGGTCACGTCGAAGTTCTAAATTTAATTTTGTAAATGTAAATATGTAATCAAGTCAGGTCAGATTAAATCATTTCAAGTCATCTGGTCAGATCACGTCAGGTCAGGTTAGATGAATTAATTTTTCCAAGAAGTAAAACCCATTGAGGCTAGGACAGGTTAAGTCCGGCAAAAATTTAAGTCAGGTTAGATCAGATTAGGTTAGATCAGGTCAAACTAGGAATTTTCGAATTTTAGAATACCCAATTTTTCGAGTTTTCGATTTTAGTTTTGTCGATTTTCGATTTTTAGAAAATGATTCTTAGAATTTTCAGTTTTTCGATATTCGAATTTTCACTTTTTTTATTTTTCGATTTCTCGATATTCGAATTCGAATAATCGAAATATCAAAAACCGAAAAATGGAATGTCGAAAGACAATAAATAAAAAAATTAAAACTTCAGAAATCAAAGATTCGATGAATCAAATATTCGAAAAATTGAAAAGTCGAGAAATCGGATAATCTAAAATGCGAAAATTTGAAATGTCGAAATACCGAGAAATGGAAAATCCGATGAATCAAATATTCGAAAATTCCGAAAAGAAAAAATTATTCGAATTTTCATTTTTTCGACTTCCTATTTTTCGATATTTCGGGCCCTCAGTTTTTCGATTTTAAGATATCTGATTCATCGATCAAAATTCGACTTTTGAAGTATTTCTCGATTTTTGGATATTCAAGTTTTCAATTTTTTTAAACATATCGACTTTTCGATTTTTCGACTTTTGTTTTTCGATATTTCGAATTCTCGGTGTTTCAATTTTATATTTTTCGAATAGTTTCAGTTTCACTGAATTTCACATTTTTCTAATTTCTTTCTTTTCGATTTTTCGGTTTTTTGTTTTTTTTTATTTTCGATTTTTCAATTTTTCGGTTCCTCAGTTTTTAGATTTCAGTTTGATTCTTTCTGATTTTTCGAATATTTGATTCATCGGATTTGCGATTTTCGGTTTCTCGATATTTCGACATTTCGAATTATAAATTTGTCGATTTACGATTTTTGGAATTTTTGATTTTTAGTTTTTCGATATTCGAATTTTCAATGTTTTTACTTTTCGGTTTCGTTTTTTGATGTATAAATTTTCGTATATATGATTAATCGAATTTTTATATATTTTTCGTTTTTTGATATTTCGATTTTTCGAATTTTCAATTTATCGACGTTTTTCGACTTTCGATTTTTTGGAATATTTGATTCAATGAATTTTCGATTTTTGAACTTTTCGATTTTCAATTTTTCGATTTTTCTATATGCGAATTTTCAATTTTTTATTTATCGATTGTTCGACTTTCCGTTTTTCGATTTTTTGATATTTCGGTTTGACTATTTGAATTTTCAATTTTTCGACTTTTGATACAATTTTGAATCATCGGATTTTCGGTTTTCGGTTTTTCGAATATTTGATTCATTGGATTTTCGATTTTCCATTTTTCCATAATTTCGACATTTCGAGTTTTCGAATTTTAGGTTATCCGATTTTTGGAATTTTCGATTTTCAGTTTCTCGTTATTCGTATTTTTGATTTTGTTACTTCCCGGCTTCGTTCTTTCGATGTCTGATTTTTCGAATATTTGTTTAATCAAATTTTGGATTTTCCGAATTTTCAGTGTCAAGAATTTTCTATTTCTCGACATTCCACTTTTATATTTTAAATATTTGAAATTTTCGGTTTTTCGGGTTTCGATGTTTCCAATATTTGATTCATCCCATTTTTGATTTTTGAAGTTTTCGATTTTTCTAGATGCGAAATTTCGATTTTTTTATTTATCGATTTTTCGATATTTCATTTTTCGATTTATTGATATTTCGATTTTTCGACTTTTGATATTTTGAATTCTCGGGTATTCGGTTTTAGATTTTTCGAATATTTGTTTCATTGAATTTTACATTTTTCCATATTCGAATTTTAAATTTCTTTTCTTTTCGATATTTCGACATTTCGAATTTTGGAATGTTAAATTATTCGGTTTCACGGGTTTTAGATTTTAGGTTTGTCAATTTTCGATTTTTGGAACATCTGATTCGTCGAATTCTCAATTTTTTTAATTATAGATTTTGTGACTCCATTTTTCGACTTTTTAATATTTAGATTTTTCGATAATTCGTATATTCAATTTTTCGACTTCCTGCTTTTCGATTTTAAATTTTTCGAGTATTTATATCATTGAGTTTTACATTTTTCCATATTCGAATTTAAGTTTTTTTTTTATTTTTCAGTTTTTCGAATATTTGACTCATCCAACTTTCGATTTTTAAAATTTGATTTTTCGAATTTTCGAATTTCCAATTTTTCGGTTTTTCAGTTTTTAGATTTCTGTTTGTTTCTTTTCCATTTTTTCCAATATTTAATTCATCGAATTTTCGATTTCTGGATACTTCGACACTTCGAATTTTCAAATTTTAGATTATTTTCGATTTCTCGAGTTTTCATTTTTTCGATTTCCTATTTTTCGATATTTCTAATCCTCTGTTTTTCGGTTTTAGATTTTCTAATATTTCTCGATTTTTCGATCATCAAGTTTTCAGTTTTTTGATATTTCGATTTTTCGATAATTCGAATTTTCTTCGACTTTCTGCTTTTCGATATTTCGAATTCTCGCTTTCTCGATTTTAGATTTTCCAAATATTTGTTTCATTGAATCTTACATTTTTCTGTAATCGAATTTAATTTTTTTTTCCTTTCGATTTTTTGATTTTTCTATTTCTCGAATTTTCGTTTTTGTTTAATTTTGATTCACCGAACTTTTGATTTTTCAATTTTTCGGTTCTTCGGTTTTTGATTTCAGTTTGTTTTTTTTTTGATTTTTCGAATATTTGAAAAACTAAACGTCGAAAAATCAAAATTTTTAAACGAAAGTTCGAAAAATCGAGAATTTGAGAAACCGAAAAGTCGGAAAATCGAGATATCGAAAACTCGAAAAATCAAGAGATTGACAATTCGGATCGAAAATGCAAAAAACCCTGAAATTAAAAATCCCAAAATTTGGAAAATCGCAAAATGAGTCGAAAAATCGAAACATTGAAAAATCCAAATACAGAATTCCAACAAAAATTCAAAATCCAAAAAATCGAGAATCGAATTATCAAAAAATCGGGAAATTAAAAAATTGAAAAAGTGTGCCGCCGAAAATCCGAGTAAATGAAAAAATCAAGAATTTTCGATTTTTGGAAGTTTCACATTAAAAAGAGATCTTTGGGACTCCCGAGAAGGTTTTACATTTTTAAAAAAGACAGTTGGGACTCCTGAGAAGGTTTTACAGTTTTAAAAAAGACAGTTGGGACGCCTGACAAGGTTTTACATTTTCAGAAAAGACAGTTGGGACTCCCGAGAATGTTTCACGTTAAAAAAAATCCAAAATCTCAAAAATCCAAACACGAGAAAACGAAAAATCGAAAACTCGAAAAGTTAATAAAGCTGAAAGTCGCAAAAGAAGAACCGAAAAACCGAAAAGGCGTAAAATAAAGAAATGAAAAAATCGAACAGTCAAAAAAACTAAACATCGAAAAATCAAAATTTTGAAACGAAAGTTCGAAAAATCGAGAATTTGAGAAACCGAAAAGTCGGAAAATCGAGATATCGAAAACTCGAAAAATCAAGAGATTGACAATTCGTATCGAAAATGCAAAAAACCCTGAAATTAAAAATCCTAAAATTTTGAAAATCGCAAAATGAGTCGAAAAATCGAAACATTGAAAAATCCAAATATAGAATTCGAACAAAAATCCAAAATCCAAAAAATCGAGAATCGAATTATCGAAAAATCGAGAAATTAAAAATTGAAAAAGTGTGCCGCCGAAAATCCGAGTAAATGCAAAAATCAAGAATTTTCGATTTTTGGAAGTTTCACATTAAAAAAGAGACCTTTGGGACTGGCGAGAAGGTTTAATATTTTTAAAAAAGACAGTTGGGACCTCTGAGAAGGTTTTACAGTTTTAAAAAAGACAGTTTGGAACCCCGAGGTTTTCATTAAAAAAAAAAGTTGAGACCCCCCGAGAAAGTTTCACATTAAAAAAAAGACAGTTGGGCCCCAGAGAAGGTTTCACGTTAAAAAAAAATCCAAAATCTCAAAAATCCAAACACGAGAAAACGAAAAATCGAAAACTCGAAAAGTTAATGAAACTGAAAGTCGCAAAAGAAGAACCGAAAAACCGAAAAGGCGTAAAATAGAGAAATGGAAAAATCGAACAGTCAAAAAAACTAAACATCGAAAAATCAAAATATTGAAACGAAAGTTCGAAAAATCGAGAATTTGAGAAACCGAAAAGTCGGAAAATCTAGATATCGAAAACTCGAAAAATCAAGAAATTCACAATTCGTATCGAAAATGCAAAAAACCCTGAAATTAAAAATTCCAAAATTTGGAAAATCGCAAAATGAGTCGAAAAATCCAAAGATTGAAAAATCCAAATATAGAATTCGAACAAAAATCCAAAATCCAAAACATCGAGAATCGAATTATCGAAAAATCGGGAAATTAAAAAATTGAAAAAGTGTGCCGCCGAAAGTCCGAGTAAATGCAAAAATCAAGAATTTTCGATTTTTGGAAGTTTCACATTAAAAAAGAGACCTTCGGGACTGGCGAGAATGTTTAATATTATTAAAAAAGACAGTTGGGACCTCTGAGAAGGTTTTACAGTTTTAAAAAAGACAGTTTGGACCCCCGAGAAGGTTTTCATTAAAAAAAAGTTGAGACCCCGAGAAGGTTTCACATTAAAAAAAAGACAGTTGGGCCCCAGAGAAAGTTTCACGTTAAAAAAAAATTCAAAATCTCAAAAATCCAAACACGAGAAAACGAAAAATAGAAAACTCGAAAAGTTAATGAAACTGAAAGTCGCAAAAGAAGAACCGAAAAACCGAAAAGGCGTAAAATAGAGAAATGGAAAAATCGAACAGTCAAAAAAAACTAAACATCGAAAAATCAAAATATTGAAACGAAAGTTCGAAAAATCGAGAATTTGAGAAACCGAAAAGTCGGAAAATCTAGATATCGAAAACTCGAAAAATCAAGAAATTCACAATTCGTATCGAAAATGCAAAAAACCCTGAAATTAAAAATTCCAAAATTTGGAAAATCGCAAAATGAGTCGAAAAATCGAAAGATTGAAAAATCCAAATATAGAATTCGAACAAAAATCCAAAATCCAAAACATCGAGAATCGAATTATCGAAAAATCGGGAAATTAAAAAATTGAAAAAGTGTGCCGCCGAAAGTCCGAGTAAATGCAAAAATCAAGAATTTTCGATTTTTGGAAGTTTCACATTAAAAAAGAGACCTTCGGGACTGGCGAGAATGTTTAATATTATTAAAAAAGACAGTTGGGACCTCTGAGAAGGTTTTACAGTTTTAAAAAAGACAGTTTGGACCCCCGAGAAGGTTTTCATTAAAAAAAAGTTGAGACCCCGAGAAGGTTTCACATTAAAAAAAAGACAGTTGGGCCCCAGAGAAAGTTTCACGTTAAAAAAAAACCAAAATCTCAAAAATCCAAACACGAGAAAACGAAAAATAGAAAACTCGAAAAGTTGAAAAAGCGGATAGTCGCAAAAGAGGAACCGAAAAATCGAAAAGGCGTGAAATAGAGAAATGAAAAAATCGAACAGTCAAAAAACAAAACATTGAAAAATCGAAATTTGAGAAACCGAAAACTCGGAAAATCGAGATATCGAAAACTCGAAAAATCAAGAGATTGACAATTCGTGTCGAAAATGCAAAAAACCCTGAAATTAAAAATTCCAAAATAGGAAAATCGCAAAATGAGTCGAAAAATCGAGACATTGAAAAATCCAAATATAGAATTCGAACAAAAATCCAAAATCCAAAAAATCGAAAATCGAATTATCCAAAAATCGGATTATCGAAAAATCGAATTATCGAAAAATCGGAAAATTAAAAAATTGAAAAGTGTGCCGCCGAAAATCCGAGTAAATGCAAAAATCAAGAATTTTCGATTTTTGGAAGTTTCACATTAAAAAAGAGATCTTTGGGACTCGCGAGAAGGTTTTACATTTTTAAAAAAGACAGTTGGGACCCCCGAGAAGGTTTTACATTAAAACAAAAAAACATTTGATGCCCCCGAGAAGGTTTTCATTAAAAAAAAAGTTGGGTCCCCCGAGAAGGTTGCACCTTAAAAAAATGACACCTGGGACCCCTGAGAAGGTTTTATATTTTCAAAAAAGACAGTTGGGCCCCCGAGAAGGTTTCACGATAAAAAAAAATCCAAAATCTCAAAAATCCAAACACGAGAAAACGAGAAATCGAAAACTCGAAAAGTTGAAAAAGTGGAAACTCGCAAAAAAAACGAAAAATCGAAATGGCGTAAAATAGAGAAACGGAAAAATCGACCAGTCAAAAAAACTAAACATCGAAAAATCAAAATTGTGAAACGAAAGTTAGAAAAATCGAGAATTTGAGAAACCGAAAAGGTGGTTTGCTGCAAAATCACACACTTCCCATAACTGGAATAAATTAAACCCCACCTTTTGAAGCCAAAGTTCCGCCCTACGACAACCGACCACCGTTCATCCCCCGACGTTTTAATGAAATTTGTGCAGACAGAACCGACTCCAGCCCTCTTCGTAAACAGATAAACAAACAAACAATTAATACAACAAAAAAACTTGCAGCATTCTAAGGCACAAATTAGATTTCTCTTAAAAACGTAATAAAATGTGCAAGAATCTCATTCCGCTAGTCCCGGCTCTGAAAACAGATCTTTTCTTTCATGCAAATCCAACATCTTGGATTTCACTAAAGCCCCCGAGAACCGAAATTGTCTGCTTGCATTTAGTCCACGACGTGTTGTGGTTGCGTGCTTCGGAAAATTCGTAAAATAAAAAGACAGCTTCCAGACGCTTAATAAAACTGGACACAAAACGCAAATTCCGCCTCAGCTTTACCGCCGACTTTTTCATTCCGTAATTAAATTTTCCCCCCGGTTTGTCAAGAAGCGAAACAAATTGAAAGTTCGGTAAGAGAAATAATGGATTTTAAATATAAAATCGCGAATGCGGCACGACAAACAAATGGACTCTTTTATTTTTGGCTTTAATTTTGAGACGGATTGGATGAGGAAACTGGCTCGCCACATGTTTTAAATTGTAATGTCGAATCGACTTTCATCGGTCTTGTAGCGATCCAGGTATTTATATTGGGGAATCGAGGCTCTCTTTTGTTGGAAAGAGTCGTAAAATTTTTCCAGGCAAAGGGGCCGAACTTCTTAATTAAATTATCGTCTCTGGCCGAATTTTAAGGGCGACATCTGAAAGCTTTCTTTGTTGGGAAAGGTAATTTGATTGAAAAGAAAAATAGCAGGTGGGTCGGCTGGATACACGTTAAAAAGTGGGGCCTGCACGGGTTCATGGTCGATGGGTAATTAATGCCAGTCTGGAAGCCCTGGATTTAGGGAATTATTCTAAATCAACCACCTGCATGTACAGATGAGATATTAGCCCGAAATTATCGCCGACCAGCAACCCCCTGATGAGGGTAAAAATTAGAATGCGCAAGTAATTTCGCCCCAGGAATCCTGTCTACAGGACTATAAAATTGTACGAAGATAACGATATGTATTGCTGTAAAAAGCCAAAAGCTGGATTAACCCGATCTACACGTCATAAAACATAAAGCCCGGCAAGATTTAAGGTGGGGTAGTTTTATCACACGACACGAAAATCCGACATGGCGTTTTCAGAAAACTTTCTCGCCGAAAATCGATAGTCCGAAAGCCGGATTTGCCCCCGTTTTTCGAGAAATCACGGATTTACTAATTCAGAATTTATTCCAAATGTGTTTCAAAAAGCTGCAGCACATCGCCTCCCCGAATTAAAGCGTAATGATGTCCTTTATCTTAGATTGATAGCTTTTCCAAGTTCTTAATTCGATCAACCCAAAAGTTTTCCTCGTCCCAATTTCGGGCGAAATTTTCGCCTGCGAACTGTCAATTCCAAAGCCGCTAACAGGACATTCGCAGGACATTACACGGCAAATAAATGCAAATTTCCAACACGTCCTAATTTATTTACATTTTCGCGCATTACACACGCTCGATGGGAGCATAAAGTTCAGGCGCGTCACTCTAATGGCTCACCAAGAATTTTCAGGCTAGTGATTTTATTATTTAAAAAAACAGAGTCGGTGATTTATCGGGATATTTAAACCCGACCGGAACAAACCCGGTTTTTTTGGGCAGTGCGGTCCAGGTTTTTACACTGCTCATAAATAGGCTGATGGCGGTGTTTTGGCGGCGCGACGTTTCAGAGACGTTACAGCCGTATGGATCGGTTACGTGCAGTCGAGTTATTTTATTCATGGAATTTCAGAGCGAGTTAAGCTCTGATGATATTTAACAATGCGCTTAATGGACTGGAAGCGTTGCAATAAAAGTAGGGACATGCAGGAAGCAAGATTGGAAATGTCGGTTTTATCAGCGCGAGCAAATTGCGAGTTTTTAAAGGAACAACTCGGGAGAGGAAAGCGTTTTCAGCGAGCTCAGTACATTTTTAGTTCGAGGGTGTAAGAAGTGTTGTAATCGAGTCCATCGGACGACTCCCTACTATGTGTTTTCTTTACTTTTCGATTTTTCAATCTTTGAAATGCACAATCGAATCCTCTGAAATCGTTCAACAAAATTTATTCGTTCATCCCCTCCCAAAAAATGATAACGTCATCACAAAATTTTCACTTGAAACAACGCTTAGCACACTTTTTACATTTAGTTCAACATTGCATACCTATATTTGTTTGAACTTAAAAGCTTATCATAAAAAATAATATTCGAAAATCAGATCTGAATTTTTTTATCTCCGATCAATTTTTTGATATCACAATTTTTCGATTTTCCTTTTGATTTGATTTTAATTTTTTTTTTTTTTTGATATCAACGTTTTTCGTCATTTTCCGTTTCATAATTTCTCGTTTTGCAACTTTAATGTTTTCAATTTTTCAATTTCTCGACTTCCAAATTTTTTAATTTTTCAGTCTTTCTATTTTTTGTTTCCTCAATTATTCAAGTTCTTGATTTTTATTTTCCATTTTCCCTATTTTTTATACATTTTCTCGATTTTATCACAATTTTTGTTATTTGCGTTTCCTTTATTTTCGCTTTTACAATATTTCGTTTTGTCGATTTTACGGTTTTTCAATTTCTAAGATTCTCGATTTTTTCATCTTTAGATGTTTCAATTTTTCGTTTCTTCAATTTTTCGAGTTCTTGATTTTCATTTTTGATTTTCCCGATTTTTTAAATTCCATTTTCTCGATTTTATATCACAATTTTTGTTCTTTTCATTTCCTTTATTTTTTCAATTTTGGTTTTTCGATTTTTCAGTTTTTGATTTTTAAGTTTCTTAATTTTTGATTTTTCGGTTTTTAAGTTTTCCGTTTCTTCAATTTTTTCTAGTTCTTGATTTCCTATTTTTTTTTCAAAGTTTTCATTTTATACTTTTTCGCTTTTTTAAAAGAAATCGAGAAATTAAAAATTGAAAAACTAAAAAAACGGAAAAAATTGAAAAATCCAAAAACTGAAAAAACTTTCAAAAAAATTGAAAATATTGGAAAATCGAAAAACTAAAGAAAGGAAAAGTCGTGAGATGGAAAAACTAAAAATCTGGAAACTCAAAAATCGAAAAAAATTGATATTGGAAGCAAGAAAAAACGAATCGAATTGAAAAATTGGAAATCCCAAAAATTCTAAAATACAAAAATTATAGAATCGCAAAATTGTAAAATCGAAAAACTGTTAAGATCGATATATGGAAAATAGAAAAATTAAATATTGAGAAATTGAAAAATAAAAAATCGAAAAATTGCAAATCGAAGGAATTAAGAAATGAAAAATTGAAAAAATTTAAATTGAAAAGTCATAAATGATAAAATTGGAACAAGTCTGAAAAATGTAAAATTAAAAAAAATAAAAAAACTGGAACGAAAAATTGCAAATCGAAAATTGAAGAAATGAAAAATTGAAAACTCGTGAAATTGCAACCCGAAAAGTTGTAAAATCTAAAATTTGAAATATCCAAAATTTGAAAAGTCGAATTAAAGAATTTAAAAATGAAAACTCGAAAAGATGAATATTGTAGAATTGAACAAGCAAAAAAATGAAAAATTGAAAAATTGCAAATCGAAGAATTGAAGAAATGAAAATTTGAAAAAATATAAAATTAAGAAAAATAAAAAACCGAAACGAAAAATTGCGGAATCTAAAAATTGAAACATCCTAAAGTTGGAAAATCGAAAAACTGAAAAAATTGTAAATCGTGAAACTGAAGAAAAAAAATTGAAAAAATTTAATTTGAACAACATATAATTATAAAATCGGAACATTAAGGAAACGAAAAATTGTAAAAATAAAGAAAAGAAAAACAGAGACGACAAACTGCAAATCAAAAATTTGAAGAAATGAAAAATTAAAAAATCTAAAAATTGAAAAATTAAAATTAAAGACTCGAGAAAGTTTAAATCAAAAAATTGAACAAACAAGAAAAATGAAAAATTGAAACAATAGAAGAAAGCAAAAATCGTAACATTGAAAAACTAAAAATCGGCAAACTTAAAAATCGAAAAAAATTAATTAATCGAAAATTTTGAAGCAAGAAAAAACGAACTGAATTGAAAAATTGGAAATCCTAAAATTTGTAAAATCGAAAAATTATAGAATCGTCAAAATTGTAAAATCGAAAAACTGTAACATTGAGATATCGAAAATAGTATAATTAAATATCGAGGAAGTGAAAAATAAAAAATCGAAATATTGAAAAATCGAATAAATGTAAAAGTTTTAAAATCCAATAATAATTAAAAAGTGGAAAAATTCTAAAATTCGAAGTTTAAAAAAGTGAAAATTTTTAAAGAAGGTGATTATTATTATATTAGATACGCATTTAAAATGAAAAATGGAAAAATGGAAAAATTGCAAATCAAAAATTGGAGAAATGAAAAGTAAAAAAAATTTACATTGAAAAGTCATAAATTATAAAATCGGAACATTGAAAATCGAAAAAATATAAAATTAAAAAAATAAAAAAACCGAAATGAAAAATTGCAAATCGAAAAACTGAAAGATAGGGAAATTGAAAAATCTAAAAATCGAAAAATTAAAAACTGAAAACTCCTGAAGCCGCAGGTCGAAAAATTGCAACATCTAAAAATTGAAACATCGTCAAGTTGGAAAATCGAAAAACTGAAAAACTGAAAAAATTGCAAATCGTGAAACCAAGGAGAAAAAAAATGACAAAATTTAAATTGAAAAACAAAGAATTGTAAAATCGAAACAATGAGACAACGAAAAATTGTAAAAACAAAAAGTTGTAATTGTAACATTGAAATATCGAATAATTGAAGAAATAAAGAAATAAAAAAATCAAAACGACAAAATGGAAACCTAAAAAACTGAAGTAAAAATTGAAAACTCGAGCAACTCAAACTGAAAAACTGAAAAATTTTAAAATGAAAACTCGAAGAGATGCATATCGTAAAATCAAAGAAACAAAAAAATAAAAAATCAAAAAATCGCAAATCGAAAAATTGAAGAAACGAAAATTTAAAAAACTGAAATAGAAAACCAAAAAATATATAAATTTGGAACACTGAAAAATCGAAAAATTGTAAAAATACAGAAAAAAAAATAGAAACGAAAAATGCAAATCGAAAAATTGAAGAAACGAGAAAAATGAGAAATTGAAAAATCGCAAATCGAAAAACTGAAGAAATGAAATGTTGAAAAAATAAAGAAAGTAAAAAACTAAAAAATCAACATTCGATAAACTCAAATCGAAAAATTGCAAAATCGAGAAACTCAAAAATTCAAAAATTAGAAAATTGAAAAACCGAACAAACAAAAAAATGAAAAAGTGAAAACTTCAAGCCAAACTGCGGTTTTTCCTTTATAGAGGTTATCAGAAAACAAAAATTGCAAAAAATGTTCATACTTTTTCAAAGAACCGGGATTTATTGGACTGCACTTTAGAGATGAGGAAGTTCTGCCGAAATAACCTTCGACCACTTTTTTATCTCTTGCCTGAATGCATCTGTGCACTATTTTTAACCATTCACCCGCGCGTTTAAAATAAATCCCATCCTCCGCACGCACTAAAAATTATAGCCACTAATACCTCTTTTATTTCCATCCTTCAATAAAACCGTATCTCTCCTCCGCCATCGCCGTCTCCGATCCCCCAGAGCATGTGGGTAAACATAAATAAAAATCGCGACTTTACGACCCAAATCCGAGACAAACTTTGAACTTAATTACGCAATTCAGAGGTGCAAATAAAACTCCGCGCCATCCAAGCCGTCGACGCCGTCAAATCGAACACAATAAATAATCCATTATTTCGTCGGCACGCCATCTTCGAGATTTGTGCTCGTCGTTTATCTTCGAGACACAAAAACAAATAAATTGACAGGAGCAGGTGCGTGACGTCACTCACAGGGGAGGGGGCGTGTAAGCATAAAATGTAACAAATCGACCGCTGGACGCCGTTGAGGGAGGAAGGAGTTCCCGGAGGAACAAGAAGTGCCAGAGCTTAAGCTGCGAAATGTGGATTAAGACGGTATTATTCGGTCCGAGGGACGGGAGTGACAGGCGGCCCGCTGGGAAGGAACAGATTGCTGCAAGGCGATTTTTGCGATTTTTATGTTTCTTCAATTTTTGCTTTGTCGTTTTCGGGATGTTTTCACTATGGACAGCGCGATTGTGATTGATTTTGTTGTGAGTAGTATGGTGGAGATTTGTGAGAGGCGGCACAGCGAGTTTTCGCGTTAATTTAGTCGCTGTTCGTCTGAATAGAGCATAGTTGAAGCTCTATACTACGACGCTTTTTTGTCGTCGCTTAATTCTCTGTATTCAGTATAATCGCTAGTAATTTATGCTTGCAAATCCCTTGTTGCTTTCTTGCTGCATTCCGGACTCGTTAATTGCAATCGATAATGTTGTTGCAGAGGATAATGTAAATAATTTAGCGTGGAAATAGAGTTTGCAAGTTATCTAGATTTTCGCTGACACTATTACTGCAACGGCTAAAGCTTACACCGGGTTTAAATCTTCCGGAAAAAATAAGCGACACAATTTTTATAATTATTCAGCTTCAGCTTATAATCCAGATTTGTCTGATAGCTTCAATTTATAATCCAGGTTTGTCTGAGCAGTCTGGAATTTGCTTAACTGTGAAATTATTTGAGTCAAATTTGCAGAAAAATCAGTGTTCTATCGTCCTACCTTTACAATTTCTTGAAAAACGACACTTTGAATTGTGAAGGAAATAGAAGCTCATAGAAGCTTTTTAGACACTTGCTTTTGTAATCGAAAAACAATGTCAATTTTTTTGCATGGTTTAGTCGACTAAAATAATTTGAAGGGATTTTGGGGATATTTTGTTTTAGAACTAATCTAAAAGAATTCTGGTCTTTTCCTGAAAATTATTAAGACAATGTTAGGGGCCGATGATGTTTTTTGTTGGAAGAATTTGAAAAAATTTTAGAAACCCTAATATTTCATTTCTGAAAGAATATGAAGTAAATGTGGAAGTTCTGGGTGCCTTTTTAAATTAAAAGAATCTCAGAGGTCCTTTGTTTTTGAAAATAAATTGTAAAAATTGCTGAGCTTTTGGAAAAATTTGAAAGAGTCTGGGGACTCCCGGTGCTTGTTTTAGAACTAATTTGAAATAATCTTGGGGGCTCCTCGTGTTTTTTTTAAGAATTTCAGAGGATTCTAAAACACCAAGAATTTGAAAAAATCTTGATGTTTTATTTTTGAAAAAATTTGCAAGAATTTTGGATACCCCTGGTGTTTTTTTTAGGAACCCTGTTTTTTTTTATTTAGAAGAATCTCGGAAACCCTGTTGCGTTTTTCGAAGAATTTGAAAGTACTGGGACTCCTGGTATTTTATTTAGAACTAATCTTGGTGTTTTCTATGTTGAAGGAATCTTGACAACCTTGTTAAGTTTTTTTTAACAATTTCAGAAGAGCCTGGTATTACGGTTTTTGAAGAATTTGAAACAATCTTGAAAGGCGTAGTGTTTCATTTTTGAAGAAATGTGAAGTAAACCTGGAGTTCCTGGTGCTTTTTTAAATTAAAAGAATCCCGGAGGCCTTTTGTTTTTGAATTGTAAGAATTGTTGAATTGTTTTGGAAGAATTTGAAGCAGTCTTGAAATACCGGGTGTTTCTTTTAGAACTAATCTGAAAGAATCTTTTTATTTATAAGTTTTTTTCGGAAATCCTGTTGTGTTTTTGGAAGAGTTTGAAAGATTCTTGGGACTCCTAGTGTTTGATTTAGAATTAATCTTGGGGGCTCCTGGTGTTAAAGAAATCTTGACAACCTTTTATTTGAGAATTTCAGAGAACTCTGGTATTATGTTTTTAGAAGAATTTTAAAAAATTTCGGGAAATGATTATTTTGTCTGAAAAAATCTCGGAGAACCTAGTCTTTTTTAGAGAAATTTGAAGGTAATTATTTTAGAACTATTCTGAAAGAATTTTGAGGGTGTAATTTTTTTATTTTGGAAGAATGTCGGGGGCCCTACTGTTTTATTTTTGACAAAATTTGCAAACTCTTGATTTTTCTTTCTGAAAGTGTTTTTAGGAATCTTCAAAGTCATTAATCAAAAAAAAAAAATCGGAGCCTTATGTTCTTGGAAAAATTTAAAGAATTTTATGGCTCCAGGTGTTTGAAGGAATTTTGGAGTTCTCTGGTGTTTTTTTTTTTTAGCTTAAAATGATCTTGTGTTTTATTCCCTTTTTTTAAAAACTGCAAGAAACTTGAGAGCCCGTGGTGTTTTGTTTTCTAGAAGAATTTGAAAGAGTTCTGAGGACTGGTGCTTTTTAGTCTGGAAGAATTCAAAGTAATTTTGAGAACCCCTGGTTTTTTTGTTTATTTAAAAAAAAAACAGAAGTTTCTCAGGACCACGGGTGAGTTTTTGGAAGAATTTGAAAGAATCTCGGAAATTCCTAGTGTTTGTTCTTTACTTTAAAATCTCAGAAGACTCTGCTATTGTGTTTCTGAAAGAAATGTAAGAATCCTGGATCCTTTGGTTTTTATTTTTTAGAGGAATTTAAAAGAATATTGGGGCTCTTTAGTGTCATTTTTTAAGAATGTTGGTCGGTTTTGAAGGAATTTTTGGTTTAGAACTATTCAAAAGAAAAAAATTCGAGAACGGGTGGGTGGGCGGGGCTAAGCTTTTTCTTAGAGAGTCTTTTGTAGACAAGCCACCCCCTCTTTATTCTAGTGACTACTCTTAGTATTGTTCAGTTTTGTAGATATTACAGACAACTTCAAATTAAAAATTCATAAACCAGTGCAGACTAGATCTGAGTAGCGTAAATCACTTGAAAACGATTGGGATGCTACGTTAAACGAAACACCTGTGTGTTAGAAAGTAATTTAAAACTGAATGTGTACTTAGTCAGACAGTTGAGTCACCCTGTATACACAGATTTAAAACCTTCGCCACAGTATTTTAATTTTTGCTCGAGCGTCGGTTATCATTTATTATTTCCTTGTAGACCGTCACCCTTCCCCCAAACCAAAATAAATCTCCCTCAAACAACCCCTCTTTGACACACTCCCGCCCTCTTCACCAATATTATGAAATATGGTCCTTATGTGTTTTTCAGCTCACACACAGGTCACAGAACTTTTCCTCGAGTTGGCGCGTTTTTTACAATCAAACATTTACGAAATTCCTGACACAGTCGCGTTTAAATCAACTTCCAAAACGAATTATTCGCAAACTTACAGCTCGGAGTTTCATAATAACGACAAGCCACACACAAACAAAACCGCTTGTTTAATTACAACACCGCATCTCTATTCTGCAAATATTTCCAACATTGTTCGGCACAAACAGCATTGCTCTTTTTCGAACGTTTCATATTTTTACAATGCCACATTATTCGCAAAAAGTCTGAAAAGCTATTAACGTCAACGCGAACCCCCTGAAAATTTTATACCTGTTGCCTGTGCGGTAATCGAAAAAGCTCTAGACGTTGCATCGAATGAAAATGTTAACTTATTTAATTTCCCTGGCCTGTCAGGAGCAGTTCCGGTGGACTGAAAGCAAACTTTCGATTGCATAGCGCCACTTTGGATGCACGTATATGCAATTATGTTATGACTGCTGAAAAAAACAAGCCCTGGTTCAAATACCTGAAAGCGCGCGCTCAATTTAATTAAAAATCGGCTTTTGAGCTTCCGACCGGGCTTTTCAAGGTGAGCGATAATGTAAAATCCGGCGGAGGCCAAGATCGGAAATTATTAATTCGGAGGCACCGTCAAAATTGGCACGAATTAATTCCGCGGCTTCTGTAACAAAACCAATTTGACGGGATTTAGCAAGTTTGACACCGATAAGCGATGAAAAGCCGGAGTTTTTTGCGGTTAGATTGATTAATCTGCGTGGAAACTATGCAACAATTTATACTTCATCACTCATCGGACTGACAGAGCTAAAGGATGCTATGTAAAGTGTGTTTACTGCATGTGTACAGTCGGGTCATTAATGACCTGTTAAATCAACGTCTTGCCTAATCAATCAGTCGACTCATCATTCAGGCCTGTTCGGCTATCAAAGGATTTAATCAAGCTGCCGACGGGTTGATATTTTGTGCCAAATTCTCCTGAAGTGTTTTTGTGGATTTCCTAGTAAACATAGTTGCTTTTGTGGAGGGTATTGATACTGCCATTAAGGAAACTGTAGCTTATTTGCTATTATATTTATAATTCAACAACGTATTTTCAAAACGTTATCATGATAATAACAGAATTCCCGAGTTTCTTTCAAATTAAAAAAAAAACTCAGGGTTTCTGAGATTTCTCCAAATTCTTCCACAAACGAAATACCAATATCTCCAAGATTTTTTCAATTTTTTCTACAAACACAGCAAGATTTTCAAATTTTTAAATTTAAATTAACAAATCGCTAGGAGTCAACAAAATTCCGCCAAATTTTTTCAAAAATAAAATACTAGGCTTTCGGAGATTTTTTCAAATTCTTCACACAGAACACTAGCCCTCAAAATTCTTTCAAAATAGTTCTAAACCAAAATACTCCCAAAGTTCCTTCAAATTCCTCTAAAAATAAAACACCGGGATTTCAAGATTCTTTGAGATTAGTTCTAACCCAACACCAAGAGTCTCAATTCTTTCAGAAACAAAATGGTAGGCCCTCCAAGATATGTTAACGTTCTTTTTAATTAATACACTAGGAGCCCCCAAGATTTTTTTAATTAAAAATACCAGGAGCTTCTTCCAATTCTTAAAAATGAAAACCGGGAGTCCCAAGATTCTTTCAAATTTTTCCATATACCTGGGTTTCCGAGATACTTTTAAATATTAAAAAAAGTATCTTGATATCTAATTGTTTTCAAATTTTTCTAAAAACCAAACAACAGAGGCCCCAAGATTTTTAAATAAAATTAAATAGCAAGGAGCACCAAAATTCTTTCGGATTATTACAAAAACACGATAGGGTTCCCGAATTTCGTTCAAATTAAAAAAAAAAATCAGGGTTTCCGAAAATTTGTTCAAATTCTTTCACAAACAAAACACCAATGTCTCCAAGATTATTTCAAATTTTTCCAAAACGTAGCAGGGTTTTTAAACTTTAAAATTTAAATTAAAAAATAACTCAAATATAAAACACGAGCCCTCAACATTTTTTTAAAATAGTTCTAAACCAAAAAAAAAACCTCCAAAATTCCTTGAAATTCTTCTAAAAATAAAACACTAGATGATCTCAAGATTCCCTCGGATTACTTTTAAACCAAACATCGAGAGCCCCAACAGTTTTTCAAATTAGCCCAAAACTCCCAAGATTCTTTTAGATTAGTTCTAAAACCAAACACCAGTAGTCCTTAAGACCGTTCAGCTTAAAAAAAAGTCACCAAAGAGTCCCAATACTTTTTTAATTCCTCTAAAAATTAAAAAACCAAAGGTTCCAAGATTCTTACAGTTTTTTCGGAAACACACATCAGGGGCCTTCGAGATTCTTTTAAATTAAAGAAAAAACACTAGGAATTCTAAGCTTATTTCAAATTCTTCTAGACTAGAAAGCACCAAAGTCTCCAAAATTCTTTCAAATTCTTCTAAAAAACAGAACACGAGGGGGCTGTCAGGATTCTTACAATGATTTAAAAAAAGGAACAAAACACTAAGGGTCCACGAAATTCTTTTAACTAAAAAAAAAAAAACGCCAGAGAACTCAAAAATTCTTTCACGTCAGCTTTAAAACCAAATCCAGGAGTCATAAGATTCTTTCAATTCTTCCAAGTACACAACAGGAATTTCGAGATTCTTTTAAATATTAAAAAAGAACAAAACATCTGGATTTCCACTTTTTTTTTAATTCTTCTAAAAAACAAAACACCAGAGACCTCAAAATTTTAAAATAAAAAAAATAGCAAGGACCATCAAGATTCTTTCAAATGAGATTACAAAAACACGACGGGTTTCCGAAATTATTTCAAATTAAAAAAAAACACCAGACGTTCCTGAGACTTCTTCAAATTCTTTCACAAACAAAGCACTAATGTCTCCAAGATTCTTCCAAACAATTTCTGGGAATCTGAGGGAATTTGAGGAATTTGAGGGAAATTGAGAAATTTTGAAAGAATCTGAAAGGATCTGGGAGAATCTGAAGGAACATGATAATAATGAGGGAGTCTGAAAGAATGAGAAAATCTCAGAGAAGCTCAATGAATATGGGAGAACTTGAGAAATTCGAAACGAATTTGAAGGAATTTGAAGAAATTCAGAATAAAATCTGAGAATATATGAAAGAATCTGAATGAGTCTGATGGAGTCTAACGGAATCCGAGAGCATTTAAAAGCATTTCAGAGAATCTGAGAAGAGCTGAGAAAATCTGAATAAAAAATCCGTAAGAACCTGTTAGAATCGGAAAAAAGCGGAAATAATCAAAAGGAATCGGAAGAAAACTGGAAGAATCTGAGAGAATCTGTGAGAATCAGAGAACATCTCGAAGAACCTTTGAGAATCTGAGATAATCTAGAAAAATCTAGAGCAATTTAGAGTAAACTGGAAGAATCAAGAAGAGTTTGCAGAGATCTGAAAGGAACTAAAACGATCTGGATTTTTTTGGATCTGAAATAATCTGAAAGGCGAATCTGAGTTAATCCGAAAAAATCTAAAGGAATCTGAGAAAAAAATGAGAAAGTATCTGGAAGAATTTAGGAGCTGAAACACTCTGCAAGGAGATAAAAATTATAAGGGTAATTAAAAGAACTTGAGGGAATCATTTGAGAGATGTTGAAGGAATCTATGAGAATTTGAAAGATTAGGAAAGATTTTGAAGGAATATGACACAATTTCTAGGAATCTGAGACAATTTCTGGGAATCTGAGGGCATTTGAGGAATTTGAGGGAAATTGAGAAATTTTGAAATAATCTGCAGGAATATGACGGAATCTGAGAAAATCTGAAAGGATCTGGGAGAATCTGAAGGAACTTAGGAGAACCTGAAAGAACTTGAAAAAAATTCGGAGATTTGGAGGCATTTGAAGGTTTCTGAGAGAATTTAAGGGAACCTGGAAAATGTGATTGCATCTAATTAAATCTGGAAGAATCTGGAGGAATGTCGAAGAATCTGGAGAATCTAGAAGAATGAAGAGAAAACTAGAAGAATCTAGAAGAATTTACAAGAATCTAGAAGAATCTTGAAGAGTCTATGAAATATATCATTCTGGAAGTATGTGAAGGAATCTATAAGAAGTTGAATGAAGCTGAGAGAACTTAATAGATAAAAGAAGTTGAAATAACCTGAGAGAATCTGGAATAATCTATAAGAATCTAGAAAAAAAGAACGTGAAAAAATTTGAAGGAGTCTGAGTGAACCTGAAGGAATCTGAGAGAATCTGAGGGAATTTGAGAGAATTTGAGAGAATCTGTGAGAATCTGAAAGAATCATCTGAGAGAATTTGAATAAAGAATCGGGAAGATTTGGACAGGACCTGGGACTATCTGAACGAAGATGATAATTATGAGGGAGTCTGGAAGAATCTGAGGAAATCTCAGAGAAGCTGAATGAATATGGGAGAACTTGAGAAATTCGAAAAGAATCTGAAGGAATTTGAAGAAACTCAGAATAAAATCTGAGAATATCTGAAAGAATCTGAGAGGATGTGAAAGAATCTGAATGAGTCTGATGGAGTCCAAGGAAATCTAAAAGGATTTAAAAGCATTTCAGAGAATCTGAGAGGAGCTGAGAAAGAAACTGTTAGAATCGGAAAAAAGCGGAAATACTAAAAAGGAATCAGAAGAAATCTGAGAAAATCTAGAATCATCTAGATGAATCTAGAAGAAAACTGGAAGAATCTGAGAGAATATGTGAGAAACAGAGAATATCTGGAAGAACATTTGAGAATCTGAGATAATCTAGAAAAATCTAGAGGAATTTAGAGTAAACTGAAAGAATCAAGAAGAGTTTGCAGGGATCTGAAAGGAACTAAAACGATCTGGAATTTTTTTTTTTGGATCTGAAATAAGCTGAAAGGCGAATCTGAGTTAATCCGAAAAAATCTGAAGGAATCAGAGAGCATCTGAAATAATCTCCAGGAATCTAAGAGAATCTGTTAAAATCTGAAAGACAGAATAGAAAGAATCCTAAAAATGTGAAAGTATCTGAAGGATTTGGGAGAACCTGAAACAATCAGAAAGAAGAAAAAAAATATGAAGGTTACTGAGAGAATCTGAGGGAACCTGCGAGAAGTTGAAGGAATCTGGGAGAATTTGAGAAGTTGGGAAAAAATTTGAGGAAATCCGAGACAATCCTAGGAAATCTGAGGGAACTTGAGTAATTTGAGGAAATGTGAGAGAAATTGAGAGATTCTGAAAGAATTTGAAGGAATATGAAGGAATTTGAGAAAATCTGAAAGTATCTGAGGGAACCTGGGATAATCTGTGAGAACCTGACAAAAATTCAGAGAGAATCCGGAGGAATTGAAGGATTCTGAGAGAATTTGAGGAAACCTGGTGGAGTCTGACGGAATCGGACAGAATCTGAGAGAATCTGGGTAATGGCAAAGAATATACAAGGATCTTAAAGAGTTTTGAAGAATCAATGAAAATCTGGAAGAGTTTGCAGGGATCTGAATGGATCTAAATCGATCTGAAAAATTTTGTTGAGAATTTGGAAGGAACTACAAAGATCTGAAACGATCTGAAAGGATATAAAAATTATGAGGGTTTTTAGAAGAATGTAAAGAAATCCATACTAAGCTGAAGGGATCTGGAACAATCAAATAGAGTCCGAAAGAATCTGAGAAAATCTGGAAGAATCTGAGGGAATCTGAAAGAATCTGAGGGAATCTGAAAGACAGCATGAAAGAGAAATAGAAAGAATGAAAAAAATGAGAAATTATCTGGAAGAATTTAGGAGCTGAAACGCTCTGAAAGGTGTTAAAAATTATAAGGATAATTAACAGAACTTGAGGGAATCATCTGAGAGATGTTGAAAAAATCTAAGAGAATTTGAGAGTTTAGGAATGATTTTGAAGGAATATGACACAATTTCTAGGAATCTTAGACAATTTCTGGGAATCTGAGGGAATTTGAGGAATTTGAGGGAAATTGAGAAATTTCGAAAGCATCTGAAAGAATATGAAGGAATCTGAGAAAATCTGAAAGGATCTGGGAGAATCTGAAGGAACTTTGGAGAATCTGAAAAAACCTGAAAAAAAAGAAATCTGGAGACATTTGAAGGTTTCTGAGAGAATTTAAGGGAACCTGGAAAATCTGATTGAATCTGATTGTATCTGGGAGAATCTGGGGGAATGTCGAAGAATCTGGAGAATCTAGAAGAATCTAGAGAAAACTAGAAGTATCTAGAAGAATTTAAAAGAGTCTAGAAGAATTTACAAGAATCTAGAAGAATTTTGAAGAATCTATGAAATATATCATTCTGGAAGTATGTGAAGGAATCTATAAGAAGTTGAATGAACCTGAGAGAACTTGATAGAATCTAGAAAAAAAAAGAAAGTGAAAAAACTTGAAGGAGTCTGAGTGAACTTGAAGGAATCTGAGGGAACCTGAGAGAATCTGAGGGAATTTGAGAGAATCTAAGAGAATCAGAGAGAATCTGGGAGAATCTGAGAGAATTTGAATAAAGAATCGGTAAGAAAAATTTGAAAGAATCTGAAAAGATTTGGAAAGGACCTGGGCCTATCTGAACGAAGATGATAATTATGAGGGAGTCTGGAAGAATCTGAGGAAATCTCAGAGAAGCTGAATGAATACGGGAGAACTTTAAAAATTCGAAAAGAATCTGAAGGAATTTGAAGAAATTCAGAGTAAAATCTGAGAATATCTGAAAGAGTCTGAGAGAATGCGAAAGAATTGGAATGAGTCTGATGGAGTCTAAGGAAATCTGAGAGCATTTAAAAGCATTTCAGAGAATCTGAGAGGAGCTGAGAAAATCTGAATAAAAAATCCGAAAGAACCTGTTAGAATCGGAAAAAGGCGGAAATACTCAAAAGGAATCGGAAGAAATCTGAGAAAATCTAGAATCATCTAGATACATCTAGAAGAAAACTGGAAGAATCTGAGAGAATCTGTGAGAATCAGAGAATATCTGGAAGAACTATCTAGAGTAAACTGGAAGAATCAAGAAGAGTTTGCAGAGATCTGAAAAGAACTAAAACGATCTGGAAATTTTTTTTTGGATCTGAAAGAATCTGAAAGGCGAATCTGAGTTAATCCGAAAAAATCTGAAGGAATCTGAGAGCATCTGAAATAATCTCCAGGAATCTAAGAGAATCTGTTAAAATCTGAAAGACAGAATAGAAAGAATCCTAAAAATGTGAAAGTATCTGAAGGACTTGGGAGAACCTAAAACGATCATAAAGAACAAAAAAATTGTTAAGGTTACTGAAAGAATTTGAGGGAACCTGCGAGAAGCTGAAGGAATCAGGGAGAATTTAAGAAGTTGGGAAAAAATCTGAAGAAAACCGAGACAATCTTAGGAAATCTGAGGAAACTTGAGTAATTTGAGGGAATGTGAGAGAAATTGAGAGATTCTGAAAGAATTTGAAGGAATTTGAGAAAATCTGACAAAATCTGGAAGTAACTGAGGGAACCTGGGATAATCTGTGAGAACCTGATAAAAATTCGAAGAGAATCCGGAGGAATTGAAGGATTCTGAGAGAATTTGAGGAAACCTGGTGGACTCTGATTGAAACGGACAGAATGTGAGAGAATCTGGATAATGGCAAAGAATATACAACAATCTTAAAGAGTTTTGAAGAATCTATGAAAATCTGGAAGAGTTTGCAGGGATCTGAATGGATCTAAATGGATCTGGAAAATTTTGTAATTTTGTTGAGAGTTTGGAAGGAACTAGAAAGATCTGAAACGATTTGAAAGGATACAAAAATTATGAGGGCTTTTAGAAGAATGTAAAGAAATCCATACTAAGCTGAAGGGACCAGGAACAAACTGGAAAGATCTGGTAGAGTTTGCAGGGATCTATAAGGATCTAAAATGTGCTTAGAATGTCTGAGAAAACCTGAATTAAATGAGGTAATCCAAGAGAATAGGAAAAATCAGAAGAAGATTTAGATCATCCTTCTCTGTCTATAAATTTGAACATTATCTCTTTTCGCGCCTCATTACCTTTTCAAATGAACAGCTTGAACAATGCTCTGTATAATTTATTTCCAACTTGCTTAGATAAGACTGATTTTAGCAAATGACCTACTCTCTAAGAAAATAGTGGGCGGGTGGGCGGGGCTAGTACTTGCTACTATAAGACTTAACAATACTAAGAACAGTCACTAGAATAAAGACGGGGTGGGTGGGCGTGACTACTGCTTGTCTATAAAAGACTCTCTAGGAAAAAGTAAAGCTTAGTCCCGCCCACCCACCCGTTTCCTCATTTTTGTTTTATTTCACTGTATTTCCAATAAGTACTATCTAGTTATTTTTTTTTATTTTATTTGGTTTCTGTAATTGGAATTGCTTCCTCTTGAAAGCAATAAATACTATTATTATTATTATTATTTTTATGATTATTATTCACTCGGCCACCCTACTTTCATGAACGTATTCGGTGTGACCCAGCGATCGTACCACCTTTAGCAAGTCGTCCAATTATCGGCCCGGAAGCATGCTGCCGACCGTCGGAAGCAGTGACCTATATAACATTCAAAATTCGCCCATTGTCTTCACCACTTCGGAGGATGTATCGATTTAGTTGATACTTCTCAGTGATGTGCTCCAGTTCTCGACAACAACTATGACCCCTTCCTTTCTCTTTGCTCGCTCTCCTAAAATCGAACTCCAGTTAATTACCAACGAAGATCCTCTTCATAAAAGCCGCCTCACACACACTCCAATCTTCTTGTCAAAAATAGGCGACGTCTCGAATTGGCGTCGCAAAAAATTGCAAATGTATCGAACGCGCGGAGTCTTCATAAGTTAATTTGCGAACGCTTTGAAGTTAATAGTAACCTATTACTTTTATCGGCTATATAAAGAACCATTCCGATGACACCCTAACTTAATTATGACAAAGTACACCAGCACTCCTTCCGAAACTTACGCCAGAAGTATAATGACAGCTTAATTTGAATCCTGGATGTTATAAACTTGCCTAAGTCCCAGAACGTGAAATAGACTAAGTAGTTAAGATGCGCCGAAACTTTTGATTTATTTTCACTCTTCTCGGGCCAAACTGTGTCAATTTCGAAAGTTTACCTTTATAAAGTTACGCGTAAAAAAGTCACAGGTGGCGTAAATCACATCGGGGACATTGTTTGAGTTTAATTATCGCACAATTAAGGCTGCTATTAGTCTTGTTTAATGCGACTTGATAAAATCGGAGGAAAATAATAATTTGCAAGAGCAGGGCGAATAAATCCGATTAGATTTTCCTTGGAGTGGAATAGTTCTTCTTCGACGCAGTCAACAGCGACAAAGGCGCTGCTGTGCGACTTCAGGGATAATTCAGCGCGAGATGTTGATAACAGAGAGCTCCTGTGTTAAATTTTACATAAAATTACCAAGCGACGAGGTATTAAGCAGATTTGTAATGTGGCAGGACAGAGAGAATGCATATGCGGATCGAGCTTGAAAAACTTATGACAAGGTTGTTTGTGCCTGTATAGCTGGCGCAGTCGCTCGGATAACAAGACAATTAATTTAAGCACAAAGCGTTTCGAGTTAGCTAGTCCCAACTAAATTTTCAGATTTTTCTTTCGTGTCGCGAAAGTGGCGCAGTCGGTGGGATGCAGCCTCACAAACCGTGAAATATTTAAAAAATTTTATTAAAACGCCAAGTTACGACGTGATAAAACCCGCAAACACCGAAATGATGTCGTTGCACAAATTAAGTAAGAGAATTGTCCTGTCTGGAAGTCCGCCTCCGGCCTATTACTTTCCACGAAAACAAAACCCACGAAATATGTGCACCGTTGTTTTATTTTAACGTTTTTATGTTCGAGCCTGATATCTCGAGTCGCTGATCTGTCATCTCTTATTCGCCTGCTTCTTTTATCTCAAACTCTGGGGCATATTTTCGTTCCGATCGATGTTTTTTATGTGTCGGAGTTTGATGCGATAGAATAAAACTCGGGCGAGTTAAGAAATTACGAATGTGAGAAAACCGAACTCAAGGATATTTTAATTCGTGCTAACTCCTCTTTGTTCGAATGCGAATTTCGCTTTAATCTCCATGTCAAATCAATTAAGACCATTGTCAAGTAGCTGGTTGCTCGCAAAAACTTGGAATGTCTCTGATGAACGAACTTGCTAGATTATTACGAGCCAAGTTGAAATTGGCGAGTTTCGCGTCAAACTCGGCCTTATTGCGTTACGCGAAGTTTGTCTTTTCTCTGCTAAACCACAGACGGATTAGCATTTAAATATCACTTCGCGAGCTTCTAATTTTCGTTATTTCAAGAGTTTCGATGGCATAACTCTGTTTCTACGGGGCAAATATTTGTGACGGGAATGAATAAGCTTGTTCCATCGGTTTAGTGTGCGTCAAACGTGATTTATTATTGCATAACATGAAATTCGTTCGGTTTGTAATCAGATTAAAAATTAATGTTGGACTGGTGAGTGACATGGGGAAATAGGTTAAGTTTTGACCCTGAATGTGCGGTAAGCGTTGACATTTTCCAGCAAACTGATCTAGTCCTTTATCTATCTTAAAATAAGATTTTCCTTTCCAGCTCCAACGAAATTCGCATCAGAACGAACATTATTTTCAATATCTCGTATGAAGCGGGTAGAAAGTTTGATGCGTGCTTAATCTGTGTCCTCGGGCTTTTGAATTTACTATAAATTCAGAATCTTTATAGCAATTCTGACTACCCCGTTGTTATAAATGTCCTCCACTCGATCAATGTTTTTCGTTCCTCGTAATTCGGGTTCAGTATCTGTAGCGGTACTTACACCCTTTGCGACACCTTTAAAATTTGATAACACTTCTCCGAGTATTTTCGCTAATGCCCCTCGAGCCTTAAAATCCGCAATTTAATTGCCTTTTTAATAGATAAGAATGCCACGGCGCTCCACTGGAGCCGCAATTGCCTCCCTCCGGCCGAACTTTGCCCGAACTCTCACATTACCTGAAATTTTCCAGAATCAGCACCCCCATGTTGTGCTCTCCGAACCCACTACATTAGCTCTGCATATTCAGCCGAATAGAAAATATGTAGTCGGTAGACCCTTATCAGTTTCAACTTGACGTTATTTTGCCGGGCTCTAAATTCCCGAAACAGATAATTATCCCGACTTGTTTTGCCCCGGGCTCATAAAAAATCCATTTAATCCATAGTTCACGAGCCCATTCGCATCTACCCTATTAAACAACACAGTCGTAACGCAATCAAGAGTATTGATCGGGAAATAATTTGATTCATCGGGGCTTTGCAACTCTTGAATGCGGACCGAATTAGCGTTTGTTGACATGTTGTATCCGTTTGAAAAAACTAAATATCAGCCTAATTGAATCTTTATTGTTTTCGGGGCAGGTTGGTTGCAGGCGGATTTATCCGGGAATGGAGCTGGCTTTAAAAAGCAGGGATGGATGAAAACACGAGATCTTTTCCAAATTTCCGCATTATTATTCAAAACGGCGAGAAGTGCTGAGGGGTGGTTAATTTTCCGGAGGGGGAGTTTTCCTCGCGATAGGGGTGGACTCGCTCTTATATTATTCCGACATATTTAACTCGGACTCTTCAAAATCGTCGACTATAATCCGTTTACCGAACAGATGGAGTGGTCCCGAATCTGTCAACAAGTGGTTGTTTCAGTTCAACGGGTAATACACCGTATGTTTTTTGCTAATAACTAACAAAAAACTCATCCTAAAATTTTTTCTACAATGTTGCTGATCTAAGAATCTGTAGGACTCTGAGGGATTCTGAGAGAATCTGAGGGAACTTGAGAGATGTAAGAGAATCTAAGTGATTCTGAGAAAATCTGAGAGCATCTGAGAGAATCTGAGATAATCTGAAAAAAAATCGTAAATAATCGAAAAAAAATTGCAAAAAATTGGAAATAATGAGAGCCAATCGAAAGGATTTTGAAGAAATCTGAGAAAATTTGAGAGAATGTAACAAAAAACTGGAAGAATCCGAGCGAATCTGAAATAATCTACAACATTCTAAAAGAATTTAGTGTAAACTAAAAGAATTTAGAGTTTGTAGGGACATGAAAGGAACTAAAGCGATCTGGATTTTTTTTAAGTATTTGAAACGATCCGGAAGGAGAATCTGAGTTAATCGCAAAAATCTGAAGGAATCTGAGAGAATATGAAAGATAGAATTAGAGAGAAATAGAAAGAATGAAAAAAATGAGAAAGTATCTGAAAGAATTTAGAAGGAGCTGAAACGATCTGAAAGGAGATAAAATTATAAGGGTTATGCAAAGAATCTGAGGAAATCTGAGAGACGTTGAAAGAATCTGTGAGATTTGGAACGATTCTGAAGGGATTTGAGACAATTTGTCAAAGAATCTGAAGGAATATGAAGGAATTTGAGAAAATCTGAAAGGACCTGGGAAAATCTGAGGGAACTTCGGAGAATCTGATTGAATCTGACTGAATCTGGAAGAATCTGGGGGAATGTCGAAGAATCTCGGGAATCTACAAGAATCTAGAGGAAACTAGAAGAATTTAAAAAATCTACAAGAATCTTGAAGAATCTATGAAATCTATCATTCTGGAAAAAAAAGCTGAATGAACCTGAGAGAACTTGATAGAAAAGAAAGTGAAAGAATCTGAGAAAATCTGGAAAAATCTACAAGAATCTAGAAAAAAAAAACGAGAATGTGAAAAAATCTGAAGGAGTTTTAGGGAACCTGAAGGAATCTGAAGGAATCTGAAGAAATTTGAGAGAGTCTGAGAGAATTTGAGAGAAAGTGAGAATTGAGAGAATCTGAGAAAATCCGAGAGAATACGAGAGAATCTGAGAAAATCTGAAAAAAAAATCCGAAAGAACCGGTTAGAACCGGAAAAAAGCGGAAATAATAGAAAGAATCGGAAGGAAAATCTAGAATTATCTAGATGAATCTAAAAAAAAACTGGAATAACCTGAGAATATCTGGAAAAACCTGTGAGAATCTGAGATAATCTAGAAGAATTTAGAGTAAACTGGAAGAATCTAAAAGACTTTGCAGGGATCTGAAAGGAACTAAAGCGATTGTAAATTTTTTGAAGAATCTGAAACAATCTGAACGGTGAATCTGAGCTAATGGGAGAAAATCCGAGGGAATCTGAGAGAGTCTGTTAAAATCTGAGAGAATCTGAAAGACAGAATAGAAAAAATTGTAAAAATGTGAAAGTATCTCGAAGGATTTGGAAAAACCTGAAGCTATCTGAAAGGAGACAAAAATTATGAGGGTTACTGGAAGAATCTGAGGAAATCTGAGAGAAATTGGAAGAATCTGGGAGAATTTCAGAAATTCGGAATGAATCTGAAGGGATCCGAGACAATCTTAGGGAATCTGAGGGAGCTTGAGTAAATTGAGTGAATGTAAGAGAAACTGGGAGATTTTGAAAGAATCTGAGAAAACCTGAAACAATCTGAGGGAATCTGAGAGAACCTGAGAAAAATTCGAAGAGAATCCGGAGACATTTAAAGAACTCTGAAAGAATTTGAGGAAACTTGGTGGAGTCTGATTGATTCTAACAGAATCTGGGGAATGGCGAAGATTTTCGAGAATGTAGACGAATCTAGAAGAATATGGAAGAAACTAGAAGAATCTAGAACAATTTAGAAGAATCTACAAGAATCTTGAAGGATCTATGAAAATCTGAAAGAGTCTGCAGAGATCTTAAAGGATATAAATTGGTCTGGAAAATTTTTGTTAAGAGTCTGGAAGGAACTGGAAAAATCTGTATCGATCTGGAAGGAGATAAAAATTATGAATTAAAGAGAATCTGAGGCAATGTGAGAGAATCTGAAAGAACTTGAGAGAATCGGAGAGAATTTAAAATAATCTAGAAAAATCTAGAAAAATCCAGAAGAATCCAGACGAATCGAGAAGATCCCAGAGGAATCTAGGAGAATTTAGAAGGATCTAGAAGAATCTGGAAGATGCAGGCCGCAGATCTCAGAGAATTTGAGAAAATCTGGAGAATTCTAAGAAAACTTGATAAAAGAATGAGGAAGAATCGGATAGAATTAGAAAGAATATAGTAAAACCTAGAAAAAAGCGAATGAATCTGGGAAAATATGAGAGAATTTAGAAGAATCTAGACCAAACTGGACGAATCTGCAAGAATCCAAAGAACTCTAGAAAAATCTAGAATAATCCAGAAGAATTTAGAAAAATCTAGAAGAATCTATAAGAATCTTGAAGGATCTATGAAAATCTGGAAGAGTTTGCAGAGATCTTAAAGGATATAAATTGGTCTGGAAAATATATGTCAAGAGTCTGGAAGGAACTGGAAAAATCTGAAACGATCTGGAAGGAGATAAAAATTATGAATTAAGGGAAATCTGAGGCAATGTGAGAGAATCTGAGGGAACTTGAGAGAATCGGAGAGAATTTAAAAGAATCTAGAAAAATCTAGAAGAATTCAGAAGAATCCAGAAGAATCGAGAAGAACCTAAAAGAATCTAGGAGAATTTAAAAGCATCTAGAAGAATCTGGAAGATGCAGGCTGCAGATCTAAGAGAATTTGAGAGAATCTGGAGAATTTTAAGAAAACTTGATAAAAGAATGAGAAAGAATCGGATAGAATCAGAAAGAATATAGTAGAACCTAGGAAAAAGCGAATGAATCTGGGAAAATATGAGAGAATTTAGAAGAATCTAGACCAAACTGGACGAATCTGAAAAAGTTTGCAGAAATCTGAAAGGATATGGAAGGATATGAAACCTTCTGACAGCATTTGAGGAAATCTAATAGAATCGGAAAAAATCCGAAGTAACTTGTAGAAATCTGGGAGAATCAAAAAGAATCTAAAAGAATCTACAAGAATCCAGAAGAATTTAGAAACATCTAGAAGAATCTATAAAAATCTTGAAGGATCTATGAAAATCTTGAAGAGTTTGCAGAGATCTTAAAGGATATAAATTGGTCTGGAAAATTTTTGTTAAGAGTCTGGAAGGAATTGGAAAAATCTGAAACGATCTGAAAAGAGATATAAATTATGAATTAAAGGAAATCTGAGACAATGTGAGAGAATCTGAGGGAACTTGAGAGAATCGGAGAGAATCTAAAAGAATCTAGAAAAATCTGGAAGAATCTAGAAGAATCCAGAAGAATCCAGAAGAATCCAGAAGAATCCAGAAGAATCTAGAAGAACCTAGCAGAACCTAGAGGAATCTAGGAGAATTTAGAAGAATCTGGAAGATGCAGGCCGCAAATCTAAGAGAATTTGAGAGAATCTGGAGAATTCTAAGAGAACTTGAAAAAAGAATGAGAAAAAATCGGATAGAATCGGAAAGAATCT
This sequence comes from Zophobas morio, assembly GCF_036711695.1. Lineage (NCBI taxonomy): Eukaryota > Metazoa > Arthropoda > Insecta > Coleoptera > Tenebrionidae > Zophobas > Zophobas morio. The sequence goes on from NW_026972115.1 coordinate 2,768,023, forward strand.
AATAGAACCTAGAAAGAAGCGAATGAATCTGGGAAAATATGAGAGAATTTAGAAGAATCTAGACGAAACTGGAGGAATCTGAAAAAGTTTGCAGGAATCTGAAAGGATAAGGAAGGATATGAAACCTTCTGACAGCATTTGAGGAAATCTAATAGAATCGGAAAAAATCCGAAGTAACTTGTAGAAATCTGGGAGAATCAAAAAGAATCTAAAAGAATCTACAAGAATCCAGAAGAATTTAGAAACATCTAGAAGAATCTATAAAAATCTTGAAGGGTCTATGAAAATCTTGAAGAGTTTGCAGAGATCTTAAAGGATATAAATTGGTCTGGAAAATTTTTGTTAAGAGTCTGGAAGGAATTGGAAAAATCTGAAACGATCTGAAAAGAGATAAAAATTATGAATTAAAGAAAATCTGAGACAATGTGAGAGAATCTGAGGGAACTTGAGAGAATCGGAGAGAATCTAAAAGAATCTAGAAAAATCTGGAAGAATCTAGAAGAATCCAGAAGAATCCAGAAGAATCTAGAAGAACCTAGCAGAACCTAGAGGAATCTAGGAGAATTTAGAAGAATCTGGAAGATGCAGGCCGCAAATCTAAGAGAATTTGAGAGAATCTGGAGAATTTTAAGAGAACTTGAAAAAGAATGAGAAAGAATCGGATAGAATCAGAAAGAATCTAATAGAATCTAGAAAAAAGCGAATAAATCTGTGAAAATATGAGAGAATTTAGAAAAATTAGACCAAACTGGAGGAATCTGAAAAAGTTTGCAGGAATCTGAAAGGATAAGGAAGGATATGAAACCTTCTGACAGCATTTGAGGAAATCTAATAGAATCGGAAAAATCTGACAGAACTTGTAGAAATCTGGGAGAATCAAAAAGAACCTAGAAGAATCTATAACAATCCAGAGAACTCTAGAAGAATCTAGAAAGATCAAGAAAAATTTTAGAAGAATTTAGAAAAATATACAAGAATCTTGAAGGATCTATGCAAATCTGGGAGAGTTTCCAGAAATCTTAAAGGATCTAAATCGGTCTGGAAAACTTTTGTTAAGAGTCTAGAAGCAACTGGACTGATCTGAAACCATATGGAAATAGATAAAAATTATGAGGGATTGTGGAAGAATATGGGGAAATCATAATAATAAGCTGAAGGGACCTGGAAGAACTCGATAGATTCGAGAAGAATCTGAAGGTATCTGAAAGAATCTAGAATAATCTACAAGAATCTAGTCTAGAAAAAACTGGAAGAATCTGAGAGAATGTGAAAGAATCTAGAAAAGTTTAGCACAAACTGGAAGAATCTAGAAGAGTTTGCAGGAATCTTTAAAGATCTAAAATGCTCTGGATTTTTTTTTAAGTCTGGAAGGATCTGGAAGATATGAAACGATCTGAAAAAGCATCGATGTGTGAGAGAATCGGAAAAAATCTGAATTTAAGACAATGCGAGAAAAACAGAAAGAATCGGAAAAATTTGTAAGGATCTGGAAGGATTTGGAAATACCTGGAACGATCTGAAAGGAGATAATAATTTTGGGAGATTCTGGAAAAATCTGAGAGAATCCGAGGGAAGCTGAAGGAATATGGATAACTTGAGAAATTAAAAAAAATCTGAAGGAATCTAAGAATAAAATCTGAGAATATCTGAAAGAATCTGAGAAAATGTGAAAGAATCTGGATGATTCTGATGGAATCTGAATAAAAAATCGGAAAGAACCGATTAGAATCTAAAACAAAAATTGAAAATGACAGAGACGAATCGAACGGAATCTGACAATCTAGAATAATCTTAATGAATCAGATCATCTGAGAATCTCTGGAAAAATCTTAGAAAATCTGCGATAATCTAGAGGAATTTAGCACAAACTGGAAGAAGCTTAAAGGAATTGCAGGGATCTGAAAGAATCCAAAGGGATCTGGACTTTTTTTTAAACCTGGAAGGATTTGGAATAATCTGGAACGTTCTGAAAGAAATTAAATCTGTAAAATTTGAAAAAACTGAACGACAAAAATCCGAAAAATTTGAAAGAATCTAAAAGGATTTGGAAAGACCTGGAACGATCTGGAAGGAGACAAAAATTATGAGAAATTTCGAAAGAATCTAAGGGAATCTAAGAGAAGCTAAAAAGATTTGCGAGATTCGGCAAGAATCTGAACGAATTTGGGTGAATTTGAGAGAAACTGGCAGAAATTGAGAAGTGCAGAAAAAATTTAAAGGAATATGAGGGAACTTCCGATAATCTGAGAGAATCTGAGTTTTGAAAGGATCTGAAACGATTTGAAAGAAGCTGAAAAATTTGAAAATATCAAAACGTGAGTCGTTGCCTTTACAATCAACAAGTAATTTTTCCAAAAAAGCAGTAATAATTCTGTGAGGTCGTATTTATTACAAGATCGAAACTCGTTAAACGAGAGGTCGCGAATTTTCTCTCCTGTTTTGGTTAATTATTACACTTCGCAACTCACAACAAATCGTATGTTTTTTGCTAATAACCAGCAAAAACACTCATCTGAACTTTTTCGCCACCCAGCTCGTTGCCGACCTCGCCTCCGCCCCGCGAGCGTATTTTTTCCCCCAGACTTCCAGACGACGCCCAAATAAACACAACCGCGAATTCATCAAGGCCGCCGTTTCCATTAGAAACCAGTAATAATAACACATAATTACGAAACTTTGCGGAATTTTAATTTCGAAATTTTATTAGCGCACGCAAAAACAAGTTTCAGTTCACGGTTGCCTTAATAAACAAACTTTTTGCTCTCTCTTCTAATTTACACTCCGAAAACATATCCCGCAAAACGAATCCATGTTTGCAGAGTCGCAAAAGTGAGGCAAGAGTGTTAAACACGCCTTAAACCCTAAAGAGATAAAACTTTTAAATTTCTAAATGAGCTTTGCCCTCCATTACGAGCGTCCGGAAAAACGATGTTTTCTCTAAACAGCCCTGTTTTTACCACGCACATATTTCGAGAAAGCCGAGGAAGTTTATTTTAGCGTTCGGAGAGGGAAAAAGACACGGAGACAACGGATTTGTTGACATTGCGGCCGGCACCGGAATAATTTCGGATGAGCCCCGGAAAAACGGGTTAAAAAATTTGCTATTACATAGAGTTCACAGAAAAAATAAGCGCGGTGCGTTATCTGGACTACACTATCTGGGTTGCTGAAACGCTGAACTTTCGAGCTTTCGGGAAATACATACAGAGCTTTAATAAAAAAAAGCTACGTAATCGGTGCAGCTATGCAATAATCGCTTTGTTACCGCACTGTATCGCCCCTTCAATGTTTCGTCTCGACATTCAATTCGATCCACTTCCCCAAATCCACTTTCACTTCATAATTCCGGTGAATCCCCGTCCATATTTTTTCCTCTGATATAACTTTCGAAAAGTGGGATCGACTCGAGTTCGGAGCGCTGCTCCCAGAATATTAATAAACCCATTAGAATATTCGCAATAAAGACCTTTACGGCAGGGCCAGCGTAAAACATAATCACTTTTATTGCAGGAAACAATACATAAAAGCATACAAATTGTTGGCATGAATAATTTTTCGCGTTATTTACGTAACGATAATGGTGAGTGGAGAAATTCAGCGCGTCAGAATTAGAGGTGAGGGTGAAGTGGGCAATTTGTGTTGTTTATTACAAGGTGGAAGTTCTTCTTGGTGGCAGAGTTTGGTTCCGACTTAATCACGCCGTTGTGAATTATTAACAAGCGTATTGTGGGTGTGCGTTATTAGGATCGTTTAAAATTCCTGGTTGGTTTCATAGGTGTTTTAGTGCCAGCCCCTAATCCGCTAGCTGCTAAATTATTCCAATCGACACATTTGGGTAATCAGCGATTAGGGTGGATTTCGGTGACGCGTGTTGTGGTAGTCTATATTTTATTACGCTGTGATTACGCCAGATTCGGCAGATTTTCGAATCGAGTCGGAATGGAGCTTTTGAATTATTTTCGGGTGGTGTTCGTGTTTTGGTTTTAATAATGCCGGGTTCGCAAACTGGGACGCTAATTGGGGAGTGGAGGTGTGATTTTGGAGGGTGTACGGTGACTTTTGACCTATGTCTCCAGATATGGGTTTTTGGGTGGTTTATGGCGCCACTAATCTCCATCCACTGTGAAATTGTCAATCAAAACAAGCCTGTTGTTGCTTTCGCAGAGCCGCATTTCCGCCAATCATCTCCAGTGTTACAAAGTTTTCAACAACACGTTATTTAATTGTTTATAAAGGAAAGTTTTTTCATATGTTTCTCAGAAGTACGTGAAATTCACGTATACAGAACAGAGAATATGTCTTATTTGATTTAGAACGAATACGTTTCGTAAAATAGCTTATGTTTATGATACACAGTTTTCCAACCCGACGAAATTGTCGTTTTAAAAAAATTGCGTATACTGCTTAAGGAATCATCAAATTATTTGAACAAAAGTAAGGAAGGAAGTAACACGAATTTAGTGATAGTTTCAGCAAAAAATTTGAAAAAATCTTGGTGATTCCAGACCGTGTTTTTGGAAGAATGGGAAAGAGGTTAAAAAAATCTGAAAGAATTCGAAGGACCCAAAAGCATCTAAAAAAATCCGAGAGAACCCGAAAGAATCTGAAAGTGTCTGAAATAATTCGAGAGAGAGTCGGAAAAAGTTTGAGGAAATCAGAGGAAATCTGAGGCAATATGAGAGAATCTGAAGGAACCTGAAGAAATCTGAGAGAATCGGGAAGAATCTAAAAGAATTTAGATAAATCTAGAAGAATCTACAAAAATCTAGAAGTATATAAAAAAATCCAGAAGAATCTAGAAGAATCTAGAAGACTCAGGAAAAATCTGCAGGTATCTGAAAGAACTTGCGAAAATTTGAGAAGACTCGAAGAATCTCGAAGAACCTAACAAAATTCCAAAGAATCTGACACAATCCGAAAAAATCCGAAAGAATCCCAAAAAGACCGAAGAAAGGGAATTTGAAGGAATCTGAAGCAATCCGAAGAAATCTGAGGGATTCTGAGAGAATCTAAGAGAACCTGGGAAAATCGTAAATAATCTGAAAAAATCTGAGAAAATCGGAAAGAATCTAGAAGAATCTAGAAAAATTTATAAGAATTTATATGAATCCAGAAGAATGTAGAAAAGTCTAGAAGGATCTAAATGGATCTAGCATAATTTAGAAAAATCTAGGAGAATCTAGAAAAATCTAGAAGGATTTAGAAGAATCTGGAAGTCTGTAAGCGATCTGAAAAACTTTCAAACTGAAATGAGCTGAAAAAGAAAGAATCTGAAAGAAAGATCCAGAAAGAATCCGAAATAATCTTAAAGAATCTAAGGAAATTTAAACCTTCTCATTAAGAGGTTTTGAGAGAATCTGAAAAAAGAATCATAAAGAATCGAAAAGAAGAATAAGGAATCTGAGAGAATCTGAGAAAATTTAGATTTATTTAAAAGAATCTAAAAAAACCGAATTAATCTGAGAAACTATGAAATGACTTATAAGACAGAATTTGAAGAAATCTGAGAGAATCTGAAAGAATCTGAGCAGTATTGAAAGTACGTTATTGATTCTGATGGAATGTGAAGGAACTTGAAAGGAATTGTGAGAATTTGAAAATATTTAAAAAAAATGTGAAGAGATCTGAAGGAATATAGGAGTGTCTAAGAGAGCCCGGGAAAATCGGCAAGAATCTTAAGAAATCTAGTCGAATCGGGAAGAATCTAAAAAAAATTTAGAAAACAGAAATATCTACAAGAATCTAGACAAATCCAGAAGAATCTATAAAAACCTGAAAAAACTTAAAACAACTTAAAAGAACCTAGAAGAGTCTAGAAAAATCTAGAAAAATTTATAAGAATCCTGAAAAATCTAGAAGAATCTAGAAGAATCTGGAAGAGTCTGCAGGTATCTAAGATTTGAGAGAATCAGAAAGAATCGGAAGGAATCAGGAGGAATTTGAGAGAATCTTAGAGAATTTAGATTAATTAAAAAGAATTTAGAAAAAACCGAATAAGTTTGAGAAAATATGAGATTATTTAGAAGAAGCTAGAACAAACTGCAGGAATCTGAAAAAGTATGCAGGAATCTGAAAGGATATGGAAGGATCTGGGAGAATCTGAAACCTTCTAACGGAATTTGAGGAAATGTAATAGAATCGGAAAAAATCTGAAAGAATCTGAAGGAATCTTGGGGAATCTGATGAAATCTTAAGAAACCTGAAAGGATATGTGAGAATTTGAGAGAATTTAGAATAATTGAAAAGAGTCGTGAAAAAACTGGAAGAATATGGTTGAATCTGGGAGAAATTAAGAGAATCAGAGATTCTGAGACTATCTGGGAGAATCCGAAAAAAAATCTGGGGAAATCTGGAAGAATTAAAAGATCTGAGAGAATCTGAGGTAAACTGAAAGAATCTAAAGAAAGAATCAGAAAAAATCCGAAGAAATCAGAAGGAAAATTTAGATCAATCTTAAAGAGCCTAGAAAAAACCGAATGAATCTGAGAAATTATGTGGGAATTTAGAAGAATTTAGAACAAACTGAAAGAAATCTGAAAGGATATGGAAGGATATGAAACCTTCTGACAAAATTTGAGAAAATCTAATAGAATCGGAAAAAATCTCAGGACACTTGTAGAAATCTGAGAGAAACTAAAATAATCTAGAAGAACCTGGAAGAATCTAGAAGAATCTAAGAGAATATAAAAGAATTTAGAGAAGTCTAGAAGAATCTAGAAGGATCCAGAAAAATTTAGGAGAATCTAGAAGAATGTAGAAAAATCTAGAAGAATCTAAAAAATCTAAAAGAATCAGGAAAATCTGAAAGAATCTGAAAGAATCTGAAGGAATCTGAAGGAACCTGAGAACATCTAAAAGGATCTGACCGAATCTTGAATATGCTGAGAGAATCTGAAGGAATCGGAAGGAATCAGAAGAATCTTAGAAAATTTAATGAAATCTGAAGTAACCAGAAAGAATTTGGAAGAATCTGAGAGAATTTAGAATAATCTAAAAAAATCGAGAAAAAGCTGGAAGAATGTGGGAGAATCTGGTATAAATTGAGAGAATCTGAGAGAATCTGCATGAATATGAGAATATTCAATACAAATACAAGAAACTGGAACAAACGGAAAGAATCTAAAAGAGCTGAGAAAAACTGCAGCAGTCTGGAAAAATTTGAAACGATCTATAAAAATATGGAAAGATCTGAAACGATCTGGAAGCAGTTGAAACTTTCTGAAGGAATCTGAGGAAATCTGAAAGAATCGGTAAAAATTTGAAGCAATCTGAAAAATCTGAAGGAATCTGAAAATCATGCAAGATTGAAAATTCTGAAGGTATCTGAGAGAATTTGAGAAAATCTGAAAGAATCGGAACAATTTGTAAAAATTTTAAAGAAGAATCGGAAACGATCTAAAATTAGCTAAAAAATTCTGAGGGAGTCTAAAAATATCGGTAAAAATCTGAGAAAATCTGAACGAATTTAGGAGAATCTGAGAGAACCTGGGAAAACCAGAAAGAATCTGGAAAAATCTGAAAAAATCGGAAAGAATCTATAAGAATTTAGAAAAATCTATAACAAATCGATAAGAATTCAGAAGAACCTAGTAGAATTTAGAAGAATCTAGAAAGATATAGATTCTTTTAAAATCTAGGAGAATCTAGACCAATCTAAAAGAATCTAGAAGAATCTGGACGAGTCTGCAAGTATCCGAAAGGATTTAAAGCGATTTGGAAGGAACAATTTGAACCTACCTAAAATGAGCTGAAAAAAATGAATTTGAAACGAAAAACCCGAAAGAATTTGAAAAAAGCCGAAAAAAAAATTTTAAAGCATCTGAGGAAATGTTAAGAAATCTGATAAGAATTGCGAAAATCTGGAAAAAGAATCGGGAAGAATCAGAAGGAATAACAAGAAATCTGAGAGAATCTGAGAAAATTTATATTAATCTAAAAGAATCTAGAAAAAACGGAATAAATATAAGAGAATTTAGAAGAACCCAGAACAAACAGGAAGAATGTGAAAAAGATTGCAGGAATCTGAAAGGATCAGAAACCTTCTGAGAGAATCTGACAAAATCTAGTAAAATTGGAAAAAATCTGAAGGAATTTGAATTAATCTGAAAGAATCTGAAGGAATTTGAAAAATATTGAGGGAATCTTAGAGAATTTGATGGAATCTGAAGGAACCTGAAAGGATTTGTGAGAATCTGAGAGAATTTAGAATAATTGAAAAGATTCGAGAAAAAACTGGACGAATATGGGAGAATCTGGGAAAAACTGAGAGAATCAGAGATTCTGAGACTATCTTGGAGAATCCGAAAAAAAATCTGGGCAAATCTGGGAGAATTAAAAGACCTGAGAGAATCTGAGGCAAACTGAAAGAATCTAAAGAAAGAATCAGAAAGAATCCGAAGAAATCAGAAGGAATCTAAGAGAATCTGAGAAAATTTAGATCAATCTTAAAGAGTCTAGAAAAAACCGAATGAATCTGAGAAATTATGTGGGAATTTAGAAGAATCTAGAACAAACTGAAAGAAATCTGAAAGGATACGGAAGGATATGAAACCTTCTGACAAAATTTGAGAAAATTTAATAGAATCGGAAAAAATCTCAGGACACTTGTAGAAATCTGAGAGAAACTAAAAGAATCCAGAAGAACCTAGAAGAATCTAGAAGCATTCATAAGAATCTAGAAGCATTCATAAGAATCTAGGAGAATATTAAAGAATTCAGAGAAGTCTAGAAGAATCTAGAACGATCCAGAAGAATGTAGAAAAATCTATAAGAATCTAAAATAATCTAAAGAATCAGGAAAATCTAAAAGACTGAGGGAATCTGAAGGAACCTGAGAAGATCTAAGAGGATCTGACCGAATCTGGAAGATTCTGAGAGAATCTGAAAGAATCGGAAGGAATCAGAAGAAATCTGGTAGAATTTGGAAGAATATGAGAACATTTAGAATAATCTAAAAGAATCGAGAAAAAGCTGGAAGAATGTGGGAGAATCTGGGATAAATTGAGAGAATCTGCATGAATATGAGAGACCTTACAAGAATCTGGAACAAACGGAAAGAATCTAAAAGAGTTTGCAGTGAGCTGAGAAAAACTGCAGCAATATGGAAAATTTTGAAACGATCTGGAAAGATATGGAAAGATCTGAAACGATCTGAAAGGAGTTGAAAACTTCTGAAGGGATCTGAGAAAATCTGAAAGAATCTGGAAAAATTTGAAGCAATCTGAAAATCATGAAAGACTGAAAATTCTGAGTAATCTGAGAGAATTAAAAGAATCCGAGAGAATCTGTGGGAATCTGAAAGAATTTGAGAGAATCTGAAAGACATAATCTTAGAGAACAATTCGTAAAAATTTTAAAGGATCTGAAACGATCGAAAAATAGCTAAAAAATTCTGAAGGAATCTAATAAGATCGGCAAAAATCTGAGGGAATCTGAACGAACTTAGGAGAATCTGAGATAACCTGGGAAAACCAGAAAAAATCTGGAGAAATCTGAAAACATCGGAAAGAATCTAGAAGAACCTAGAAAAATCTATGAGAATCTGGAACAATCTAAAAAATCTAGAAAAATCTGGAAAAATCTGCAAGTATCCGAAAGGATTTGAAGCTATTTGGAAGGAAAAATTTGAACCTACCTAAAATGAGCCGAAAAAAAGAAATTTGAAAAGAAAACTCCGAAAGAATTTGAAAAAATCCGAAAGAAAAAATTTTAAAGGATCTGAGGGAATTTATATTACCTAATCAAAAAGAATTTACAAAAAACGGAATAAATATGAGAGAATTTAGAAGAACCTAGAATAAACTGGAAGAATGGGAAAAAGATTGCAGGAATCCAAAGGATCAGAAACCTTCTGAGAGAATCTGACAAAATCTAGTAGAATTGGAAAACATCTCGAGGAATTGGAATTAATCTGAGAGAATCTGAAGGAATTTGAAGGAACCTGAAAGGATTTGGAAAAATCTGAGAAAATTTAGAATAATTTAATAAAATCGAGAAAAAGCTGGAAGAATATGAGAGAATCTAGGCGAAATTGAGAGAATCTGAGAGAATCAAAGAATATCTGGGAGAATCTAAATGAATCTGAAGAATCTAAAAAAATTTTAATCTAGAATTTTCAAGTTTCTTCAGATTATTTTCAGGTTCTTTCGGACTCTTTTAGATTCTTCTAAGTTATCGGAAGAAATCTGAGAGAATTAAAAAACTGAGGGAATTTGAGAGAATTTGAGAGAATCTGAAAGACAGAATTGTAGAGACATTGGAAAAACTTGAAAGGATTTGGGAAGATCTGAAATCATCTGAAAATATGTCAGAGACTCTGAAAGAATCTAAGAGAATTTGATAGAATCCGAGAGATTCGGAAATAATCTGAAATAATCCGGAAGAATCCGAAAAATTCCGAAAGAATCGCAAAGAATCCGAAAGAATCCGACAGAATCTGAAAGAAAAAATTGGAAAGAATCTAAGCAAATATAGGGGGAAAAATCAGAAGAAATCGAAAGAATCTGGGAGGATCTTAGAGCATCTAGAAAAACTGGAAGAATTTGAAAGAGTTTGCAAGGATGTGGAATGCTCTGAAGGAGCTCAAAATTTTGAAAAGATCTTGATAGTTCTTGGTGTTTTATTTTTAGAACTATCCACAATAATCTTGGACAACCAGGTGTTTTGTTACTGGAAGAATTTGAAAATATCTGAGAAGACTCAACGATTTATTTAGTTTTTGAAAAAAATTCCTATATCATTTTGTTTTAAAACGAATTTGAAAGAAAAAAAAAATGTAAACACCTAATTTGTCTACGACACATCTCGTTATCTTTCATTTTCTATCCTTCTTGAACTTTGTGTGATAAAGTGATAAACAAATTTTTATTGGAGAGTTACAAACGTCATGAGAAAAGTATGTTTTTGTCTTTCTTATCAGTGAGACATATCTAATCGATCGAAGCATCTTATCGTCTGAATGTATTGGTTTTTGAAGCCTCAAATCTAGGCTTCAGGTATAGTCAGGTTGGCCGAGCGGTCTAAGGCGCCAGATTTAAGCTCTGGTTCTCGAAAGAGAGCGTGGGTTCGAACCCCACACCTGACACTTTTTTTCGCTGTGTTCCTTATCTTATCCTATTATCTTAAAAATTAAAAAATGACTAATTTACAACACAGCTGTATCAGCAATCAATGCGTAGTTACAATATCTAAGAAATATACGAACATATCGATTTTTAACTCAAGTAAAAACAAGGCGGGGAAGATGAATATAAAATCTGTTTTTTCCTTACATATCACTCATTTTAGCACTGGCAGGCCGTAAACTTCTAAGCTTATGTGTTGTTTCTCCTCAAGGGATGCAAAGTGGAGCTCCGATATAGTAACTTTACAACGAGGGGAACGAATAATATTAATACGCTGCGTTGTTTGAAAGTTTCTCTAAATTTAGTTAAACACCGACGTAGCCTTAAGTTTAATAGACATTTATATAAAAAATCCACAACACTCGTTACAAAAAGCTTAATAAACCCACGCAACAACCCCGAATCAACAACCGTCCTCATTTAATAAAAAACCCCATCCCGAAATTCCGTTTGATCGGCGAATAAAGTCCGCCTGCTGACAAAGTAAAAAATGCCGAAAGAATCTATACGAGTAACTAAGCGAATCTACCCCAAACCGCAAGTGTTGGCAATAAAATAAATCCAACAGCTATTGTTCCATCCGTCAGTCTATTTCGGCGAAAAAATCACCAAATGAAAAGTGATAGCACGATTTGTGTCTTTCAAAAGGGTGCAAATTTATTTGCGCCGGCTGCTTTGGAAAACGCGCACGTCCGCGATACGATCAAATGTATTTCGGCTTCGCTATTTGCCGAAAGAGAGAATTACAAATAGGAGAGGTGCGGAGCGAGACAGGGAGGCTTTGCGGCGATGATGTGGTCCGGAAGCCGCTGAAAGCGGATGGGGACGGTGCGCTCATTTATAACGGCGTGATTAGGGTTTTTGGGTGCGTAACGGGCGTAAAGTGCCGGTGGAAAATAAATAAAAATCAAGGGCAACCGAGTACGTAACACAGTATCACAAAACACAACATATTCCAGTCTATGCATATGTATGACTTCCTTAATTAAGCTTTAATTGCAGATAACTAGTCATTAGTCACATTCGAGCTATTAAATCACACCCTAATACCCAACAATGTACAACTCAATTGAATGGGTAAATTCCTGTAATACGACTAATGCAAATGCGCTAGTATTGATCTGGAGTATCGCAAGGGCGCTTTCTCTCACCCGGTTTTTTTCGAATGTTGATGAAACTCCGCCCCTTTTTAATCCAACTTGAGACCACTTTGTAATTCGTGTTCCATAATTTCCATACGGTTCATGCAAGTTAGTAGTTTGGCAACTTTAATGATGGATGACAGCACCGAATGAGTTTAATTTACTTTCACTCCGACCCTGGAAAATTGTTCGCAACAACTTCATCCGGAACTATCCGGACGAGACTAATGCAGTTGGTGTTTATCCGAGCGGGGAGAAAAAGCTACTTTATTCACCCTGTATATGTTTTTCAATGGTTGTAAGATTACCAGCAGCCACCGTTCAATCAATATATCGGGTTACGGGCTCAAAACTGCCAATTTATGGCCATCCAGGGCGATATTTCAGGAGTTATTAATCGTTATTAATTGTTATGATCAATCGACAGGGGAATTTTCTAATTAATAAAGGGGTCGTAAACGCGCTTGTAAAATCCAGCACGGATTAAAACCGCATATCTAGAAAAGCAAAATGGGAATATTATACAAAGCTGGGTACAACTAAATTATATTAAATTGCCAAGTTGCCTATAGTGATAAGCGCTTGTAAAATGTTTAGTTCCATGCCTTCGGAACTTGTGTAAACAATGGTTGAGTATCATTTAAATTAGGAAATTTATTAGTTCTGACATAATGTGGCGAGGCAGCAGAGTTTCAGCCGCTGAAATTGACTGAAAATGGTAAACTAATACAGTTTAATGAGATTATGAGAATGTTTGAGCACACAGAGCCGAAGTTATTCAGGGATGAGTGATATATCGGTTTTGGAGCGGGCTCAGAACAGGTGAATTCCATTCTGCGTTTCTCAAACGCTAAAAGGATCGCGTTTGATCACAGAAAACTTCACAGCAGAAATTAAAAACTCGCCTAATTGATGCGAATTTAGCGCCGGATTAATCCTTTTAAAAAACACCTTCTTTTTTCCACGCGAATCTTAATAAAATTATGCGCGTCGCTGAGATTTTTCACGGGACGTAACCGAGTCCATAAAGGGGTGATAAAGGGGTCGCACTAAATTCAGAGCGAAATTTCATTAAACTTTAAGAAGATTAATAATTAATTTCGAATACTAAGTTATTTTCGCGTATACTTTAATAACTCGTGAATATTTATGATTTAACAGCTCATGAGGGAAGTAGTTGTAGCAAGTTGATATTTTTTTAAATTAAAGTGCTTTTTCTTCCTCGTCTCGTTTCGTCGTACACTCTAAATGGAATAAAATGTCGACAAACTTTCACAATCTGTTGCGGAACAAGGTGGGAACATGTCCAACTCCGCCGAGCTGGCAATAACTCAATTCGGGGTCTCTAACCTGGATTTGCTCTGAATGCGGCCAAGGAGAGGAGACCGCCGGGAGCGACGAAAAGAGGCCTGGGTGAAGGGTTTATTAGGATTTTTGCTTGCCGAGCGTAAGCTGAGGAAGTATTGTAAAAGGGTTCATCTGGGGAATGGCTACGTTCATGTTTACTCGAGGTTTCATGACCAACATAGTAAGAAAACGTGTATTATTCGTTCCGCTTTGAGTTGGCAGTTATCCAAAATCTACAGATTTCTGAATAAGTTGATGCATGAATCTTATTACACAAATTATTATTGCTGTGAACACGAAAGAAAAGGACGAAAACAGGGTAAGTAGGACTTCAGTTTTAATTTATCAGGCTCCGTGATTCGTTTCCTCGACAAAGTTTAAATTTTGGGGAAATTTTCAAAACGATTAAAGTTGTTCGATCAAAGTTATAAATTTTCACGTCATAATTAAATAATTTTTAGATATAATTAATATTATCTATAATGTTTAAATATGATAAGCATCAATATATGATAATTAAACCGAAACTTGTTTTCCTACAAACCCGAAATTATTAAAAACAAATCAATTTGATTAAACAATGTTAATTTATCCCCGAAAATTTGCATTTTCCCGGCCAAAATATGAAAAATAATTTTTGCAATCTCATCGTGACGTACGATGACGTCGCTGTCACGTGAGCTACCTGTTAAAAGGTCCATTTTTCCGTCCTCTGTGTTTAGTTTTGATTCCGGTCTGGTAGCAACAACTTTGGAGCTCCGTTTTGGGTTAAAAGTAGCACGTGTTCGCGAATTTCTAATTTATTGTTAATAAATATTAGCGAAAATGTTTTGTGTTAAGTGCTGTGAACACGAAAGATAGTGGATATTTTCCCGAAAAGGCTGAAAATCATTGTAAGTATGATTTGAGTTTTAATTTATTGGGTTCCGTGATTTGTTTACTCGACAATGTTTAACTTTTCTGAAATTAGTTGATCAAAGCTATACATTTTCGCGATATAAATAAATCAATCTTAAACATAATTAATATCATTTATAATGTTTACATATGGTAAGCATTCATATATGATAATTAAAACGGACCTCGTTTTCTTGCATACCCGAAATTATTAAAAACAAATCAATTTGTTTAAGCAATGTTAAATTATCCCCGAAAATGTGCATTTTTCCGGCCAAAATATGAAAAACAATTTTTGCACTTTCATCGTGACGTACGATGACGTCACTGTCACGTGAGCTATCTGTATAAAGGTCACGTTCTTCGGTCCTTTGTGTTCAGTATTAATTTCTGTTTGATGACGTCAAGATTGTCGCATCATTTTGGCGTAAAAGTGAAGCGTTTTAGCGAATTTCTAGTTTATTATTAACACATATTACGGAAAATATGTTGTGTTAGTGCTGTGAACACGAGCGAAAATGGATATTTTTCCGCAAAGGACCGAAAACGGGGTCAGTACGACTTCAGTTTTACTTTATCGGATTCCGTGATTCGTTTATTCGACAATGCTTAAATTTTGGAAAAATTTTCGAAACGATTGAAGTTAGTGGGTCAAAGCTATACATTTTCGCGATATAATTAAATAAAATTTAGACATAATTAATATAATTCATAATGTTTAAATATGATAACTATTAATATATGATAATTAAACCGAAAATCATTTTCCTAGGAACACGAGGTTAGCAAAAACAAATTAGTTTGTTTAAACATTGTTAAATTAACCCCGAATATGTACAATTTCTGTGCTAAAATATGAAAAATAATTTTTGCAATCTCATCTTGACGTACGATGACGTCACTGTCACGTGAGCTACCTGTTAAAAGATCCATTTTTCCGTCCTCTGTGTTTAGTTTTGATTCCGGTCTGGTAGCAACAACACTGGAGCTCCGTTTTGGGTTAAAAGTAGCACGTGTTCGCGAATTTCTAATTTATTGTTAATAAATATTTGAGAAAATGTTTTGTGTTAAGTGCTGGGAACACGAACGAAAATGGATATTTTTCCGAAGAGGCTGAAAATCATGGTAAGTACGATTTGAGTTTTAATTTATTGGGTTCCGTGATTTGTTTACTCGACAATGTTGAACTTTTTTGAAATTGGTTGATCAAAGCTAGACATTTTCGCAATATAAATAAATACATTTTAATCATAATTAATATAATTTATAATGTTTAAATATGATAAGCATTCATACATGATAATTAAACCGGACCTCGTTTTCTTGCAAACCCGAAATTATTAAAAACAAATCAATTTGTTTAAACAATGTTAAATTATCCCCGAAAATGTGCATTTTTCCGGCCAAAATATGAAAAATAATTTTTGCAATCTCATCGTGACGTACGATGACGTCAATGTCACGTGAGCTACCTGTATAAAAGTCACGTTTCTCGCTCTTTGTGTTCAGTTTTAATTTCTGTTTGATGGCGTCAAGATCGTCGAATCATTTTGGCGTAAAAGTGAATCGTTTTAGTGAATTTCTAATTTATTATTAACACATATTACGGAAAATATGGTGTGTTAGTGCTGTGAACACGAACGAAAATGGATATTTTTCCGAAAAGGACCGAAAACAGGGTAAGTAGGACTATAGTTTTAATTTATCGGATTCCGTGATTCGTTTATTCGACGATGTTTAAATTTTGGAAAAATTTTCGAATCGATTGAAGTTGGTGGGTCATAGCTATACATTTTCGGGATATAATTAAATAAAATATAAATATAATTAATACAATTCATGATGTTTAAATATGATAACTATTAATATATGATAATTAAACCGAAAATCGTTTTACTAGGAACACGAGGTTAACAAAAACAAATTAGTTTGTTTAAGCATTGTTAAATTTGCCCCGAAAATGTACAATTTCTGAGCTAAAATATGAAAAATAATTTTTGCAATCTCATCGTGACGTACGATGACGTCACTGTCACGTGAGCTACCTGATAATAGGTCCATTTTTTCCGTCCTCTGTGTTTAGTTTTGATTCCGGTCTGATAGCAACAACACTGGAGGTCCGTTTTTGGTTAAAAGTAGCACGTGTTCGCGAATTTCTAATTTATTGTTAATAAATATTAGCGAAAATGTTTTGTGTTAAGTGCTGTTAACACGAAGGAAAGTGGATATTTTTGCGAAAAGGCCGATAATCATGGTAAGTACGATTTGAGTTTTAATTTATTGGTTTCCGTGATTTGTTTACTCGACAATGTTTAACTTTTTTGAAATTGGTTGATCAAAGCTATACATTTTCGCGATATAAATAAATAAATTTTAAACATAATTAATATCATTTATAATGTTTAAATATGGTAAGCATTCATATATGATAATTAAACCGGACCTCGTTTTCCTACAAACCCCAAATTATTAAAAACAAATCAATTTGTTTAAACAATGTTAAATAATTCCCGAAAATGAGCATTTTCCCGGCCAAAATATGAAAAATAATTTTTGCAATCTCATCGTGACGTACGATGGCGTCACTGTCACGTGAGCTACCTGTCCGAAGGTCACGTTTCTCGGTCCTTTGTGTTCAGTATTAATTTCTGCTTGATGGCGGCAAGATCGTCGCTTCATTTTGGCGTAAAAGTGGAGCGTTTTAGCGAATTTCTAGTTTATTATTAATACATATTACGGAAAATATGTTGTGTTAGTGCTGTGAACACGAACGAAAATGGATATTTTTCCGAAAAGGACCGAAAACGGGGTAAGTACGACTTCAGTTTTAATTTATCGGATTCCGTGATTCGTTTATTCGACAATGTTTAAATTTTGGAAAAATTTTCGAAACGATTGAAGTTGGTGGGTCAAAGCTATACATTTTCGCGATTTAATTAAATCAAATTTAGACATAATTAATATAATTCACAATGTTTAAATATGATAACTATCAATATATGATAATTAAACCGAAAATCGTTTTACTAGGAACACGAGGTTAACAAAAACAAATTAGTTTGTTAAAGCATTGTTAAATTTGCCCCGAAAATGTACAATTTCTGAGCTAAAATATGAAAAATAATTTTTGCAATCTCATCGTGACGTACGATGACGTCACTGTCACGTGAGCTACCTGATAATAGGTCCATTTTTTCCGTCCTCTGTGTTTAGTTTTGATTCCGGTCTGATAGCAACAACACTGGAGCTCCGTTTTTGGTTAAAAGTAGCACGTGTTCGCGAATTTCTAATTTATTGTTAATAAATATTAGCGAAAATGTTTTGTGTTAAGTGCTGTTAACACGAAGGAAAGTGGATATTTTTGCGAAAAGGCCGATAATCATGGTAAGTACGATTTGAGTTTTAATTTATTGGTTTCCGTGATTTGTTTACTCGACAATGTTTAACTTTTTTGAAATTGGTTGATCAAAGCTATACATTTTCGCGATATAAATAAATAAATTTTAAACATAATTAATAGCATTTATAATGTTTAAATATGGTAAGCATTCATATATGATAATTAAACCGGACCTCGTTTTCCTACAAACCCCAAATTATTAAAAACAAATCAATTTGTTTAAACAATGTTAAATAATCCCCGAAAATGAGCATTTTCCCGGCCAAAATATGAAAAATAATTTTTGCAATCTCATCGTGACGTACGATGGCGTCACTGTCACGTGAGCTACCTGTCCGAAGGTCACGTTTCTCGGTCCTTTGTGTTCAGTATTAATTTCTGTTTGATGGCGGCAAGATCGTCGCTTCATTTTGGCGTAAAAGTGGAGCGTTTTAGCGAATTTCTAGTTTATTATTAATACATATTACGGAAAATATGTTGTGTTAGTGCTGTGAACACGAACGAAAATGGATATTTTTCCGAAAAGGACCGAAAACGGGGTAAGTACGACTTCAGTTTTAATTTATCGGATTCCGTGATTCGTTTATTCGACAATGTTTAAATTTTGGAAAAATTTTCGAAACGATTGAAGTTGGTGGGTCAAAGCTATACATTTTCGCGATTTAATTAAATCAAATTTAGACATAATTAATATAATTCACAATGTTTAAATATGATAACTATCAATATATGATAATTAAACCGAAAATCGCTTTACTAGGAACACGAGGTTAACAAAAACAAATTTGTTTGTTAAAGCATTGTTAAATTTGCCCCGAAAATGTACAATTTCTGAGCTAAAATATGAAAAATAATTTTTGCAATCTCATCGTGACGTACGATGACGTCACTGTCACGTGAGCTACCTGATAATAGGTCCATTTTTTCCGTCCTCTGTGTTTAGTTTTGATTCCGGTCTGATAGCAACAACACTGGAGCTCCGTTTTTGGTTAAAAGTAGCACGTGTTCGCGAATTTCTAATTTATTGTTAATAAAATTAGCGAAAATGTTTTGTGTTAAGTGCTGTTAACACGAAGGAAAGTGGATATTTTTGCGAAAAGGCCGATAATCATGGTAAGTACGATTTGAGTTTTAATTTATTGGTTTCCGTGATTTGTTTACTCGACAATGTTTAGCTTTTTTGAAATTGGTTGATCAAAGCTATACATTTTCGCGATATAAATAAATAAATTTTAAACATAATTAATAGCATTTATAATGTTTAAATATGGTAAGCATTCATATATGATAATTAACCCGGACCTCGTTTTCCTACAAACCAGAAAATTATTAAAAACAAATCAATTTGTTTAAACAATGTTAAATAATCCCCGAAAATGAGCATTTTCCCGGCCAAAATATGAAAAATAATTTTTGCTATCTCATCGTGGCGTACGATGGCGTCACTGTCACGTGAGCTACCTGTCCGAAGGTCACGTTTCTCGGTCCTTTGTGTTCAGTATTAATTTCTGTTTGATGGCGGCAAGATCGTCGCTTCATTTTGGCGTAAAAGTGGAGCGTTTTAGCGAATTTCTAGTTTATTATTAATACATATTACGGAAAATATGTTGTGTTAGTGCTGTGAACACGAACGAAAATGGATATTTTTCCGAAAAGGACCGAAAACGGGGTAAGTACGACTTCAGTTTTAATTTATCGGATTCCGTGATTCGTTTATTCGACAATGTTTAAATTTTGGAAAAATTTTCGAAACGATTGAAGTTGGTGGGTTAAAGCTATACATTTTCGCGATATAATTAAATAAAATTTAAACACAATTAATACAATTCATAATGTTTAAATATGATAACTATCAATATATGATAATTAAACCGAAAATCATTTTCCTAGGAACACGAGGTTAGCAAAAACAAATTAGTTTGTTTAAACATTGTTAAATTAGCCCCGAAAATGTACAATTTCTGTGCTAAAATATGAAAAATAATTTTTGCAATCTCATCGTGACGTACGATGACGTCACTGTCACGTGAGCTACCTGATAAATGGTCCATTTTTCCGTCCTCTGTGTTTAGTTTTGATTCCGGTCTGGTAGCAACAACACTGGAGTCCGTTTTGGGTTAAAAGTAGCACGTGTTCGCAAATTTCTAATTTATTGTTAATAAATATTAGCGAAAATGTTTTGTGTTAAGTGCTGTGAACACGAAGGAAAGTGGATATTTAAGATTTTCGAAACGATTGAAATTGGTTGATCAAAGCTATACATTTTCGCGATATAAATAAATAAATTTTAAACATAATTAATATCATTTATAATGTTTAAATATGATAAGCATACATATATGATAATTAAACCGGACCTCGTTTTCTCGCAAACCCGAAATTATTAAAACAAATCAATTTGTTTAAACAATGTTAAATAATCCCCGAAAATGTGCATTTTCCTGACCAAAATATGAAAAATAATTTTTGCAATCTCATCGTGACGTGCGATGACGTCACTGTCACGTGAGCTACCTGTCCGAAGGTCACGTTTCTCGGTCCTTTGTGTTCAGTATTAATTTCTGTTTGATGGCGGCAAGATCGTGGCTTCATTTTGACGTAAAAGTGGAGGGTTTTAGCGAATTTCTAGTTTATTATTAATACATATTACGGAAAATTTGTTGTGTTAGTGCTGTGAACACGAACGAAAATGGATATTTTTCCGAAAAGGACCGAAAACAGGGTAAGTACGACTTCAGTTTTAATTTATCGGATTCCGTGATTCGTTTATTCGACAATGTTTAAATTTTGGAAAAATTTTCGAAACGATTGAAGTTGGTGGGTTAAAGCTATACATTTTCGCGATATAATTAAATAAAATTTAGACATAATTAATATGATTCACAATGTTTAAATATGATAACTATCAATATATGATAATTAAACCGAAATAATTTTCCTAGGAACACGAGGTTAGCAAAAACAAGTTAGTTTGTTTAAACATTGTTAAATTAACCCCGAAAATGTACAATTTCTGTGCTAAAATAGGAAAAATAATTTTTGCAATCTCATCGTGACGTACGATGACGTCACTGTCACGTGAGCGACCTGATAAAAGGTCACTTTTTCGCTCCTCTGTGTTTAGTTTTGATTCCGGTTTGGTGGCAGTAACATCGGAGTCCGTTTTAGGTAAAAAGTAGCACGTGTTCGCGAATTTCTAATTTTTTGTTAATAAATATTAGCGAAAATGTTGTGTTAAGTACTGTGAACACGAATAAAAGTGGAAATTTTTCCAAAAATGCCCGTTTTTTTTTTAAATTTGTTGTTAATAACATGCATTCAGCCCTGATAAACTACGGCTTTAGAATATACAAAGTACTGCGTTCATAATTCACAAAATACCGTATGCATCATTTTTAAAGTACGGCGTCCAAACTTACAAAATACGGCGTCCTTCACGCATGCTATCAAACCCTAGTCCTCTCTTTTAATGGCAAGACGCACTCCAGACCTCCTCGTATTGTTTGGTTCTTGCTGGGCAACAGCAACGAGCGAGCAAAGTCATCGCTCTTTGGTGGCAAACGTGGAGAAATTTGTATATTGTAACTTTTGTAATTGAAGATTTTGCACTGTATATTTTATGTGTTACTAACTCAACTTCGGTCTTGCCAATTTAGCTCCTGTGGTGCAAATGCTTTGTTTTCACGGTGCACTTGCTTGGGTATTAATCTTGCAACAGTGCATTCTTTGGTTCCCAGTCTGAATTCTCCATGTCGTCAGACGCTCTGGCCTGGGGGGTTCTGTTGGCCCTTAGACGCTGGGTCATCATCCTAAAAGGATGAGGTTCATCATCCTAAATGGATGAGGTCAGTCGGCCCTGTCTTTATGCGGCTACGGTCTCCCTTGGGCGTGTGAACGCTGCGACCTATAGATTTCGTTCCGAGTTCCATCGGTGTGCTTGCTTGAGTATTCTTTTTGCAACAGTGCATTCTTTGGTTCCGAGTCTGAATTCTCCATGTCGTCAGACGCTTTGGTCTGGGGGGTTATGTTGGCCCTTAGACGCTGGGTCGCATCATCCGATAAGGATGAGGTCAGTCGGCCTTGGATTTATGCGGCTGCGTGCTCCCTTGGGCGTGTGAGCGCTGCGACCAATAGATTTCGTCTCGAGTTCCATCGGTGTGCTTGCTTGGGTTTTCATTTTGCAACATTCTCAATTTTTGGTGCAATTTTTTCCGGTGGTGTATTGTATCTGTATTGTATCTGAATTGTATCTGTATCTGTAGTGTATTCTGTATTGTAGTTAGTTTATAGGTACCTGTATTGTATTTCCATTGTATTGTACTGTATAACGTTCTATCCCTCATTAACAAATCCTAGCCCTCTCCTTTCCTAGCGAGATCTGCTCCAGACCTTCCTGTGGTTCTTGCTGAGCATCAACTATCGAGGACAGATAATTCAAATTCAAAACCAGCAAAGTTTCACAAAAATCTTGAAAATCGCTCGTTGGTGGCCAACGTGGAGCAAAAGAGACTTTTGTAACTCAACTAACTTTGTTAACTTTGTATTCTTTCGTGTTCACAAATGGATATTTTTCCGAAAAGGACCGAAAACAGGGTAAGTAGGACTTCAGTTTTAATTTATCAGGTTCAGTGGTTCGTTTACTCGAGAAAGTTTAAATTTTGGGGAAATTTTCAAAGCGATTGAAGTTGGTCGATCAAAGCTATAAATTTTCACGATATAATTAAATAATATTTAAACATAATTAATATTATTTATAATGTTTAAATATGATAATAATTGAATCGAACACCGTATTCTCCCACCTCCTTTCTACAGTTCACTGACTTTTTTTATTTACTATAAAATGGGAATTGAATTTTATTTGGACACGCAGTAGAATTTAAGATTTAAATCAGAATAAAAAGTTGGATTTTTTGTCCACTTCTAGTATTAAATTTTGACAACTTTCCTCTATACTGCATTTACCGAACGGATGGAATTCTATAAGTGATCTTTTCCCATATGCAATTTCGCAACATCGTTTCATAATTTTATTAGTAAAACTTGAATTTACAAACATATCAATTTAAATTTGTTAACATCATCTCTAAAAATTATTAAACAAAAATAAATTTTTCCCGAGATCGAGTGTTGTTTGCGTTTTTACGGAAATTTAATTAATGAATGAGGCAATTTCACGATCATTAAAATAAATTATTAAATAAACATTTACCATGAAAACATAGGTGGGTTCAATATTGTCGTATGAACAAACTTCAGCAAATACTGTGTACTATGTACTCGTACCTGCCCCCCACAGATTTCCTTCGAGTCGAATTAATTCCAGTATTTTCCCATTAATCCTCCCCAGAGCAAAACACTTAGAAACTTCGCCCCGTAATAGACCACTCCATAAAGACCAATAATAATCACTTAGTTAAAATCAGTTCCCGCCTCTTCCCCATCAAAATGCACAAAAATGCAGCCCCCACCCCCCAATTTCTCCGCTCTCCATTAATTCCGCCCGTTCTCGCGAAAATTAAACATCCCTTAATTATACCGCGCGTAATAACCCAACAAATTATACTGCAAGACTTGATTGAACCCTCACCCCACTTAATGAAGGACGACTCGGGGCGAAAAAATTTAATATCTGACCGAAATAACGGAAATAACGTCACCGGCTATTTAGAAAGTCTAATCAGCGTGCGGTCGAGGGCCCAAACGATGGAACAATGGAATTTCCATCAAAGGTCGAAAGTGGAGCGTTTCGGAAGCGCGGACTTCCATTAGATTTTTCCGCAACTGTTCTTTCATGTTATAAATAGACCTGACCGAACCGCAAAAGGGTTCCTTGATTCTACAACCTCTGACAGACCTTTGCCCTGACATCGAACGCATCTAACCCAATTGCGGTCTCAACATGAAAGCGCCCTTCGTGCGAGTTTTCTGGATTGAGGGCGCCCTGAGGCGGCCTGTGTTTGCTCGCGCTCGTGACTACGCTCGAGATTTATTTTCAGCGGGAAAAATGCAGTCGGTAGAGCTCAATTTAGGCTGTTACAAACACGAAGTTATTAAAAACAAATCAGTTTGATGTTGTTATTTATTTTTTTCTGAACGCCATCAATTTTTAATAAACAAATGCATAAACCTTGATCAAAATACAGATATTTCTACAAAATATCCTCTTTTGAAATTAATAAACCGTTATTTAGGTTAGAAGAGGTGAGTGGGCGGGCATTTTTCGTTAAATGCTTTTCTCAGAATATTCGTGATTTCATTAGTAACCAATTATTTAAAAAAATTCAAAAGATATATTTTATCCTCGCCCGTCGTGAGTTCTTGCGAAATTAACTCATTTAAACGATTAGTAGTGAGTGGGCGGAATTTTTTTTCTTTATCGCAGTAAGCTATAAACGGGCACACCGTTTTTGTGAAACCCATAAATTTTCAACGAAAATACTTACAATGTGATCAAAATATCGATATTTTTACAAAAAATAATCCGTTAAAATTAAGCTCCGCCTCCTGTTAGACCGTGAATAAAAACACGCATCTAGTTTAGAAGAAGTGAGTGGGCGGGGCTTATTCGTTTAATGTTTTTCTTAGAATGGTCGAGTTTTTGGGTGGTAATGAATTATTAAAAAAAATTCAAAAGGCATTTTTCTACAGAAATATTTCATTTGCAGTTAAGCTTTGCTCAGTCTGAGCTTAAGAAAAATAAAAAGGGTCTTTAGGGTAGAGTTTAGGGTGGGTGGGCGGGGCATCTATTTTCTACCACTGGAAGTAACAAATGGGCACACCTTTTTTGAAAAACATCAATCTTTAATGAACAAATCCGTATGTGAGCAAAATATATATACCCTGATTTGAAATTAAGCTCCGCCTCTCGTTTCACCATGAATAAACACTCATTTCGGTTGGAAAAGGTCAATGGGCGGAGCCTATTCCTTTAATGCATTTCTTAGAATAATCGTATTTTCAGTAGTAATAATTTATTAAAAAAAAAATCAAAAGTATTTTTTCCCACATAAATATTAATTATTTTTTATTAATTATTAAATACTTATAGTAAATACTTAAAACGTGATCGAAATATACATATATGTTTATCTACAAAAGATTTTCATTGGAAATTAAGCTCCGCCTTTCATTTCACGATGAATAAAAAAAAATGAAAATCATTTTTTCTACAGAAATAGTTCATTTCCATTTAAAGCTTGGCTAGTTTTGAGCTTATGAAGAATAAACGGATCATCAAGGCGGAGTTTGGGTGGGTGGGCGGAGCATACTTTTTCTATTACAGTAAGTAATAGATGAGCACACCATTTATTCTGAATGCCATCAACTCCCAAAATTGAAATTCTGAAAAATTGAGAATTCTAAAAATCGAAAAACCGAGATATCGAGAAAACGAAAATTCGGAAAATCTGAAAATGATTATGTATTTTATCAAACTGAAAAATAAAGAATTAGAACCGTTAAAAAATCGTAGAATCGAAAAACTGAAAGGTTGAAAAAACAAAAAATCGGAAAATCGAAAAATTAAAAAATTTGAAAAATTTAAAATTCAAAAAATCGAGAAATCGAAAAACCCAGATACCAAAAAGTTCCCAAAATTGAAATGTTGAAAAATTAAGAAACCGAAAAACTCGAAAATCAAAAAAGAGAAAAAAACGAAAAATTGGAATATCGAAAAATAAAAAATTTGAAAAATTTGAAATCCAAAAAAATTCAAAAAAATAAAAAATTTGTAAAATCAAAAAATTGAAAAGCCGAAGTGTCGAAAAATCGAAAGATCAGTCAAGTATTCGAAACAAAAACAAATCGAAAAATTTTAAAATGACAATCCAACTCGAAAATTCTTAACCAATACAATGGCAGAATTGTTTGAAATTTATCCAATGGCATTCACCGAAAAATTTTTTCAGTGAAAAAACATTCTTCTGTCAGGCAACAACACTGTTTTTCAGCGAAATAAATTATGTCAAATTAATTTGTCAAACTTGTCAAATGAACTTTAATAAAAAAAACGATAATACAAATTACTTTTCTGTTGGCGTTAAAGGCATAATCTTCCAAAATACTGGCCACCTCGTTCATTTCGACTGCTTTATTTAGAGGAAACTTGCGTATTTCACAAAATTCTGTAAACTGCTTCCAAATTGAATCTTGCGTTCTTGCGGTCTTTCGGCACTGACTTTCTTTCACTGCATTTCGAATTTCATACACAGTCTTGTTACCAAATCTTGCTCCCACAATTAAGAAAATCAACCAGCAGCACACACAAAATTTGATGTTTAGAAATTTATTTACGTTTTGCCTTGTTGTTTTGTTACTATTTAGACTAAGTAGGTATGGTTACTCAACGAATACGCTAACTATAAATTATGTGAATTATTGTCCGTAAAAAGTAAATAAAAATTTTCTCTTTGGATTGTCAAGCCGAATATAACTCGTGATCTGATTTTTTCTGCAAAATTTGTGTGAAAATTAACTCGTAGCTGTTGCTTTTGGAAAATCACACTCGTCTCCTTCGTCGACTCGTGTGATTTTCGTCGTAACAGCTACTCGTTAATTTGTGTCACAAATTTTGTCGGAAAAAATCAGACCACTTGTTATATTATATTTGAAAAAATCAAGAAATTGAAAAAACCCAGAAACTGAAATATTCCCAAAATTGAAATGTTGAAGAATTGAAAAATTTAAAAACTGAGATGTCGGGAAATCGAAAATTCGAAAAATTGAAACATCGGAATGTCGATAAATCTAGAAATCGAGAAAACAAAAAAAATTAAAAACAAAGAGAAACTGAAAAATCGAAAAACTAAAAAATCGAAAAATTATAAAAATCAAAAAGGCGAAACATCTAAACATCGAGAAATTGAAAAAGTAAAGAACTAAAAAGTTTCCAAAAACTCAAAAAACAAAAAACAGGAAAATCGACAAATGAAAAACTTGAAAAATTTAAAATTCAAAGAATCGAGAAATCGAAAAACCCACACACTAAAAAGGTCCCAAAATTGAAATGTTGAAAAATTGAGGAACCGAAAAACTGGAAAATCAAAAAAGAGAAAAAACGAGAAATTTGGAATGTCGAAAAATCAAAAATTTGTAAAATCAAAAAATTGAAAAGCCGAAGTGTCAAAAAATCGAAAGATCAGTTATTCGAAACATAAACCAATCGAAAAATTTTAAAATAAAAAAATCAAGAAATTGAAAAAACCCAGAAACTTAAATATTCCCAAAATTGAAATGTTGGAAAATTGAGAAATTTAAAAATCGATAAACCGAGACGTCGTGAAATCGAAAATTCGAAAAATTGAAACATCGGAATGTCGTTAAATCTAGAAATCGAGAAAACAAAAAAATTAAAAACCGAAAGCTTGAGAAACTCAAAAATCGAAAAACTAAAAAATCAATAAAGGCGAAAAGTCGAAAAATCGAAACATCAAAAAATCGAGAAATTGAAAAACCAAGAAACTTGAAAAACAAAAAACTGAAAAATCGAAAAATCAAAAAATTGAAATAACAAAAAATTGAACAGCCACGGTAAGTTATAAGAGGGCACACCGTTTTTTCTGAAAGTCATCAAGTTTGAACGAAAATATACTTAAAACAACGAAAATATCGATATTTTTATAAAAAATTCTCTGTCAAAATTAAGCTCCGCCTTTCGTTTCACGATGAATAAACACTCAATTAGGCTAGCAGTGGTGATTGGGCGGGACTTATTAGTTTAAAATAAATAAAAAGGCATTTTTTCTACTGAAGGTGGAGTTTGGGCGGGTGGGTGGGGCATACTTTTTCTATTACGTTAAGCAATTATAGGCATACCGAATTTTCTCAAAGCCATCAATGTTCAGTGAACAACGAAATATTCAAAACATTGGTATTACTTTTCCGTCGGGGGTTTTTAAGTATACACTTATAAATGCTGCAAACCTTTACTGAATAAATGCCCTCAAAAACCGATTAAATATGTGCATTAGCTAAACACCGTTGTAGTACCAGCACTTGAACGCATCGTAAGCCGTATCTTCCAGAGTTTCCTTTTTCATACAACATTTCTTGATGATTTCGTCTGCCTTCGCATCACTATGAACTCCATCCTTAATCCACTCTTTCAAAGCCTTAATATTGTAAGAACCATCTTGATTTAACCATCCGGCTTTGGTCTGCACACAGAGTATATATTTACGTAATGGTTCATTGTTGTCATATTTCGAAATATTAGCCTTTTCGTGGTTGTCAAGCTTTTTAATCAGTTTCGGACAAACGTGCGAGTCTTCTTTGCATTTTTGGGCAACGGAATATTCATCAGACAGTTGCTCCTCATCTAGTGGCTTAAATAACGGAAATATAAGTTAGTGATGTCGTAAACTCTCGGTGGTAAAATTTGACTAACCTGGGAACAGGGCACAAGTGCGATAAGAAGTAAATAGGCGTCAAGCTTCATCTTTCGTCCGTTGCTTCTGCAGGAGTGCGGCTGTTGATATAGGGTCGCTCATTATAACCCTTACGGTAGAATTATCAGTTAATTGATATTTACGACCATAATTGCGCGTAAAATGATAATTCTAGTATTTATTACTTTAGCTAGTTTGATAGTTTGCGATAAAGTTGTCAGTCATGTAGTTATGATAGTGCAACTCGTTGTGCAACAGCCTTGAAACGTGCGCTGTAGCCCTATCTTGTTAAACGGCTTTGCAGCGCCATATTTCAGTCGCATTACCCTAAACAGCTTGCACCTTGTATTTCACCCTCATTACACGTCCTGTACACTGCAAACAGGACATGGAGGTAAACACGACACGGTTTTCCCGGTAATATGTGTGCTTTCGCGTTAATCCGGCACACAGCTGCGCCAAGAACCAGCACTTTCCATGCGAATTTTCTTACTTTGAAATTATGTCCGAAAGTCTGCTTTACGTGACTTGTATTTTTATCAGGGCTTTTACCGGCTCCGGATAGGCTTTTTCTTTAAGCACACACGCCTTTCCACATCCTCACGAATAGAAATTCAACATGGCCTGACTTATTGAGAGAATTTCCTCCTGAATATGCTGGAGGAAAACCGGGGAATTTATTAGTGCGCTGAAAAGTTCTGAAAATAAATTAGCGCCAGTTAAATTGCACTTTAACGAAATTCAAGAACACAAAAGGAAATTTTCGCTTGATCTTTAGCGTAACTTTCACACATGGCGTAGTGATGAATCCTAAACCGTTCACACTCGCAGCGTTTGTTGTGTTTATCCTCAAGTTTCCCCCGCTAACAGGCGAAGGAAAACATTTCCAGCATTCACAATTTCCACTAAATTTCCTCTTCTGTTCCCTCCGAGCGCATCTTGTTCCCTCCTCCAAACAAAACATCTCTCATAGTTCATAACGACCTAGCCACAATTCAACCTAAGCCCTAAATGGCGTCAGAGCTGACTTACTCGACTTCACTATTAAGCCCCCATTGATCTTAGTTATGAACTCAATTAACCTTTATTACCGCTGAAGTTCTTAAAACGCGCACTCCGCTAAGAACTCTTGTCGCAGGCATTCATCAAGGATTCGACGAATTGAAATTACATTTACTGTAATATCGAAATATTGATGCGACATTAATTTCGCTCTTTGATGTCGCAAGACGTCGCAAACTTCGTTATTTGACACCTTCATTTCGCGTTAAAAATAAAATTCGACGCGTGATTGCGACAGAATTTGCCGGGAGCTTTGTAAGCGGATTAGTCGGGCAGTGGAAACTTGCTCAAAATGCTTCTAGTGCGATATATGGAGGCTTTTGTGCTGATTAGGGCTTTATTGACAGCAAACATGATCGCGAAACGGTGTATTGTCGGCCGGCGAATGGATCTGATAGGTGGGTAAATGGAACTGTTCAACGAAGCTTACAGCAATCACGCGTCAAAAATTATACATTTAAGCGAAATTCGATACGTTGGAACGGGTGTAATTTCAGGTTTTTAAAAAGTTTTTGCATTGTTTGTGTCAATTTTCGAAGGTTATTTTGCAGTTAATGTCCTGAATTATAATCTACTAAGTCGTAAACTGATAAAAATATAAAACTGTAACCGCACTCCTGCAAAAACAATGATCGAAAAATACATCCTTATACGAAAACGAACTTTGAAAAACTTATTTACATTTTAAAATTTGCAAATTAATTTAAATTGTTTCCATATTATCACAAACTCTATCGGCACAAAATACCTAGACGGCTTTTAGTCAAGTCATGTAACCACACACAGTGCAATTAAGTCCCCATTTCTATATCTAGTGATAATTCCGCAGCGACAAAGTCTGTTTTGACGTCAGTAACGGCACAACTGCACCAGCAACCAGCGAAAAATGAAGCTTCCGATCTACTTAATTTTGTCTTACTACACTTGCGGTGTATTTCCAGGTACGTAAAATCTTACCACTTACAGTCTACAATTCCTTGTTTGTTATTTATTTAAAGCGTTAAGTGAGCAACAAGAGTCTGATATTAAGACCATCAACACAGATTGTGAAGAAAAATCAAAAGTCTCCAAACAACTTATCAACGATTTTTTCAACCACACAATTTCTAATATTTCGGAGTATGAGGACAATAAACCATTACGTGAATATGCTGTATGCGTACACACCAAATCCGGATGGTTGAACCAGAATGGTACTTACAACACTGAATCTTTCGAAAAGTGGCTCAAAGATGGGGGTCTAACTAATGAAAAGGCAGACGAAATAATGAAGAAATGCGTTACGAAAAAGGAAACGCTGGAAGATACAGCTTTTCAAGTCTTCAAGTGTTTGTACAAAAGCGGCATTTAACTGTCCTCAAGTCATGTGATACACATAGTTAATCTGATCTTATTTGTGTAATCAATAAAGATTTTGGAGCAATAACCAAGAATTTCAATTGCAATTTTTCTTAAATGATTTTTAATATTCCAATCTAAAAGATAAACGAAAAAAACATAAATTGCAAAGTCATGGAAAACTCAGGTGACTGGCTACTTTCATATTTTTTCGACGTTTCGTGACTCCTAGAATATGAAAAAATAGGTTATTAGACAGATAACCTCCGAAACTACTGCAACGCTAACCAAACTTTAAACGTGTTTTAAATTTTATTAGTCTATGAATCTGTGTTGAGTTAATCAAAATTTATGGGTTTACACTACCCACAAAATATATGGTGAGATCTTAAAATTTTAATTCAAAATAAGCAAGATATTAAACGGTTCACCGCATTTTCCTCATTATTTTGTAACTTTAGACCAACTTTTTGAACAAAACCTGTTCAAGTTTTGTTCTAATTAATAATAAATCTCTAGAGTTGTTACTTTTTACCTATCATGACCCCTAGAGGACGAAGAAATAGGTCTCCCGTTTCCGTCGGTCTGTCGGTCTGTCCGTCTGTCCGTCTGTCTGCCATCCTGGATTTTTATTAGACAGATAATCTCCGAAAGGACTGGGCCGATTGTTGTCAAATTTTGTATTTATATTAGGTATGTCATGAGTGGCAGGGAGAAGGAGAGATAGAAGGAAAGACGAAGAGGGAGAGAAAAGGGAATAATAGGAGAATGAGGAAGGAGAAGAGTGAAAATTACATTTCCCGTATTTAATACACATTTCAAAGCTTTCTGAAGATTTTGATTTCTAAAACGCTTACGGGATTCGAAAAAAACTTAAAGAATGAGAAGAGGAAAGAAGAAGAAGAAAGAAAAACGAGGAAAGAAGAAAGAACAAAGAGAAAGAGTTAGAAAGAGGGACACAGAGAGATGGAAATATGGAGGTAAGGAGTGAGGGGACGAGTAAAAATCCCCCATTTGTCAAAAAATTGACTCTTCTTAGAACATCTTCAGAGACGAAAAACGTCGATGAACGAAAAGAGGCGTAAAAAAAGAGAGATAAAAGGAAAACGTAACAGAGTCAGAAAGAAAGAAAGAAACATAGAGGGAAATAATAATAATAATAACTTTATTTACGGAAAATGTCCATTACATATAATAAACTAACAAGTAATAATTCTAAGTACAAAGTAAAAAGCTTATGTGAACTAGACAATATTAAGATATAAACACAATATAAAAATTCAATATAGACTAGATAACTAATAAAATAAACGAGATATAAGGGCTATATAAAAAGTGAATTAATTGTCTGATGTTTAAATACATTTAAGGATACGCCGCAGAAATCTAAACAGCTATATTGTTGTGTCAGACAGGCCATTCGACAGAGTGGAGATTTTTGAGCGTACAATCTTCGATGAAACGGTACGTTCAGTAAATGCGGATTTCTAGTACAGCGTCCGTTTGCATGAAGACTAAACATGTTTAAGATTGAGGAAGAATTGATACGGTTGTTTAAGATATTAAAAATAAAGCATAATTCGAAATATTTTCGACGTGTTTCTAACTGGCAAAGTCCAAAGTATTTAAGCATTAATTCATAATTCTCCTTCGTGTAAATGCAATTGATTTTGTATAGGAGGAATTTTACAAACTTTTTCTGAATCTTTTCTAGTCTCAATTTAAGGAAGTTTTGATAGGGTGACCAAATTACGGAGCAATAGTCAAATAACGATCGTACTAATGAGTTATATAGAGTTAAGAAAACTCGAATATTAGTAAAGTCTTGAGACTGCCGTATTACAAAACCAAGAGTTTTGCTAGCCTTGTTTGCGACATGGTCAATATGCAATTCAAAGTTTAAGTGTGTATCAAGAACGACGCCTAAATCACAGAAATGCCTTACTTTGTCAATAGGAACTTTATCTATACTGTATATAAACTCAGGTACACCGTTAGCTTTCCGTGAAAAACGCATACGTTTGCACCTTTTTATGTTAGGTGTGAAATAATTTAGAAGGCACCAGGTATAGAACTTATCCAAGTACAATTGGAGGTCTGCACAGTCTTGTTCACAATTGATGGATTTAAAAAGTTTTAAGTCGTCGGCATACATCAAAAAGGGACAATTCAGAATATCTTTTAAGTCATTAACGTACAGTGTAAAAAGTACAGGGCCTAGGTGAGAGCCTTGCGGGACGCCTGAACTGCAATCGATAGGCCCTGATATAGCTCCATTAATGTTGACATTGGATGTACGGTTATGTAAATAGCTATCGAGCCATCCAAGGAAGGGATCACTGATACCAAGTAATTTTAATTTTTCAAGTAGACGTTCAATGCAAACTGTATCAAAGGCTTTACTAATATCTGTAAAAATGCAATCAATTTCAGAGCCCGACTCTAATTTGTTAGTGACAAATTCGGTAAAGATAAATAGGTTTGTTGCAGTTGACCTCCCTCTGAAAAAGCCATGTTGTTCTTCAATAATTATGTTCTTTACGGCCGAGGACAAGACGTCTGATACAATTGCATCAAATACTTTAGGGATACAAGATGTTAATGAAATACCACGGTAATTATTTACGTAGCATTTAGAACCGTTTTTGTGTATTGGAATAATATAAGACTTTTTCCAAGTATCTGGGAAGGCGGACAGTTGCATTGATTTATTAAACAGAATTGCTAAGGGCGTTGCTAGAGAAAGTGAACATGATTTGACAAATAAAGTTGGGATACCATCAGGTCCTGGAGAGGAGGAGTTATCAAAGGTTGTTAATTTTTTTATTATGTCCTCCTGTGAAATGTGGACAGAGTTCATATCTAAGGGTTGAATGTGATTAGACTTGGTACTGTTATTTTGAGTGTAATTATGTCTTTTGTAGACCGATTGAAAGTAAGAGGCAAATAGGTTGGCAATCTCGGAGGAAGATTGCGCTTGGTTATTACTGAGGTACATTACTTTAGGGACAGTGTTGCTATCCTTTTTTGATCTAATATAGCTCCAGAAAGATTTAGAATTCGACAGAATGTCATTTTCTGTTCTCACTATGTAAGACTGTTTACAGCTAAGAATAGCGTCTTTGCATTTAGACCTAAGTTGTGAGTATCTAGCATAATCGTCAGTTGATTGTGATTTTTTATACTCTACATGGGCAACTTTTTTCTGTATTATTAAGGATTTTGTTGAACTATCCATCCAGTTCGGAAAATTACTGTTTTGTTTGCACTTTTTGAGGGTGACAAATGTTTCAATGTGGGAGTTAATGACTTGATAAAATGCATCGACACATTCATTGATATCACTGAAGTTATTTAAGAAGTCCCAGTTTATATTTGAGAAGATGTTGTTAAGGAGCTCGTAGGGAGCGTTTTTAAAATCGCGATAGTATGGCAGTTGGTTGGATCCGTAAGTTGGAGTGTGAATGTCACAGATTTTCATTATTATTGATGGATGATGAACATCGCATTTTAAAAGAGGTAAACTATTACAGACTAGGATTCTATGGTTAGAAAATACTAAGTCTAGGATCACAGAATTATTATTACGTATACAGTTGTGTTGACTTAAGCCAGCGTATGACATACCGTCGCAAACTATACGTTCAATAGTGGAGTTAATTTTTTGAGCATAATAACCCTCATTCTGAATATCTGAGTTATATGGGCACCATTGCAGGTTCGGTAGATTATAATCCCCAATTACACAGATTATATGGTCAGGATTTTCATTAACAATGCTATTAGTGAGATTAACGTGATCACTGTAGATCGTACTATCTGAGCCAGGGGGAATGTAGCATGCGCCAAGAATAATGTTAGAATCACCTACACATACACTGATCCAGATTTCTTCACGATCTCCTGTGTCGACGCGGCAGGCGACAGAACTAAATTGGCGCAGAACAGCGATTAAAACACCACCACCTCTGGTCTTTTGTCCGGATAGGTTTGATCTATCTTTCCTGAATACACAGTACCTGTCATCGAGGAATTCACTGTTGGATATACCATCATGTAACCAGGTTTCGGATAAGACAATCACAGGAAAATCTTCGCAGAGGACGGAGGTGTGAAAATCTTTTAACTTGGTTCGTAGACCGCGGACATTCTGGTAGTATACAATGAGATCCTCTTGGAGTTTATTGCAGTCGTCTCTGGTTATGGATTTTCCTCCACAGGCGTCCTTATATTTTGGGGAGCCTTGGCTTCTTCCTTTTTTAAAAAATAAAACTTTTTCACGACTATACCCTTGGGCCACTTATCCTCTGTAAAAAAGTCACTAAAAATGTTGTGGTCGACCGTAACTTTGAAGGATACACTTTTAGCCGAGGGTCTTTTAGGGAGTTGTTCCACGGTTAGATCACTAGTAGAAAATTGGGACTTTAAAAAAACAGTCAGATCATTTTCATTTGTGTTTGGGTGGAGGTTGCCAACGTATACATATGATTTGCGGGGGGCTGCTTTAAGAATGTTATTATCAGACTGCAATTGGCCACGAATAACCTTGCGCTTGGATTTCCTGGTAACTACTGTACGGAAGCCTTCAGAGTCGATACTGTTTTTTGTTTCGGGAGTATTAGTGTCAGTGGTTACTTCATTTTCTATAGCCGAATTCTGATGTGGAATTGTTATGCTCTTCACAACTGAAAATTTGTCCAGAGTTGTAGAATAAGGGTAAGTTCGTTTTTCGGCATCACGGGTTGCTGGAAGTGTTGAAGTGTGGCTTTTTGATGACGTGGAGGGGTTACAAGGGCGATGACCCCGTTCGGATTCAACGTTGAAGTTTGAGGATGCAACGGGTGTAGTACAATTCCAAGGGGATTTATTTATCAGTCCCTTGTTGGGATCATTCGTCATAACCTTAATCATGTCAATATTTGACGACTTCAGGACTTGAATTTCTTGTGTCAAGGTGTCTAACTTGTTGCTTAATGTTGCTATTTCACTATGTAAGGGGGCACAGGCAACATCAATAGCTACGCGCAATATCTCTGAGAATTTGTAGCTGTTCATGAAGTCAATTATCAAAGAACCTTCGGCGTAAATATTCTTCTCGGATCTGCCTGTCTTGCTTGCGTTCTGTCGGCTGTCAGAATTGGAGAGGCCGCCATGATGGATGCATTCCATTGTGTTGTCGCTTAAAAAGCTAAAGCACTGTTTCTTCTCATTTGTAGCTGTAGCACAACTTCGATGATATACAATATCACATACTGTACAACGTATAAACGCATTTGTTACCACTTTTTTGCATCTTTCGCACTTATCTACGGGAGTTTTAGGCGGATTATCAAGCGACACGACTAACTCATTTGACGCCATTTTTAAAAATATAGGAAATGTATAAAAGAGGGAAAAAGGGAAACTGGAAGAGCGAGGAAAAACCTGAGAGGAAAAGAGACGAAAAGGGAGAGAGAGAGAAATGGTGGGGAAATGAGTAAGCAGAAGAATTAAAAGTACTTCTTAAGTATTTAAACCACATTTGATTGCTTTCGGAAGATCTTGATTTCTAAAACACTTATAAATCGTGAAAAAAGTTGGGGAAGGGAACGAGGAAAATGGAGTGAGAAAGAGAAAAAGAAGAAAAAACAAAGTGGCGGAGAGTCAAAAAAAAGAGAGAAATCGCCTTTGAACTAGAAAAATTGAAAGAGATAGAGAGAGAGGGGGGAAGGGAGGAAGTTAGATGAAAGAAAGAGGAAAGGAAATAGAGAGAGAGAGAGAGAGATGGTAGAGGAATGAGTGGGGGAAAGGGTGAAAATCTCATATTCTCCAAGAATCTAACCCTTAAAAGACGTGAAAATAATTCGAGGGAGGAAAAGAAGGAAAAAAAGAAATAGAAAAAGAGTTAGAAAAAGAGCAACATAAACTAAAAAAAAATTGGTCTAAAGAGTTTAGACAGTACTTCCCTCGCTGTCGGAAACGTGACGACTGCATGTCTATTATGTTTTTTTTCGCAGTAGATTTCATTTTTTTTTTGAGTCACCCGGTATATGCAAATTCAAAAAATATGAATGGAATGATAAATTACAAGTACAGACTCATCATATTTGGTATATTCTAGATAGGATTTATTTGGCAAACTTTTGAGCTGACGTCATCAGTTTTTTGGAGAATATAACCAAATATTTTTGACTAAAAATTTATTATGCTCTTTATAACCTTAAAACATCTGCAAAATTTCAAAACATTCGGTTCTGTAGTTCCTGATTAAATCAATAAAATACATTTACGCATTCATTAATTTTTTTGGGTCACCCTGTATATGCAAATCCAAAAAATATGAATGGAATGATAAATCACAAGAAGAGACTCATCATATTTTGTACATTTTATATAGAATTTATTCAGCAAAATTTTGTGGTGACGTCATCAAGTTTTTGGAGGGGATAATCAAATATATTTTGACTAAAGATCTATGTTGCTCTTTATAGCCTTAAAATATCTGCAACATTTCAAAACATTCGGGTTAGCAGATTCAAAATTAAATTGCAAAATGTTGTTTTATAATTTTGATTTTTTTTCCAAAAATCTGGACGTTTTGGGTAAAACTAGTTGGAGAAAAAATATAAATTATAAATATTTTGATAGAGACTTTAGCGACGAAAATTTGAAAACTTCGGCCCATTTTGGAAAAAACTGAAAATATTTTAAATCAGAAAATTTTAAAAGAACAGGTCTAAAAATATAAACAAAAATTCTTGTCAATCCCAAAAATAACAAAAACTTCTAAATTTTGACAATTTGTGAACAGAATATAAATTCCATATATTTTAACTAAAATTCTGCCGAAAATTTTAAAAAATTTCAGCACACTTTGAAAAACGAATAAAATTCAAAGAACTGAATTACTTTCAGGTACGTTTCCAGACTCATCTTCACAGTTTCAAAAATTCTAAAATTGATTTTTTATTCGTCGTGAGCCGGAAGGTGGAGCTTAATTGCAAAATCGCCATTTCCCTATACATTTTAACGGGAAAATCTGGATTTTGCAATTACGCTCCGCCCCTTGATCTGACAACAAATGAAAAATTCGTCACAATTGAGACCGGGTGGGTGGGCGGGGCTTATATTGTTCCCCCGTTTTTTTCTTAACACGCGTAGTGTTTTTTTCACAACAAGAAACTTAAAACATGTTCAAAATGGTAGGTTTTAACTTAGTTTCTTGTTATAAATCAAGAAAAAAAAAGGATGGAAAATATAAGCCCCGCCCACCCACCCGATGTCAATTGTGACGAATTTTTCATTCATTGTCAGACCAAGGGGCGGAGCGTAATTGCAAAATCCAGATTTTCCTATAAAAATTTACAATTTCGAACATGTTTTAAGTTTCTTGTTACGAAAAAAAGACAACGAATGAAAAATTCATCACAATTGAGATCGGGCGGGTGGGCGGGGATTATACTTTCCATCCCTTTTTTTTCTTAAAATGCCTAGTTTTAAGTTTCTTGTTGTGAAAAGAACACTACGCATATTAAAGAAAAAATGGGGGTAAAATATAAGCCCCGCCCACCCGCCCGATCTCAATTGTGACGAAATTTTCATTCGTTGTCAGACCAAGAGGCGGAGCGTAATTGTAAAATCCAGGTTTTCCTATAAAAATTTGACATTTTGAACATGTTTTAAGTTTCTTGTTGTGAAAAGAAGAGTACGCATATTAAGAAAAAAATGGGCAAAATATAAGCCCCGCCCACCCGCTCGGTCTAAATACTAAAGAATTTTTCATTCGTTGTAAGTGATATATCACAAGTACAGACTCATCATATTTTGTACATTTTAGATAGGATTTATTCCGCCAATTTTTGAGCTGACGTCATCAAGTTTTTGGAGGGGATAACCAAATATATTTTGACTAAAGATCTATGTTGCTCTTTATAGCCTTAAAACATCTGCAACATTTCAAAACATTCGGGTTAGCAGATTCAAAATTAAATTGCAAATGTTGTTTATAATTTTGATTTTTTTCCAAAAATCTGGACGTTTTGGGTAAAAATAGTTGGAGAAAAAATATAAATTCTAAATATTTTGATAGAGACTTTAGAGACAAAAATTTTGAAAACTTCGGCACATTTTGGAAAAAAACTGAAAATATTTTAAATCAGAAAATTTTGAAAGAACAGGTCTAAAAATATAAACAAAAATTCTTGTCAATTCCAATAATAAGAAAAACTTCTAAATTTTGATAATTTGTGACCAAAATATAAACTCCATATATTTTAATTAAAATTCTGCCGAAAATTTTTAAAAATTTCAGCACACTTTGAAAAACGAATAAAATTCAAAGAACTGAATTACTTTCAGGGACGTTTCCAGACTCATCTTCGCAGTTTCAAAAATTCTAAAACTGCCATGATTTTTTATTCGTCGTGAGCCGGAAGGCGGAGCTTAATTGCAAAATACCCATTTCCCTATCGATTTTTACGGGAAAATCTGGATTTTGCAATTACGCTCCGCCCCTTGGTCTGACAACAAATGAAAAATTCGTCACAATTGAGACCGGGTGGGTGGGCGGGGCTTATATTGTGCCCCCGAGTTTTTCTTAACATGCGTAGTGTTCTTTTCACAACAAGAAACTTAAAACATGTTCAAAATGGTAGGTTTCAACTTAGTTTCTTGTTATAAATTAAGAAAAAAAAAGGACAGAAAATATAAGCCCCCCCACCCACTCGATCTCAATTGTGACGAATTCTTCATTCATTGTCAGACCAAGGGGCGGAGCGTAATTGCAAAATCCAGATTTTCCTATAAAAATTTACAATTTCGAACATGTTTTAAGTTTTTTGTTACGCAAAGAAAACAACGAATGAAAAATTCATCACAATTGAGATCGGGCGGGTGGGCGGGGCTTATACTTTCCATCCCTTTTTTTTTTCTCAAAATGCCTAGTTTTAAGTTTCTTGTTCTGAAAAGAACACTATGCATATTAAAGAAAAAATGGGGGTAAAATATAAGGATTAAAATTTTACCCAAAACGTCCAGATTTTTGGAAAAAAATCAAAATTAGGAAACAATATTTTGATATTTAATTTGGAATCAGTTTATTATTGATCAAATTAAAAACGAGCCACCCTTTTTTCTGGAAAAGGTGAGAGACGCTCGTCTTTACAACAATAAAATAATGATAAGGTCAGAATTATAATAATAACATTCAGAATATTTTGTTCAATGGAGACTTATGAGTAATTTCATTCAAATCAAACAAATGTCTACGTGACATTCTTCCGATGTAATGTATTCCCGTTGATAATGTGCTGTAAATAAATTTTTTGCACTCTCTGAGAGTCTCTGAGAAATCGTTTGGGTTCTATAGTAAAAATAAATTTCTGTTTACACCGATTTTTTCTATTTAATATTTAAAAAAAATAACTTAACGAAATAGTCCAAGGTGCCATTAAAATTTCTGTAAAATGCAAGCCCTATCAGTATAAAAACTAAAAACCCCTCAAGGTTGGTACATAATGACCTGAATTATAATCCATTTGGGCGTATAAGCTGATAGTGCTATCGCCAAAAAATAAAATTGAACAATATAATAAGTCCCTAACTGTGGGTAAATAAAATAATAATTATGCTACGAGGGGTATCTATTATTATAAATCAAAAACCGCACACCTATTTAATTTTCACCACCCTCGTCATAAAAATATTTCCACCCCCAGTTTACAAAACTAACTTATAAATACTGATTTAAGGCATTATTATAATCTCGTTTGTCAAATGCAGTACGTCAAACTTATTCCACCTAATTTCCATTTTTTAAATTTGCAAAATAATTTAACGTGTTTTCTTTGTAACCGTAATAATGCACTTTATGGGCATAAAATTTCTATATTCACAATGTTTTTATTGTTTCGGTACGAATTTAAATTAAGTACGCAGTAATGTCCAAAACGATAATTCCGCCCGAAGGTATAAAAGACCCGTCCTGGTGTCAATAACGCTATAACTACAGCCGTGACTATCAAAAATGAACCTTCCGGCATACTTAGTCCTTATCGCACTTGTAGTGTATTCCCAGGTTAGTAAAATTTTACTACCTACTTGTAATCCACGAAATTCCTTTTGTTTTATTTATTTAAGGCACTAACCGACAAACAAAAGGCTGATATCAGCCCCGTCGACAAAGACTGTCAAGAAAAGTCAAAAATCTCTAAAAAACTGGTCGATGACCTTTTCAACCACTCAGTTTCTAATATTTCGGAATATAAAAACAATAAAGCATTACGTAAATATCTTGTGTGTGTAGATACCACAGGCGGATGGTTGAACCAGGATGGTACTTACGATACTCAAGCTTCCATAAAATGGCTTAAAGATGGGGGTCTGAGTGTTAAAAAGGCACTAGAAGCCATAAGAAAATGCGGTGTGGTAAAAGAAACCTTGGAAGATACGTCTTTTAATGCCTTTATGTGTTTGTACGAGATCGGGCTTTAACTGTCTTCGAGAAGTACTTAGTTTGATGCACATACTTAATCTGTCCTTATGTGTATTCAATAAAGATTTTGGAACAATAAGCAACAATTTGATTTATTTTTTATTATTCTTTCATGAACTGAGTCTAATAAAATAGCAGTTAATTTTTTTGATCAGCACTAAAAACCGTAAAAACAAGCTTAACTCAATTACCATAATTGAAAAGTACGTAAATAAAAATTAACTAACGAAACAGCTAAATTAGGAATAACTCAACTAAATAGTCAGAGGTGCTGTTAAAATTTCCGTAAAAATGTAAACCTTATCACTTTTATCAGTCTAAAACACAGTAATTAATGCCCTCCAATTTCTGTAAAAATGTAAACCTTATCACTCTTATCGGTCTAAAACACTAAATGCCCTCCAAGGTTGCTAGATACATACATAAAATATAATGTATGCTATCGCAAAAATATAAAACTGTCTGAACTATATTCTAGTACGCAATTGTGGATAACTGCAATGATAATTTTCTGCGAGGAGTTCTATATCAAAAGCCGTTTACTAAAAAAATTGAAATTTGCTAAATAATTTAAAGCACTGTCGTTGCTTGCATAACAATGCGGACTTTATCAGCCAAATTCCTGAAGAGTCTACAAATGTTACGAAACTTTCAAATTCCGCAGCGACGGTATAAAAATCTGTCCTGCTTCAAGCTTAGATTTCCAGATATAAGATACAGAAAATAAAGTTTTAACTAGAGAATTGAAAATCAAAAAATTCCAAAATTGTAAATGTATAACTTGAAAAATCAAAAGATTGGAATTGAAAACTGCAAAATTGTCAAATTATCAAAAGAAATATTCAAAAGTTGAAAAAGCTAAAAATTAAAAAAAAAATGAAAACTGGAATTTCGAGAGACTCATTTTGACAAATGACCTACTCTTCTAAGAAAAGGTACTAGCCCCGCCCACCCACCCTTATTTTCTTAGTAGAGTAGATCATCTGCAAAATCAGTGTTATCTTGTCAAGATAAGACTGATTTTGGCAGATGACATTTCCTCTATGAAAATACAGGGTGGGTGGGCGGGGCTAATATTTGTTAAGATAAGACTGATTTTGGCAATTGACATATCCTCTAAGAAAATAAAAGGCAGCTTTGCCAAAATCAGTTTTATCGTAGCAGGTACTAGCCCCACCCACCGACCCACCCTCTGTTTTCATAGAAGGTATGTCATCTGCCAAATCAGTTTTATCTTATCAGGTACTAGCCCCACCCACCCACCCTCTCTTTTTTTAGAAGGTATGTCATTTGCCAAAATCAGTTTTTTCTTAAAAGGTACTAGCCCCACCCACCCTCTCTTTTTTGTGTTTCGAGTGTAAGACCGATTTTGGTAAATGACATATCCTCTAAAAAAGAGAGGGGGTGGGTGGCACAAGTATTTGCTAAAAATAAAAAATTTAAAAATCAAAAAATGCCAATTTGAAAAATCGGAAAATTGTACAAAAAATGGAATTTTTTTTCCAGTTGCCCGGAGAAACCAAAAAATCGAAAGACATCAAAAAATTGAAAATTTAACAGGCAAGAAATATAAATAAATTCAAGTACTAGCAAATTTCGATCCATTTTCGCCGATTTTC
Organism: Zophobas morio; assembly: GCF_036711695.1. NCBI lineage: Eukaryota > Metazoa > Arthropoda > Insecta > Coleoptera > Tenebrionidae > Zophobas > Zophobas morio. The sequence continues at coordinate 2,810,810 of NW_026972115.1, forward strand.
GAAATTTAACCAGATACTTTTCCAGTAAACTTCGGGGCGCAGAAATCACTTCCGGCCTAAAGTGTATGTACATCACAATTTTTATAGAGCATATATGTGACTGTAAAATAAAAATTCCTCTTTTATCTTTGCTTTTTCTTAAAACTTTTAAAAAAGTTGAGTCACAAAGGAAACGAGGGAGGGGGGCAGAGAGACAGAACGAAATACCATCCCTTTTCAACCATTCTTTATTCATTAATTGCAGTACGCAATATCGTCACCCTCTTCCATAAATCAATCACAAAATCCCCATTTTTCAAACCCCTCAATTTTTAAACAAGGGATTCTTCACTATAGTATCATACCCGTGATACTCGATCTGAGCATACATATTAGGGGACCATTCTAAATGTGCAAAATATTTTTGTAAACAAAGTGGACAAGGAAGTTCAACAATTTTGTCTATAGCATAATCCTGAACTTGTGGTTTGTAAATACATTATTGAGATTATTCGGCTTCTAGATTTCTAGATTTTTCTACTTTAGACGTTTCAATTTTTCAGTACTTCAATTTTGGGCATTTTCAATTTTTCTATTCTTCAAATTTTCGGTTTCTCCATTTTTTACTTTTCGATTTTTCAATTTTCCGAAGTTTCAATGATACGATTTCTCAATTTTTATCCTCTTCAGTTTTACGATTTCTAAATATGTCGAATTTTGAATTTATGAATTTTTAAAATTTTGACATTTCTAAATTTTCAGTTTACCGATTTCTGAATTACTCTTTTTTTTATGTTCCCATTTCTTCCCAAAGTTTCGATTTTTCACTTCATCAATTCTTCAACTTTTCGATTTTTCAGGTTTTTGATGTTTCAATTTTTCAACTTCTCAGGATTTTGATTTTTCGATTTTTCGATTTTACAAGCTTACGATTTTTCGTGCTAGTACTTGTCAAGATGAGACTGATTTTGACAACTGACCCACACTTCTAAGAAAAGCAACTAGCCCCACCCACCCACCCTTTGTTTACTTAGAAGAGTAGGTCATCTGTCAAAATCAGTGTTTTCTCGGCAAGTATGAGACTGATTTTTGCAAATGACATATCCTCTCGGTGGGCGGGGCTAGTACTTGCTAAAACTAAAAAATTTACAAATCAAAAAATGACGATTGGAAAAATCGGATAAATCAGAAATTGTAAAATTGTAAAACTGTATAATCCGAAAATAAAGTTTTAACTAGAGAATTAAAAATCAAAAAATTCCAAAATGGTAAATTTATAACTTGAAAAATCAAAAGATTGGAATTAAAAACTGCAAAATTGTCAAATTATCAAAAGAAATATTCAAAAGTTGAAAAATCTAAAAATCAAAAAAAATGAAAACTGGAATTTCGAGTTCGATTTTATAAGATTAAAATAAGACTCATTTTGACAAATGACCTACTCTTCTAAAAAAGGTACTAGCCCCGCCCACCCACCCTTATTTTCTTAGTAGAGTCAATTGCCAAAATCAGTGTTATCTTGTCAAGATAAGACTGATCTTGGCAGATGACATACCCTCTATGAAAATTCAGGGTGGGTGGGCGGGGCTAATATTTGTTAAGATAAGACTGATTTTGGCAATTGACATATCCTCTAAGAAAATAAAGGGAAGCTTTGCCAAAATCAGTTTTATCGTAGTAGGTACTAGCCCCACCCACCTTCTCTTTTTTGTGTTTCGAGTGTAATACCGATTTTGGTAAATGACATATCCTCTAAAAAAGAGAGGGGGTGGGTGGCACAAGTACTTGCTAAAAATAAAAAATTTAAAAATCAAAAAATGCCAATTTGAAAAATCGGATAAATGAGAAATCGGAAAATTGTACAAAAAATCGAAAGACATCAAAAAATTGAAAATTTAACAGGCAAGAAATTGAAAGATTTCGAAAGTTGGAAAAACGAAAAACTGAAAAATGTAGCAGTACGTCCTAATAATAAAGGGTGGGTGGGCGGGGCAAATTCCTTTTCCTAGAAGAGTAGGTCATTTGCCTTTGTGAGTCTTATTTGGGCAAATACTAGACTGGCCTACCCACCTTTTATTTTCTTAGAGGGTAGGTTATTTGGCAAGTACTAGCAAATTTCGATCCATTTTCGCCGATTTTCGAAACCTAAACAAATACTTTTTCCTGTAAACGTCGGGGCGCAGAAATCACTTCCGGCCTTAAGTGTATGTACATCGCAATTTTGATAGAGCATATATGTGACTGTAAAATAAAAGTTCCCCTTTTATCTTTGCTTTTTCTTAAAACTTTTAAAAAAGTTGAGTCACAAAGGAAACGAGGGAGGGGGGCAGAGAGACAGAACGAGATACCATCCCTTTTCAACCATTTTTATTCATTAATTGCAGCACGCAATCTCGTCACCCTCTTCCATAAATCAATCACAAAATACCCATTTTTCAAACCCCTCAATTTTTAAACGAGGGACTCTTCACTATAATATCATACCCATGATACTCGATCTGATCATACATATTAGGGGACCATTCTAAATGTGCAAATTATTTTTGTAAACAAAGTGGACAAGGAAGTTCAACAGTTTTGTCGATAGCATAATCCTGAACTTGTGGTTTATAGTTAAATACATTATTGAGATTATTCGGCTTCTAGATTTCTCGATTTTTCTACTTTACACGTTTCAATTTTTCAATACTTCAATTTTGGGCATTTTCAATTTTCGGTTTCTCCATTTTTTAATTTTTCGATTTTTCAATTTTCCGATGTTTCAATGATACAATTTCTCAATTTTTATCCTCTTCAATTCTACGATTTCTAAATATTTCGAATTTTGAATTTTTGAATTTTTTAAATTTTGACTTTTCTAAATTTTCAGTTTACCGATTTCTGAATTAATCTTTTTTTTATGTTCCCATTTCTTCCCAAAGTTTCGATTTTTCACTTCTTCAATTCTTCAACTTTTCGATTTTTCAGGTTTTTGATGTTTCAATTTTTCAGTTTCTCAGGATTTTGATTTTTCGATTTTTCGATTTTACAAGCTTACGATTTTTCGTGCTAGTTCTTGTCAAGATGAGATTGATTTTGGCAAATGACTTATTCTTCTAAGAAAATAAAGGCTGGATGGGTGGGGATAGTTTTTGCCAAAATAAGACTCATTTTGACAACTGAGCCACTCTTCTAAGAAAAGAAACTAGCCCCACCCACCCACCGTTTGTTTACTTAGAAGAGTAGGTCATCTGTCAAAATCAGTGTTATTTCGGCAAGTATGAGACTGATTTTTGCAAATGACATATCCTCTCGGTGGGCGGGGCTAGTACTTGCTAAAACTAACAATTGGAAAAATCGGATAAATGAGAAATTGTAAAATTGTAAAACTGTATAATCCGAAAATAAAGTTTTAACTAGAGAATTAAAAATCAAAAAATTCCAAAATTGTAAATTTATAACATGAAAAATCAAAAGATTGGAATTAAAAACTGCAAAATTGTCAAATTATCAAAAGAAATATTCAAAAGTTGAAAAATCTAAAAATTAAAAAAAAATGAAAACTGGAATTTCGAGTTCCATAAATCAATCACAAAATCCCCATTTTTCTAACCCCTCAATTTTTAAACAAGGGATTCTTCACTATAATATCGTACCCGTGATACTCGATCTGATCATACATATTAGGGGACCATTCTAAATGTGCAAATTATTTTTGTAAACAAACTGGACAAGGAAGTTCAACAGTTTTGTCTATAGCATAATCCTGAACTTGTGGTTTATAAATACATCACTGAGATTATTCGGCTTCTAGATTTCTCGATTTTTCTACTTTAGACGTTTCAATTTTTCAGTACTTCAATTTTGGGCATTTTCAATTTTTCTATTCTTCAAATTTTCGGTTTCTCCATTTTTTTATTTTTCGATTTTTCAATTTTCCGATGTGTCAATGATACAATTTCTCAATTTTTATCCTCTTCAATTTTACGATTTCTAAATATTTCGAATTTTGAATTTTTGAATTTTTCAAATTTTGACGTTTCTAAATTTTCAGTTCACCGATTTCTGAAGTAATCTTTTTTTTTATGTTCCCATTTCTTCCCAAAGTTTCGATTTTTCACTTCTTCAATTCTTCAACTTTTCGATTTTTCAGGTTTTTGATGTTTCAATTTTTCAATTTCTCAGGATTTTAATTTTTCGATTTTTCGATTTTAAAAGCTTACGATTGATTTTGGCAAATTAATGACTTATTTTTTTAAGAAAACAAACGCTGGATGGGTGGGGCCAGTATTTGCCAAAATAAGACTCATTTTGACAACTGACCCACACTTCTAAGAAAAGCAAGTCGCCCCACCCACCCACCCCTTGTTTACTTTGAAGAGTAGGTCATCTGTCAAAATCAGTGTTATCTCGGCAAGTATGACACTGATTTTTGCAAATGACATATCTTCTCGGTGGGCGGGGCTAGTACTTGCTAAAACTAAAAAATTGACAAATTAAAAAATGACAATTGGAAAAATCGGATAAATGAGAAATTGTAAAATTGTAAAACTGTATAATCCGAAGATAAAGTTTTAACTAGAGAATTAAAAATCAAAAAATTCCAAAACTGTAAATTTATAATTTGAAAAATCAAAAGATTGGAATTAAAAACTGCAAAATTGTCAAATTATCAAAAGAAAAATTCAAAAGTTGAAAACTCTAAGAATTAAAAAAAAAGTGAAAACTGGAATTTCGAGTTCGATTTTATAAGATTAAAATAAGACTCATTTTGACAAATGACCTACTCTTCTAAGAAAAGGTACTAGCCCCGCCCACCTACCCTTATTTTCTTAGTAGGGTAGATTATCTGCCAAAATCAGTGTTATCTTGTCAAGATAAGACTGATTTTGGCAGATGACATAAATCTTCTATGAAAATACAGGGTGGGTGGGCGGGGCTAATTTTTGTTAGGATAAGACTGATTTTGGCAATTGACATATCCTCTAAGAAAATAAAGGGCAGCTTTGCCAAAATCAGTTTTATCGTAGCAGGTACTAGCCCCACCCACCCACCCTCTCTTTTTTTAGAAGGTATGTCATTTGTCAAAATCAGTTTTTTCTAAAAAGGTACTAGCCCCACCCACCCTCTCTTTTTTTGTGTTTGGAGTGTAAGACCGATTTTGGTAAATGACATATCCCCTAAAAAAGAGAGGGGGTGGGTGGCACAAGTACTTGCTAAAAATAAAAAATTTAAAAATCAAAAAATGCCAATTTGAAAAATCGGATTAATGAGAAATCGGAAAATTGTACAAAAAACGGAAGTTTTTTTTCAGTTGCCCGGAGAAATAAAAAAATCGAAAGACATCAAAAAATTGGAAATTTAACAGACAAGAAATTGAAAATTTTCGAAAGTTGGAAAAACGAAAAACTGAAAAATGTAGCAGTACTCGCTAATAATAAAGGGTGGGTGGGAGGGGCAAATACATTTTCCTAGAAGAGTAGATCATTTGCCTTTGTGAGTCTTATTTTGACAAGTACTATTTTTTTCGATTTTTCAATTTTCCGATGTCTCAATTTTTATCCTCTTCAATTTTACGATTTCTAAATATTTCGATTTTTGAATTTTTCTAATTTTGACGTTTCTAAATTTTCAGTTCACCGATTTCTGAAGTAATCTTTTTTTATGTTCCCATTTCTTCCCAAAGTTTCGATTTTTCACTTCTTCAATTCTTCAATTTTTCGATTTTTCAGGTTTTTGATGTTTCAATTTTTCAATTTCTCAGGATTTTGATTTTTCGATTTTTCGATTTTATAAGCTTACGATTTTTCGACTTCTGGATTTCCCGATTTTCAGTTTTTCGTTTCTTAAACTTTAGATTTTTCAATTTTCGGCTGTTTTATATTTCGATTTCTCAATTTTCCAATTTTTCGATGTTTCGATTTTTCAATTTCTCGATTTTTAAATTTTAGATATTCCATTTTTTATTACATAATAATTTATCAATTGAAATGTAAGTAACTTTTATTCTTTTGTACAATCCTATATTTACTTTTTGGAATTTGCGAAATAATTTAAAACGTCGTCACTCTTTCCATAGCAATGCAAAATTTATCAGAGTAAAATTCCTCTACGATAAAAAAATTGTTTTCGCTGTTTCCATAAGTATGCACTTTTTATCAGCGTAAAATGCTTGGAGAGTCTGTACAGACGATATGGAACTGTGTACATTATAATTAGGCCCCAATTATCTACAAAATAAGAATTCCGCAGCGAAGGTATAAAAAAACTGCCTTGGTGTCAATACCGGCATAACCACAGCAGCAACTATCGCAAAATGAAGCTTCCGACCTACTTAATCCTTACCACACTTGTGGTGCATTCCCAGGTTAGTAAAATTTTACCACTTACAGCGTACGAAACTCGTTTTATTGTACTATGTATTTAAGGCCCTAACTGGAAAACAAGATGCTGATCTTGACCCCGTCAGTAAACCGTGTGAAGACAAGACAAAAGTCTCTAAACAACTTATCGACGACCTTTTCAACCGCAAAATTCGTGATTTTCCGAAATATGAAAACAGTCAAGCATTACGTGCATATCTTGTATGCGTAGATACCACAGGTGGATATTATAAAAAGGACGGTACCTTGAACCTTGAAACCTGGAAAAAAACTCTTAAAGATGGAAATATAAGTAATGAAAAGGTGGACGAACTCGTCAAGAAATGCGTTGTACAAAGGGACACACAGGAAGAGACGTCTTTTCAGGCCTACAGGTGTTTGTACAACAACGGCGTTTAACTGTCTTCAATCTTAATCTGTCCTTATAAATGTATTCAATAAACATTTCCGAACAACTAAGAATTTGAATTTAAATTTGTTCTTCTGATTCACTTAAGTTTAGGTTTCCGCGTGCTATTGTTTGCGATTTAAAAAAAATAATTTAAATAGCACCCCCTTCTGAAGTGTGTATGTTACGCCACTGACTGACAGTCCGTTGTCAGATTATGATGACTCACCGTGTTGAATTTAAAATGATCCATCTCTAATAACCCTCGTCCTTCAACACTAGGTAATAGCAATCTGACGCTCAAGTGTTTATGTTTAAACTTACATCGAAAGAATGTCACGTAGGAAATAGTTTGATTTGATTGAGTTTGTCTTCTCAAAACACTCGTTCTTAATAAAAATGGATACAAACGCCAGACAACCAAAAATTTTTCAGATTTCTTTTGTGATAATTTAGTAGTACCCCAACATTTTTAAACCACGTGTGGCTCTTTTTGGAATTGCGAAACAATTTAAAGTATTTTCACTGTTTACATTACATTACAAACTTTATCAGCCCGTTCTACTAAAAAAATTGAAACACTTTTCATTGTTTCCATAAGAATGCAAACTTTATCAGCGCAAATTCCCGAAGCGTCTGTACGATTGTTAGCAAACTTTGTACACTATACTAAAGTCTGTAATTAAGTGCAAAATTAGAATTCCTCAGCCAGGTATAAAAAATCTGTCCTGGTGTCGGTGACATCATAACTACAGCAGCAACTATCGCAAAATGAAGCTTCCGACATACTTAATCCTTACCACACTTGTGGTGTATTCCCAGGTTAGTGAAATTTTACCACTTGTAGTCTACAAAATTCGTTTTAATGTATTGTTGATTTAAGGCACTAACTCAAAAGCAAAAAGATGCTATCAGTGCCGTCGACAAAGACTGTCAAGAAAAGTCAAAAGTCTCTAAACAACTTATCAAAGCCCTCTTCGACCACGCCATTCCTGATGTTTCGGTGTATGAAAACAATAAACCACTACGTGAATATCTTTTATGCGTAGATGTCACAGGAGGATGGTTCAAGCAGGATGGTAACTTCGACACTAAAGCCTGGAAAACAATTCTTAAAGATGGAAATCTATGTGATGAAAAGGTGGACGAACTCATCAAGAAATGCCTTGTGCAAAAGGAAACGTTGGAAGAGACGTCTTTTCATGCCTTCAGTTGTGTGTACAACGACGGAGTTTAAGTAGTACTTTGATGCGCAACTTAATCTTATTATGTTTATTCAATAAAGATGGTTCTGCAATTTTTCGATATATTTTGCAAACTCTCGATTTTTCATTTTTTAATTGTTCAACAAATGGACAAATTTATTCAAACCGAAATTTTGAAAAATTTCTAAATCAGAAAATTGTAACATTGAAACATCTAAAAATGATGAAATTGAAAAATCAAAAAATTTAGAAATTGAGAAGTCGAAGAATTGAAAAAATTAAGGAGAATTGAAAAAACCGAAAAAATGAGAATCAAAAATTGAAAAATGAAACTTGAAATATCGAAAAATTTTAAAACTGAAAAACAGAAAAATGAAAAAATGGGAAATTAAACAAGTGGATAATTGAAAAAACAAGTGAAAAATCCAAAAATTGTAATATAGGAACCTGAAAACCCTGATTAATTTAAAATCGAGAAATTGAAAAATTGAAGAAACGAAAAACAAAAATTTCTATAAATTCAGAAATTTTTAATTTCAAAATCCAAAGATTTTAAAATGAAACTTGAAATATCGAAAAATTGAAAAATCGAAAAATGAAAAAATTGAGAGATCGAAAAATCGGGAAAAAGAAACAATTCTGCAATTTTTCGATATAAAATTTTTCAAATTCTCGATTTTTATTTCTTCATTTTCTCGATTGTCGTTTTTTAATTGTTCAACAAAAGGACAAATTTATTCAAACCGAAATTTTGAAATGAATTGAAAAATCAAAAAATTGAGAAATCGAAGAATTGAAAAAATATAGAAAACTTGAAAAAACCCAAAAATGAGACTTGAAGTATCGAAATTTTTAAAAATTGAAAAATTGCGAAATCGAACAATGGGATAATTGAAAAAACAATTGAAAAATTGGAAAAACGAAAAACAAAAAGTTCTATAAATTAAACAATCAAACCAGAAAACTAAAAAATTAAGAAATTGTAAAAACGAAACATGGAAAAATTAAAAACTTCTAACATCGAAAATCGAAGCACTGAAAGACCGAAAAATTTAACAGTTGAGAAATCGAAGAATGAAAAAGCCAAAAATTGAATAACAAAAACCCTAATAATTATTTCAAAAAAGAGTGAAAAATTTATTAAAAATCGGCAAATTTAAAATTGAAACAATTGCAAAATTTTAAATTTGAAAAAAAAATAAATAAAAAATGGAAGAATTGAAGAAATGAAAAATTGAAAGTCAAAAATTGGAAAACCAAACTTGAAACATCGAAAAATTGAAAAAATAGGCAAACTGAAAATTGGGTAAGGAAAAAACAAGAAATGGAACAAGTGAGAAAAAGATAGAAACTGTAAAATCGAAAATTTGTAACATTGGAACCTGAAAAAGTGATAAATTAACAATCTAATAATTGAAAAATCGAAAAAACGAAAAATTGTAAAATTCAACAGACAGAAAATCGAAAAATTAAAAGGTAAATTAGAAAATCGAAAAACTAAAAAATAGAGAAGTCGAAACACGGAAAAATCGAAAAATTATGAATTAAAAAACGAAAAATATGAAAATCTCTAATTTAGAAATCAAAAAATCGAAGAAACAAAATAATTTGGAATTACCAACTTGGAAGCATTTTATTTTTAATTTTTTATTTTCTCAATTTTTCAACAAAAGGACAAATTTATTAAAACTGGAATTTTTAAAAATCAAAAAAATCGGAAAATTGTAACACTGAAAAACCCAACAATTTAAAAATTGAGATATCGAAGGATTAAAAAAATAAAGAAACTCAAAATCGAATAATTAAAAAGTTAAAACAATTGAAAAATCGAAAAATTGTAATATTGAAACCTGAAAACGCTCATTAATTAAACAACGAGAAACTGAAAAATTGAAAAAATGAAAAACAAAACTTCTATAAATTAGACAATCAAAAATACAAAAAAAAATTCAAAATCCAAAAATTTTAAAATGAAAACCGGAAAACTAAGAAATTAAGACATTGTAAAAAAAATGGAAAAATTGAAAAATTGTAACATCGAAAAGAGAAAAACCGAGAAATCAAAGATTTGACAAAATATAGAAACTGAGAAATCGGGTAATTGAAAAGCCAAGAATTGTACACTTGAAAAAGTAAAAAATTAAAAATAGAGAAGCAATTACAAAATTGTAAATTCGAAAAAAAAAAATAATTGAAACACGGAAAAATCGTTGAAATTTGCAAAATAATCATTGTTTCCATAAGAATGCAAATTCCTGGCGAGTCCGTACCAATGTTACGAATTTTTGCACATAAAATGCGCACTTATGTGCAAAATTAGAATTCCGCAGTGGAGGTATAAAAAATCTGTCCTGGTGTAACTGGCGCCATAACTACAGCAGCAACTACCGAAAAATGAAGCTTCCGACCTACTTAATCCTTATCACACTTGTGGTGTATTCCCAGGTTAGTAAAATTTTACCACTCGTAATTTTATTTCAATTAATTTTTATTGTATTTATTTAAGGGACTAAGTCGTCAGCAACAATCTGATATTATCACGGCCAACAAAGAGTGTCAAAAAGAGACAAAAGTCTCCAAACAACTCGTCGACGACATTTTCAACCGCAAAATTTGTGATGTTTCGGCATATGAGAACAATAAACCATTACGTGAATTTGCTGTATGTGTAGATACCAAAGCCGGATGGTTGAATCAAGATGGTACTTACAACACTAAATCTTTGAAGAAATGGCTTCAAAAAGGAGATCTAAATTGCGAAGAGGCAGAAGAAGCCATCAAGAAATGCGTTGTGAAAAAGGAAACGCTGGAGGATACGTCTTTTCATGTCTTGAAGTGTTTGTACAACATCGGCGTTTAATTGTCTTCAAGTAGTACTTTGATAATAAAGAATTTGGAACAATAACTAAGAATTTGTTCTTGGGAAAAAAATCTCTTCAAAGTGTATTGTTTATTGCTTTTTATTCACTATTAAAAATACATTCCTCAAAAACAGACCACAAATTTTTGTCCTCTTGTGCAAGTTCCTTGTGTAATTTGATTCAAATTTTTGAATTTTTCTGAAATTGTGGTTAAAATTCCTTTAACACGTATATTATATACTAGTTTCTTACCGTCTTTGGAAAGAGGGTTTACAGAAACAAGTAAATTTTATTCTTTTGTACAATCCTATATTGACATTTTGGAATTTGCGAAATAATTTAACGTCGTCACTGTTTCCATAACAATGCAAAATTTATCAGAGTAAAAATTCCTCTACGATAAAAAAATTGTTTTCGCCGTTTCCATAAAAATGTACTCTTTATCAGCGTAGAATAGCTGGAGAGTCTGTACAGACGTTATGGAACTGTGTACACTATAATTAGGCCCCAATTATCTGCAAAATGAGAATTCCATGAGTGTGCATATTACGCTACTGACTGACAGTCCGTTGTCAGATTCTAATGACTCACCATGTTGAACTTAAAATAATCCGTCTCTAACAACCCTTGTCCTTCAACACTAGGTAATAGCAATTTGACGCTCAAGTGTTTATTTATGTTTATACTTACATCGAAAGAATGTCACGTAGGAAATAGTTTGATTTGAATGACTTTGTCTTCTCAAAACACTGGACTAAAATTATTAATTAAACCAAAATCGAACAAAATGTTCTGAATATTTAAATCGGTCATATCAGTATAGTACCCAACATTTTTAAACCTGGTCCTTTTTGGAATTTGCGAAACAATTTAAAGTATTTTCACTGTTTACATAAGATTACAAACTTTATCAGTCCGTTCTACTAAAAAAATTGAAATTTTGCAAAATAATTTAAAGCACTTTTCATTGTTTCCATAAGAATGCAAACTTTATCAGCGCAAATTCCCGAGGAGTCTGACGAATGTTAGGAAACTTTGTACACTATAGTTTAGTGCGCAGTTATCATAACTACAGTACCAACTATTGAAAAATGAAATGTTAGTAAAATTTTAGCACTTGTAGTCTAAAAAAATTAATTAACTCTATTGAAAACCATACGATTTGTTTTTATATTTATTATTGTGTGGGAGCATTTTTTTAATCGGCACCGATTTGTTAATTTTACAGATTCTTCAGTTTTCGATTTTACGATTTTTCAATAATTTCATTTTTTGCTTTGTTAGTTCTCCGATTTTATAATTTTTTGAGTTTTAATCTTTTAGTTTTTTAATTTTTAAATTTCGTGTTTTTCTATTTTTCAGCAAAAGAACAAATTTATCCAAACTCAATTATTGGAAAATCGGAAAATTGTAACATTGAAACACTGACGAATACAAAAATTTTAAAATGAAAATCGAGACACCGAAAAATTGAAAAATGCAACAATTAAAAATCGAGAATTTGAAAAATCGGCAAAACGCAGCATTTCTGCAATTTTTCGATATAATATTTTTCAAATTCTCGATTTTTCATTTTTTAATTGTTCAACAAAAAGACAAATTTATTCAAACCGAAATTTTGAAAAATTTTAAAATCAGAAAATTGTAACATTGAAACGTCTAAAAATTATAAAATTGAAAAATCAAAAAATTTAAAAATTCAGAAGTCGAAGAATTGAAAAAATAAAGAAAAATTGAAAAAACCGAAAAAATGAGAATCAAAAATTGGAAAATGAAATTCGACAAATCGAAAAATGAAAAAATGAGAAATTGAATTAAACCCTGATTCATTAAATATCGAGAAACTGAAAAATCTACAAAAGAAGCAATTCTGCAATTTTTCGATATTAAATTTTTCAAATTCCCGATTTTTAATTTTTCATTTTCTCGATTTTGCATTTTTTAATTGTTCAACAAAGGACAAATTTATTCAAACTGAACTTTTGAAAAACCGGAAAATTGTAACACTCAAATATCAAAAAACAAAACAATTTAAAATTGAGAAATTGAAAAATTGAAAAAATTCTACAATTTTTTAATATGAAATTTTTCAAATTTTCGATTTTTTTTCATTTTCTCGATTTGTCATTTTTTAATTGTTCAACAAAAGGACAAACTTATTCAAACCGAAATTTTCAATTGAATAGAAAAATCAAAAAACTAAGAAATCGTAGAACTGAAAAAATAAAGAATACTTGAAAAAACCCAAAAATGAGATCTACAAACTGAAAAATGAAACTCGAAACATCGAATAATTTAAAAATTGAAAAATCAAAAAAGGAACAAATTGAGAAATTGGACAATGGGATAATTAAAAAAACAATTGAAAAATCAAAGAATTGTAATATAGAAACCTGAAAATCCTAATTAATTAAAAATCGAAACAGTGAAAAATTGAAAAAACGAAAAACAAAAACTTCTATAAATTAAACAATCAAAAATAAAAAAAAATAACTTCAAAATTAAAATATTTCAAAACCAAAAACCTGAAAAATTGAAAAATCGGTAAATTTTAAAAATGAAACAATTACAAAATTGTAAATTTGAAAAAAAAAATTAAAAATGGAAAAATTGAAGAAATCGAAAATTGAAAATTAAAAATTGAAAAACCAAACTTGAAATATCGAAAAATTAGAAAAATTGGCAAACTGAAAATTGGGTAAGGAAGAAACAATTAAAACATGGAACAAGTGAGAAAAAGATAGAAACTGTAAAATCGAAAATTTGTAACATTGAAACCTGAATAAATGATAAATTAAAAATCTAGGAAATGAAAAATCCAAAAAACGAAAAATTGTAAAATTCAACAGATAGAAAATCGAAAAATACAAAAATTTTACTGAAAAATGCAACAATTTCATAATGAAAAATGGAGAAATCGAAACACGGAAAAATCGAAAAATTATCTATTAAAAAAACAAAAAATATAAAAATCTCGAATGAGAGAAATCAAAAAATCGAAGAAACAAAATAATTTGGAATTACCTACTTGGAAGTACTTTATATTTGATTTTTTGTTTTCTCAATTTTTCATTTTTTAATTTTTCAACGAAAGGACAAATTTATTAAAAATGGATTAAAAAAGTAAAAAAACTCAAAATCGAATAATTAACAGGTTAAAATAACTGAAAAATCGAAAAATTGTAATATTGAAACCTGAAAACCCGGATTAATGAAAAATTGAGAAAATGAACATTTGAAATAAACGAAAAACAAAATCTTCTATAAATTAAATAATCAAAAATACAAAGTATTGTAAAAAAGAAACATGGAAAAATTGAAAAATTGTAACATCGAAAAGACGAAACAGTGAAAAACCGAAAAATTTAAAAACCGAGAAATCAGATTTGAGAAAGTACAGAAACGAAAAATCGGGTAATTGAAAAGCCAAGAATTGTACACTTGAAAAAATATCCTAATAATAATTATTTGAAAAAAGTGAAAAATTAAAAATAAGGAAATTTAAAAATCAAACAATTACAAAATTGTAAATTTGAAAATAAAATAAAAACGTAAAATTGTAAAAAGATGGAAAATCGAAAAATTAAAAAGCAACTTGGAAAATCGCAAAATTAAAAGATCTGCAAATTTAAAAATCAAAATATACAAAAATTTTACTGAAAAATAAAAATAATAATGAAAATCGAAAAACTAAAAAATCGAGCAATCGAAAAATTTAAAACGAAACGGAAAAATCGAAAAATTAACATTTAAAGAAACCAAAAATTTAAAAATCTCTAATTGAGAAAATAAAAAATCGAAACAAAATAATTTGGAATTACCTACTTGGAAGTACTTTATATTTAATTTTTTGTTTTCTTAATTTTTCACTTTTTAAATTTTCAACAAAAGGAAAAATTTATTAAAACTGGTATTTTTAAAAATCAAAAAATCGGAAAATTGTAATACTGAAAAACCCAACAATTTAAAAACCGAGATATCGAAGAATTAAAAAAATAAAGAAACGCAAAATCGATTAATTAAAAACTTAAAACAACTGAAAAATCGAAAAATTGTACTATTAAAACCTGAAAACCCTGATTAAGTAAAAATCGAGAAAACGAAAAATTGAAAATCGAAAAACAAATCTTCCATAAATTAAACAATCAAAAATACAAAAAAAATGTATTTCAAAGTTCAAACATTTTAAAATGAAAACCAGAAAACTAAAAAATTAAGAAATTGTAAAAACGAAACATGGAAAAATTAAAAATTTCTAACATCGAAAAACGAAGCACTGAAAAACCGAAAAATTTAAAAGTTGAGAAATCGAAGAATTGAAAAAATACAGAAACTGAAAAATCGCAAAATGGGAAAGCCAAAAATTGAATAACAAAAACCCTAATAATTACTTCAAAAAAGAGTGCAAAATTAATTTAAAATCGGCAAATTTAAAATTGAAACAATTGCCAAATTTTAAATTTGAAAAAAAAATAAATAAAAAATGGAAAAATTGAAGAAATAAAAAATTTAAAGTCAAAAATTGGAAAACCAAACTTGAAACATCGAAAAATTGAAAAAATTGGAACCTGAAAAAGTAATAAATTAAAAATCTAATAACTGAAAAATCGAAAAATAGAAAAATTGTAAAATTCAAGAGACAGAAAATCGAAAAATTAAAAGGTAAATTAGAAAATCGAAAAACTAAAAAATGGAGAAGTCGATACACGGAAAAATCGAAAAATTATGAATTAAAAAACGAAAAATATGAAAATCTCGAATTGAGAAATCAAAAAATCGAAGAAACAAAATAATTTGGAATTACCTACTTGGAAGTATTTTATTTTTAATTTTTTATTTTCTCAATTTTCGTTTTTTAATTTTTCAACACAAGGACAAATTTATTAAAACTGGAATTTTTAAAAATCAAAAAAATCGGAAAATTGTAACACGAAAAACCCAACAATTTAAAAATTGAGATATCGAAGGATTAAAAAATAAAGAAACTCAAAATCGAATAATTAAAAAGTTAAAACAATTGAAAAATCGAAAAATTGTAATATTGAAACCTGAAAACGCTCATTAATTAAACAACGAGAAACTGAATAATTGAAAAAATGAAAAACAAAACTTCTATAAATTGGACAATCAAAAATACAAAAAAAAAAATTCAAAATCCAAAAATTTTAAAATGAAAACCGGAAAACTAAGAAATTAAGACATTGTAAAAAAATGGAAAAATTGAAAAATTGTAACATCGAAAAGACGAAACAGAGAAAAACCGAGAAATCAAAGATTTGACAAAATATAGAAACTGAGAAATCGGGTAATAGAAAAGCCAAGAATTGTACACTTGAAAAAGTAAAAAATTAAAAATTGAGAAGCAATTACAAAATTGTAAATTTGAAAAAAAAAAATTGAAACACGGAAAAATCGTTGAAATTTGCAAAATAATCATTGTTTCCATAAGAATGCAAATTCCTGGCGAGTCCGTACCAATGTTACGAATTTTTGCACATAAAATGCGCACTTATGTGCAAAATTAGAATTCCGCAGTGGAGGTATAAAAAATCTGTCCTGGTGTAACTGGCGCCATAACTACAGCAGCAACTACCGAAAAATGAAGCTTCCGACCTACTTAATCCTTATCACACTTGTGGTGTATTCCCAGGTTAGTAAAATTTTACCACTCGTAATTTTATTTCAATTAATTTTTTTTGTATTTATTTAAGGGACTAAGTAGTCAGCAACAATCTGATATTATCACGGCCAACAAAGAGTGTCAAGAAGAGACCAAAGTCTCCAAACAACTCGTCGACGACATTTTCAACCGCAAAATTTGTGATGTTTCGGCATATGAGAACAATAAACAATTACGTGAATTTGCTGTATGTGTAGATACCAAAGCCGGATGGTTGAATCAAGATGGTACTTACAACACTAAATCTTTGAAGAAATGGCTTCAAAAAGGAGATCTAAATTGCGAAGAAGCAGAAGAAGCCATCAAGAAATGCGTTGTGAAAAAGGAAACGCTGGAAGATACGTCTTTTCATGTCTTGAAGTGTTTGTACAACATCGGCGTTTAATTATCTTCAAGTAGTACTTTGATAATGAAGAATTTGGAACAATAACTAAGAATTTGTTCTTGGGAAAAAAATCTCTTCAAAGTGTATTGTTTATTGCTTTTTATTCACTATTAAAAATACATTCCTCAAAAACAGACCACAAATTTTTGTCCTATTGTGCAAGTTCCTTGTGTAATTTGATTCAAATTTTTGAATTTTTCTGAAATTGTGGTTAAAATTCCTTTAACACGTATATTATGTACTAGTTTCTTATCGTCTTTGGAAAGAGGGTTTACAGAAACAAGTAAATTTTATTCTTTTGTACAATCCTTTATTGACATTTTGGAATTTGCGAAATAATTTAACGTCGTCACTGTTTTTATAACAATGCAAAATTTATCAGAGTAAAATTCCTCTACGATAAAAAAATTGTTTTCGCCGTTTCCATAAAAATGCACTCAGCGTAAAATACCTGGAGAGTCTGTACAGACGTTATAGAACTGTGTACACTATAATTAGGCCCCAATTATCTGCAAAATGAGAATTCCATGAGTGTGCATGTTACGCTACTGACTGACAGTCCGTTGTCAGATTCTAATGACTCACCATGTTGAACTTAAAATAATCCGTCTCTAACAACCCTTGTCCTTCAACACTAGGTAATAGCAATCTGACGCTCAAGTGTTTATTTATGTTTATACTTACATCGAAAGAATGTCACGTAGGAAATAGTTTGATTTGAATGACTTTGTCTTCTCAAAATACTGGACTAAAATTATTAATTAAACCAAAATCGAACAAAATGTTCTGAATATTTAAATCGCTTATATCAGTGTAGTACCCAACATTTTTAAACCACGTGTGATCCTTTTTGGAATTTGCAAAACAATTTAAAGTATTTTCACTGTTTACATAAGATTACAAACTTTATCAGCCTGTTCTACTAAAAAAATTGAAATTTTGCAAAATAATTTAAAGCACTTTTCATTGTTTCCATAAGAATGCAAACTTTATCAGCGCAAATTCCCGAAGAGTCTGACGAATGTTAGGAAACTTTGTACACTATAATTAAGTGCGCAGTTATCATAACTACAGCACCAACGATTGAAAAATGAAATGTTAGTAAAATTTTAGCACTTGTAGTCTAAAAAATTAATTAACTCTAGGGAAAACCATACGATTTGTTTTTATATTTATTATTGTGTGGGAGCATTTTTTTAATCGGCACTGATTTGTTAATTTTACAGATTCTTCAGTTTTCGATTTTACGATTTTTTAATTATTGCATTTTTGCTTTGTTAGTTCTCCGATTTTATAATTTTTTGAGTTTTAATCTTTTAGTTTTTTAATTGTTAAATTTCGTGTTTTTTTATTTTTCAGCAAAAGAACAAATTTATCCAAACTAAATTATTGGAAAATCGGAAAATTGTATCATTGAAACAATGACGAATACCAAAATTTTAAAAATGAAAATCGAGACACCGAAAAATTGAAAAATGCAACAATTAAAAATCGAGAAATTGAAAAATCGGCAAAACGCAGCATTTCTGCAATTTTTCGATATAATACTTTTCAAATTCTCGATTTTTCATTTTTTAATTGTTCAACAAAAGGACAAATTTATTCAAACCGAAATTTTGAAAAATTTTAAAATCAGAAAATTGTAACATTGAAACGTCTAAAAATTATAAAATTGAAAAATCAAAAAATTTAAAAATTCAGAAGTCGAAGAATTGAAAAAATAAAGAAAAATTGAAAAAACCGAAAAAATGAGAATCAAAAATTGGAAAATGAAATTCGACAAATCGAAAAATGAAAAAATGAAAAATTGAATTAAACCCTGATTCATTAAATATCGATAAACTGAAAAATCTACAAAAGAAGCAATTCTGCAATTTTTCGATATTAAATTTTTCAAATTCTCGATTTTTAATTTTTCATTTTCTCGATTTTGCATTTTTTAATTGTTCAACAAAGGACAAATTTATTCAAACTGAACTTTTGAAAAACCGGAAAATTGTAACACTCAAATATCAAAAAACAAAACAATTTAAAATTGAGAAATTGAAAAATTGAAAAAATTCTACAATTTTTCGATATGAAATTTTTCAAATTTTCGATTTTTTTTCATTTTCTCGATTTGTCATTTTTTAATTGTTCAACAAAAGGACAAACTTATTCAAACCGAAATTTTCAATTGAATAGAAAAATCAAAAAACTAAGAAATCGAAGAACTGAAAAAATAAAGAATACTTGAAAAAACCCAAAAATGAGATCTACAAACTGAAAAATGAAACTCGAAACATCGAATAATTTAGAAATTGAAAAATCAAAAAAGGAACAAATTGAGAAATTGAACAATGGGATAATTAAAAAAAACAATTGAAAAATCAAAAAATTGTAATATAGAAACCTGAAAATCCTAATTAATTAAAAATCGAAACAGTGAAGAATTGAAAAAACGAAAAACAAAAACTTCTATAAATTAAACAATCAACAATAAAAAAAAATTAACTTCAAGATTTAAAAATTTTAAAACCATAGACCTGAAAAATTAAAAAATCGGTAAATTTTAAAAATGAAACAATTACAAAATTGAAAATTTGAAAAAAAAAATTAAAAATGGAAAAATTGAAGAAATCGAAAATTGAAAATTAAAAATTGAAAAACCAAACTTGAAATATCGAAAAATTGAAAAAATTGGCAAACTGAAAATTGGGTAAGGAAAAAACAATTAAAACATGGAACAAGTGAGAAAAAGATAGAAACTGTAAAATCGAAAATTTGTAACATTGAAACCTGAATAAATGATAAATTAAAAATCTAGGAATTGAAAAATCCAAAAAAAATGAAAAATTGTAAAATTCAACGGATAGAAAATCGAAAAATTAAAAAGCAAATTAGAAAATGAAAACACTAAAATAACTAAAATCGAAAACTACAAAAATTTTACTGAAAAATGCAACAATTTCATAATGAAAGGCCCAAAGCTAAAAAATCGAGATATCGAAACAAGGAATAACCGAAAAATTATCAATTAAAAAAAGGAAAAACACAAAAATTTCGAATTGAGAAATCAAAGATTTGAAGAAACAAAATAATTTGGAATTACCGACTTGGAAGTACTTTATTTTTAATTCTTTATTTTCTCAATTTTTCAACAAAAGGACAAATTTATTAAAACTGAAATTTTAAAAAATAAAATAATCGTAAAATTGTAACACTGAAAAATTGAAAAATCAAAAAATTAAAAACTGAAAAATCGAAAAAGAAGCACTGAAAAACCCAACAATTTAAAAATTGAGATATCGAAAAATTAAAAAAAAAACAAGAAACTCAAAATCGAATAATTAAAAGGTTAAAACAATTGAAAAATCGAAAAATTGTAATATTGAAACCTGAAAACCCTGATTAATTAAAAATTAGAGAAAGTGAATAATTGAAAAAACGAAAAACAAAAACTTCTATAAATTAAACAATAAAAAATAATTTCAAAATCAAAAAATTTTAAAATGAAAACCGGAAAACTAAAAAATTCAGACATTGTGAAAAAGAAACATGGAAAAATTGAAAAATTGTAACATCGAAAAGACGAAACAGTGAAAAACCGAAAAATTTAAAACCGAGAAATCAAAGATTTGAAAAAATACAGAAACTGAAAAGCCAAGAATTGTACACTTGAAAAAAATCCTAATAATAATTATTTGAAAAAAGTGAAAAATTAGGATCAGGGAAATTTAAAAATCACACAATTACAAAACTGTAAATTTGAAAAAAAAATAAAAACGTAAAATCGAAAAATTTGTAACATTGAAACCTGAAAAACTGATAAATTAAAAATTGTAAAAAGATGGAAAATCGAAAAATTAAAGTACAAACATTTTACTGAAAAATAAAAATCATAAAGAAAATCGAAAAACTAAAAAATCGAGAAGTCAAAAAAATGTAAAAACGAAACACGGGAAAATCGAAAAATTAACAATTAAAAAAACAAAAATTTAAAAATCCCGAACTGAGAAAGTAAAAAATCGAAGAAACGAAAAAACTTGGAATTACATATTTGGAAGTCCTTAATAAAAGTGAAATTTTAAAAAATCAAAAAATCGGATAATTATAAAACTGAAAAAATGAAAAACCAAAAAATTAAAAACTGAAAAATCGAAAAAGAAACAGTGAAAAACCGAACAATTTAAAAATTGTGAAATCGAAGAACTGCAAAAATAAAGAAACTCAAAATCGAATAATTACGAAATCAACGATCGGAAAAGGAAAAATTATAACCTTAAAAAAAACTGAAAATTTAAAAAACATAAACATCGAACAATTCCAAAATTGATAATCAAAAATAGAAAAATCGAAATTTGAAACACCCAGAAATTTAAAAATTTTAATCTTAAACCTTGAGAAACCGAAAACTTCAATAATTGAAAAAACAACTGAAAATTGGAAAAATTGAGAAAAAAAAAAGAAACTATAAAAACAAGGAAAACGAAATTTTCAAGAAATAGAAAAATCGACAAATTGTGAAATTCAAAAGTTGAAGAATGTCAAAATAAAC
Source organism: Zophobas morio (assembly GCF_036711695.1). Classification (NCBI taxonomy): domain Eukaryota; kingdom Metazoa; phylum Arthropoda; class Insecta; order Coleoptera; family Tenebrionidae; genus Zophobas; species Zophobas morio. The sequence goes on from NW_026972115.1 coordinate 2,832,207, forward strand.
ATTGAAAAACTGTAAAATTAAAAATCGAAAATTAATTTGTAAAATCAAAAAAAGTCTTTAAAAAAATCGAAAAAACGACAAACTGTCAATCTAAAAATTATAACATTGGAATCTGAAAAAACTGACCAAATAATAATCGAGAAACTGAGAAATCCTAAAATCGAAAAGCTAAGAATCTTAAAATCCAGACCATACAGATGAAACCAATAAACTTGCTGCTAACTTGCTTAACATTGTAGGATACTTAGTATTATAAGTTTAATTATACTCCTCAAGAACAGACCACGAATTTTTTTTCTATTGTAGGGGAACTAGGGGCTTGTTGTAACAGGGGTAAGTTGTAACACTAAATTTTTACCCACAATTTAAACTCTTTAACGTCAGGTATTTTACTGAATTTAATTCTTGCACCATAAGTCATCATGTCATCACAACCACTGTTCCTTGAGCCAGCGCAGTAAGTGGATGTGTGCACGTGTCTCGTTTTGGCCAAGTAATGTAAAATATTGCTTTAGTAAAATTTGGTTTTTCGTATCAGTTATTAATTAATTTAAAACTTTTAGTTTTGCATGTAGCTCAAAAATTACTCAGCTTTGATATTCCTTACACATTTTGACGCTAAGCCACATAATTTTGACGAAATGTAATTAAATGTAGAAAATTGTGTTACGGGGCATGTTGTAACAATAGCTTTGATGCAAGTTGTAACATGTTACAACTTATCCCAAATTCACTTCTACAAATCTCATACCTAGCATACGAAAAGCGAGCCAAAATTTTGACCTATGCCATGTATCGCTTTCCAGATATATTAAGAAAAAGGAAGACAACACTCAAATTTTTAATGTTAACTCTTTTTCTAAAAGTTTATTTCAGTTTTACTGAAAAAAAATTGTATATAATGAAGTGTTGTGTTGATTTTTCAAAAATAAAGTCTAAATATGTATCAACATCAGCTTTATTTTTACTGGTACTACCTGTATGATGGCTGTTACAACTAGCCCCAACCACGGGGCAAGTTGTAACAATGCACTTTTTTTAAGAAAATGCCTGGTGTGAAGTGAAGATGAACAATTTTGACCTTTTGCCTGTTCAGTCCAATAGGGGAATAGTTAGACTACCGATAGATACTTTTATAATGGTCAAACAGCTAATAGATACCAAATTATATTCGCTTTCCTAAAAACTGTTACAACAAGCCCCTCGTTCCCCTACAACTACTAAAAACGTTGAAATTTGCAAAATAATCTAAAGCGCTTTCATTGTTTCCATAAGAATGCAAATTCCTGGCGAGTCAGTACAAATGTTACGAATTTCTGCACATAAATGTCCGCATTATAGCGCCATAACTACAGCAGCAACTACCGAAAAATGAAGCTTCCGACCTACTTAATCCTTACCACACTTGTGGTGTATTCCCAGGTTAGTAAAATTTGACCACTTACAGCGTACGAAATTGCGTTTTATGTATTATTGATTTAAGGCCTTAACTGGAAAGCAAGAAGTTGATCTTGACTCCGCCAGCAAAACGTGTGAAAACAAGACAAAAGTCTCTAAACAACTTGTCGACGACCTTTTCAACCACAAAATTCCTGATATTTCGGTGTATGACAACAATAAACCACTACATGAATATCTGGCATGCGTTGATACCACAGGTGGATGGTATAATCAGGATGGTACCTTGAACATTAAAGCCTGGAAAAAAATTCTTAAAGATGGGAAAATAAGTAATGAAAGGGTGGACGAACTCGTCAAGAAATGCGTTGTGAACAAGGACACCCAGGAAGAGACGTCTTATCAGGCCTTCAAGTGTTTGTACAACAACGGCGTTTAACTATGTTCAAGTAGTAGTTTAATGCACATGTCCTTTTATGTCCTTCAATAAAGATTTTGGGACAACTGTAATGAGAAATTTATTCTCCAAAACCATATATAGAGTTTTTTTAAACTTTGGAAATGACTTAAAGCGCATTTTTCCTTAATAATGTAAACTTTATCAGCATAAAAATCCTGAAAGGTCTACAGGGGCATTGCGGCACTATGTAGTTACACTATAATTACTCGTAAGTCCTCAATTATAAGTAAATTGATAATTCCGCACCAAGGTATAAATAGGCCATGTTTTGGTGGCAGTAACGGCATACCTAGAGCAGCAACCATCGAAAAATGAAGCTTCCTACCTACTTACTTCTTACCACACTTGTGGTGTATTCACAGGTGAGTAAAATTTAACCACCTTCAACCTACAAGCTCTCTCACGTATGATTTATTTAAGGCACTAGATGAGGAGCAAGCATCTGATATTAGCGCCTTCACCAAAAAGTGCGAAAAAGAATCAAAAGTCTCTCCCCAACTTATCGACAACCTTATCAGTCATAAAATTGATGATGTTTCAAAGTATGAGAAGAATGAACCACTACGAAAACACACGCTCTGCATACATACCACAGCTGGATGGCTAAACAAAGATGGTACTTACAATAAAGCAGCTTTGAAAAAATTTGTTAAAGAAGGAGTTGGTAGCGATGAAAAGGCAGATGAAGTCGTCAAGAAATGCGTTTCGAAAGGGGAAACGCTGGAAGACACAGCCTTCAAAACCTTCAAGTGTATGTACTACAATGGCGCTTAAATGTCGTCAAGTAATAGTTCGATGCACATATTTAATCTGTCCTTATGTGTATTCAATAAAGATTTTGGGACAACAACAATACAGGTGTCTTTTTTAACAATTATCATCTTAGAACCACGGCTTCATTCATTCGAAAATGTATCATTATCATTTATCCAGAAAAACCCAAAAAAATATGGTTCGATTTTTCGATTCAGCGCGTTGAGAACTGTATTCGAGAAACTTTTGTGGATTCTTAATTGGCTTCAAATTTTTGGGACATTTTAAAAATCACCTCCCAGAATTTTGCGTGGACAATAATTTCTGATTTATTCACGAGAAGAAATTTTTCGTTAATTTTGAAAGTCAAGAAGTTTCGTTTAGCTTCATTCCTTCGAAAATTTCTAAAAAACCATTTAGACATCGAAATCAACAAAAAATGGCTTTTTGTAAATTTCGAGGGTGCGAGGAAAAAATCAAAAATCAAAACCCTGATTAATTAAAAATCGAGAAATTGAAAAACCGACGAAACGAAGCAATTCTGCAATTTTTCGATATAAAATTCTTCAAATTCTCGATTTTTTTCAAATTTATTCAAACCGAAATTTTTAATTGAAAACCAAACTTGGAATATTGAAAAATTGAAAAAATTGGCAAACTAAAAATCGGGTAAGGAAAAAACAATTAAAAAATGGAACAACTGAGAAAAAGTTAGAAACTCTAAAATGGAAAATTTGTAACACTGAAACCTGAAAAAGTGATAAATAATAATAATCTAGGTGTTTCGGCTCGAAGACCAATGTTCCGGCTTGAATGCCAATGTTTCGTACAATCCGAATCGTAGTACCAACGTTTTTTGTAATCCGGTTGATACGACCATGTATGGTCTCCCGAATTGTACCTTGATAATGCTCGAAGAACCTTTGTTTGTTATAATTGAAATAATGGACAGCGTTCGGTTTTGATGTTTAATGTAGGACGGTTACAGAAGTACTAAAATTACAGTGCTATTTACAAATTCAGGTAAAGATACCCAAAAGGGTCAGTGGCCGCTTCCGGAAATGCAACACTAGGAATTGAAAAATCGAAAAAACCAAAAATTGTAAAATTCAACAGATAGAAAATCGAAAAATTCAAAAGCAAATTAGAAAATCGAAAAATACAAAAAATTTATGAAAAATGCAACAATTTCGTAATGAAAATCAAAAACTAAAAAATGGAGAAATCGAAACACGGAAAAATAAAAACATTATCAATTAAAAAAACGAAAAATAGAAGAAATGAGAAAGAGAAGTAGAAGAAACAAAATAATTTGGAATTACCTACTTGGATGTATGTACTTCGGTTTTAAATTTTTATTTTTGCAATTGTTCGTTTTTTAATTTTTCAACAAAAGGACAAATTTATTAAACTGAAATTTTAAAAAATCAAAAAATCGGAAAATTGTTTCACTGAAAAATTCAAAAATCAAAAAGTTAAAAACTGAAAAATCGAAAAATAAACACTGAAAAACTCAACAATTTAAATATTGAGATATCGAAGAATTAAAAAAATAAAGAAACTCAAAATCGATTAATTAAAAGGCTAAAACAATTGAAAAATCGAAAAATTGTATTATTGCAACCTGAAAACCCTGATTAATTAAAAACCGAGAAATGAAAAATTGAAAAACGAAAATGTCCATAAATTAGATAATCAAAAATCTAAAAAGTTTTAATTTCAAAATCCAAAGATTTTCAAATAAAACTTGAAATATCGAAAAATTGAAAAATCGAAATGTAAAAAAATTGAGAAATTGAATTGGATAATTGAAAAATCGAAAAATTCTAATATTGAAACCTCAAAACCCTGATTAATTAAAAATCGGGAAATTGAAAAATCGACAAAACGAAGCAATTCTGCAATTTTTCGATATAAAATTCTTCAAATTCTCGATTTTTCATTTTTTAATTGTTCAACAAAATGACAAATTTATTCAAACCGACATTTTAAATTGAATTGAAAAATCAAAGAATTGAGAAACCGAAGAATAGAAAAAAATAAAGAAAACTTGAAAAAACCCAAAAATGACACTTACAAACTGAAAAATGAAACTTGAAATATCGAAAAATTTAAAAATTCAAAAATGGAAAAATGAAAAAGTTCAGAAATTGAACAATGGAATAATTGGAAAAACAATTGAAAAATCGGAAAATTATAATATTGAAACCTGAAAACCCTGATTAGTTAAAAATCGAGAAAGTGAAAAATTGAAAAAACGAAACACAAAAATTTCTATAAATTAAACAATCAAAAATAAAAAAAAATTAAAATTCAAAAATTTTAAAATGAAAACCGGAAAACTAAAAAATTAAGAAATTGTAAAAGCGAAACATGGAAAAGACGAAACAGTGAAAAACCGAAAAATTTAAAAGTTGAGTAATCGAAGAATTGAAAAAATCGGAAAATGGAAAAGCCAAAAATTGAATAACTAAAACCCTAATCATTATTTGAAAAAAGTGAAAAATTAAAAATCGGCATATTTAAACATGAAACAATTACAAAATTGTAAATTTAAACAAAAATGGAAAAATTGGGGAAATCAAAAATTGAAAAACCAAACTTGAAATATCAAAAAATTGAAAAAATTGGCGAACTGAAAATTGGGTAAGGAAAAAAACAACCAAAAAATGGAACAACTGAGAAAAAGATAGAAACTGTAAAATCGAAAATTTTTAACACTGAAACCTGAAAAAGTGATAAATTAAAAATCTAAGAATTGAAAAATCGAAAAACCGAAAAATAGCAAAATTCAACAGACAGAAAATCGAAAAATTCAAAAGCAAATTAGAAAATCGAAAAATCCAAAAATTTCATGATGAAAATGGAAAGACTAAAAAATGGAGAAATCGAAACACGGAAAAATCTAAAAATTGTCAATTAAAAAAACCAAAAATATAAAAATCTAGAATTGAGAAATCAAAAAATCGAAGAAACAAAACAATTTGGAATTACCTACTTCGAAGTATTATTTTTAATTTTTGATTTTCTCAATTTTTCTTTTTTTAATTTTTCAACAAAAAAACAATTGTAACAAAATCGAATAATTAAAAAGTTAAAACAATTGAAAAATCGAAAAATTGTGATATTAAAACCTGAAAACCCTGATTAATTAAAAATCGAGAAAATGAAAAATTGAAAAAAAAGAAAAACAAAACTTCCATAAATTAAACAATCAAAAATACAAAAAAAATTGAATTTCAAAATCCAAAAATTTTAAAATGAAAACCGGAAAACTAAAAAATTAAGACATTGTAAAAAAGAAACATGGAAAAATCGAAAAATTATAATATTGAAACCTGAAAACCCTGATTAATTAAAAATTAAGACAGTGAAAAATTGAAAAAACGAAAAACAAAGACTTCTATAAATTAAACAATCAATAATACAAAAAAAATAGTTCCTAAATTCAAAAATTTTAAAATGAAAACCAGAAAACTAAAAAATTAAGAAATTGTAAAAACGAAACATGGAAAAACTAAAAAATCGAAGAAACGAAGCACTGAAAACCCAAAAAATTTAAAATTAATCAAAGAATTCAAAAAATACACAAACTGAAAAATCGCAGAATGGAAAAGCCAAAAATTAATTAAAAATCGGCAAATTTAAAAATGGAACAATTACAAAATTGTAAATTCGAAAAAAAAATAAAAATGGAAAAATTGAAGAAATGAAAAATTGAAAAACAAAAATTGAAAAAGCAAACTTGAAATATCGAAAAATTTGTAACATTGAAACCTTGAAAAAGTGATGAAATAAAAATGTAGGAATTGAAAAATCGAAAACCCGAAAAATTGTAAAATTCAACACATAAAAAATAAAAAAATACAAAAATTTTACTGAAAAATGTAACAATTACATTATGAAAATCCAAAAACTAAAAAATGGAGAAATTGAAACACGGAAAAATCGAAAGATTATCAACTAAAAAAACGAAAAATATAAAAATCTCGAATTGAGAAATCAAAAAATTTAAGAAACAAAATAATTCGGAATTACATACTAGTACATAGAAGTACTTTATTTTTAATTCTTTATTTTCTCAATTTTTCAACAAAAGGACAAATTCATTAAAATTGAAATTTTAAAAAATCAAAAAATCGGAAAATTGAAAAATCAAAAATCTGTCCTTATGTTTATTCAATAAAAATTTTTGAACAATAACTAAGAATTTGAATTTCAATTTGTTCTTCTAACAAAATAGAGAATAATATCCTGACAATTAAAAATCGAAAAATTGAGAAATCGACAAAAGGAAACAATTCTGCAATTTTTCGATATTTATTAAAAATTAAAAAATCGAAACATACAAAAATTTTAGTGAAAAATAAAAATCATAATAAAAATCGAAAAACGAAACAGGGAAAAATCGAAAAATTTACACTTACAAAAAACAAAAATTTAAACTGAAATTGAGAAAATAAAAAATCGAAGAAACGAAATAACTTGGAATTACATACTTCGAAGTACTTTGTTTTTAATTTTTCATTTTCTCAATTTTTCGTTTTTCAATTTTTCAAAAAAAAGACAAACTTATTAAAAGTGACATTTTAAAAAAATCAAAAAATCAAAAACTAAAAAATCGAAAAAGAAACATTGAAAAACCGAACACTTTAAAAATTGAGAAATCGAAGAACTGCAAAAATAAAGAAACTAAAAATCGAATAATTAAGAGGTCAACAATTGGAAAAGGAAATTTTGTAAGCTTAAAAATGAAAAAACTGAAAATTAAAAAAACAGAAAAATAAAGATTTTGGGTTCAGATTTGTTCTTTTAGCGAAATATTATAACTTTAATGAGAAATGTATTCTCCAAAACCATATATAGTATAGTATTTTTTGTAAGTTGGGAAATAATTTTAAGTGCACTTTTCCTTAACAATGTAAAGTTTATCAGCATAAAATTACTGAACGGTATACAGAGACATTGCGGCACTATGTACTCTGTAATTAAGTCCTCAATTATAAGTAAACTGATAATTCGGCAAGGTATAAATAGGTCATGTTTAGGTGTCAGTAACGGTATACCTAGATCAGCAACCATCGAAAAATGAAGCTTCCCACCTACTTACTTCTTACCACACTTGTACTGTATTCACAGGTTAGTCAAATTTAACCACCTTCAACCTAAAGCTCTATCACGTATGATTTATTTTAGGCACTAGATGAGGAGCAAACTTCTGATATTAGCTCCATCACCAAAGAGTGTGAAAAAGAATCCAAAGTCTCTCCACAACTTATCGACGACCTTATCAACCACAAAATTAAAGACGTTTCGAAGTACGACGACAATGAACCACTACGAAAACACATGCTATGCCTACATACCAAAGCTGGATGGCTAAACAAAGATGGTACTTACAATAATGCAGCTTTGAAGAAATTTGTTAAAGAAGGAGTTGGAAGCGATGAAAAGGCAGATGAAGTCGTCAAGAAATGCGTTTCGAAAGGGGAAACGCTGGAAGACACGGCCTTCAAAACCTTCAAGTGTATGTACTACAATGGCGCTTAAATGTCGTCAAGTAATAGTTAGATGCACATATTTAATCTGTCCTTATGTGTATTCAATAAAGATTTTGGGACAATAATTGAGATTTGCATTTCTTTTCTTTTAATACAGGAAAATAAAAAACAGCAAAAAAAAAATAAAAACAATAACAATTTTGATCCGGAACCACCAACAAGTTATGTTTTTAGATTCAGTTCTTCGAAATCTGCATCCCAGAATTTTTTGTGGATTTTTAGTCGACTTCGCTGAAAGTTCCATTTTTCAGTTTGAAAATTTTGACTTTTCCCGAACACTGTCGACAATTTACCAAAATAATTTATTTAGTGGATTTCGACCTTCAGAACTTTTTCAGCTTCATTCCTTGGAAAATGTCTACTATTTGAGATATTTTCAAAATTTGAGTTTGAAATGGAATATTTAGGCAGAAATAACAATATTAAACATTTTAACCTGGAAACATCAAAAAGCTATGAAAGTAGACTAAATTGCAACAATAAAAACACTCTGTATATTAAAATTTCACTTCGTTGATACCATAACAAAGCCATAATATATTGCAAACAGAAAATTAAAAATTACGTTATTGCGATTCTTTTGTGAACCACTGAAAAAATTCAAAAAATTGGAATAACGTGGCAACGTCGCATCGGAATTTTAGAAATAAACTATGGATATAAAGTCAAGGAAAAACCTAATAAGGATATATAGAGTGTTTTACTAAAAAAAAATAAGTTATGTGCTATAATGGGTGTTTGGAAAATGGCAAATTAACTCTCCGCTACGCTCTTAATAATCAACTGGTGAATCTGGATAAAACAGTAAAAAAATTCCTTCTCACATTTTGGTGGAGGGTATCTCCTTTGCCAAAATCACTCTTATCTTTTCAGGTACTAGCCCCGCCCACCCACCCTCTCTTTTCCTAGAGGGTATGTCATTTGCCAAAATCACATCTTAGCAGCTTGTCAAAATCTCTCTCCCAGAATTTTTTACATATTTTTAGCAATTTCGATTTCATGGATGAAATTTAGTATGAAATTCTTGACATTTTCCAGCACCAAAATAATGCCTATTCTTAATTTTACTTCCACAAATTAACTCTTTCAAATTAATTTGAGATAATTTGAAAGAGTTTTTCAGAATCTAAAAGAATTAGAGATTATTTAAGAAACACTGAGAGAATCTGAGAGAAACTTATAGAATCTGATAGAAATTGAGAGAATCTGAGGGAATCTGAAAAACCTATAAGAATCTGAAAAATTCTGAAAGAATCTGAGGGAATCTAAGAGAATCAAAGATGATTTGAGAGAATGAAAAATTGTAAAAGAACTTGAGAGAATCTGAAAGAATCTTTCAGAATCTAGAAGAATCTGGAAGAATTTGAATAATCTAAGAAAAACTACGAAAATCAGAGGAAACCTGAGAGAATCTAACAGAATCTCAGAGAATCTAGAAAAATCTGAGAGAATCTGAAAGAATCTAAAAGAATCTCGTAGAATCCGCAAGGATCTTAAAGACTCTTAAGGAATCTGAAACAATCTCGAAAAATCTGTCAGGATCGGTAGGACTCTAAACGGATCTGAAAAATCTCTTTGGTAGGTGGTTTCCCTTTTTTTTTGGAACAAGTTGCAAATATCTGAAGACACTCTGCTGTTTGGTTTTTGAAAAAACCTGAAGGAATATGAAAGTCTCTAAGGAAATCTGTCAGAATCTGAAAGAATCTGGAAGAATTAGAGATAATCTAAGAAAAACTAAAGAATCTGAGAGAATCTACTATAGAATCTTTAAGAATCTGAAAACATTTGAGATAATCTGAATCAATCTAAGAAAAATTGAAAAGTTATAAAAGAAGCCGAGAGAATCTGAAAGAGTATTTGAGAAACTAAAGAAATCTGAAGGAATTTGAGCCAAACTGAGAGAATCTGAGAGAATATGAGAGAATTTGAGAGAATCTGAGAGATTCTGAGAGAATCTGAGAGAATCTGAGAAATTCTGAGAGAATCTGAGAGATTCTGAGAGAATCTGGGAGAGTCTGAGAGAATCTGAGAGAATCTGACAGTAACTGAGAGGATCTGACAGAAATTGAGAGAATCTGAAAGAATCTAAAAACACCTATAAAAATTTTAAAAATTCTGAAAGAATCTGAAGGAATCTGAGAGAATCTAAAAGATTTTGAGAGAATTTGAAAAAATCTAAGAGAAACTGAGAGCATCTGAGAGAATCTGAGAGAACCTGAAAAAATCTCACAAAAACTAGAGAATCTAACAAAATCTGCAAGAATCTGAGAGAATCTGACAGAAACTGAGAGAATTGGCCAGACATTGACATAATCTGAAAGAATATGAAAAATGTATGAGAATCTGAAAACTTCTAAAATAATCGAGCAAATCTGTGAGAATCTAAGAGATTACTGGAGAACTTCAGACACTTTAAGAGAATCTGAGAGAATCTGAAAAATTATGGGAAACCCGAAAGAAGCTGAAAGAATTTTTCAAAATCTAAAAAAATTGGAAGAATTTGAGATGATCTAAGAAAAATTAAGAAAATCTGAGAGAATTTGCTACGGAGTCTTTGAAAATATGAAAGGATCTCTAAGATACTCAGAGAATCTCAGAGAAACTGAAAGAATCTCGCAGAAACTGAGAGAATCTAGGAGCATCTGAGAGAATGTCACAGAAACTGGGAGAATCTGCCAGAAATTGAGATAATCTGAAATAATATGAAAAACCTATGAGAATCCAAGGGAATCTGAGAGAATCTAAGAGATTACTGAAAAATTTGAGATAATTTGAAAAAATCCGACATAAGCTAAGAAAACCTGAAAAATTATGAAAGAACACGGGAGAATCTGACAGAATTTTTCTAAATCTGAAAGAGTTAAGAAGAATTTGAGACAATCTAAGAAAAGAGAATCTGAAAGAATCTACTATAAAGTCTTTAAGACCCTGAAGTAATCTGAGAGAAACTGAGAGAATCTCAGAGAAACGGATAATCTGACAGAATCTGAAAGAATCTGAAAAAATATAACAGAAACTCAGAAAATTTCACAAAAATTGAGATAATATCAAATGATATGAGAAACCTATAACAATCTGAAAAAATCTAAACAATCTGGGGAAATCTGAAAGAGTCTACCAGATTTCTAGAGAAATTGAGATAAATTGAAAAATCTGACAGAAACTGAGAGAATCTGAAAAATTATGGAAGAACTCGAGAGGATCTGAAATTATTTTTCCAAATCTGAAATAATTTCGAAGAATTGGAGATAATCTGAGAAACTCTATTATAGAGTCTTTAAGAATCTAAAAGAATCTGAGAGAATCTGACAGGAACTCAGAAAATTTCACAGAAATTGAAATAATTGAAAGAATATGAACTGAGAAACTGAAAAATTCTAAAAGAATCTGAGGGAATCTAAGAGAAGTTGACAAAAACTGAGACAATCTAACAGAAATTGAGATAATCTGAAATAATATCAAAAACCCATGAGAATCTGAAAAATTCTAAAAGAATCTGAGGGATTCTATGAGAATCTAGGAGATTACTAGAGAATTTAAGATAATTTGAGAGATTCTGACAGAAACTGAGAGAATCTGAAAAATTATGGAAAACTCGAGAGAATCTGAAAGAGTTTTGCAAAATCTGAAAGAATTGGAAGAGTATGAGATGATTTAAGGAAAATTAAAAAAATCTGAGAGAATCTGTTATAGAGCTTTTGGAAATCTGAAACAATCCGTAAGATTCTGAGAGAATCTCAGAGAAACTGAGAGAATCTGACAGAATCTGGCAGAAATTGAGATGATCTGAAATAATATGAAAAACCTATGAGAATCTGAAAAATTCTAAAAGAATCTGAGGGAATCTGAGAGAATCTAGAGATTACTGGAGAATTTGAGGTAATTTGAGAGAATCCGACAAAAACTGAGAGAAAAAAAAATCTGAGAGAATCTGTTATAGAGTCTTTGAAAATCTGAAAGCATCCGTAAGATTCTGAGAGAATCTCAGAGGAATTGAGAGAATCTGACAGAATCTGAAAGAATTTGAGAGAAACTAAAAGAATCTGGCAGAAATTGAGATGATCTGAAATAATATGAAAAACCTATGAGAATCTGAAAAATTCTAAAAGAATCTGAGGGAATCTGAGAGAATCTAAGAGATTACTAGAAAATTTGAGACAATTTGAGAGAATCCGACAAAAACTGAGAAAATCTGAAAAATAATGGAAGAGCCCGAGGGAATCTGCAATAATTTGGAATAATTTGAGATAGTCTAAGAAAAACTAAGAGAATCTGGGACACTCTGGTAGAATCTACTATACAGTCGTTAAGAATCTAAAAGAATCTGAGAGAAACTGAGAAATCTGAGGGAATCTAAGAGAACCTAAAAAACCTGAGAGAATCTGAAAGAGTTTTTACGAATCTGAAAGACTCTGAGACAATTTGAGATAATCTGTGAAAATCTAAGAGAATCTGAGAGAATCTGAGAGAAAATGAGAGAATCTGAAGGAATCTGAAAAACCTATGAAAACGTGAAAAATTCTGAAAAGATCTGAAGGAATCTAAGAGAATCTAATAGATTCTGAGAGAATTTGAGATGATTTGAGAGAATGAAAATTTATAAAGAAGCATCTTTCAGAATCTAGAAGAATCTTGAAGAATTTGAGTAACCTAAGAAAAACTACGAGAATCAGAGGGAATCTGAGAGAATCTAAAGAATCTGAGGGAATCTACTACAGAGTCTTCAAAAATCTGAATGAATCTGAGAGAACCTGAGAGAATTTAAGAAAATCTGAAAGTATCTAAAAGAATCTCTAAGAATCTGGAAAATCTCTTTTGTGATGGTTTCTTTTTTTTTGGAACAAGTTGCAAATATCTCAAGACACTCGGCGCTTTGATTTTTGAAAAAACCTGAAGGAATCTGAAAGGATCTGAGGAAATCTGACAGAATCTGAAAGAATCTTAAAGAATTAGAGATAATGTAAGAAAAACTATGAGAATCTGAGAGAATTTACTATAGAATCTTTAAGAATCTAAAAGCATCTGAGAGAATCTGAGAGAAACCTAGAGAAACTGAGAGAATCTGACAGAAATTGAGAGAACCTGAAGGAATCTAAAAAACCTATAAAAATCTGAAAAATTCTGAAAAAATCTGAAGGAATCTACGAGAATGAAAAATTATAAAAAAAAAACGAGAGAATCCGAAAGAATCTAAGAAAAACTACGAGAATCAGAGGGAATCTGAGAGAATCTGCGAAAATTTGAGAAAATCTGAAAGAATTTGAGAAAATCTGTGAGAATCTAAAGGAATGTCGAAGAATCTGCAAGAATCTTAAATACTCTCAAATTATCGGAAGCAATGTGGAAAAATCCGTCAGGATCGCTAGGAATCTGAACGGATCTAGACAATCTCTTCGGTTGGTGGTTCCTTTTTTTTGGAACAAGTTGCAAATATCTGACGACATTCCGCTATTTCGTTTTTGAAAAAACCTGAAGGAACCTGAAAGGATCTGAGGAAATCTGACAGAATCTGAGAGAATCCCAAGAAAGCTGAAGGAATCAGCTCGTCGAAATCTATCTCTCACAATTTTTTATAGATTTTTTAGCAATTTCGATTTCATGAATAAAATTTAGTATGAAATTTTTAACATTTCCCATTGGATTAAAGGTTAAATTTGTATTTTTTTATTATAGTTAAAAAAACTTAGTTCAAACTAATTATTGATTTGACTTCCACAAGTGTTTTACGCTCAATTTTTTTCCAAAATTTCTATCAATTTTTTAGAAACGTCAAAAGCAAATTTCGAAATATTTCAAAAATTCAATTCTGAATGCAACCTAACTAAATGCAGTAGTTCTAAAAAAATTCTTAGTATTGTATAAAGTAATTTCAAAACGCAGAGATATTTCCACAATTTATTGCACAGCCCCATAAAAAACTGTCGACATCTCCCCTGCCAAACCCCGTCGAAATGATCACGCATCTTGGGTGTCTCGGCTTCCGCCTCAAGTGGCGCTCCTCGTGCCGATCAGATACGGCCAATTTGTTTGTCCGTCTGATTACATCTTATCATGATGTGTCCTGACAGCTGTCCTTTATGGGCGAAACGTGCACTAAGCCCCATCTCAAATCTGGACCGCCTCGGCCGATCTCCGTGTGCTCCCTATTCATTATTTCACGCACGTCCGTCTACTACTTTCAAAAATTGCCCGCTCCTGGATCATCCCCATCCCGCGTGTTTATCGGGATTAATTATTTTAAGACCGTTTTCAACAACACCCGTCTGTTTGAAAATGGAGCGACAAGTGCGAAATACAGCCAGAAAAGAAACCGGGCAATTTGCGACGTGAATCATCCCGACCTTAATCCTTTGTCTGTGGAATGTTGCACGTACGAAATTTAAATTTTATCATTTACATTTCCATGTAAATACGGTGGGGCTTTATTTCGATGAGTGAAATATGTGTGTTTGTTTGACGGGGGAGCAATGCCGTTGTTCGGGATTATGGAATATTAATTCTAGTGACTGCAGGATATTGCCTTTGTGTTGACTCAGGATTTTGTCTTGGGAAAAACAATTAATTTTTAATTTTCATCGAGAGTTTTTCCATTAAAATTCGAGACAAATATTTATCATTCGTTTGAGCAAATGCGTGCTTTGGGAGGAGGGTTTGGCTCGAGAGGGCAATAAGTCCTTCCATGTCGGTTCGTAATTAGTGATTCGTCTGAATCTTCTCATAATCTTATTTCTTAAGGCGATTTATTCCAAACGAGAACGATTTTTTGCCGCTAGTAGGTCTGGATTTGTGGATGTTTGTTTTGTTTATTGTAATTTTTGTAAAAGAGTGTGAGGGGCGTTTAGTAATATTTTATTTCGGAGGGAAAGTTTGACTCTCTGGTGGTAAAGTTGGGGTAAAAGAAAGTTTCGTAAATGTAAAGAAATAAATTAATAATTTAAGACCGACTTATACATGAACTTTTTATTTTTTACTACATAATTTGTAATATAATATCGCGCTCAGCAACAATATTTAAAAAACAAATTTAGTCTAATCTGTTAGTTATTATCGCAAAACTTGAGTATAATTACAGATAAATTAAATCTGTGCAGCGTCATTATCATTATAGTAGAAACACTTGAACGTATCAAAAGCCGTATCTTCCAGTGTTTCCCTTTTCGCAACGCATTTCTGGATGAGTTCATCTGCCTTTTCATCACTATCAACTCCATCCTTAATCCACTTTTTCAAAGCCTTAATATTGTAAGAACCATCTTTATTTAAAAACCCGGCTTTGGTGTACACACAGAGTATATATTTACGTAATGGTTCATTGTCGTAATATTTCGAAACGTCAGGAATTTTGTGGTTGGCAAGATCGTGACTCAGTTGTAGAGAGACGTTTGACTCTTGTTCGCATTTTTGGGCGACGGAAGAGATATAAGACAGTTGCTCCTCATTTAGTCCCTAAAATATATAAGCTAGTGGTTTGTAAATTATAGGTGGTAAAATTTTACTAACCTGGGAATACGCCACAAGTGTGGTAAAAAGTAGATAGTTGTGAAGTTGCATTTTTCGACCGTTGCTTCCGCAGGAGTGTGGCTTTTGATGTAAAGTCGATAATTTATAACCCTTGCAATGAAATTATCATTTTACGCACAATTAACGACGTAAATATGGTTCAGGAAGTTTGGTATTTTCGCTATGGAAGTGTCAGTTCACGCACAATTGCGACGTAATTATGGTGCAAATAGATGTGCAACAACCTTGAAAAGTGTTTAATTTTTTATGCAGATTTGATATGTATTTCATTAAGTGCGCTTAATTTAACTCTGCCTTTAGTTGACTTATTTATTCTACAATAATCACACAGAATATTGACTAATACGCAGACGTAAGAATCCAACGAGTCTACAATTGAAAAATACAGGGTAATTATTTTTGGAGGCTAAATAACCAACCTAATGCACTTTAGAGCTTGGGTGCAAGGATTTCAGACGTACTGAAAGAATCTGAAAATATCAGAAATAGGTTTCTTGGTGTTTTTTGCAAATATCTGAAGATACTCTGGCTGGTTTTCGAAAAAATCTGAAGGAATCTGAAAGGATTTGAGAAAATCTTACAGAATATGAGAGAATCGGAAAAAATCTAAAAATATCTGGAAAAATCTGAGATAATCTGATGGAATCTGAAGGAGTTTGGATCTGAGAGAAAGACCTGGAAGAATCTGAAAGAGTCTAAACGGACCTGAGAGTGTCAACAATAACCTAAAGAGGTCTGGAGAGACATGAAAAATCTGAAAAAATTTGGAAAAATCTGATAGAATCTGAAATAACCTTAAAGGCTTTGAAAGAATCTCAAAAAATCTCAAAGAATCTGAAAGAATATGAAAGAATTTGACAGAGCCTGAGAAAATCTGATAGAATCTAAGAGAATCCTAGATAATCTGAGAAAATCTGAAAGAATCTGAAAGAATCTGGAAGAATCTGGAAGAATCTGAAAGAATCTGAAAAAATCTGGAAAAATTTGGAAAAATCTGAAAGAATCTGAAAAAATCTGAAAGAATCTGAAAGGACCTGAAAGTGTTAACAATAACCTGAAGAGATCTGGAGAGGCATGAAAAAATCTGGAGAAATTTGGAAAAATCTGAAAGAATCTGAAATAATCTTAAAGGCTTTGAAACAAACTCAAAAAATTTCAAAGAATGTGAAAGAATTTGACAGAGCCTAAGAAAATCTGATAAAATCTAAGAGAATCCCAGATAATCTGAGAAGATCTGAAAGAATCTGGAAGAATCTGAAAGAATCTGGAAGAATCTGAAAGAATCTGAAAGAATCTAAAAGAATCTGCAAGAATCTGATAGAGTCTGAAAAAATCTGAAAAAATTTGAAAGGATCTGAAAGAATCTGAAAGAATCTCAAAGAATCTGAAAGAATCTCAAAGAATCTGAAAGAATCTCAAAAAATCTCAAAGAATCTGAAAGGATCTCAAAAAATCTGAAAGAATCTCAAAGAATCTGAAAGTATCTGAAAGAATCTGAAAAAATCTGAAAGGACCTGAAAGTGTTAACAATAATCTGAAGAGATCTGGAGATGCATAAAAAAATTTGGAAAAATTTGGAAAAATCTGAAAGAATTTGAAAGAATCTGAAGCAATGTGAAAAAACATGAAAGAATTTCAAAGAATCGGAAAGAATCTGAAAAAATCTCGAAAGACTGAGATAATCTGATGGGGTCTGAAGGACTTTGGACGTGAGATTTTAGAGGATCTAAAAAATCTCAAAGGATCTGAAAAGACCTGGAAGAATCTGAAAGAATCGGAAAGGACCTGAAGGTCTCAACAATAACCTGAAGAAGTCTGGAGAAACATGATAAAATCTGAAAAAATCTGGGGGAAAGTGAACGAATTTGACAAAGCCTGAGAAAATCGGATAGAATCTAAGAGAATCTCAGATAATAAATAAATTAAATAAATAAATAAATTGTACTTTTAAAAGCCAACTCAAATGCAAAACCTGATACACCGTACATAAGAAATGATAAAATAAGTAGCGAACCTGATAAGAAGCTATCCCCAGAAAAAGCTATAAAGAAAAACATCAATGTGCAAAAAACACCAAGTAGTAATAGTGTCATTGACACCCACGATATAAATATAAACAATCAGAAGCCAAAAGAAGATCGAACAAATAAACGCAAACCGTTGATAATTGGAAATGGCACTGACCCGGGTGGTAACAACAATGATGGCTTTGCCATTGCGAGGGTGGTAAAACGATCTTCCATTCACTTAACTAGGATCAATCCTAAAATAACGGATGAACAAATATCGAATTTCATTGAAAACAACTTAGTATCTTTATCTTTATTGAAAGAAAATATATCACCAGGCATTAAAGTTGCCAAGCTTCAATCTCGACATCCCGATACGTATAGTTCCTTCAAGATTACAATGGACTCACTCTATTTTAAGGACCTACTTGAACCGAACTTCTGGCCTAAGGGTGTAGCAGTTAGAAAATTTTTTAACGAATACACCAGAAGACTATCGAGTACTCAAAAGCTTCCAAAAAACTCAGAAGAGGATTCAAGAAACTAAAGTGGAGCCAGGATGGAAATCTTGAATCCTTCTTAGTTTATTATCAAAATGTCAGGGGTATTCGTACAAAATTAAATAGTCTTTATGACAGCATCCTTAGCGAAGATTATCCAGTGATAGTGCTTGCAGAAACCTGGCTTATAGAGGGTATTACGAATAAGGAATTCATTGACGATCGTTATACGATCTATAGAAGAGATAGATGCACTAAATCTACAAACAAAACCAGAGGCGGGGGAGTTTTGGTGGCTGTACTGAAGATATTCGGTTCCTTTCAGCTGGACGTAAACACCAATTGCCGCGAGGAAATTTGGATCAAAGTTAGTATTAATAATGTGAATTTTGTGATAGGTGCAGTCTACATTCCTCCTGACTCTTCACCCGAAATTTACACTGAACACTGCTCAACTATCGAATTAGTATCTAGTGAATATTCAGACTCGGTTATCTGCGTGGTAGGAGACTTTAATCTCCCAAATATCTCATGGTATCTGGACCCAGAAATCGGGATTTCTCCTATCTGCGGTAACAATGCTCTAGATCAACATGTCTGTGACAGTTACAATTTTTGTGGCTTAAATCAGTTTAATACAAACCCTAATTCAACGGGTTCTATTCTAGATCTTGTTTTTTGTAATGAAATGGATTTGTCGGTTGCAAGCTGTCATCCTCTTATAAATTGTGACATTTACCATCCTGCCTTAAGTATTGAATTTATGCATATTGACTTCTCACAGAAATCAAATGACAAATCTTGTAACTATTATCGTCATTTTAGTGCGGCCTCTTACGAAGATATTAACAACTTTCTTAATAATATTAATTGGTTATTTCTGTGTGATATAAGCTGTGTAGATGTCTGCGTTAGTGCATTTTACGACATAATATCTACTGCGATTGACTTGTACGTCCCGATGCATGTTGAGCGTTCCAATAAGTATCCCAAATGGTTTAATTCCAGAACTAGACTTTTGATAAATGAAAAGAAAAAAGCTCATAAATTGTACAAACTCACCAAGCAGGATGAGGATTATAACGTTTTTAGTTCCTTAAGACGTGAATGTAAGGAAGCCATTTCCGAGTGTAAAAAAACTTACCTAAATAATGTCGAATCGAACATACATAATGATGTAAGGGCATTTTGGTCCTATGTTAACTCAAAAAAAACAAATGATGTTATACCTAAAATTATGTGTCTTGAAAATGTCAAAGCTGAAAAGTTACCTGACATATGTAACTTGTTTGCGGATTTTTTTGAAAGTATATATGCTAAACCAAATTCTGTTAACCAAACGGCGACGGCTTCCACTTGTAACGACTTAATAGATATTTTAAAGGTAGAAATCAGTGTTGATGATATTACAAAAGCTCTCGACAATATTGACATGAACTGGAGTCCGGGGGCTGACGGTTTACCGCCAGCTTTTGTGAAAATGTGCTCATCCTCACTGGTCCTACCTTTGAAAATAATCTTTAACAAATCGTTAAGCGCAGGAATATTCCCATCTGCTTGGAAAATGTCAGACGTAGTGCCCATACATAAAAATGGGAATAAGAACCTGATAAACAACTATAGAGGTATTAGCTTACTGCCTGCTCTACCTAAAATATTTGATAAAATTGAAAGAGTCTGAAAGGATCAGAAATGCTGTGGAATAATTTTGAAAGGACTGTGGGAGTCAGTAAAAGCCCAAAGAAATCCGACGCCATCTAAAAAGTTCTAGAACAATCTGAAAGAATCTGACTGAATATGAGAGAATCGGAAAGAATCTAAAAAGATCTGGAAGAATCAGAGATAATCGGACGGAATCTGAAGGAGTTTGGATCTGAGAGGATCTAAAAAGATCTCAAAGAATCTGAAAAGACCTGAAAGAATCGGAAAGAATCGAAAAGGACCTGAAAGTGTCAACAATAACCTAAAGATTCGAGATATCAAAAAATCTGAAAAAAAACTGGAAAAATTGGGAAAAATATGAAACAATCTGAAATAATCTTAAATGCTTTTAAAAAAATTTTAAAAAAATTTCAGAAAATCTGGACAAATGTAAAAAAAATTGACGGAGCCTGAGAAAATCTGATAGAATCTAAGAGAATCTCAGATAATTTGAAATAATCTGAGAAAATCTGAAAGAATCTGGAAGAATTTGAAAGGATCTGAAAGAACCTGGAAGAATCTGAAATTATCTTTAAAGAATCAGAAAGGACCTGAAAGTGTCAACAATAACCTGAAGAGGTCAGAAGAGACATGAAAAAATTTTAAAAAATCTGGAAAAATTTGGAAAAATCGGAAAGAAATTGAAATAATCTTAAAATCTTTGAAAGAATTTCAAAAAAATCTCAGGGAGTCTGGAAGAATGTGGAAAAATTTGACAGAGCCTGAGAAAATTTGATAAAACCTAAGAGAATCTCAGATAATCTGAGAAAATATGAAAGATTCTGAAAGAATCTGGAAGAATCTGGAGGAATTTGAAAGAATCTGAAGAAACCTGCAAGAATCTGAAGAAACCTGCAAGAATCAGAAGGACTTTGTAAGAATGTGAAATAATCTGCAAGGATCTGAATGAATTTGAGAGAATCAATCACAATTTGAGAGAATCTGAAGGAACCCGAAAGGATTTGAACGGATCTAAAAAGATCTGAAAGTGTGTGAAAAGATCAGAAATGCTGTGGAATAATTTTGAAAGAGCTGTGGGAGTCAGTAAAAGTATAAGAAAATCTGACGGGATTTAAAAAGATCTAGAACACTCTGAATCTGACTGAATATGAGAGAATCCGAAAAAATCTAAAAAGATCTGGAAGAATCTGAGATAATCTGGTAGAATCTGAAGGAGTTTGGATCTGAGAAAAACTAAAAAGATGTCAAAATATCTGAAAAGACCTGGAAGAATCTGAAAGAATCGGAAAGTACCTGAAAATGGCAACAATAACCTGAAGAGCTATGAAAAGACAAGAAAAAAATCTGAAAAAACTGGAAAAATTTGGAAAAATCCGAAAGAATCTAAAATAATCTTAAAGGTTTTGAACGAATCCGAAGGAATCTCAAAACATCTCAAAAAATCTCAAAGAATTTGGAAGAATGTCAAAGAATTTGACAGGGAGAATCTCAGATAATCTGAAAGAAGCTAAAAGAATCCGAAAGAGTATGTTAGAATCAAAGAGAATCTGAGAGAAAATGGAGGATCTTAGAGAATCTGGAAGAATTTGGAAAAGTCTGAAGGAGTCCAAGGAATTAGAGAGACATGAAAATCTATAAAATCTATCGAGGAATGTCCGAAAGAGTCTGAGTGAACCAGAGGAAATCTGAGAGAATCTGAAAAAATCTAAGAGGTTGTAAAGATTCTTAGAGATCTTATAGCAGAATTGATTTTTATACAGATATATTTCCTAAATTTCAAACTAAGTTAAGGCAAATCTTACTTTAAAAATATTGTAATATTCTCATGTGATTTTATTATTTTTTCTTTGTGTTGTTTAAGGATGTTTTTCCGTCAATAAAGTAAGTAAGTAAGTAAGAGATTCTGAGCGAGTCTGAGAGAATCTGACACAATCTGAAAGAATCTGAGATATTCGGAAAATTTCAGACAATGTCACAGAGATTTAGATAATCTGAGAGAATTTGGAAGAATCTGAAATAATTTGAAATAATGTGAAATAATCTGAAAAAAATCTAAAAGAATATGCAAGAATAGAAATGAAATAGAGAGAATCAGACACAATCTGAGGGAGTCTGGGAAATTCTGGGAAAGTTTGAAAGAATCTGGCATAATTTGAGAAAACCTGAAGGAATCTGAGAAAATCAAAGAACCTTGGATAATTTAAGACAAACTAAGGAAATTGGAAAAAATTTGGAGGAATAAAAAAAAGCCCTGAGAGCTGGGAAAATATAGAAAAGTTTGGAAAGATCTGGAAGAGTCCGATACGGTAGGAGAGAGTCTGAGAGAATTGAGTACAATCTGAGAGAGTCTGGAAAAATCTGAAAGAGTCTGGAATAATCTGAAAGAAGCTGAAAAAAAATCTGGAAGAAGCTAAAAGAATCCGAAGGATTATGTGAGAATCAAAGAGATTCTGGAAAAGTTTGTAGGAGTCTGCAAGGATCTGAATTGTCGTGAATAATCTCGAAAATTTAGTAGTACCTCGCAAAGTCGGAAAGAGTCAAAGGAAATCTGAGAGAATCTGAAAAAGTCTAAGAGCTTTGGAAGATTCTGAGAGGTTCTAAGAGAGTCTGAGAAAATCTGATACAATCTAAAAGAATCTGAGATATTCGGAGATTCTTAGAAAATTTGAGAAAATCTATGACAGTTTGAGGAAATCTGAGAGAATTTGAAAAGGTCTGTTGTAATAGTCCAAAGTTCTGAAGACATCTGAAGGAATCTGGAAAAATATGGAAACATTTGGAACGATCTAGGAGAGTCTGATAGAGTAGGAGAGAGTCTTGAGAGAATCAGGTACAATCTGAGAGAATCTGAGAGAGTTTGAAATAATCTGAAAGAATCTGAAAAAACTCCGAAAAAAGCTATAAGAATCTGAAAGAATATGATAGAATCAAAGAAAATCAGAGAGTAAATGGGGGATCCTAGAGCATCTGAGAGAAAATAGAGGATTTTAGAGAATCTGGAAGAATCTGGAAAAGTCCGAAAGAGTGCAAGAAACTAAACAACAAACAATTTGAAACCATTTGAAAATAACTGAAATAATTTGAATCGACAAGAATCTGAAACAAATTGAAAAATCTCAAAGCCTCTGACAAATCTGAAGGGATCTGAACGGATCTGGAAAAATCTGGAAAATTTATTAGTATTTGGAAAGATCTGATACAATTTGAAAGAATCTGAGATATTCGGAAATTCTTAGAAAATTTGAAAAAATCTGAAATAATCTGAAACAATGTGAAAAATTCTAAAAAAAGATTGCAAGAATAGAAATAAAATAAGAGAGAATCTGAGGAAGTCTTAGAAATTCTGAGAAAGTTTGAATCTAGCATAATTTGAGAGAATCTGAAGGAATCTGAGAAAATCAGAGAATCTTAGATAATCTAAGATAACCTGAGGGAATATGAGAAAATTTTGAGGAATCTGAAAGTGTCCAACGTTCTGAAGAGGTCTGAAGAGATCTGGAAAAATATGGAAAAATCTGGAAAGATCTGGGAGACTGTGAGAATATGGTACAATCTGAGAGTGTTTGGAATAATCTGAAAGAATCTAAAAAAAATCTTGAAGAAACTAAAAGAACCTGAAAGAATATGTGAGTATCAAAGATCTTAGAGAGTCTGAGAGAAAATGAGGGATCTTAGAAAACCTGGAAGAATCTGGAAAAGTCTGTAGGAGTCTGCAAGGATTGATGGTTTATTTATTAAAGAATGTGAGATATTTGGAGGTTCTTAGAAAATTTGAGGAAATCTGAGAGAATTTGGAAGAATCTAAAATAATCTGAAAAAGTCTGGAAGAATATTGAAAATTCTTAAATAATCTGAACCAATCTGGAAAAGTCAGCCACGACCTGAAGGGATTTGAACGGATCTGGAAAATCTCCAAGAAGCTGAAAAGATTTGAAAGGATCTGAAAGGATCTGTGTTCAAACGTAAATTGTTTCGTTTTATTAAAATTCGTCCTCTCTTCGAAGTCGATTTAAATTTTCAGACATGTTTACTTTATCTACACAATTTTTCAACGACTTTTAGTCCCTAGTCGTAGTTCCCGAATACAATCTCGATCAATTTTATCTAGTTCATCTTCCTTCCACCTTGTATCGTTTGCTCCTTTTTACGCTCAGATAATCGTCTGTTGATTCAAGCCCGCCGCCAGTCTCAACAAGCAAATAAACCATCAAATTATATGCAAGCCCCACAATGCGCCATCCCGTTACATAATCGCCCCCACACTCTCCTTCAGAAAGGTACACAAAGCCGCCCTTCAATAAAAATGAGCCGAGCCCCATCTGGATCAGCGTTATGAAGTAATAGTGAGTGGCATTCAAACAGTGCTGCCGCTTTATAAATCACTATTCAATTTGGTATCAGCGTGGCGAAACTATCTCGCCCATAAATCTTTCACAAGAAACTAAACGCGATATGTTCCAAACAACGAGCAAAACCGATGCAGAGGGAGCGTTCTTGCATGAAGAGGACTAGTGTATTCCCGGACTGATATATGTGGCATATTCGAGTATTAATTGTCGCGAAAGCGGCAGCCCATAATTACAATCGACTCCACTTGTTGGTTTTTATCAGCGCGATAAGTGCTTATGGATCTCGGGGCTCGAGTCATTTGGGTGCGCGTGGGGGAAATCTCCCCTTTAAAGAAGAAGTAGGCGAAAAGGAAGTGTCTCGAGTATTGATAAACTCCCAATGGGGTAATGTGATTGGATTTCTGATAACGACAAGGAAAGTAGATTGATTACTGGAACACCAAACGGCAAGTGTATTCGTTTTTAACGCCAAATCGGAGCTCCCATGATTTATGGCTAAAGCTGCGATTTTATGCGAAACAGCACGATTTTCGTTTTTTTTTTTTTTTGATAGTGTGAGGCACAATTATTGTGTTATGTTATGCCAGTGTTGGATCCCAGAGGGTGGCCTGCACCCCTAATCAAGGAAATAGTAGTCGGGGTGTGGTGAGTGGAGCTGCAATCGATAATTGCATGAAGCTTACATTTACTCAGATGGACTGAACTTGCTGGTTGCTGGCATCTTGATTAATTTTAACCGCAGTGGCTCTAAACGGCTTTCAGTTCATGTAGAGCAAAAAGTTGCTTAACTGGACTCGGAAACTCGGAAGGCAAGACTGGAATATATCACGGTCTTTATAGCCGTGTTCTTGCCGTTCATGAACAAACGGGTGGAATTTTAAGGAGTTTTAGGTGATTGAAAAATCGTTGCTGGAAGGTTTAGGGGCGAACGTACAGTTTAATGACGGTGTTGGTGTTCTACACTGTTTAAATAGTTTCAGGAGTTATCTAAAATAAGCACGTCGTCTTCAATGGCTAAGGCTGTTATGTTACGCCATTTTACGGCTCTTTGAAAGCAATTGGTAACACTTATACTGGATATAGTTGATTTCTTACAGTAGTAAATTTCTCCATTGATTTAATATGTATTATTTTAAATAAATATTATATAATTCAACATATCCCGGATTAATGACAATATGCAATTAATTTTTAGAAATTTTTTAATTTTTTAAATTAGGTAAATATGAAATCAAGTTTTCCGTTCCCTATCACCCGTTTAAACATTGGAAAGTTGTAAATTCTTTTTAAGGCTTTTATTTATAAAAAAAATTTAAAACAATCTTTGAAAATATCTGAAAGCATAAAAATCTAAAGGAATTAACTGGGAAAATCTGAAAGAACCTTAAAGAATCTCAAAGAACCCAAAAGAACCTGAAATAATCTGAAACAGTCTTGGGGGTTCTCAATGTTTTTTTTTTTGTAAAAAGTTAAAATCTGAAGAGAATCTAAAAGAATCTGACAGAAACTGAGAGAAACTGAAAAATTACGAAAGAACCCGAGAGAATCTGAAGGAGTCTTTGAGAAATTGGAGAAATCTGAAAGAATCTCAAAAGTTTTGAAACAATCTGAAGGAATCTAGGAGCATCTGAAAGAATCTGTAGGATTCTGAGAGAATCTGACAGAAATTGAGATAATCTGAAATAATATGAAAAACTTATGAGAATCTGAAAAATTCTAAAAGAATGTGAGGGAATCTGAGAAAATATAAGAGATTACTAGAGAATTTGGGATAATTTGAAAGAATCCAACAGAAACTTAGAGACTGCAAAATTATGCAAGAACCCGAGAGAATCTGAAAGAGTTGTTCTGAAATAATTTGGAAGAATTTGAGATAATCTAAGAAAAACTAAAAGAATCTAAGATAATTTACCACAAAATCTTTAAGAACCTGAAAGAATCTGAGTGAAACTGAAAGAATCTAAGAGAATCTGAGAGAAACTGAAAGTAAAATGTTGAAATCTGAAGGGAATCTGAAAAATTACGAAAGAATCCGAGAAAATCTGAAAGAGTCTGAGAAACTGAAGAAATCTGAGAGAATTTGAGAAAATCTAAGAGGATCTGGGAAAATCTGAGAGAACCTGACAAATTCTGAGAGAATCTGAAAAAAACTGAAAGAATTTCAGAGGATCTGAAAGAATCTGACAGAAACTGAGAGAATCTGACAGAAATTGGGAGAATATGAACGATTCTGAAAACACCTTTGAAAATCTGAAAAATCTGAATCTCAGAATATCTGAGAGAATCTGAAAGAATCTCACAGAAACTAACAGAATCTGAAACAATCTCAAACAATCTAATAGAAAATGAGAGAATTAGGCAGTAATCTGAAAGAATATGAAAAACCTATGAGAATCTGAAAAATTCTAAAGGAATCTGAGAGAATCTCAGAGAATCTCAAAGAATCTAAGAGATTACTAGCGAATTTGAGGTAATTTGAGAGAATCTGATAGAAACTGAGAGAATCTGAGAGAATCTGAAAAATTATAAAAACCCCGAAAGAATAGGAAAAATTTGAGATAATCTAAGAAAAATTAAAAGAATCTAAGAGAATCTAATATAGAGTATTTAAGAATCTGAAAGAATCTGTAAGATTTTGAGAGAATCTGAAAGAAACTGAAAGAATCTCATAGAAACTGAGATAATCTGACAGAATCTGAGAGAATCTAGGAACATCTGAAAGAATCTGTAAGATTCTGAAAGAATCTGTAAGATTCTGAAAGAATCTTAGAGAAACTGAAAGAATCTGATAGAAACTGAGAGAATCTGACAGAAATTGAAATAATTTGAAATAATATGAAAAACCTATGAGAATCTGAAAAATTCTAAAAGAATGTGAGGGAATCTGAGAAAATATAAGAGATTACTAGAGAATTTGGGATAATTTGAAAGAATCCGACAGAAACTAAGAGACTCGGCAAAATTATGGAAGAACCCGAGAAAATCTGAAAGAGTTTTTCGAAATCTGAAATAATTTGGAAGAATTTGAGATAATCTAGGAAAAACTAAAAGAATCTGAGATAATTTACCACAAAATCTTTAAGAACCTGAAGGAATCTGAGAGAAATTGAAAGAATCTAAGAGAATCTGGGCGAATCTAAGAGAATCCGAGAGAAACTGAAAGTAAAATGTTGAAATCTGAAGAAAATATAAAAGAATCTGACAGAAACGGAAATAAACAGAAAAATACGAAAGAATCCGAGAAAATCTGAAAGAATATTTGAGAAACTGAAGAAATCTGAGAGAATTTGAGAGAATCTAAGAGAATCTGAGAAAATCTGAAAGAACCTGACAAATTCTGAGAGAAACTGAAAAAAACTGAAAGAATTTCAGAGAAACTGAGATAATGTTAGAGGAACTGAAAGAATCTGACAGAAACTGAGAGAATCTGACAGAAATTGAGAGAATATGAACGATTCTGAAAACACCTTTGAAAATCTGAAAAATCTGAATCTCAAAGAATCTAACAGAAAATGAGGAAATTTGAGAATAATCTGAAAGAATATGAAAAACCTATGAGGATCGGAAAAATTCTAAAAGAAGCTGAGAGAATTTCAGAGAATCTGAGAGAATCTGAGAGAATCTTAGAGAATCTAAGAGAATCTAAAAGATTACTAGCGAATTTGAGGCAATTTGAGAGAATCTGAAAAATTATAAAAACCCCGAGAGAATCTAAAAGAGCTTTTCAAAATCTGAAAGAATTGGAAAAAATTGAGATGATCTAAGAAAAATTAAGAAAATCTGAGAGAATCTAATATAAAGTCTTTAAGAATCTGAAATAAACTGTAAGATTTTGAAAGAATCTGAAAGAAACTGAAAGAATCTCATGGAAACTGAGACAATCTGACAAAATCTGAGAGAATTTAGGAGCATCTGAAAGAATCTGTAAGATTCTAAAAGAATCTGAGAGAAACTGAAAGAATCTAACAGAAATTGAGATAATTTGAAAATTTGAAAAATTCTAAAAAAATCTGGGGGAAACTGAGAGAATTTAAGAGATTACTAGAGGATTTGAGATACTTTAAAAGAATCTCAATGAAATTAGAAAATCTGCAAAATTATGGAAGAACCCGAGAGAATCTGAAAGAGTGTTTCTAAATCTGAAATAATTTGGAAAAATTTGAGATAATCTAAGAAAATCTAAAACAATCTAAGAGAACCTGAAAGAACCTAGGAGAATTTGAAATAGTTTTTACGAATCTGAATTTAGATAATCTATTAAAATCTAAGAGAATCTGAGAGAATCTGAGAGATCCTAAGGGAATCTGAGGAAATCTAAGAGAATCAGAGAGAATTTGAGAGATCCTAAGAGAATCTGAGGAAATCTAAGAGAATCTAGGACATTACTGGAGAATTTAAGATAATTTGAAAGAATCTGACAGAAACTGAGTGAATCTGAAATAATTTTGAAGAATCTGGGAAAAATCTGAAAGAATCTGAGAGAATCTGAGATAATCTGAAAGAATCTAGGAGCATATGAAAGATTCTGAGAGAATCTGTGAGAAACTGAAAGAATCTCAGAGAAACTGATAGAATCTGACAGGATCTGAAAGAATCTGAGGGAATCTGATAGAAACTCTCAGAATTTCACAGAACATGAAGCAATTTGAAATCAAATCAAAAATCTATGTGAATTTGAAAAATTCTAAAAGAAACTGAGAGAATTTGAGATAATTTAAGAGAATCTGAGAGAAACTGAGAAAATCTGAAAAAGTTTTTACGAAATTTGAAAGAATCTAAGAAAATTTGAGCTAATCTAAGAAAATCTAAAAGAATCTGAGAGAATCTGGGCAAACCTAAGAATATTTGAGAAAATTTACCACCGAGTCTTTAAGAATCTGAGAGAATCCAAAGAATCTGAGGGAATCTGAAAGAATCTGAGAGAATCTAACAGATTACTAAAGAATTTGAGATAATTTGAGAGAATGTGACAAAAACTGAGATAATCTGAAAAAGTCTGAAAGAACCTGAGAGGATCTAAAGAGTCTTTACTAATCTGAAAGAATTTGGGAGAATTTGAGATAAACTGATAGAAACTAAGAAAATCTAAGAGAATCTGGCAGAAACTGAGAAAATCTTAGTTGATTCTTAAAGAACCTGAGATAATCTGAAGAAACCTAAAAAAAACCTGAAAGAGAATTTAAAAGATTCTGGAAGAATCTTAAAGAATCAAGAAATTTAAGAAATGCTAAAGAATTTTGAATAATCGTAAAGAAACTTAAAGGATCTTAAAGGGCTCTAAAACGTCTTTAAAATCTCAACAGTCTGGACGAGTCTGAAGCGATTTGAATGAATCTGGAAAAATCTGGTAGGATCTGAATAGCTCTGTTAAGATATGAAACGTACTTAAATGATCTGAAATTATTGGAAGGTAAGTGGAAGGATCTGAAAAAATCTTAAAAAATTTGAAAAAATGTGAAATAATCTGAAACAATTTGAAACCATCTGAACGGAACTCAAATAATTTGAATCGAAAAAGATCTGAAAAAAATCTCAAAGAATTTGAAACAATTTGAAAGAATTTTTAAATCATCTTAAAGAAATTGAAAGCCTCTGTGTGTACTGAAATGATCTGAAAGCATTGAAATCTGAAAGGATCTGAAAATTTTGAGAAAATCTGAAATAAACTGTGTAATTTGAAAGAATCTGAAAAAATCTAAGAGAATCTCAACAAATATGTGAAGAATTTTAAAGACCTTCAGAGACCGTTGTTTTGTTTTAGAAGTGATGAAAAAAAATCTTGGAGATCTTGATAAATTTGTTATTTTTCTATACAGGTATAATAAGTGGAAATTTAAAAAACCTAATTTGTCTATCGCACGTCTCTTTATCTCTCTTTTTAACTTTGTGTGATAAAATGATAAACAAATTTTAGCTGAAGTGTCACAAATGTCATGGAAAAAATACCTTTTTGTTTTTCTTATCACCGAGATATATCTAATCAAACTTTCTCATCGTCTGAATTTATAGGTTTTTGAGGCTTCAACTCTAGGCTTTAGGTATAGTCAGGTTGGCCGAGCGGTCTAAGGCGCCAGATTTAAGCTCTGGTTCTCGAAAGAGAGCGTGGGTTCGAACCCCACACCTGACAGTTTTTTTCTCTGTATACTTTATCTTATCTTATTAATTAAAAAATGATCAATTTATAATGACAACTCTATCAACAATCATGTGTAATTGGAATATCTACGAGTTTAAAGTTTTATTTTGGTATATAATGTACTTAATCAGACTAGTATTTGATTTGAAAAGTACCCCAGAAGAATGAAAATGCTCACCGGCAAATTAATACCGTCACGAAACAAACAAACCATTTAACTCCATAAATATATTGTTTCGAGTACCGATATCACTAAATTACCACCATTATCAAGGGACGCCTACAGTGTGATGGTTTTTAAGGATAAGTCGCTACACATGCTGTTATTAAGTTAATAATAATATGATAAGAAAGGAATGTACTGACATTAATCATATATTTATGCGAGTACTGGTAACAGATAAAAGTACATACCATACAAACTATCACAATTTCTACTATCGCAAAGACGAAAATTATGGGTCATTAAGGACTGTATTCGTTTGTCATACCACTATTAATTTAAATAGTGCTTTCCGCATTTCAAAAATAAAAAAAATCAAAAAAAGTCACACCATAAAACTGTAATGGGCTAGAATTCTTTCAATGTTTTCTAAAATTAACGTTGAAAAGTCTCCATATTCTGTAATCCTGACGCTGCTAAATTGGATCACGGCTATTAGTACTTTATAAAAATAGAAACGCTTTATTTACCGCAACTCATTCGGTTCTAATAACGACAGTTTGAAATCAGGGAGAAGCCAGCGCTTGAGCGATTTTGCCTATTTGTTGATAGGACACATGACTGACGTGTTTATTCATTAGCTGAAGTAGGCGCTCGTTTATTGCACTTAGGGCATTCCAAACACCAGAATTTGAGAAATTTTCAAATATTATTACTAAAAAACAGAGCAGACTCGGTTTATGCTTCGTGTCTGCGAGAAACGTTTGTGTGTTTTGTTCTATTCTTGCTATTTTTCTGTGAAGTTTTTTCGCAAACATTTACCGACTGTCTGGCTCAGTCTCGTATGTTTTAATCCGTAACTTTCGACACAATGTTTGTGTATATTTATGGCCGCACTGTTTTTAAATGAGTTCAGTTTTTAAAAATAAAGTAGAAACGTTTAGTTTCGACATAGGGGGACATATTTCTTTGTGTAGTGGTGGTAAACGTGTCTACTATGTCGAGATTCAAGCATTATTTTTAGTCATTTAGTCAATACGAATATTTCTGAGATCAGAAGTAATTGGGAGCAGGTGCGTGTTTGAAAGTTTGGTTAGGACGCTGTCGGGGTTTGAAACAAAAAAAATATATGTATACGAGACGGGAGTTCTGAGCTAAGCAGAAATTACTAACCGTTTGTTTACATACGCTATATTTCGTTGCAAATATTACGAATTCAAGAAGAACATACAAAATAAACTCCCACAAAAAATTACTAGACAAAAACATAACATAAAAAAAATTATTGAATATCTATCTAGAGCATTAGTTCTACCAGAGTTAATATAAAAAGAATTATCTTGGCGAGTATTTAGTCGTGGTATAAGAAAAACAAGCATTTTACAATTAAGCTCCGCCCCTCGGCTTAAGACGAATAAAAAAAATCATCAGAATTAAGATAGGGCGGGTGGGCGGGGCTTATATTTTGAATTTTTTTTTTCTTAATATACATAGCCATCTTTTCACAACAACAAACTTAGAACATGGTTAAAATGGTACATTTTTCCAAGCAAATTTGGATTTCGCAATTATGGGGCGGAGCCTAATTGCAAAATCGATATTTCCGTATACAAATTTGCCATTTTAAAGTTTCATGTTGTGAAAACAAGTCTACACATATTAAAAACAAATGGCAAAATGTAGGCCCGCCCACCCACCCAATCTCTATTGTAGTGATTTTTTTTTATTCACCGTGAACCAACGGGACAGAGCTTAACTGCAAAATACTTATTTCTTTACATGAAATTAAAAACATATTTTTGAGTATGGTGTTGTTTACAGAATACTATGTGTATTAAGAAAAAAAGACAAAATATAATCCCCGCCCACCCACCCCATCCCTATTGTGACGATTTTTTTTTATTCTTAGAAACTTGACACACGTTTAAAACGGTAAATTTTTGTAAGGGAATATGGATTTTGCAATTAGGCTCCGCCCCTAGGTCTGCCAACAAATGAAAACTTCAATACTATTTAGATGGACGGATGGGAGGGGCTTAATGTTTGGTTTTAATTTTTTCATTCTATTCTTTGATTAACACGGTATTCAAAAACATGATAATTTTTTGTATAGAAATAATGGATTTTGCAATTAAATTCATCTCCTTTGGCTCTTGACAATTAAAAAAAAATAATCAGAATTGAGATCGGGTGGGTGGGCGGGGCTTATATTTTGCCTTTTGTCTTAAAACATGTAGTAAATTTCTTTAGGAAAATACCGATTTTGCAATTACGTTCCGCCCCTCGCTGTGACAACGAACGAAAAATTCATTACGATTGAGACCGGGCGGGTGGGCGGGGCTTATATTTTGCATTTTTTTTTTTAGTATATATAGCCTTTCACAACAATAAACTTAGAACATGGTTAAAATGGTACATGTTTGCAAGGAAATATGGATTTCGCAATTATGGGGCGGAGCCTAATTGGAAAAACAATATTTTCTTATACAAATTTTCCATTTTAAACATGTTTTAAGTTTCATGTTGTAAAAAAAAGGCTACACATATTAAAATAAAATGGAAATAGAAACCCGAAACACGTTTATATTTGTAAATTTTTGTAAGGGAATATGGATTTTGCAATTAGGCTCCGCCCCTAAGTCTGCCAACGAATGAAAACATAATTAGTTTTTAGATCAGGGCAGGTATGGGTGAGGCTTAATCTTTGTATTTATTTTTTTCTTATTATACATAATATTCTTTAAACAACACCATACTCAAAAACATGTTTTTAATTTCTCGTAGAGATATAAGGATTTTGTAGTTAAGCTCCGCCTTCTTGGCTCACAACGAATAAAAAAAATCATCACAATTGAGATAGGGGGGTGGGGGAGAAACCTATGAGAATCTGAGAGAATCTACTATAGAGTCTTTAAGAATATGAAAGAATCTGAAAAAATCTGCTAGAATCTGAGACAATAATAATAATCTAATAAGAATCTGAACGAAAGGGAACTTGAGAAAAATAAGGAAAACTATAAAAACCTTAAAGAATCTGAGAGAAGCCAAGAGAATCTGTGAGAGAATTTGGGATATCTGAGAGAAACTGAAAGAATCTCAAAGAAACTGAGAAAATCTGATAGGATTGAAAGAACCTGAGATAATCTGATATAAACTGAGAAAATTCCATAGAAATTGAGATAATCTGAAAGAATATGGAAAACCTATGAGAAACTGAACAATTCTAAAAGAATCTGAAGGAATATGATGGAATCTAAAGAAGAAGATTACTAAAGAATTTGAGATAATTTGAGACAATCTCACAGAAACTGAGATAACCTGAAAAAATCTTAAAGAACCTCCAAGAGTTCCAAGAAATCCTAAAGAATGTTAAAAATCCTAAAGAAACTTAAAAATCCTTAAGAATCTGAGAGAATCTGAATGATCTAAAAGAATCTGAAAAATTGTGAGAGAATCTCAAAGATTCTGAAGATCTGAGAATCTGTGAGAATTTACTATAGAGTCATTAAGAATCTGAGTGAATCTGAGAGAAACTGAAAGAAACTCAAAGAAACTGAGAAAATCTGACAGCTGAAAAAACCTAAGAGAAACTGACAGAAACTGAGAGATTTCGATAGAAGCTGAGATAATCTTAAAGAATATGAAAAACCTACGAGAATCTGAAAATTCAAAAAGAATCTGAAGGAATCTGAGAGAGGTTACTAAATAATTTGAGATAACTTGAATAAATCTCGCAGAAACTGGGAAAGTCTGAAACAATCTGAAAGAACCTCCAAGAATCTCAAGGAACCCTAAAGAACTTTAAAAATACTAAAGAAACTTAAAGAACCTTAAAAGGCCTTAAAAATTCTTAAGGTATCTTAAGGAATCTTTAAAATCTCAAAGAATCTGGAAGAGCCTGCCAAGGTCTGAAGGGATTTGAATCAATTTGGAAAAATCTGGTAGGATCTGAATAATATTGAAAAGTAAATGGAAGGATGTGAACATTTAAAAAATCAATCTCAATTGAGATAGGGCGGGTGGGCGGTTGGGGGAGAATGTGAAAGAATCTAAAGACACCTATGAGAATCTGGGGAAACTGAGAGAATCTAAGAGATACTGATAGAATTTGAGATAATTTGATAAAATATAACAGAAACTGAGAGAATCTGAGAGAATCTATTACAGAGTCTTTAAGAATATGAAACAATCTGAGAGAATCTGAATGAATCTGAAAAAATCTGAAAGATTCTGAGAGAATCTGAGGGAATAATAATATCTTAATAAAAAATCTAAAAGAATCAGAGGGAACTTGAAATAATCTAAGAAAAACAATGAAAATCTGACAGAATCTAAAAGAATCTGAGAGAATTCACTATAAAGTCATTAAGAATTTGAGTGAGTCTGAGAGAAACTGAAAGAAACTCAAAGAAACTGAGAAAATCTGACGATATCTGAAAAAACCTGAGAGAATCTGACAGAAACTGACAGATTTCGATAAAAACTGTGATAATTTTAAAGAATATGAAAAACCTACGAGAATCTGAAGGAATCTGAGATAATGAAAGAGGTTACTAAAGAATTTGAGATAATTTGAGAAAATCTCACAGAAACTCAGAAAATCTGAAAAATCTGAAAGAATCTTAAAGAGCCTACAAGAATCGCAAGAAATCCTAAAGAATTTTAAAAATTCTAAAGAAACTTAAATAACCTTAAAGGGCTTTAAGAATTCTTAAGAAATCTTAAGGAATCTTTAAAATCTCAAAAAGTCTGGAAGAGCCTGCCAAGGTCTGAAGGGATTTGAATCAATCTGGAAAAATCTGGTAGGATCTGGATAATATTGAAAAGTAAATGGAAGGATGTGAAAATTTAAAAAATCAATCTCAATTGAGATAGGGCGGGTGGGCGGCTGGGGGAGAATGTGAAAGAATCGAAAGAATCCTATGAGAATCTGGGGGAATCTAAGAGATGCTGAGAGAATTTGAGATAATTTGATAAAATCTAACAGAAACTAAGAGAATCTAAAGGAATAATAATAATCTAATAAAAATCTAAAAAAATCAGAGAGAACTTGAGATAATCTAAGAAAAACAATGAAAATCTAACAGAATCTAAGAGAATCTGAGAGAATTTACTATAGAGTCATAAAGAATCTGAGTGAATCTGAGAGAAACTGACAGTATCTGAAAAAACCTGAGAGAATCTGACAGAAACTGAGAGATTTCGATAGAAACTGAGATAATCTTAAAGAATATGAAAAACCTACGAGAATCTGAAAAATTCTAAAACAATCTGAAGGAATCTGAGATAATCTAAGAGATTACTACAGAATTTGAGATAATTTGATTAAATCTCGCAGAAACTGGGATAATCAGAAACAATTTGAAAAAATCTTAGAGAACCTCCAAGAATCTCATGGAATCCTAAAGAATTTTAAAAATTCTAAAGAAACTTAAAGAACCTTAAAGGGCCTTAAAAATACTTAAGGAATCTTAAGGAATCTGGAAGAGCCTGCCAAGGTCTGAAGGGATTTGAATCAATCTGGAAAAGTCTGGTAGGATCTGGATAATATTGAAAAGTAAATGGAAGGATGTAAATATTAACAAAATCAATCTCAATTGAGATAGGGCGGGTGGGGATCTGGGGGAGAATGTGAAAGAATCTAAAGAAACCTATGAGAATCTGGCGAAATCTGAGAGAATCCAAGAGATGCCTAAAGAATTTGAGATAATTTGATAAAATCTAACCGAAACTGAGGGAATCCCTACAGAGTCTTAAAGAATATGAAAGAATCTGAGAGAATCCGAATGAATCTGGAAGAATCGAGGGAATAATAATAATAATCTAATAAAAATCTAAAAGAATCAGAGGAAACTTGAGGCAATCTAAGAAAAACAATGAAAATCTGACAGAATCTAAGAGAATCTGAAAGAATTTACTATAGAGTCATTAATTATTTGAGTGAATCTGAGAGAAACTGAAAAAATGTTAAAGAAACTGAGAAAATCTGACAGTACCTGAAAAAACTTGAGAGAATCTGACAGAAACTGAGAGATCTCGATAGAAACTGAGATAATCTTAAAGAATATGAAAAACCTACAAGAATCTGAAAAATTTTAAAGAATCTGAAGGAATCTGAGATAATCTGAAGGTTACTAAAGAATTTGAGATAATTTGAGAAAATCTCGGAGAAACTGGGTAAATCTGAAACAGTCTGAAAGAATCTTAAAGAACCTCGAAAAATCTCAAGAAATTCTAAAGAATTTTAAAAATTCTAAAGAATCTTAAAGAATTCTAAAGGGCCTTAAAAATTCTTAAGGAATCTTAAGGTATCTTTAAAATCTCAAAGAATCTGAAAGAGCCTGCCAAGGTCTGAAGGGATTTGAATCAATCTGGAAAAATCTGGTAGGATCTGGATAATACTGAAAAGTCAATGCAATGATGTGAAAATTTAAAAAATCAATCTCAATTGAGATAGGGCGGGTGGGCGGCTGGGGGAGAATGTGAAAGAATCGAAAGAAACCTATGAGAATCGGGGGGAATCTGAGAGGATCTAAGAGATGCTGAGAGAATTTGAGATAATTTGATAAAATCTAACAGAAACTAAGAGAATCTGAAAGATTCTAAGAGAATCGAAAGAAATAATAATAATCTAATAAAAATCTAAAAAAATCAGAGGGAACTTGAGATAATCTAAGAAAAATAATGAAACTCTAACAGAATCTAAGAGAATCTGAGAGAATTTACTATAGAGTCATTAAGAATCTGAGTGAATCTGAGAGAAACTGACAGTATCTGAAAAAACCTGAGAGAATCTAACAGAAACTGAGAGATTTCGATAGAAACTGAGATAATCTTAAAGAATATAAAAAACCTACGAGAATTTGAAAAATTCTAAAAGAATCTGAAGGAATCTGAGATAATCTAAGAGATTACTAAAGAATTTGAGATAATTTAATTAAATCTCGCAGAAACTGGCAAAATTTGAAACAATTTGAAAGAATCTTAAAGAATTTCGAAGAATCCTAAGAAATCCTAACAAATTTTAAAAATTCTAAAGAAACTTAAAGAATTCTAAAGGGCCGTAAAAATTCTTAAGGAATCTTCACGAATCTTAAAATCTCAAAGAATCTGAAAGGGTCTGCCAGGGTCTGAAGGGATTTGAATCAATCTGGAAAAGTCTGGTAGGATCTGGATAACTCTGTTAATATAAGAAACGTACTGAAAATGACTGTTACAATTAATAATTGAATTAATGTCAATAGAACACACTGAAATCCCAAAAGATAGGACAAACGTACGATAACCGATTTATTAAAATGAGAGTAATAGGCAACCCACATTACACTTGTTTTTAATATTTAATCCAATAATTTTAGATAATTAGTGGAACGACCCTATTCGCGGACCTTTTCTCTTTCGAATAGAGCAACTTTTAATATTTTCCCCATTTTCAAATAAAATCTCAGTGACATAACAATAAAATGTATTCATTATTCACTATATTTACACTTCAACATCAAAACAGACTAAATTTACAGATAATAAATCTGATGAAAAATTCCGTATATCATCCGAGTTCATTAATTCAGTGGCATTAACCTACAATTATAACTGCAAAATAGCGATAACATCAAAGCACATCCACAAATCGAAAACTATTGGCAATAAAAACGTTAATTTTTGCTGCGGATCACCATACAAAATCACAAAACACACATCCAGTGCCAATAAAATTAATTTCACCAGAATTTGTTTATTAGTACAAGCACATACATTATCTAAAAATACGAATTATATAAATTCCGCGATTTTTCCTCGCAACTAAAAGCGTTGTAAATTCCACCAGTTTACATTTCGCTTTGCGCCAAATCAACCAAACCACCCCTCTACATGCTCACAGTATAACTCACTTCTAAAATTAATACCTATACCTCCCCCAGTCGACTTTTTCCCAACCCTTCCGTGCCACCTAATCACATTAAGCCCAAATTGACTTTAATAAAGTAATTAAAATCGAACGTCCCTTATCGCCGCTGCGACTCAATTGAATAAAACTCTAATTAGACCTGATCTCTTCTTTCATCTCCTGAAAGCCGGTACAGAAGCCAACATTCTTATTAATAGAGAAATCCCCAGCCGTAAGAACCCTCATTAAAAATAAAATCCGGCATGAGAGGCAACGATATTTTTTAATCACGCTGCACTCCCAGACAAAGCAGACACGTTTTTCGACCTTCCATTAATAGCTGAGTAGTTGTCCCTGGGTGCACCTTTGAAAGCTGCATCCGTAAATCGAGCTTTGAGGAGATAAAGCGGTAACAGATGGCGACAAGAGGGGTGATACGCGTTTTCTGACCAAAAGCACTGCTACTTGGGAAAGTACACAGGGTTGCAAGAAATGTAAAATTGTATTGAATTAGGGGCGAAGTTACTGGGGCCGCTCAGGTACGGGATGCAAATTCGCATTACAATGTATAGATAACAGACTAAATAGAGTAAATCAAGGGGTGAATTTGTTTTATTGACGTTCTAATTGGAGCGTATTATGTTTAGGGGAGACTTAACGGCTCTGTAAACTTGGAGATAATGGGGGAGATTTGGATTCTGTTATTTGGGGTGTGAGTGTGATACTTTTAGGTTCGTAAGTTTAATCAAATAAGGAGGTGACAAGGAGGAAGTGCTGGAAGCGGTTTGAAGATAATCATTGATCGGTAATTAAGCATCTTTATTGGTGAATGTGTACATTGTTTGAAATTTACAGAGAAAAGATGAAGGAATTTACACGAAAATAAACATTAAAGCAAATTTAGTTTGTTTATATATTTTTCAAGGGAAGAAAAATAGCAAAGAAACAAGTAAAAATTTTTTACATCTAATAGAATTTTTTGCGTGTAATTGAAAATGTGTCTACAAATTTTTTATTTTTTAATTCAGCCGCGGTTGAAAAACAACGTTAAACAAAAAGCTGTATGTTTTCCAAACCCGTGTAAGTTTTTTACTTAGCCGGTAATGTTTTTCAAACTTAAAAAAATATCGGAATATCGGATATATTTCATCAGGATGTTTTAATTTCATAATCAAATATTTTATCTTTAATACACTTATACCCGCTTACGGATTGTAATACATAATTTGACGAAGGGTTTAATTAATGCCTCTGGACGTTTTCTAGCTCGCAGGGTGTGAAAGGGTATCGGATTTAAATAAGTTATCTTTTTTTTTAATTTTTTAAACATTGACACTCCTGAAAAATCACAACGTCCTATATTTTTGACCGAAACCAAACTAACATGGATTCCATCTTAAGAATTATCCATCATGACTAGAAAACTTCAGGAAATCGAATGGTAATGACCAGAAGTTGGAATCGAATGTTGTTCCAGAGTTATGAGCAGTGAAATTTGAAATTTTCTTTATAACTATCGATTTAAGGAAATGCCGCAAACGAACTCTAGAAAATGAATCTCAGTCAGATGGGATTTTTTTTTACCCATATTTTCGAAATCGTTCTGTCAACGAATGTTTCAAATTTAATCTATCTCCCTTAAATAGACACCAATTTTTTTCAAAATTGGTATCTTTCCTAAATAGAGCACCCTCAATAAGAAATTGGCTTCAAAAATATTGTCTGGCGCATCCTGATTTTTTTTTTAATTTTTTGACAATTGACATTCCCGAAAATTTAGACCTTTATTACATATTTTGTCCATATCCTCAAACGAATAAAGAATCTGAAATAACCTGAAACAGTCGTGAGGGTTCCCAATGTTTTTTTTTTTTTGTAAAAGTTGAAATTGGAAGAGAATCTAAAAAAAGAAAGATTCTGAAAGTCACTTTCAGATTCTCTCTGGTTTTTTCATCATTTTTCCGATTCTCTGTTTCTTTTAGATTCTCTGAAATTATCTCAAATTTTCTCAGAATCTCTTATATTTTCTCAGATTCCCTCAGATTCTTTCAGAATTTTTCAGATTCTCGTAGGTTTTTCAGATCTCTCCAAATTCTCTCAATATCAGTCAGTTTGCCTCAGTTTCTACCAGATTCTCTCAGTTTTTCTGATATTCTTTCAGTTTCCTATACATTCTTCATTCAGATTCTTTCAGAGTCTCCCAGATCCGCTCAGATTCTCCTTGATCCTTTCAGATTCTTATAGACTCTATAGTAAGTTCTCTCGGATTATCTTAGTGTTTTTTTTTTTAGATTATCTCAAATTATCCCAGATTCATCCAGATTCTGAAAGACACTTTCAGATTCTCTCTGGTTCTTTCGTAATTTTTCAGATTATCCCAGGTTCTATTAGATTCTCTCAAATTATCTCAAATTTTCTCAGAATCTCTTCCGTTCTCTTAGATTCTCTCAGATTCTTTCAGAATTTTTCAGATTCTTTTAGATTTTCTCAATTTATGGCAAATTCTTTTAGTTTCTGTTAGATTCCCTCAGATTCTTTCAGATTTTGTCAGATTTTCTCAGTTTCTCTGACATTCTCTCAGTTTCTCTGACATTCTCTCAATTTCTCTGAGATTCATCCAGTTTCTCTCAGATTCTTTCAGATTCTTAAAGACTCTATAGTAAAACTTTGGTTTTTCTTAGATTATATCAAATTCCCCCAGATTTTTTAAAATTTGAAAGACGCCTTCAGATTCTCCCTGGTTCTTACATAATTTTTCAGATTTTCTCAGTTTCCATTAGATTCTTTCAAATTATCTCAAATTTTCTCAGAATCTCTTAGATTTTCTCAGATTCCCTCAGATTCTTTCAGAATTTTTTTTCAGATTCTCGTAAGTTTTTTTAGATTCTTCCAAATTCTCTCAATGTCGGTCAGTTTGTTTTAGTTTCTGCCAGATTCTCTCAGTTTTTCTGATATTTTTTCAGTTTCCTTCACATTCACTCAGATTCTTTCAGAGTCTCCCAGATCCTTTCAGATTCTCCTAGATTCTTTCAAATTCTTAGAGACTCTATAGTAAATTCTCTCGGATTCTCTTAGTTCTTTTTAGACTATCTCAAATTCTCCCAGATTCATCCAGATTCTGAAAGACACTTTCAGATTTTCTCTGGTTCTTTCATAATTTTTCAGATTATCTCATTTTCTTCCAAATTCTCTCAAATTTCTCTCTCGGTTCTCTTAAATTCCCTCAGTCTTTCAGAATTTTTTAGATTTTCATAGTTTTTTTCGGATTCTTTCAGATCCTCTCAATTTCTGTCAGATTCTCTTAGTCTCTGTCAGATTCTCTCAGTTTCTCTGCGATTCTCCCATTTTCTCTGAGATTTTTTCAGTTTCTCTTAGATTCTCTCAAATTCTCCCAGTCTCTCAGATCCTTTCAGATTTTTAAAGACTCTATAGTAGATTCTCTCAGATTCTCTTAGTTTTTTTAGATGGTCTCAAATTCCTCCAGATTTATTCAGATTCTGAAAAACTCTTTCAGATTCTCTGTTGTTCATTCATAATTTTTCAGGTACTGTCAGTTACTATTAGTTTCTATCAAATGATCTCACATTTTCTTAGAATCCCTTAGATTCTCTCAGGTTCTTTCAAAATTTTTTTGATTCTCATAGGTTTTTTCAGATTCCTTCAGATTCTCTCAATCTCTGTCGGATTTTCTTAGGTTCTGTTAGATTCCTTCAGTTTTTAAAGACTCTTTCATATTTTCTCAGAATCTCAAAGAAACTGAGAGAATTTGACAGAAACTAAGACAAGTGACAGAGATTGAGAGAATTTTAAATAATCTGAAAAAAACCTACGAGAATCTGAAAAATTCTGAAAGAATTTGAGGGAATCTGAGAAAATTTAAGTGATTTTGAGAAAATTTGAGAGAATCTAACAGAAACTGAGAGACTCTGAAAAACTATGAAAGAACGAGAGAGAATCTGAAAAATCTTTCAGAATTTGAAAAAATCTGGAGGAATTTTAGATAATCTAAGAAAAACTAAGATTCTGCTAGAGATCTTTAAGAATCTGAGAAAATCTGAAAAATTCTAAGAGAATCTGAGAGAAATTGAAAGAATCTCAGAGACTTCTGAGAAAATTTGAAGTAATTTGAGAGAATCAGCAGAATCTGAGATAATCTTAAAAATTATGGATGAACCAGAGACAATCTAAAAATGTTTTCCAGAATCCTAAAGAATCTAGAAGAATTTCAGATAATCTAAAAAAACTAAGAGAATCCGAGAAAATCTACTATAGGGTCTTTAAGAATCTGAAATAATCTACGAGAATCTGAGAGAATCTCACAGAAACTGAGACAAACTGACAGAGATTGAGAGAATTTTAAATAATCTGAAAAACCTAAGAAAAACTGAAAAATTCTTAAAGAATCTGAGGGAATCTGGGAAAATCTAAGGGATTCTGAGAAAATTTGAGAGAATCTAGCAGAAACTGAAAGAATCTGAAATATTATGAAAGAACCAGAGAGAATCTGAAGGCGACTTCAGCATTCGAAAGAATCTGGAGGAATTCGAGATAATCTAAGAAAAATTAAGATTCTACTATAGAGTGTTTAAGAATCTAAGAGAATCTGAAAAATTCTGAGAAAATCTGAGAGAAATTGAAAGAATCTCAGAGAAACGGACAGATTCTGACAAAATCTAAAGAATCTAAGAGAATCTGAGAGAAACTAAGATAATCTTCCAGAAACTGAGAGAACCTTAAAAATTCTGGAAGAATCTGAACGAATCTAAGAGAAACTGAGAGAATCTAAAAAATTATGAAAGAACCAGAGAGAATCTGAAGGCGACTTTCAGAATTTGAAAGAATCAGGAGGAATTTGAGATAATTAACAAAGAATAAGATTCTGCTATAGAGTCTTTAAGAATCTGAGAGAATCTGGAAGAATAACAGAGAAACTGAGAGAATCTCAAAAAAACTGAGAGAATCTGACAGAATCTAAGAGAATTTGGCAGAAACTAAGAGAATCTGACATAAATAGAGAGAATCTGAAAGAATCTGAAAAACTTATGAG
The DNA here is from genome assembly GCF_036711695.1 of Zophobas morio. NCBI lineage: Eukaryota > Metazoa > Arthropoda > Insecta > Coleoptera > Tenebrionidae > Zophobas > Zophobas morio. The sequence goes on from NW_026972115.1 coordinate 2,875,654, forward strand.
AATCCAAAAAATTTTGAATAAATCTGAGGGAATCTAAGAGAACGGAAGAAATTCTGAGAAAGTTTAAGATAATTTGAGAGTCTAACAGAAACTGAGATAATCTGAAAAATTATCTAAGAATGAAAGAGAATCTGAAGGCGTCTTTCAGAATTTGAAAGAATCTGTAGGAATTTGAGATAATCTAAGAAAAACTAAGATTCTACTATAGAGTGTTTAAGAGTCTGAGAGAATCTGAAAGAATAACAGAGACTCTGAGACAATCTCAAAAAAACTGAGAGAAAATGACAGAATCTAAGAGAATTTGGCAGAAACTAACAGAATCTGACATAAATAGAGAGAATCTGAAAGAATCTGAAAAACTTATGAAAATTCAAAAAATTTTGAAAAAATCTGAGGGAATCTAAGAGAACGGAAGAAATTCTGAGAAAAATTGAGATAATTTGAGAATCTAACAGAAACTGAGATAATCTGAAAAATTATCTAAGAATGAAAGAGAATCTGAAGGCGTCTTTCAGAATTTAAAGGAATCTGGAGGAATTTGAGATAATTTAAGAAAAACTAAGATTCTACTATAGAGTGTTTAAGAATCTGAGAGAATCTGAAAAATTGTAAGAGAATTTGAGAGAAACGGAAAGAATAACAGAGAAATTGAGAGAATCTCCAAGAGACTGAGAGAACCTGACAGAATCTTAGAGAATCTAGTAAAAACTAAGACAGCCTGACAGAAATTGAGAGAATTCGAAAGGATCTGAAAAACCTATGAGAATCTGACAAATTTTGAAAGAATCTGAGAGAATCTGAGAAAATCTAAGAGATTGTGAAAAAATTTGAGATAATTTGAGAGAATCTAATAAAAACTGAGAGAATCTGAAAAATTAGGAAAGAATTAGAGAGAATCAGAAGGCGTCTTTCAGAATTTGAAAGAATCTGTAGGAATTTGAGATAATCTAAGAAAAACGAAGATTCTACTATAGAGTGTTTAAGAGTCTGAGAGAATCTGAAAGAATAATAGAGAAACTGAGACAATCTCAAAAAAACTGAGAGAAAATGACAGAATCTAAGAGAATTTGGCAGAAAATAAGAGAATCTGACATAAATTGAGAGAATCTGAAAGAATCTGAAAAACCTATGAGAATCTAAAAATTCTGGAAAAATCTGAGAGAATCTAAGAGAACGGATGAAATTCTTAGAAAATTTGAGATAATTTGAGAAAATCTAAAAGAAACTGAAATAATCTGAAAAATTATCTAAGAATCAGAAAGAATCTAAAGGCGTCTTTCAGAATTTGAAAGAATCTGGTGGAATTTGAGATAATTTAAGAAAAACTAAGATTCTCCTATAGAGTGTAAGTATCTGAGAGAATCTGAAAAATTTTAAGAGAATTTGAGAGAAACGGAAAGAATAACAGAGAAATTGAGAGAATCTCAAAGAAACTGAGAGAATCTAGCAAAAACTAAAAGAACCTGACAGAAACTGAGAGAATTTGAAAGAATCTGAGAGAAACTGAAGGAATCTCAGAGAAACTGAGAGAATCTGACAGAAACTAAGAGAAACTGACAGAGAATGAGAGAATTCGAAATAATCTGAAAAATTTTGAAAGAATCTGAAGGAATCCGAGAAAATCTAAGAGATTCTGAGGAAATTTGAGACAATTTGAGATAATCTAGCAAAAACTGAAAGAATCTAAAAAATTATGAAAGAAGCAGAGAGAATCTGAAGGCGTCTTTCAGAATTTGAAAGAATCTGGAGGAATTTGAGATAATCTAACAAGGAATAAGATTCTACTATAGAGTCTTTAAGAATCTGAGAGAATTTGAAAAATTCTGGGAAAATCTGAGGCGAACTGAAAGATTCTGGAAAAATCTGACAGAAACTGAGATAATCTGAATGAATCTGAAAAACCTATGAGAATCTGAGAGATTACTAGACTACAGTAAATCTAATGTTAGAAATCGGAATCTATGCCGCTCTAGAGTTATGATCTGTCAAATTTTTGATTTTAAATTTAAAAAGTACTTCGTGTAAAATAATGAAAATTTTCAATAACTGACACCAGAAAAGGATTTCGCGGTGACTAATTTTTTTCGAACTCAACATATCGCTAAAAATTTCGCACTTAAATAATATTAATCTCTTAAACGGGCACCGATTTGTGTGAAAATTACTCTCTTTACTAATTCGAGCCTCCTGAGCAAGAATCGGGCTTCAAAAATTGTCTCTGGGTCGTTTTCATTCCTCTTTTTTATTTTTTAACCATTAAGACTCGTGAAAAATGTATGTATGTATGTTTTTTTTGTACAATTTTTTGAAACCCATCCTACTCCCGAAATTTCGGATTTATTTAGCTTTCTCACTTAAACCGACACCGATTTATGTCAAAATTGCGATCTTTTCGCATTCTCTTCTCCTGAACAAGAATTGAGACCCCAAACTGTCTCCAGGTGGTCCTGATTTTTTGTTAATTTGACCTGACCTGACCTGAGCAGCATTTTAAATTATGTAAAAATCCAAAAATGGTGTTTCAAAGTACTTCGGACCTATTAATTAACGTTTTCGTCCTCGGCTCGGTCCAAGACCGCGCACTCCGCCTCATCAAACCCATTCTTTCGCTGCATCGCCATTAAGCATCGCCCCTCCGAATGAAAATGTATTCCTTTATTAACGAGCAGCTCCGGCGTCCGACTTCGTTTTTCCATGTATCTCCCATTCGCATTCAATTCAGGAAGTTTTATTCTTCGTCGTTATTCCGAACAGGCAATAAAAACATCGACAACTATCATTTCGAGGCCATTCTGTATCGCCGCCAGAGAGCGCCCTTCAATCTTTTCCGCCAATACAAGTCGGAAAAAATCGGTCCCCTTTTGTGTTCGTCAAAGTAGCGGTGACTGGGAATCACAACACGTTATTAGATATAATTTCCCCGGGCATAAAAACGGATCCCCCGCGCAATTTACAATCTTTTGATGTTTATTATCATTACGGCTTGTCGTCGGGCGAGAATTATCCCGTGGAAATGAAGCGGGAAAGATCGAATATATAATAAAAAAGCGTTTTAGGCCGCGCGGATTTAAGGCGGCGGAAAAATGACGTCGTAAAAACAATTACGGGAAAAAAAGAGAAGAGGAGGAAAACAAATAGGTTCCGCTCGGTGTATTGTCCTGACGAGAGTAATCATTTTCGGAGAGCAGAAACGGAACGGAATATAAATTCTCAAATCGGGAGAGTAATAATGGATAAGGAGATTACTTTCGAGCACGAACTTTTCTTTCTACGCACATACTGCTCGCCACGCGAGCGCTAAAAAATCCCGACCGTTTTAGCGGCGGTTTAAGCCGGCGCCGTAAAAACAATTACGGGAAAAAAGGAGAAGAGGGAATAAATAGGTTCCGCTCAGTGTATTGTCCTGCCGGTTGTAATTATTTTCATTGTGTCGGAGCGGAATCGGGCGCAAATTGTCAAATCGGTAATAGAGTTAGGGAGATGGGCTTTAAAGGAGCGGCGAGATTTATGGGGGAAAAAACGAAGAATTGTGGCTTGTTTTATTCAACAGGAAGGACGATTGAACGGAGGAAGTTTATAGACAAAGTGCTTAGGGACCAAACAGGAATTATGCAAAATGGGCCAACAGAATATTGGCCTGATTCGTTAAACTCGGGTGATCAATAAAACATGAGGTACAACATGGAGAAACGGAGAAACTTCGCGAGACCTTAGGAGTTTTCTGTTTCGCGAAAAAGAACAAGCGGGAAGTTTGCGAGAGTTGGAGTTAAGGGGGTTCGGGGAAAGATCAAGCTCGGATGTACAGTTATGGATATCTCCAAGAACTTATTCTAATTTTTTTCTTCGTTTAATAACACAGAAACATACATCAGAAATGTAGAAAAATTTTAGAAAATAGTTGTATAAAAACGTCTCAGTTAAAATGCGAGCATAGCGAGCACGTTCAGGTGTAATTTAAAACACTATTTATTGGTGTCCCTAAGAAGCTAAATTATTAAAAACAATTTTGTTGTTGTTTAAAATTGGAAAATCGAAAAATTGAAAAATCAGAACATTTATATATTAGAACGTCAAAAAAACGAAAAACCGAGGAATCCAAAAATTGATACATCGAAGAATGGAAAAAATCGAAAAATTGAAAAATTGAAAAATCAGGAAATTGGTTTCCTCAAATTCTCTCCGAATCCTTCAATTACCTCCGGATTGTCTCCGAATTTCTATCAGATTCTCCCAGGCTCTATCAGATTTTCTCAAATTTCTTCATATTCTTCCAAATTTTTTCAGAATCTCTCAGTTTCTCTCACATTCCCTCAAATTACTCAAGTTCCCTCAGATTTCCTAAGATTGTCTCGGATTTCTTCAGATTCTTTCCCCACTTCTCACATTCTCCCAGATTCCTTCAACTTCTCGCAGATTCCCTCAGATTGTCTCACTAACCTTCATCATTTTTCTCTTCTTTCAGATCATTTCAGGTTCTTCCAAATCCTTCAGATACTTTCACATTTTTTAGATTCTTTCTATTCTGTCTTTCAGATTTTAACAGATTCTCTTAGATTCCTGCAGATTCTCTCAGATTCTCTCAGATTCCTTCAGATTTTTTGGGATTAACCCAGATTCATCTTTCAGATTATTTCAGATCCAAAAAAAAATTTCCAGATCGTTTTAGTTCCTTTCAGATCCCTGCAAACTCTTCTTGATTCTTCCAGTTTACTCTAAAATCTTATAGATTTTTCTAGATTATCTCAGATTCTCAAGGGTTCTTCCAGATATCCTCTGATTCTCACAGATTCTCTCAGATTCTTCAGGTTTTCTTCTAGATTCATATAGATGATTCTAGATTTTTCCGATTCTAACAGGTTCTTCGGATTTTTTATTCAGATTTTCTCAGCTCCTCTCAGATTCTCTGAAATGCTTTTAGATGCTCTCAGATTCTCTTAGATTCCATCAGACTCCTTCAGACGCATTTAGATTCTTTCACATTCTCTCAGATTCTTTCAGATATTCTCAGATTTTCGTAAAACTGAAATATCTGAAAATTAAGAAATCGAAAGTTGAAAAATCTAGTTGCTGAAGAATCAAAAACTTGAAAAATCTCAACTGAAAAGTCGAGAAAATGCAAAATCGAAAAATTGAAGAATCAAAAACCCAAAAAATCCCAAAGCTAAAAAAGCTATCGCAAAATTGGGAAATCGAAAGTTGAAATATCGAAAAATCCATAAATCGATGAATAGAAAAACTGAGAAGTTAAAAAATCGAAGAAAAAGTGAAATATCAAAAACCTAAAAAATTTAAAAATTTAAAAATTGAAGTAAAGTAAAGTGAAAAATAGAAAAATCGAGGAATCGAGAAATATTTTGAAATCGATACATCGAAAATTCGAAAAATCGATAAATGAGAAAATCAAAAAATTGAAGAATCAAGAAGTCGAAAAATCGAGAAATCAAATAATCAACAGTAATTAAAGAATCGAACAATTGAAAAATCGTACAACTGCAATATAGGAAAATTGAGAAATCGAATGATGAAAAATCGAGAAAACGAAGAACCGAAAAATTTAAAAATCTCGAAATTGAAAATTTATAAAATCGAAAAATGGAAAAATCCCAAAACTGAAATATCGACAAATCCGTAAAGCGATGAATCGATGATCGAAAAACTGAAAAATTGAAAAATCGAAGAAAAAATGCAATAACAAAACCTTGAAAAATCGGAAAAATGAAAAAATAAAAAATTGAAAAGTCGAAAAATTGAAGAACCGAAAAACTGAAAAATCGATAAATCGAGAAATCGGAACATCAAAAATTAGAGAAATAGAGAAATGGGAAAACCAAAAAATTCAAGAATCAAAAACTCGATAAATCGAAAAATCGAATAATCAATAATAATCATTAAAGAATTGAAAAACTGAAAAATCCCAACACTGAAATATCGAAAAATCCATAAATCGTTGAATCGATAAATCGAAAATCTGAAAAATTGAAAAATCGAAGAAAAAATTAAATAACAAAAACTTGAAAAATCGGAAAAATGAAAAATTAAAATCCTGAAGAATTGAAATACTGAAAAATCGAAAAATCGAGAAATCGGAACATCGAAAATTCGAGAAATCAAGAAATGGGGAAACCAAAAAATTCAAGAATCAAAAACTTAGAAAAATCGAAAAATCGAATAATCAATAATTATTGAAGAATTGAAGAACTGCAAAATCGTAAAACTTAGATATCGGAAAATTGAGAAATCGAAAGTTGAAAAATGGAGAAAATGAAGAATCAAAAAATTGCAAAATCTGGAAAATGAACAACTGGAAATTTAAAAAATCGAGAACTGGAAAAATCAAAACATAAATATCGAAGAATCCATAAAAAATTTAAAAATCGAAGAAAAAGTGAAATATCAAGAACCTGAAAAATTGTAAAAATAAAAAAATAAAAAATTGAAAAATCGAAAAATTGAAGAATTGGAAAACTGAGAAATCGAAAAATCGAAAAATCGGAACATCAAAAATTAGAGAAATAGAGAAATGGGAAAACCAAAAAATTCAAGAATCAAAGACTCGAAAAATCAAATAATCAATAATTATTATTATTAAAAAAATGAAAAACTGAAAAATTGTAAAACTAAAATATCGCAAAATTGAAAAATCGAAAGTTGAAATATAGAAAAATCCATAAATCGATGAATAGAAAAACTGAGAAATTAAAAATCAAAGAAAAAGTGAAATATCGAAAACCTAAAAACTCTGAATAATTAAAAATTAAAAAATTGAAAAATAGAAAAATTGATGTGAAGTGAAAAATACAAAAATACAAAAATTGAGGAATCGAGAAATCAAGAAATCGAAACATCAAAAACTCGAAAAATCGAATAATCAATAATTATTAAAGAAATGAAAAACTGAAAAATCCCAACATTGAAATATCGAAAAATCCATAAATCGTTGAATCGATAAATCGAAAAACTGAAAAATTGAAAAATCGAAATTAAATAACAAAAACTTGAAAAATCGGAAAAATGAAAAATGAAAAAATTGAAAAGTCGAAAAATCGAAGAAAAAATGAAATGACAAAAATTTGAAAAATCGGAAAAATAAAAAATTAAAAAATTGAAAAGTCGAAAAACTAAAGAACTGAAAACTGAAAAATCGAAAAATCGCGAAATCGGCACATCAAAAATTAGAGAAATAGAGAAATGGGAAAACCAAAAAAGTTCAAGAATCAATAACTCAAAAAATCGAAAAATCGAATGATCAATAATAATTATTAAAGAATTGAAAACCTGAAAAATCGTAAAACTGAAATATCGGAAAATTGAGAAATCGAAAGTTGAAAAATCGAGAAAATGAAGAATCGAAAAATTGTAAAATCTGGAAAATGAACTGGAAATTTTAAAAATCGAAAAATGGAAAAATCCCAAAAGTAAATTATCGAAGAATCCACAAAAAATTGAAAAATCGAAGAAGAAGTGGAATATCAAGAACCTGAAAAATCGGAAAAATGAAAAAATAAAAAAATGAAAAATCGAAAAATTGAAGAATTGAAAAATTAGGAAATCGAAAAATCCAGGAATCGAGAAATCAAGAAATAGAAACATCGAAAGTTTGAGAAATCGAGAAATGAGATATTAAAAAATTTAAGAATGAAAAAGTAAAAAAATCGAGAAATCGAATAGTCAATAATAATTGAAGAATCGAAAAATTTAAAAATCTGGAAATTGAACAATTGAAAATTTAAAAAATCGAAAAATGGAAAAGTCCCAAAACTGAAATATCGAAAAATTCATAAATCGATGAATAGATAACCTGAAAAATTTAAAATCGAAGAAAAAGTGAAATAGAAAAAACCTGAAAAATCTGAAAAATGAAAAATTAAAAAATTTAAAAATCGAAAAATTGAAGAATTGAAAAATGGAGGAATCGAGAAATCAAGAAATCTAAAAATCGAAAATTCGAAAAATCGAGAAATTGAAGAATGAAAAAGTCGTAAAAACGAGAAATTGAAAATCAATAATTGAATCGAAAAATTAAAAAATCAGAAAATGATTGAAATCATGAAATATCGGAAAATTGAGAAATCGAAAGTTGAAAAATCCAGAAATGAAGAATCGAGAAAGTGAAAAATTTCAACTGAAATATCGAAAAATTGAAAATCTAGTAATAATTCAAAAATTAAATTCGAGAAAATGCAAAATCCAAAAATTGAAGGATCAAAAAAGTTGAAAAATCAAGAAATCGAAGACTCGAAACGTCGAATATCCGAAAAAAGAGGAATCGAAAAATTATTATACAATTATGATTTTTTTCCAAAAATTTCGATGTCTCGTCTAAAAACTCAACACGGATTCATAAACTACACATGTAGGAGTATATTACGTATGTAAAATTTAAAATACATCTACAAAGTCGAAAAACTGAAAAATTCCAAAATTGAAAAATCGAAACATTTATACGATTAGAACATCCAAAAATCGAAAAACCGAGGAATCCGAAAATTAATACATCGAACAATTGAAACATCCAGAAATTGAAACATGAAAAGATCAAAAAATAGAAAAATTTAAAAACTTGGAAATTGAACATTGAAAATTCAGAAAATTGAAAAATGGAAAATTCCAAAACGGAAACATCGAAAAATCCATAAATCGATGAATAGAAAAACTGAAAAATTGAAAAATCTTATAAAAAGTGAAATATCAAAAACCTGAAAAATCGTAAAACTGAAATATTGGAAAATTGAAAAATTCGAAAATTTAAATGCCCTAAAACTGGAAAATCGAAACATTTATATTAGAAAATCGAAAAATCAAGAAGCCGACAAATCGAAAAATTACAACATCGAGATTCGAAACATGAAAACATCGAAAAATCGAAAAATTAGAAAATTTGGATATTGAACAATTGAAAATTTAAAAACTCGAGAAATGGAAAAATCCCAAAACTGAAATTTCGAAAAATCCATAAATGGACTAATCGAAAAACTGAAAAATTGAAAAATCGAAGAAAAAGTTAATATCAAAAACCTAATACAGAAATGGGGAAATCCAAAAATTGAAGAATCAAAAAGTGGAAGAATCGAAAAATCGAAGGATTTCAAGACTAAAATATCGCAAAATTGAGAAATCTAAAGTTGAAAAATCAGGAAATCGAAAACTCGAAAATCCGAAAAAAAGAAAAATTCAAAAATTGTTATACAAATCTCGATCTCGAGTAAAAACTCAACGGATTCATAAACTACACGTGTAGGAGTATATGATATGACAATATTTAAAATACCATGTTGATGGGGATTATTAGACAAAATAAATCAAAAATCACAGTCGACAAATTTATTCCAGTTACAGGGTAATGAATAATTAATGTCTTGCTATTTAAATTCTCCGGTCGAATTTGAATAATTTTTTCCTTTTTTAATGAAAAGAGTTTTTAAAATTGCTCCTGTGACCTATTGCATCATACTTAAGTACGTCGAGTTTAATTAAAAAAAAATTATGTGACTGAATTTAGTAAAAAATTTAAATTGTCACCGCCGTAATATTCTGGAATTTTTAGAACGTAATTGCCTCAAGACTTCTTTCTCCAAAAATTTATTCTGGCTACAACGTTATGAATACTAAATACTAATGTCGAAGAAGTGTTTTTAAAATTGTTTTTTTTTTTAATAATTTCAATATTATCATATTGGCACTGCCTCTAAATACTAAATGAAACCGTTATTTTGAGAATTAACTTGTTGAAATTCTGTTTACAAACAAATGAAAGTTTATTTGAAAGCACGCACAACGTTATCAGGTAATTGTATTCGTTTTTAATTGAAAAATAGCAGAATTAACTACCTTACGACAGTTATTACCCATTCAATTCGGCACTAAACATTTCAATTGCACGCTCATTCATAATAAATAACCCATAGCAACAGAGAAACCCAAATCCTTGCAGTTATACATTTAACGATCCTGATGGTCGTTACGAATAAAAATTAACAATTTTTTTATTCTATTTTATTAAATGATGATTACAAGACTTGAAACTATTCTAAGTTCGAATATAATAAAATAACGTTAGACTTTTCTAAGTCCGGACAAAATATAAAAGTAAAATATTTTATGATAAGACGGGAACGGTGTTACGGTATGATTTGAGACTTTTGACTGCAGATCACGACTCGAATGTTGAATACTTGAGTGTCGAATACTTGAATGAATCTTCTGTTCGTTCTTCTCCCTTATATACTGAGGTTTGACCTCCTTTGGCGAAGATAAGCTGCACATGGGCTGATGTAAGAGCTTGCATCAGAATTACAGGTCAACCAAGGGTCGAGGGTTGATAAGGAGTACGAAACAAAGAAAGTTCGTTGCTCTAAGACGAATGTGCGTTGCATCTAGAAGTAGGCCAGTGATAACGAGTGCGTTAGCCTCAGGGTTAGAGGTCACTTCGGCAGGGTTGATAACATAAGCGAAGAAGGTTCATTGATCTAAGACGAAATGCGGTGCATCGGGAACCAAGTCGAATAAAATGTTAATAATGGAGTCTTCGGACATAACACCTCCCTCCGTAAGTCTCTTCACTCCGAGAAGAGTATCATAGTCTTCATTTAGTTGAAATCGATGCCAGTGGGATGTCGCTTTGATGGACAATTTCTTCGGAGTGGTCATCGGTTTCGATATGAATTGACGATCTTCATGACACATTGGAGTAGATGAAGATTTGAGGACAGCAGGAACCTGGTTGTGGTGGACTGAAACCCGTGAAGTATCCAGTGGGATCTTTAAGTAGTCCAAATTTAAAACATGTTATATAAAGGAGATATAATCACAATAGTGATCACATCGAAGGTCCTCAAATGTCGAATAAAACTGGATGACATCTTTCATTTGCTTGTAGCTTGGTCAAAACTTTGACTTCATAAGATGGACTCTCATATAGGGATGGTATCATCTCGAAATATAGTAGGGTGTCTTCTCCAAGTTCTTTACATCGTTCTATACTGTTTATTTTCAAGTAGTGCCTATTATTCTCAGCTAATGCAACATATCTTGATTCCGAAATGATTGCATGAAAAATTATCTTTAAATGGAATCGAGTATAAAATAATGGTAAACAGTATATTTTTCCTTTTGAACTAATGTAATCCTCAAAACAAAATTAAATCTTTTGTTTGTTTGCTAAAAGCTTCTAAATGTATTAAATCAAAAACGTTTGATAGATGTGAATATTCGCATCCAAAGTTGTAAATGTTGAGAAATTAAATTCAACTGATTCCAAAGAATTTCAGCTTTGATAATTGAAGGATGCAATATCTTTAGTTTATCAGAAGTAATACTTTCTAAAATGTCACATAATTCTGACTCAATTAACATAAGTGATTCAAGCAACTGTTCGTAAGTATGTACTTGAATATTGAAATGATAAGTAATGTCTACGATCTTATTGATTTCCTTTTGGACATTTTTTTTTTTTTTGTTTTAAAGGTTCGTTCATCAATTCGCAACTTTTAGACAGTATAGTTAAATTTACTAATACTCGAAGTGGCTGCTTGTATTTGATTTCTTAAATATAAAGTGTCGCGATCGACCCTTTGTTATTTGTTTATTAATTAATCAATACATCCTCAAATTGCAGGATCAAGATTACATTTAATTGCTTTCCAAATTGCATCTAAACCGTGTAAAATTGATAAAATATTTTCGTTTTCTTAAAATGCTGAAACAAGCAAGTTTAAATTAATTTTCAATTATCGTTCATCATTCTAAACATTTGTTGGTGTAATGAAAGACAACCAGTGGTGGTTTTTGCAATAGCAAAAATTATTATGAATAATTCTTAATAAAACTGTAGGTATAACATCCAAAGTATCGATAGTTACTTTCAAATTATCCATTCGGTTCAAAGTTTCAGGCTTTATCATAAACATAAAATTTCTCTTAAACCTTGTAAAAATAATTGATAATGTCCTGTTGCAAACATGCTTGACTTAAAAATAATTAAATAACTAATAACGATTTATTTTAATCAGTTTTTTATTATATATTTTTTTATACTAGTAGTTTCAGTTTAAGATTTTTCTAATTCTCAATGTAAATAAAATTATTTCACTTGTTTTACAAACTCAATATTATGAAAATTATTCTTTAAAATATTTAAAACTACTTACAAGTTCAAATACAATAAATTTGAAATGAAATAAAATAAATTATTTTATTAATGATGCATTGCAATTCCATCAAGCAATATTCTTTTTATACAAATTATCCCTTTGTGTTTTTGTTTCCTTTCTATACTTACTAACTCTGGGAAATAAAGATTTTTTTAATTTTTATTGTAAGTTACTTCAAAGTAAAAGGAATTAAACTTATTTTAGTTAAGTAGATTTACAAAATGACAAGTTTAACTTTACATGATACATAGGTAATATTTTCCATATTTTCCTTCCCAAACATTTTCTTTTTCTGAATCTTCTAAGAAATATTTCAATTTTTCAAAAATAATTGTAAATCAATAACAGTAAAAGTAAATACTAGAATTTAAATAGAGCTTCCGAGAGTTTTCTTAATTTTCATGATTTAAAATTTTGAAATGGTAACTGTAACTTTAATGATTTATTATAGTGCTATAAAAAAGATCTTTTGTGTATACGTTATTTGTTTACTTTTTTTTTGTTAATTGTAAATTACCCGAAAGTAAAAGGAAGTAAATTTGTTCTCTTAGCTTCACTTCTTAGAGTTATGAAATAACGAGTTTCATTTCAATGTGATTAATTATATTGTCGTCAAACAATACTTTCTATACCCAAAGCTTTTCTTTTTATTTTAATACTTTAATAATTATTTTAGTTTTTCAAATAAGTATAATTGTAAATTATTAATCGTGAAAGTAAATACTAAAATTTAAATACAGTTATAATTTTATTAATTACAAAAATGTTTACCAAAAAAAATAATGATAGATAAATAATAATTAACGTTGTTTAAACCTTTTGTGTGTATTTATTTTTTCTATTTTTTTTTTATTGTTTTATAATATTTAATTAATATAAGCTAGTACTTTCACTTAGGAATTTATTTTCCTTTTGAGAACTGAAACGTCTATTATACGTTGAATAAAAATTAGAACAAAATCTATCTTTGTTTAAATAAGAGCTTTTGTTATAAATCTGTTGATCTTTTCTTACATTGTTGCTCGAAAATAAGTTTCTATTTAGAAACGATTGTTTAGATCTAAAATTTGTTCCATAAGACCTGTTGTCTATTTCAGTTGCATAATTTGGGTAAAAATCTTTCGTAAAATTAAAATTATTCTTTTTATTCCTGTAATTATTACTTTCCGTTGATCTCAAATAAGTAAGTTTATTAAACGATTGGTTTTTAGTCTGAGAGCGATTGAGATTTATAAACTTATTTTGATCATTATTACTCTGCTTTCGTGTAATGTAATGTACATTTATAGGTGAAACAGAATTAAAGCTATTATTAGCATTATAATAGAAGTTACGATTTTTATTCATATAAGCTTTTTTGGATTTAAAATCATTATAAGGATTTCCTGTTAAATTCTTAAAATTATTCTTTCTGTGGAAATAGTTATTATATTTTTGTGGTTTAAAATCGTTATAAGTTTTATTTCTATAATTATAACACGTAGTAGGTTCCACAACTTGAGATAGATTTGGAAAACGTTTGTTTTCTCTATAGATTCGGTTTGATCTGAAATATTCATTAGAATGAGGTTTGCGCACTTGCGACTTAAAATAATTCGCAGAATTTTTATCATTTTGAGTAGTAAAGCTTTTTCTCGGATTTCGAGGTTTTTCGTGATGTAAAACATTTTTCTTTGTTTGTGTTTCACAATAAACTAATAACGGAATATCTTTAAAATTAGTTTTTAGAACATTATTCTTAAAGTCAACGACACAATCGTATGAGGTGAGAAAATCTAAACCTAAAATTGCGTCAAATGCGATTTTTAAATTGGCGATGTACATTTTAAACTCAGTATTTGTTTCATCGAATTTTTTATAAAAACTTTTTGTGATATGAATAGGTTTTGGAGCAATTCCTTGTATTTTAAAATTTTCATTTAGTCTTGAAACGTTAGTAGGTACAGAACTTGACCTCATTATTGATAATGCTGCTCCAGAATCGATTAAATATGTCTTGTTATCGTCATCTACAATGTACATTAGTTTTGAACTATTTTTGTTCATTATATTGCAACTTAAAATTTCATTAAGACTTTGATGCACTTTAGATGGTTTATTTTTACCTTTAGATTTATTGTACATCGAATTACTGGAAAGATTTAAATAATTAATCTGATTATTTTCATTTGTTCGCTGATTTGTATAAAAGTCTCGTTTTTTATTTTGATTCAAGTCTCGACAATTTTCTGTGTTAGTGAAATTATTTTGTTGTAAAGTATTTGCATTAAAATTTTTATTTTGCGTACTTCGTGTTTCTGGTTGGTTTAATTCATTTCGTATACGTTTATAACAAGATCCGATCATATGTCCTGGTTTCTTACAGTACGAGCAAGCTTTTATAGTTGTTGCAGAAGAAGAGTGATAATTTTCTTTCTGTACTATTTTATTATTTACCGATTTTTGTAGTGATGGTTTTAGTGATCTAAAAGTTTTTAAGTAAGAGATATTTTCTTCTTCAATTAGAAATTGTTCGGCTTGTTCGAGACAGTTAGGTTTTTGTGAACGTAAAATACTACCAAGAGGTTCGGATAGACCGGCTAAAAATGTTTTTAAAGCTATCTTTTCGTGTGATGCATTTAATGCGTTTCGGGATGCATCATTTAATTCATTATTTAGTGCGACGCTGCTACGAATTTTTGTAAGAAGGTCTTCAATACGCTGCACAAAATTTCTTGGAAGTTCGTTTGGGTTTTGATAACAAGAAGTCAAATCACAAAGTAACCCTTCGGTATCTCTACAGTCACCATAATGACCTATTAATAGTTGTCTAATATCTTCCCAATTATTAAGTTGCCTTGATGAAATAAATCTTCTCGCGCTACTGGTTAATTTACTTTTTACAACAAAAAGTAGTGCGTTTCTGTGCTCGTCTTGTACATTTTCAAATGCAAAATTTACCGCTTCAATAAAGTCGTACAAAGTTGCTTGTTCTCCGTCATAAGTTGGTATTAATTCTTTTAAATCTTTTAGAGTAAAATCTGCCATTTTTCTTTTTTTGTAATTAAATTAACTTAAAGGAAAAATATAAAGAAAGGCAAGAATTATTTCATTAAATTGAGAAAAATTGAAGAATAACAAGGAATTTTTGAATAAATCGAATAAATGCAAAAATACGAAATATGTTGCAAAAAACCAAAAATAAGAGACAAATACTACTTACAGTAATAGATAGATGCTCTTCATTGAACCTGGAATCCGGAAAATGAAAACCCTAGATACCAGTCTTCTTTCTTCGGGATTTTCGAAAATTCTTTCTTCAATTTCGCCTTTTCTTCGCTTTCTTTCTGGATAGTGTTCAAGAATCTTCTCGCTGCTTCTTCCAGATGATGAACTACGTCGAATAGGTTCGTTTCTCGCTTAAATTCGAGTTTGCGAATTTTTCGCGACTTGCAAAATTTTTGCAAATGTTACCGACTGCGCCACTTTAACGATCCTGATGGTCGTTACGAATAAAAATTAACAATTTTTTTATTCTATTTTATTAAATGATGATTACAAGACTTGAAACTATTCTAAGTTCGAATATAATAAAATAACGTTAGACTTTTCTAAGTCCGGACAAAATATAAAAGTAAAATATTTTATGATAAGACGGGAACGGTGTTACGGTATGATTTGAGACTTTTGACTGCAGATCACGACTCGAATGTTGAATACTTGAGTGTCGAATACTTGAATGAATCTTCTGTTCGTTCTTCTCCCTTATATACTGAGGTTTGACCTCCTTTGGCGAAGATAAGCTGCACATGGGCTGATGTAAGAGCTTGCATCAGAATTACAGGTCAACCAAGGGTCGAGGGTTGATAAGGAGTACGAAACAAAGAAAGTTCGTTGCTCTAAGACGAATGTGCGTTGCATCTAGAAGTAGGCCAGTGATAACGAGTGCGTTAGCCTCAGGGTTAGAGGTCACTTCGGCAGGGTTGATAACATAAGCGAAGAAGGTTCATTGATCTAAGACGAAATGCGGTGCATCGGGAACCAAGTCGAATAAAATGTTAATAATGGAGTCTTCGGACATAACATACATATCATATACACATTTTTTTAATCCTCAAGTTAAAAGTTTGTTCACACAAAGAACGAAACTACGCTATTTATATTCACACATTCCTTGCTCCACCACCCCCCAAAAAGAAACACTTCAAACTCACTGTGTAAACTCGCGCTAAATATTTATCGACCCAAAGTGCAACACTCCTCACTCTTTCCCCATCAACACCTCCTCCAATAAACGCTATTACCACACTATAAAAAAAAAAAAAAAACGCGAAAACGGCCTTGTTTACGTCAAAAATGACGTTAATTACCCGATTTCCCCCAAGCATTGTTAAGCCGTCCTCTCGAGACTTTCAGCGTTGAGGAATGACCCTTATTTAAGACAGCTGTCTCGCAAAGGGCCGCTCTCGCCCTGGGGTAATTACAAAGGGGTTGCGGCCCACATTCGGTTAGTTTGCGGTTATGGACTTCATGTTTACCCGATTTGTCACCGGCAAACTTCGACTCTTCACAAATATCGAGATGCAAATCTAAGTAATGGCGCCGCCGCCACCGTAAACACGTAATGAGAGCGTGCGGCTGCTTTTAATGGACACTGCGAGTATTGGATGAAGTTAACAAAACGAAATGTTGGTTTAGTGCTGTTTTGTGTAAACGAGTGTTTGTTCGAGGGGGTTTATTGTGCGCTGCTGTTTGGCATCTATATGCGGGGAATCACTTTTTAAAAGTATAATTAATATTATTATTATTATTATTTCTTTATTGTCTAACAGTGTTATAATTAAACGCGAAAATAATATACTAAAGGCTAATATATGTAAATTCAAATTAGTGATATCCATTACTCAAAAATTTATAATTTTAGACGAAATTCCTCTTAAATCCATAGTCAAAAAGCAAATTTTAAATTTCATCGACCATAACTCCGGAAGGGCTTTACACTCCGACCTCTGGTGTTTACTGTTCGGTTTCTTGAAGCTCTCTAGTCCCTGTAGATAATTTCCAAGACTGTGTCTGTCTCGGTTTGGAATTGACAGACAAAAATATAGTACAGTGTCATTTTTCAAGAGTGTCAGTGGTTTAAAAATGAGAAAAAAAATCAAGACGAACCGGAGACAATTTTTGAAACCCGATTCTTGTTCAGGAGGCTCTAATTAGTAAAGACAGCAAATTTTACACTAATCGGTTCCTGTTTAAGAGAGCTAGCTTGATATTATTTAGACCCGAAATTTTTGGCGATTGGTGGGATTCGAAACAAGTACGCCAAAAAAAAATGTTTTCGGATCTGACTGAAATTCAGTTGTTGGATTAATTTCACGCCGCTGAATGCATTTCTAGCTTCAGTTGTTGAATAATTTTATAATTTTAGCCGAAATTCCACTTAAATCCATTGTCAAAAAGCAAATTTTAAATTTCGTCGACCATAACTCCGGAAGGACTTTACACTCCGACCTCTGCTGTTTACTGTTCGGTTTCTTGAAGCTCTCTAGTCACTGTAGATAGTTCCTAAGACTGTGTCTATCTCGATTTGGAATTGACAGACAAAAATATAGTACAGTGTCATTTTTCAAGGGTGTCACTGGTTCAAAAATGAAAAAAAAAATCAGGACGACCCGGCGACAATTTCTGAAGCCCGATTCTTGTTCAGGAGGTTCTAATTAGTAAATACAGCAAATTTGACAGGACTCGCTTCCGGTTTAAGAGAGCTAGCTTGATATTATTTAGGCCCAAAATTTTTGGCGAAACAAGTGGGCCAAAAAAAAATGTTTTCAGATTTGACTGAAATTCAGTTTTTGGATTAATTTCGTACCGCTGAATGCATTTCTAGCTTCAGTTGTTGAATATTTTTATAATTCTAGACGAGAATCCTCTTAAATCCATAGTCAAAAAGCAAATTTTAAACTTCGTCGACCATAACTCCGGAAGGGCTTTACATTCCGACCTCTGATGTATACTGTTCGGTTCCTTGAAGCTCTCTAGTCCCTCTAGATAATTTCCAAGACTGTGTCTATCTCGATTTGGAATTGACAGACAAAAATATAGTACAGTGTCATTTTTCAAGGGTGTCACTGGTTCAAAAATGAAAAAAAAATCAGGACGACCCGGCGACAATTTTTGAAGCCCGATTCTTCTTCAGGAGGTTCTAATTAGTAAATACAGCAAATTTGACAGGACTCGCTTCCGGTTTAAGAGAGCTAGCTTGATATTATTTAGGCCCAAAATTTTTGGCGAAACAAGTGGGCCAAAAAAAAATGTTTTCAGATTTGACTGAAATTCAGTTTTTGGATTAATTTCGTACCGCTGAATGCATTTCTAGCTTCAGTTGTTGAATATTTTTATAATTCTAGACGAGAATCCTCTTAAATCCATAGTCAAAAAGCAAATTTTAAATTTCGTCGACCATAACTCCGGAAGGGCTTTACATTCCGACCTCTGATGTACACTGTTCGGTTCCTTGAAGCTCTCTAGTCCCTTTAGATAATTTCCAAGACTGTGTCTGTCTCGGTTTGGAATTGACAGACAAAAATATAGTGCAGTGTCATTTTTCAAGAGTGTCAGTGGTTTAAAAATGAAAAAAAAATCAGGACGACCCGGAGACAATTTTTGAGGCCCGATTTTTATTCAGGAGATTCTAATTAGTAAAGACAGCAAATTTGACACGACTCGGTTCCGGTTTAAGGGAGCTAGCTTGATATTATTTAGGTCCAAAATTTTAGGCGAAACAAGTAGGCCAAAAAAAAATGTTTTCAGATTTGACTGAAATTCAGTTTTTCGATTAATTTCACACCGCTGAATGCATTTCTAGCTTCAGTTGTTGAATATTTTTATAATTCTAGACGAAATTCCTCTTAAATCCATAGTCAAAAAGCAAATCTTAAATTTCATCGACCATAACTCCGGAAGGGCTTTACAGTCCGACCTCTAGTATTTACTGTTCGGTTTCTTGAAGCTCTCTAGTCTCTGTAGATAATTGCTTAGACTGTGTCTATCTCGGTTTGGAATTGACAGACAAAAATATAGTACAGTGTCATTTTTCAAGAGTGTCAGTGGTTTAAAAATGAAAAAAAAAATCAGGACGACCCGGAGACAATTCCTGAAATACGATTGTTGTTCAGGAGGCTCTAATTAGTAAAGACAGCAAATTTGACACGACTCGGTTCCGGTTTAAAAGATCTAGCTTGATATTATTTAGGCCCAAAATTTTTGACGAGAGGTTGGATTCGAAACAAGTAGGCCAAAAAAAATTTATTTCAGATCTGACTGAAATTCTGTTTTTGGATTAATTTCGCTCCACTGATTGCATTTCTAGCTTCAGTTGTTGAATATTTTTATAATTTTATACGAAATTCCTCTTAAATCCATAGTCAAAAAGCAAATTTTAAGTTTCATCGACCATAACTCCGGAAGAGCTTTACACTCCGACCTCTGGTGTTTACTGTTCGATTTCTTGAAGCTCCCTAGTCCCTGTAGATAATTCCTAAGACTGTGTCTATCTCGGTTTGGAATTGACAGACAAAAATATAGTACAGTGTCATTTTTCAAGAGTGTCAGTGGTTTAAAAATGAAAAAAAAATCTGGACGACCCGGACACAATTTTTGAAGCCCGATTCTTAAGTTCAGCAGGCTCTAATTAGTAAAGATAGCAAATTTCACACGACTCGGTTCCGGTTTAAGAGAGCTAGCTTGATATTATTTAGGCCCGAAATTTTTGGCGATAGGTTGGATTCGAAACAAGTAGGCAAAAAAAATTTTTTTCGGATCTGACTGAAATTCAGTTTTTGGATTAATTTCGTACCGCTGAATGCATTTCTAGCTTCAGTTGTTGAATATTTTTATAATTTTAGACGAAATTCCTCTTAAATCTATAGTCAAAAAGGAAATTTTAAATTTCATCGACCATAACTCCGGAAGGGCTTTACACTCCGACCTCTGGTTTTTACAGTTCGGTTTCTTGAAGCTCTCTATTCCCTGTAGATAATTTACAAGACTGTGTCTGTCTCGGTTTGGAATTGACGGACAAAAATATAGTACAGTGTAATTTTTCAAGAGTGTCAGTGGTTTAAAAATTAAAAAAAAATCAGGACAACCCAGAGACAATTTTTGAAGCCCGATTCTTGTTCAGGAGATTCTAGTTAGTAAAGACAGCAAATTTCACACGAATCGCTTCCGGTTTAAGAGAGCTAGCTTGATATTATTTAGGCCCAAAATTTTTGGCGATTGGTTGAATTCGAAACAAGTAGACCAAAAAAAAATGTTTTTTCAGATCTGACTGAAATTCAGTTTTTGGATTAATTCCGCACCGCTGAATGCATTTCTAGCCTCAGTTGTTGAATATTTTTATAATTTTAGACGAAATTCCTCTTAAATCCATAGTCAAAAAGCAAATTTTAAATTTCATCGACCATAACTCCGGAAGGGCTTTATACTGCGACCTCCGGTGTTTACTGTGCGGTTTCTTGAAGCTCTGTAGTCCCTGTAGATAATTTCCAAGACTGTGTCTGTCTCGGTTTGGAATTGACAGACAAAAATATAGTACATTGTCATTTTTCAAGAGTGTCACTGGTTTAAAAATAAAAAAAAAATATGAGGACGACCCGGAGACAATTTTTGAAACACGATTCTTGTTCAGGAGGCTCTAATTAGTAAAGACAGCAAATTTCACACGACTCGGTTCCGGTTTAAGAGAGCTAGCTTGATATTATTTAGGCCCGAAATTTTTGGCGATAGGTTGGATTCGAAACAAGTAGGCAAAAAAAATTTTTTTAGGATCTGACTGAAATTCAGTTTTTGGATTAATTTCGTACCGCTGAATGCATTTCTAGCTTCAGTTGTTGAATATTTTTATAATTTTAGACGAAATTCCTCTTAAATCCATAGTCAAAAAGCAAATTTTAAATTTCATCGACCATAACTCCGGAAGGACTTTACACTCCGACCTCTGGTGTTTACTATTCGGTTTCTTGAAGCTCTCTAGTCCCTATAAATAATTCCTAAGACTGTGTCTGTTTCGGTTTGGAATTGACAGACAAAAATATAGTACGGTGTCATTTTTCAAGAGTGTCAGTGGTTAAAAAATGAAAAAAAAATCTGGACGACCCGGACACAATTTTTGAAGCCCGATTCTTGTTCAGGAGGCTCTAGTTAGTAAAGGCAGCAAACTTGACACAACTCGGTTCCGGTTTAAAAGATCTAGCTTGATATTATTTAGGCCCAAAATTTTTGACGAGAGGTTGGATTCGAAACAAGTAGGCCAAAAAAAATTTATTTCAGATCTGACTGAAATTCTGTTTTTGGATTAATTTCGCTCCACTGATTGCATTTCTAGCTTCAGTTGTTGAATATTTTTATAATTTTATACGAAATTCCTCTTAAATCCATAGTCAAAAAGCAAATTTTAAGTTTCATCGACCATAACTCCGGAAGAGCTTTACACTCCGACCTCTGGTGTTTACTGTTCGATTTCTTGAAGCTCCCTAGTCCCTGTAGATAATTCCTAAGACTGTGTCTATCTCGGTTTGGAATTGACAGACAAAAATATAGTACAGTGTCATTTTTCAAGAGTGTCAGTGGTTTAAAAATGAAAAAAAAATCTGGACGACCCGGACACAATTTTTGAAGCCCGATTCTTAAGTTCAGCAGGCTCTAATTAGTAAAGATAGCAAGTTTGACGCAACTCGGTTCCGGTTTAAGAGAGCTAGCTTGATATTATTTAGGCCCAAAATTTTTGACGAGAGGTTGGATTCGAAACAAGTAGGCCAAAAAAAATTTATTTCAGATCTGACTGAAATTCTGTTTTTGGATTAATTTCGCTCCACTGATTGCATTTCTAGCTTCAGTTGTTGAATATTTTTATAATTTTATACGAAATTCCTCTTAAATCCATAGTCAAAAAGCAAATTTTAAGTTTCATCGACCATAACTCCGGAAGAGCTTTACACTCCGACCTCTGGTGTTTACTGTTCGATTTCTTGAAGCTCCCTAGTCCCTGTAGATAATTCCTAAGACTGTGTCTATCTCGGTTTGGAATTGACAGACAAAAATATAGTACAGTGTCATTTTTCAAGAGTGTCAGTGGTTTAAAAATGAAAAAAAAATCTGGACGACCCGGACACAATTTTTGAAGCCCGATTCTTAAGTTCAGCAGGCTCTAATTAGTAAAGATAGCAAGTTTGACGCAACTCGGTTCCGGTTTAAGAGAGCTAGCTTGATATTATTTAGGCCCAAAATTTTTGGCGATAGGTTGGATTCGAAACAAGTGATCCAAAAAAAATTTTTTTCAGATCTGACTGAAATTCAATTTTTGGATTAATTTCGCACCGCTGAATGCATTTCTAGCTTCAGTTGTTGAATATTTTTATAATTTTAGACGAAATTCCTCTTAAATCCATAGTCAAAAAGGAAATTTTAAATTTCATCGACCATAACTCCGGAAGGGCTTTACACTCCGACCTCTGGTTTTTACAGTTCGGTTTCTTGAAGCTCTCTATTCCCTGTAGATAATTTACAAGACTGTGTCTGTCTCGGTTTGGAATTGACGGACAAAAATATAGTACAGTGTAATTTTTCAAGAGTGTCAGTGGTTTAAAAATTAAAAAAAAATCAGGACAACCCAGAGACAATTTTTGAAGCCCGATTCTTGTTCAGGAGATTCTAGTTAGTAAAGACAGCAAATTTCACACGAATCGCTTCCGGTTTAAGAGAGCTAGCTTGATATTATTTAGGCCCAAAATTTTTGGCGATTGGTTGAATTCGAAACAAGTAGACCAAAAAAAAATGTTTTTTCAGATCTGACTGAAATTCAGTTTTTGGATTAATTCCGCACCGCTGAATGCATTTCTAGCCTCAGTTGTTGAATATTTTTATAATTTTAGACGAAATTCCTCTTAAATCCATAGTCAAAAAGCAAATTTTAAATTTCATCGCCCATAACTCCGGAAGGGCTTTATACTGCGACCTCCGGTGTTTACTGTGCGGTTTCTTGAAGCTCTGTAGTCCCTGTAGATAATTTCCAAGACTGTGTCTGTCTCGGTTTGGAATTGACAGACAAAAATATAGTACATTGTCATTTTTCAAGAGTGTCACCGGTTTAAAAATAAAAAAAAAATATGAGGACGACCCGGAGACAATTTTTGAAACACGATTCTTGTTCAGGAGGCTCTAATTAGTAAAGACAGCAAATTTCACACGACTCGGTTCCGGTTTAAGAGAGCTAGCTTGATATTATTTAGGCCCGAAATTTTTGGCGATAGGTTGGATTCGAAACAAGTAGGCAAAAAAAATTTTTTTTCGGATCTGACTGAAATTCAGTTTTTGGATTGATTTCGTACCGCTGAATACATTTCCAGCTTCAGTTGTTGAATATTTTTATAATTTTAGACGAAATTCCTCTTAAATCCATAGTCAAAAAGCAAATTTTAAATTTCATCGACCATAATTCTGGAAGGGCTTTACACTCCGACCTCTGGTGTTTACTGTTCGGTTTCTTGAAGCTCTCTAGTCCCAGTAGATAATTTCCAAGACTCTGTCTGTCTCGGTTTGGAATTGACAGACAAAAATATAGTTCAGTGTCATTTTTCAAGAGTTTCAGTGGTTTAAAAAGGAAAAAAAAAATCAAGACGACCCGGAGACAATTTTTGAAGCACGATTCTTGTTCAGGAGGCTCCAATTAGTAAAGACAGCAAATTTGACACGACTCGGTTCCGATCTAAGAGAACCAGCTTGATATTTTTAAGGCCTGAAATTTTGGCGATAGGTTGGATTCCAAACAAGTGGGCCAAAAAAATTTTTTTTTAGATCTGAGTGAAATTCAGTTTTTGAATTAATATTTATTGAATACTTTTATAATTTTAGACGAAATTCCTCTTAAATCCATAGTCAAAAAGCAAATTTTAAATTTTATCGACCATAACTCCGGAAGGGCTTTACACTCCGACCTCTGGTGTTCACTGCTCGGTTTCTTGAAGCTCTCTAGTCCTTGTAGATAATTCCTAAAACTGCGTCTATCTCGGTTTGGAATTGACAGACAAAAATATAGTACGGTGTCATTTTTCAAGAGTGTCAGTGGTTTAAAAATGAAAAAAAAAAAATCAGAACGACTCTGAGACAATTTCTCAAATTTCTTGTGCTAGAAATCCCACGATATAACTACTACTGAAATTAAATTAAATAAAAAAAATCAGAATGCGCCAGAGACTTTTATTATACCTACAGTTTTGTTCAGGAGAGTCTAATTAGTAAGGTTACTAATTTTCCATTTCCAAATTACGTCTAATAAGTTAGTACATGTTTTTCATCACTAATAATAACGAGTTTATCTCCAAGGCTACCTTCAGTCGCACGAAACTGGCAGTTGTCATTGTGAGATAACATTCCTTTTCATGCGTGGACCATACACTAGACACAATAGTGTTAGGTAAACTACCACTAGTCATACTCTGGGAACGATAATGCGGTTCCAGCGCTTTTGACCTTAATTTATCAGTTGTGTTTGTGTTTTCCGGGAGCATACTTACGTTATAATTAAACTCTCTCGTAGGACACTGAATATGGGTAATTTGCTTTCGCTGTAATGAAATGGGGAGCGAAAAGATCAATATTAAAAATTATAAACGTCATTAAAAAAACACGTGAATAAAACTGGGTCTAATTGGCCCCTGCCTCACACCGCCCGGAGTTAAATCCTTGACAAGCTGACACTGGATATTCTCGTGTTCATTACAAACTATAGAACGAAGCAGTTCAATAAGATTATCCTAAAGCCCATACATGAACTAACTTGCTCTATACAGTGTTCTGCTTAACAACATCAAACAACCTAATTAACTTCGACTTCATTAGGCGTTCAAGTTTTCGCAAAATTGGTGTTATTTTTTTACAACAAATTTTCCCACAATATTGTTGTTAAAACATCAAACACAGAGATGAAATTCGTCTGAATCGTTTTACTAAGATCCGAAGCGAAGTTGTATCCGTCTGATATTAATTGTATAAACAGCAACGAGATAATAATTCGACTGTTTTAATAAAAATCCTTACAAAGACAAAACGAAATGAAATGGATGAAGGAGTTATAATTACGACTTTAGGCTTCCAGACAGTCGAGATATTTATTGCGATTTTTTGCCGACGTCTCCGTTATTTGAAGAATCTGCTTAAAACTCCGTAATGATAAACTAAATTCACGTTTTATATGCCGGTTTAGTTAAGTCTTGAGAAAATTTAACACTCCGCCTGCTAAAATAAAGAGGAGGTAAATTAGCCAACATTAAACACCTTAATTCAATAACCGCTCTCTGGTGCGGAAACAATTTATTTCCACCGTTCCACTCCTCCGAAAAAAATAACAATTCGTGTAATTCGTGCAAACCCTCTCCCGCCGGACTCTTTTCATCTTAAAAAAATAATGTCCCACAGCTGAAACAAACGCGTTTTATTTCCTCATTTTCGCCGTTTCTGCATAAATTACAATTCCGTGTCTCTTCGGCCCCACCCCTAGGTGCTAAATTCTTTTTAAAACCTCCAGAAGCTCCTAAGATACTCACTTAGCTATTATAAATATTTTAGCGTTCCCACCATACTCGACATTCTTGCAGGATCCGTAGCGACCCTCCTTAATTCAATCACTTTTAAAACATTGCCACCGGCGCTATTTCCATAAGTCGCTTCATTTTTAATAAAACGCGACTTTATTGCGATTTTTTCCGATAGCGGGTTATTAAAACCCCCCAGACATTTACCGAACTAAGTAGATCGCACTAAACGACGAACTAACGCGACGCTGTCGCAAAAGGAGGATTCGAATTCCTCGAAGAGTTTGAGTGCTTGCGAGAAGTTTCGACGCGATTGTTTCTTCAGGGAGTTGGAATTAATTTAAATTCGTTCGTTTAGGAACAAAGTGTAATAAACTAATTCCATTACAGTGATGTTGAGAGAGTTCATCCGTGTTTCGATTAAGAGCTCTTTCGATGAGGTGATGTAGGGAAGTATTTTACAAGTTGGACGCGTTCTGTTACCTGGAGGGACCTTAATGGAACACAATGTGCTTGTCTACTAAGTTCTAGGAGTTGAATGGGCCGTCTTGGGGCTGGAGTTCAGTCCGGAGTTGGCCAATTGAATTTGGGCCTAAGTGTGAGGACAGTTTTTACTTCGCGAGACTAAGCTAAAGACGCATTATAATGAGATCCATCAAGCGAATAGCTACTTTCATGTTTTTTACATATCCTGCATATTTCACTATTTGGCGCTTATTGCAAATTTATTTTAATGTTAAATCCATTTTTACACATATTTCGAAATTTTTGCTGTATTTTTCGTGGTAATTGGCGAAAATCTTAATTTTAATACAACTTTAATACAGTTGGTTATTGGCAGTACACAGGTAAATGTGTTTCAAATTTTATAAAATAACATACTTATGAAAAAAATCAAAATTGTCTAACAATATATGTCTGGGTCGTTTAGTGGGGGCTTCCAATACGTCTACCCCTTTTCCAAAATTCATGACGTCAAGCAAAATCAAAAGTGGCACCACTCCTTTTTGGTAATTCATTTTATTGGCTCTGAGACGAAAGCTAAATTTTATATTGATTAATTTTTATTCAAAAAACGATTTTGCCATCAGCGTTTACGTCGAAATGTTTAAAAATTATATAAAATAGACACAATGGGGTACAATTGTAAACCCCGCCCCAATTGTCCGGCCAATGAAATGATTTATTAAGGTGGAGCTTGTACAAGTAGGAGGAGCATTAGTAATATTGCGTTTTAAATATAATTATCACCAGCCTAATAATTTCTAGATATGTTATTGACAATTTATCTATTGTCTTATAAAGAGTTTAACAGAATCACCCGAGGTTCAATAATATAGTAATGTTGTCATTAGTTAACAATATTAAGAGTAGTCACTAGAATCAAGAGGGGGGTGGGTGGGCAGGGCTAATACTTGCTTATAGGACTGTAGAAAAAAACTAAACTTAGCTTCAACCACCTCGTTTCTCCAAAGTGGCCCCACCCACCCATCCCTCCTTCATTTTGATGATCCATCTTATTGGTTCTGAGAAGAAAGTTACATTTTACATTACAAATAATAGGATTTAGGACTTGATTTTTTTATAATACTTTGATTTTAAATTCGAAAAACGATTTTGCTGTCAGCATTTAGAATTATTTATACCGAGTAAATAAAAAAATGAAGCAATTCATTTCATTGATTCTGACCTTATTTTCCCGAAATTCTAGTCGCTATTAAATCCAATATCATCGAAAAAAACTTGTCAGGAAGGTCATGAAATTTATTTTTAAAATAATGATGGTGGCATACTTAACATTTCATTGGACAATTATTTGTCAGTGTGAAACTGGAAAGCTCCCTCCTCGGCTTACGACGAATAAAAAAAATCATCCAAATTGAGATGGGGCGGGTGGGCGGGGCTTATTTTGTGCTTTTTTTTCTTAATATACACGCCACTTTTTCACAATAAGAAACTTGGAACATGTTGTAAGTTTAATGTTGTGGAAAGAAGTCTGCATATATTAAAATAAAAAGGCAAATTGTAACTACGTATATTAAGAAAGAAAGGAAAATATATGCCCCGCCCACCCACCCTCTCTCAACTGTGATGATTTTTTAATCGTCAAGAGCCAAAGAAGCCAAATTTAATTTCAAAATTCTTATTACTTCTTTACAATAATTCACCATTTTAAACGTGTTTTAAGTTTCTAACAATTAAAAAAATCATCACAATTGAGATGGGGTGGGTGGGCGGGGTTAATATTTACCCCTTTATTTAATATATGTAGTATTCTTAGAACAATGCGATACCCAAAAAACATGGTTTTTTTTCGTGTAGAGAAGGATTTTGCAATTAAGCTCCGCCCTTTCGGTTCACGGCGAATAAAAAAATTCATCACAATTAAGACAGGGTGGGTGGGCGGGCTTACATTTTGCCTTTTTGTTTTAATATGTGTAGACTCCTTTTCCCAACATGAAACTTAAGACATGTTTAAAACGGAAAATTTGTAAAGGAAATGTCGATTTTGCATTTTAATTATGTTTTAAGTTTCTTGTTGTAAAAAAATGGCTATGTATATTATGAATAACAAGGAAAATATAAGCCCCACCCACCCGCCCTATCTCAATTCTGATGATTTTTTAATTCATCGTAAGCCGAGGGGCGGAGTTTAATTGTAAAATCCTTATTTCTCTACGACAAATTAAAACCATGTTTTTGAGTATCGTGTTGTTCAAAGAATACTAGGTATATTAAGAAAAAAATAAAGACAAATAAATCGACCTTTAACACCTAAATGTGCTCGCTGCACTCGCATTCTTAATGTTCTTTTTCTTTACTGATTTAGTTTCATAAAAATATTTAAAATCAATGGTCAGCAAGGTTTTTTAGTTTTTATTATAATAATTCTCAAGATCGCCCTGTGAAGAAGGTAAATTACTCTGGAAAAAGCAAACTCTGAAACCATCTTCAAACTCACAATTTTTAATAACAATAAAATTTTTCTTAATAATTTAGCTTCTCAGGGGCATCAAGAAATAATTTTTCAAACTTCACCTGAACGTGCTCGCTGCGCTCGCATTCTGACCGTTCTTTTATTTTTGCCGAGAAGTCTCATAGAAGTGATTAAAAACGAATCTCAGCGAAGCTGTCTAGGTTTTGTTGTAATAATAAATCTCTAGACTTAATACTTAAAAAAATTCAAACATTAGAAGGCGAGCGCAGCGAGCAAGTTCAGGTTGCTGGGGTCCTTCCAACTTTAGTTTTCACAAATATTTCCAAGATAATTTTTTTCTAGACACTAAGAAAATCCCTCATTATTATCAAAAACGACTACGTATATTAATAAAGAAAGGAAAATATATGCCCCGCCCACCCACCTTCTCCCTACTGTGATGATTTTTTAATCGTCAAGAGCCAAAGAAGCGAAATTTAATTGCAAAATCCTTATTACTTCTTTACAATAATTCACCATTTTAAACGTGTTTTAAGTTTCTAAGAATGAAAAAAATCATCACAATCGAGATGGGGTGGGTGGGCGGGGTTAATATTTACCCCTTTTTTTTAATATATGTAGTATTCTTTGAACAATGCGATACCCAAAAACACGTTTTTTAGTTCTTGTAGAGAAGGATTTTGCAATTAATCTCCGCCCCTTCGGTTCACGGCGAATAAAAAAATTCATCACAATTGAGACAAGGTGGGCGGGCGGGCTTACATTTTGCCTTTTTGTTTTAATATGTGTAGACTCCTTTTCCCAACATGAAACTTAAAGCATGTTTAAAATGGCAAATTTGTAAAGGAAATGTCGATTTTGCATTTTAATTATGTTTTAAGTTTCTTGTTGTGAAAAAATGGCTATGTATATTATGAATAACAAGGGAAATATAAGCCCCACCCACCCGCCCTATCTCAATTCTGATGATTTTTTAATTCATCGTAAGCCGAGGGGCGGAGTTTAATTTTAAAATCCTTATTTCTCTACGACAAATTTAAAACATGTTTTTGAGTATCGTGTTGTTCAAAGAATACTAGGTATATTAAGAAAAAAATAAAGACAAATAAATCGACCTTTAACACCTAAATGTGCTCGCTGCACTCACATTCTTAACGTTCTTTTTCTTTATTGATTTCGTTTCATAAAAATATTTAAAATCAATGGTCAGCAAGGTTTTTTAGTTTTTATTATAATAATTCTCGAGATCGCCCTGTGAAGGTAAATTACTCTGGAAAAAGCAAACTCTGAAACCATCTTCAAACTCACAATTTTTAATAACAACAAAATTTTTCTTAATAATTTAGCTTCTCAGGGGCATCAAGAAATATTTTTTCAAGCTGCACCTGAACGTGCTCGCTGCGCTCGCATTCTGACCGTTCTTTTATTTTTGCCGTGAAGTCTCATAGAAGTGATTAAAAAAGGATCTCAGCGAAGCTGTCTAGGTTTTGTTGTAATAATAAATCTCTAGACTTAATACTTAAAAAAACCCAAATATTAGAAGGCGAGCGCAGCAAGCAAGTTCAGGTTGCTGGGGTCCTTCCAACTTTAGTTTTCACAAATATTCCCAAGATAAATTTTTTCTAGACACTAAAAAAATCCCTCATTATTATCAAAAACGACTACGTATATTAAGAAAGAAGGGAAAATATATGTCCCGCGCACCCACCCTCTCTCAATTGTGGTGATTTTTTAATCGTCAAGAGCCAAAGGAGCGAAATTTAATTGCAAAATCCTTATTACTTCTTTACAATAATTCACCATTTTAAACGTGTTTTAAGTTTCTAAGAATTAAACAAATCATCACAATTGAGATGGGGTGGGTGGGCGGGGTTAATATTTACCCCTCTTTTTTAATATATGTAGTATTCTTTGAACAATGAGATACCCAAAACCATGTTTTTTATTTCTTGTAGAGAAGGATTTTGCAATTAAGCTCCGCCCCTTCGGTTCACAGCGAATAAAAAAATTCATCACAATTGAGACAGGGAGGGCGGGCCGGCTTACATTTTGCCTTTTTGTTTTAATATGTGTAGACTCCTTTTCCCAACATGAAACTTAAAACATGTTTAAAATGGAAAATTTGTAAAGGAAATGTCGATTTTGCATTTTAATTATGTTTTAAGTTTCTTGTTGTGAAAAAATGGCTATGTATATTATGAATAACAAGGAAAATATAAGCCCCACCCACCCGCCCTATCTCAATTCTGATGATTTTTTAATTCGTCGTAAGCCGAGGGGCGGAGTTTAATTGTAAAATCCTTATCTCTCTACGACAAATTAAAAACATGTTTTTGAGTTTCGTGTTGTTCAAAGAATACTAGGTATATTAAGAAAAAAATAAAGACAAATAAATCGACCTTTAACACCTAAATGTGCTCGCTGCACTCGCATTCTGAATGTTCTTTTTCTTTATTGATTTAGTGTCATAAAAATATTTACAAATCTATGGTAGGCAAGGTTTTTTAGTTTTTATTATAATAATTCGAGATTGCCCTGTGAAAGTAAATTACTCTGGAAGAATCAAACTCTGAAACGACCTTCAAACTCACAGTTTTAAACAAGAACATTTTTCTTAATAATTTAGCTTCTCAGGGACACTAATAAATATTTTTTAAACTCCACCTGAACGTGCACGCTGCGCTCGCATTTTAAACTTATTTTTTCAGCTTTATTGTCATTACAATAAATCTCCAAAATATACACTCTTAGAATGCGAGCGCAGCGAGCACATTTAGATAAATTGTTAAAGTCTTCCCAGTTTAACAGATAATTAATCACAAACAATTTTAAGATTCACCTTTTTTGGACAATATAAAATTCTCTTTTGAATAATTTGGCTTCTCAGGGACACTGAGGAATAATGTTTAATGACACCTAAACGTACTCGCTGCGCTCGCATTCTTAGTCTTCTTTTTTCAAATAATGCGTTCTCATATGGACGTTTACGAATGAACGCTACTTAGATTTGTTTTATAATAATAATCTTACAGAGTCCCTGTGAAGCTAAATTATTCAGAAAAAATCGACATTTTTCAAAAATTTTATACGTAAAATTTGTGTAAGGGAAGCACTGCATAACACCGATTTTTGTTATTAATAAAATATTTTGACCTACTATAATGAGAAACGTCCTTCACGTAATTTTAAAGATGCTTCTAACCAAAGTATTATAGATTGAGTTTGACAAGAAAAATATCTGCGAGAGAAAATCAAAATAAAATTAATCTTTTTATACCACCACACAACATTATTATTCATAGTTCTATAACTAAGTAGAATAATAGATTTTTCTGATCTTGAAAATTCCTAGAAAGTAGAGTAAGTTTGAGATTAAACAATGTGTCAAAGTTTGTTCAAACGCGGCACAAAATCCAAGTCAAACATCAATATTATAACTCATAACTTTATGACATAATTTTGATACAATGAAATAAACACGTTTTGAGAAGTTCAAGAGAGCCAAGAATATTTCAGTTCATCCACTTTCCGTAAAATATTTTTTTTTTAGTTAAAGTCTGGTACATGAATCGTTAGATGTAATATAAAGCGCTCTTCCCGACTAGTTTAAAGGGGAGGATGTATTCCATCACGCCAAGTTACTTACGCCATAAGAACGAACCACAGCATCTTCTTGATACCATCAGGCCAAGTACATTCAACACCTCACTGTCATTCCATTTAATTACTCCACGCGAACAGCCCGAGCTATAAATACAAAGTATGTGAAGGTGCGAAGCAACTAAATATACACTAGCCACAACAACCCCGCCTCACACCTCGATAATCGTCCAAACCACCCCAAACCGTACCGACGCACTCAGATCAGCCCCCAAATTACCAGAAAAATTTGCATTCAAGCCGAGGACTCGTCACATCGCGCTCTAAATCCCGGACACTGCAACCACCAATATCACATCTCCTTAACCCCCTGCGGGCTCTCCTGCGGAAAAATGTGGGGTTTAATTAAGGGCCAGAACTACCATATCAGCACGCTCCGCGAACTCGCGCCAGAGTCG
Source organism: Zophobas morio (assembly GCF_036711695.1). NCBI lineage: Eukaryota > Metazoa > Arthropoda > Insecta > Coleoptera > Tenebrionidae > Zophobas > Zophobas morio. The sequence continues at coordinate 2,908,367 of NW_026972115.1, forward strand.
CTCGCATCCGCCTCCCGACGAGATTCCCGCACGACTGGCTATTCCTGCTGCGGTCCTGCTGTGCACGCATCTGAGAGGATCCTGCGGAGACGGCGAAGTCGGCCTGGGTCGGGACGCGCGCGAGATGCCCGCACGAGTATAAAAAAAGAGCGATTTTCGCGGAATTAAGATGTGAGCAGGGCGACGAAGATGTCGCAGGAAAAATTTTCGTGTGGGTGGCGGAAGCGGCGGGGGGGATGGGGCGAGGTGTGAAGAAGTAACACTGAAAGGAAGAAACGGGAGGGTGTAATTTGTACTCCTGTGGGGAAGATTTGGATGATGGAAATTTAATTTCAGGGTTTGTTGAAGATATCTCACGTCAGCCTGACTAAGTATTATATAATTTTAGAAGTTGTCGATAGGAGCAGATGATGAAGAACGGGAGGATAGAATGAAGAAAATTCTACATCATATTTTCACCCAGAATATAAGATCGCCGTGTCTCAATTTTATGTGAAGACTAAAATTCTATTCGAAAACGACAAGCTACAAGAGCTCAGCTCAAGTCAGGTCAAATCAGGCCAGGTCACACTGTAGACTCAAGACATTCTCCAAATTCTATAACAAACTGAAATTTAGATTTCAGAAAAAGAAATAGAGATATTTTGACCACGATGTACGCCTGAAGTTCCAAAAACAGTAGACTGAGGGCATATCAAGAGAATTTAAAAACCTCATTCGAAGAAAAAGAACTCTGAACATTTCTGTAAAGTAAAATGCAAAAGTTTTTCGAGAACATTTCATCACTAAAGATAAAAAGTTTTCATGAAATTTTAAAATATGCGAAAAACTAAAGACAATGTTCGATTTTGTAAATATAGGAACTTTTAGATATGTTCTAGAATATTTCATCATTAGAACGAAGAAGAAGAAGAATTTTATTCGAACACGAGGACGAACAATGAAAATTTATCATGAAATTTTAAAATATATAATAAACTGAAGACGAGATTCTAAAAGAATTTCATTTTAGAACAAACGGAAGTAAATTTATAGAATTTGGTGGACGATTTTGCAATATTAGAACACAGTAGATTAAGTGTGTAAAAAGCGAGTTCTAGAAGCTCTATTTAGAAAAACGGATGATCTAGATATTTTCGGTCTAGTTAATATAGAAACTTTCGAACATGTTCTAATATATTTTATTAGTAAATACGATATAAAAGAAGAATTTCAATTCAGAACAAATAAAGATGAATCTATTAGAATTCGATATTAGATTTCAGTCGTTGAAGTTAGCAGATTGAGAATGTTTTTGATAGAACTGAACGCACAAATTTTCTAGAACATTTCATCAATAAAGAGAGTATAAAAAAGACTTGGGCCAAGTGACTTAAAAGATAGACAGAAATACTTAAATAGAAAGAATGCCTCTCGAACATAATACTGAAGAACATTCTTAGAACTATGAAGAAGAAGAAGAAGAAGGGAAATTTTATTTTGATGCGAAAACAGTCGAAGTTTCGAATAAATTTTAGAACATTCACTTGAAAAAAAAATTTGTTATCGTGGATGAAAATAGAACAAAATAGATTGGTCATCAAAATAAGGATAACAGGGAAAAGTTCTCATCAAATTCTAAAATATCCAAAAAACTGGAAACAACGTTCTAGAAAAATTTATTTTAGAACGAACTTTAGTAACTTTATAGAGTTTGGTAGAATATATTGAAACAGTAGATTGAGTGTGTAAAAAGCGCGTTCTAGAAGCTCTATTTAGAAAAACGGATGTTCTAGATATTTTCGGTCTAGTCAATATAGAAACTTTCGAACATGTTCTAATATATTTTATTAGTAAATACGATACTAAAGAAGGATTTCAATTTAGAACAAATAAAGATGAATCTATTAGAATTCGATATAAGATTTCAGTCGTTGAAGATAGCAAATTGAGAATGTTCTCGATAGAACTGAAGACACACATTTTTTTCTAGTTCTTCAATACAGAGAGTATAAAAAAGACGTGGGCTTCACTTTCTTCATATCGTAAATTCTATTAGTTGCCACTCCCATTCGACCAAAGAACATAATTAGCCCCGCCCACCCACCCTGCCTCCTTTTCAATGATTGATTTTATCTAATCTGTATGAAATGAACGATATTATACAGAAATAAAATGAGAAGATGGGGGTGGGCGGGGCTAGCACTTGCTAAGATAAGGTAGATTTTGGCAGATGACATAACCTATAAGAAAATATGGGGCGGGTGGGCGGGGCTAGTACTTGCTAAGATAAAACTGATTTTGGCCAATGACTAATCCACGAAGAAAATAGAGGGTGGGTGGGCGGGGCTGGCATTTGATAAAATAAAACTGATTTTGGCACTTTTGTCATTTTCTATGGTTTTTCAACTGTTTTCGAAAATTAGTTCGATATTTTCCACTTTTCCAAACTCGCTAATTGAAATATAGCAATTTTTGCAGTTTCCTCAAAATCGCTCTGTATAAAAATTTTGAAGTACAAAGATAACAACGGAAAGTTCTCATGAAATTATAAGATATCCAAAAATCTGGGATGACATTCTAGAAGAATTTCATTTTAGACCTAATATCAGTAAATTTCTAGATTTCGGTAGAAGATATTGCAACAGTAGTACACAGTAGTTTAAGGGTGTACTTTTTTCACATCATTAATTCTACTTATTAGTTGCCACTCCCATTTGACCAAAGAACATAAATAGCCCCGCCCACCCACCCTGCCTCCTTTTCAATGATTGATTTTATCTAATCTGAACGAAATGGATGATATAATACAGAAATAAAATGTGAAGATGGGGGGTGGGCGGGGCTAGCACTTGCTAAGATAAGGTAGATTTTGGCAGATGACATAACCCACAAGAAAATATGGGCGGGTGGGCGGGGCTAGTACTTGCTAAGGTAAGACTGATTTTGACAAATGACATATCCACGAAGAAAATAGAGGGTGGGTGGGCAGGGCTAACATTTGATAAAATAAAACTGATTTTGGCACTTTTGTCATTTTCTATCATTTTTCAACTATTTTCGAAAATTAGTTGGATATTTTCCATTTTTCCAAACTCGCTAATTGAAATATAGCAATTTTTGCAGTTTCGTCAAAATCGCTCGGTATAAAAATTTTGAAGTACAAGGATAACAACGAAAAGTTCTCGTGAAATTATAAGATATCCAAAAATTTGGGATGACATTCTAGAAGAATTTCATTTTAGAAATAATATACCTTAAGTAAATTTATAGATTTTGATAGATGATGTTGCAACAGTAGAACACAATAGATTAAGGGTGTACTTTTTTGACACCGTTAATTCTATTAGTTGCCACTCCCATTAGACCAAAGAAAATAATTAGCCCCGCCCACCCACCCTGCCTCCTTTTCAATGCTTGATTTTATCCAATCTGTACAAAATGAATGATATTATACAGAAATAAAATGAGAACATGGGGAGTGGGCGGGGTTAGCACTTGCTAAGATAAGGTAGATTTTGGCAGATGATATAACTCACAAGAAAATATGGGGCGGGTGGGCGGGGCTAGTACTTGTTGAGATAAAACTGATTTTGGCAAATGACATATCTACAAAGAAAATAGAGGGTGAGCGGGCGGGGCTAGCATTTGATAAAATAAAACAGATTTTGACACTTTTGACATTTTCTATCATTTTTCAACTATTTTCGAAAATTTGTTGGATATTTTCCGTTTTTCCAAAATCGCTAATTGAAATATAGCAATTTTTGCAGTTTCGCCAAAATCGCTCGGTATAAAAACTTTGAAGTACAAGGATAACAACGAAAAGTTCTCATGAAATTATAAGATATCCAAAAATTTGGGATGAGATTCTAGAAGAATTTCATTTTAGAACTAATATAAGTAAATTTATAGATTTTGGTAGAAGATATTGCAACAGTAGAACAGAATAGATTAAGGATGTACTTTTTTGACACTGTTAATTCTATTAGTTGTCATGCCCATTCGACGAAAGAACATAATTAGCCCCGCCCACCCACCCTACCTCCTTTGCAATGATTGATTTTATCCAATCTGTATGAAATGGATGTTATTATACAGAAATACAATGAGAAGATGGAGGGTGGGCGGGGCTAGCACTTGCTAAGATAAGGTAGATTTTGGCAGATGATATAACCCACAAGAAAATTGAGGGTGGGTGGGCGGGGCTAGCATTTGATAAAATAAAACTGATTTTGGCACTTTTGTCAATTTCTATGGTTTTTCCATTATTTTCGAAAATAAGTTGGATATTTTCTATTTTTCCAAACTCGCTAATTGAAATATAGCAATTTTTGCAGTTTCGTCAAAATCGCTAGATATAAAAATTTTGAAGTACAAGGATAACGAAAAGTTCTCATGAAATTATAAGATATCCAAAAATTTGGGATGACATTCTAGAAGAATTTCATTTTAGAACTAATATAAGTAAATTTATAGATTTTGGTAGAAGATATTGCAACAGTAGAACACAATAGATTAAGGGTGTATTTTTTTCACATCGTTAATTCTATTAGTTGCCACTCCCATTCGACCAAAGAACATAATTAGCCCCGCCCACCCACCCTGCCTCCTTTTCAATGATTGATTTTATCCAATCTGTATGAAATGAATGATATTATACAGAAATAAAATGAGAAGATGGCGGGTGGGCGGGGCTAGCACTTGCTAAGATAAGACTGATTTTGGCAGATGACATATCCACGAAGAAAATAGAGGGTGGGTGGGCGGGGCTAGCGTCTGATAAAATAAAACTGATTTTGGCACTTTTGACATTTTCTATCATTCTTCAACAATTTTTGAAAATTAGTTGGACATTTTCCGTTTTTCCGAAATCGCTAATTGAAATACAGCAATCGTTCATTATAAAAATTTTGAAAATTCAACACAAGTCTGTTAAAAAGGGTGAGCACAGGAATTTTGAATACAATTCTAGAACTTTTCACCAGTTAAAAAAATTCTGAGTAAGATTTGCGTCAAGAAATTCGGTTGTAAGCAATAAAAATCACCAACAAAGCTCCCAAATAATTTGTTAAAAAAAAACAAAAAACTCGTAGTGTCACAAAAAACCAACTCGTTATCTCTGATTGCTGTAAAAATCTCTGTCCTTGGACTCTTTTTCACACACGTTCATCACGACAACATTAAATTATAAGTATAACACAATTAAACAATTACACTTGTTTCATAATCTTTATTCCTCAAAGTAGTACAATACAAAATACATTATCATTTAAACCATAAAAAGCTCGCTCAACACAAGCCTATTTTCACAAACATATTAATTACAAAAAATATAAAATCGTGTCATAACATATTAAAATACCTCCAATTAAATTACGCAACAGGGTCCTGCCCATTAGCACCCGCAGCCGCCCCCGTCACAACCTCCGCCACCACCACTCCTCGAACCTGTGAAGATGGAGGAACGGTCAGAGCAATTATAAACGGAATTGAATCCGTGGTCGAACTGAAGTACTCACAGCGGTATTTACTGCCAGTGCTGCATGATTTCGGTCCACACTGTGAACGAGAGAAAAATTAGAACCCGCTATGAACTTTATTTCGCTTACCTTTGAAGTTTGAGCGGGTTTCTTAGCCTTAGTAGTTCCACTAGGGCGACAACTTACGCAACTACTTTTCTTGGCAAGAGTGGTTTTTTTTGTGGGTTTAACGGCTTTCTTGGGTTTTTTTTCAACTAAAGGCTTCGGTTTGGTGGTTCGTGTGGTGCAGGAACCACCAGGCTGGCACGTACCACCTGGCATAATTTACACAAAAAGAATCACAGTGGTCAATAAAATCGAGTGTTTTCTTGTTAAAAGACGACGAACGACTGCAGCGACTATCAGTTTAGCTCGTTTTTGTTCGAAAAAAGCGCCTCGTTTTTTGTGTAACTCGGCGGTTTTCTTGAAGAATTTATTAAGACTTAATTTAAAAATCACGGTGTGATTTAATCACGATTTGTGGACGTCGTTAGAATCACTCCTCTCCTGCGCCTTACAAAGTCAATTTTTCCAGTCCTCTTTAACAGCAACCATATTCTCACCGGCATTACTACAAAACCCTGCAATTTATCACATCTCTATCTCCCATTTTCATATTCAAACCCCAACTCCGGCCCATTTCATAAAAAAATTGCCAGAATCATGTTGATGCGCTATAGATTTATTTTCTTTCAATTTCCTTCGTTACATCTAAGTGCTCCCATTTATTTTTTAAATTCTCCCAATCTTTCACGTTTCATGTTTGATATTTACACAGCAACCGAACACAAACACGCGGATATGTATGGCAATAATGATGAAAGCTCTCTCTGATGGCGACGATAAACATCGCCTGTTTTTCACTGATGAGTATCTTCGAAACACTATCAGATAATTAGAGCCATTTGCTTATTAACGATAGGTCTGTGTTTTAATTAAAGAGGTGTATATTCGGTGTTACCGAATTAGCGAAATGATGATAAATGAATGTTATCTGATGCTTTTCGGGCGATTGAAAACAACAAGCAAAGGGGGAATTGTGGGTCAGGAGTAATAAGCAAACTGGATGCAGAGTTGTAACGGAATTGATGAATATGAGGTTGCACGTGTTACTTAGCAACCGATTACTAGAAGCGACGTTGTAAATACTGAACACGACACAAAATAAAATAAGCTGAATGGAAGTTGTGTAAAAGCTGCACTTGAACCAAACTAAATTCCGCAGTAATTAAAAAAACAAATTCTCTGCTGATATTTTTTAAACAAGCCATTATGATAATTGCACTTTCATTAATGTAACCGTTGTAAACTAGGTGTGGGCTTCAATGAAACTTCCACACCTTCCTACATTGTATGGCGATTTAACTAATCTATTTTTGTAGTATTTTTCTAGGTGAAGTCCCAAGTGTCCCTTTTCTTTAAACGTAAAAGAATCTTGTGTTTTTATTTTTTTCAACAAACCGTAGAAATGCTTGGGTCCTACAGTTTTTTGGAAAAAATATGACAAAAGCTCGGGGGCCATATTGTTTTATTTTTGGAACATTTTGAATAAATCTTGGGCCCCCTAGTGCCTTTATTTGAGTATGAAAAAAAAATCTTGTAAATATTATTAAGATAAATCGTTTAGCAAAATTTATTCGTTTAGTCCCCGTTTATCATTGCATTAATGGTTTTCAAATTATTATACAGGGTGACTCATACAAATTAATGAATTTCGATTTCTAAATTTTTCACTTTTTAATTTCGCAATTTTTGGATTTCTCTCATTTCTGGGATGTTTGAATTCTTCGATTCTTCAATTTGTCTCCTTATTTTTTAATTTTTCGATATTTCCGCTTTGGGATTTTTCAGTATTGCGATTTTTCGAGTTTTCGATTTTTCGACTTCTGGATTTTTTACTTTTTGGATTTTCCGTTTTTATTTAAATATTTCAGTTTTTTGAATGTTTAATATTTCGATTTCTCAATTTTTTAACTTCTCGATACTTTAATTTTTCAATTTTTAAAATTCTAAATTTTTTGAATTCTCGACTTTTCAGTTCTTGTATGTTTCAGTTTTCCGAATTTTGAAATTTTCGATTTTCCAATTTTTCTATTTAAAAATATTTCTATTTTTCAGTTTTTTAATTTCTCAATTTTTTGATGATTCTTCCAGTTTTGGGATCTTTCAATTTTTCGATTCTTTAATTTTTCTTATATTTTTTAATTTGTCGATATTTCAGTTTAAAAATATTTCAGCATTTCGATTCTTCGACTTTTCGATTTTTTGAGTTCTGGATTTTTTTGATTCCCTGATTTTTTACATTTTGAATTTTCAATTTTTCGATTTCGATTTCTCGATTTTTTAAATTTTTAATGTCTCGATAAATCGGGAAATCGAAAAATTGAAAAATCGGGAAATCAAATTTTAAAAATCGAAAAATTTATATATTCTAAAATTTGAAAAACTGAAAAGTCGAGAAATAGAGAAATCGAAAAATTGAAAATTTAGAACGGGATAGGCAAAAATCGAAAAATTAAGACGCTGTAAAATTTAAAATGAAAAAATTGAAAATTCGAGAAATTGAACGATCAAAAAATGGAAACAGAAATTTCGATAAATCGAGAAATCGAAAAATTGAAAAATCGAAAAAATTAAAACCGAGAAGTCGGAAAATCACAAATACAATTTACAATTTCAAAAATTGAAAAATTAAAATATATAGAAAAAAATTGAAAAATCCCAAAACTAAAACATCGAAAAGAAGAATGAAAAATCGGAGTTTTAAAAAATCTAAATTTGAAAAATCAAAATTTCTATAGATTGGAAAGGCTCTAAATGGTCTAGAGGCTCTAAGTACAAAAACTAAAATTCTGTTTGGAATACTTGAAAGATCCTAAAGGTTCTAGAGAAATTCCGAAAAGCCAAAGATTCTAAAACTTGTAAAAGTATCGTGAACTCTTAAAATACCAAAGATTTTCAAAATTCCAAAGTCTTTAAAGAAAACAAAAATCTTAAAAACCTATAAATCGTAAAGATCGGAAAATTGCTTTCTTCAATTCTTATAAATCCTAAAAGCACTGAAGGCCTTGAACATTCTAATTATTATAATCTAATTATTATCTTATGAGTTTTGTAAACTGTAAAGATTCCAGAGCTTCCAAAAAATGACGAAAAGGACGAAAAGGACGAAAAAGGACGACAAAGAACGAAAAAGGACGAAAAAGGACGAAAAAGGCGAAAAAAGACGGAAAGGACGAAGAAAGACGAAAAAGGAAGAAAAGAACGAAAAAGGACGAAAAGGACGAAGAGAACGAAAGGGACGAAATAGGACGAAAAAGGACGAAAAACGACGAAAAGGACGAAAAAGGATAATAACGAAGAGGACGAAAAGGACGAAATAGGACGAAAAGGACGAAACGGATGAAAAAGGACGAAAAAAGCACAAAAAAGAACGAATAAAGACGAAAAACACAAAAAAGGACGAAAAGGACGAAAAAGGGCGAAAAAGAACGAAAAAGAATAATAAAGACGAAAAAGGATAATAAGGACAAAAAGAACGACAAAGGACGAAAAAGGACGAAAAGGACGAAACAGGACGAAAAAGAACGAAAAAGGACGAAAAAGATGATAAAGGACGAAAAAGGACGAAAAGGACCAAGAAGGACGAAAAGGACGTAAACGGACCAAGAAGGACGAAAAAGGACCAAGAAGGACCAACAAGGACGAAATAGGACCAAAACGACGAAAAAGGACGAAAAGTACGATTAAGGACGAAATAGGACGAAAAAGGACGAAAAGAACGAAAAAGGACCAACAAGGACGAAATAGGACGAAAAGGACGAAAAAGGACCAAGAAGGACTGACAAGGACGAAATAGGACCAAAAGGACGAAAAGGACTAAAAAGGACGACAAAGGACGAAAAAGGACGACAAAGAACGAAAAAGAACGACAAAGGACGAAAAAGGACGACAAAGGACGAAAAAGGGCGTAAGAGAATGAAGAAGGACGAAAAAGGTGAAAAAGGACGAAGAAGGACGAAAAGGACGAAGAAGGATGAAAAAGGACGATAAAGACGAAAAAGGACAAATAAGGGTGAAAAAGGACGTAAAACACAAAAAAGGACGAAAAGGACAAAAAAGGACGATAAGGACGAAAAAGGACGAAAAGAACGAAAAAGGACGATAAAGGACGAAAAAGGACAAAAAACAAAAAAGGACAGAAAGGACAATAAAGGACGAAACACGACGCAGAAAAAAAACGAAAAGGACGAATATGTACGACAAAGGACGAAAAAGGACGAAAAAGGACGACAAAGGACGAAAAAGGACGACAAAGGACGAAAAAGGACGAAAAAGAGCGTAGAAGAATGAAAAAGGACGAAAAAGATGAAAAAGGACGAAGAAGGACGAAAAGGACGAAGAAGGATGAAAAAGGACGATAAAGACGTAAAAAGACGAAAAAGGACGCAAAAGGACGAAAAGGACGAAAAAGGACAAAAAAGGACGAGAAAGGACGAAAAAGGACGAAACACGACACAAAAAAAAGCGAAAAGGACGAAAAAGGACGAAAAGAACGAAAGAGGACGAAAGAGGACGTAAAGGGGCGAAAAAGGACGACAAAGAACGAAAAAGGATAATAAGGACCGACAAAGGACGAAAAAGGACGAAAAAGATTGGTAAAGGAAAATAAGGACGAAAATGGACGAAAAAGGAGGAAAAGGACAAAAAGGAAAATAAGGACGAAGAAGGACGAAAAATGACGCAAAAGGACGAAAAAGGACGAAAAGGACGAAAAAAGACGAAAAATGACGAAACGGACGAAAAAGGATAATAAGGACGAAGAGGACGAAAAACACAACAATTCCGAAGATTTAGACTCTTGAAATCTATAAATGTTAGAAAATCAGAAAAAATTTAGAAAGTGTGAGAAAAATGTGACAAACCTAGAAGTCTTGAAAATATTGGAGAAAATTGAATTTTGAAATTCTGGCATGACTGGAGCCTGATAATTTTAGAAATTTTGGAAAATGTGGAAATTCTGGTCATTTTGTGTACTTCGGAAAATCTGAAAAATTGTGCTAATCTGAAAAATCTGAATATTCTGGCAATTTTGAAAATTTTGCAAATTACGGAAATTTCCAAAAATTAAAATAAAATAAAAAAATATTAGATCCCAAAATTTCAAAAGTTTACTCAATCTTAAGAGTAGATATTCCAATTTTTTGAAATATTTAAAAGATTTCTAAAAATCTTAAAGTTTAAATACACTAGAATTTTCGAATTGTAAAGACACCAAAAATCCTAAATAAACTAAAGTTTTAGGTTCTAAATAGAAGAAACATCCAAGAAAATCTTAAAAATTGTAAAGATCTTATAAGTATTAATGTTCCTAGAAATTATATAAATTCTAAACTTTATAAAATTTCTAGTAATTATGAAATTTCCAAAAATTTTCAAAGACTCTAAGGACTCTGAAAACCTCAAAGATTTTAACTACTCTAAAGACTCAAACGTTAAAAAGGTTTTTAAAATTCTGTTCCAAATATTTCAAAGATTCTATAATTTGTAAAAAATTCATGGACTTTTAACTTGACAAAAATTTTAAAGATTCCAAAGACTCTAAACAAAACAAAAATCCTGAAAATCTAAAAATCGTAAAAATCCATTTTTTAATAAATCCTACAAGTATTAGGAGCCTTGAACACCCTGATTATTATGTTATACATCTCAGGAATTCTAAATATTCCAGAGATTCCAAAAATTTCAAAGATTTAGAAAATCTGGAACATCTGGACATTTCAAAAGAAGTTCAAAGTGATCTCTAAATTTCAAAGATTTCGAAGATTCCAGGGGTGCCAAAACTCTCAAAAACCCTCATTGTCTTATTTTTGACACAAATTGGAGGTCCCTAGTGTCCCTTTCCTTTAAACGTGAAAGAATTGTTGGAGTCTCTTATGTTTTTATTTTTTTAAGCAAACAGTTTAAAAAAAAATATGAAAAATCTCGGCAGTTCATATTGTTTTAGTTTTGGAAAATTTTGAAAGAATCTTGGAAATTGTTTTTTGGACAATCTGGATGCCTAGAGTTAAAATTCAAGGCGGATTCGTAAACCACCAATACATTAGTAAGTTTTCGACAAACGAAACTCCAATTTAACCTCTTAAATTTTCGACTATTTCATAATTTCAACCCAAAAAAACCGTCAAATTTTCATTTAAACCCACCCCAAATTCAACAAGTTAAATCGAAATTTCATCCCTGCCGATTACTCTGCGCGTTTTTTGCAACCGCAGCCCAAACGTCCGAAACCTGTCGAAACTTTTTGTGCCCCGTCTAATCGATGCCGGCTGATTAAAAACGGATTTACCAGTGTATACCAGATCGCCCGTGTCGCCAAAACTGACTAGCAATTTTTAATGGAGTAAATAAATTTGTCTATTAAAATCGATAAGGTCATCTTATAATTTTGCCGAATAAATGTAAAAAATGCACAATTTTAATTTTAGAAATTACAGAAATTCTAAAATTCTGGCGGAAATTATGGAAAGATTTCAAATGTTGTGAAAATCCTAAATATTCTAACTCTTTCAAAGGTTTTAAAGCCAAAAACTCTAAGGACTACAAGAATTTCAGGAATTTCAAGATCTAAAAATATTTAAAATTCTAAAGATATTGAAATATCTAAAAATAATGAAAATCTGAAAGCTTTAAATATTGTAGAAATTCTTTTGATTCTAGATTCTAGAAATTCTAAAGATTCCAAAGTTTCCAGTGGTTTGAAAGATTCAAAAAGTATAGAAGCTTTCACATACACTAGAAATTGTGAATTGTAAAGACGCTTCGTCGCCTGAGAACTTGTTTGATCTACAGACCAGAGTACACTCAGGCCAATATCGACTCTAAGCGATTTGATCTATAAGTCGAGTTTCGTTAGAGCTGATCTGACTGATACACTGCAAATTGTATTATCAAATGGTAAAACGTTCACCAAAATTAGTCTTCTCATCCCCACCAATAATGAAATGACGTAATTTCCAAATTTTACAATAGTTAATGTTATTTCAGTTTTATATCCTCCGTTTATGGTTTATGAATCCGTGTTGAGTTTTACCTTAGGCATTAAGATTTTTGGAAAAAAAATCAACAACGTTTTACAATTTTTTGATTTCTCGAATTTTCAGTTCTTCTATATTTCAATTTTCCGAATTTTTAAATTTTCGACTTTCCAATTTTTCTTTTTAGAAATATTTCTATTTACCAGTTTTTTAATGTCTCAATTTTTGGATGTTACTTCCAGTTTTCGGATCCTTCAATGTTTCGATTCGCGCTTTGAAATATTCAAAAATTTGCAAAATAACACCAATTTCCCACCAATTTTCAACAAAATTTTCGAAATTTCACTTAATACATTTTCTTGTAGATTTCGGGCCGCAGAAGTTATATCCGTTTTCATTTCTTCGATAACTCCTATGGTTTTTCCAGAATCGTCCTTTGAAATATTCAAAAATATGCAAAATAACACCAACTTCCCACCAATTTTCAACAAAATTTTCGAAATTTCACTTAATACATATTCTTCTAGATTTGGGTCCGCAGAAGTCATATCCGTTTTCATTTCTTCGATAACTCCAATGGTTTTCCCAGAATCGTCCTTTGAAATATTCAAAAATATGCAAAATAACACCAAATTAAAAAAACTGAGACAGCAAAAACTCGAAAAATTGAAGAATCGAAAATTTGAAAAATCCCAAAATTGAAACATCGAAAAAAAGTAGAAAAACGAAAAATCGAAAATTTATAAAATCTAAAAATTGAAGAATTGAAAAACTAAAAAATAGAAACATTGAAAAGTCGAGAAATACAGAAATCGAAAAATTGAAAATTTTGAAACGCCAAAAATTGAAAAATTGACAATTCGGAATAGACAAAAATCGAAAAGTTAAAAAGCTGTAAAATTTAAAATGAAAAAAATCGAAAATTCGGGAAATTAAACGCTCAGAAAATCGAAACATAAATTTCGATAAATCGAGAAATCGAAAAATTGAAAAATCGAAGAAACTAAAGCCGAGAAGTCGGAACATCCAGAAATCGAAACAGCAAAAAACTGAAAAATCGAAAAATTTACAATTTCAAAAATTGAAAAATTAAAATATATGTATAAAAATTGAAAAATCCCAAAACTAAAACATCGATAAAAAGAAATTAAAAAAATGAAAAATCAAAGTTTTAAAAAATATAATAACTGAAAATCATAAACCTGAAAAATTGAAAAATCTAAAAATTGGAGAATTGAAAAATTGAAACATTGAAAATTCGAGAAATCGGCAAATAGAGAAATCTAAAAGTCAAAAACCTGTAAAATTTAAAATGAAAAAAAAAATCGAGAAATTGAACAATCAGAAAATCGAAACATCAAAATCTCGATAAATTGAGAAATCGATAAATCTAGAAATCGAAAAATCTAGAAATCGAAAAATCGAGAAATTGAGAAAACAAACCAACAAAAAATTGAAAAATGAAAATATATAAAAATTGAAAAACTGAAAAATCCATCAGGAACCCGAAAAATTGAAAGTTGGAAAACTGAAAAATCCCAAAACTAAAACATCGAAAAAAAGAATGAAAAACTGAAGTTTTAAAAAATCTAAGTTTGAAAAATCAAAATTTCCATAGAATTGGAAAGGACGAAAAAGAACGAAAAAAAACGATAAAGGACGAAAAGGACGAAAAGGACGAAAAAGGACGGAAAGAATGAAGAAAGACGAAAAAGGATAATATGGATGAAAAGGACGAACAGGACGAAAAGGGACGAAAAAGGACGAAAAATAATGAAAAAAGACAATAAGGATGAAAAAGGACGCAAAGGACGAAAAGGACGAAAAAGGACGAAAAGGACGAAAAAGGACAATGAGGACGAAAAGGACGAAAAAGGACGAAAAAGAACGAAAAAGGACGAACAGGAAGAAGAAAGACGAAAAAGGACTAAAAGGACGAAAAAAGATAATACGGATGAAAAGGACGAAAAGGACGAAAAGGGACGAAAAAGGACGAAAAAGAATGAAAAAGAACAATAAGGACGAAAAAGGACGCGAAGGACGAAAAAGGACGAAAAGGACGAAAAAGGATAATGAGGACGAAAAGGTCGCAAAAGGACGAAAAAAGACGAAAATGACGAAAAAGGACGAAAAGGACAAAAAAGGACGAACAAGAACGAAAAAGGATAATAAGAACGAAAAAGGACGATAAAGGACGAAAAGGACGAATAGGACGAAAAAGGACTAGAAGGACGAAAAAGGATAATACGGATGAAAAGGACGAAAAAGAATGAAAGAGGACGAAAAAGACAAAAAAGGACGAAAAAGAACGAATAGGGCGGAAAGGATGAAAAAGGACGAAAAAGGACAAAAAAAGAGCGAAAAATACAAAAAAGGACGAAAAGGACAAGAAAGGACAAAAAGGACAAAAAAGGACGAAACAGGACGAAAAAGGACTAAAAGGACGAAAAAGGATAATACGGATGAAAAGGACGAAAAGGGACGAAAAAGAATGAAAAAGGACAATAAGGACAAAAAAGGACGAAAAGGACGAAAAAGGATAATGAGGACGAAAAGGACGAAAAAGGACGAAAAGGACAAAAGAGGACGAAAAAGAACGAATAGGGCGGAAAGGATGAAAAAGGACGAAGGACGAAAAAAGCGAAAAATACAAAAAAGGACGAAAAGGGCAAAAAAGGACGAAAAAGAACAAAAAAGGATAATAAGGTAGAAAAGGACGAAAAAGGACGAAGAAGGATGAAAAAGACGAAAAATGACGAAAAAGGACGACAAAGGACGAAAAAGGACGATACGAACGAAAAAGGACGAAAAAGGACGAACAGGAAGAAGAAAGACGAAAAAGGACTAAAAGGACGAAAAAGGACGAAAAAGAATGAAACAGGACAATAGGAACGAAAAAGGACGAAAAGGACGAAAAAAGACGAAAATGACGAAAAAGGACGAATAGGGCGAAAAGGATGAAAGAGGACGACAAAGCACGAAAAAGGGCGAAAAACACAAAGAAGGGCGAAAAGGACATAAAAGGACGAAACAGGACGAAAAAGGACGAAAAGGACAAAAAGGACGAAAAAGACGAAAAAGACGAATAAGGACGAAAAAGGACGAGAAGGACGAAAAGGACGAAAAAGGACGAGAAAGGTCGAAAAGGGACGACAAAGGACGAAAAAGGACGTTAAGGACGAATAAGGACGAAAAAAGACGAAACAAGACGAAAAAGGACGACAAGGATGAAAAAAGACGAGAAAGGACGAAAAAGACGAAAAAGGACGAAAAAGACGAAAAAGGATAATAAGGACGAAAAGAACGAAAAACACAAAAATTCCGAAGATTTAGACTCTTGAGATCTATAAATGTTTAAAAATCAGAAAAAATTTAGAAAGTGTTTTTGAAAAATGTGACAAACCTAGAAGTCTTGAAAATATTGGAAAAAGTTGAATTTCAAAATTCTGGTATGACTGGAGCCTGATAATTTTAGAAATTTTGGAAAATGTGGATATTGTGGTCGTTTTGTGTACTTCGGAAAATCTGGAAAATTGGGCTACTCTGGAATATCTGAATATTCTGGCAATTTTGAAAATTTGGCAAATTACGAAAATTCCCAAAAATTAAAAGAAAATAAAAAAATATTACATCCCAAAATTTCAAAAGTGTACACAATCATAAGATTGTAGATATTCCAATTGTTTGAAATATTTAAAAGATTTCAAACCTTTTAAACAGTCTAAAAATCTTGAAGTTTTCATATACTAGAATTTGCGAATTGTAAAAACACCAAAAATCCTAAATAAACTAAAGTTTTAGGTTCCAAATAGAAGAAACATCCAACAAAATCTTAAAAATTGTAAAGATCTTGTAAGTATTAATGTTCCTAGAAATTATAAAAATTCTAAATTTTATAAAATTTCTAATAATGATGAAATTTCCAAAAAATTTTCGAAGATTGTGTTAAGACTCTAAGGACTCTGTTGCAAATATTTCAAAGATTCTATAATAATTTGTAAAAAATGCATGAACTCTTAACAAGACAAAAATTTTAAAGATTCCAAAGACTCTACACAAAACAAAAATCCTGAAAATATAAAAATCGTAAAAATCTGAAGAATGCTTCCTCTAATTTTTATAAATCCTATAAGTATTAGGAGTCTTGAACACCCTGTTTATTATGTTATACATCTCAGGAATTCTAAATATTCCAGAGATTCCAAAAATTTCAAAGATTTAGTTAGAAAATCTGGAACTTCTGGAAATTTCAAAAGAAGTTCAACGTCTTCTCTAAATTTCAAAGATTTCGAGGCTTCCAGGGGTGGCAAAACTCTCAAAAACCCTCGTTGTCTTATTTTTGACACAAACTGGAGGTCCCTAGTGTCCCTTTCCTTTAAACGTGAAAGAATTGTCGGAGTCTCTTATGTTTTTATTTTTTTAAGCAAACAGTTTTTTAAAAAAAATATGAAAAATCTCGGCGGCTCATATTGGAAACTGTTTTTTGGACAGTCTGGATGCCTAGAGTTAAAATTCAAGGCGGATTCGTAATCCACCAGTTCAGGAGTAAGTTTTCGACAAACGAAACTCTAACTTCACTTTTTAAATTTTCGACTATTTCATAATTTCAACCCAAAAAAACCGTCAAATTTTCATTTAAACCCAGCCCCAACTCAACAAGTTAAATCGAAATTTCATCCCTGCCGATTACTCTGCACGTTTTTTGCAACCACAGCCCCAACGTCCGAAACCTGTCGAAACTTTTTGTGCCCCGTCTAATCGATGCCGGCTGATTAAAAACGGATTTACCAGTGTATACCAGATCGCCCGTGTCGCCAAAACTGACTAGCAATTTTTAATGGAGTACCCGCTGACCCCGTTCCCAAAGAAGCGCCCCGATACCCAAATTAAAATTTATCGAATCGCATCTGCGAACTTTTTGCAAAGAGCCCAACCCGCACCCGGAAAAGTTCATAATTTTTGTCAAGTTTATTTATTAATGTGTGCCGTTCCGTTGGTTTTGGTATTTTTCCGGGGATCCGGTGTTCTCCGGCCATAAATCATAAACTATGGTTGATTCTTAAATGTTTAACCCACATTAAGGAAACGTAAGTCGCTGGAAAAGTACAAATTGGAAAAGTTTGCAAGATGAATTCTATAAATATGTTAACAATGTTGTTGCGCTACTTTTGAATGAGATTTATGAACTGAGGAATTTCGCGAAGGGGAGCAAAACTATTGCAGATGGGGCTGCATTTTATATGCATGAGACTAAGAGTGGGTTATTTAGGGGAATCGGGGCGGTGGCGAAGTGGGTGAAAAATGGGAGTTTGAGCTAAAGTTACTATAATTTGTCAATATTGAACTTTGAAATGGGAGAATAGGACACACATCAAGTGTATAGTTGGTTGCATAACCTCATTTTTATTTTATAATTTTTTTAAGATTTCAATTATTAAAAAATTGGTCTAAAGAGTTTAGACAGTACTTCCCTCGCTGTCGGAAACTTGACGACTGCATGCCTATTGTGTTTTTTTTCTCATTACATTTTTGTAGTGGGAATTTAAAAAAAAATTGCGATGACGTCATCAACATTTTTGCAAGGACACGTATATCAGTTGGGATAGATGTAGTGTAATACTAAGAATAAAATTATTATATTCTCAAATTTTCGGGAAAATGAATTGGGTCGTTTTGAATATTGATTTGTAATAATCAATAAAATAACGAAACAATTTACTCACGTATACGTATCAGAGGCAACTGAAAATCGTGTATGTATAAACATTCTTAATTTAAGATGACAGGCGTAACAGCATACGTGAGAGTCAAACAGAGAAACTGTAAACAAAACGACCATCGGTTTTATTGCTTCGACTTCCGCTTATTATATAAAACATTGGGTTTTATTTTAATTCTTGACGGTGAAATTCACAATTGGTTGATTATAAACATGTCTATTCCACATTCGCGGAACCAAGTGAGCGCATAAAACAAATGCAGGTCTGTAATGTTAAAGTCGATGTAAATAAGCGTGCTACCCTTATGTTTCAACCGAGTTTTTCCTTTAACAAATTTTGTGTCTACCAAATTGGGTTGGTTGGGGTGTAATACTAATAAGTGTTGCCTTTAATTTAATCAATAAAATAAATTGACTTCATTAATTTTTTTGAACCACCTCTTAAGAAAATCTAAAAAATATGAATGGAATGATAAATCACAAGTACAAACTCATCATATTTTTTGCATTTTAGATAGGATTTATTCAGCAAAATTTAAGGGTGACGTCATCAATTTTTTTAGGAGGGATGAACAAATACATTTTGAACAAAAGTTTACCATGCTTATAATAACTTTAAAATATTCCCAAGATTTCAAAGCATTCGGTTTTGTAATTCCTGATTAAATCGATAAAATAAATTCACGCATTCATTAATTTTTTTGAGACACCCTGCATATGCAAATCCAAAAATATGAATGGAATGATAAATCACAAGTACAGACTCATCATATTTTGTACATTTTAGATACGATTTATTCGGCAAACTTTTGAGCTGACGTCATCAGTTTTTTGTAGAAGATAACCAAATATATTTTGACTAAAAATTTATTATGCTCTTTATAACCTTAAAACATCTGCAAGATTTCGAAGCATTCGGTTTTGTAGTTCCTGAGTAAATCAGTAAAATAAATTTACGCATTCATTAATTTTTTTGAGTCACCCTGTATATGCAAATCGAAAAAATTTGAATGGAATGATAAATCACAAGAAGAGACTCACCATATTTTGTACATTTTAGATAGGATTTATTCAGCAAAATTTTGTGGTGACGTCATAAATTTTTTAGGGGGGACGATCAAATACGTTTTGATCAAAAATGTACCATGCTTATGATAATTTTAAAATATCTTCAAGACTTCGAAGCATTCGGTTTTGTAGTTCCTGAGTAAATCAGTAAAATAAATTTACGCTTTCATTTATTTTCTTGAATCACCCTGTATATGCAAATCCAAAAAATATGAATGGAGTGATAGATCACAAGTACAGAATGATCATATTTTGTACATTTTAGATATGATTTATTCGACAAATTTTCGAGCTGACGTCATCAAGTTTTTGGAGGGGATAAGCAAATATATTTTGACTAAACATTTATTATGCTCTTTATAACCTTAAAACATCTGCAAGATGTCAGAGCATTCCGTTTTGTAGTTCCTGATTAAATCAATTAAATATATTTACGCATTCATTAATTTTTTTGAGTCACTCTGTATATGCAAATCCAAAAAATATGAATGGAGTGATAAATGACAAGTACAGCCTCATCATATTTTGTACATTTTAGATATGATTTATTCGGCAAACTTTCGAGCTGACATCATCAAGTTTTTGGAGGGGATAAGCAAATATATTTTGACTAAACATTTATTATGCTCTTTATGACCTTAAAACATCTGCAAGATTTCAGAGCATTCGGTTTTGTAGTTCCTGATTAAATCAATAAAATATATTTACGCATTCATTAATTTTTTTGAGTCACCCTGTATATGCAAATCCAAAAAATATGAATGGAGTGATAGATCACAAGTACAGACTCATCATATTTTGTACATTTTAGATATGATTTATTCCACAAACTTTTGAGCTGACGTCATCAAGTTTTTGGAGGGGATAAGCAAATATTTTTTGACTAAAGATTTATGATGCTCTTTATAGCCTTAAAACATCTGCAACATTTCAAAGCATTCTGGTTAGCAGATTAAAAATTAAATTTCAAAATGTTGTTTTATAATTTTGATTTTTTTCCAAAAATCTGGACGTTTCGGGTGAAAAGTCGATTCAGAGTTGTAAACTACATGTGTAGGACTATGTTATTTTATACAATTGAAAACCCATTTACTATGTACAATTTTGAAGTGACGTCATCGCATTAGTGGTGGGGATGATTAGACAAATTTTGGTTAGCGTTTTACCATCTACATGATATTCTTAATATAAGTACAAAATCTCACAACAATCGGTCCAGTACTTTCGGAGATTATCTGTCTAATAAAAATCCGGGACGGCAGACGGACAGACGGAAATGGGAGACCTATTTCTTCGTCTTCTAGGGGTCATGAAAGATCGAGAAAACGTAAAAGTAGAGAGTAGGCCGACGGACTCGATTACAATACTTCCTTTGCTTACGCTCGGGAAGTAAAAAATGTGTCAAATGACTCCAAATTGTATCATAGTTACAGATATAAAAAAGTTTTGAAGTGGTTACATTTTTCACAAAAAACATTGAACCTAGAAATTGGCTCTCTAATAATTTGTCAATGTTGAACTTTGAAATGGGAGAATAGGACAAACATAACTTGTATAGTTGGTTGCATAACCTCATTTTTATTCTATAATTTTTAAATATTTTGATCATTAAAAAAATATTGTAACCAGCACGTTCCTTAAAAACGACTTCGTTAAATAACTATTAACTATTTTAAACAATTATTTCTATCGAACTCGTTCCACCAGAAACAAATACAACTCAAATGAATGTGTCTCAATTTATTCGGTGTATTAGGAGTATTTGTGAAAACTTCGGAGTAACAAAATAACATTACAAAACTTCCTTCCAACTTTAATCTCCTCGATATTTATTTAACATAAGCCCCCTTTTACTCCAACTCCAATTTCAAACCATCCCTCTCCATTTTACAGTACAATCCCATCTGTAAACTCAGAAACCGAAAAAAGAAACCGACCGTTAGAGACACTTGCTCTATTAATATTCCCGTGCAAATACCCCTTAATCACCGTACCGAACACCGAACTTCCATGCTAATACCCCGCCGCCCCCGCCGCCCCAGCGCCATTTTTCCATTAATTCACGTAATCACCGATGCGAAATGCCACGTTAGTTTTCCCAAGTTTTAGTGGCTCGTAAAACGAGTTTGAAGCGGGAAAATGTTTTAGTGTGCCTCTGCCTACCTGCCCTCGCCCCCTTTGCCCAATTTGGATAGATGAAAGTAGCAACTCATTTAGGAATCACACAGCGGAAATGTATCTGACAGCTACGTGTTTGCGTAGATACTTTAAACTCGTTGAACACATTAAAGGGAATTCCTAATACACATTTTCACCGAGGGACGAATTTTCGGATTGGTTAACATTTTTCAGCGAAGAGCCGGAGGACAGAATTTTCATCATCGGGATTGTTGTTTTTTTTTCGCCTAATCGCGGTATGTTGCAATTAGACGAAATGGATTCGGGGCGGCGAGGGGTGGGTTCGTAAATATGTGGATACAGATAGCTGGAAGTGACAGATTGTGGGGATTTTTTATCGGGGGTTGCTTAATCGGGTACGTATTCAGATAAAATTAATTGGGCCGGGGGCGTTTTTGCGCGCGGATGCGGCTGGAAAATCAAAAAAGATTGTCGAGTCCAATAACAGGTGGTTTATTTTCTTCCACCTTTGTTCGGATCGGGAATAAAGCAGCGATTCCCTAAATGGACATAGTTTTTGTGCGGACTGAAAGAGAGTAGGTACATTGAGAACAATGGGCTGCGGATGGCATTCGCTTTGGAACTGATTATTTGAATTTAGGGAGTGGAGTTTTATCAGATGTATTCGGTGCGAAGATACTAAAACTGATTTTTAAAACTTGCATTGTTCCGACTTGGGTTTCCAGAAGAACATATAATAAACCCCACCCACCCACCCATCTCCATTTCGGTGATTAATTTTATATAAAAAAGTACGACCTCAATTGAAGAGAAAAAAAATAGGAAACTTAAAGCATGTCTAAAATAGTAAAACTTTGTCGAAAAATGTGGATTTTGCAATTAAACTCCGCCCCTCTATCTGACAACGAATACAAAATTCATCACAAACGAAATAGGGGCGGATGGGTGGGGCTTAATTATTGAAGTCTAAAGCAGTTGTTAATATTGCTTACAAAAAATACTTATCCGACTTAGAATAATCCATTTATGTTGATTCCAAAAAGTTCTGGAGCTTTATTCAAAGCAAAAAAGGAACAGTTTTGTATTTATCATTTTAGTCATGGTTTAAGTTTCTTGTTATCGAAATAAGTCTACAAATACTAAGAAAAAAAGACAAAATGTAGATGGCTATGTATATTAAGAAAAAAACACAAAATATAAGCCCCGCCCACCCACCCTATCTCAATTCTGATGATTTTTTTTTATTCGTCGTAACCCGAGGGGCGAAGCTTATTGTGAAATCCATATTTCCTTACAAAATTTTACCATTTTAAACGTATTTTAGGTTTCTAAGAATAAAAAAATCATCACAATTTAGACGGGGTGGGGTTAATATTTTGTTTTTTTTTCTTAATATACATAGTATTCCTTGAACAACACGATACTCAAAAACATGTTTTTCATTTTTTGTAAAAAAATAAGTATTTTGCAGTTAAGCTCCGTCCCATTAGTTCACAGAGAATAAAAAAAAATCATCGCAATTGAGATAGGGTGGGTGGGCGGGGCTTATATTTTGTGTTTTTTTTCTTAATATACATAACCATCTTTTCATAACAAGAAACTTAAAACATGTTTAAAATGGAAAATTTATATGAGGAAATATTTATTTTGTAATTGGGCTCCACCCCATAATTGCAAGATCCATATTTCCTTCCAAAAACCTTTTTAACCATGTTTTAAGTTTTTTGTTATGAAAAGATGGCTACGTATATTAAGAAACAAAGGTAAAATATAAGCCCCACCCACCCGCCCTATCTCTATTCTGGTGATTTTTGTATTGGTCGTAAGCCGAGGGGCGGAGCTTAATTCCAAAATACTTATTTCTCTACAAAAAATAAAGAACATGTTTTTGAGTCTCGCGTTGTTCGAAGAATACTAAGCATATTAAGAAAAAAACAAACCAAAAATTAAACCCCGCCCATATCCATCCCAAGCTGAATTGAGATGAATTCTTCATTCGTTATCAGACCGAGGGGCGGAGCCTAATTGCAAAATATATACTTTCCTCCGCCCCTCAGATTACGATGAGTAAGAAAATCATCAGAAATGAGACAGGGCGGGTGGGCGGGGCTTATATTTTGGCATTTTTTTAGTAATATACATAGCAATCTTTTCACCACAATAAAGTTAAAACATGGTTAAAATGGTACACTTTTGCAAGGAACTATGGATTTTGCAATTATGGGGCGGAGCTTATTTGCCAAATCGATATTTCCTTATACATTAGGCTCCGCCCCTAGGTCTGTCAACGAATGAAAACTTCATTACTATTTATATCAGGGTAGGTATCGGTGGAGCTTAATCTTTGGCTTTAATTTTTTTTAATATACATAGTATTCTTTGATTAACACTACACTCAAAAACACGTTTTTAATTTCTCGCAGAGAAATAATTTTGCAGTTAAGCTCCGCCTTCTTGGCTCATATCGAATAAAAAAACATCGTGACAATTGAGATAGAGAGGGTTGGGGAGAATGTGAAAGAATCTAAAAAAACCTATGAGAATCTGGGGGAATCTGAGAGAATCTAAGAGATACTGAGAGAATTTGAGATACTTTGATAGAAGCTAACATAAACTAAGAGAATCTGAGAGAATCTACAATAGAGTCTGTAAGAATGTGAAAGAATCTGAGAAAATCTGCGAGAATCTGAAATATTTTGAGAGAATCTGAGAGAATAATAATAGTCTAATAAGAATCTGAAAGAATTAGAGGGAACTTAAGATAATAATCTAAGAAAAACTATGAAAATCTGAAAGAATCTGGTGGAATCTGACAGAAACTGAAAGAATCTGGGAGATTCTGAGAGAATCTACAATAGAGTCATTAAGAATAAAAGAATCTGAGTAAATCTGCGAGAATCAGAAATAGAAATATCTTGTGAGAATCTGAGAGAATAATAATAGTCTAATAAGAATCTGAAAGAATCAGAGGGAACTTAAGATAATCTAAGAAAAACTATGAAAATCTGAAAGAATCTGGTGGAATCTAACAGAAACTGAAAGAATCTGGAAAATTCTGAGAGAATCTACAATAGAGTCATTAAGAATAAAAAAATCTGAGTAAATCTGCGAGAATCAGAAATAGAAATATTTTGTGAGAATCTGAGAGAATAATAATAGCCTAATAAGAATCTGAAAGAATCAGAGGGAACTTATGATAATCTAAGAAAAACTATGAAAATCTGAAAGAATCTGATGGAATCCAACAGAAACTGAAAGAATCTGAAAGATCCTGGGAGAATCTAAGAGAATCTACAATAGAGTCATTAAGAATATGAAAGAATCTGAGTAAATCTGCGAGGTTCTGAAATATTTTATGAGAATCTGAAAGAATAATAATAATCTAATAAGAATCTAAAGAATTAGAGGGAACTTAAGATAATCTAAGAAAAACTATGAAAATCTGAAAGAATCTGGTGGAATCTAACAGAAACTGAAAGAATCTGCGCAAATCTGCGAGAATCAGAAATAGAAATATTTTGTGAGAATCTGAGAGAATAATAATAGTCTAATAAGAATCTGAAAGAATCAGAGGGAACTTAAGATAATCTAAGCAAAACTATGAAAATCTGAAAGAATCTGATAGAATCTAACAGAAACTGAAAGAATCTGAAAGATTCTGGGAGAATCTGAAAGAATAATAATAATCTAATAAGAATCTGAAAGAATCAGAGGGAACTTAAGATAATCTAAGAAAAACTATGAAAATCTGAAAGAATCTGAGAGAATCTACAATAGAGTCATTAACAATATGAAAGAATCTGAGTAAATCTGCGAGATTCTGAAATATTTTGTGAGAATCTGAGAGAATAATAATAATCTAATAATAATCTGAAAGAATCAGAGGGAACTTAAGATAATCTAAGAAAAACTATGAAAATCTAAAACAATCTGATAGAATCTAATAGAAACTGAGAGAATCTGAAAGATTCTGAGAGAATCTGAGAGAATCTACAATAGAGTCATTAACAATATGAAAGAATCTGAGTAAATCTGCGAGATTCTGAAATATTTTGTGAGAATCTGAGAGAATAATAATAATCTAATAAGAATCTGAAAGAATCAGAGGGAACTTAAGATAATCTAAGAAAAACTATGAAAATCTGAAAGTATCTGATAGAATCTAACAAAAACTGAGAGAATCTGAAAGATTCTGAGAGAATCTGAGAGAATCTACAATAGAGTCTTTAAGAATATGAAAGAATCTGAGAAAATCTGCGAGAATTTGAAATATTTTGAGAGAATCTGAGAGAATAATAATAATAGTCTAATAAGAATCTGAAAGAATAGAGGTAACTTAAGATAATCTAAGAAAACTATAAAAATCTGAAAGATTCTGGGAGAATCTGAGAGAATCTACAATAGAGTATTTAAGAATAATAATAATCTAATAAGAATCTGAAAGAATCAGAGGGAACTTAAGATAATCTAAGAAAAACTATGAAAATCTGAAAGAATATCATAGAATCTAACAGAAACTGAGAGAATTTGAAAGATTCTGAGAGAGTCTACAACAGAGTCTTTAAGAATATGAAAGAATCTGAGAGAATCTACTATAGAGTCATTAAGAATCTAAGAAAATTTGAGAGAATCTGAGATAAACTGAAAGAGACTCAAAGAAAATGAAAAGATCTTACGACGAATAAAGAAAATCATCAGAATTGCGATGGTTGGGTGGGGCTTCTATTTTGGTTTTCTTTGTATAACACGATTACTTAAGAACAAATTTCACATGGTAATATCTCGTAGAAAAATAAGGATTTTACAATTAAGCTCCGCCCCTCGGCTTACGACAAATAAAAAAATTCATCAGGATTGAGATAGGGTGGGTGGGCGGGGATATATCTTACTTTTTTTGCTTTTAAATATGTAGACTTCTTTCGACAGAAGACTTATATTTTGCCTTTTTTTCTTAATATACATGGCTTTTTCAGAACAATAAACTTAAAACATGGTTAAAAAGGTACATTTTTGGAAGGAAATATGGATTTTGCAATTATGGGGCGGAGCCTAATCGATATTTCCTTATTCAAATTTGACATTTTAAACATGTTTTAAGTTTCATGTTGTGAAAAGAAGTCTACAGATATTAAAATAAAATGACAAAATTTAAGCCCGCCCACCCACCCAATCTCTATTGTGATGATTTTTTTTATTCATCGTGAATCAAGGGGGCGGAGCTTAACTGCAAAATACTGATTTCTTTACAAGAAATTAAAAACATATTTTTGAGTATGATGTTTACAGAATACTATGTGTATTAAGAAAAAAAGGCAAAATATAAACCCCGTTTAAAATGGTGAGTTTTTGTAAGAAAATATGAATTTTCCAATTAGGCTCCGCCTCTAGATCTGCCAACGAATGAAAACTTCATTACTATACTTAGATCAGGGCAGTGGTGGGGCTTAATTTTTTCCTAGTTTCTTGTAGAGAAATAATAAGGATTTTGCAATTAATTTCCGGTTCTTTGGATCTCGACGATTAAAAAAAATCATCACAATTGAGATAGGGTGGGTGGGCGGGGCTTATATTTTACCTTTTGTCGTGACATACGTAGTCGTCTTTCCAGAACAAGAAACTGAAAACATGTTTAAAATGGTAAATTCTTGCAAACAAATATCAATCTTGCAATTAAGCCCCGCCCCTCGACCTGATAACGAATACAAAATTCATCACAATTGAGAATTGAGATCGGGGCGGGTATAGGTGGAGCCTAATCTTCGGCTTTATGTTTTTCTTGACATACATATATTATATACAGTATTCTTTGAACAACATGATACTAAAAAACATGTTTTTAATTTCTCGTAGAGAAATAAGTATTTTGCAGTTAAGTTCCGCCTTCTTGACTCACGATGAATAAGAAAAATCATCACAATTGAGCTAGGGTGGGTGGGCGGGGCTAATTTTTGCCTTTTTTTTTAATTTGTGTGTAGACTTATTTTGACTAGCTCTGAAGCATTTACTGCACATTTTGGGGTCTCACAGGGATCGAACTTAAGACCCTTGTCGTTTTTGCTCTTTACTAACGATTTTCCTGATGCTATTCCCTGAAGTAAACTTATGTTGGCTGGTGATCTCACATTAAACATGGAACTTAATTCTGTTAATGAGTGTTATTATCTTCAGTTTTGCTTAATTTTGTCTTACCATTGGTGTATTCGAATTAGATTAATGTAAAATATCTCTAAATGCAAATCAAAGATGATGTACTCTTATTATGTTTAAGGTTACTTACTTATTTTGTCAATTTTCTAGTTATTTTTTGTAGCGTCCGACTACTTACTCTGTGTTTTGTCGACATTTCATGACCCCTAGACAACGAAAAAATAGGTCCCCGTTTCCGTCTAATTTTCTGTCTGGTTTTATTGGTTCGCTATAAAATAAACTGTAACAAAATAACTGAAATAAATTGCAACACATGCAGCCGCAACAGCGCAAAATTTAAAGAAATAATCGTTTATCAAAATAATCAGACGGGGAATTTATTGTTGAAATTATACTTATACCACTCCACACATAAATCCGCCGTAAAATATAACCATCACAGAACGAATAACGAATTACTTTTGCCGATACCTACATCAAATTAACATCACAACCAGAAATAAATCATTAGCGGGAACGTCGCCTCTGCCATTCAATTATCCCGAAACTTTTCCCACCAGAAAAACAATCGATAAAGTAGCACTTACACAATCAGACCGAAGCAAGATGGATGGCGACATTCATAACCATGCAAAGTAATGTTTGATAATAAATCACAAAAGTGGCTTTCCAATGGACAAACCTGAATTTTTCATTCGTGATAAATTACCCGACACTGAAAACAACGTCCGGGCGGGGAAGAACCGACGTATTGATCGGGTCAGGTCGTGCAGACGTCAAAGTCCCTATCCGGAAATTCCAAACTATTCCTTATTAATTTAATTTACAATTCCTTGTTAATTTACGGCTGATAATTATAATCGTGCGTTCATATTATTTCGATTATTTCGTGTGTTGTTCCAAACGCAATTCAAACGTCCCGCCGGTGTCGCCATTTGTGCCAACATTACGCAATCGATGCACGACCACGTCAAACCGTGACGTAATTATTTAGGTTGTCAACACATGTATGAATCGGCGGATTGGCGCTTGCGTAATAGCATTGTTTAGCAGAGCAGAATGTTAATGACTGTTTAACTTTTCCCAATTTTTTTTAGCGTTTAATCTTAAATTTCGTCTGGATTCAAAGGTGGGTAAGTTGACCTCCCTGGCTGTCGTCGCTCGGCCCGGCCGCCCGCGATCCCGCCGCGCTGTCACAACGAGCCGAGAATTAGGTTATGTGAAAATTTGTAAACAGTTTGTTTGTTGTAGTTCGAAACGGGTCAACAATGGCAGATCAGCAACAGTTCTTCTTGAAATGGAACGACTTTCAGAGCAACATGGTGTCGTCGTTTCGGCACTTGCGGGACGAGAAGAGCTTCACCGATGTCACCTTAGCCTGCGAGGGCCAGACCTGCAAAGCGCACAAGATGGTGCTGTCGGCGTGTAGCCCGTACTTCAAGAGTCTGTTGGAGGTAAGGGGGGCGCGGTTAGCGCGACGTGTCTCAATTTAGAGTTGCAGGAGAACCCGTCGAAGCACCCCATCATCATTCTCAAAGACGTGGCCTACAGCCACCTGCAGGCGATTTTAGAGTTTATGTACGCGGGGGAGGTGAACGTGAGCCAAGAACAACTGCCCGCCTTCTTGAAAACGGCGGATAGACTCAAAGTGAAAGGACTGGCCGAGGCCCCCCAAGCAATTAAACGTGAATAAGATAGCTCTAAGACACACTTTAGTTTTCTGTAGAGGTACGGTGCCTTACTCTTTTGTTGTCGACTATAGTAGTAATTTATTGAACTTCACATGTTCCTAGTTGATTTTTTCTGCAGTTGCCAAATGTACGCGGACATTTACCATCCGTATATCTACAGGAAATTACTGTCTTGCACATAGTATATTTCATTTTACAAAAAAAAATACATTTGATATGCATTTTACATGTACTTCAAGTCCGAGATTCGCGTGACTGTAAAAAGAAATATATTTTCGGGATATTACTTCTTTTCCTAAGTATGTTTTGTAAAAGATTTTTATATGAGTTTGTTTTATAGTTTTATATCTATACATAAGGGTTTCATTTGTAATTAGTGTCAATTGTATTTTTATAGATCATCTATGAGTTGCAGACTTCAACAGACATTAGTTAATTACCACATTGTTACCACATACGTTTACACTCTACAGAAGTTCTCATCTTTTTTATTGTTTCAATTTTCTTTAGAACTGTAATTCAATTGTAATAAAATGTTGTACATTGAGACTTTCGTTACTTACTTGGCGCCTTTGGACTGGACACAGAGAGGGTTTAAATGTCGACACAAAAACATTTATTGCTGTTATTTATTGTACACATAACAGTTACACATATTTACATTCATTTCTTTTAAATTTATTATGTATGACGCTAATTATATGATTGTCACAGTAGAAATTGTAGATAAAAATATAAATTTGTGATATTAAATTTGCTAATGCGCTCCTAATACAGGATATGTAATATTATCTACAAATGTACAAGAAATATTTATGCAATAATTGATAAAAGGTACTTAAAAACAGTAAACTTTATTGTCCCTGTGTCTCAAATGCATGATAGGCCATCAAGCGTTACATATCTGCAATATTTAGGTAAAACAAAGCATTCTCTGGATTCGTAAGTACACAATATTTATGGCGAGCTCAAACTTTAATTTAATTTGTTACAGGACTTGGTTCAGACGCGAAATTGGACAAGAGTAGAAACGAAAAATCAAACCGAGTACAGGTGAAAGTTCCATTTTTTTACAATAGCATGAAGCTGTCAGTTTCAAAATCCCTTTCTGTTTGGCTAAATTCAATCACTGTCAATAAAGTTGGCAGTAATGACGTAATTGTGAAATTTGATCATTGCCAACGTGAGGATTTCGGAGTTATTAAGTTACTAAATTGTTAACCAATGTTTTAAGATTATCAGATTTTGACATATGTGACGTTACTATTGGTCATCAATCACAACGATGCGGCAAATTTTCAAAGCCAACTTAATGCACGATCTTTTACGATCAGCTTGTATTAGAATAGGCTATTCAAGTTTGCACAGTGCTTAGTAAAGTGGACATAAATAATTACATTATCACGTTTGTAAAATAGGTAACTAAGAGACAAACAATTAAGGACTTTTGAGGTGTTAACATCAAACAGCTGACAGTGGCGTATGTGAGAATTTTTCTATCCTTGAACTGTTTACACGTATACAGATATCTTATCACACAGTTTTGATGTCTTAATTATAACAATATTTAGAGTATGAGACATAGGTCTCCTATTTCCGTCCAACTTTGTCTAATCGTCCCCACCAACAATGTGATGACGTCACCTTAAATTTCTACATCCTATCTAAAATAAGCAAAATATTATGATTCCATAATTGTGGTTAACCAATGAATCCATAGTAGTTATGAATGATCGGTCAGCAGGACTACATAGTTTTTATTACAATAAATCTCGAGATCTTCCTGTGAAGGTAAATAAATTACTTTGAAAAAATTAACCTCTAATATGCGAGTGTAGCGAGCACTTCAGAATGTTTCAGTCCCATAAACATTAGTGATAACAGTCTTTAAGCTTACAGTTTTAAATAACAACAACATTGTTCTTAATAATTTAGCTTCTCAGGGACAATCATAAATTTTTTTTTAATTGCACCTAAACGTGCTCGCTGCGCTCGCATTTTAAACTTTCCTTTATTTTCCCGTGAAGTATCATAGAAGTAACTAAGAAAGAATTTTAGGGAAACTGTCTAGGTTTTGTTGTATTTTAATAAATCTCTAGACTAATTACTTCAAAAAAATCCAAACATTAGAAAGCGAGCGCAGCGAGCACGTTGATTGCTGGGGTCTTTCCAAGATTAATTTTTTCTAGACACTAAAAAATTCTCTCATTAATGTAATAATTTAGCTTCCCAAGAACACCGAGGAATAATTTTTAATAACACCTAAATGTGCTCGCTGCACTCGCATTCTGAATGCTCTTTTTCTTTACTGATTTATTAGTGTCATAAAAATGTTTACAAATCAATGGTCAGCAAGGTTTCTTAGTTTTTATTATAATTATTCTCGACATCGCCCTGTGAAGGGAAAAATCAAACTCTGAAACCATCTTCAAACTCACAATTGTAAGTAACAACAAAATTGTTCTTAATAATTTAGCTTCTCAGGGACGCCAATAAGTAATTTTTTAAACTGCACCTGAACGTGCTCGCTGCGCTCGCTTTTTGAACTTGTTTTTTTCAGCTTTATTGTCATACAATTGTGCAGAAAAAGTCTCAGCGAAGTTGTTTTGGTCAAAATAAATCTCTACACTCCAGAATATACACCCTTACAATACGAGCGCAGCGAGCACGTCTAGGTTGCCAGATGCTCCCCAGTTTAGCGGATATTCACAAACATTTTTAAAATTCACTTTTTTTAGACATTAAAAAATTCTCTTTTGACTAATTTGGATTCTTAGGGACACTGACGAATAAATTTGAATAAAATGGGATTTACAAACTTGCTGTTGACGTTTTGAGAAAAATGGAGGATTTAAGTTGATTACGACAAACATTTACCATTTTAGACATGTTTTAGCTTTCTTCTTGTCGAAATAGGTCTACACATTTAAAAGACAAAAAGCAATATGTGGCCCCGCCCACCCGCCCTGTCTCAATTGTGATGATTTTTTTTATTCGTCGTGAGCCAAGAAGGCGGAGCTTAACTGCAAAATCCTCATTTCTCTACGAAAAATTAAAAACACGTTTTGCAGCATCGTGTTTTTCAAATAATAGTAAACTCAAACATTAGGCCCCACTCATACCCGCCACGATCCCAATCCTCAATTGTGATAAATTTTTTATTCGTTGTCAGATCGAGGGGCGGGGCTTAATTCCAAGATCCATATTTGTCTACAAGAATTTACCATTTTGCACTTGTTTTTAAGTTTCTTGTTCTGAAAAAACGACTACGTATATTAAGAAAAAAAGCAAAACATAAGCCCCGCCCACCCGCCCTTCCTGAATTGTGATGACTTTTTTTTATCGTCAAGAGCCAAAGGAGCGAAAATTAATTGCAAAATCCTTATTACTTCTCTACAATAATTTACCATTTTAAATATGTTTTAAGTTTCTAAAAATTAAAAAAATCACCACAATCGAGATGGGGTGGGTGGGCGGGGTTTATATTTTCCCCTGTTTTTCTTAATATATGTAGTATTCTTTGAACAATGCGATACCCAAGGGCATGTTTTTATTTCTTGTAGAGAAATAAGGATTTTGCAATTAAGCTCCGCCCCTTCGATTCACGGCGAATAAAAAAATTCATCACAATTGAGACAAGGTGGGTGGGCGGGCTTACATTTTGCCTTTTTGTTTTAATACGTGTAGACTTTTTTTCACAACATGAAACTTAAAACATGTTTAAAATGGAAAATTTGTATAAGAAAATGCCGATTTTGCATTTTAATTATGTTTTAAGTTTCTTGCTGTGAACAATAAAGTTGTTCTTAATAATTTAGCTTCTCAGGGACACCAGTAAGTAATTTTTTAAACTGCACCTGAACGTGCTCGCTGCGTTCGCTTTTTAAACTTGCTTTTTTCAGCTTTATTGTCATACAAATGTGCAGAAAAGAGTCTCAACGAAGTTGTTTTGGTTAGAATAAATCTTTAAACTCCAAAATACACACCCTTAGAATGCGAGCGCAGCGAGCATGTTTAGATTCCTCGAGTCTCCCCAGTTCAGCGGATAATCACAAACATTTATAAGATTCCCCTTTTCTGGACATAAAAAATTCTCTTTTGAATAATTTGGCTTCTTAGGGACACTGACGAATAATTTTGAAGTGGGATTTACAAATTTGCTGTTGACGTTTTGAAAAAAGTGGAGGATTTAAGTTGATTACTACAAACATTTACCATTTTAGACATGTTTTAAGTTTTTTCTTGTCGAAATAGGTCTACACATTTAAAAGACAAAAAGCAACATGTAGCCCCGCCCACCCACCCTATCTCAATTGTGATGATTTTTTTTATTCGTCGTAAGCCAGGAAGGCGGAGCTTAACTGCAAAATCCTTATTTCTCTACGAGAAATTAAAAGTATGTTTTTGAGTATCGTGTTCAAATAATACTAAAGCCAAAGATTAGGCCCCACTCATACTCTCGACGACCCCAATCCTCAATTGTGATGAATTTTTCATTCGTTGTCAGATCGAGGGGCGGGGCTTAATTGCAAGATCCATATTTGTCCACAAGAATTTACACATGTTTTTAAGTTTCTTGTTCTGAAAAAACGACTACGTATATTAAGAAAAAACAAAATATAAGCCCCGCCCACCCGCCCTTTCTCATGTGTGATGATTTTTGTAATCGTCAAGAGCCAAAGGAGCGAAAATTAATTGCAAAATCCTTATTACTTCTCTACAATAATTTACTATTTTAAATGTGTTTTCAGTTTCTAAGAATTAAAAAAAATCATCACAATCGAGATGGGGTGGGTGGGCGGGGTTTATATTTTCCCCTGTTTTTCTTAATATATGCAGTATTCTTTGAACAATGCGATACCCAAGAACATGTTTTTATATCTTGTAGAGAAATAAGGATTTTGCAATTAAGCTCCGCCCCTTCGGTTCACGGCGAATAAAAAAATTCATCACAATTGAGACAGGGTGGATGGGCGGGCTTACGTTTTGCCTTTTTGTTTTAATACGTGTAGACTTTTTCTCACAACATGAAACTTAAAACATGTTTAAAATGGAAAATTTGTATAAGAAAATGCCGATTTTGCATTTTAATTATGTTTTAAGTTTCTTGTTGTGAAAAAATGGCTATGTATATTATGAACAAAAAGGAAAATGTAAGCCCCACCCACCCGCCCTATCTCAATTCTGATGATTTTTTTATTCGTCGTAAGCCGAGGGGCGGAGTTTAATTGTAAAATCCTTGATTCTCTACGACAAATTAGAAACATGTTTTTGAGTATCGTGTTGTTCAAAGAATACTATGTATATTAAAAAAAAAATGAAGACAAATCGACCTTGAACACCTAAATGTGCTCGCTGCACTCGCGTTCAAAATATTTAAAATCAATGGTCAGCAAGGTTTTTTAGTTTGTATTATAATAATTCTCGAGATCGCCCTGTGAAGGTAAATTACTCTGGAAAAATCAAACTCTAAAACCGTCTTCATATTCGCTATTTTAAATAACAATAAAATTGTTCTTAATAATTTAGCTTCTCAGGGACACCCAATAAGTAATTTTTTAAACTGTACCTGAACGTGCTCGCTGTGCTCGCTCTTTAAACTTGGTTTTTTCAGCTTTATTGTCATACAAGTGTGCATAAAAGAGCCTTCAGCGAAGTTGTTTTGGTTAGAAAAATTCTCTAAACTCCAAAATATACACCCTTAGAATACGAGCGCAGCGAGCACGTTTAGATTGCTAAATTCTCCCCAGTTTAGCGGAAAATCACAAACATTTTTGAGATTCACCTTTTCTGGCCAATAAAAAATTCTCTTTTGAATAATTTGGCTGCTCAAGGACAGTGACGAATAATTTTAAATAAAGTGGGATTTACAAACTTGCTGTTGACGTTTTGAGAAAAGTTGAGGATTTAAGTTGATTACTACAAACATATTTACCATTTTAGACATGTTTTAATTTTTTTCTTGTCGAAATAAGTATACATATTTAAAAGACAAAAAACAACGTGTAGCCCCGCCCATCCACCCTGTCTCAATTGTGATGATTTTTTTTATTCGTCGTGAGTCCAGAAGGCGGAGCTTAACTGCAAAATCCTTATTTCTCTACGAGAAATTAAAAACTTTTTGAGTATCGGGTTTTTCAAATAATACTAAACCCAAACATTAGGCCCCACTCATACCCGCCACGATCCCAATCCTCAATAGTGATAAATTTTTCATTCGTTGTCAGATCGAGGGGCGGGGCTTAATTTCAAGATCCATATTTGTCTATAAAAATTTACCATTTTACACATGTTTTTAAGTTTCTTGTTCTGACAAAACGACTACGTATATTAAGAAAAAAACAAAATATAAGCCCCGCCCACCCGCCCTTCCTGAATTGTGATGATTTTTTTTTATCGTCAAGAGCCAAAGGAGGGAAAATTAATTGCAAAATCCTTATTACTTCTCTACAATAATTTACCATTTTAAACGTGTTTTAAGTTTCTAAAAATTAAAAAAATCACCACAATCGAGATGGGGTGGGTGTGCGGGGTTTATATTTTCCCCTGTTTTTCTTAATATATTCTTTGAACAATGCGATACATAAAAACATGTTTTTTATTTCTTCTAGAGAAGGATTTTGCAATTAAGCTCCGCCCCTTCAGTTCACGGCGAATAAAAAAATTCGTCAGAATTGAGACAGGGTGGGCGGGAATGCGAGCCCAGCGAGCATGTTTAGACTGCTCGAGTCTCCCCAGTGTAGCGGAGAATCACAAACATTTTTAAGATTCACCTTTTCTGGACAATAAAAAATTTTCTTTTGAATAATTTGGATTCTTAGGGACACTGACGAATAATTTTGAAGTGGGATTTACAAATTTGCTGTTGACGTTTTGAAAAAAGTGGAGGATTTAAGTTGATCACTACAAACATTTACCATTTTAGACATGTTCTAAGTTTCTTCTTGTCGAAATAAGCCTACACATTTAAAAGACAAAAAGCAACATGTAGCCCCGCCCACCCACCCTATCTCAATTGTGATGATTTTTTTTATTCGTCGTAAGCCAGGAACGCGGAGCTTAACCGCAAAATCCTTATTTCTCTACGAGAAATTAAAAGTATGTTTTTGAGTATCGTGTTCAAATAATACTAAAGCCAAAGATTAGGCCCCACTCATACTCTCGACGACCCCAATCCTCAATTGTGATGAATTTTTCATTCGTTGTCAGATCGAGGGGCGGGGCTTAATTGCAAGATCCATATTTGTCCACAAGAATTTACACATGTTTTTAAGTTTCTTGTTCTGAAAAAACGACTACGTATATCAAGAAAAAACAAAATATAAGCCCCGCCCACCCGCCCTTTCTCATGTGTGATGATTTTTGTAATCGTCAAGAGCCAAAGGAGCGAAAATTAATTGCAAAATCCTTATTACTTCTCTACAATAATTTACTATTTTAAATGTGTTTTAAATTTCTAAGAATTAAAAAAAATCATCACAATCGAGATGGGGTGGGTGGGCGGGGTTTATATTTTGCCTTTTTTTTTCTTAATACACATAGTATTCTGTAAACAACACCATACTCAAAAACATGTTTTTTATTTCTTGTAGAAAAATAAGGATTTTGCAATTAAACTCCGCCCCTTCGGTTCACGGCGAATAAAAAAATTCGTCAGAATTGAGACAGGGTAGGTGGGCGGGCTTACATTTTGTCTTTTTGTTTTAACATGTGTAGACTCCTTTTAGACAACATGAAACTTAAAACATGTTTAAAATGGAAAATTTGAATAAGGAAATGTCGATTTAGCATTTTAATTATGTTTTAAGTTTCTTGCTGTGAACAACAAAGTTGTTATTAATAATTTAGCTTCTCAGGGACACCAATAAGTAATTTTTTAAACTGCACCTGAACGTGCTCGCTGCGCTCGCTTTTTAAACTTGTTTTTTTCAGCTTTATTGTCATACAAATGTGCAGAAAAGAGTCTCAACGAAGTTGTTTTGGTTAGAATAAATCTTTAGACTCCAAAATATACACCCTTAGAATGCGAGCGCAGCGAGCATGTTTAGATTCCTCGAGTCTCCCCAGTTCAGCGGATAATCACAAACATTTATAAGATTCCCCTTTTCTGGACATAAAATATTCTCTTTTGAATAATTTGGCTTCTTAGGGACACTGACGAATAATTTTGAAGTGGGATTTACAAATTTGTTGTTGACGTTTTGAAAAAAGTGGAGGATTTAAGTTGATTACTAGAAACATTTACCATTTTAGACATGTTTTAAGTTTTTTCTTGTCGAAATAGGTCTACATATTTAAAAGACAAAAAGCAACATGTAGCCCCGCCCACCCACCCTGTCTCAATTGTGATGATTTTTTTTATTCGTCTAGAACCAAGAAGGCGGAGCTTAACTGCAAAATCCTTATTTCTCTACGAGAAATTAAAAACATATTTTTGAGTATCGTATCAAATCATACTAAACCGAAACATTAGGCCCCACTCATACCCGCCACGATCTCAAGCCTCAATTGTGATAAATTTTTCATTCGTTGTCAGATCGAGGGGCGGGGCTTAATTGCAAGATCCAGATTTATCTACAAAAATTTACCATTTTACACATGTTTTTAAGTTTCTTGTTCTGACAAAACGACTACGTATTTTAAGAATAAAACAAAACATAAGCCCCACCCACCCGCCCTTCCTGAATTGTGATGATTTTTTTTAATCGTGAAGAGCGAAAGGAGCGAAAATTAATTGCAAAATCCTCATTACTTCTCTACGATAATTTACCATTTTAAATCTAATTTAAGTTTCTAAAAATAAAAAAAATCATCACAATCGAGATGGGGTGGGTGGGCGGTGTTTATATTTTCCCCTTTTTTTCTTAATATATGTAATATTCTTTGAACAATGCGATACCCAAAAACATGTTTTTTATCTCTTGTAGAGAAGGATTTTGCCATTAAGCTCCGCCCCTTCGGTTCACGGCGAATAAAAAATTCATCACAATTGAGACAGGGTGGGTGGGCGGGCTTACATTTTGCCTTTTTGTTTTAATCTGTGTAGACTCCTTTTCACAAAATGAAACTTAAAACGTGTTTAAAATGGAAAATTTGTATAAGGAAATGTCGATTTTGCAATTAAGCCCCGCCCCATAAATCGGAATTCCATATTTCCTTGGAAAAACGTACGATTTTAATTATGTTTTAAGTTTCTTGTTGTGAAGAAATGGCTACGTTTATTATGAAAAATAGGCAAAATATAAGCCCCGCCCACCCGCCCTGTCTCAATTGTGATAATTTTTTTTAATCGTCAAAAGCCAAAGGAACGGAATTTAATTGCAAAATCCTTATTATTTCCTTACAAAATGTATCATTTTAAACGTGTTTTAAGTTTCTAAGAATTAAAAAAATCATCACAATTGAGATCGGGTGGGTGGGCGGGGTTTGTATTTCCCCTTTTTTTCTTAATATATATATTATTTTTTTATCAACACGACGCTCAAAAACATGTTTTTTATTTCCTGTAGAGAATTAAGGATTTTGCAATTAAGCTCCGCCCCTTCGCTTCACGGCGAATGAAAAAATTCATCACAATCGAGACAGGGTGGGCGGGCGGGCTTACATTTTACCTTTTTGTTTTAATATGTGTAGACTTCTTTTCATAACAATAAACTTAAAACATGCTTAAAATGGAAAATTTGTATAAGGAAATGTCGATTTTGCAATTAGGCTTCGCTCCATTAATCGGAATTCCATATTTCCTTGAAAAAATGCACCACTTTAATCATGTTTTAAGCTCCTTGTTGTGAAAAAATTACTAAGTATATTATTATTATTATTATTATTCTTATTAAACGCAACTTTCCCAACGGGATAACCCACTTTGTAGGGAAAGTGAGAAAAAAAAAGAAAAAGAAAGTGAAAAAGTTATTAAATTGGGCATGTCGAAAGAAAAGACAAAATTTTAGTTTGTAGATTATTATTATGAATAAAAAGGAAAATATAAGCCCCACCCACCCGCCCTATCTTAATTCTGATGATTTTTATTAATCGTCAAAAGCCAAAGAAGCGAAATTTAATTGCAAAATCCTCATTATTTCTCTACAATAATTTACCATTTTAAACGCGTTTTAAGTTTCTAAAAATTAAAAAAATCATCACAATCGAGATGGGGTGGGTGGGCGGGGTTAATATTTCCTTTTTTTTTTTTTCTTAATATATGTAGTATTCTTTGAACAATGCGATACCCAAGAACATGTTTTTTATTTCTTGTAGAGAACGATTTTGCAATTAAGCTCCGCCCCTTCGGTTCACGGCGAATAAAAAAATTCATCACAATTGAGACAGGGTGGGCGGGCGGGCTTATATTTTACCTTTTTGTTTTAATATGTGTAGACTTCTTTTATAACATGAAACTTAAAACATGTTTAAAATGGAAAATTTGTATAAGGAAATGTCGATTTTGCAATTAGACTCCGCGTCCTAAATCGGAATTCCATATTTCCCTGTAAAAATGTACCATTTTAATCATGTTTTAA
Organism: Zophobas morio; assembly: GCF_036711695.1. NCBI lineage: Eukaryota > Metazoa > Arthropoda > Insecta > Coleoptera > Tenebrionidae > Zophobas > Zophobas morio. Next base: position 2,948,189 of record NW_026972115.1, read on the forward strand.
GTTTCTTGTTGTGAAAAAATGGCTATGTATATTATGAATAAAAAAGAAAATATAAGCCCCACCCACCCGCCCTATCTCAATTCTGATGATTTTTTTATTCGTCGTAAGCCGAGGGGCGGAGTTTAATTGTAAAATCCTCATTGAAATTAAAAACATGTTAAGTAACGTGTTGTTCGACCTTCATCTAAATGTGCTCGCTGCACTCGCATTCTGAATACTCTTTTTTTAAATAATGCGGTTACATGAGTTTGTTTTATAATAATCTTGTTAATACGGTAGTGACAGCAAATATTTTTCCACAACTAGCTATCAAGCTGTGATTATATCGCTTTTACTACAATTACTATTTTATTTACTGTGTTCTTTATTGATTATTCGTTGCATGTTATCAACTATTTGTTTGCAGTTATTAAGGCTGAATAGGTAATGAAATAACGACATTTTTTTATTAACAATTAAATCCACTGTTTATTGTTAGTGTTATTTTATATTAATAAGAGTTCTACCTCAAAAAATACGGGTTTTTGTATACTATGAATAGCTGAAATCAAGTTTTTAGTTTTTGTGCTGGTGGTATCTTTGTGCTAGAAGTTTTTCCTGTATAATTCCATCTGGTACTCACGATTTGGAGAAAAAATATAATAAAACCTAGTTTAACACCAATTTGTTTATAGTTTTACAATTTTTAAGTGGATAAGTGACGTTCTCGCCTAGCGTTACAAACACAAAGATTGTTAGTTGTACGAGTAGAAATAAAAGCGTATACATTTGAAAGCAAGCCAGACAAAACACTTTTTTGTCTTGGCGGTTTTAAGCTACATTTTGCTCCGTTTTCTCTCAGTCTTTCTCTCCCACTTTATCTATGTTTATTATAAGTAGAGATGATTTGTTACAACTAACAACCATTGTTTCCGTATACTTCGCTATTTCAACAACATTGCAGATATGTTAACGCAGTATTACAGATACATAAAACTGGCGCCAATTTGAAATCGGGAATTCCAGTTTGATGCATGGGTGCATTTTGTCGACTTCCAGACAAACTCACACAAGAACCGGTGTCACAAAAATAGAAAGACGACTAAAACCGTGGTCGGTGTACAGGTGCAACGGAAGTCCTGAGAAAATCGACTAAATTCTGAGCAACAGTTAAGACTAAAACTACTCAAGTGGTAAAAAAGGTAGAAATAGTCAGTCTCATCGCAGCAAAACAGTGAAAGCAACGTGAAAAAGCTACACACGATGATGAAAATGGATGTCGCGTTTTTTATATATTTTAAAGTACACCGGGCGACTCGTCTAATGAGAACAGCGTAGGAAACTATGTACATTCAACGCACTTAATCGAATTTCGTCCCAATCTTTCTGAGCCCAGTCACCCGATGGACACACAGTAATTGACTAACAACTACTAGCTACCCACGATAAATATCTCCATACAAAAGAAAGAAGCAGAGGCAGTGAAGCAAACAAAATTGACACGAACGAGTGCAGAGACCAGTCTTCGTAGAACCAAACTACTATTATACACAAATTAGGCCTTAAAACTACTTGGGACTTATATCACCCACGTTCGACTACTCTACACCCACTAAATTTAGAATCGTCGAGAGCGAAACAAACAGGCCATTACGAAAAAGTAGAACATGAAGCTCCAGTGTAGTCTACTCCCATAATATCACATGAACTGTAGCTAAAACAGGTAGAAAACTACAGTTTATACAATTCCAACACCTCTATCAGAATCTTAGCGTAGAAAAATAGAATCTACAACAATTTATAAAACATGTAAATTCTCGCAAGACCTCGACTTGCTAATGTCGTTCATACAGATTTTCTGCAGGATCTCCCGGGCGATGTTGAGGCTGAGACTGGTCTTGGAGCCGTGCAGCTTATTACTCTCCTTCTTCGATCCCGACTTCTTCTTCTCGCGCGACTCCCGCAGCCGGATCTGCTTGAGGATGCCCACCAGGAGCTCGTCCACGTTGTGCTGGATGCCGCTGGAGGTCTCGATGAACTTGCAGTCGCGGGCCACCGCCAACGCCTTGCCCTCTGGAACCAGCACAATTTGAATAAACAACCCGTTTTTTCGCTGTAATAAAAGTAATTACTTCCCCGATTTTTTGTTTTTGTGTCGCGTTCAGCAGCTAATTACATTTTTTGCGCTTTTGAAGTTCCGGGCTTATTAAATCTCACTCGATTTTGGCGGAACTTAACCCGTGTCGCTTTGACCCCGTCGTCACCCTTCAGTTCATGTTAATTAAGATTAGCGAGTCGAACGCTTAAGGGTTATGATTATGAAATGAAATCAGGAAACGAGTAACTTAATGAAAACATGTCGCTTTTTTTATGAATTTTTTAGCAGGTTTCGAGTGAGCGGACGCGAGGAATGTTATTAATTTGACGAAATTCGTTAGAAACGCGAGCTAATTAAAATTTTGTTTATGACACGGCGTTCTCTGGCGCGGAATGTTGACTTATTGGAATACAGAATGTACGGTTCGAATAACAAGAGGAAATATTTTCTGTGTTTGGGAAAGTTTTGATTTTAGGGAGACTTCACACAACCCTCTGGAATTATTTTCGTTTGATTGAGTAGCGTCACTATAGTAACTTATTGAGAGTATAATTACTGGGAAATAAGGCTACCAATTGGGCTCTTACTTTAACTCCATTCATTCAATCTCAATAATCATCATTCAATCAATAATTCTAAATATCGTTCTGAGTTGCTTCCTTGCATACAAATCCTCTGCCAGAGATAAAATTTCAAGAACATTTATTTGTCAGGCAATTTATTCAGTGTTACGAAACGTTCTAGCTCCATTTGTATAATGTGTGGCACATTGTCTGTATTTATTCAGCTTGTATGTTTCACAGATTACAGCGGACGATATTTGATACAAATATTGAACAAAAATAAATTCACATCGTTTCACCTTGTTTCCATTTAATATTATTTGAAATACACGAGCTCCATGTCACTAAAAATAATCGTTTCATCTCTGGCACCTGTATAACTATCTATATAGATTTTTAGATTTTTTATGATGATGCTATCTATCGAAGAATGAAATTGTCCCCTTTATTGTTATCTAATTTATCGGTCAAAAAATCACTAATTCCGACTAAGATTTTTTTGGAAACGTTGTGTTCTAGTTTGTGTGAATTTTTAAATGTTTTTAGTGACAATTTTTGTGGTTATTTTCGATACAATGTATGATATGACATTGAGGAAAAAATTAAAAATTAAAAAATCTAAAATTTAAAAATCGATAAATCAAACCCCCTAAATTTAAAAAGAAAAGCCAAAAATCGGAAACGTAAAAAATCGAAAAACCGAGAAGTCGAAAAGTAGAAAAATTGGGAAACCCAGTTGCCCAAAATCGGAAAAGCGAAAAGAGAAATTGAACAATCAAAACATCGAAACATCCCAATCTCCATAAATCGAGAAATCAAAAAATTTAAAAATTCGAAAAATTGAAATATTGAGAAATCGAAAGATTAAAAGATCGAGAAATAGGAAAGACCTGAAGACGAAAATTCGAAAAATTGAGAAATTAAACAATCAAAATATGGAAACATTCAAATCTCGATAAATTGGGAAACGGAAACATTGAAACATCAAAAAATTTAAAAAATCGAAAATTTGAAAAAGCGACAAATAAAATCTAAAACTGAGAAGTCGAAAATCGAAAGATTGAGAAATCGAATATTTGAAAAATTCGAAAACTTGAAAAACTGAAGTATCGAAGAACTGAAATGAATAATCGAAAAATCTAAAAATCGAAAAAATTTAAAAATGGAAAACCTACATGTCAAGAAATCGGAACATCAAAAAATCATCAAAAAAATGAAAAATTCAAAAATCTAAAATTAAAAATCGAAAAATAAAAAACCGAGAAATCAAGACTCCTAAATTTAAAAAATCGAAAAATTGGATACTTGAAAATCGAAACATCGAAAACTGGAAATTCGAAAAGCCGAAAATCCGAAAAGTAAAAATCGAAAAGCTGAGAAATTGAAAAATCAAAAGATAGAGAAATCGAGAAGTCGAAAAGTCGAAAATTTAAAAACCCAGTAGGCCAAAATCGAAAAATTGAACAATCAAAACATCGAACATCCCAATTTCCATAAATCGAGAATTCAAAAAATTTAAAAATTCGAAAAATTTAAATATTGAGAAATCGAAAGGTCAAAAGATCGAAAAATTGGAGTCCTGAAGTCGAAAAATTGAGAAACCGAAATAGACCAAAATCGAAAAAACGGAAAGTTAAAAGTTGAAAAATTGGAAAATCGAAAAATCTAAAAGCGGAACAAAAAAAAATCGGAAAAATGGAAAAACTGAGAAACCGAAATAGGCCAAAATAAAACATCGAAAACTCTGAACTAAATAAATGGAAAAACTCATAAATCGGGAAATTAAAATTAAAAAATCGAAAACTTAAAAATCGAAAATTTGAAAAAACCAAAAAAAAATCTAAAACCGGGCAGTCGAAAATCGAAAGATTGAGAAATCAAACATTTGAAAAATTCGAAACCTTGAAAAACTGAAATATCGAAGAACTGAAATGAAAAATTTAAAAAATGGAAAATCAAGATGTCAAGAAATCGAAACATCAAAAAATTGAAAAAATGAACAATTCAAAAATCTAAAATTAAAAATCGAAAAATTGGATATTTGAAAATCGAACCATCGAAAAACTGGAAATTCGAAAAGCCGAAAATCCGAAAAGTAAAAAATCGAAAAACCGAGAAGTTGAAAAGTCGAAAAATTGAGAAACTCATTTGCCCAAAATCGGAAAATCGAAAAGTTAAAAATAGAAAATTTGATAAATCGAGAAATTGAACAATCAAAACATCGAAACATCCGAATCTCCATAAATCGAGAAATCAAAAAATGTAAAAATTCGAAAAATTAAAAATTGAAATATTGAGAAATCCAAAGATCAAAAGATCGAGAAATCGGAAAGACCTGAAGTCGAAAAATTGAGAAACCGGAATAGGCCAAAATCGAAAAATCTCATAGCGGAAAAATGAAAAAACGGAAAAATGGAAAAACTGAGAAACTGAAATAGGCCAAAATAAAACATCGAAAAATTATAAATTGAAAAACTTATAAAAATCGAGAAATTAAACAATCAAAATATCAAAACATTCAAATCTCATTAAATTGGGAAATGAAAACATTGAAAAATCAAAAATTAAAAAAATCGAAAATTTGAAAAAACGACAAATAAAATCTAAAACTGAGAAGTCGAAAAATCCAAAGATTGAGAAATCAAATATTTGATAAATTCGAAACATTGAAAAACTGAAATATCGAAGAACTGAAATGAAAAATTTAAAAAATGGAAAATCAAGATGTCAAGAAATCGAAACATCAAAAAATTGAAAAAATGAACAATTCAAAAATCTAAAATTAAAAATCGAAAAATTGGATATTTGAAAATCGAACCATCGAAAAACTGGAAATTCGAAAAGCCGAAAATCCGAAAAGTAAAAAATCGAAAAACCGAGAAGTTGAAAAGTCGAAAAATTGAGAAACTCATTTGCCCAAAATCGGAAAATCGAAAAGTTAAAAATAGAAAATTTGATAAATCGAGAAATTGAACAATCAAAACATCGAAACATCCGAATCTCCATAAATCGAGAAATCAAAAAATGTAAAAATTTGAAAAATTGGAAATTGAAATATTGAGAAATCTAAAGATCAAAAGATCGAGAAATAGGAAAGACCTGAAGTCCAAAAAAAAACTAAGAAACCGAAATAGAATAGAAAATAAAACATCGAAAATTTATAAATTGAAAAACTCATCAAAATCGAATCAAACTATCGATAAATCGGAAAATCGAAATCAAAACATTGAAAAATCGAAAATTTAAAAAATTGAAAATTTGAAAAAACGAAAAATAAAATCTAAAACCGGGAAGTCAAAAAATCGAATTTTTGAAGAATCAAACAGTTGAAAAATTCGAAAACTTAGAAAACTGAAATATCGAACAACTGAAATGAAAAATCGAAAAATCGAAAAATCAGAAATTTTAAAAATCGAAAAATCGAAAACGATAAAGTAAAAAAATCAACACATCAAAAAATCCAGAAGTAAAGAATCGAAATATTGAAAAATCCCGAAAGTGAAATATTGAAAAGCTGAAAAACGAAAGAAAAACTGAAAAATCCAAAACTGAAATTTCGAAAAATTGAAAAATGAAAGAAAACTGAAGAATAGAAAAACTAAAAAATCTCAAAACTGAAATATCTGAAAACTGAGAAATTAAAAAATTGAAAAATTGAGAAACTAAAAAGCTAAAAAGGTGAAGTCGAAAAATCAAAACCTTAAAAAATTGAAAAACTGAAATATCAAACGCCTAAAAAATTGAAAAATTGAATAATTGAAGACACGAAAAATTGAAAAAACCAAATATTTAAAAATGGTAAAATTGAAGAGGAGAAAAATCGAAAATGGTAAAATTGAAAAATTGAGAAATTGTAAAATCGAAAAATTGAATAATAAACAAACTGAAAAATCCCAAAACTGAAATATCCAAAAACTGAGAATCTAAAAAATTGAGAAATCGAAAAATCAAGAAAGTGAAGTCGAAAAATCGAAACTTTAAAAGTAGAAAAATTGAAAAATCAAAAACCTAAAAAATCGAAAAATTTAAAAACTGAAGAACCGAAAAATCGAAATAGTCCAAAGTCAAGAAATGGGAAAATCAAAACATCGATTTATTGAAAAATCGAAAAATTGATAATTTAGAAAAGTTAAAAATTGTTATATTGAAAAATCAAAGTATATTGAAAATCGTAAAATTGAAGACACAAATTGGAAAAACGTAAAACGGCAACATCGGAAAACTGAGAAATCGAGAAATTGAAAAATTGAGAAATTGCAAAAACGAAACATTGAGTGATAATAAATAATTAATCGGAAAAGTCCCAAATCTGAGATTTCGAAAAATTGAAAAATGAAAAAAAAAAACAAAGAATGGAAAAACTGTAAAATCTCAAAACTGAAAAATTAAAAAATTGAAAAATTAAGAAATCAAAAAGTCAAAAAAGTGAAATCGAAAAATCGAAACCTTAAAAAATTGAAAAACTAAACAATCAAAACTTAAAAAACTGAAAAATCGAAAAATTGGGAGTTTATAAAAGTCAAATTTGCAAAATTGAAAATACCAAATATTTAAAAATGGTATAATTGAATAGAAAAACTGAAAATTGTGAAATTGAGAAATTGAGAAATTTGTTAAATCGAAAAACTGAATAATAAATAAACTGAAAAATCCCAAAACTGAAATTTCGAAAAATTCAAAAATCAAAGAAAAACTGAAGAATCCCAAAACTGAAATGTTCAAAAACTGGAATCTAAAAAATTTAAAAATTGAGAAATAGAAAAATAAAGAAATGTACTTCGTCGAAAAATCGAAATTCTAGAAAAAATCAAAAAATTGAAAAATCAAAAAAAAGAAAATCAAAACATCGATTAATTGAAAAATCCCAAAACTGAAATATCCAAAAATTGAGAATCTAAAGAATTGTAAAATTGAGAAATCGAAAAATCAAAGAAGTGAAGTGGAAAATCGAAACCTTAAAAAATCGAAAAATTGAAAAATCAAAAACCTGAAAAATCGAAAAATTCAAAAACTGAAGAACTGAAAAATCGAAACCGTCCAAAGTGAAGAAATGGGAAAATCGAAACATCGATTTATTGAAAAATCGAAAAATTGAGAATTTAGAAAAGTTAAAATTGAAAAATTGAAAAGTCGAAATATTTGAAAATCGTAAAATTGAAGAGAAAAATTGAAAAAACGTAAAACTGAAACATCGGAAAATTGAGAAATTGTAAAATCGAAAAATTGAAAAATGAAAGAAAAACTGAAGAATGGAAAAACTGAAAAATTGAGAAATCAAAAAGTCAAAAAAGTGAAGTCGAAAAATCAAAACCTTGAATTGAAAAACTGAAAAATCAAAAACCTAAAAATTGAAAAATTGAATAATTGAATAAATTAAAAATCGAAAAATCGAGAGTTTATAAAAGTCAAATTTGAAAAATGAAAAAGCCAAATATTTAAAAATGGTAAAATTGAAGACAAAAAACGTAAAACGGAAATATAGGAAAATTTAGAAATCGAGAAATTGAAAATTTGAGAAATTGTAAAATCGAGGAATTAAATAATAAATAATCTGAAAAATCCAAAACTAAAATTTCGAAAAATTGAAAAATGAAAGAAAAACTGAAGAATGGAAAAAACGAAAAATCTCAAAACTGAAATGTTCAAAAACTGGAATCTAAAAAATTTGAAAACTGAAAAATGGAAAAATCAAAAAAATGTTGAAAAATCGAAACTCTAGAAAAAACCGAAAAATTGAAAAATTAAAACTGAAGAATTGAAAAACAGGAAAATCTAAATAGTAAAAAGTCAATAAATGGGAAAATCAAAACATCCAAAAATTAAGAATTTAGAAAAGTCAAAAATTGAAAAATCATAATATTTAAAAATCATATAATTGAAGCTAAAAATTGAAAAAACGCAAAACGGAAACACCTGAAAATTGAGAAATCGAAATATTGAAAAATTAATAAGTTGTAAAAATGAAGAAATGAATAATAAATAATCTGAAAAATCTCAAAACTTAAAGATCTAAAAAATGAGAAATTAAAAAAATGAAAAATTGAGAAATCAAAAAGTCAAAAAAGTGAAGTCAAAAAATCAAAACCTTAAAAAAAATTGAGAAATTGAAGAGGTGAAAAGTTGTAAAAACGTAAAATTGAAACATCGGAAAATTGAAAAAACGTAAAATTGAAACATCGGAAAATTGAAAATCATGAAATTGAAAAATTGGAAATTTGTAAAATCGAAAAATTGAATAATAAATAAACCAAAAAATCCCAAAACTGAAATTTCGAAAAAATTAAAAAATGAAAGAAAAACAGAAAACATTCAAAAAATGAGAAATTAAAAAAACCAAAAAGAAAAGTCGAAAAATCGAAACGTTAAAAAATAGAAAAATCGAAAAGTCGAAAGTCAAAAAATGGGAAAATTAAAACATCGATTAATAAAAAAAAATTATGCAAAGTGGATCTTAACTCTTTCCCGTAAAAATTATAGTTTTGAAATGGAGAGCCGTAAACTGAAATGAATTTTCAATCGTAAAATTAGTCTAAAAAAAATTCATTAACATAATACATTACAATGAAAAAATTAAAACAACCCAATAAGAGTGAAAACCAGCAATTATAATAAAACAAATAAAATTAACGAAACATTTTTTTTAAATGTCTTGAACACGATAACTAAAATTTAAAAAATGTAAGCAATAGATGTCGTTTAAACGAAAACCGACTGATGTTTCCAGAATTGTCAAAATAGTTGATTTTCTTTGAATCAAGTTTATATAAACATTAAGTGTACTAGCCCCGCCCACCCGCCCTTTATTTTCTTAAAGGGTATCTCAGTTAACTTGATTTTCAGCTTCTTGAAAATTGGTCTCCCAACATTTCACCTTGATCTAAGAAGTGAAATAGATCTCCTATTTCGGTCCGTCTGTCTGTCTGTCTGTCTATGTGCCGATTTATGCTAAACAGATAATCTCCGAAACTACCGCATCAGTTGTTGTCAGATTTTATATGTGCGTTATTTGCATTGAATACATGTTAAAAATAAAATAATAACGCGAAGCCAACTCGAATCTCTCCTTGTTCTTGACATAACTTCCAACACTGCAAAGCCCACCAATTTCTCTGTTCTCTTTTTAATAAACCCCTCGCTTATGGCAAATCTAATAAAAACCCCCATTGTCTTCTCCAAACAATGCGATTTCCTATTTGTTTATTTTTTACTTCAAAGGAGCATCGATCCTGCCGTCCGCTCTCTAAAAGCTCTCCCAGTTTTCCCCTTAAAAATACGAAAATAATGGACCTTAATGAAAATTTATAGGATTTATAGGCATCCGATACTCGGTCCACCGTTCCACGTACGGCCATTAAATCGTTGTTTGTATAGCAAATAATCGAACCGCCTGAATACAACTCGCTAACTAACACTGAAAGCGTGTGCTGTATGTGTAATCGACAGCGACAGTCTTGTTGCTCAAACTCGAAACATGGTGCATCTATTGCTAAATCACACAGTCCAACTCACCCCAGACCGCACAATTACTAGTCCACTTTACCAATCGCAAGGATCCAACAACTAAATTTCAGGGTTTAGCAGCAGGACCGGTCAAACACGCAGTGCGCGAAGCGCACGTTTTTTTTTTAGGTGAATTTTAAAATGAATTGCAGCTGCATGTTTGGCCGGTCTTTGTCAAAATAAAAACTTAATCCCCAGACAGACAAACTCAAGTGCGACAAACCATTCGCCGTGATGACCCTCGACCTGGCCAGGTCCGCCTTGTTGCCCACGACGATGACGCTCTTCTCCTGCGTGTACCCCTCCCGCCACAGGTAGTTGAGGGTCTCTTCGGCGTGCTGGAAGCTCGGCCTCGCCACCACCGAGTAGACGACGACGCAAGCGTGCGGCTCGTAAGTGCTGAGAGAATTTTCCACCTGGAACACACCGCCTTTGTTGTTAATAACGCACCTAGATAAAGTTTATTAATAGCAGTTGGAGTTACTGTTTATGGGATCGATTCTCTAATGGGTAAACAGCATAATGTTTCCGTACGCTCGCTGGAGTTCCATTATATACATATTTAATAACGCCCCTAACTGAGAACTTAACACAATGGCCGTACAGGCTCCGACGGCGCCCATTATGTGCAAGAAAAACAGAAAATACGAGGGGAAAGAAATCAATTTCTAGGTCGGCAAACAAAGCCCGCGTGGTTGCAGCGCTCGCCTCAGCTCGTCGGAAAAAATCCCACCGACTGCGCCATTTCGTGGGCCGAATCAATCAAAGCTGCATCAATCATCGTCAAGACGTCTCCCGGGTCTTGTTTCGCACTTTTTGAAGGTCGGCCCGAATCCCTCTTTTGTATAAATCGAAAAAGAAAGATTTATAATGACAAATCGATGGTCGGATTTTTATTTATTTCGCTGGCGCGGAAAAGTGTGGGGATAATCGACGTGTTCGAAAACACATTTCCCGTTTTCGAGAGCAGTTTTTCCGGCAATCAGTCCGACGGCGACGGAGTTAATTCCGCGAATTATTAATTATTTTGCGTAATCCGTTTCAGTTATGTAAGCGCGTTTAATCGTGATAAATTGAGTCTCGCGTAATCTCGTGTCACCTATCTTAATCTAGTTGCAGGACGGCGTGTCGCAGTTGTTTAATGTAGCTACTGAAACAAATATTTTATTCAGTGGTGTGTCTGCATTAAAGCAGACTGGGGGTTTTCCGGCTGAAGTGAAAAATGAAAGGGTTAAAAGCGACAAAATGAAAGGAAATTATCGTCGATTGGTAAGAAGTGAAGAGGGAGAGAACTGTTTGTGGTCTCACAGTGGCTAGGGCTATTATCTTACACTTAACCATTTCTTACGTAGAAAATTAATATTTTTGAAAAAAGACACTTGGGGCCCTCGAGAAGGTTTCGCCTCTTTAAAAGAGGACAGTTGGGACCCCCGAGAAGGGTTCACATTTAAAAAAAAAACATTTGGGGTCCCTGAGAAGGTTTTAGATTAAAAAAAAAACAGATTTTCAAAGACAGTTGGGACGCTCGAAAAAAAAATTTGGCTCCCCCGAGAAGGTTGTAGAAGAAAAGTGGAGGATTTAAGTTGATTACTACAAAAATTTACCATGTTCTAAGTTTCTTGTCGAAATAAGTCTGCAGATGTTAAGAAAAAAAGATAAAATATAGCACCGCCCGCCCCCCTATCTCAATTGTGATGATTTTTTTTATTCGTTGTGAATCAAGAAGATGGAGCTTAACTGCAAAATCCTTATTTCTCTACGAGAAATTAAAAACATGTTTTGGAGTATCGTGTTGTTCAAAGAATAGTATAGTACGTATTTTAAGAAAAAAATAAAGACAAAGATTAGGCCCCACCCATACCCGCTGCGATCTCAATTCTCAGTTGTGATGAATTCTTCATTCGTTGTCAGATCGTGGGGCGAGGCTTAATTGCAAGATCCATATTTGTCTACAAGAATTTACCATTCTAAACATGTTTTAAGTTTCTTGTTCTGAAAAGACAACTACGTACATTAAGAAAAAAAGGCGAAATATAAGCGCCGCCCACCCGCCCTATCTCAATTGAGATTGATTTTTTAAATTCTTTAAGGTTTTTTCACATCCTTCCACTCATTTTCAATAATTTCAGATCCTTTCAGTATGTTTCATATACATATTAACAGAGTTATCCAGATTCTACCAGATTTTTCCAGATTCATTCAAGTCCCTTCAGACCTTGGCAGACTCTTCCATATTCCTTAAGAATTTTTAAGGCCCTTTAAAATGCTTTAAGTTTTTTTAGAATTTTTAAAATTCTTTAGTATTTCCTAAGATTCTTGGAGGTTCTTTAAGATTCTTTCAGATTTTTTCAGATTTTCTCAGTTTCTGTGAGATTTTCTCAAATTATCTCAAATTCTTTAGTAATCACTTAGATTCTCTCAGATTCCATTAGATTCTTAAATGCTCTATACTAGATTCTCTCATATTCTCTCAGATTCTCTTAGTTTTTCTTAGATTATCCCAAATTCTTCCAAATTATTTCAGATTTAGAAAAACTCTTTCAGTTTCTGACAGATTCTTTCAAATTATGTCAAATTCTCTAGTAAATCTAGCAGATTACGCTTAGATTCCATCAGATTTCTAAAGACTCTGCAGTTGATTTTCTTAAATTCTCTTAAGTTCTGTCAGATTCTATCCGATTCGGATCAGGTTCTCTTAGATTTTCTTATATTAAGGCTCAAATTTTCTCAGATTCTTTCAAATTCGTAAAAACACTTTCAGATCCTCTCAGGTTCTTACAGAATTGTTCAGATTCTCTCAAATTCTCTCAGATTCTCTTATTTTTTTCTTAGATTATCACAAATTCTTCCAAATTATTTTAGATTCAGATTCTCTGGGATTCTTCCATAATTGTTCAGATTCTCTCAGTTTCTGACAGCTCCTTTCAAATTATCTCAAATTCTCTTGTAAATCTAAGAGCCCTCAGATTCTCTTAGATTCTCTCGGATTTTCAAAGACTCTGTAGTAAATTTTCTCAGATTCTCTTAGGTTCTCTCAGATTCTCTCCGATTCTCTCAGATTCTTTCAGAATTTTTCAGATTTTCTCAGTTTCTGTCAGATACGTTCAAATTATCTCAAATTGTCTAGAAATATCTTAGATTCTCTCAGATTCCCTCAGATTCTCTTAGAATTTGTCAGATTTTGATACGTTTTTCATATTATTTGAGATTGTCTCAAATTGTGTGAAATTCTCTGAGTTGAGTCAGATTCTCTCAGATTCTCTTAAATTCTCTCAGTTTTTCTCAGATTCTTTCAGGTTTTTAAAAACTCTATAATACGAGTAGATTCTCTCAGATTCTCTCAGATTCTGTTAGTTTCTCTTAGATTATCCCACATTCTTTCAAATTATTTCAGATTAAGAAAAACTCTTTCAGATTCTCTCGGATTCTTTCAGAATTTTTCAGATTTTCTCAGCTTCTGTCAGATTTTTTCAAATTATCTTTAATTGCTTAGAAATCTCTTAGATTTTCTCAGATTCCACCAGATTCTTTTAGATTTGTCAGATTTTCGTAGGTTTTTCATATTATTTGAGATTATCTCAATTCTTGTGAAAACCTTTGAGTTTCTGTCAGATTTTCCCAGATTCTTTCAAATTCTGCCAGATTATCCCAGTTTCTCTGAGATTCTTTCAGTTACTCTCAAATTCTCTCAGTTTCTCTCAGATTCTTCCAGGTTTTTAAAGACTCTATAATAGAGATTCTCTCAGATTTTCTCAGATTATCTTAGTTTTTCTTAGATTATTCCAAATTCTTCCAAATTATTTCAGATTTAGAAAAACTCTTTCAGATTCTCTTGGATTCTTCCATAATTTTTCAGATTCTCTCAGTTTCTGACAGATTCTTTCAAATTATCTCAAATTCTCTAGTAAATCTAACAGAATACGTTTAGATTCCCTCAAATTCTCTCAGATTCTCTTAAATTTTCTTATATTATCTCAAATTGTCTCAGATTCTTTCAAATTCGTAAAAACTCTTTCAGATCCTCTCAAATTCTTTCACAATTTTTCAGATTTACTCAGTTTCTGTCAGATTCTTTCAAAATATCTCAAATTGTCTAGAATCTCTTAGATTCTCTCAGATTCCCCCAAATTCTCTTAGAATTTGCCAGATTTTCATAGGTTTTTCATATTATTTGAGATTGTCTCAATTTTTGTGAAATTCTCTGAGTTTCTGACAGATTCTCTCAGATTCTTTCAGATTGTGTCAGATTATCCGAGTTTCCCTGAGATTCTCTTAAATTCTCTCAAATTCTCTCAGATTCTCTCAGATTCTCTTAGTTTTTCTTAGATTATCTCAAATTCTTCCAAATTATTTCAGAGTAAGAAAAATTGTTTCAGATTCTCTCGGGTTCTTCCACAATTTTGCAGATTCTCTTAGATTTTCTTACATTATCTCAAATTTTCTTAGATTTTTTCATATTCGTAAAAACTCTTTCAGATTCTTTCAAGTTCTTTCAGAATTTTTCAGATTTTCTCAGTTTCTGTCAGATTCTTTCAAAATATCTCAAATTGTCTAGAAATCTCTTAGATTCTCTCAGATTCCCCCTGATTCTTTTAGAATTTGTCAGATTTTCATAGGTTTTTCATATTATTTGAGATTATCTCAATTTTTGTGAAATTCTCTGAGTTTCTGTCAGATTCTCCCAGATTCTTTCAGATTCTGTCAGATTATCCTGGTTTCTCTGAGATTCTTTCAGTTTCTCTCAGATTCTCTTAAATTCTCTCAAATTCTCTCAAATTCTCTCAGATTCTCTTAGTTTTTCTTAGATTATCTCAAATTCCTCCAAATTATTTCAGAGTTAGAAAAACTCTTTCAGATTCTCTCGGGAAATAATTTTTCAGATTCTCTCAGTTTCTGTCAGATTCTTTCAAATTATCTCAAATTCTCTAGTAAATCTAAGAGATTACGCTTAAATTCCCTCAGATTCTCTTAGATTCTCTCAGATTTTTAAAGACTCTGTAGTAGATTTTCTCAGATTCTCTTGGGTTCTCTCAGATTCTCTCCGATTCCCCCAGATTCTTTTAGAATTTGTCAGGTTTTCATGGTTTTTTTATATTATTTGAAATTATCTCAATGTTTGTGATATTCTCTGAGTTTCTGTCAGATTCTCTCAGATTCTTTCAGATTCTTTCAAATTATCTCAAATTCTCTAGTAAATCTAAGAGACTACGCTTAGATTCTCTCAGATTTTCAAATACTCTCTAGTAGATTTTCTCAGATTCTCTTAGGTTCTCTCAGATTTTTTTATATTATCTCAAAATCTCTCAGATTCTTTCAAATTCGTAAAAACTCTTTGAGATCCTCTCAGGTTCTTTCACAATTTTTCAGATTTTACTCAGTTTCTGTCAGATTCTTTCAAATTATCTCAAATTGTCTAGAAACTCTTAGATTCTCTCAGATTCCTCGAGATTCTCTTAGAATTTGTCAGATTTTCATAGGTTTTTCATATTATTTGAGATTATCTTAATTTTTGTGAAATTCTCTGAGTTTCTATCAGATTCTCTCAGATTCTTTCAGATTCTGTCAGATTATCCCAGTTTCTCTGAGATTCTTTCAGTTTCTCTCAGATTCTCTTAAATTTTGTCAAATTCTCTCAGTTTATCTCAGACTCTTTCAGATTTTTAAAGACTCTATAATAGATTCTCCCAGATTCTCTCAGATTCTCTTAGTTTTTCTTAGATTATCCCAAATTCTTCCAAATTATTTCAGATTTAGAAAAACTCTTTCAAATTGTCTCGGGTTCTTCCATAATTTTTCGGATTCTCTCAGTTTCTGTCAGATTCTTTCAAATTATCTCAAATTCTCTAGTAAATCTAAGAGATTACGCTTAGATTCCCTTAGATTCTCTTAGATTCTCTGAGATTTTTAAAGATTCTGTAGTAGATGTTCTCAGATACTCTTGGGTTCTTCCAGATTCCCCCAGATTCCTTTAGAATTTGTCAGATTTTCATAGGTTTTTCATATTATATGAGATTATCTCAATTTTTGTGAAATTCTCTGAGTTTCTGTCAGATTCTCTGAGATTCTTTCAAATCTGTCGGATTATTGCAGTTTCTCTGAGATTCTTACAGTTTCTCTCAGATTCTTACAGGTTTTTAAAGACTATAATAGATTCTTTCAGATTCTCTCAGATTCTCTTAGTTTTTCTTAGATTATCTCAAATTCTTCCAAATTATTTCAGAGTTAGAAAAACTCTTTCAAATTCTCTCGGGTTCTTGCATAATTTTTCGGATTCTCTCAGTTTCTGTCAGATTCTTTCAAATTATCTGAAATTGTTTAGAAATCTCTTAGATTCTGTCAGATTCCCCCAGATACTTTTAGAGTTTGTTAGATTTTCATAGGTTTTTCATATTATTTGAGATTGTCTCAATTTTTGTGAAATTCTCTGAGTTTCTGACAGATTCTCTCAGATTCTTTCAGATTGTGTCAGATTATCCGAGTTTCCCTGAGATTCTCTTAAATTCTCTCAAATTCTCTCAGATTCTCTCAGATTCTCTTAGTTTTTCTTAGATTATCTCAAATTCTTCCAAATTATTTCAGAGTTAGAAAAACTTTTTCAGATTCTCTCGGGTTCTTCCATAATTTTTCAGATTCTCTCAATTTTTGTCGGTTTCTTTCAAATTATCTCAAATTCTCCAGTAAACTCTTAGATTCTCTCAGATTCCCTCAGATTCGTTTATAATTTTTCAGATTCGCATTCAGGTTTTTCATATTATTTCAGATCATCTGAATTTCTGCCAGATTCTCGCAGTTTCTGTGAAATTTTTCCAGTTTCTCTCAGATTCTCTTAGATTCTCCCAGATTTTCTTAGTTTTTCTTAGATTATCTCAAGTTCCCGCTGATTCTTTCAGATTTTTAATGGATTATTATTATTCTCTCAGATTCTCTTAGAATCTTTCAGATTCTCTGAGTTTCTGTTAGATTTTATCAAATTATCTCAAATTCTCTCAGCATCTCTTAGATTCTCTCAGATTCCCCCAGATTCTCATTCGTTACTTTAGATCTCTTCACATTGTCCCCAAACCGCCCACCCGCCCTATCTCAATTGTGATGATTTTTTTTATTCGTCGTGAGCCAAAAAGTTGGAGCTTAACTGCAAAATCCTTATTTCTCTACGAGAAATTAAAAACTTGTTTTTGAGTATCGTGTTGTTCAAAGAATACTATGTATATCAAGAAAAAAATAAATCCGAAGATTAGGCCACATCCATACCCGCCCCGATCTCAATTGTCAATTGTGATGCATTTTTCATTCGTTAGCAGATCGTGAGGCGGGGCTTAATTGCAAGATCGATATTTGTTTACATTTTAAACATGTTTTAAGTTTCTTGTTCTGAAAGGAAAGAAACTACGTATATTACGAAAAAAGGAAAAATATAAGAAGAGCCTAAGAAGCGGAATTTAAATGCAAAATTCTTATCATTTCTCTCTCTACAAGAAATTAATTTTTTTCTTAATATATATAGTATTCTTTAAACAGCACAGTACTCAAAAATATGTTTTTAACTTTTTCTAAAAAATAAGTATTTTGCAGTTAAGATCTGCCCCCTCGGGTCACAGCGAATAAAAAAAATCATCAGAATCGAGATAGGGCGGGTGGGCGGGCTTACATTTTGCTTTTTTGTTTTAATATGTGTAGACTTATTTCCACAACATGAAACTTAAAACATGTTTAAAATGGGAAATTTGTGTAAGGAGATATCTATTTAGCAATTAGGCTCCGCCCCATAATTGCAAAATCTATATTTCCTTGCAAAAATGTACCATTTTAACCATGCTACTTATTTTTAAAAATTAATAAAATAAAATAAAGTTAACTGCGAATTATTGTTAGACCACAGATAAAGAACTCTAATTTATATGTACGTCGTTCCCCTCCCGCTCGCGTAAATTGTTCTCATCACCCTGAAATTATCCCGAATCCGTCTACGCCTATATCGATTATGCAACCAACACCGCTTTTCGCTCCTCTCCCAATACATTGCTTTTTCATTTTTTATGTGAAAGCGCCTCGATTCGACACGTTTCAATCTCCTGTCACAGACAATATCGAAGGCTTTATTATTTCGCAACGGCAAGAGAAATTCGACATCTTTTTGCTTCTGGTAGATCCCCATCACGTGCAGTTTCCATTCGACCCACCGGAATGAGATTAATTGTAGTCTTGACTCGGGTTATTGCTTGCACATTCATAATTGAAGGCCGCCTGTGGTTAGCCTGCAGAAACCATTATCGAACACCCTGCAGGGTGGTTATGTCGTTGATTATCGAGGGCGACCGGGTTGTGGGTTGCAGGGACAAGACTCAGTAATAATGCCCCTAACCGAAGACGCAACCCAAAATACGTTTCCAGAGGTTGCGTAGCGTCATCATCATCAAGAAGACCCTCGACGCTGACCTTCCGAGCCCGTTTGATTGATTGGTTTTTCCCGCGACTTGGCGCAGTCGGTGGGATTTAATTTAAAATTTAACACTTTTGGCCGCAACTGTTGCGCGTTATATTGACACGTGTCAGGCCAACCCTTCAAGCCGAACTTCTTAAGAGGGTTTTGTTCGACATAACTTCAATTTGCTGCAAAATTTTCCCCAGCCACTTCCCGAGGGACCACAAAAGGTCTGCGATACATTTTACGCTCCTTTGTGTGGGCCGTATTTAACTTTTTTATATCCATCGCGCCACTTATCGCCGCGTGGACGCCGACTTTCCGGCGAAATCCGATTGCAAGGGTTTTGAGTTCCGGGGTAATTTGCGCAACTTACCGACATCTCGGACGAGGGGTGGTCTATGAAGATCATCTCGGACTCTTCGCCGTCGAGCAGCACCGAGACGGTCCTTTCGCCGAACTCGTCGTCTGAAAAGGGAAATTGTTAGCTGCGTGGGGTACCGAAAACTCACAAGTGGCCGATTAATCATGGAGGAGCGCCACCTACGCGAGTACGGCCCATTACGATTTGGGCCGAGGCGGCGATTTCGACGGAGAAATGTCACGCTTTTATTTACAAATTGGAGTGGATTTCCGCCCCATTTCCACGTGTGGAATGAAAATAAAAGCGCTCACCTTTATTACTCATAAAAAATCGGAGTGCGAATGGTGAGTGGTTCGCGGAAAGCGCCCCTGTGGGCGAACATTTTCGCACCTGGTGTGCACAAACACCCACATAATTAACATTAAGAGCAATTATAACAACTTGTGTTAGAACGTGTCCCAATGGGGCTGGTAGAGAGAAATACAGCTGATTTGAACTCTGACCTAAAAATAATCCCAAAATTCTAAATTTAAATAATCACAGCCTGGGCTTAAAATAAAGTCTGAAAGAGATTATTCGTTACGATTTCGATTGAAATCGAATTAATATTAAATAACTGACGGCAGAAAGGTTTCAGCTTTCTGAAAATTAGTCTCTTCACTAATTCGAGCTTTATGAATACGAATCAAAATTGCGGTACCGAGCTTCCTGAATTTTTTATATTTTTATTATGATGCTACTTGTAGAAAAATTACATTGTCCGTTTTATCGGCGTCTAAGATCCGAATGGCTACCTTTCTCGGTTAACAAATTACCAGTTCCGACACAGAAGTTGCAAGGAATCGAGTGGTACTAATGTCAAGTCGATATCTTCAACAGTTTTGAAATGGTGAAGTTGTAAACTTGAAAAATAAGTTTTTAGATGTACATTGAAATATAATTTCAATTGAAAAAGAATTCATATTTAACAATTGACACCAAAAATGAATTCTGTGCCACAAAATTAGTCTAAACACTTGATATCAGCTATATTCGAAGAGTTTCATTTTTTATCTTTATATTTCGCCATACTATACATCGAGAAAATTTCAAATTTCAATTATTTAAGATTATTTCAGTTAATTAGGTTTTCGGCTCCTTGAAAATTGATCTCTTTACTAACTCTAACCTCCTGAATGCGAATCAAAGCTCAGAATTAACCTACGGAGCTCTCTGATTTTTTTATTATTATTTTTTTAATGTCATGTTGTAGATTTAAAAATAATTTCCATGAAAAACGAATTAATATTCAACAATTGACCGCAAAAATGAATTCTGTATCGCAAAATTAGTCTAAATACTTCATATCAGGTATATTGGAAGAGTCTCATTTTTTCTCTTTATATTTCGCCATACTATACATTGAGAAAGTTTCAAATTTCAATTATTTAAAATTATTTCAGTTAATTAGGCTTTTGACTCCTTGAAAATTGATCTCTTTACTAACTCTAACTTTCTGAATACGAATCTGATTAGTTTAATTCTACGTAGCTCTCTGATTATTTTTTTATTTTTTCTATTGTCACTTATTAAAAAAATTACATTGTTCGTTTCATCAATCTCTCAGGCCCAAACGGCTACGTTTCTGATTTTTTTTTATTTTTTCTATTGTCACCTATTAAAAAAATTACATTGTTCGTTTCATCAATCTCTCAGGCCCAAACGGCTACGTTTCTAGGGCAGAAAATCACCTAGTTCCACTAGAAAACTGCAAGGAATCGAATGGTCTAAGCCGAAAGTTGAGATCTTGAACAGTTTTCAAATAGTGACCCTGGAAACATGAAAAATATGTTTTGAGATGTGGATTGGAACATAATTTCGATTGAAAATGAATTGATATTCAACAATCGACCGCAGAAAAGAATTCTGTACAGCAAAATTAATCTAAATACATCATGTCAGCTATGTTCGAAGAGTTTCATTTTTTCGACTTATATTTCGCCATACTATACATTGAGAAAATTTCAAATTTCAATTATTTAAAATTATTTCAGTTCATTAGGCTTTCGGCTCCTTGAAAATTGATCTCTTTACTAACTCTAACCTTATGAATACGAATCTGAGCTCAGAATTAAAGTGCGGAGCTCTCTGATTTTTTTTTTATTTTTCTATTGTCACCTATTAAAAAAATTACATTGTTCGTTTCATCAATTTCTCGGGCCCAAACGGCTACGTTTCTAGGGCAGAAAATCACCTAGTTCCACTAGAAAACTGCAAGAAATCGAATGGTCTAAGCCGAAAGTTGAGATCTTGAACAGTTTTTAAATAGTGACCCTGGAAACATGAAAAATATGTTTTGACATGTGGATTGGAACATAATTTCGATTGAAAATGAATTGATATTCAACAATCGACCGCAGAAAAGAACTCTGTACCGTAAAATTAATCGAAATACATCATGTCAGCTCTGTTGGAAGAGTTTCATTTTTTCGACTTATATTTCGCCATGCTATACCTTGAGAAAATTTCAAATTTCAATTATTTAAAATTATTTCAGTTCATTAGGCTTTCGGCTCCTTGAAAATTGATCTCTTTACTAACTCTAACCTTATGAATACGAATCTGAGCTCAGAATTAAACTACGGAGCTTTCTGATTTTTTTTTATTTTTTTTATTGTCACCAATAAAAAATTACATTGTTCGATTCATCAATCTCTCAGGCCCAAACGTCTACGTTTCTAGGGCGGAAAATCACCTAGTTCCACTAGAAAACTGCAAGAAATCGAATGGTCTAGGCCCCAAGTTGAGATCTTGAACAGTTTTTAAACAGTGACCCTGGAAACATGAAAAATATGTTTTGAGATGTGGATTGGAACATAATTTCGATTGAAAATGAATTGATATTCAACAATTGACCGCAGAAAAGAATTCTGTACCGCAAAATTAATCTAAATACGTCATGTCAGCTATGTTGAAAGAGTTTCATTTTTGCGACTTATATTTCGCCATACTATACATTGAGAAAATTTCAAATTTCAATTATTTAAGATTCTTTCACTTAATTAGGATTTCGACTCCTTGAAAATTGATCCCTTTACTAACTCTAACCTTCTGAATATGAATCTGAGCTCAGAATTAACCTACGGAGCTCTCTGTTTTTTTTTATTTTTTTTTAATGTCACCTATAAAAAAATTACATTGTTCGTTTCATCAGCCTCTCAGGCCCAAACGGCTACGTTTCTAGGGCAGAAAATCATCTAGTTCCACTAGAAATCTGCAAGGAATCGAATGGTTTAAGCCGAAACTTAAGATCTTGAACAGTTTTTAAATAGTGGCCCTGGAAACATAAAAAATATGTTTTGAGATGTGGATTGGAACATAATTTCGATTGAAAATGAATTGATATTCAACAATTGACCGCAGAAAAGAATTCTGTACTGCAAAATTAATCTAAATACGTCATGTCAGCTATGTTGGAAGAGTTTCATTTTTTCGACTTATATTTCGTCATACCATATATTGTGAAAATTTCAAATTTCAATGATTTAAAATTATTTCGGTTAATTTCGCTTTCAGGTTCTTGGAAATTAATTTCTTTACTAATTTTAACATCCTGAATACGAATCTGAGCTCAGAATTGAGTTATGGAGATTTGTGATTTTTTTTTAATGTTACCTATAAAAAAATGACATTGTTCGGTTTATCAATTTCTCAGGCTCGAGTGAACAAGTTTCTAAAGCGGAAAATCACCTAGTTTCACTATAAATCTGCAAGGAATCGAATGGTTTAAGCCGAAAGTTAAGATTTTGAACAGTTTTTAAATAGTGACCCTGGAAACATGAAAAATATGTTTTGAGATGTGGATTGGAACATAATTTCGATTGAAAATGAATTGATATTCAACAATCGACCGCAGAAAAGAATTCTGTACCGCAAAATTAATCTAAATACATCATGTCAGCTATGTTGGAAGAGTTTCATTTTTTCGACTTATATTTCGCCATACTACACATTGAGAAAATTTCAAATTTCAATTATTTAAAATTATTTCAGTTCATTAGGCTTTCGGCTCCTTGAAAATTGATCTCTTTATAACTCTAACCTTATGAATACGAATCTGAGCTCAGAATTAAACTGCGGAGCTCTCTGATTTTTTTGTTTATTTTTTCTATTGTCACCTATTAAAAAAATTACATTGTTCGTTTCATCAATCTCTCAGGCCCAAACGGCTACGTTTTTAGGGCAGAAAATCATCTAGTTTCACTAGAAATCTGCAAGGAATCGAATGGTTTAAGCCGAAAGTTAAGATCTTGAAAAGTTTTTAAATAGTGGCCGTGGAAACATGAAAAATATGTTTTGAGATGTGGATTGGAACATTATTTCCATTGAAAATGAATTGATATTCAACAATCGACCGCAGAAAAGAATTCTGTACCGCAAAATTAATCTAAATACATCATGTCAGCTATGTTGGAAGAGTTTCATTTTTTCGACTTATATTTCGTCATACCATATATTGTGAAAATTTCAAATTTCAATGATTTAAAATTATTTCGGTTAATTTCGCTTTCAGGTTCTTGAAAATTAATTTCTTTACTAATTTTAACATCCTGAATACGAATCTGAGCTCAGAATTGAGTTATGGAGCTTTGTGATTTTTTTTTAATGCTACCTATAAAAAATGACATTGTTCGGTTTATCAATTTCTCAGGCTCGAGCGACCAAGTTTCTAAAGCGGAAAATCACCCAGTTCCACTAGAAAATCACAGGGAATAGAATGGTACAAACGGCAAGTCGAAATTTTGAACTGTTTTGAAATGGTGAGGCTGTAAACTCGAAAAATATGTTTGAGTTGTAGATTTAAAAATAATTTCCGTTAAAAATGAGTTAATATTCGACAATTGACCGCAAAAATGAATTCTGTATCGCAAAATTAGTCTAAATACTTCATATCAGGTATATTGGTAGTGTCTCATTTTTTCTCTTTATATTTCGCCATACTATACATTCACAAAATTTCAAATTTCAATTATTTAAGATTATTTCAGTTAATTAGGCTTTCGGTGCTTTGAAAATTGTTTTCTTTACTAATTTAAACCTCCTGAATACGAATCTAAGCTCAGAATTGACTTACAGAGTTTTCTAATTTTTTTAATTTTTTTTTTATATCATCTTAGAAAAATTATATTGTTCGTTTTATCAATTTCTCAGGCCCAAGCCGCTAAGTTTTTAGGGTGGAAAGTCGGCTAGTTCAACTAAAAACACTACAAGGAATCGAATGGTATAATCGGCAAGTCAAAATCTAGAACAGTTTTGAAATGATGAGGCTGTAAACTCGAAAAATATGTTTGACTGGTAGATTTAAAAATAATTTCCATTAAAAACGAGTTAATATTCGACAATTGACCGCAAACATGAATTCCGTATCGCAAAATTAGTCTAAATACTTCATATCAGGTATATTGGAAGAGTCTCATTTTTTCTCTTTATATTTCGCCATACTTACATTGAGAAAATTTCAAATTTCAATTATTTAAGATTATTTCAGGTAATTAGGCTTTCGGTGCTTTGAAAATTGTTTTCTTTACTAATTTAAACCTCCTGAATACGAATCTAAGCTCAGAATTGACTTACAGAGTTTTCTAATTTTTTTAATTTTTTTTTTTTATATCATCTACATAAAAATTATATTGTTCGTTTTATCAATTTCTCAGGCCCAAACGGCTAAGTTTTTAGGGTGGAAAGTCGGCTAGTTCAACTAAAAACACTACAAGGAATCGAATGGTATAATCGGCAAGTCAAAATCTAGAACAGTTTTGAAATGATGAGGCTGTAAACTCGAAAAATATGTTTGAGTGGTAGATTTAAAAATAATTTCCATTAAAAACGAGTTAATATTCGACAGTTGACCGCAAAAATGAATTCTGTATTGCAAAATTAGTTTAAATACTTCATATCAGGTATATTGGAAGAGTCTCATTTTTTCTCTTTATATTTCGCCATAATATATATTGAGAAAATTTCAAATTTCAATTACTTAAGATTATTTCAGTTAATTAGGCTTTCGACTCCTTGAAAATTGATCTCTTTACTAATTTTAACCTCCTGAATACGAATCTGAGCTCAGAATTGAGCTCTGGAGGTTTGTGATTTTTTTTTCAGTTTTTTTTATGTTACCTATAAAAAATGGCATTCTTCGGTTTATCAATTTCTCAGGCCCGAGCGACCACGTTTCTAAGGCGGAAAATCACCCAGTTCCACTAGAAAATCACAGGGAATCGAATGGTATAAGCGGCAAGTCGAAATTTTGAACTGTTTTGAAATGGTGAGGCTGTAAACTCGAAAAATATGTTTGAGATGTAGATTTAAACATAATTTCCATAAAAACGAGTTAATTTTGACAATTGACCGCAAAAATGAATTCTGTACCGCAAAATTAGTCTAAATACGTCATATCAACTATATTGGAAGAGTTTAATTTTTTCGACTTATATTTCGTCATACCATTGTATTGTGAAAATTTCAAATTTCAATGATTTAAAATTTTTTCGGTTAATTAAGCTTTCAGCTTTTTTAAAATTGGTTTATTTACTAATTCGAATCTCCTGAATACGAATCTGAGCTCAGAATTGACTTACAGAGTTTTTTTATTTTTTTTTAGTTTTTTTAAGTCATCTATAGAAAAATTACATTGTTTGTTTCATCAATTTTTCAGGCCCAAACGGCTAAGTTTTTAGGGTGGAAAGTCGGCTAGTTCAACTAAAAACACTACAAGGAATCGAATGGTATAATCGGCAAGTCAAAATCTAGAACAGTTTTGAAATGATGAGGCTGTAAACTTGAAAAATATGTTTGAGTGGTAGATTTAAAAATAATTTCCATTAAAAACGAGTTAATATTCGACAATTGACCGCAAACATGAATTCCGTATCGCAAAATTAGTCTAAATACTTTATATCAGGTATATTGGAAGAGTCTCATTTTTTCTCTTTATATTTCGCCATACTATACATTGAGAAAATTTCAAATTTCAATTATTTAAGATTATTTCAGGTAATTAGGCTTTCAGTGCTTTGAAAATTGTTTTCTTTACTAATTTAAACCTCCTGAATACGAATGTGAGCTCAGAATTGACTTACAGAGTTTTCTAATTTTTTTAATTTTTTTTTATATCATCTATAGAAAAATTATATTGTTCGTTTTATCAATTTCTCAGGCCCAAACGGCTAAGTATCTAGGGTGGAAAGTCGCCTAGTTCCACTAAAAACACTACAAGGAATCGAATGGTATAATCGGCAAGTCAAAATCTAGAACAGTTTTGAAATGATGAGGCTGTAAACTCGAAAAATATGTTTGACTGGTAGATTTAAAAATAATTTCCATTAAAAACGAGTTAATATTCGACAATTGACCGCAAACATGAATTCCGTATCGCAAAATTAGTCTAAATACTTCATATCAGGTATATTGGTAGTGTCTCATTTTTTCTCTTTATATTTCGCCATACTATACATTGAGAAAATTTCAAATTTCAATTATTTAAGATTATTTCAGGTAATTAGGCTTTCGGTGCTTTGAAAATTGTTTTCTTTACTAATTTAAACCTCCTGAATACGAATGTGAGCTCAGAATTGACTTACAGAGTTTTCTAATGTTTTTAATTTTTTTTTTATATCATCTATAGAAAAATTATATTGTTCGTTTTATCAATTTCTCAGGCCCAAACGGCTAAGTTTTTAGGGTGGAAAGTCGGCTAGTTCAACTAAAAACACTACAAGGAATCGAATGGTATAATCGGCAAGTCAAAATCTAGAACAGTTTTGAAATGATGAGGCTGTAAACTCGAAAAATATGTTTGAGTGGTAGATTTAAAAATAATTTCCATTAAAAACGAGTTAATATTCGACAGTTGACCGCAAAAATGAATTCTGTATCGCAAAATTAGTTTAAATACTTCATATCAGGTATATTGGAAGAGTCTCATTTTTTCTCTGTATATTTCGCCATACTATACATTGAGAAAATTTCAAATTTCAATTACTTAAGATTATTTCAGTTAATTAGGCTTTCGACTCCTTGAAAATTGATCTCTTTACTAACTCTAACCTCCTGAATGCGAATCTAAGCTCAGAATTAACCTACGGAGCTCTCTGTTTTTTTTGTTTTTTTTTTAATGTCACCTTTAAAAAAATGACATTGTTCATTTCCTCAATCTCTCAGGCCCAAACGGCTACGTTTCTAGGGCGGAAAATCACCTAGTTCCACTAGAAAACTACAAGGAATCGAATGGTATAATCGGCAAGTCAAGATCTAGAACAGTTTTGAAATGATGAGGCCGTAAACTCGAAAAATATGTTTGAGTTGTAGATTTAAAAATAATTTCCTTTAAAAACGAGCTAATATTCGACAATTGACCGCAAACATGAATTCTGTATCGCAAAGTTAGTCTAAATACTTCATATCAGGTATATTGGAAGAGTCTCATTTTTTCTCTTTATATTTCGCCATACTATACATTGAGAAAATTTCAAATTTCAATTATTTAAGATTATTTCAGTTAATTAGGCTTTCGGCTCCTTGAAAATTAATTTCTTTACTAATTTTAACCTCCTGAATACGAATCTGAGCTCAGAATTGAGCTATGGAGCTTTGTGATTTTTTTTTGGTTTTTATTAATGTAACCTATAAAAAAATAACATTGTTCGTTTTATCAATTTCTCAGGGCCAAACGGCTAAGCTTCTAGGGCGGAAAGTCACAAAGTTCGATTAGAAATCTACAAGGAATCGAATGGTATAAGGGGCACGTCGGGATCTTGAACGGCTTTGAAATGATAACTTTGTAAACTCAAAAAATATGTTTTGAGATGTGGATTGAAACATAATTTCGATTGAAAATGATTGAATTAAT
Organism: Zophobas morio; assembly: GCF_036711695.1. Taxonomy (NCBI): domain Eukaryota; kingdom Metazoa; phylum Arthropoda; class Insecta; order Coleoptera; family Tenebrionidae; genus Zophobas; species Zophobas morio. The sequence goes on from NW_026972115.1 coordinate 2,976,002, forward strand.
GTTCAACAATAGACACCAAAAATGAATTCTATACTGCAAAATGAGTCTAAACACATCATATCAGCTATGTTGGAAGAGTTTCATTTTTTCTCCTTATATTTCACCATACCATATATAATGAAAATTTCAAAGTTCAATTATTGCAACCTATCTCAGTTAATTAGTCTTTCAGCTTCTTGAAAATTGGTTTCTGTACTAACTCTAACCTCCTGAATATAAATTGTACCTCAGAATTTACCTACGAAGCTTCTTGATTTTTTTATGAATTTGTGTAATGCCACCTATAAAAAAACGACATTGTTCGTTTTATCAATTTCTCAGGGCCAAACGGATAAGCTTCTAGGGCGGAAAATCACACAATTCGACTAGAAATCTACAAGGAATCGAATGGTATAAGCGGCAAGATCGGATCTTGAACGGTTTTGAAATGGTAACCCTGTAAACTCAAAAAATATGTTTTGAGATGTGGATTGAAACATAATTTCGATTGAAAATTAATTCATATTCAACAATAGACCGCAAAAATTAATTCTATACCGCAAAATTAGTCTAAACACATCATATCAGCTATATTGGACGAGTTTCATTAGTTCTCATTATATTTCGCCATACCATATATTGCGAAAATTTCAAATTTCAATTATTTCAACCTATTTCAGTTAATTAGTCTTTCAGCTCCTTGAAAATTGGTCTTTGTACTAACTCTAACCTCCTGAATATGAAGTCGACCTCAGAATTGACTTACGAGGCTTCTTGATTTTTTTATGATTTTTTGTAGTGCCACCTATAAAAAAACGACATTGTTCGTTTTTTCAATTTCTCAGGGCCAAACGGCTAAGCTCCTATGGCGGAAAATCACATAATTTGACTAGAAATCTACAAGGAATCGAATGGTATAAGCGACAAGTTGGGATCTTGAACGGTTTTGAAATGGTAACCCTGTAAACTCAAAAAATATGTTTTGAGATGTGGATTGAAAAATAATTTCGATTGAAAATGAATTAATATTCAACAATAGACCGCAAAAATGGATTCTATACCGCAAAATTAGTCCAAAGACATCATATCAGCTATATTGGACGAGTTTCATTTTTTCTCCTTATATTTCGCCATACCATATATTGCGAAAATTTCAAATTTCAATTATTTTAACCTATCTCAGTTAATTAGGCTTTCAGTTCCCTGAAAATTGGTCTGTTTACTAAATATAACCTCCTGAATATGAATTCGACCTCAGAATTGACCTACGAACCGTCTTGATTTTTTTATGATTTTTTTTTTAATGCCACCTATAAAAAAATGACATTGTTCGTTCTATCAATTTCTCAGGGCCAAACGGCTAAGCTTCTAGGACGGAAAATCACACAATTCGACTAGAAATCTACAAGGAATCGAATGGTATAAGCGGCAAGTTGGGATCTTGAACGGCTTTCAAATGGTAACCCTGTAAACTCAAAAAATATGTTTTGAGATGCGGATTGAAATATAAATTCGATTGAAAATGAATTAATATTCAACAATAGATCGCAAAAATAAATTCTATACCGCAAAATTAGTCTAAACACATCATATCAGCTAAATTGTAAGAGTTTCATTTTTTCTCCTTATATTTCGTCATACCATATATTGCGAAAATTTCATATTTCAATTATTTCAACCTATCTCAGTTAATTAGTATTTCAGCTCCTTGAAAATTGGTCTTTTCACTAATTCTGACCTTCTGAATACGAATCCATACTCAGAATTGAGTTTCCGAGTTTCCTGTTTTTTTTTTTACTTTTTTTTAAATGCTACAAAAAAATTACATTGTCATTTTATCAATTTTTCAGTTTTCAAGGGCGAAAAATCACCTAATTTCACTAAAAAATGACAAGGAATCGAACGGTACAAACGGCACGTTAAAATCTTGAACAGTGTTGAAATGGTGAACCGTAAACTCGAAAAAACCGAATTAATATTCAACAAACAGAAAAGAATACCAGAAATGAATTTTGCATCAAAGTTTTCTTCCGAAACTCAATTTCAGGTAGATCTAAACGGTTTCATTTTTCCACTATATTTTTCTCCATAGCCAAAATTGCAAAATACAAACGTTTCCAACTGTGAAATAACGCATTTTTCGTTTAACTTGTCCACGTTGTGCCAAATAAATACCATTCCAAACTTTTAACAAACACAACAAAAAAATCTAGACCATTCTTCACAATCCCGTCACCCCCACATCGCCTACTTCCCCCATTATCCCACAGGCCCATAAACCACCCCACAAACTGTTTACAACCCCCAACTACCACTTAAACCCTCACCGCCCACCCCCATCTCAAATATAAGTTACAACCCATAAACCCCGCCGATCCCCGGCGTTTATTTTTACTTATCTTTGTCGACTCACCCAAACTAGCGTCGTAAGTATTCATGTACTCCGACGTCATAAACTGGGACACGAGCGCCGTCTTCCCCACCCCCGAGTCGCCCAGCATGACGACGCGATACTTGGGCACTTCCATCTCCTCGGGGGATCCCAGGGGGGTGGAATCGACCGTGTGATAACCGGAGCCGCAGCAGGATCCATCGAAGGGCGATCTCTCGCCGGAGACGTTGCTGGCTCTGGAAGAGATAAGAAAGTGGGGTGAGATTTATGTGTGGACCGACGTTTCGGATTTCCTAATTATGTTACGTCCGCAGGAGAGAATTAAGCGAGTTCTTATATAAGTGAGAGGCAATTATCGGGCTGTCGAGTGTGGAAAAGTTGAGTGGGGTGGATCGATGATAACGTATAGTTGCACTTTGAAAATACCCCAAGTACAAGGATCCAAAAATAGCGTTTCTGTCAAGAAGATCAAGAATTGTCTCAAGAATCGTAAATAAAAGGAACAAACTCGGCTCGAGAGTGCATCCTAGATCACTTGTTGCAGTACGAGGAAACGCATTGAGACTCTTCAGCCAGAAACAAGAGATCACAAAACAATAAAATCAATGTAGGGCGCACTAGGAAATAAACAAGAATTGTCTTGTCGAGAAAAATAAAACATTAAAGCTAACAACGTTGGGTTCTAAGGCAGTCGTTTAAGAACTTTGTCTTTAAATCGGTAAGATTGTTGGAGTTAAATTTGTGCTGAAACGACTTTATTAGAGCTGAAACGAGATATTGAACGGTTACAACTGGAAAGCTTTAGTGCGATGATTTTTTTTATTTTAGCGATGTAATGTTGCTTTTTACCATTCGAAATATAAAATCTGCCAAACGAATTTTTTATTTGTTATTTCATTTCGGCGTAACACAATTTAATAAAAGTAAAATATTTACGCCAAAATGAAACACACAAAAATCGCAACTGCATCACGTTAATCAAACTTTGAATAATGCAATTTAATATCGCCGCGAACAAACGATGTGTAAAATTCCATCTATTACAACGCAGTAATAATTCAATGAGAAATAATTCAGTGGAGAGGCGCTTTCCTGAAAATCGCACTGTTTCATTTCTGATGTACACGAAAAATGCACGTTGTGTGGTTCGAAACGACTCACCCTCCTGAAAGACGTGCTGAAACAAGATCCCGTCTGTAAATACTAATTAGTCGCTTAATTAAACAAATAGTTAAGTATTCTAGACAAATAACCATCAGCGCACATTTCGCCAACGCGTCAATTTTAATTAGGGAACATTTGCGGTGTTTTTAGTGAATTAATGTATTGTATCTCGCGGGGGCGCAAACAGGAAATGAAATTGACAATCGATTGGTGATCAAAAGGGAAAAACGCAATAAAACAATATGTTCGGAGTACAATTGATAGTGTAGTAAATGTACTTGACGTTTATGACTTCAAGCGTATTGTGGGAGTTCGTCTATGTAAAGCGAATTTATTGATGGACGTGGCGTTGATAAAAATCTAACGTTATTTCGGGCGAGTTTAATTAACTGTGTTTATGTTGATTGAATCTGTCAAAAAATTGTTGTCTGTCTTAGTTAAGCTTTGAAATATTTTGCTAAAGCCGGTCACTGGCTTTAGCAAAATATTTACACCTACCGAGCTGAAAAAACACAACTTTATTGCGAACTAAAAGTTGTATAATTCGCTTCAGCATCACAACAAACTTTGTTTGTGTGCTTTTTTGTTTTATGCTACAGTCGGGTCGGTTCATCTAGTCGCAAATTTGTGTGACAATATGGAATTATAATTTTTCAGCGACTACAGGATTAAACCATTGTTATTTTTATTATTGTTGCTAGCTTAGATTCATAGTTAAATTTTAACGTTCGTTTGTCGTTGATATTCAACTTTTTTTAGAGATTCTTGATAGCATTTTTTTCGGAATTAATTCATGTATCATACTTTAGTTTTTTCAAACATGAATAATTTAACTTGGTAATAAAGGTTTGTAGATGTAGGATTCTAATTTTCCTGTAAAAGAATTTTCATTTTCAAATTTAAATACTTCTTAAGAAAAATCCTCAATCTTTTCATGCGTTTTGACACAACAATTAGACAAATTTTTAACACAACTTTATAACAAAATGTGACTTAATGAAAAAAAATCTTGACGTATAAACAATGCTGTAATCGAAAAATAAGCCAGCTACGGATCTGGAATTTTTTTTGGAACATACTATATAATGACAAGTTATGACGGATGATGACCGACTAAGACGGATTATGACAAAATTACTACGGATGATAACGTATTATCACGGATTATGACGGAATACGACGGATTATAAAGAAATATTTACTCATTGTTATTTATTATAACGGATAATTATGGATTATCAGGAAATATATATTTATTATTATTTATTTTGACGGACGATTTCGTTAGATTACGACAGATTAAAATTCTTTATCTGATATTATGGCAGATTAGGACGCATTACTACGGATGATATCAGAATACGACGGATTATAAGGGGATATTTACTGATAATTATTAATTGCTAATGATGGTAACTGATTATGAGGGAATATTTATTGAGTTTTATAACTTTTGGCGGATCATGACGGAATATTTATTAAATATTATATATCTTTTGACACATTGTGACGGACTGTGACGGATGATGATGGATTACGACGGATGATGATGGATAACAGTAGACTAGCACGTATGGTGGCAGATTATAGCGAAGATTATGATGACGGATGATGACGGAATATTTACTTATTTATTATTTTTATTTTTAACGGATTATGACGGATGATGACCGTTTTTTACGGAATATTTATTTATGATTATTTATTTTGACGAATTATAATGGACAATGGCGAATGGTGATGAATTATAACGGATTATGAAAGATGATGACAAATTATGACGGATGATGACAGACTACGACGGATTATGACAAAATTACTACGGATGATAACGTAGATTATGACGGAATACGACGGATTATAAAGAAATATTTACTCATTGTTATTTATTATAACGGATAATTATGGATTATGAGGAAATATATATTAATTATTATTTATTTTGACGGACGATTTCGTTAGATTACGACAGATTAAAATGCTTTATCTGATGTTATGACAGATTAGGACGCATTACTACGGATGATGGCAGAATACGACGGATTAAAAGGGGATATTTACTGATAATTATTAATTGCTAATGATGGTAACTGATTATGAGGGAATATTTATTGATTTTTATTTATTTTGACGGATCATGACGGACTGTGACGGATGATGGTGGATTACGACGGATGATGATGGATAACAATAGACTAGCACGTATGGTGGCATATTATAGCGAAGATTATGATGACGGATGATGACGGAATATTTACTTATTTATTATTTTTATTTTTAACGGATTATGACGGATGATGACCGTTTTTGACGGAATATTTATTTATGATTATTTATTTTGACGAATTATAATGGACAACGGCGGATGGTGATGAATTATAACGGATTATGAAAGATGATGACAAGTTATGACGGATGATGACAGAGTACGACGGATTATGACAAAATTACTACGGATGATAACGTAGTATAACGGATTATGATGGAATACGGCGGATTATAAAGAAATATTTACTCATTGTTATTTATTATAACGGATAATTATGGATTATGAGGAAATATATATTAATTATTATTTATTTTGACGGACGATTTCGTTAGATTACGACAGATTAAAATGCTTTATCTGATGTTATGGCAGATTAGGACGCATTAATACGGATGATAGCAGAATACGACGGATTATAAGGGGATATTTACTGATAATTATTAATTGCTAATGATGGTAACTGATTATGAGGGAATATTTATTGATTTTTATTTATTTTGACGGATCATGACGGAATATTTTTTAAATATGATATATCTTTTCAACATTGTGACGAACAATCACGGATGATGGTGGATTACGACGGATGATGATGGATTACGATAGACTAGCACGTATGGTGACAGTTTATAGCGAAGATTATGATGGCGGATGATGGCGGAATATTTACATATTTATTATTTTTATTTTTGACGGATTATGACGGATGACGACCGTTTTTGACGGACTATTTATTTATGATTATTTATTTTGACGAATTATGATGAACAATGGCGGATGGTGATGAATTATAACGGATTATGAAAGATGATGATAGACTACGACGGATTATGACAAAATTACCAAGGATGATAACGTATTATAACGGATTATGATGGAATACGGCGGATTATAAAGAAATATTTACTCATTGTTATTTATTATAACGGATAATTATGGATTATGAGGAAATATATATTAATTATTATTTATTTTGACGGACGATTTCGTTAGATTACGACAGATTAAAATGCTTTATCTGATGTTATGGCAGATTAGGACGCATTACTACGGATGATAGCAGAATACGACGGATTATAAGGGGATATTTACTGATAATTATTAATTGCTAATGATGGTAACTGATTATGAGGGAATATTTATTGATTTTTAATTATTTTGAGGGATGGTGACGGAATATTTACTAGATATTATATAATTATATTTTGACAGATTATGACGGACTATGACGGATGATAGTGGATTAGGACGGATGATGACCGATTATGATAAACTACATAGGACGAGTTGTGACAGATCATAGCGAATAATTATGATGACGGATGATGACAGAATATTTACTTACTTATTATTTTTATTTTTAACTGATTATCACGGATGATGACCATTTATGAGAGAATATTTATTTATGATTATTTATTTTGACGAATTATGATGGACTACGACGGATGGTGATGGACTATGACGGTTTATGACACATGATGACAGATTATGACGGATGATGGCGGACTCCAACGGATTATGACGGAATACGATGGATTATAAGAGAATATTTACTCATTGTTATTTATTATGACGGATAATGATTAATTATGAGGAAATATGTATTTACTATTATTTATTTTGACGGACGATTGTGTTATAATACGACGTACTAAGATGTTTTATCAATTATTATGACGGATTATCACGCATTAGTCCGGATGATGGCACAATATGACGGATCATAAGATGATATTTACTCATAATTATTAATTATTAATGACGATGACATATTATTAGGGAATAATTATTGATTTTTAATTATTTTGACGGATGATGACGGAATATTTACTAGATATTATATAATTATATTTTGACAGATTATGACGGACTATGACGAATGATGGTGGATTTTGACGGCTGAGGACGGATTATGATAAAATACATAGGACGAGTGGTGACAGATCATAGCGAATAATTATGATGGCGGATGATGACGGAATATTTACTTATTTATTATTTTAATTTTTAACTCATTATGACGGATGATGACCATTTATGAGACAATATTTATTTATGATTATTTATTTTGACAAATTATGATGGACTACGACGGATGGTGATGGACAATGACGGATTATGACAGATTTTGACAAATTATGACGGATGATGGCAGACTACAACGGATTATGACGGAATACGAAGGATTATAAGACAACATTTACTCATTGTTATTTATTATGACGGATAATGATGGATTATGAGGAAATATGTATTTACTATTATTTATTTTGAGGGACGATTGTGTTAGAATACGACGTATTAAGATGTTTTATCAATTATTATGACGGATTATCACGCATTACTACGGATGATGGCACAATACGACGGATCATAAGATGATATTTACTCATAATTATTAATTACACTATGCAACACTAAAAAATTCACAGAAAGTTCAGATAGTGTTTGAGGTTGGGTATATTCCATATACTAAAGAAACAAATGTTTTATACTCATATCACATCACAAAACATAGATAACGGGTGTTTTGTTTTTCTTACTTTTTGGGACACTTGATTGCAGTTAATCGTAAAAATATCGCTTTTATGTATCCACTCATGCTTGCAGACTTCTGTTGGTGTCTTCAGAGGGATACTGCGAGATCTGGCTACAATAGGAATGCCAATCGTTCGAAAAAAAAGACCTTTTTCAATGAAAAATTAAGTATTGTTTTATTAATTTTGTATGATTTCAAAAAATTCAATAAACACTTTTCATTGTGATACCTGATGTGATAGGTTGGGTACCTATACTCCATATAATAAAGAAAAAAATGTTTTATACTCATATCACATCACAAAACATAGATAACGGGTGTTTTGTTTTTCTTACTTTTTGGGACACTTGATTGCATTTAATCGTAAAAATATCGCTTTTATGTATCCACCCATGCTTGCAGACTTCTGTTGGTGTCTTCAGAGGGATACTGCGAGATCTGGCTACAATAAGAATACCAATCGTTCGAAAAAAAAGACCTTTTTCAATGAAAAATGAAGTTTTGTTTTATTAATTTTGTATGATTTCAAAAAATTCAATAAACACTTTTCACTTTGAAACCTGATGTGATACGATTCTTTCAAGCATTATCCTCAATTGAGTTTGAGGTAAGAAATTTTAACTACATACTGTGCATTCTGTGAATTTTATTTTTTTTTAATTTGTTGCATAGTGTTATTAATGACGATGACTGACTATGAGGGAATAATTATTGCTTTTTATTTATTTTGACGGATGATGACGGAATTTATACTAGATATTATATAATTATCTTTTGACAGATTGTGACGGACTATAACGGATGATGGTGGATTATGACGGATGATGACGAATTGTGATAAACTACATAGGACGAGTGGTGCCAGATCATAGCGAATAATTATGACGACGGATGATGACGGAATATTTACCTATTTATTATTTTTATTTTTAACTGATTATGACGGATGATGACCATTTATGAGAGAATATTTATATATGATTATTTATTTTGACGAATTATGATAGACTACGACGGATGGTGATGGGCTATGACGCATTATGACAGATGATGACAGATTATAACGGATGATGACAGACTACAATAGATTATGACGGAATACGATGGATTATAAGAGAATATTTACTCATTGTTATTTATTATGACGGATAATGATTAATTATGAGGAAATATGTATTTACTATTATTTATTTTGACGGACGATTGTGTTATAGTACGACGTATTAAAATGTTTTATCAACTATTATGACGGATTATCACGCATTACTACGGATGATGGCACAATACGACGGATCATAAGATAATATTTACTCATAATTATTAATTATTAATGACGATGACTGACTATGAGGGAATAATTATTGATTTTTATTTATTTTGACGGATGATGACGGAATTTATACTAGATATTATATAATTATCTTTTGACAGATTGTGACGGACTATAACGGATGATGGTGGATTATGACGGATGATGACGGATTGTGATAAACTACATAGGACGAGTGGTGCCAGATCATAGCGAATAATTATGACGACGGATGATGACGGAATATTTACCTATTTATTATTTTTATTTTTGACTGATTATGACGGATGATGACCATTTATGAGAGAATATTTATTTATGATTATTTATTTTGACGAATTATGATAGACTACGACGGATGGTGATGGACTATGACGCATTATGACAGATGATGACAGATTATAACGGATGATGACAGACTACAATAGATTATGACGGAATACGATGGATTATAAGAGAATATTTACTCATTGTTATTTATTATGACGGATAATGATTAATTATGAGGAAATATGTATTTACTATTATTTATTTTGACGGACGATTGTGTTATAGTACGACGTATTAAAATGTTTTATCAACTATTATGACGGATTATCACGCATTACTACGGATGATGGCACAATACGACGGATCATAAGATAATATTTACTCATAATTATTAATTATTAATGACGATGACTGACTATGAGGGAATAATTATTGATTTTTATTTATTTTGACGGATGATGACGGAATTTATACTAGATATTATATAATTATCTTTTGACAGATTGTGACGGACTATAACGGATGATGGTGGATTATGACGGATGATGACGGATTGTGATAAACTACATAGGACGAGTGGTGCCAGATCATAGCGAATAATTATGACGACGGATGATGACGGAATATTTACCTATTTATTATTTTTATTTTTGACTGATTATGACGGATGATGACCATTTATGAGAGAATATTTATTTATGATTATTTATTTTGACGAATTATGATAGACTACGACGGATGGTGATGGACTATGACGCATTATGACAGATGATGACAGATTATAACGGATGATGACAGACTACAATAGATTATGACGGAATACGATGGATTATAAGAGAATATTTACTCATTGTTATTTATTATGACGGATAATGATTAATTATGAGGAAATATGTATTTACTATTATTTATTTTGACGGACGATTGTGTTATAATACGACGTATTAAGATGTTTTATCAATTATTATGATGGATTGTCACGCATTAGTACGGATGATGGCACAATATGACGGATCATAAGATGATATTTACTCATAATTATTAATTATTAATGACGATGACATATTATTAGGGAATAATTATTGATTTTTAATTATTTTGACGGATGATGACGGAATATTTACTTGATATTATATAATTATCTTTTGACAGATTATGACGGACTATGACGGAGGATGGTGGATTATGACGGATGATGACGGATTATGATAAACTACATAGGACGAGTGGTGACAGATAATAGCGAATAATTATGATGACGGATGATGACGGAACATTTACTTATTTATTATTTTTATTTTTAACTGATTATGTCGGCTGATGACCATTTATGAGAGAATATTTATTTATGATTATTTATTTTGACGAACTATGATGGACTACGACGGATGGTGATGGACTATGACGGATTATGACAGATGATGACAAATTATGACGGATGATGGCAGACTACAACGGATTATGACCGAGTACGATGGATTATAAGAGAATATTTACTCACTGTTATTTATTATGACGAATAATGATGGATTATGAGGAAATACGTATTCACTATTATTTATTTTGACGGACGATTGTGTTAGAATACGACGTATTAAGAAGTTTTATCGATTATTATGACGGATTATCACGCATTACTACGGATGATGGCACAATACGACGGATCATAAGATGATATTTAATCATAATAATTAATTATTATTAATGACGATGACTGATTATGAGGGAATAATTATTGATTTTTAATTATTTTGACGGATGATGACGGAATATTTACTTATTTATTATTTTTATTTTTAACTGATTATGACGGATGATTACCATTTATGAGCGAATATTTATTTATGATTATTTATTTAGACGAATTATGATGGACTACGACGGATGGTGATGGACTACGACGGATTATGACAGATGATGACAAATTATGACGGATGATGGCCTAATATGACGGATCATAAGATGATATTTACTCATAATTATTAATTACAAATGACGATGACTGATTATGAGGGAATAATTATTGATTTTTAATTATTTTGACGGATGATGACGGAATATTTACTAGATTTTATATAATTATCTTTTGACAGATTATGACGGACTATGACGGATGATGGTGGATTATGACGGATTATGATAAACTATATAGGACGAGTGGTGACAGATCATAGCGAATAATTATGATGACGAAGGATGACGGAATATTTACTTATTTATTATTTTTATTTTTAACTGATTATGACGGATGATGACCATTTATGAGAGAATATTTAATTATGATTATTTATTTTGACGAATTATGATGGAGTACGACGGAGGGTGATGGACTATGACGGATTATGACAGATGATGACAAATTATGACGGATGATGGCAGACTACAACGGATTATGACGGAATACGATGGATTATAAGAGAATATTTAGTCATTGTTATTTATTATGACGGATAATGATGAATTATGAGGAAATATGTATTTACTATTATTTATTTTGACGGACGATTACGTTAGATTACGACGGATTAAGGTAGAGGGAGATTATGAGGTAATATTGACTGATTTTTACTTATTTTGACGGATGATGAAGGAATTTTTACCAATTATTATATATCTTTCGACAGATTATGACGGACTATGACGGATGATGCCGTATTATGAGGAAATGTTTATTGATTTTTAATTAATTGGACGGGTGATATTGACGCAATATTTACTTATTCTAGGAATTTATCGACTCATTATTTATTGTATTCCAATAATTTTAATATGACTAAGAAAAGCTGACAGAATATAAAAATTCATTTGTTAAAAAAACGGAACAAAAATAAATGGTTCAATAGAAGATAAACGTTACTACAATAATTTGCCAATGTACATATTTTATTATGTCTTAGGTATTGCAAAACTTTGTAAAATTAGTAAATCAGTTTTTCGTCGACCAAGATTATTTTAAAAATCTTTACTCTCGAAAAATAAAAAAAAATAAAGTCATATATTTGTTATTGTAGTAAAAGCTTTCTGTTGTGTTAAATAATAAAAATTGCTGAACACCCACGTCAAAATCCCGTCAGTCCTACTAGCCGTCCTTGCGTGGACGTGGGATTATGCATATTTCACTAATACCAACACCTCTAAAATAGCTCCAGCAACACAAATAGCAAATCCGCCCACCTTTAAACGGCAATCGGATTTAGTGCATCAAATCCCTAATTACGCTCTCTGGAAGCTATTTATATATTAAGGACTTATTGTTTTCGCATCGGTATTACTGCAGCTCGTCTTCTCGGAATTTCATGTTAATTTAGGTTTATTACGCGTCGCTTGTGTTCAGTTACTTAGTCTGATTTTCGCGAGTTGTGGTCGGAATAATCTAAATTAAATTTTATTGGATGTCGAGATTGTGCCGGGAAAAATGGCGCTGTCGGATGACGGTAAGAATACCTACATTTGACATTTAATAAATTAATCAATAAGAGCTCTCGGAGATGATTAAGGCAATTGTGCGGCTTATATTCGGAGGTTTATCAAAAGAAACCTCCTACGCGTTCGGCCTGGTTAAGAACGGTATCTTGACTTTATCAGAATGCTTAGCACGATATTGCTTTTTGCGGGGATAATGAATGGAGTGTTTGTTACCTGCGAGGAAGATTGTTAATTATGGAGGACTTCAAGCCAATCGCTGCTAAGACGCTGTTTTAATAGTTCGTGAAATAAAGAAATTACTGTGGGTTGTAAAATTGTTGTTAAACGGAAAACACGTTGTTTAGGATTTGTTTTCCGGGTTGTTTTTAGCTTGGCGCCAACTCAGTTTAATTCCTGCATACTTCGTTTCATTCATGTTGTTATTGAAATACCTCGAAAAATAATCCGCTACATGATGTTCGATGTTGGAATGGGAAATATCGCGTGACTGCCGTATTCAATAAAAAATAACTCAGAATTCTTGAACAAATATAAAATTTCATTTCGTTCAACTACGACAAAAGAGAAATAATGACGGTAATTTAGTGCGGAGAATGGATTTTTCAGACGTGCGATTAAAATGGCTTTTATTTATCGTCAAGCGGTTTCTGAAAAAAATAAAAGAACAATTTAGCTGACACAAGCTTAACAAATTTAGCAAATAAATGGCGATTGAAATTGTGAACAGGGAATTTCGAGGGCAGTGACCCTCACGCTCTAACCCAATTTTGTAATTTTAATTTTCCCCCATCATCCGATTTTATTTATTGTCCTTCCGATTGTTTGAGCGAAAAATAAACGTTGTCAAGCGAAATTTTCCGGTTTTTTTTTTAATAATTCTCTCTCGATTTCTTTCTCCAGTGATATTACAAATTAATAACCGCTTTCCTAACCCGCATTTTACATTTATCAAATCCGAAAGCAATTCATCATCCGCCCCCTGGAGCCGTCGTTACCAAAACCGCATCCAGACACCCCGGGTTCATCGGCCGCCACCAAAAACACAAATATTGCAACCCCAACGTTTCCCATTTTTCCGCCCACCTTAATGGCCCGGAATTGGCAGCGCCCGGAGGCGCCCGCTAATTGCGCAATCTTTCCCTCCGCATTTTTTTAATGGGAACTCCTAACAACTTAATTCCTCAAATATGAATTCGAAACTCAATCCTGGCGAGCTAATCAAAGGCCCGGCGTGCATCAATTTGCTTTTTGATTGCTTGACGGCAGGGGCGGCTGCGGATTTTTTCGAGTAAGTGGAATTGTAAGAATGAGCCGCCTCTGGTTGGCGGTTTGTTTACCGCCCGTCCAGCGCGCTGTTGATTCTGCGGCGAATTATTGTTGTTTATGCTTGGCCGGTGACTTGCCGGGTTTTATTCGGGAGCGGTGATTGCAGTAAGCGTTAATTAAATCTGGAAGCGGTTATGAATCCATACAGGGCCGGCATAAATTCGGGGTAATTACTGTCAGCTTTGTGCTTGTTTGAGCTTCAAAAGATGGCTGCCGATGGCGTAATGGCGCTTTTGGCAAGTGTTAATAATTGCGATCGGCGATAATGGGGATTTATGGCTTTTGAGGTGGTCGGGGCTGGAGTTATTGATAAAGTGGGATATTTTCGTTTGGGTTGAGGGCGACAGGTTTTAGCTTGCTTTGTTAAAAATTTATGCTTTATTCGCGGGATTTGGCAGAGTTTGGAAACAAAGAATTGTGATTGTATTAAATCAGGGAGGATGGTTTTTCGGTGTAAGGCATTGTTTGGATTTGTGCAGTAATCCTTCAGGTGATCGGCAATATTTCACTTTTTACTTTTGTTTAGAATACTGTTTTAGGTCAAAGGAAGTCAGGTCAACTCAAATCAGGTCAGATCAGAACAGGTCAGGTCAGGTCAAGGCAGGTCGAGTTGGCTCAGGTCAAATCAAATCAACTTCAGTAAGAATTTAAATAAATTTAAAAAGGTCAAAAGGGTAGTAAATTAGAAAATTCAAAAGCAGCTTGGACTATTTGCTTGAGGAACTTGGAAAACGATAAGAACTTGAGATATTAAAAAAATCTGAAAATTTTGAAACTACTAAGACTACGGACACTTAAAATCTTGATAAATTCAAAAATCCTGGAAACTTCGCGTATCCGACAAACTTAAAAAAATTTCGAAAATCGAGAAGCATTGATAGTAATGTAAGAAACTGAAAGGAGTTCTAAAGGGAACAATTTTTGAAATTTGAATGATTTGGGTAAATTAAGAAACGTAAGGAAGTTGAGAAACGTAAGAAACTTGTAGAAATTTCGAAACTTAAAAAATGTGAGGATCCCTGGACAATTGAGAAACTAGAGACTTGAAAGCTTAAAAAAACTAAGCCTTAACGAACCTGAGGGAGCTGAAAATTTTTGAAAATTCAGAAGCTTTGTTTGTATGATAAACTTTGAAAAATTTTAGAAAATTGGGAAGCTTTGCCATGAACTTGAAACACTTAAAGTGTTTCTAAGCTGGGAAATTCCAGAAATTTGGATAATTGACCGAGTTCAGAAACATAAGAAACTACAAAACATTGGAAACTTAAAAACTGTGAAAAAACCAAGACACATGAAAAAACTTGAGAGACTTTTGAAACTTTAAAAATTGGTTGAAGTTGAAAATTTTAGAAAGTTTAGAAACTGTGTGTTTGCAAATCTTGCAAAATTTTAGAAAATTGAGAAGCATTGATAGTAATTTAAGAAGATGAAAGGAGTTTTTAAAGGAAAAATTCTAGAAATTTGAACAATTTTGCTAAATTGGGAAACCTAAGGAAGTTGAGAAACGTGAGAAACTTGTAGAAATTTTGAAGCTTAAAAAATGTGAGGATTCCTGGACAATTGAGAAACTTGAAAGACTTGAAAGCTTAAAAAACTAAGCCTTAAAGAACTTTGATAAATTTTAGAAAATTGAGAAGCATTGCTATGAATTTAAAAAACTTAAAGTGTTTTTAAGCTGGGAAATTCCAGAAATTTGGACAATTTGACCGAGTTAAAAAACATAAGGAATTTGAGAAATATAAGAAACTTACAAAACTTTGGAAACTTAAAAAACGTGAAAAACCGAGACAATTGAAAAAATTTGAAAGACGGTTGAAACCTTAAAAATTTGTTGAAGTTGAAAATTTTCGAAAGTTTAGAAACTTTGTGTGTTTGCAAAGCTTGAAAAATTTTAGAAAATTGAGAAGCATTGATAGTAATTTAAGAAGATGAAAGGAGATTTTTAAGGAAAAATTCTAGAAATTTGAACAATTTGGCTAAATTGAGAAACGTAAGGAAGTTGAGAAACGTGAGAAACATGTAGAAATTTTGAACCTTAAAAAATGTGAGGATTCCTAGACAATTGAGAAACTTGAAAGACTTGAAAGCTTAAAAAACTAAGCCTTAAAGAACTTTGATAAATTTTAGAAAATTGAGAAGCATTGCTATGAATTTAAAAAATTAAAGGTGTTTTTAAGCTGGGAAATTCCAGAAATTTGGATAATTTGACCGAGTTCAGAAACATTAGGAACTTGAGAAACATAAGAAACTTACAAAACTTTGGAAACTTGAAAAATGTGAAAAAAACCGAGACACCTGAAAAAACTTGAAAGACTTTTGAAACCTTAAAAATTTGTTGAAGTTGAAAATTTTAGAAAGTTT
Organism: Zophobas morio; assembly: GCF_036711695.1. NCBI lineage: Eukaryota > Metazoa > Arthropoda > Insecta > Coleoptera > Tenebrionidae > Zophobas > Zophobas morio. The sequence continues at coordinate 2,993,040 of NW_026972115.1, forward strand.
AAAAACTTTGTGTGTTTGCAAATCTTGAAAAATTTTAGAAAATTGAGAAGCATTGATAGTAATTTAAGAAGCTGAAAGGAGTTCTAAACGGAAACATTTTAGAAATTTGAACTATTTGGCTAAATTGAGAAACGTCAGAAACTTTCAGAAATTTAGAAACTTAAAAAATGTGAGGATCCCTGGACAATTGAGAAACTTTAAAGACCTGAAAGCTTAAAAAACTAAGCCTTAAAGAACTTGAGGGAGTTGAAAATTTTTGAAAGTTCAGAAGCTTCGTTTGATAAAGTAGCAAAATTTTAGAAAACTGGAAAGCGTTATTATGAATTTAAAACAGTTAATGTATTTTTCGGCTGGAAAATTCCAGAAATTTGGACAATTTGACCGAGTTCAGAAACATAAGGAACTTGAGAAACCTAAGAAACTTACAAAACATTAATAACTTAAAAAATATGAAAAAAAACGAGACACTTGAAAAAACTTGAAAGACTTTCAAAACCTTTAAAATTTGTTGTAGTTGAAAATTTTACAAAATTTAAAAACTTTGTGTGTTTGCAAATCTTGAAAAATTTTAGAAAATTGAGAAGCATTGATAGTAACTTAAGAAGCTCAAAGGAGTTCTAAACGGAAAATTTTTAGAAATTTGAACGATTTGGCTAAATTGAGAAACGTAAGGAAGTTGAAAAACTTGAAAAATTTGCAGAAATTTAGAAACTTAAAAAATGTGAGGATCCCTGGACAATTGAGAAACTTTAAAGACCTGAAAGATTAAATAAACTAAGCCTTAAAGAACTTGAGGGAGTTGAAAATGTTTGAAAGTTCAGAAGCTTCGTTTGATAAAGTTGAAAAATTTTAGAAAATTGGGAAGCGTTACTATGAATTTAAAAAAGTTAAGGTATTTTTCGGCTGGAAAATTCCAGAAATTTGGACAATTTGATCGAGTTCAGAAACATAAGGAACTTGAGAAACATAAGAAACTTACAAAACTTTGGTAACTTAAAAAATGTGAAAAACCCGAGACACTTGAAAAAACTTGAAAGACTTTTAAAACCTTAAAAATTTGTTGAAGTTGAAAATTTTAGAAAGTTTAAAAACTTTGTGTGTTTGCAAATCTTGAAAAATTTTAGAAAATTGAGAAGCATTGACAGTAACTTAAAAAGCTGAAAGGAGTTCTAAACGGAAACATTTTAGAAATTTGAACGACTTCGCTAAATTGAGAAACGTAAGAAAGTAGAAAAAAGTGAGAAACTTGCAGAAATTTAGAAACTTAAAAAATGTAAGGATCCCTGGACAATTGAGAAACTTTAAAGACCTGAAAGCTTAAAAAACTAAGCCTTAAAGAACTTGAGGGAGTTGAAAATTTTTGAAAAATCAGAAGCTTCGTTTGATAAAGTAGCAACATTTTAGAAAACTGGAAAGCGTTATTATGAATTTAAAACAGTTAAGGTATTTTTCGGCTGGAAAATTCCAGAAATTTGGACAATTTGACCGAGTTCAGAAACATAAGGAACTTGAGAAACCTAAGAAACTTACAAAACATTAATAACTTAAAAAATATGAAAAAAAACGAGACACTTGAAAAAACTTGAAAGACTTTCAAAACCTTTAAAATTTGTTGTAGTTGAAAATTTTACAAAGTTTAAAAACTTTGTGTGTTTGCAAATCTTGAAAAATTTTAGAAAATTGAGAAGCATTGATAGTAACTTAAGAAGCTCAAAGGAGTTCTAAACGGAAAATTTTTAGAAATTTGAACGATTTGGCTAAATTGAGAAACGTAAGGAAGTTGAAAAACTTGAAAAATTTGCAGAAATTTAGATACTTAAAAAATGTGAGGATCCCTGGACAATTGAGAAACTTTAAAGACCTGAAAGATTAAATAAACTAAGCCTTAAAGAACTTGAGGGAGTTGAAAATGTTTGAAAGTTCAGAAGCTTCGTTTGATAAAGTTGAAAAATTTTAGAAAATTGGGAAGCGTTACTATGAATTTAAAAAAGTTAAGGTATTTTTCGGCTGGAAAATTCCAGAAATTTGGACAATTTGACCGAGTTCAGAAACATAAGGAACTTGAGAAACATAAGAAACTTACAAAACTTTGGTAACTTAAAAAATGTGAAAAACCCGAGACACTTGAAAAAACTTGAAAGACTTTTAAAACCTTAAAAATTTGTTGAAGTTGAAAATTTTAGAAAGTTTAAAAACTTTGTGTGTTTGCAAATCTTGAAAAATTTTAGAAAATTGAGAAGCATTGATAGTAACTTAAGAAGCTCAAAGGAGTTCTAAACGGAAAATTTTTAGAAATTTGAACGATTTGGCTAAATTGAGAAACGTAAGGAAGTTGAAAAACTTGAAAAATTTGCAGAAATTTAGAAACTTAAAAAATGTGAGGATCCCTGGACAATTGAGAAACTTTAAAGACCTGAAAGATTAAATAAACTAAGCCTTAAAGAACTTGAGGGAGTTGAAAATGTTTGAAAGTTCAGAAGCTTCGTTTGATAAAGTTGAAAAATTTTAGAAAATTGGGAAGCGTTACTATGAATTTAAAAAAGTTAAGGTATTTTTCGGCTGGAAAATTCCAGAAATTTGGACAATTTGACCGAGTTCAGAAACATAAGGAACTTGAGAAACATAAGAAACTTACAAAACTTTGGTAACTTAAAAAATGTGAAAAACCCGAGACACTTGAAAAAACTTGAAAGACTTTTAAAACCTTAAAAATTTGTTGAAGTTGAAAATTTTAGAAAGTTTAAAAACTTTGTGTGTTTGCAAATCTTGAAAAATTTTAGAAAATTGAGAAGCATTGACAGTAACTTAAAAAGCTGAAAGGAGTTCTAAACGGAAACATCTTAGAAATTTGAACTATTTGGCTAAATTGAGAAACGTCAGAAACTTTCAGAAATTTAGAAACTTAAAAAATGTGAGGATCCCTGGACAATTGAGAAACTTTAAAGACCTGAAAGCTTAAAAAAACTAAGCCTTAAAGAACTTGAGGGAGTTGAAAATTTTCGAAAGTTCAAAAGCTTCGTTTGATAAAGAAAATTGGGAAGCGTTACTATGAATTTAAAAAGTTAAGGTGTTTTTTGGCTGGAAAATTCCAGAAATTTGGCAATTTGACCGAGTTCAGAAACATAAGGAACTTGAGAAACATAAGAAACTTACAAAACTTTGGTAACTTAAAGAATATGAAAAAAAACGAGACACTTGAAAAACCTTGAAAGATTTTTGAAACCTTAAAAATTTGTTGAAGTTGAAAATTTTAGAACGTTTAAAAACTTCGTGTGTTTGCAAATCTTGAAAAATTTTAGAAAATTGAGAAGTATTGATAGTAATTTAAGAAGTTGAAAGGAGTTCTATACGGAAAAATTTTAAAAATTTGAACGATTTGGTTAAGTTGAGAAACGTAAGAAAGTAGAAAAACGTGAGACACTTGCAGAAATTTAAAAAATGTGAGGATCCCTGGACAATTAAGAAACTTTAAAGACCTGAAAGCTTAAAAAAACTAAGCCTTACAGAACTTGAGGGAGTTGAAAATTTTTGAAAGTTCAGAAGCTTTGTTTGTTTGATAAAGTTGACAAATTTTAGAAAATTGAGAAGCATTACTATGAATTTGAAAAACTTAAGGTATTTTTAAACTGGAAAATTCCAGAAATTTGGACAATTTAACCGAGTTCAAAAACATAAAGAACTTGGGAAACATAAGAAACTTACAAAACTTTGGAAACTTAAAAAATGTGAAAAAACAGAGACACTTGGAAAAACTTGAAAGACTTTTGAAACTTTAAAAATTTGTTGAAGTTGAAAATTTTAGAGATTATAAACTTTGTGTGTTTGCAAATCTTGAAAAATTTTAGAAAATTGAGGAGCATCGATAGTAACTTAAGAAGCTGAAAGGAGTTCTAAACGGAAAAATTTTAGAAATTTGAACGATTTGGCTAAATTGAGAAACGTAAGAAAATTGAGAAACGTCAGAAACTTTCAGAAATTTAGAAACTTAAAAAATGTGAGGATCCCTGGACAATTGAGAAACTTTAAAGACCTGAAAGCTTAAAAAACTAAGCCTTAAAGAACTTGAGGGAGTTGAAAATTTTTGAAAGTTCAGAAATTTGGACAATTTGACCGAGTTCAGAAACATAAGGAACTTGAGAAACATAAGAAACTTACAAAACTTTAGTAACTTGAAAAATGTGAAAAACCCGAGACACTTGAAAAAACTTGAAAGACTTTTAAAACCTTAAAAATTTGTTGAAGTTAGAAAGCTTACAAACTTTGTGTTTGCAAAACTTGAAAAATTTTAGAAAATTGAGTAATTTAAGAAACTGAAAGGAGTTCTAAACAGAAAAATTCTACATATTTGAACACTTTGGCTAAACTAAGAAAAATTAGAAAGTTGAAAAATCTGAGAAATTCGCAAAACTTGACCAAGTTGAAAATTTTACAAATCGTAGAAATTTTCTGTGATTGACAAACTTGAGAAATTTTAGAAAATTGAGAAGTATTAGTAGCTTTAAAAAGTTAAAGGGTTTTTGAACTGGAAAATTCCAAAAATTTGAGCACTTCGTCCGAGTTAAGAAACATAAAGAACTTGAGAAAAGTGAGAAACTTAACAAATTTTAGAAACTTAAGAAACGTAAGGAACCCAAGATAGTTACTTAACAAACTTCAAAGAACGGAAACCTTAAAAACTGAACCTTAAAAACTTGACAAAATTGAAAATTTTAGAAAGTTTAGGAACTTTGTATGTTTGACAAACTTGAAAAATTTTAGAAAACTAAGAAGAATTTGTAGCAATTTTAAAAAACTTAAAAGGTTTTTAAACTGGAGAATTTCAGAAATTTGAACAGTTTGACCAAATTAAGAAAACTAAGAAACCTGAAAAACCTGAGAAACTCGAAAAAAGGGAAACTTTTAAAACTGAAACTGAAAAACTTGACGAAGTTGAAAATTTTAGAAAACTTAGAAATTTTGTTTGTGTGACTAACTTGAGAAATTTTAGACAATTGAAAAGTATTAGTAGCTTTTTAAAAAGTTAAAAAGTTTTTAAACTGGAAAATTCCAAAAATTTGACCACTTCGTTCAAGTTAAGAAACATAAAGAACTTGAGAAAAGTGAGAAACTTAACAAATTTTAGAAACTTAAGAAACGTAGGGAACCCAAAATAGTTACTTAAGAAACTCCAAAGAACGGAAACCTCAAAAACTGAACCTTAAATAATTTGACGAAATTAAAAATTTTGGAAAGTTTAGGAACTTTGTATGTTTGACAAACCTGAAAAATTTTAGAAAACTAAGAAGGATTTGTAGCAGTTTAAAAAACTTAGAAGGTTTTCAAACAGAAGAATTCCAGAAATTTGAACAGTTTGACCAAATTCAGAAAACTAAGAAACCTGAAAAACCTGAGAAACTCAAAAAAAGGGAAACTTTAAAAACTGAACCTGAAAAACTTGACGAAGTTGAAAATTTTAGAAAACTTAGAAATTTTCTGTGTATGACAAACTTGAGAAATTTTAGAAAATTGAGAAGTATTAGTGGCTTTAAAACGTTAAAGGTTTTTTACCGGAAAATTCCAGAAATTTGAGCACTTTGTCCAAATTAAGAAACATAAGGAACTTGAAAAAAGTGAGAAATTTAAAAATTTTTTAGAAACTTAAGAAACATAAGGAGCCCGAGACACTTAAAAAACTTCAAAGATCGGAAATCTCAAAAACTGAACCTTAAAAAACTTGACGAATTTGAAAATTTTCGAAAGTTTAGGAACTTCGTATGTTTGACAAACTTGAAAAATTTTAGAAAACTAAGAAGCATTTCTAGCAATTTAAAAAACTTATAAGGTTTTTAAACTGGAGAATTTCAGAAATTTGAACAGTTTGACCAAATTAAGAAAACTATGAAACCTGAAAAACCTGAGAAACTCGAAAAAAGGGAAACTTTTAAAACTGAAACTGAAAAACTTGACAAAGTTGAAAATTTTAGAAAACTTAGAAATTTTCTTTGTGTGACAAACTTGAGAAATTTTAGACAATTGAAAAGTATTAGTAGCTTTTTAAAAAGTTAAAAAGTTTTTAAACTGGAAAATTCCAAAAATTTGAGCACTTCGTCCAAGTTAAGAAACACAAAGAACTTGAGAAAAGTGAGAAACTTAACAAATTTTAGAAACCTAACAAACGTAAGGAACCCAAGACAGTTACTTAAGAATCTTCAAAGAACGGAAACCTCAAAAACTGAACCTTAAATAACTTGACGAAATTAAAAATTTTGGAAAGTTTAGGAACTTTGTATGTTTGACAAACTTGAAAAAATTTTAGAAAACTCAGAAGGATTTGTAGCAATTTAAAAAACTTAGAAGGTTTTCAAACAGAAGAATTCCACAAATTTGAACAGTTTGACCAAATTCAGAAAACGAAGAAACCTGAAAAACCTGAGAAACTCGAAAAAAGTAAAACTTTAAAAACTGAATCTGAAACACTTGACGAAGTTGAAAATTAAATAAACATTAACAACTTTATCCATTTGACAAATCTGACAATCATTGAAAACTTGAGAAACATTGTTAGCAATTTAAGACGCTTAAAAGGCTTGAGAATTGAAAAACTCGAAAAATTTGTACAACTTCAGCAAATTGTAGAGAATTAATTTCGAAAAAAAAAAACGGAATTTGTTAAAACTGGCTACAACGGAAGAAAAAATTATCTACACGTAATTTACTGAAACACTTGCAATCAAATAACCAAGACAGCCAAATCACGACACTTTTCCCTGAGAAAATATCCATCCACACGGCTCAACAAAAAAACTTTGCTATCTGTCAACAAACATTACTCTTATCTTCCGAAACGACAAATGTTAAACACGACTACCGAAAAGTTACGTCCCGACACAAAACTCCCCACTAAAACACCCGTCTTTAACTACCTCCATTTTTCGTCGCGATCCAATAAACCTCGTCCCAATTATCTCCACTTCCTCCCTTCCCCAGCCATCGTTTTTCTGTCAATTGTATCCATTAAGTCTCAAGACACGCCGACACCCATTTAATTTAATTTATCAAGATATAGCGACATACAAAGTCCGATAAAGATCAGCTACGTCTAGAGGAACCGTAGCAGACTGCCTCCAAATCGATACCCTAACCCGAAATAGACAATGTAAACACTGAGGACAATGCCTCAGTAACGAAAAAATAAACAGAACCGATTGGAAAATGAATTAGGACGGGACAAAAGCGCCGAAACTCCGGAAAACCGATTTCTTTGTATAATAGCGATAATTGAAGCCTCAATTTCCCGCTCGCTATTATCTCGTGAAATCGCCAATTACTCCGTAAGCCCGCGATGAGTATCGAAGTCCGTAAACAAAGAAAACTTGGGCGGAAAATGCATCGATCGGGAGTGTTTTTGCGAATGTTTTAACGCAAAAAGTATCACTTACCTCCAGGTGAAACTTGATCTATCAGAGCGAGCTCTTCTAAATGAAAATATTTTTAATAAAACTCACTCCCGCCCTGCGGCGGCGATCTATATAATAAGCTTTGAAATTCGAAATTGGATTCTGTTTCAATCCCCGATTCCGGCTCGCATTTTTTCGCTAAACTATGCAGGAGGAAGTTTAGCAGATACCTCGCGCAAATTAAATATAAAATTAATTTAATAAGCTGTCGTCCGATTTAAGTGTAGTTGAGAGTTTAAATTCGCGATTATGGGATTTCGCGAGCGAACGCCGAGTCAATTCGAAAACAACTTGAGGAGATTTGCTTTGCCCGAACTTCGATAAATAATAAATTAAATAGAAACTTTACTCGACACACATTTCGGGGATGGACGGGCCTCAAGCTGCGTAAACAATTTGACTTATATGTCCAATATTTACAAGAATTGGAAAGGTATCGATTCGGATGTCACGAATTGTTGGTATTGTTGCCGGCGGGGTGTCACACTACTTCACATGAAAATCATTCTGGAAAGTTACATCCTTTAAAGCTATCCGATGGAAATTCAATTTTCTGCACATTTAACTTCGATATTGGGTTAACCGCAGACGGGCACATAGAGAAGATAGAGGAAATGGTATCGGTGAAGGCGGGAAAATAGTGGGAAAGACAGGTCCATTTTAGGGAAAAGAAATCCCGAATGGGGGTTTTTGTTGCCGTTTTTAGCGCAGTTCGACGTTCGGGTGTAACTTTACCCGGCGCCTCCACCATTTTTAAATCTGTCCTCAGTGTCCAAGTTCTCGCCTCCCAAATCCCCCCCATTTCGAATTTCCGCTACATTTTTTTAACACTTCCGTCTTTATCAGCGCGTCCTCGCCAAATGAATAACGAGAGTTTGTTGACTTATTCATATTAAAATCGCGTTCCGTATGCGTGAGGCTTAATGTAAATCGCATCATGCGGCGACAATTTAATCTTTTAAATCACGCGATTTTATTACTTTTTAAGCGAATCGTCCGAGGGAAGATTAATAGCGGCGGCTGGCGGATTTGTTTATCGGCGGTTCAGATTTTAATTAACCGATCGCCAATTCGCCTCTAAATAAATATTTTCCCATTAAATCGTGAAAAAGGCGGCCTGCCATTTTTCCGCTTTCCTCATTTCCGCTACTTGTCGTTAGTGTGGTCGCGCCCGTGACGTATCGTGACGTCACCGCGTTCCGGTTATGATTTTCCGTCACCTTGAATTGTTAACCTCGTTTCAGGCAGCAACACTTCTCCTCGGCAAACTTTTAATAAATCCCGCCAACCTCATTTAATTGTCCCACGTCTGGCGGTTGCCGGTGGCATTTACATAACCGCGTCCCATTTCAGACACCTCCATAAATAAAAACCTCTGCACAATACTTTTTCAGCGGGCTCGGGATTGTCCGCATCGCTCTGGAACAATGGCAAACGTCAAAAGTGACATTTACGCGACAAGTTGAGACTCTTTGATCTCGGATTATGCAACGTAATTTATTTCGGCGGAGTAATTAATTACCGAGCGATACTTGTACGGAGTCTGGCGACTTTTTGTGGACGAAAATTGGAAGTTGGGCATAAATCATGGTAATTATTCGCCCCAACTTCGCCATTAGGTTGTGATAGTCTAAGAAGTAGATAATTAGCGAAGATGCTGCGAGTGGATTTGGGGAGGGTTTGCTCGTGGAACAACACGGAGACGCTGGGCTTTCAAAATGTGTTTACCTGGGGTAATTGTAGTTACCACGGGCACGGGTTGCGATGGGAGATGTAGAACAGACGGATTTGCATAAACATGAAAGGTAATCTTTGATTGAACATATATTAAATCCGCGTACCTGAGAGTAAGTAGATATCATTTCAAATTTTATTATCACATGCTTTATAATAAATTCGTATTCTTATTAAGTAGATTGGTCAACAGATTAGGTCAGATGAGGTCTGGTCAGATCAGGTCAGATCAAGACAGATAAGGCAATTCAGAGTAGGATAAGACAGGTCAGGTTTGGTTTTACAATTATTACGCAGACTATTCAAAAGCTAAATTTTTCAATTTTTCCCTTTTGCGAACTTCCCACTTTTTCGACCAATTTCCAAAATTACCTTTAATCACGAAAATTTGGGACTGAAATAAAACAAAATGTCTCTGTTAATTCGGGTTTCTGCTTTCTGAACATTGGTCACTTAAAATTGGCCTATGGAGCTCTTCAAATTTTTTTCAATTTTTCTCATTTGCTGCTACTTAGAGAAAAATGACGTTAGTTTTATCGGTCTCTCAGGTCCGAGCGGCGAACTTATCCGGCCCGAAAATCAATAGACGCGACTAGAAACTTCAGAGGAATCCAATGGTGCTAACCGGAAATCGCTATTTTGAACCATTTTCAAATGGTGAGGCCGTAAAATTGGAAATATTTTTTTAGATGCGGAATGATCACAATTTTGGTTGAAATTGACTTAATATTCAACACTTAATGGCAAAAAATAATTGTACAGTCCAAAATTAGTCTAGACAGTCATTTTCATGCATATCGGAAGAATTTCATTTTTTAGCCTTATTTTTCCTTTTACCCTTAATCATGAAATTTCAGATTTCAGTGACACAAAACTATCCCTGTTAATATCGCTTCCAGAGTCCTGAAAATTGCTCACTTTACTAATTTAGCCCTCTTGAATACGAATCCGAGGTCAAAATTGACCTATGGAGCTTCCCGATTTTTTAAATTTTTTTTATATGTTTCAACTTACAAAAAAATGACATCGTTAGTTTATCGATCTCTCAGGTCCGAGCGGCGAACTGATCCGGCCCGAAAATCAGTAGTCGCGACTAGAGAATTACGAGGAACCCAATGGTCTTAACTGGAAATCGCCATTTTGAACCATTTTCAAATGGTGAGGCCGTAAATTTGGAAATATTTTTTTATATGCTGAATGATCACAATTTTGGTTGAAATTGACTTAATATTCAACACTTAATGGCAAAAAATAATTGTACAGTCCAAAATTAGTCTAGACAGTCATTTTCATGCATATCGGAAGAATTTCATTTTTTAGCCTTATTTTTCCTTTTACCCTTAATCATGAAATTTCAGATTTCAGTGACACAAAACTATCCCTGTTAATATGGCTTCCAGAGTCCTGAAAATTGCTCACTTTACTAACTTAGACCTCTTGAATACGAATCCGAAGTCAAAATTGACCTATGGAGCTTCCCGATTTTTTTTTATATTTTTATATGTCTCAACTTACAAAAAAATGACATCGTTAGTTTATCGGTCTCTCAGGCCCGAGCGGCGAACTTATCCGGCCCGAAAATCAGTAGACGCGACTAAAAAATTCCGAGGAATCCAAAGGAGCTAACCGGAAATCGCTATTTTGAACCATTTTCAAAGGGTGAGGCCGTAAATTTGGAAATATTTTTTTAGATGCGGAATGATCACGATTTTGGTTGAAATTGACTTAATATTAAACACTTAATGGCAAAAAATAATTGTACAGTCCAAAATTAGTCTAGACACTCATTTTCATGCATGTCGGAAGAATTTCATTTTTTAGCCTTATTTTTCCTTTTACCATTAATCATGAAAATTTCAGATTTCAGTGACACAAAACTATCCCTGTTAATATGGTTTCCAGAGTCCTGAAAATTGCTAACTTTACTAATTTAGACCTCTTGAATACGAATCCGAAGTCAAAATTGACCTATGGAGCTTCCCGATTTTTTTTAATTTTTTTAAATGTCTCAACCTACAAAAAAATGGCATCGTTAGTTTATCGGTCTCTCAGGACCGAGCGGCGAACTTATGCGGCCCGAAAATCAGTAGACGCGACTAGAAAATTTCGAGGAATCCAATGGTGCTAACCGGAAATCTCTATTTTGAACCATTTTCAAAGGGTGAGGCCGTAAAATTGAAAATATTTTTTTAGATGCGGAATGATCACGATTTTGGCTGAAATTGACTTAATATTCAACACTTAATGGCAAAAAATTATTGTACAGTCCAAAATTAGTCTAGACACTCATTTTCATGCATATCGGAAGAGTTTCATTTTTTAGCCTTATTTTTCGTTTTACCCTTAATCACGAAAATTTCAGATTTCAGTGACACAAAACTATCCCTGTTAATATGGCTTCCAAGGTCCTGCAAATTGCTAACTTCAATAATTTAGACTTCTTGAATACGAATCCGAGGTCAAAATTGACCTATGGAGCTTCCCGATTTTTTAAAATTTTTTTATGTTTCAACTTACAAAAAAATGACATCGTTAGTTTATCGGTCTCTCAGGTCCGAGCGGCGAACTTATCCGGCCCGAAAATCAGTAGACGCTACTAGAAAATTCCGAGGAATCCAATGGTGCTAACCGGAAATCGCTATTTTGAACCATTTTCAAATGGTGAGGCCGTAAATTTGGAAATATTTTTTAGATGCGGAATGATCACGATTTTGGTTGAAATTGACTTGATATTCAACACCTAATGGCAAAAATTAATTGTACACTCCAAAATTAGTCTAGACACTCATTTTCATGCATATCAGAGGAGTTTAATTTTTTAGCCTTATTTTTCGTTTTACCCTTAATCACGAAAATTTCAGATTTCAGTGATATAAAACTATCCTCGTTAATATGGCTTCCAGAGTCCTGAAAATTGCTAACTTTACTAATTTAGACCTCTTGAATACGAATCCGAGGTCAAAATTGACCTATGGAGCTTCCCGCTTTTTTAAATTTTTTTATATATTTCAACTTACAAAAAAATAACATCGTTAGTTTATCGGTCTCTCAGGTCCGAGCGGCGAACTTATCCGGCCCGAAAATCAGTAGTCGCCACTAGAAAATTACGAGGAATCCAATGGTGCTAACCGAAAATCGCTATTTTGAACCATTTTCAAATGGTGAGGCCGTAAAATTGGAAATATTTTTTAGATGCGGAATGATCACGATTTTGGTTGAAATTGACTTAATATTCAACACCTAATGGCAAAAATTAATTGTACAGTCCAAAATTAGTCTAGACACTCATTTTCATGCATATCAGAGGAGTTTCATTTTTTAGCCTTATTTTTCGTTTTACCCTTAATCACGAAAATTTCAGATTTAAGTGATATAAAACTATCCCGGTTAATATGGCCTCCAGAGTCCCGAAAATTGCTAACTTTACTAATTTAGCCCTCTTGAATACGAATCCGCCGTCAAAATTAACCTATGGAGCTTTCCGATTTTTTTTTATTTTTTTTATAAGTTGCTACTTATAGAAAAATGACATCGTTAGTTTATAGGTCTCTCAGGCCCGAGCGGCGAACTTATACGGCCCGAAAATCAGTAGACGCGACTATGAAATTCCGAGGAATTCAATGGTGCTAACCGGAAATCGCTATTTTGAACCATTTTCAAATGGTGAGGCCGTAAAATTGGAAATATTTTTTTAGATGCGGAATGATCACGATTTTGGTTGAAATTGACTTAATATTCAACACTTAATGGCAAAAAATAATTGTACAGTCCAAAATTAGTCTAGACAGTCATTTTCATGCATATCGGAAGAATTTCATTTTTTAGCCTTATTTTTCCTTTTACCCTTAATCATGAAAATTTCAGATTTCAGTGACACAAAACTATCCCTGTTAATATGGCGTCCAGAGTCCTGAAAATTGCTAACTTTACTAATTTAGACCTCTTAAATACGAATCCGAGGTCAAAATTGACCTATGGAGATTCCCGATTTTTTTAAAATTTTTTTATATGTTGCTACTTAGAAAAAATGACATCGTTAGTTTTATCGGTCTCTCGGGCCCGAGCGGCGAACATATCCGGCCCGAAAATCGGTGGACGCGACTGAAAAATTCCGAGGAATTCACTGGTGCTAACCAGAAATCGCTATCTTGAACCGTTTTGAAATGGTGAGCTCGTAAATTTGAAAACATTTTTTTAGATTCGTAATGAAACCCGATTTTGGTTGAAATTGACTTAATTTTCAATATCTGATGGGCGAAATTAATTCTGCAGTCCAAAATTAGTCTAGACACTCATTTTCACGCATATCGGAAGAGTTTCATTTTTTAACCTTATTTTTCGTTTTGCCCTTAATGACGAAAATTTCAGATTTCAGTTATGTCAAACTATCCCTCCTAATATGGGTTCAAGCTTTCTGAAAATTGCTAACTTTACTAATTTAAACCTCTTGAATACGAATTCGAGGTCAAAATTGACCTATGGAGTTTCCGGAATTTTTTTCGATTTTTTTATATGTTGCTAATTAGAAAAAAATGACATCGTTAGCTTTATCGGTCTCTCGGGCCCGAGCGGGGAACTTATCTGGCCCGAAAATCGGTAAACGCGACTAAAAAATTCCGAGGAATCGAGTGGTGCTAACCAGATATCGCTATCTTGACCCATTTTGAAATGATGAGCCCGTAAACTTGAAAATATTTTTTTAGATGCGTAATGAAACCCGATTTTGGTTGAAATTCACTTAATATTCAATAACTGATGGCACAAATTAATTCTGCAGTCCAAAATTGGTGTAGACACTCATTTTCACGCATATCGGAAGAGGTTTATTTTTTAGCTTTGTTTTTCGTTTTACCCTTAATTATATACTAAATTTTCAGATTTCAGTTATGTCAAACTATCCCTGCTCTATGGGTTCTAACTTTCTGAAAATTGCTAACTTCACCAATTTAGACCTGTTGAATACGAATTCGAGGTCAAAATTGACCTACAGAGTTTCCCGAATTTTTTTCGATTTCTTTGATTTTTTTATATGTCTCTACTTAGAAAAAATGACATCGTTACTTTTATGGGTCTCTCGAGCCCGAGCGGCGAACTTATCCGGCCCGAAAATCGGTAAACGCGACTAAAAAATTCCGAGGAATCGGTTGGTGCTAACCGGAAATCGCTATCTTGAACCATTTTGAAATGATGAGCCCGTAAACTTAAAAATATTTTTTTAGATGCGTAATGAAACCCGATTTTGGTTGAAATTCACTTAATATTCAATAACTGATGGCAAAAATTAATTCTACAGTCCAAAATTAGTCTAGACACTCATTTTACGCATATCGGAAGAGGTTCGTTTTTTAGCCTTACCTATTTTTCGTTTTAACCTTAATTACCAAATTTTCAGATTTCGATTATGTCAAACTATCCCTGCTAATATGGGTTCTAGCTTTCTGAAAATTGTTGACTTTACTAATTAAAACCTCTTGAATACGAATCCGAAGTCAAAATTGACCTACGGAGATTTCCGCTTTTTTTTCAATTTTTTTCGATTTTTTTTATGTTTCTACTTGGAAAAAATGACATCGTTAGCTTTATCGGTCTCTCGGGCCCGAGCGGCGAAATTATCCGGTCCGAAAATCGGTAGACGCGGCTAAAAAATTTCGAGGAATCGAATGGTGCTAACCAGAAATCGCTATCTTGAACCATTTTGAAATGATAAGCCAGTAAACTTAAAAATATATTTTTAGATGCGTAATGAAACCCGATTTTGATTGAAATTGACTTAATATTCAATAACTGATGGGAAAAATTAATTCTGCAGTCCAAAATTAGTCTAGGCACTCATTTTCACGCACAACGGAAGAGTTTCATTTTTTAACCTTATTTTTTGTTTTACCTTTAATTACGAAATTTTCAATTTTCAGTTATGTCAAACTATTCCTGCTAATATTGGTTCTAGCTTTCTGAAAATGGCTAACTTCACCAATTTAGACCCGTTGAATACGAATTCGAGGTCAAAATTGACCTATGGAGTTTCCCGAATTTTTTTCGATTTTTTTTTTTATATGTTGCTACTTAGAAAAAATGACATCGAAAGTTTTATCAGTCTCTCGAGCCCGAGCGGCGAACTTATCTAGCCCGAAAATCGGTAAACGCGACTAAAAAATTCCGCGAAATCGAATGGTGCTAACCGGAAATCGCTATCTTGAACCATTTTGAAATGATGAGACCGTAAACTTGAAAATCTTTTTTTAGATGCGAAATGGAACCCGATTTTGGTTGAAATGGACTTAATATTCAATAACTGATGGGAAAAATTAATTCTGCAGTCCAAAATTAGTCCAGACACTCATTTCTACGCATATCGGAAGAGTTTCATTTTTTGACCTTATTTTTCGTTTTACCCTTAATTACGAAAATTTCAGATTTCAGTTATGACAAACTATCCCTGCTAATATGGGCTCTAGCTTTCTGAAAATTGCTGACTTCACCAACTTAGACCAGTTGAATACGAATCCGAAGTCAAAATTGACCTACGGAGTTTCCCGAATTTTTTTCGATTTTTTTATATGTTGCTACTTAGAAAAAATGACATCGTTAGCTTTATGGGTCTCTCGGGCCTGAGCGGCGAACTTATCCGGTCCGAAAATCGGTAGACGCGACTAAAAAGTTTCGAGGAATCGAATGGTGCTAACCAGAAATCGCTATCTTGAACCATTTTGAAATGATGAGCCCGTAAACTTGAAAATATTTTTTTAGATGCGTAATGAAACTCGATTTTGGTTGAAATTCACTTAATATTCAATAACTGATGGCAAAAATTAATTCTACTGTCCAAAATTAGTCTAGACACTCATTTTCACGCATATCGGAAGAGGTTCATTTTTTAGCCCTATTTTTCGTTTTACCCTTAATTACGAAATTTTCAGATTTCAGTTATGTCAAACTATCCCTGCTAATATGGGTTCTAGCTTTCTGAAAATTGTTGACTTTACTAATTTAAACCTCTTGAATACCAATCCGAAGTCAAAATTGACCTACGGAGATTTCCGATTTTTTTTCAATTTTTTTCGATTTTTTTTTATGTTTCTACTTGGAAAAAATGACATCGTTAGTTTTATCGGTCTCCCGGGCCCGCGGCGAAATTATCCGGCCCGAAAATCGGTAGACGCGACTAAAACGTTTCGAGGAATCGAACGGTGCTAACCAGAAATCGCTATCTTGAACCATTTTGAAATGATAGCCCGTAAACTTAAAAATATTTTTTTAGATGCGTAATGAAACCCGATTTTGATTGAAATTGACTCAATATTCAATAACGGATGCGAAAAGTTAATTCTGCAGTCCAAAATTAGTCTAGACACTCATTTTCACGCATATCGGAAGAGTTTAATTTTTTAACCTTATTTTTCGTTTTACCCTTAATCACGAAAATGTCACATTTCAGTTGTGTCAAACCATCCTTGCTAATATGGGTTCTAGCTACTAATTGAAACAAAACTCCGAGGAACCCAATGGTGCCAACCGGAAATAACTATCTTGAACAATAGGGTTTTTAGATTTTGACTTTTATTAATAATTATTTTCAGGTTCAGTTTTTCGAAAATTCTTATTATTTTTATGTCGAGTTTACAATTTTCATAATTTTTCCAAAAAAATGGTTATTGATTTTAGCAAAATTAAAAATTTGTCAAAGTGGTCAAAAATAGGCTTGACCTTAACAGAAATTATTCAACGTCTGTACGTATTTATACTAATCCACGTATTAGAAAATAGAGAAGTAAAGGAATATTTGTTATTTCGATCACACTTTTTTCCTTTTTTAAATTATGTCGTAAACAACTAGGTTTTCCATGAAAAAAAAATTGAAGTTCTACATTCTAGGAACATCACAATCGAGCTTTTTGTGAAATTCCGCAAGTTGGAGCTTTTACGAATCCGGCAATTCTGGTTCGATCACATTGCATAGTTCAAAAAATATTAAAAACCGAAGCGAGCCAACCCGTAAATATTTTATGGAAAACCGTCCATTTATCCCCGAATCGATAATAACAAATACACTTAATCGCATAAAACTAATTTGTTTGTGGCCGCCCTTGTACAAGCTTTGTGCTTTTTGTGCAATCAATAACTGGCGATTGGTAGTAGTTTGACGAGCTCTTACCGTTTGCGTTACACTTTTACACCTTAATTTTTAATATCTGGGGTTCTTACCATGCTGCTAGAAAACAAGATGAAATTTTAATTAAACTTTCCGTTTATTTAACGTCCGAAGCTCTCTTTCTCGAGCTTGTATTTCACCTGTTGAAGTCATAAATATGCACACGTTTCTGAAGTTGATTGGAACTCAAACAACGGATGGTCCCTTGCCATATAACTTGGAAAATTAATTAAACATTTTCCATCTGAGTCGAGGCAAAGTCAAATTAGACCGAATATGATGCTGAACTTGTCTAATATAGCTAGATACGGGTTGGGGGGAAAACCCTGGTATAGTTGTAGGTGTTTCTCTTCGTGCTAATAAATCTGGCTGACGCTACTACAACTTCACAAATGTTTGCTCTTTTATTGAACCATCGACATCCAAAACAAAGTTAAAAGAAAAAATTAACGATCTATCCCGGGACCGGAAAGAACGAAACAAATGGATTAAGAGCAAAAACAGCGCTCCCGAATTTTCCTTCTCGTTAAAATCGCACCAAAGTGGAAAAATTGCAGCAAATAAGCCACCAAGTAAGACACCCCAAGACGAATGCCCCGTACCTTCCACAGGCCAACGTTCAGGAAATTGTCCATAAATTTCCATACTTTTATTAACCGTCACGCAAAACCGCTTACCACAAAGCATCGCCACCCCTCGCATAATTTTAATGTGTACAGACCGCCCGAAAATATTTAAATAAATTTAATTTGCCTTTGGGGAAATCAAACTCGTTCAGAGTCGAAACGGGTTACTCGTTTTGGAAATAAACCCACTTGGAAAATAATTACCCTAATTGCGCCAGTTATTCATCTCGGGGAGGTTTAATCAAAGATGTTGCACCTGCGAAAAATCTGCTCCCGAAACGTAGAGGGAAAGTTGGTGTCTTTTGTTGCTAAGAGTGCTCGAAAATCGGTTGTTCGATATCTTGATGCTCTAGTTGTGTTAAAGATTTAGTCGATTGATAAGGGTTCAAACGATTGTTAGAATCTGGGAAAGTTTTATTTTATTATTCGTTTATTTGGTGTTGTTTGGTTTTGTTTCAAGGGTTTCGGGAGAGCTGAAAAACATCGATAACATAATATTTGTCGCCACAATTTCGTCATCAACTAATTAGTTTTAATTATTTGTAATTAAGCAAGTGGTAATGAAATTGAGTACCACGACACAATTATTATTTAAATTAATTTCCGTGGAGAGTTTGGCTCCCACAATATACATAAAGAGGGTTGTTTAATTAATTTATTTTTTCTACTTAGTGTTAATTAGAAGTAGAAACTTCTTGACATTTTTATTTACTGTAATTTATTGTAAAACTTGTCCCCATTTATTATTATTTAAATTAAATTTCCTCATTTCACAGCTGCAGGAAATGACCTTAATCCTAAAAGAATTAACTTATACAACAGTTGGCGAGCGCTCATGCAAAACAATCTTTTTCAAGAAAGAACGGTAAGTTTGAAAGTATTTTTTCTTCTTATTTCTTATAAAAAATAAATTTGGAAATAATTTCCGGGGTCGAAATCTAAAAAAGAATCTCTTAGATCGAAAAATTCAGTATCAAAAACTGAACTTTTAGAAAAGTTGAAAAATTCGGCAAAAAAGACAAAATTTTTGAAAACGTTAACATTGAAATATTTCATGTTGGCGATTCTGAAAGACCACTAGGAATTTTCGAAGAAGAAAATAACTCCTGGACATCGAAATTATGAAAAAAAATCTCTTTCGATAATTTTCAAATTTGGTAGAGAAAAGTCTAAAATTCATAAAGAGAAAGAAAAATTGGATTTAAAAGTTTTTTTTTATTTCAAAATTTGCCGTATCCAAAAGATGGATATTCGAAAAATATAAGGAATTTTCGAAGAACTGAAGCTAAAAATGGCTTCCAGGGTCGAAATCTAAAAAAAATCTCTTGAAGTTATTTTTGAATCTAAAATAAAAATTGAATTTTTGGAAAAGCTGCCTGAAACTACACAAAATAAATCTGGCACATAAATCCAAAAATATGAAGTGTTTAAGGTTCCGGAGTAAGATTTTCGAAAAATTCGGTTCTGAAAATTTTTGAAAATGCTAAAAATTGCCATATCGAAAAAGTGAAGTCAAAAATAACTCCTCACGGCGAATTTGCAAAAAAAATCTCTAGAGAAAAGTGGAAAATTCATAAGGGTGGAAAATTTAAAAAGTTGCGTAAAAAACATCAAAAATCTCGCAGATCTCGACTTTCTGATTCCAGAAATACATTTATTTCTTTTTAGGAATTTTAAAAACTTAAAAACGACTACAATTCAAAAAAGGGATTATGGAAAAATAGTAAGAATTTTCGAAAATCTGAAGCTGAAAATATTTCCGGGAGGTCGAAATATAAAAAAGCACCTCGAAGTGATTTTTGAAGGTAGTTGAAAAAAGGTCAAAAATTTCAGCACTGAAAAATTGAGCTTTTGGAAAAGTTTTCGGAAAATTCACAAAATAAATCTGGGACATACATCTAGTTGGTGGAAAAAAGGTGAAAATTCGTAAGGGGGAAAAACTGAAAAATTCAGCTTTTGGAAAAGTAGCATAAAAAGCACAATAAAATCTTGAATCTCAACGTTCTGATTCCAGAAAATGTTTGTTTCCTTTTAGAATTTTAAAAACTTTAAAACGGCTATATCTAAAAAGAGGGGTTTTGGAAAAGTAGTAGGAATGTTCGAAAAACTGAAGCTGAAAATATTTCCGGGAGGTCGATATATAAAAAAGCACCTCGAAGTGATTTTTGAAGGTAGTTGAAAAAAGGTCAAAAATTTCAGCATTGAAAAATTGAGCTTTTCGAAATGTTTTCTGAAAATCCAGAAAATAAATCTGAGACATAGATCTAGTTGGTGGAAAAAAGGCGAAAATTCGTAAGGGGCAAAAACTGAAAAATTTAGCTTTTGGAAAAGTAGCATAAAAAGCTCAATAAAATCTTGAATGTAGACCTCAACGTTCTGATTCCAGAAAATATTTGTTTCTGTTTAGAGATTTTAAAAACTTTAAAACGGCTATATCTAAAAAGAGGAGTTTTGGAAAAGTAGTAGGAATTTTCGAAAAACTGAAGCTTAAAATATTTCCGGGAGGTCGATATATAAAAAAGCACTTCGAAGTGATTTTTGAAGGTAGTTGAAAAATGGTCAAAAATTTCAGCATTGAAAAACTGAGCTTTTGGAAAAGTTTTCTGAAAATCCAGAAAATAAATCTGAGACATAGATCTAGTTGATGGAAAAAAGGCCAAAATTCGTAACTGGGAAAAACTGAAAAATTTAGCTTTTGGAAAAGTAGCATATAAAGCTCAATAAAAACTTGAATATAGATTTCAACGTTCTGATTCCAGAAAATATTTGTTTCTTTTTAGAATTGTAAAAACTTTAAAACGGCTATGTCTAAAAAGAGGGGTTTTGGAAAAGTAGTGGGAATTTTCGAAAAACTGAAGCTGAAAATATTTCCGGGAGGTCGATATATAAAAAAGCACCTCGAAGTGATTTTTGAAGGTAGCTGAAAAAAGGTCAAAAATTTCAGCATTGAAAAACTGAGCTTTTGGAAAAGTTTTCTGAAAATCCAGAAAATAAATCTGAGACATAGATCTAGTTGGTGGAAAAAAAGGCGAAAATTCGTAAGGGGGAAAAACTGAAAAATTTAGCTTTTGGAAAAGTAGCATAAAAAGCACAATAAAATCTTGAATATAGATCTCAACGTTCTGATTCCAGAAAATATTTGTTTCTTTTTAGAATTTTAAAAACTTTAAAATGGCTATATCTAAAGAGGGGTTTTGGAAAAATACTAGGAATTTTCGAAAAACTGACGCTGAAAATAATTCCGGTAGGTCGAAATATAAAAAAGCACTTCGAAGTGATTTTGAAGGAAGTTGAAAAAACGTCAAAAATTTCACCATGGAAAAATTTTTGGATCTAGGATATTGATCTAGTTGGTCGAAAAAAGACGAAAATTCGTAACGAGGAAAAACTGAAAAAATCAGCTTTTGCAAAAACTGCGTAAAGTGCACAATCAAATCTTGATTGCAGATCTCAACGTTCTAATTTCAGAAAATATTTCTTTATTTTAAAAACTTTAAAACTGCTATATTTCAAAAGAGGGATTTTGGAAAAATACTAGGAATTTTCGAAAAATTGAAGCTGAAAATATTTCCGACAGGTCAAAAAAGCATCTCTAATTGACTTTTGAAAGTAGTTGAAAAAAAGGTCAAAAATTTCAGCATTGAAAAATTGAGCTTTTGGAAAAGTTTTCTGAAAATCCAAAAAATAAATCTGAGACATAGATCCAGTCGGTGGAAAAAAGGCGAAAATTCGTAAGGGGAAAAAACTGAAAAATTTAGCTTTTGGAAAAGTAGCATAAAAAGCTCAATCAAATCTTGAATGTAGATCTCAACGTTCTGATTCCAGAAAAAATTTGTCTCCTTTTAGAATTTTAAAAACTTCAAAACGGCTACATCTAAAAAGAGGGGTTTTGGAAAAGTAGTAGTAGGAATTTTCGAGAAACTGAAGCTGAAAATATTTCCGGGAGGTCGATATATAAAAAAGCACTTCGAAGTGATTTTTGAAGGTAGTTGAAAAAAGGTCAAAAATTTCAGCACTGAAAAATTGAGCTTTTGGAAAAGTTTTCTGAAAATCCAGTTAATAAATCAGAGACATAGATCCAGTTGGTGGAAAAAAGGCGAAAATTCGTAAGGGGGAAAAACTGAAAAATTTAGCTTTTGGAAAAGTAGCATAAAAAGCTCAATAAAATCTTGAATGTAGATCTCAACGTTCTGATTCCAGAAAAAAATTGTTTCCTTTTAGAATTTTAAAAACTTCAAAACGGCTACGTCTAAAAAGAGGGGCTTTGGAAAAGTAGTAGGAATTTTCGAAAAACTGAAGCTGAAAATATTTCCAGGAGGTCGAAATATAAAGAAAGCACCTCGAAGTCAAAAAGGTCAAAAATTTCAGCATTGAAAAATTGAGCTTTTGGAAAATTTGTCCAAAATTGCACAAAATAAATATGGGATTTTGATCTCAACAAGCTGAATTAAAAAAGAGAGCGTTTATGATTCCGGAGCAAGATTTTCAACATATTTAGTTCAATTTTTTTTTTAATCATAGAAAAACAGCAAAACAGCGAAAAGGATAGGAATTTTCGATAAACTGAAGTTGAAAATAACCTCCGCAGGTTGAAATCTCAAAACACCTTTTTAAGTAATTTTTGAAGGTACTTGAAAAAAAGTCGAAAATTTCAATAATGAAAAACTGAGTTTTTGGAAAAATTGCCCAAAAAATCCACAAAAAATTCTGGAATTAAGATCTCATGACATTCTTTATAATATTTTTCGTAACAATAATACAGATATTCCCTAAAACTGCATATTTATCAGGTTGTATTGTGATAAATGCACCAAAAAAAAAATAACAGAATTATTCGTCGTCGAATTTTTAATGTTACTATTAAGGAAAGACCACCGTAATAATTAACGTGTGCAGGTCCGTCCCCGCACCTTAGTACCTCGTTGTGGGAAGAAATAGCGCTATGTGGGACCCGATCGCCATCAATAATTCCCCGAACCGTTCGATCCACGCGCGTCTCTATTTAATTTACTCCACTATCTCCTCAAATATTAACCGCGTTTTACCCAAATTACGCCCTTAATCTTCAAGACGATGACGTCACACTCGTAAAATTCATCAACTTAAGACCACTCCGGCTGGATGTCAAAAGGGAATTATTTCATTTCAGCTCCCGCATCGCAGCACGTAGCCATTAACCATGATGAATTACAAACAAGATAACAAAATATTTGCAACTGGATGTAGATACTCGCATATCTACCGGAAGGGAGCAGTGGCGTTATCGCTATATTTTCCACAATCAAATTATTCCCGCGTCGATCCGTGGGGGATTAGCCACTCTTTGAAATATTAAATCCGAAGGCTTGATAAAGCAAATTGCGGTCTTTGGATAATGTAGCATCCAATTGGGCCAAATTACCGAGGTGGGTTCGGGGAAAAATTAATAAAAAGTTCAAACGCGAGCGGCTCTTGCGGTCTGGCGTGCCAAATGGAAAAGAGATTGTGGTTGAATGAGATGTATTTTGTCGCTAGTAATTCACTTCCTTTCGAACGTCCGCTATCCATAAACTACCCGTGTATAAAAACAGCCCGAACTTAAACCCCGAAATTTACATTCGGCATCAAACCATCACCGACACTAATCGCATAGATAAATATCCACCACAAATCCCAAACGCGTTATCTGCGACAAACATATAAGGAAATAAGTGTCAAATAAAGTCGGAGCAGACCCATTCGTGTGACATGTTTATCGCTGGCGTTATTTCCACGTCGCCAGCGACTTTCACTTACTTGCAGTCACCTGCAGAGACGCACATAAAGACTGGAATTTTTAGGGCGACGACTGCAATATTCTGACCAGAGACAAACCCAGTCGACAGTGATTTTTTCCCGATTTAATATCAGTTCAAAGTAGAGGGCACAATTCAACGTAATGATAATTTTAATTACGTTTTAAAATTATGGATGGAAAATGAGATGGCTCAAAAAACACAATTTCTGTCCAAAGTCAAGCTGAAATGACAA
Source organism: Zophobas morio (assembly GCF_036711695.1). Lineage (NCBI taxonomy): Eukaryota > Metazoa > Arthropoda > Insecta > Coleoptera > Tenebrionidae > Zophobas > Zophobas morio. The sequence continues at coordinate 3,016,994 of NW_026972115.1, forward strand.
GAGAAAAATTTTCGAGGGACGTGTCACGAGTTAAAATGCGAGCTTAACTAACTGAGGGACGTAAAACTAATTAGACCAATGACAAATCTACGAAGGGCTGGGTTTGATTGACATAAAAAATGTAAACACGAACGTTTATTACATTAATTTGGCCACGTAAGATGTGTTTCTTTGTTGTATTTTGATTGATTGAATGGATGTTTGAACTAAATTGTTATTAATATAATGGGGCACATACAATTTTTTGTTAAATAAAAAACTCTTTTCTAGTAAGAAGATAATTAATTTCAGTAAAGGGGGTATTATTTTGTTTTAATTACTTATTTATTAATTCATTAATAGCTTAGCTTAATTAGTGATCCTTAAAAAACTGATAAATTTCAAGATCTAAAGCTATAAAAATAGGACAATGAATTTTAGAAATTTTTAGGAAATTCACGTTAAACTTTTTGCATTGAAAGGGTTTTTTCGTGATTTTTTCAGACAAAAGGAGAGAATAAGAATATTTTAGACCACCAAAATAAATCAACCTCATTTTCCCAGGATAAAAAGGGTTTATCTACATTATTTGAAGACAACCGGCGAGAATAAGCACAGATTTGTGATTCTGAGAAAATTTACATTTCGCATATTTTCAATAATGTCAAAATATAATATTTTTTGAGGTTTTCAGATATTTCTACTAGAAAAGATGAAGCAAGTTCTTATATATTTTCATATTTCAACGAAAATAACAATACAGAACCAAATTTGAAATTAATTAATTGTCCCCTTTGGATCCTTTTGAATGAACTTAAAATTTTCTGTATAGAGAAGCGTTTTTCTGGATTATTTGAAGAGATACGGCGAAACGGAACCCAGATTTGTAATTTTTGGAAAATTTCCATTAAGAATAATTGCATTTTAGACCTCCTTAGCATATTTAAATATGTTTGTTAAAAATGGTGGAGGCGCCGGGATAAATAATAATTAAAAAATTATGTATTTTAATAATTTTCAGTAAACATGTTCATGAAAGAACGCCTTCTAAAAAAAAATATAATTTTTTTTTAATATAATAACATTTGAACAAAAATAACGACACAGGTCTAAATGTATAGCTTATTTTGGAGACATTTCAATCAAACTTTTTTAGGACAAAAATTATTTATTTACTTTATTTGAAGATAACCTGCGAAATAAACACAGAGTTGTGATTCTGAGAAAATTTCCATTAAAACTAATTCCATTTCAGGCCACTTTGGCATATTTTCAATTTAAAAAAAAATGGCGAAGCACCGAGGCAACTGATAATGAAAAAATATAATATTTTTTTAGGCTTTCAGATATGTCTACTAGAAAAGATGAAGCAAGTTCTTATATATTTTCATATTTCAACGAAAATAACAATACAGATCCAAATTTGAAATGAATTAAATGTCCCCTTTGGATCCTCTTGAATGAACCTTAAATTTTCTGTATAAAGAAGAGTTTTTCTGGGTTATTTGAAGAGATACGGTGAAACGGAAATCAGATTCGCGATTTTTGGCAAATTTCCATTAAGAATAATTGCACTTTAGACTTCCTCAACAAATTTAAAAATGTTTGTTAAAAATGGTGGAGGCGCCGGGAGAAATAATAATTAAAAAATTATGTATTTTAAAAATTTTCAGAAAACATGTTCATGAAACAACGTCTTCTAGTAAAAAATATACTTTTTTTTAATATAATAACATTTGAACAAAAATAACGACACAGGTCTAAATATATGTGAAATAAATAGTTTATTTTGGAGACATTTCAATCAAACTTTTTAGGAGAAAAATTATTTATCTACTTTATTTGAAGACAACCTGCAAAATAATCACAGAGTTGTGATTCTGAGAAAGTTTCCATTAAAACTAATTCCATTTCAGGCCACTTTGGCATATTTTCAATTTAAAAAAAATGGCGAAGCACCGAGGCAACTAATAATGTAAAAATATAATATTTTTGAGGTTTTCAGATATTTCTACTAGAAAAGATGAAGCAAGTTTTTATATATTGTCATATTTCAACGAAAATAACAATACAGATCCAAATTTGAAATGAATTAATTGTCCCCTTTGGATCCTCTTGATCGAACTTTAAATTTTCTGCATAAAGAAGCGTTTTTCTGGGTTGTTTGAAGAGATAAGGCGAAACGGAAGCCTGATTCGTGATTTTTGGAAAATTTCCATTCAGAATAATTACACTTTAGACTTCCTTAACAAATTTAAAAATGTTTGTTAAAAATGGTGGAGGCGCCGGGATAAATAATAATTAAAAAATTATGTATTTTAAAAATTTTCAAGAAACGTGTTCATGAAACAACGTCTTCTAGAAAAAAATACACTTATTTTTAATCTAATAACATTTAAACAAAAATAACGACACAGGTCTAAATGTATGCGAAATAAATAGCTAATTTCGGAGATAAAATTAATCAAACTTTTTAGGAGAAAAATTATTTATCTACTTTATTTGGAGATAACTGGCGAAATAATCACAGAGTTGTGATTTTGAGAAAATTTCCATTAAAATTAATTCCATTTCAGGCCACTTTGACATATTTTCAATTGAAAAAAAAATGGCGAAGCACCGAGGCAACTAATAATGTAAAAATATAACATTTTTGAGGTTTTCAGATATTTCTACTAGAAAAGATGAAGCAAGTTCTTATATATTTTCATATTTCAACGAAAATTACAAAACAGATCGAAATTTGAAATGAATTAAATGTTCCCTTTAGATCCTCTTGAATGAACTTTAAATTTTCTGCATAAAGAAGCGTTTTTCTGGGTTATTTGAAGAGATACGGTGAAACGAAAGCCAGATTCGCGATTTTTGGAAAATTTCCATTAAGAATAATTGCACTTTAGACTTCCTTAACAAATTTAAAAATGTTTGTTAAAAATGTTGGAGGCGCCGGGATAAATAATAATTAAAAAAATATGTATTTTAAAGCTTTTCAGGAAACATGTTCATGAAACAACGTGTTCTAGAAAAAAATATACTTTTTTTTTAATATAATAACATTTGAACAAAAATAACGACACAGGTCTAAATGTATGCGAAATAAAAGCTTATTTTGGAGACATTTTAATCAAACTTTTTTAGGAGAAAAATTATTTATCTACTTTTTTTGAAGATAACCGGCGAAATAATCACAGATTTGTGATTCTGAGAAAATTTCCATTAAAATTAAGTTCCATTTCAGGCCACTTTGACATATTTTCAATTTAAAAAAAAAAATGGCGAAGCACCGAGGCAACTAATAATGTAAAAATATAATATTTTTGAGATTTTCAGATATTTCTACTAGAAAAGATGAAGCAAGTTCTTATACATTTTCATATTTCAACGAAAATAACAATACAGATCCAAATTTGAAGCGAATTAAATGTCCCCTTCGGATCCTCTTGAATGAACCTTAAATTTTCTGCATAAAGAAGCTTTTTTCTGGGTTGTTTGAAGAGATAAGGCGAAACGGAACCCAGATTTGTGATTTTTGGAAAATTTCGATTAAGAATAATTGCACTTTAGACCTCCTCAACAGATTTAAATATGTTTGTTAAAAATGGTGGAGGCGCCGGGATAAATAATAGAAAAAAATGTATTTTAAATTTTGCAGGAAACATCTTGATGAAACAACGTCTTCTAGAAAAAAATATACTTTTTTTTCATATAATAACATTTGAACAAAAATAACCACACAGGTCTAAATGTATGCGAAATAAATAGCTTACTTTGGAGACATTTCAATCAAACTTTTTTAGGAGAAAAATTATTTATCTACTTTATTTGAAGATAACCTGCGAAATAATCACAGAGTTTTGATTCTGAGAAAATTCCCATTAAAACTAATTCCATTTCAGGCCACTTTGGTATATTTTCAATTTAAAAAAAAATGGCGAAGCACCGAGGTAACTAATAATGTAAAAATATAACATTTTTTGAGGTTTTCAGAGATTTCTACTAGAAAACATGAAGCAACTTCTTATATATTTTCATATTTCAACAAAAATAACAATACAGATCCAAATTTGAAACGAATTAATTGTCCCCTTTGGATCCTCTTGATCGAACTTTAAATTTTCTGCATAAAGTAGCGTTTTTCTGGGTTATTTAAAGAAATACGGTGAAACGGAAGCCAGATTCGTGATTTTTGGAAAATTTCCATTAAGAATAATTGCACTTTAGACTTCCTTAACAAATTTAAAAATGTTTGTTAAAAATGGTGGAGGCGCCGGGATAAATAATTATTAAAAATTATGTATTTTAAAAATTTTCAAGAAACATGTTCATGAAACAACGTCTTCTAGAAAAAAATGTACTTTTTTTTAATATAATAACATTTGAACAAAAATAACCACAGGTCTAAATGTATGCGAAATAAATAACTTAGTTTTTCTGGAAATTTTTTGACGCCAGATTCTTGTTCAGGAGGTTCGAATTAAGCACGGGAGCAATTTTCAACCAAATTTGGGTCCGTTATTTTTTTAATAATGTTGAAAATGCCTTATCCATTTAGGATTATAAAATAAAGTTTAAATACAGGTAAATAATAAAGCAGAATTTTATTAAGCAATAATTCTCCGCCCTCTACAACCCCCACATTCACGGTCTTAAAAAGATATATCGCTTCCGCCTTCATCACCAAACGTCGATTCCTTTCCTTTCGCCTCACACACCGTCTAATGAATATTCCAATCCGCTCAAGCGAAAATCATTTTAATTATTAATACGTTTATCCGGCCGTTGAACTTTTGAATTTCACAAATTGGATCAATATCTCCCGATTACTTCTACTTTCCACCCCATGTTTATAGCAAAAGCGCCGAATAAATAATTCAAATTTAATCGACCTTTCCTAATCTAATTAGTCTACAATCAAGCACACGAAGACTTCTCCCGAAAATCGCGAAAATCGTCGTAAACACTTCCAACTTCGCAATAAAAAACGGATTTATTCACGCGTTTTTCCTCAAGATCAACACACTCCAATAAAAATTTCCACAAAAAAGCGAGGTAATTTTTTCGTTAATTGACAATAAAGCACGAATCCGTCGAGCCAGAGGCACCGCTCCGCAAAAACAGCCTGAAAAATTCAGCGCTACCAATAAAGTAAACACGAAATCCTTACAAGCTGAAAGCCAGCATCGACTGTCTACACGGATGTTCCATCAAAAACGCTGACCCTGAATTACCGAGATATTTGCATAAAATCGAAGCCCTAGTGGCAAAAACCGCAACTTTTTGCACTCGAGCTGCCATTAAATATTCATGACGGAGTTCGGGCAGCTGCATTTTTGTCGGGAGGACGGCTAATGAGGCTTTATCGATGCTGACGTCTGATTAAATCCAGAGGGAACGGAGTCGATGGAGATTACCCATCTCTTTTGCCAGTTTCGTCACATCGCGAACATGGTAATGGCGTTAGAATAAATGCGAATGCTCGGGAATGTGAGAGACGAGAATCGAGGAAGAATCCCGAGATTTCTTGAGAGTTTTTTTATTGGAGAAATTCATTTATGTTTTCAAACAAAACAGATCGAGTTTGGATTTGTTTCGTTAATTCGTGATGCTTTCTAAAGAGTTGTTTTTACAACTGGTGGGGTTGGGGCGACTGCAGGGGTTGATTTTAATTTAAATTAAACTGGGAGCGATGGTAAAACTGCAGTTCGGTTTACTTCCCGGGGGATATATTACTCTCAACTTCAAGCTCGACTAGTAGAAATTTTTATCGGTATATTCCAGCGATTAACCCCAATGTCAGCTGGACAAACGGCTCATTAATGCAAATAGGCGCGCCCCGCATAATTCACCCTTTTGTATTTTATCGACCAGTTAATTGTAATAGGAAACAGTTTAATTTACCACGTCACATGATCCATTATGCACACTCGAATCCTCGACTCGGTTAGACCGCCCGTTGCGTAGAGATGCACTTTGGAACTTCGGCGGCACTTAACGAAATTTCGCTCGAAGATTAAGTTCGAGAACAAATTTTGTTCGAAACTGAGGCAAACTTGTTCTGTACTTTATGTAAAGTTAAGCCTTTGGCTGAGCGAGTTAACTGATAATTAACTTACAAAGAGCAACGTGTGTAATGCGGCTGGGTCTTGTTCTTGTAAGTTGTACGAGGACGAGTTTAGCTAAAGTTGAATTATTCAGCGGGCTGAGGGCGCGAGGTGGACTCGATCAATCAACGACAGGCCGCAAGTTTAAACACTGTTGAATAATAAAACAAAGTCCGGGAAAGTAATGGCATTTAATTTTTATATTACTTAAGAAATTGCAGTGGAACTTTCCTCGGTTATTTACCACGAGTAGGAGTTTCGTGGAATTCCTTAAAAGTCATATTTTAAAATTATCCCAGAGTCTCCATCATTTTTAGCCGACATTTAAAATTTGACGAAGCGATCCGAAATGGAACTAATTTTGATGGAAATTTTACCGTACTCACAATGCTGTGTCTAGTTTCGCTCTATATCTTCAGATAATGCAGATATTGTTTTTACAAAATGCAAATTTAAAGTTGATGAAAATAGTCCCGAACTAGGCGGTTATTTCGTATTAAACTTTTTTTGTTTCGTTATTTTTGTTTAAATCCGAAAACATTAAAATAAGTCCAGTCTCTTCTAAAATGCGTTATTCCAAGAAAAGGTTTCCAAAAACTTATTAAAATAGGCATTTTTTAATTATTGATTCCGGCGCCTCCACCATTTTTATCAATGAGCTAAATTGTGTCAAAGTAGCGAAAATGGAAACGCTCATAATAGAAATTTTCTCAGATCCACAAATCTGTGCTTATTTTTTCCTTATTACACAAAAAATTTCTGATTCTTTAAAGAGGATCCAAAGGAGGCATTTATTTCGTTTCAAATTTGGACTTGTGTTGTTATTTTTGTGGAAATACAAAAAAATTTAATAAATTGCGTAATCCTTTCTAAAGCATATTATTTCATGTAGAAATATCTGAAAACTTAATAAAATATTGTATTTTTAAATTATTACTTGACACGCCGATTCGCCGTTTTTCTCAAAAATTTAAAATTTGCTAAAATTGCCTTCAATGAAATCCGTCTTAACGGAAATTTTCTTTCGCCCTTTGTCTTCAAATGCGAAGATATTTAATAAAATGTATAGTTTCCTCTGAAATACGAATACGTTATTTCATTTAAATTTTCTAAAAAATTTTGAAATACACAATTTTTAAATTATTATTTATACCAGCGCCTCCAACATTTCTAGCAAACATTGAAATTTGTTAAGATGGTCTAAAACGGAATTACTCGTAACGGAAATTTTCCCATAATCACAAATCTGAGTTTACTTTCACCGTCTGTCTTCAAATTTTTATATTCAACATTTTTGAAAATGATATCGTTCAATATCTGTGTTCGTAGATTCCTAACAAACATAGACACCGAGCTGAAAATTAACGTAAATTCCAAAAAAAACTTCATAAAATTGACTGAGAAAAACCAAAACGAGGTTTATTTGTTCGTTCAGGAGTTATGGAAGTCAAACCCAAAATTTAGTTTTTTAGTATGGGTTAAGGAAGAATTTCGCTTAAAATAGTGGAAATCTTCAACAACTGATGCTAAGAACAGGCTCAGCGATGAAAAATTAATCTAGAAACGAAATTTCAGGCAAATTGGAAAATGTTTATTTTGTGACCAAATTTTTCCGGACCAAAATTTTCGAATATTGACCATATCAATCTATCTCCCTTCAAAGGATCCCGATTTGTCTGAAAATTGCTCTTTCCTATTTCGGACCTCCTGAACACGAATCTGGCTTAAAAAAATTTTCGGAACGGCTCCTAATTTTTTTTTATTTTTTATATTGAAGATTTTTGAAAATGACATCGTTCAATATCTGTGTTCGTAGATTCCTAACAAACATAGACACCGAGCTGAAAATTAACGTAAATTCCAAAAAAAACTTCATTAAATTGACTGAGAAAAACCAAAACGAGGTTTATTTGTTCGTTTAGGAGTTATGGAAGTCAAACCCAAAATTTAGTTTTTTAGTATGGGTTAAGGAAAAATTTCGCTTAAAATAGTGGAAATTTTCAATAACTGATGCCAAAAACAGGCTCAGCGATGAAAAATTAATCTGGAAACGAAATTTCAGGCAAATTGGACAATGTTTATTTTGTGACCAAATTTTTCCAGACCAAAATTTTAGAATATTGACCATATCAATCTATCTCCCTTCAAAGGATCCCGATTTGTCTGAAAATTGCTCTTTCCTATTTCGGACCTCCCGAACACGAATCTGGCTTAAAAAAAATTTCGGAACGGCTCCTAATTTTTTTTTATTATTTATATTGAAGATTTTTGAAAATGACATCGTTCAATATCTGTGTTCGTAGATTCCTAACATACATAGACACCGAGCTGAAAATTAACGTAAATTCCAAAAAAACTTCATAAAATTGACTGAGAAAAACCAAAACGAGATTTGTTTGTTCGTTCAGGAGTTATGGAAGTCAAACCCAAAATTTAGTTTTTTAGTATGGGTTAAGGAAAAATTTCGCTTAAAATAGTGGAAATTTTCAATAACTGATGCCAAAAACAGGCTCAGCGATGAAAAATTAATCTGGAAACGAAATTTCAGGCAAATTGGACAATGTTTATTTTGTGACCAAATTTTTCCAGACCAAAATTTTCGAATATTGACCATATCAATCTATCTCCCTTCAAAGGATCCCGATTTGTCTGAAAATTGCTCTTTCCTATTTCGGACCTCCTGAACACGAATCTGGCTTAAAAAAATTTTCGGAACGGCTCCTAATTTTTTTTTATTTTTTATATTGAAGATTTTTGAAAATGACATCGTTCAATATCTGTGTTCGTAGATTCCTAACAAACATAGACACCGAGCTGAAAATTAACGTAAATTCCAAAAAAAACTTCATAAAATTGACTGAGAAAAACCAAAACGAGGTTTATTTGTTCGTTCAGGAGTTATGGAAGTCAAACCCAAAATTTAGTTTTTTAGAATAGAATAGAATAGAATAGAATATTTATTAACGGGATACCCCTATTACAATATTAATTAAATTATTAATAATACAAGAAACAAAACTTATAAAACTAAATATGTATACTAAATATTAAATAATAAATAAATAAATACGTGCAAAATAAAATTAAAAATTATTAATTAAGAATTTACAAAATAGCTTAGATTCCTGATCAAATTCTTAAACGCAGTTTTATTAATATTAAATATGTTGAACCTCTGGTCCTCTGCGAGTGTGTTGGCTGTGTTCATCATTCGTCTAATTGGATGGTTTTGCGATCTTTTTGTTATCGACAAAGGAATTCTGAAAATCAGTTGACTGCGAGTCAATCTGCTATCAGCAGGCAATACAATGAAAGATAGTTTTTCTAGTAAGCAGGCATTGTCTATTTCACCATTAATAAGTCCTCGAAGAAATGAAATATCGGAAATTATGCGATGAGTTTCGAGTGAATTAATATGAAAATTACACATTACCCAAGTGTAATTACCCTGTATATGAGTTCGACCAAGCTTAAACTCTAATAAGCGAAGGAATTTTTTCTGTACTCTTTCCAATAAATCACAATCTGTTTTATAATTAGGATACCATATGGAAGAACAATAAACTAGGTGAGATCGAACAAGAGAGAAGTATAATATTTTAAGGGTCGAAATCGAAAAATGTTGACAATGCCTCCAAATGAGCCCAAGAGTCCGTATTGATTTATTAAAAATAAAATAATAATGATTCTTAAATGTTAATCTAGAATCGAAAACCACACCTAAATCTTTGACTTCCTCAACACGAGACAAGATAGAATTACCCAAATAATAGTCAAAGTTCACCCTCAGTTTGATATTAAGAAATGATATAATAAGACACTTGTTAACATTCAAAGGCAATAAGTTGTTTTCTGTCCAATCGTATAATATATTAAGATCTGATTGTAATTCAAGTGCATCTTTCACGGAACTAACAGTTTTAAATACCTTCAAATCGTCCGCATACAACAGAAAATTGAAGTAACGAAAGCCACGCATTAAATCGTTAATGAACAGTAAAAACAAAATTGGTCCGCAGTGCGACCCTTGAGGTACGCCTGATGGAACCAAATAAGGAGACGACATGTAACTACCAATCCTAACTTGCTGTGATCTTTCCGACAGGAATGATGTTAACCATTTAACGGTATTATTGTTAAACCCTAAGTGACGCAATTTACAGAATAATAACCTATGATTTACCTTATCAAAGGCTTTTGAAAAATCAGTATACACAGAATCCACTTGTAGTTTTTTATCAAAAGCTTCATTTAAATAACAATAATATTCCATTAAATTGGTACAAGTAGATCTTTGTTTGCGGAAACCATGTTGTTTTTTTTTTTAGTATGGGTTAAGGAAAATTTCGCTTAAAATAGTGGAAATTTTCAATAACTGATGCTAAGAACAGGCTCAGCGATGAAAAATTAATCTAGAAACGAAATTTCAAGCAAATTGGAAAATGTTTATTTTGTGACCAAATTTTTCCAGACCAAAATTTTCGAATATTGACCATATCAATCTATCTCCCTTCAAAGGATCCCGATTTGTCTGAAAATTGCTCTTTCCTATTTCGGGCCTCCTGAACACGAATCTGACTTAAAAAAAATTTCGGAACGGCTCCTAATTTTTTTTTTTTTTTATATTGAAGATTTTTGAAAACGACATCGTTCAATATCTGTGTTCGTAGATTCCTAACAAACATAGACACCGAGCTGAAAATTAACGTAAATTCCAAAAAAAACTTCATAAAATTGACTGAGAAAAACCAAAACGAGATTTGTTTGTTCGTTCAGGAGTTATGGAAGTCAAACCCAAAATTTAGTTTTTTAGTATGGGTTAAGGAAAATTTCGCTTAAAATAGTGGAAATTTTCAATAACTGATGCTAAGAACAGGCTCAGCGATGAAAAATTAATCTAGAAACGAAATTTCAAGCAAATTGGAAAATGTTTATTTTGTGACCAAATTTTTCCGGACCAAAATTTTCGAATATTAACCATATCAATCTATCTCCCTTCAAAGGATCCCGATTTGTCTGAAAATTGCTCTATCCTATTTCAGACATCCTGAACACGAATCTGGCTTAAAAAAATTTTCGGAACGGCTCCTAATTTTTTTTTATTTTTTATATTGAAGATTTTTGAAAATGACATCGTTCAATATCTGTGTTCGTAGATTCCTAACAAACATAGACACCGAGCTGAAAATTAACGTAAATTCCAAAAAAAAACTTCATAAAATTGACTGAGAAAAACCAAAACGAGGTTTATTTGTTCGTTCAGGAGTTATGGAAGTTAAACCCAAAATTTAGTTTTTTAGTATGGGTTAAGGAAAAATTTCGCTTAAAATAGTGGAAATTTTCAATAACTGATGCTAAGAACAGGCTCAGCGATGAAAAATTAATCTAGAAACGAAATTTCAGGCGAATTGGAAAATGTTTATTTTGTGACCAAATTTTTCCAGACCAAAATTTTCGAATATTGACCATATCAATCTATCTCCCTTCAAAGGATCCCGTTTTGTCTGAGAAATGCTCGTTTTCCTATTTCGAACCTCCTGAACACGAATCTGGCTTCAAAAAGTTTTCAGAACGGCTCTTAATTTTTTAAATTTTATATTCAAAATTTTTGAAAATGACATCGTTCAATATCTGTATCCGTAGATTCTACACAAACATAGACATCGATCTAAAAATTGATGCGAATATCTCAACATCTTCATAAAATCGACTGGTAAAAACCGGAACGAGGTTTATTTATCCATTCAAGGGTTATGGATAGTCAAACTCAAAATTTAGTTTTGAGTGTGGGTTAAGAAAGAATTTCCATTAAAGTAGAGGTAATTTTCAACGACTGATACCAGAAATGAAATCAGCTGTACAAAATTCGTATGGACCCTGAATTCCAGACCGATTGGAACATGTTTATTTTTTGACCAAATTTTACAGTTTTACAAAATTTTAAAAATTTTTATCAAGCTATCTCGGTTAAACGTAACCTGATTTGTCTAAAAATTGCTCTGTTTGCTAACTCGACCTTCCTGAACATGAATCTTACTTTAAAATTTTCAGGCCCCTGATTCCTTTTTAATTTTTTTTTATTTTCGACTCCTCTGAAAATGACATCATCCCATAAGTGTGTCCATAGATTCTATGAAAACATAGATACAGCGCTCAAAATAAACCGACGTATCTAAACCACTTCAACTAATCGAATATTAAAAATTTCAGGCAGATGGGAACATATTTCTTTTTTGACAAAATTTTTCGGATTTTTTTTAGTTGTGTGATGATCAGATCATCTGAAAATGACTTCATCTCACTTTTTCTTCAGTTATTTAAAGTTCTGGGACACCAACATGCACAGAATTGTGGTCGTGAGAAAATTTTCACTATAATTGAGAAACTTTCAAAGAAATTTGGTCAGATTGGTTTTTAGGTAAAAATGGTGGAGGCGCCGGGGAAATAAATAATTTATTTCAATAATTTCATTAAGAAATTAATATTTATGTTATAATTAATTTCCCTAATTATTTGTTATCTTTAGAAAATTTATCTCTTTAGTAACAATATTCCAATCAGTAAATGAAACAAAATGTTCATAGGTTTTTGTTTGAACAAGAGAAACTTGTCCCGAAACATTTCGTCTCTGTTTGATCATCCCTCAAGACCTAAAGTGGAGGTTTCAGTAAACATTCCACGTATGTACATCGATTATTCTCCTTAACACGTTACACTTGTTCGTCTTTTATTCAGTTACAACCAATGAGATTGGAGGTCGTTCGCTTCAAAATCATCTGATTGGTCGAATGCAGACAGAATGAAATTAGACTAAGTTGGGAAAGTTGTAGCACGATTTCTACAAACTTTCCTGAGCACGACCACACTAAAAATGACTGTAGAAAAAATCTTGCGTACAATTGCGTTAAAAACATTTCACATACTCGTCGCACAATAAAAAAAAAAGAAACGCACCTAAACCGCGTACACGAAACTTCTCCCCTCACCGATAAGACTTTTCTTTCCAAATTTACTCATCACTGCCATCAATTTTAAAGCAACTTCTATACAAACCCGGGCGTGAAAGAAAATTTATCACTCTAGTGGAAATCGATGCAGTACGCCCCCACTCCTGATAAGGCACGCGGCGGCGGCAGCCGCCGTCCCTTTTGCTTTGACACAAAAAAAAAAATAAAATCTGTGCAAGATAAGATTTGTTCGAAAAACTGACATCTGATGCGGTTGCCACAGAGAATTTCTCCTGGGGCGGGCTGGATCAAACATGTTCTAAGGAAAGTTCATAAAGAGGTGTTTTTGCAGATTCTGAAATTTTCTTTTGATGAATTAACAAGAGGAACAGTTGAATGAAGTCCTCATTGAATTTGGGGTCTAATAATACCTACAAGCGAGGTGTTCCGGTGACGTAAACGCCATTATGCTGGGTCGTGAAAGGAATATACGGGGTCTTTGGGCGGGACGTACCGGGAAATAACTTCAAAATTAGGGAAGATAATAGGCGCAACTGTGTGTTCTGTGTTTAGGGAACACGGACTCGACAAGTAGCGGTTAATATTGAATTGAAGGGTGGAACCCTTGTGGGGTTGTTTCATCATTGATGACGTCATTCGTAGGAATCATTAATCACGCCTAACTGACAATGCGCAGTTTTTTTCTAGAACTTATCGGATTGGTTTAGTCTGCGACGAAGTATGAAAATGAAAAGTTATGCTTTATTGGAGTTTCTAACTTGACTATTTTATACTGAGCGGGTTGTTTTCTTTTAATATTTCTCCTTGAATAGAAGTTTTTAATGACGTTTATTAGGCTAATGTGTTTTCTTTACAAAGTCTGTACAGGATTGATTAAATTTTAAATTCCACTCTAATCTACCTCCCTCCGTATTTATTTTTGGTGGTTAATATTTCCCGAATTTGCATTTCTTTGGAAGTTCTGTGCATTACGCAGAGTGACAAGCGGACAAAGCAAGATTAATTTTAAGATATCGTGCGCGATAGGATGCGAAATTAATAATAATTTACATTTACGATGAATAAAGCTTCGGGTGGTTTATAACTCCTTTTTTAAAGGAACTCCAAAATTCTTTATGTCAAAAAAATTACTGCCCATTGAGTGATAATTTTTCTGTTTTCCAACCTTGAATCTTTCTTCTACAGTTAATTCAGCTAGGAGAGGAAAGTTTTATCCCGAGTAAGGTATTTATATAACTAAAACCAAAATTGGTTCCTTTCAGAACCCATTTCACCAAATTTCCATTTTTATCCTTCCAAAAGTTCCAAGGCAGGATAATGATTTTAAAAATATATGTTTATAGTTTTCAACTGTTGACGTGTTTCAAGTGATGGTAGTTTTTTCTAAATTGTCTAATATTTTTTAAAAGAAATTTCTGACTCCTCCTTACCTCAAGTTTTATAAAAGTTCAAATTTTGTTTATCAGTTTTATAAATAAAATTTCCAAATTCGATTAATTTTGGATTTAAAGCACACTCAAAATTTCCACTTTCCATCCTGTTGACTTGTATAAATTTTTTTAGATTTTTTCAAAAATTTCAAGTCATAATGACATTAAATTTTTTGTTCTTGTAGTTTTTACCTGTTGACGTGTTTCAACGCTGTTTTTTTTTTCTAATTTATGGAATATTTTTTAAGAGAATTTCTGACTCGTCCTTATCTTAAGTTTGATAAAAATTTAAACTTTAATTGACACTGAAATTAAATTACATTCAAAATTTCCAGTTTTCATCTTGTTTACTTGTCTAGATTTTTTTAGATTCTTCCAAAAATTTCAGGTGAAAATAATGACATTAAAAATTTTATTTATACTTTTCAACTGTTAATTTGTTTGAATTAGTGGTAATTTTTTTCTAAATTATGTAATATTTGTTAAAAGAAATTTCTCACTCGTCCTTACCTCAAGTTTTATAAAAGTTCAAATTTTGTACATCAATTTTTTAAATAAAATTTCCAAATTTGATTAATGTTGTATTTAAAGTACACTCAAAATTTCCAATTTTCATCCTGTTGGCTTGCCTAGATTTTTCTGGATTTTTTCAAAAATTTCAAGTCAAAATCATGACATTAAATTTTTTGTTTTTGTACTTTTTACTTGCTGACGTGTTTCAAGTCCTGTTTTTTTTTTCTAATTTTTGCAATATTTTTTAAGAGAATTTCTGACTCGTCCTTATCTTAAGTTTGATAAAACTTTAAACTTTAATTGACCTTGAAATTAAATTACACCCAAAATTTCCAGTTTTCATTCTGTTTGCTTGTCTAGATTTTTTTAGATTCTTCCAAAAATTTCAAGTGAAAATAATGACATTAAAAATTTAATTTATAGTTTTCAACTGTTAATTTGTTTGAATTAGTGGTAATTTTTTTCTAAATTATGTAATATTTGTTAAAAGAAATTTCTGACTCGTCCTTACCTCAAGTTTTATAAAAGTTCAAATTTTGTTCATCAGATTTATAAATAAAATTTGAAAATTTGATTAATGTTGGATTTAAAGCACACTCAAAATTTCCAGTTTTCATCCTGTTGACTTGTCTAGATTTTTTTTAGATTTTTTCAAAAATTTCAAGTTAAAATATTGACATTAAATTTTTTGTTTTTGTAGTTTTAACTGCTGGTGTGTTTCAAGTGTTGTTTTTTTTTTTCTAATATATGCAATATTTTTTAAGAGAATTGCTGACTCGTCCTTACTTAAGTTTGATAAAATTTGAAATTTTAATTGACATTGAAATTAAATTACACTCAAAATTTCCAGGTTTCATCCTGTTTACTTGTTTAGATTTTTTTAGATTCTTCCAAAAATTTCAGGTGAAAATAATGACATTAAAAATTTTATTTATACTTTTCAACTGTTAATTTGTTTGAATTAGTGGTAATTTTTTTCTAAATTATGTAATATTTGTTAAAAGAAATTTCTCACTCGTCCTTACCTCAAGTTTTATAAAAGTTCAAATTTTGTACATCAATTTTTTAAATAAAATTTCCAAATTTGATTAATGTTGTATTTAAAGTACACTCAAAATTTCCAATTTTCATCCTGTTGGCTTGCCTAGATTTTTTTGGATTTTTTCAAAAATTTCAAGTCAAAATCATGACATTAAATTTTTTGTTTTTGTACTTTTTACTTGCTGACGTGTTTCAAGTCCTGTTTTTTTTTCTAATTTTTGCAATATTTTTTAAGAGAATTTCTGACTCGTCCTTATCTTAAGTTTGATAAAACTTTAAACTTTAATTGACCTTGAAATTAAATTACACTCAAAATTTCCAGTTTTCATTCTGTTTACTTGTCTAGATTTTTTTAGATTCTTCCAAAAATTTCAAGTGAAAATAATGACATTAAAAATTTAATTTATAGTTTTCAACGGTTAATTTGTTTGAATTAGTGGTAATTTTTTTCTAAATTATGTAATATTTGTTGTTTACTTTTTTATTTAAGCTCCTACATAACAAAATCGACTGTACTCATATAATTAGCAAAATTTGCTACATTGTTCCAAGAATTAATGCACGATATAAAATCTGTTTTCATCTGGATACTTGTAGAACTAATGCACTAGCTAGATCGCCTATTTTTGTCATGTGTAATACATTTAATGGTATATCTCATTTGTGTGATATTAATTTTGATAACGTTAATGTTATAAAACAAAAAATTTTTGAGGTTTATGGAATTTAATTATTTTACTTTATTTGTGTAAAAGGTAGGTTTTTAAAATGGGATTAAATATTAAGTTATTTTCTGTAATTGGGTGATAACACCTGTAAAAAATAAATATCATTATTATTATTATTATTATTATTATTATTATTATTATTATTATTAAAAGAAATTTCTGACTCGTCCTTACCTCAAGTTTTATAAAAGTTCAAATTTTGTTCATCAGATTTATAAATAAAATTTGAAAATTTGATTAATGTTGGATTTAAAGCACACTCAAAATTTCCAGTTTTCATCCTGTTGACTTGCCTAGATTTTTTTGGATTTTTTCAAAAATTTCAAGTCAAAATCATGACATTAAATTTTTTGTTTTTGTACTTTTTACTTGCTGACGTGTTTCAAGTCCTGTTTTTTTTTTTCTAATTTTTGCAATATTTTTTAAGAGGATTTCTGACTCGTCCTTATCTTAAGTTTGATAAAACTTTAAACTTTAATTGACCTTGAAATTAAATTACACTCAAAATTTCCAGTTTTCATTCTGTTTGCTTGTCTAGATTTTTTTAGATTCTTCCAGAAATTTCAAGTGAAAATAATGACATTAAAAATTTTATTTATAGTTTTCAACTGTTAATTTGTTTGAATTAGTGGTAATTTTTTTCTAAATTATGTAATATTTGTTAAAAGAAATTTCTGACTCGTCCTTACCTCAAGTTTTATAAAAGTTCAAATTTTGTTCATCAGATTTATAAATAAAATTTGAAAATTTGATTAACGTTGGATTTAAAGCACACTCAATATTTCCAGTTTCCATCCTGTTGACTTGTCTAGACTTTTTTAAATTTTTTCAAAAATTTCAAGTCAAAATATTGACATAAATTTTTTTGTTTTTGTAGTTTTTAACTGCTGATGTGTTTCAAGTGCTGTTTTTTTTTTCTAATATATGCAATATTTTTTAAGAGAATTTCTGACTCGTCCTGACCAAAGTTTGATAAAATTTGAAATTTTAATTGACACTGAAATTAAATTACACTCAAAATTTCCAGTTTTCATCCTATTTGCTTGTCTAGATTTTTTTATTCTTCCAAAAATTTCAGGTGAAAATAATGACATTAAAAATTTTATTTATACTTTTCAACAGTTAATGTGTTTAAAGTAGTGTTTTTTTTTTCTAAATTATGCAATATTTTTTAAAAGAAATTTCTAACTCGTCCTTACCTCAAGTTTTATAAAAGTTCAAATTTTGTTCATCAATTTCAAAAATAAAATTTCCAAATTTGATTAATATTGAATTTAAAGCACACCCAAAATTTCCAGTTTTCATCCTGTTGACTTGTCTAGATTTTTTTAGATCTTTTCAAAAATTTCAAATCAAAATAATGACATTAAATATTTTGTTTTTATAGTTTTTAACTGCTGATGTGTTTCAAGTGCTGTTTTTTTTTAATTTATGTAATATTTTTAAAGGCAATCTCTGTCTCGTCGTTATCTTAAGTTTGATAAAATTTGAAATTTTAATTGACACTGAAATTAAATTACATTCAAAATTTCCAGTTTTCATCTTGTTTATTTGTATAGATTTTTTTAGATTCTTCCAAAAGTTTCAGGTGAAAATTATGACATTAAAAATTTTATTTATACTTTTCAACAGTTAATGTGCTTAAAGTAGTGGTATTTTGTTTTCTAAATTATGCAATATTTTTTAACAGAAATTTCTAACTCGTCCGTACCTCAAGTTTTATAAAAGTTCAAATTTTGTTCATCAGATTTATAAATAAAATTTGAAAATTTGATTAATGTTGGATTTAAAGCACACTCAAAATTTCCAGTTTCCATCCTGTTGACTTGTCTAGATTTTTTTTAGATTTTTTCAAAAATTTCAAGTCAAAATAATGACATTAAATTCAGTGTTTTTGTAATTTTTACCTGTTGACGTGTTTCAGCGCTGTTTTTTTCTTCCAAATTTATGGAATATTTTTTAAGAGAATTTCTGACTCGTCCTTATCTTAAGTTTGATAAAAATTTAAACTTTAATTGACTCTGAAATTAAATTACACTCAAAATTTCCAGTTTTCATCCTATTTACTTGTCTAGATTTTTTTAGATTCTTCCAAAAATTTCAGGTGAAAATAATGACATTAAAAATTTTATTTATACTTTTCTACAGTTATTGTGTTTAAAGTACTGGTATTATTTTTCTAAATTATCCAATATTTTTTAAAAGAAATTTCTAACTCGTCCTTACCTCAAGTTTTATAAAAGTTCAAATTTTGCTCATCAATTTTATAGATAAAATTTCTAAATTCGATTAATGTTGGATTTAAAGCACACTCAAAATGTTCACTTTTCATCCTGCTGGCTTGTTTAGATTTTTTTAGATTTTTTCAAAAATTTCAAGTCAAAATAATGACATTAAATTTTTTGTTTTGCTGTTTTTTTTTTTAATTTATGGAATATTTTTTAAGAGAATTTCTGACTCCTCCTTATCTTAAGTTTGATAAAAATTTAAACTTTAATTGACACTGAAATTAGATTACGCTCAAAATTTCCAGTTTTCATCCTATTTGCTTGTCTAGATTTTTTTAGATTCTTCCAAAAATTTCAGGTGAAAATAATGACATTAAAAATTTTATTTATACTCTTCAACAGTTAATGTGTTTAAAGTAGTGGTATTTTTTTTTCTAAATTATGCAATATTTTTTAAAAGAAATTTCTAACTCGTCCTTACCTCAAGTTTTATAAAAGTTCAAATTTTGTTTATCAGTTTTATAAATAAAATTTCCAAATTCCGTTAATTTTGGATTTAAAGCACACTCAAAATTTCCACTTTCCATCCTGTTGACTTGTCTAGATTTTTTTAGATCTTTTCAAAAATTTCAAGTCAAAATAATGACATTAAATTTTTTGTTTTTGTAGTTTTTACCTGTTGACCTGTTTCAACGCTGTTTTTTTTTTCTAATTTTTTCTAATTTATTTTTTAAGAGAATTTCTGACTCGTCCTTATCTTAAGTTTGATAAAAATTTAAACTTTAATTGACACTGAAATTAAATTACACTCAAAATTTCCAGTTTTCATTCTGTTTACTTGTTTAGATTTTTTTAGATTCTTCCAAAAATTTCAGGTGAAAATAATGACACTAAAAATTATATTTATAGTTTTCAACTGTTAATTTGTTTGAAGTAGTGGTAATTTTTTTTCTAAATTATGCAATATTTGTTAAGAGAGTTTCTGACTCGTCCTTATCTTAAGTTTGATAAAAGTTTAAATTTTAATTGACACTGAAATTAAATTACACTCAAAATTTCCAATTTTCATCTTGTTTGCTTGTCTAGATTTTTTAGATTCTTCCAAAAATTTCAGGTGAAAATAATGACATTAAAAATTTTATTTATAGTTTGCAACTGTTGACGTGCGATGCAATATTTTTTAAGAAAATTTTCTAACTCGTCTTTTCGTCAATTTTTATAAAATTTTAAATATTGTCCATCTATTTCACAAAAGTAAAATTCGAGATACAGATTATTGTTAAACTTAAAGCCCCATCCTTCACGCTTTAAGCACCACAGCACAAATTCACCACGTCAAAATTTTTTCGGTTTCAATATCCGCGCAGATTACGCTTTAGCCAACATTTTGTATTTTACACATCTCTCGTCTAGTCATAATCCTCAATACACATCCAACTGTTGCTACCCGAATTTGCTTTCGGCCAAATCCGCTTTAGGGATTATTTTTGTAAGATCATTTAATAGCCGACTGGCGATCATCATAAGCCGCTTTCTCAAATCTGCTAATCGATAAATCTCCCATTTTTGCACACAAACCAAAATCGCAACTATCCGCAATGCCAAGACAAGTTTAATATAAGAAAAAAACCGAGACTCGCTACGTAAATCGAACCCACCCCACATATTAATTTCCCCCTTCATTTGATCGTCGTCTTGAGAAAACCGTGCAAAAACCGTGATAGATTATCTTTCAGATTAATGGAGATTAAAATTGCATTTAGGAAAAGAAGCGAACGAAAAGCGAATTTAATGAGGCTTTCTTCACAAAGTCGAAAGATTAATTGATACAAATTCTTCAAAGTTCGATCGACCGGGGATAAATCACCCCATCATAATCCACTCGAGCTCGCATGTCCCGGCAACATTCCTCAAATTTTTCCCCCAATTACGAAATAATTACGTCAATAAAGCAAGCTCGCGTTTCCTGAACACTTTGTATCGGGAAATGCTCCCTCCACAAAATCCACAAACACAACATAAATAATAAACTCGCATCAATCGAAGCAATCTCAGACCCGTTTAATACAGGAAGCCGTTATTCGGCGAACAATGCGAATTTACAGCAGATAATGTAAATTGCTTGTTTTCGGCGTAATTGTTGGCGGATTTTTTCGCCAGATGACGAATTAATGCGAAAAGGAGCGGCGAGAAAAAAGGGATTTTTGGGGCGACGCCTGGGATTGACGCGAAAAGCGTGGATAATATACAAGCTAATCAAGCCATCCGCGTTTTTTGCGCTTTTTAAAAAAGGCGAGACGCATCCTACCGACTGCGCCACTTTCGGTCCCATATACAATATATACTTTAAAATTAGACGCTTTTTTAGACAAAAAATTATCCTTCACATCGACTGGCGTCGAACCTCGATTTACATTGTTGTCAACTATACTTCGATGATTTTGAACAAGTGGACAGTTAGACCGCGATATACCAGCACAAACACTCGCTCCAAATCCACTCCACACAACTCCCATCTAAACCGAAACTTCCACACAAAGCGCTCCAACTTCACCTGCTTATCCCATACTTAGTCCCACTTAACCGACTTAACATTCTGGAGCATTCTCACGCGTTTTTCCCACACTGATTCGATGCATCCCTTGATCCTCATTGCAAGCCCTGTATTGACGGTAATCGAATTCCGTCAGCTGTCGTTGCGTGACGTTCGAGAGCCGGCTTTGTTCTAGTGCTTTTTCACACCAATAAAACTGCTCGACGAAGAAGATTAATTGTGTGGGAAAAAAGGGCGACACCTACATTACGTCGGTTAATTAGGGAAGTTGGGATCGGAATACTGGTATAGGCTTGTCAATTTTTGCTTAATTACCCCGTTTGGGGTGAGGTATTAATTAAAGGACTGGAGCTGGGTCTGGCGGCGCTGTAGCACCAGCTGAAAGAAGATTATTTACGATAAACACTAAGCCAGACTTAATTTGATAGGGATGTCTGTAATTTAGCAACGGCACGGACAGGCTTCGATAAGGTGGATTTGCGACGCGAAAATGGCGCAGTCGGTAGGATGCGTCTCAAATTTAAAAGTAAAGTGGGTTTCAAAGGTAGCGAGTGGTAACAGTGTTTGCGGTGCAACGTTAATGAAAAAACCCATCACTCTAAGTACCTGTCGTTTTCGTAAATATTTACTCTGGGTGTTTTTTGATGCAACACTACGAATATGACGTCCAATCATATAAATTCCTGCACCGTCAATAAATTAGCGCAAAAAAAACCTTTCGATCTGTCCGTCTGCAGACCGGGCATTTCATCAACTGTAATCCTATAATCTGCACCGACATCTGCTCCTCTGACATGCTTAATCCACTTTTGATTAGTATTTCCGTCATCGGAGAACTCAAAAAAAGATTCATTAACGTAATGAGAGGATATGAAAAAGCAAAAGTTAAATTTTTATGGAACCGGGCTAAAGTTAACAGAATCGTCAAGGCAATTACCGAAAGGTAAGAAGCGAGATCCCGGACTGATCCCCGCAGCAAATAAAAGTTTTTTAAGAGCTTCAACGTCCCTTAATTAATTGGAGTCTATTCTCGGGGCGCCTTGGCCTAAATTTCGCGAAACTCCTCAACACAGAAACGATATTTATTTCGAAAAAAATTGCGGTAAACGAGGCGGTGCCACTGCCCCAGAATGCGAAGAAAATGTTTATTATAATAGGGTCTTCTCTAACTGACCGGAAATTGTAGCAAACGTATGATTAATTCATGTTTAAATTAAACCCTGGGGCTACAGCGACCCTCAATTTTCTCGACATTTTCAGGCGGATCTGTGGAAAATTCATGCGGGAAGTAGTGGACACGGGCTTTGTTCGGTTATAAACTAAAATGCAGGCGTATGCCGGTATTAATATTACTAAATCATACATGAGCGACGACCTTTATTGTGATGGATTTGTTTGATGGTGGTTTAATGGCAAAGCGGTGTTTAATTTCATCGAAGGCAATTTTGCGTGGGACGTCTGCTTTACATCTGCTAGAATATGCACAATTCTGTGCCCATGTTTCGGTGTAATCACGAGGAGATCTTGGTAATTATGATAAAAGCTATGCGCTGAAAAATTTATAGTGATTGTGCCAAGGATTCAGAATGCTGTCAACTGGAGCGCTGTTTGTCTAGGCGAGAACATCTGGCAGTTTTTCATACCTAGAAATCATTGTTAGTATTAACAACGAAAATTTCAACGCATTGTTGGTGCATTCCACTATTATATTGTAGTCTTCACAGTTTAATTGAAGTTAAAATATATCAAAATAAAAGTTTACAATTAATTATTTCTTAATCCTGTACATCCAACACTTTTTTTTTTTGCAAAACGAACTTCATCAAATTGGCCTGGAGGTGTTCATTCTTATAAAAAGTTTCATCGAGACCAAGAATCTGTTCTTATTTTTGTCATTAGTTTGCGAATAACGCAGAAAAATGCTTTTCTTTGAAAAAAAAATAAGTATGTGAAATCGGTCCCAAACGGAATCGTTTATTTTAACTCTGTGCTGGCTACTTTGTTATTTTTGCCCAGACTTGACGATTCTTAAAGTGCTACATATTACCATCAAAAGCACCATACTTTAAATTTTTATGGACCCGGCGCCTCCAACATTTTCACCTAAAAATTCAACGGTGTCAAATCGCTTTAAAAATTGCTCACTGGTATCAGAAGACAAAGAAGGAGGCAAATAAACTCTCGTTTCAGCTGTATTTCTTTGAATAACGGTAAAAAGTAGGTTTTTATGATCAAAATTGAATTAATCGAAGTTGATTCAAAAGAGGATCATTTACTTCGGTTCAAATCATTGCCACTCTTTTTATTTTCGGTCAAATTTCTAGATCTATCAAAAACTGTACAATTTCTTATAAAATGTAATGTTTTAGGTACAAATTCACTATGATTTCGTCAAATAAATGTTTTAATTATTTATTATCCCGGCGCCTCCACCATTTTTACCGAAAAATTTAAAAAGCATCAAATCGACTTGAATCTTGCTCATTGGTATCGGGAGATCAAGACGAAGAAGAAATGACATTTGTTTCAACTGTTTTTCTTTGAATTAAGGAAAAAATGTGTTTCTACTGGAAAAATTGAATTAATGGAATCGGTTCAAAAGAAATTATTCTACTTTGCTTCAAGTTAGTGCCCCTCTTGTTATTTTGTCTCGAGTTTAAAAAACTTATTAAAAGAAGGAAAAGTTCATATGCAAATTTCTTAAAACTCGGTGAAATATTTTTTTTAAATTATGTAGTTTTTATCCCGACGTCAACACCATTTTTACCCAAAAAAAATAATTCTTGGTCTGATCACCCTGAAAATTGCTTATTCGAATCGAAAGCACAAGAAAAACAAGAATTGATTGTTATTTCAGTTGTATTTCTTCGAATACTCCTTAAGGTATGGGCTTTCCTGAGAAAAATTAAAATAATCGGAATCAATTCAAAATAGGAGCATCTACTTTGGTTGAAAAGAGAATTTGTGCTCTTTTTTTTCGCTCTAGTTTCTAGATCTATCAATAAATGCATAATTTCTGGTAAAAGGTAATATTTAGTGTACAAATCCCCTAAGAATTTGTCAAATAAATATATTTTTAAATTTATTGTCCCGGCGCCTCCACCATTTTTACCCAAAAATTTAAAAAGTATCAGATCGACTTGAAACTTGCTCATTGGTATCGGGAGATCAAGATGAAGAAGAAAAGACATTTGTTTTAACTGTTTTTCTTTGAATTAACGAAAAAATGTGTTTCTACTGGAAAAATTGAATTAATCGAATCGGTTCAAAAGAAAATGTTCTACTTTGCTTAAAATTAGTGCATCTCTTGTTATTTTGTGTAGAGCTTAAAAAACTCATTAAAAGAAAGGAAAGTTCATTTGCAAATTTCTTAAAACTCGATGAAATCTTTTTTTTATTATTATGCAGTTTTTACTTCGACGTCAACACTAATTTTACCAAAAAAAAAAATAATTCTTGGTGTGATCACCCTGAAAATTGCTCATTCCCGTCGGAAACACAAGAAAAACAAGAATAGATTGTTATTTCAATTGTATTACTTCGAATAATCCGGAAGATATGGGTTTTCCTGAGGAAAATTAAAATAATCGGAATCGATTCAAAATGGGATCATCTACTTTGGTTGAAATGACAATTTGTGCTCTTTTTTTTGCTGTAGTTTCCAGATCTGTCAAGAAATGCATATTTTCTTGTAAAAGGTAATATTTTGTGTACAAATCCCCTAAGAATTTTTCAAATAAATATATTTTTTAAATTTATTGTCCCGGCGCCTCCACCATTTTTACCCAAAAATTTTAAAAGTATCAGATCGATTTGAAACTTGCTTATTGGTATCAGGAGATCAAGATGAAGAAGAAAAGACATTTGTTTCAACTGTTTTTCTTTGAATTAACGAAAAAATGTGTTTCCACTGGAAAAATTGAATTAATCGAATCGGTTCAAAAGAAAATGTTCTACTTTGCTTAAAATTAGTGCATCTCTTGTTATTTTGTGTAGAGCTTAAAAAACTCATTAAAAGAAAGGAAAGTTCATATGCAAATTTCTTAAAACTCGATGAAATCTTTTTTTTTTTTATTATGCAGTTTTTACTTCGACGTCAACACTAATTTTACCCAAAAAAAATAATTCTTGGTCTGATCACCCTGAAAATTGCTCATTCCCGTCGGAAACACAAGAAAAACAAGAATGGATTGTTATTTCAATTGTATTACTTCGAATAATCCGGAAGATATGGGTTTTCCTGAGGAAAATTAAAATAATCGGAATCGATTCAAAATGGGATCATCTACTTTGGTTGAAATGACAATTTGTGCTCTTTTTTTGCTATAGTTTCCAGATCTGTCAAGAAATGCATATTTTCTTGTAAAACGTAATATTTTGTGTACAAATCCCCTAAGAATTTGTCAAATAAATATATTTTTTAAATTTATTGTCCCGGCGCCTCCACCATTTTTACCCAAAAATTTAAAAAGTATCAGATCGACTTGAAACTTGCTCATTGGTATTGGGAGATCAAGATGAAGAAGAATAGACATTTGTTTCAACTGTATTTCTTTGAATTAACGAAAAAATGTGTTTCAACTGGAAAAATTGAATTAATCGAATCGGTTCAAAAGAAATTGTTCTACTGTGCTTCAAGTTAGTGCCTCTCTTGTTATTTTGTCTCGAGTTTAAAAATTTATTAAAAGAAGGAAAAGTTCATATGCAAATTTCTTAAAATTCGGTGAAATATATTTTTTTTAATTTTGTAGTTTTTACCCCGACCTCAACACCATTTCTACCAAAAAAAAAAAATCATTCTTGGTCCGATCATCCTGAAAATTGCTTATTCCAATCGGAAGAACAAGAAAAACAAGAATGGATTGTTATTTCACTTGTATTACTTCGAATAATCCGGAAGATATGGGCTTTCCTGAGAAAAATTAAAATAATCGGAATCAATTCAAAATAGGAACATCTGCTTTGGTTGAAATGAGAATTTGTGCTCCTTTTTTCGCTCTAATTTCTAGATCTATCAAGAAATGCATAATTTCTTGTAAAAGATAATATTTTGTGTACAAATCCCCTAAAAATTGGTCAAATAAATATAGTTTTCTAATTTATTGTCCCGGCGCCTGCACCATTTTTAACCAAAAATTTAAAAAATATCAGATCGACTTGAAACTTGCTCATTGGTATCGAGAGATCAAGATGAAGAAGTATAGATATTTGTTTCAATTGTATTTCTTTGAATTAACGAAAAAATGTGTTTCTATTGGAATGATTGAATTAATCGAATCGATTCAAAAGAAGATGATCTACCTTGCTTCAAATTAGTGCCTCTCTTGTTATTTTGTTTCGAGTTTAAAAAACTTATTAAAAGAAGGGAAAGTTCATAAGCAAATTTCTTAAAACTGGGTGAAATATATTTTTTTTTGATTATGTAGTTTTTACACCATTTTCACCCAAAAAAAAATCTTAGTCTGATAACCCTGAAAATTGCTTATTCCAATCGGAAGCACAAGAAAAACAACAATGGATTGTTATTTCAGTTATATTTCTTCGAATAATCCGGAAGATATGGGCTTTCCTGAGAAAAATTAAAATAATCGGAATCGATTCACAATAGGATCATCTACTTTGGTTGAAATGAGAATTTGTGCTTTTTTTTTCGTTCTCGTTTCTAGATCTATCAATAAATGCATAATTTCTTGTAAAAGGTAATAATTTGTGTACACTTCTCCTAAAAATTTGTCAAATTAATATATTTTTTAAATTTATTGTCCCCGCGCCTCCAAAATTTTTACCCAAAAATTTAAAAAGTATCAGATCGACTTGAAACTTGCTCATTGGTATCGGGAGATCAAGATGAAGAAGAAAAGACATTTGTTTCAACTGTTTTTCTTTGAATTAATGGAAAAATGTATTTCTGTTGGAAAAATTGAATTAATCGAATCGGTTCAAAAGAAAATGTTCTACTTTGTTTCAAATTAGTCTCTCTTGTTATTTTGTCTCGAGTTTAAAAATTTATTAAAAGAAGGAAAAGTTCATATGCAAATTTCTTAAAACTCCGCGAAATATTTTTTTTTTAAGTTATGTAGTTTTTCCCCCGACGTCAACACCATTTTTATCAAAAAAAAAAAAAATTCTGGGTCTTATCACCCTGAAAATTGCTTATTCCAATCGGAAGCACAAGAAAAACAAGAATGGATTGTTATTTGAATTGTATTACTTCCAATAATCCAATCAATAATAATAATAATAATATTTCTTCGAATACTCCTTAAGGTATGGGCTTTCCTGAGAAAAATTCAAACAATCGGAATCGATTCAAAATAGGATCGTCTACTTTGGTCGAAATGAGAATTTGTGCTCTTTTTTTCGCTCAAATTTCTAGTTCTATCAAGAACTGCATAATTTTCTTGTAAAAGGTAATATTTTGTGTACAAATTCCCTAAGAATTTTTCAAATAAATATATTTTTTAAATTTATTGTCCCGGCGCCTCCGCCATTTTTACCCAAAAATTTAAAAAGTATAAAATCGACTTAAAACTTGCTCATTGATATTGCGAGAGACATTGGTTTCAAGTGTATTTATTTGAATTAACGAAAAAATGTGTTTCAATTGAAAAATTGAATTAATAGTAACGATTCAAAACAAAATGTTCTACTTTTCTTCAAATTAGTGCCTCTCTTGTTATTTTGTCAAGAGTGTAAAAAACTTACTAAAAGAAGGGAAAGTTCATATGCAAATTTCTTAAAACTTGGTGAAACAAATATTTTAAAATAGTTATTACCCCGATATTAACACCATTATTATCAAAACAAAAAACAAATTTTCTTCAGATCATCCCGAAAGTTGCTCATTCCCATGTGAAGCAGAAAAAAAAAAGAAGAATAGATTGTTATTTCAGTTCTACTTCTACGAATAATCCAGAGGAAAATTAAAATAATCGAAATCGATTCAAAAGAGGACCATCTACTTTGCTTAAAATCAAAATTTGTGCTCTTATTTTGTCTCAAATTTCCAACTCTATCAAGAAATGCATAATTTCATCTAAAATCTTATATTTTATGTACAACTTCCCTAAAAATTTGTGAATAAATTTTTTTAATATTATAATCTCGGCGCCTCCACAATTTTACACAAAAAATTTGAAAAATGTCAAATCGTCTTGAAACTTATACATTGGTATCGAAAGACAAGCATAAAGAAGAATAGACCCTTGTTTCAACTGTACTTCTTCGAATCAACGAAAAAATGTATTTTTATTGGGAGAATTGGAGTAATCTAAATCAACTCAAAAGAAGAACTTCTACTTTAGTTTAAATTAGTGCCCCTCTGGTTAATTTGTCCAGAGTTTAAAAAATCTATTAAAAGAAAGGATGGTTTATACAAAAATTTCTTAGAACATGGTGAAATAAATATTTTAAATTAGTTTTTAACCCCACGGGAACACCATTTTTAGAAAGTTACTCATTCCCATCGGAAGCACAAGAAAAAGAAGAATAGATTGCTATTTCAGTTCTATTTCTTCAAATAATCCATAAAATATGGGCTTTCTTGAGAAAAATTAAAATAATTCAAATCGATTCAAAAGAGGATCATCTACTTTGCTTAAAACCAAAATTTGTGCTCTTATTTTCTCTCAAATTTCCGGGTCTATCAAGAAATGCATAATTTCATGTAAACTCTAATACTTTAAGTACAATTTCAATAAAAATTTGTGAAATATATTTTTTTAAATATTATAATCCCGGCGCCTCCACCAATTTTACACAAAAAATTTGAAATGTCAAATCGTCTTGAAACTTACTCATTGGTTTCGAAAGACAAACATAAAGAAGAATAGACCTTTGTTTCAACTGTATTTCTTTGAATCAACGAACAAATTTATTTTTATTGAGAAAATTGAATTAATTTAAATCAACTCAAAAGAAGAACTTCTGCTTTAGTTTAAATTTGTTGCCCTCTCGTTAATTTGTCCAGAGTTTAAAAAATCTATTAAAAGAAAGGATGGTTTATACAAAAATTTATTAAAACTTGGTGAAATAAATATTTTAAATTAGTTTTTACCCTGACGGCAACACCATTTTTAGAAAAAAAAATCTTGATTAGATCATCCCGCAAGTTGCTCATTCCCATCGGAAGCACAAGAAAAAGAAGAATAGATTGTTATTTCAGTTCTATTTCTACGAATAATCCAGAAAATATGGGCTTTCCTGAGAAAACTTAAAATAATCGAAATCGATTCAAAGAAGGATCATCTACTTTGCTTAAAATCAAAATTTGTACTCTTATTTTCTCTCAAATTTCCAGGTCTATCAAGAAATGCATAGTTTCATGTAAAATCTAATACTTTAAGTACAATTTCAATAAAAATTTGTGAAATATATTTTTTTAATATTATGATCCCGGCACCTCCACCATTTTTACACAAAAAATTTGAAAAGTGTCAAATCGGCTAGTAACTTACTCATTGGTATCGAAAGACAAACAGAAAGAAGAATAAACCCTTGTTTCAACTGTATTTCTTCGAATCAACGAAAAAATGTATTTTTATTGGGAAAATTGAATTAAACTAAATCAACTCAAAAGAAGAACTTCTACTTTAGTTTAAATTAGTGCTCCTCTCGTTAATTTGTCCAGATTTTAAAAAATCTATTAAAAGAAAGGATGGTTAATACAAAAATTTCTTAGAACATGGTGAGAAATATTTTAAATTAGTTTTTACCCCGACGACAACACCATTTTTAGAAAAAAACAATTCTTGATTAGATCATCCCGAAAGTTGCTCATTCCCATCGGAAGCACAAGAAAAAGAAGAATAGATTGTCATTTCAGTTCCATTTCTAAGAATAATCCAGAAAATATGGGCTTTCCTGAGAAAAATTAAAATAATCGAAATCGATTCAAAAGAGGATCATCTACTTTGCTTCAAATCAAAATTTGTGCTCTTATTTTCTCTCAAATTTCCAGCTCTATCAAGAAATGCACAATGTCTTGGTAAAAGTAATATTTTATGTACAAATTCCGTAAGAATTTGTCAAATGAAGAAATTTTTTAAAATTATTGTCCTATTTTGACCCAAAAAATTAAAATTTGTCAGATAGTCCTGAAACCTGCTCATCGGTATCGGAAGACCAAGATGAAGAAGAATTAGACTCTTGTATCAAATGTATTTCTTTGCATTAAACAAAAAATGTGTTTTTATTGGGAAAATTGAATTAGTAGAAGTCGATTCAAAAGAAGATATTTTACTTTGGTTTAAATTAGTGCCTTTCTTGTTATTTTGTCTGCAGTTTAAAAAACCTCTTAGAAGAAAGAACAGTTCATCTACAATTTTTAATTTTTAAATAGTTATTATCACAATGTCAACACCATTTCTATAAAAAAAAAATCTTGATATTTCAGTTCTATTTCTTCGGATAATCTAGAAAATATGGGTTTTCCTGAGAAAAATTAAGCACAAGAAAAAGAAGAATAGATTGACATTTCAGTTCTATTTCTTTGAGTAATCCAGAGAATATGGGCCTTCCTGAAAAAAATTAAAATAATCAAAATCGATTCAAAATAGGATCATCTACTTTGGTTGAAATCAGAATTTGTGCTCTTATTTTCGCTCAAATTTCGAGATGTATGAAGAAATGCATAATTTCTTGGAAAATATAATATTGTATGTATAAATTCCCGAAAAATTTGTCAAATAAATGTATTTTTTAATATTATTGTCCCGGCGCCTCCACCATTTTTATCCAAAAAATTTAAAAAGTGTCAAATCGTCTTGAAACTTACTCATTGGTATCGGAAGATCAAGATCAAGAAGAGTAGACACTTGTTTCAACTGTACTTCATTGAATTAACGAAAAAATGTGTTTTATTGGGAAAACTGAATTAATCGAAATCGATTTACAAAAAGATGTTCTACTTTAGTTCAAATTAGAGCCTCTCTTGTTATTTTGTCTCCAGTATTTTTAAATTTGACCTGACCTGACTTGACCTGCAAGGTATTTGGCAAATTTGTTCCTATTTTCATGGTATTAAGTACGATATTTAAAAAGTTGCATCATTCCTTCTAGTTTATGTTACTTTGTATAAAAGTTTTTTAAAAATTCTTGAAATATACACTTCATTATTTCTTAACCTGGTGTCTACACAATTTTTTTAACAAGACGCAAACTTGGTCAACTTGATCTGGAAATAACGAAATAAAGAAGATTTTTAAAGTTATATGCCCAAATAAGGATAAAATTCTCTTCGAAGTACTTTCTTTTATCGTGTTCTACTGAATTTCGAACTTAGGAGACTGTCTTTGCCCGCTGGGGATAGTCTTTTGTGACGTAATTAAGAATTTTCGGGTACAGTAGCAACTCCTGATGTTTATTTTTTGTTTAAAATATTACACTTTATTTAACTTTGATATATAGGATGCATTTTTTCAAGCAATAAAATGGCGCAGTCAGTAGAATTTATATTTCCCACAGTTACAAAAAAAATCGTAGTTTGTTTAAACATTACGGGTTTTTCAACAAAACTGAATACCAACATTCTAATTTTGCTCAATGACCTTTCAGTTTCCAGCACACGAACCCCTTACAAATGTAACTAACTTATCGCCCTTTAAATACTTCATCGTCTACGAATCCCTCAAAATTAAGCCGGATCGAATCTCTCATAAATGCTGGATGCGCCTGGGGACGTCCACCTTTATGCGAAAAACTGATAAAAATTTAATTAACTCTGAGTGACTGTTTGCATTTTATATCGTCCACCTGAAGCACAGCACAGGAAATTGGAATCCATAACCGGCGAAATTCGCATGACGCGGCCGTTTGTTTTCGAGGGTCATTCTCGATCTATTGTGTCGTTAGTTCGTCGCTCTGATTTTTCATTTGAACTTTGAATGCGAACCGTTGGATTTTATCAGGGTTTTATTCACGTCGTGAAAGCGAAGACAGATTGGTTGCCGTTGAATAAAACCGGACGTTGCTGCAACAGAGTGGCCTGCAGCTAAATGTACGGCGTAAAGTGGAAATGTTATGCAAATTTATTTTAGCGCAGCTGATAAAGAGCTCAACTTTGTAATAAGCGGAGTTATGGAAGTTGCAGCGAAACTGCTAAAGTTGCCCTTTGTTCGAGGACTTTTATCATTTTTCCGGGCTGACCGCTCAAATTAGACGCCGCTGAGGCGTACTTCTCCATTTAGAAGTATATACATAATTCATTCGGGGAATTGTTCTTCCACGTGTGACGGTGTTTAACATATTGTGGTATTTACGACACAACGCAGCTTTTAGAATTTTCGCGAGTTTCATTTAACCGCGACGCATAAATTTTGCACTTACCTGCTGGCCGTGGAGTTGACGCTGGTATTAGACCTGGATCTCCTGTTTATAATGGAATCTCCGCAATTGACTACACCCCCTTTGTTCGTAATACTGAAAGTCCTCAACCGGTAGAGATCATCGCTGAGCCGAGGGTTGTAAGCCTTCTCCGGAAGGGAGCACACCCTGGGCCGTATGTGGTCTGGAACTGAATAATTGAAATATTCAGAATTCGAGGAATTCCACAAGCGAAAACAAACAGGACGTTTTTCCGTTTCTGCAAAAGCAGATCGATTTAACAACGGAAATGGAAGAGAAGCGTTCCACTCCGGGGTGGTTTTTGCAATAATTGGCGAGGAAATGGAAAGAATGGAACGGGGGTTGATTGAAATTTTTGTATTATTTCCTGGAGGATAGGTAAGCAAATAAAGCTCTATTATTTCGACCGTTCCAAATTTTTTTGCAGGACGAAGCAGGATCGCAAATTTTAATTCCTGTTTGTGGCCGCCGGATGAAATTTCTTTGGCCAGGTGGGCGGCGGATTGGCGGATGTGATTCGAGCTTTACGTGGAAAAATGGCACAAGTATTTTTTAAATGTCATGTTTGTTAAAGAGACAACTTTTAAAGCTTTGTTCGAAGCCCGTCTGTGCTTAAATGTCAACAAAGGGGCTTTGTGTCGATATTGAAGTTTTCACAAATAAGAGAATTGCGTAATGTGAATCATTCAAGTCAAAATCGCAAAATAACAACTAGAAGAAGGCAACCAACACACGGTGTTTTACACGCTTTTGGAGTCTATTTTAAGCCTACTTGTTGAAGAATGGCGCGTAATTGGCGCATTTTCGGCAACATTTTAATCTCTACAAAGCAAACAACTGTTCCATTTTAATAAACCGCATTTCCATAAAATAACTTTCTTAGCTTACCAGTTTTATTAAAACGTAAATAAATTAACAGCTCACAAACGCGGCAATAATTAATGGAAGATCTTCTCGTTTTATTCGAAGACGAAAGGGGGTATAATGGAAAATCTCCGATATCTCCAGTATATTATCTCGCAGTGTATCAAATTTACGGAGTCGTAACCTTTCGATATTTTGCGGATGGCTGTTCCAAGCTTGTGGGGATTTTAATTAGGGTAATGTGGAAAGTGTAAACAAATCGGGTACTGTGTTCGCAAGTTGGAGTAAAGATTTCGAGAGGAAAATGGAAACAAGGCGTTGTTTTAAGTTCTTCGCGCTGATTTTAGAGTATTAACGTAGTGAAAATTAAAAGTACACATTCTCATTCTCATCCTTCGCATTTTTTTTTTGGTTGCTAAATCTTAAGTTCTATTTCAAAAGTTCTTCTAGGGTTACATTTTCGTTGATAATACTTCGCCTTAACTAGAAATATTTTCTTGTACATTTTGAGCTCTAAAAATTACTTTCGGGCTCATTTCTTCGATAATTCGTACCATTTTTCCAGAATCGCCCATTCAAATGTGACAGTGTTTGGATTGCTTTAAAAAATTGCATTTCAAACAGAATATTATTAAAATCGTGCCTCGGAACCATAAAAAAGCTGTATTTTTGGAATCAGCACGTTAAAATCGATATCCCAGAATTTTTTGAGGATTTTCAGACAACTTTCCAAAACCAAAATTTTTTAAATTAAGCATGAAAATTTACATCGCCTACTGAATTTTGACAATTTTTCAGATTTTTTAAAAAATAGCTTTTCAAAACGAATAGTCCTAAAATCCTATCCAGAGACAAAAAAATGCCTTATTTTTGGATTCAGCATATCAAAATCTACATCCCACAACGTTTTTAGAATTTTTAGACAACTTTTCCAAAACCAAAATTCTTCATTAATTATGAAAATTTCGAAATTTTCTTAAGTAAAGATATTTTCTTCTACATTTCGATTTGCAAAAGTTACTTTCAGACTCATTTCTTCGTTAAATGTTACCATTTTTCCAAAATCACCTATTGAATTACGACAGTATTTTGGATTTAAAAAAAATGCATTTCAAAGCGAATATTCCTAGAGTCCTGCCCTGGGACCCAAAAAATACTACATTTTTGGACTCAGCACATCTAAATCTATGTTCCAGAATTTTTTCAAAATTTTTAGACAACGTTTCGAAAACCAAAATTTTTCGATAATTATGAAACTTTCGGAGCTTTTGATCACCTGGAAACTTAACTAAAGTTATTTTCTTGTACATTTCGACTTACAGAAGTTACTTTCGGCGTCACTTATTCGATAAATCGTACCATTTTTCCAGAATCGCCCATTGAATTATGACAGTTTTTGTTTCTGAATTCGATTGATGCCGATTCTAGAGTAAAATCAGGAGATTAAAAAAATGGTCGAAAGTTATTTCAACGATAAGAAATTTATTTAAAATGAAATAATGCTTCCCGAAAGGTCGAAAAACTGGAAAATCGAAATATCGAAAAATTGAAACATCGGAATGTCGATAAAACGAGAAAATGACACTTAAAAAAATTCTAAGTATCGAAATCCGAAAAGTCGAAAAATCGAAAAATCAATAAATAACTCGAAAAATTAAAAAACCCAGAAATGAAAAAATTCCCAAAACTGAATTGTTGATAAATTGAGAAATCTAAAAATCGAAAAGTCCAAAAATTGTAAAATAAAAAATTTTCAAAATTCGAAAAATTGAAAAACAGAAATATCGAAGAACTTCGAGAAATCGAGCAGTCGAAAATACAAAATTTATAAAACGGAAAATTTAAAATATTGAAACATTGAAGAATGAAAAAATCGAAAAATTGAGAAATTAAATATCACAAAAATCCAAAAATTGAAAAATCTAATATTTAAAAATCGAAAAATTAAAAAATTGAAAAATTGAAACTTCAAAAGATACAGAGATCAAAAAATCAAAAAAAAAACACAAAAATGAGAAATCGAAATAGCCCAAAATGGAACAATTTGAAAAATTTGAAAATTTAATCTTGAAAAAATCGAAAACTTGAAAATCCAGAAATGGTGCAATCAAAAAATCGAAATCTCGTTAACGGAAGAAATCGAAAAATAGAAATATCGAAGAACTGAAAAAAAATCGAAAATTCGACAAGTTGAGCAATTGAAAAACATGAAATTTAAAAAATTTAAAAATCCAATAAATCGAAAAACCGAAACATCAAACATTTGAGACATCAATACGTAAATCGAAAAATTAAAAAACCCAGAAGTGAGAAAATTCCCAAAATTGAATTGTTGAAAAATTGAGATATCTAAAAATCGAAGTCGTCCAAAAATTGTAAAATCAAAAATTCAAAATATTCGAAAAATTAAAAAATAAAAATATCTAAGAACTCAAAAGCCGAGAAATTGAGCAATCAAAAATATATAATTTAAAAAATGGAAAAATTTAAATACTGAAACATTAAAGAATCTAGAAATTGAAATATCAAAAAATTCAAAAATTGAAAAATCGAAAAATTCAAAAATTGAAAAATCGAAAAATTAAAAAATTGAAAACCCAAAAAATCAAAATATCGAGAAAAAAATCCAAACATCGAAAAATTGAAAAACTTACACTTGAAAAGATCCAGAAATCGATAAGTCGAAAAGTCGAAAAATGAAAAAAAAATGAGATATCGAAATAGCCCAAAATCGAAAAATTTTAAAATAAAAAAATTTAAACTTGAAAAAATCGATAACTTGAAAATCGAGAAATGGAGCAATCAAAAAAGCGAAACATCCAACCTCGTTAAAGGGAGAAATCGAAAATAGAAATATCGAAGAACTGAAAAAATCGAAAATTCGACAAGTCGAGCAATCGAAAAATATAAAATTTAAAAAATTGAAAAATCCAGAAAACCGAAAAACAGAAACATCAAACATTTGAAACATCAATAAGTAAATCGAAAAATCAAAAAACTCAGAAGTGAGAAAATTCCCAAAACTGAATTGTTGAAAAACTGAGATATCTAAAAATCGAAAAGTTGTCCAAAAATTGTAAAATCAAAAATTCAAAATATTCGAAAAATTGAAAAATAGAAATATCTAAGAACTGAGAAACCGAGAAATTGGGCAATCGAAAATACAAAATTAAAAAAAAAATGGAAAAATTTAAATACTGAAACATTGAAGAATTGAAAAATCTAAAATTTAAAAATCCAAAAACTAAAAAATCCAAAACCCGAAAGAACGAAATACCGAGAAAAAGAATCCAAACATCAAAAAATTGAAAAATTAATAAAATGAGAAGTCGAAATATTGAAAACTTTAAAAAATTAAACTTGAAAAAATCGAAAACTTGGCAAAAAATTCGATAATTTGGCAAGTCGAGGGATCAAAAAATATAAAATTGAAAAATTAATATAACGAAAAATTTACAAATCGACAATTGAAGCATCAACCTGGAACCAAAAAAATTCTACATTTTTGGAATTAGCACATCTAAATCGAATGTCGATAAATCGCTAAAATGACAGATCAAAACATTTTTAAAAGTTGTTGGATTAAAAAATCAAAATCCGTAAAGTCAAAACATTAATAAATGGAAAAATTAAAAACCCCAGAAATGAAAAATTTCACAAAATTCAATTGTTGAAAAATTAAGAAAAGTCCAAAAACTGCAAGATCAAAAATTATAAAAATTCGAAAAATTGAAAGAAAAATAGAAATATCGAGGAACTGAAAAGTCGAGAAATCGAGCAATCGAAAATACTAAATTTAAAAAGTGGAAAAATTAAAATATTAAAACACTTAAGAATGAAAAAAATTTAAAAATCGAATAACTGAAATATCAAAAAATTTAAAGTTTAAAAATAAAAAAAATTAAAAATTCGAAAACCCGAAAAATGGAGAAATCGAAAAATTCAGACAACGAAAAATTGAAAAACTGAATCTTCAAAAGATCCAAAAATCGAAAAGTGAAAAAGTCAAAAAATCAAAAAAATGGGAAATTATTAGCCCAAAATCGAATAATTGAAAAATTAAAAAAATTAACCTTAAAAAATCGAAAACTTGAAAATCGAAAAATAGAGCAATCAAATCGAAACATCGAAATATCGAAAAACCGAAAAAAAATCGAAAATTCTACAAGTCGAGCAATCGAAAAGTATAAAATTTTAAAAATTTGAAGAATTAAAATAATGAAAAACTGGAAAATCGAGAAATCGAAGCATCAAAAAATGGAAAAATTGAAAAATTGAAAAATCTAAAATCTAAAAATTAAAACAGTTTATGGATTTTTTAAAAAATTGCATTTCAAATAGAATAATCCTAAAATCCAGTCCTGGGACCCAAACAATTCTATGTTTTTGGAATCAGCAGATCTAAATCTGTTTTGTAGAATTTTTTGAAAATTTTAAGACAACTTTTTCATAACATAAAATTTATGAAAATTTCGAAATTTCCCATTACTTTCGACACTCAACTAAAGATATTTTCTTATACACTTCAACCTCCAGAAGTTACTTTAGGCTTTATTTCTTCAATAAATCCTACCATTATTCCAGAATCGTCCACTGAATTATGACAGTTTTTTGGATTTTTTAATAAATAACTGTTCAAACCGAGTAATCGGAAAATCCTGCCCTAGAACTTATAAACACACTATATTTTTGGAATCAGCACATTGAAATCTATATCCTACAATTTTTTTAGAATTTCTAGAGAACTTTTCCAAATCCAAAATTGTTCAAAAATTATAAAAACTTCGAAAATTTAGATTACTTTCGATACTCAACCCAAGGTATTTTCTTGTACATTTCAACCTCCAGAAGTTACTCTAGGCTTTATTTCTCCAATAGATCCTACCATTATTCTAGAATCACCCACTGAACTATGACAGTTTTTTTGGATTTTTTTAAAAATAACTGTTCAGACCGAGTAATCGTAAAATCCTGCCCTGGAACTTATAAAAACACTATATTTTTGGATTCAGCACATTGAAATCTATATCCTACAATTTTTTGAGAATTTTTAGGCAACTTTTCCAAATCCAAAATTGTTCAAAAATTATAAAAATTTCGAAATTTTTGATCACTTTCGATACCCAACCAAAGATATTTTCTTGTATATTTCAACTTCCAGAAGTTACTTTCAGCCTCATTTCTTTGATAAATCGAACCATTTTTCCAGAATCGCCCATTGATGTGTGATAGTTTTTTGGATTTTTAAAAAAATAACATTCCAAACCGAATAATCCTACAATCCTGTTCCAGGACCCAAAAATGCTTTATTTTTGGAACCAGCACATCGAAATCTATATCCTACAATGTTTTGAGAATTTTTAAACAATTTTTCTAAAACCAAAATTTTTCAGAAATAATGAAAATTTCAAAATTTTCGATCACGTTCGAAACTCAACTAAAAAATTTTCTTGTATATGTATTTAGACTTCCAAAAGTTACTTTCGGCCTCATTTAATTTTTTTCGATAAATTCTACCATTCTTCCAGAATCGCCCACTGAATAATGACAGTTTTTTGGATTTTTGTATTAAATAAC
Source organism: Zophobas morio (assembly GCF_036711695.1). Classification (NCBI taxonomy): domain Eukaryota; kingdom Metazoa; phylum Arthropoda; class Insecta; order Coleoptera; family Tenebrionidae; genus Zophobas; species Zophobas morio. Next base: position 3,056,320 of record NW_026972115.1, read on the forward strand.
TGTTCAAACCGAGTAATCGTAAAATCCTGCCCCGGCACTTATAAAAACACTATATTTTTGGAATCAGCACATTGAAGTCTATATCCAATAATATTTTGAGAATTTTTAGGTAAGTTTTCCAAATCCAAAATTGTTCAAAAATTATAAAAATTTAGAAATTTTCGATCACTTTCAATACTCAAATAAAGATATTTTCTTGGACATTTCAACTTCCAGGAGATATTTTCAGCCTCGTTTTTTTTTTTTTTGATAAATCGAACTATCCAAAACCAAAATTTTTCAAAAATTATGAAATTTTCGAAATTTTCGATCACTTTGGATACTCAACTAAAGATATTTTCTTGCACATTTCAACTTCCAGAAGTTCTTCGATAAATTCTACCATTTTTCCAGAATTGCCTACTGAATTATGACAGTTTTTGCGGTTTTTAAAAAATAACTGTTCAATTGGAATAATCGTAAAATCCTGCCCTGGAACTTATAAAAACACTATATTTTTTGAATCAGCTAATCGAAATCTATATCCTACAATTTTTTGAGAATTTTTAGGCAACTTTTCCAAAACCAGAATTGTTCAAAAATTATGAAAATTTCTAAATTTTCCATTACCTTCGCTACTCAACTAAAGAAATTTTCTTGTACATTTCAACTTCTAGAAGTTGCTTTCATCCTCATTTCTTTGGTAAATCGTACCATTTTTGCAGAATCGCCCATTGATATGTATATGGCAGTTTTTTGGATTTTTAAAAAATAGGATTTCAAACCGATTAATCCTAAAATCCTGTTCAAGGACCCAAAAATGCTTAATTTTTGTTTTAAACAATTTTTCCAAAACCAAAATTGTTCAAAAATTACGAACATTTCGAAATTTTCGATCACTTTGAATGCTCAACTAAAGATCTTTGCTTGTACATTTCAACTTCCAGAGGTTACTTTCGGCCTATTTTTCCAAAATCGCCCACTGAATAATGCAATTTTTTGGATTTTAAGAAATAGCTTTCCAAATCGAATAATCCTATTCAGAGACCTAAAAAATGCTTTATTTTTGGAATCAGAATATCGAAATCTATATCCTACAAGTTTTTTAAAATTTCTCGAGAACTTTTCCAAATCCAAAATTGTTCAAAAATTATAAAAACTTCGAAATTTTAGATCAGTTTCGATACTCAACTAAAGATATTTTCTTGTACATTTCAACTTCCAGAAGTTACTTTAGACTTTATTTCTTCAATAAATCCTACCATTATTCCAGAATCACCCACAGAATTATGACAGTTTTTTGGATTTTTTAAAAAATAATTGTTCAAAGCGAATTACGAAAATTTCAAAATTTTTTGACCACTTAGCACTACAGAAATGTGAGAGAGAAAAATGTTGGTTACCATAATATTAATTTCAATAATTCGTTAAGTGAAATATTTGAAATGAGATTGTTATTAAATTGGAATGATGTATCTGATTTTGCAAAATTTAATTTTTTTGACCTCTCTAAATGAAAAAAAATATATCGACGATGAGATTCGAACCCACGCAGACAAAATTCTTCTTTTGTAAATTAATTGTGGTGAAAAATCAAGGCGGATTTGTAAACCACAAGTGAAGAGACAGAGACCGACCGCAACGGAAGCCCTATTTTTTCGCACACTAGGCGTCTTGAAACGTCTAGTGAAAATGATATAAATTTGAACTAGCGAAACTTGAAAGTTTAGGCTTGACCTGCCCTGACCTAACCTGACATGAATTAGCTTTTGTTTAACCCGACCGGAAATAACTTAACGTAGCTGGACCTCAGCTGCCTTGGCTTGACCTGCCCTATTCAGATTTGACTTAACCTAACCTTACTTGACTTGACCTGACCTGACCTGACCTGACTTAATTTGACCTGATCCGCCCTGACCCGTCCTGACTTGACCAGAACATTTACTGTTTCGTCTAGAACTTGAGGAATAATAACCAAGTAGAGAAATTAGTTCTGGCCATTGTTTCCAGAGGAAATTTCAACAGAATCTCACTAAACACTTGCATTCACTGACATCTCATAAAATAGCCCCAACTACTCAAACAACCCACCAACTATGCTCCGTTTTTCACATTTAAGCCACCTCCACTCCCTCCTCCCGCAAAAAGCGGACAGAAAATCAATGCCTCCCATTTAAATATTACAAAGGCCCGTACATCAATCGGCTAACGAACATCCACAAAGCTGCACTATTAAAGTTTACACTGCAAATACTGAACGTAATACCTCCAACAAACTTGTTTGAATACCCAACGATATCAATTACCTGTCTGCAAACTTCCATTCTGACTTTAAAATTAATTACCTAATCTGTCAGAAAGTCAAAACGTTTTCTCAACTTGGACGCCTTCAAAGTCCCTGCGACAAGAGCACGCCCTTCGAGAGTTCAGATTTTCTTCTCTGAGCCCGATTTAATATTAATAAACACGAGTGGGCGGGCCGAGACAATAACAACAAGGAACTCGAACGGGAAAATCTTTGTTAATTAATCGGCGAGCTGTAGGTTATATAATTATCGCTCGGAGTAAACAACGTAGGCAACCAATTACACGTCAAAAACGCTTATGCAACCCAGAAACAAACGAAAACTTATCTAACGAGCCATAATTACAAAAAGAACGAAGATTATAATCAATATTTATCTAAATATAAGTTGCCTCGTTGTGAACAATATATTAGTTAGCGCCGACTCCCCCCCTCACCTCCCCCATAAAAATGATGACAATAGCCCGTTAATACCCGCCATTACGCCCCCTCCCCCGCCTCGCTAATGGAAATGAATGTTTTAAAAGAGACCTGTTGAGCCGCGTCCTTACAGCGCCTTTTTCAGCCCCCGAGATTCAGGCCGTTGTTTCAGCGACGGTGAATCCGGCGAATGACAGGCGCTCCGTTTCTTGACCTGTCAATACAGGTGCATCCGAAGGGTTCTGTATTGCGTTATGCTCGCATTGTGCAGGGCTGCGAAGACCAGGAGTATTGATTTTCACGTGGATGGAGTTGTAAAGGTAAAGTTGGGTGATAAAATATTAACTTCTGGAGGATGTTATGAGTGTCTAACCGCCGGACCCATAAATTTTTATCGCTGAATTCCCGCTTACGTTAATGGGGAGGGGGTGAAGGCTCTGTTTTCGCTCGTTCGCGCGCGAGCGCCGGGGGAGGGAGTGTTCGGGGGTTTTGTTTTGAATTCGAGGACGATCTAGGAAGCGGGAGAAAGTGGTGCCGATTCTAGGGCACACTACACGTCGGAGAAAAGGGTGCCGATTCTGGAGTAGAACTGGGAAGTAAAAAAAAATTGTCGAAGGTCGAAGGTTATTTCGACCATATGGAATATTCTTAAAATGAAATAATGCTTTCCGAAAATCGAAATATCAAGAAATCGAACAATCAGAAAATTGATAAATAGAGAAATTGGAAAATCAAAAAAATTTAAAAATGGAAAAATGGAAAATTGAAAAATCGAATCCAAAAAGTCAAAAATTGAAAGATCGAGCCATCAAAACATCAATAAATCGAAAAATTGAAAAACACAGAAATTGAAAAATTCCCAAAGTTGAATTGTTGAAAAATTCAACAGCCAAAATCTTGAAAAATCGAGAAATCTAAAAATCGAAAAGCCTAAATACTGGAAAATCCAGAATTTTCAAAATTAGAAAAATTGAAAAATTTAAAAATCGTAAAATTGAAAAAAAAGTGATAAATCGAGAAATCGAACCACCAAAAACTCGAAAAAAATCTAAAATTTAAAAATCGAAATACCCAGAAATCGAATAATACAAACAACGAAAAATCGAAGAATTGAGAAATCGAAATAGCTCAAATTCGAAAAATCCAAGACTTAAAAATTGAAAAATTTAAAAATTTTACTATAAATAAAAAAAAAAGAATAATTAGAAAACACAAATGTAGAATATCTGAAAAATTGAAAAATCAAAAAATTAAAAATCGAACATCGAAAAATTGAAAATTTAGAAAATCGAAAAGCTGAAATGTCGAAAAACCGAAAAACCAAAAATCGAAACATCAAAAAATTGGAAATTAAAACATCAGGTCAAGAAAATGAAAAGTCGACAAGTCGAAAAATCGAAAAATTGACGCATCAATATAGCCCAAAACTGAAAAATTAAAAACTGGAAAATTGAATAATTTTAAATTTAAAAAATTGGAAGCTCGAAAAATCGAGAAACTGAACATTCGAAAGATCTCTATAAATGGAGGAATGAAAAAATTGAGAAATTGAGAAACTAAAAAATCTAAAAATTGAAAAACCGAAAATCGAAAAATCGAAAAATCAAGACTTTTTTAAACAGTGAAAAATTGAAATATGAAAAATCTAAAATTTAAAGATCAAAAACCCGAAAGGTTCAAAAACCGAAAAACCGAGAAATCGAAAAATCGTGACATCGAAAAATTGAAAAACTGAAAAGTTCAAAGTAGAATAAAATCTGGAACTTAAAAAATCGAGAAATGGAACAATCGAAAAATGGAAAAGTCGAAAAATCGAAAATCTAGAAACGAAAAATCCATAATTAAAAAAGCCGAAAATTCGAGAAATCGGAAAACCAAGTCTAAAACCAAGAAGTCGTAAAATAGGAAGATCAAGAAATCGAAATCTCAAAAAATTGAAAAAATTTTGGAAAACAGTAGAATCAAGAGGCAAAAATATGGTTGAAGGTTATTTCGACGATATGAAATTTATTTAAAATAAAATGATGCTTCCCGAAAAGTCGAAAAACTGAAAAATCGAAACATCGAAAAATTGAAACATCAGAATTTCGATAAAACGAGAAAATGACACATCAAAAAATTCTAAAAATGGAAAAATTGAAATATCGAAATCCGAAAAGTCGAAAAATCCCAAAAAAGAAAAAATTCCCAAAATTGAATTGTTGAAAAATTGAGAAATCTAAAAATCGAAAAATCAGAAAGCCAAAGATTTGAAGTTGTGAAAATTTCAAGACTGAAATGACGAAAAATTGAAAAATCAAAAGTTAAAAATCTAACTTCGAAAAATTGAAAATTCAGAAAATCGAAAAGCTGAAAAGTCGAAAAACCGAATAACCGAAAAATCGAAACATCGAAAAATTAGAAATTAAAACATCAGATCAAGAAAATGAAAAGTCGAGAAGTCGAAAAATCGAAAAATTGACACATCAAAATAGCCCAAAACTGAAAAATTAAAAATTGGAAAATTAAAAAAATTTAGATTTAAAAAATTGCAGCTCGAAAAATCGAGAAACTGAACATTCGAAAGATCTCTATAAATTGAGGAATGAAAAAATTGAGAAATTGAAAAACAGAAAAATCTAAAAATTTAAAAACTCAAAAAGTTCAAAAATCGAAAAACCGAGAAAACGAAAAATCGTGACATCGAAAAATTGAAAAACTGAAATATCAGATCAAGAAAATGAAAAATCGAGAAGTCGAAAAATTGAAAAATTGAAACATTTAAGATTCAAAAAAACTGGAAACTTGAAAAATCGGAAAACTGAACATTCGAAAGATCTCGATAAATCGAAAAAAGAAAAAACTTGAGAAATTGAAAAACTGAAAGATCTAAAAATTTAAAAACTGAAAAATGGAAAAATCGAAAATTTAAAACATTTTTAATCATCGAAAAATTGAAAAATTGAAAAATCTAAAACTTAAAGATCGAAAACCCGAAAAATTGAAACCTCGAAATACCGAGAAATCGAAAAATTGAAAAATCTAAAATCTAAAAATTGCAAAATTGGATAATAAAAAAAGCGAAAAGTCGAAAAATCGGAAATCGAGAAATATATAAATAACTAAAAAAATTGAAAAATTGGAAAATCGGCAAACCGAAGATTCGAAAAAGTGAAAATTTCAAGACTGAACTCACGAAAAAATTAGAAATCGAAAAATTGAAAATACGGAAAATCGAAAAGTCGAAAAACCGAAAAACTGAGAAATCAAAATAACCCAAAGCCAAAAAATTAAAAATTGGAAAATTAAAGATTTCAAATAAAAAAAAACTCGAAAAATCTAGCAACTCAGCATTCGATACATCTCGATAAATCGAGAAATGAAAAAAAATTGAGAAATCGAAATCTGAAAAATCTAAAAAATCAAAAACTGAAAAATTAAAATATCAAAAAATTTAAAAACTGGAAGATTGAAAAACCGAAAAATCAAAACCTTTTTTTTAAACATTGAATAGTTGAAAAATTGAAAAATCTCAAATTCGAAAGATCGAAAACCCGAAAAGTCGAAAATTCGAAAACTGAGAAAACGGAAAATTCATAATTAAAAAAATCGAAAAATTTAAAAATCGGAAAACTGAAGTTTCGAAAAACTGAAAATTTCAAAAAAGAAATGAAAAATTGGGAAATCGAAAAACTGAAAAATCGAAACATCGAAAAATTGGAAATTAAAACATCAGATCAAGAAAATGAAAAGTCGAGAAATCGAAAAATCGGAAAATTGACACATCAAAGTAGCCCAAAACTGAAAAATTAAAAATTGGAAAAATGAAAAATTCAAAGTAGAACAAAATCGGGAACTTAAAAAATCGAGAAATGGAACAATCGAACAGTCGAAAAGTCGAAAAATCGAATATATAGAAACGAAAAATCCATAATTAAAAAATTCGAAAAATTGAAAAATCGGAAAACTAAGTCTAAAACCAAGAAGTCGTAAAAAGATCAAGAAATCGAAACGTCAAAAAATTGAAAAAAATTTTGGAAAACAGAAATCGAAGATCTGAAAAATCGAGAAAACGAAAATGTAAAATTTTAAAAATTGAAAAACTGAAATATCAGATCAAGAAAATGAAAAATCGAGAAGCCGAAAAATCGAAAACTTGAAAAATTTAAGATTCAAAAAAATTGGAAACTTGAAAAATCCAAAAACTGAACATTCGAAATATCTCGAATCGAGAAATGAAAAAAATTGAGAAATTGAAAAACTGAAAGATCTAAAAATTTAAAAACTGAAAAATGGAAAAATCGAAAATTCAAGACATTTTTAATCATCAAAAAATTGAAAATTTGAAAAATCTAAAACTTAAAGATCGAAAACCCGAAAAATCGAGAAATCGAAGTACCGATCAATCGAAAAATTGAAAAATCTAAAATCTAAGAATTGCCAAATTGGATAATAAAAAAAGCGAAAAGTCGGAAAATCGAAAACCGAGAAATCGAAATATCCATAACTAAAAAAATCGAAAAATTGGAAAATCGGCAAACCGAAGATTCGAAAAAGTGAAAATTTCAAGACTAAACTCACGAAAAAATGGGAAATCGAAAAATTAAAAAATAGAACATCGAAAAATTGAAAATTCGGAAAATCGAAAAGTCGAAAAACCCAAAAACTGTGAAATCAAAATAACCCAAAGCCAAAAAAAAATTGAAATCGGAAAATTCATAATTAAAAAATCGAAAAATTGAAAAATCGGAACACTGAAGTTTCGAAAAACTGAAATGACGAAAAATTGGGAAATCGAAAAACTGAAAAATCGAATATCGAAAAATTGAAAATTTGGAAAATCGAAACATTGAAAAGTCCAAAAACCGAAAAACCGAAAAATCCAAACATCGAAAACTCGAGAAGTCAAAATAGGCCAAAACCGAAAAGTTAAAAATTGAAAAATTAAAAAAATTTAACACAAAAAATTCAAAAATCGAGAAACTAAACATTCGAAAAATTGAAACATCAAAATATCGATAAACGGAGAAATAAAAAAATTGAAAAATCGAAAAACTAAAAAATCTAAAAATTTAAAAACTGAGGAATTTAAAAATCGAAGAATCAAGAATCAAGAATTTAAAAATTGAGAAATTGAAAAACCGAAAAATCCTAAAACCGAGAAATGGAAAAATTGGAAAATCGGGAATCAAAACATCAACAAACTGAAAAATTTCAAAAATTAAAAATCAGAAATGTCGTAGATGTGAAAATCGGGTAATCGAATAATGTATAATTTTAAAAATTACAACATTAAAATAAAGCAAAATTAAAGAATCCGAAGACTGAAAACTCGAAAAATTGAAAAATAAAAAATCTTAAATTCAAAAATCGAAAAAGTGAAAATCCGGAAATACAAAAATCGAAAAGTTGAAAAATCGAGAAGTTGAAAATCGAAAAAAAATTAAAGAATCGAAAAATTAAAAAACCCTAAACTACAACACCGAAAAATAGAGAAGTTGAAAAAAAAAATCTAAAACTCGAAGTCATAAAATATAAAATTTAAAAAATTGAAAAATCAACACCTGAAAAATTGAAAAACTGAAAACTCGAAAAACTGAGCAATCAAAAAAATCGATTAATCGAGAAATTCACAAAGAGAAAAATCGAAAGTCGAAAAATTGAGGAATCAAAAAATTGAAAAATTATATCGAAAAATTGAGAAATCGAGAAATCAAAATAGTGAAAATCGAGAAATCGTGAAGTGGGAAAATCAGAAAATCGGAAAGTCGAAACGTTGAAAATTCGAGAAATCGAAGTTGCCATTTTTCGATTTTCTGATTTTCTCACTTCTCGATTTTCACTATTTCGATTTTTTTTCAGGTTTTACATTTTCCAATTTTATAATTCAAATTTTCGATTTTTCAACTTTTTACTTTCTCAAATCGATTAATCAGAAACTGAGAAAATTAAAAATCGAAAATTTAGGAACGTGAAAACTGGAAAATTGAAAAAGCGAGAAAGCTAGGAATGAAAAAATCAGGAAATAGAAAATTTGAAGAATCGAGCAACTGAAAAATCAAAGAATTGAAAAATCTCAAAACAAAAATCGAAGTCGAGAAATAGAAAAATAAAAAATTCAGAAGCGTGAATTGAAGAATCGAAAAATTGAAAAATCCCAAAACTGACATATCGAAACATTGAAAAACCGAAGAAAAACTGAAGAATCAAAAAATTTAAAAAACCCAAAACTGAAATATCAAAAAATTGAGTAATTGAAAAATTGAAAAATCAAAAAATCGGGAAGTGTAAAAATCTAAATCGAAAAATCGAAAATTTAAAAGACTATAAAATTCGAAAATCAAAAACCTGAAAAAACTAAATTCGCAAGTCCAGAAATCGAAACAGTGAAAAGCGAAAAATCGAGAAGTGGGAAAATCGGAAAATCGAGACTTCCAAACGCCGAGCAATCAAGAAATCGAAGGTTGAAAAATAAAAAATTCAAAGAATTGAGAAATTGAAGAATCGAAAAATTGAAAAACCTCAAGACCAAAATACCGAAAATTCGACTAATCGAAAAATTTAAAATCGGGAAAATCAAAAACTGAGCAATTGAGAAATTGGAAAATCGAAAAATGAAAAATAAAAAAACTAAAAAATCCAAAAACTGTCGGAAGTTGAAAAATCGGCAAGTCAAAAAACCAAAAATTCGAAAATTCGAAAAATTGAGACATTGAAAAATTTTTATATCTTGAATTTTAATACTTTTTCCAAAAATGCCATATCTGGGATAAAAGTTCAACACGGATTCATAAAGCCTAAGTTCAGGCCTATGTTACATCATATTCTGAACATTCATGTAAAATTTAACAACAATCTGTCTGGTAGATCTATTTCTTCATACTCTGGGGATCATGAAACGTCGAGAAAACGTGAAAGTATCCAGGTAAACCGCTAGACTCAATTACAACACAGTACCTCCTTAGCTGACTCCCCGTAAGCAATAATCCACGAACCACAAAACCGCCCAAAATTACACCCAAACATCTCCACGGATTTTTAATTTAAGTAAAGAGGGGCGGCGGGATAATGAAGGTTCGAGAGAGAGACGGCGGTTCGAGAGTTCTGTATTTTACTTAATTACAGTTTGGTTTAATCCTCCGGGCTACAAAGACATGAATTATTAGATTAGAAGCAGGGAAATTGTAGCGAATGCTTCAAAGGATACATTCTGTTTGTATCTTTAAGTGCGATAAGGTTCCACAATGGGCCGTGAAAGGATTCGGAATTCGGAGTTGAGACAGTGGGAATTTTTTGCTCTATTTGCGCTTATTAAACGCGAGTTCGGCGATACCGACGCCCAGACATGGGCTGAATCCTGCAAATGTCTAGGGATCGTAACAAAATTGCGCCGACAATTAAATTTAAGTGCTAGTGACAGTCCGCTGACAAAAACGCGAGCCATTTAATTATGTAACGGTTTTTCGGATTACGTTATAATTTTGTTTCGCTTAAAGCCGAAACGACATAAATAAAATATACAGCCACATTAGAGCCAGACTCGACACATTACGACATTTAAATACTCATTCCTGCGAGAAAAGCGCGTCCTTTTTGCTCGTTCGACTTTTTTGATAACGGTAATCGCACCTTGTTAGCCCTGACAGACACCTGATAATCGCGTTTTTTCAAGCCCTCTATCACTGGATAAAATTAAGCGTAAATATTGACACGTCTGGCCACCGAAAACGCGGCCACTCGAGATAATTCACTCTCCGAAAAATTTCCTACATCACGTTAATGAATGAACATGTTCCGAAACTACTGTCAAATCCGGCTTTTTTATCAATGAGTTTCTTTGTTCCGATATACTTTCACACAATAAATTTAATTTCGGCCACTTTTGCCCCAAACTCGATCTAAATGGAAATTCGCTCATTGTTGTTTCGTAAACACGAATGCGGCTGCTCTTGATCGACTGTCGTGTTTTCTTTTTTGTCCACAGGGTCAAGCTCGTGTTTTCACGCTCGATTTTCCCGACGATCATAAAACCCGCGTTATCTAATGTCGCAGAATTGAATTGGAATTTGCGGATGGGGTGCATTTAAAAATCGGAAAAGTGGAAGGAAACTACTGTGTTAGAGATAATGGATAATCGGCCTTTATTATTATTATTTCTTTATTGCTCAATTATGTAAAATAAAAAAAAACATCGAAAAATTGAAAATCGAAAAATCCAAAAGCCAAAAGGTCGAGAAATCAAAATAGCCCAAAGCCAAAAAATTAAATATTGGAAAATTGAAAAATCAAACAATTGGAAACTCGAAACCCAATGATTTGAAAAAGTGAAAATTTCAAGACTAAAATCACGAAAAATTGTGAAATCGAAAAATTAAAAATCGAATATGGAAAAATTGAAAATCGGAAAATCCAAAAGCCAAAAAGTCGAAAAACCGAAAAACGTGGAAATCGAAACATCGAAAAATCGAAGAATTGAGAAATCAAAATAGCCCAAAACCAAAAAATTTAAATTTGGAAAATTGAGAAATCAAAAAATTGGAAACTCGAAAAATCGACAAACAGAACATTCGAAGGATCTCGGTAAATCGAGAAATGAAAAAATTGAGAAACTGAAAAACTGAAAAATCTAAAAATGTATAAACTGAGAAATTGAAAAATCGAAAAATCAAGACTTTTTAAACATTGAAAGATCAAAATTTTAAAATCGAAAACTCGAAAAGTCGAATAATCGTTATAGAAACACCGAGAAATTGAAAAAAAATCGAAAAATTGAAAATCGGAAACCCCAAGATTTGAAAAAGTGAATATTTCAAGACTAAAATCACGAAAAATTGTGAAATCGAAAAATTTCAAGTCGGAAAATCCAAAAGCCACAAAGTCGAAAAACCGAAAAACCTAGAAATCGATACATCGAAAACTCGAAAAATTGAGAAATCAAAATAGCCCAAAGATAAAAAATTAAAAATTGAAAAATTGAAAAATCACAAAATTGGAAACTCGAAAAACGACAAACTGAACATTCGAAGGATCTCGGTAAATCGAGAAATGAAAAAATTGAGAAACTGAAAAACTGAAAAATCTAAAAATTTATAAACTGAAAAATTGAAAAATCGAAAAATCAAAACCTTTTAAACATTGAAAAATCTAAAATTTTAAGATCGAAAACACGAAAACTCGAAAAATCGAAATACTGAGAAATCGAAAAATCCATAATTGAATAAATCGGAAAATTGAAAATCGGAAACCCGAAGATTTGAAAAAGTGAAAATTTCAAGACTAAAATCACGAAAAATTGTGAAATCGAAAAATCAAAAATCGAACATCGAAAAATCGAAAATTCGGAAAATCCAAAAGCCAAAAAGTCGAAAAACCGAAAAACCTAGAAATCGAAATATCGAAAAATCGAAAAATTTAGAAATCAAAATAGTCCAAAGCCAAAAAATTAAGAATTGGAAAATTGAAAAATCAAAAAATTGGAAACTCGAAAAACGACAAACTCAACATTCGAATGATCTCTGTAAATCGAGAAATGAAAAAATTGAGAAACTGAAAAACTAAAAAATCTACAAATTTATAAACTGAAAAATTCAAAAATCCAAAAATCAAGACTTTTTAAACATTGAAAAATCTAAAATTTTAAGATCGAAAACTCGAAAAGTCGAAAAATCGAAATACCGAGAAATCGAAAAATCCATAATTGAAAAAATCGAAAAATTGAAAATCGGGAACTCGAAGATATGAAAAAGTGAAAATTTCAAGACTAAAATCACGAAAAATTGTGAAATCGAAAAATTAAAAATCGAACATCGAAAAATTGAAAATCGGAAAATCCAAAAGCCAAAAAGTCGAAAAACCGAAAAACGTAGAAATCGAAACATCCAAAAATTGAAAAATTGAAAAATCAAAATAGCCCAAAGCCAAAAAATTAAGAATTGCAAAATTGAAAAATCAAAAAATTGGAAACTCGAAAAATCGACAAACTGAACATTAGAAGGATCTTGGTAAATCGAGAAATTAAAAAATTGAGAAATTGAAAAACTGGAAAATCCTAAAATTTATAAACTGAAAAATTGAAAAACGAAAAATCAAGACTTTTTAAACATTGAAAAATCAAAATTTTAAGATCGAAAACTCGAAAAGTCGAAATACCGAGAAATCGAAAAATCCATAATTGAAAAAATCGAAAAATTGGAAATCGGAAACCCGAAGATTTGAAAAAGTGAAAATTTCAAGACTAAAATCACGAAAAATTGTGAAATCGAAAAATTAAAAATCGAACATCGAAAAATTCAAAATCGGATAATCCAAAAGCCAAAAAGTCAAAAAACCGAAAAACGTTGAAATCGAAACATCGGAAAATTGAAAAATTGAAAAATCAAAATAGCCCAAAGCCAAAAAATTAAAAATTGGAAAATTGAAAAATCAAAAAATTGGAAAAGTCGAGAAGTCCAAAAATCGAAAAATTGGGAAATCAAAAGAGCCTAAAACCGAAAATTTAAAAATTGAAAAATTTTTAATTCAAACACTTGAAAACCCAAAATCATGAAACTGAGCACTGGAAAAATTGAAACATCGAAATCTGATAAATCGAGAAATGAAAAAATTAAAAAACGAAAAACTGGACAATCTAAAAATTAAAAACTGAAAAATCTTAAATCCAGAAGTTGAAAAATCAGAACATCGGAAATCGAGAAATCAAAAGAATTGAAAAATTTCAAAATTCAAAAATTCAAAAAATTGGAACACAGAAATATCGAAGTTGTAAAAATTGCAGCATTAAAATAAAGCAAAATTAAAGAATCGCAAGATTGAAAACTCGGAAAATTGAAAAATAAAAAATCTAAAATTCACAAACCGAAAAATTCAAAAATCGAAAAAGTGAAAAGTTTCGAAAAAATGAAAAAACCCAAACTACAACACCGAAAAATAGAGAAGTTGAAAAATTGAAAAATCAAGAAATAGAAAAGTCTAAAACTCGAAGTTAAAAAATATAAAATTTAAAAAATCGAAAAATTGAAAAATCAAAACTTGGAAATCCAAACATTGAATTTAAAAATCGAAAGGTCGAAAAACTGAAGAATCAAAAAATTGAAAAGACCCAAAACTGAAATATCGAAAAATTGAGAAATCGAGGAATCGAGAAGTGGGAAAATCAGAAAATCAAAAAGTCGAAACGTTGAATAATCGAGAAATCGAGAAATTGAATTTTTCGAAGTTTCCGCTTTTCGATTTTCTGATTTTCCCACTTCCCGATTTTCACTATTCGATTTCTGGATTTCTCAATCTCTCTATTTTTCGATTTTTTAGGTTTTAGACTTTCCAATTTTATAATTCAAATTTTCAATTTTTCGACTAGGATTTTTACAGTTTTCGAATTCTTGATTTTCAACTTTTTACGTTCTCAAATCGATTAATCAGAAATTGAGAAAATTAAAAATCTAAAATTTAAGAACGTGAAAACTGGAAAATTGAAAAACCGAGAAAGCTAAGAATGAAAAAATCAGAAAATAGAAAATTTAAAGAATCGAGAAACTGAAAAATCAAAAAATTGAAAAATCTCAAAGCAAAAATATCGAGAAATTGAGTGATCGAAAAACTGAAAATCGCAATTCAGAAGTCGAGAAATCGAAATAGTGAAAAGCGAAAAATCGAAAGCTGAAAAAAAAATCGATTAATCGAGAAATTGAGAAATAGAAAAATAGAAAATTTAGAAGCGTGAAAACTGGAAAATCTTAAATAAAAAAATTCGAAAAATTGGAACAGAGAAATATCAAAGATGTGAAAAATCGAGAAATCAAAAAATGTAAAATTTTAAAAATTGAAAAATTAAAATATAGAACATTTGAAGACTCGAAAAATTAAAAAATCCAGAAATCGAAAAACTGAAGAACCTAATATTTTAAGATCGAAAACTCGAAAAGTCGTAAAATCGAAATACCGAGAAATCGAAAAACCCATAATTGAAAAAAATCGAAAAATTGAAAATCGGAAAACCGAAGATTTGAAAAAGTGAAAATTTCAAGACTGAAATGACGAAAAATTGTGAAATCGAAAAATTGAAAATCGGAAAATCCAAAAGCCAAAAAGTCGAAAAACCGAAAAACGTAGAAATCGAAACATCGAAAAATCGAAAAATTGAGAAATCAAAATAGCCCAAAGCCAAAAAATTAAAAATTGGAAAATTGAAAAATCAAAAAATTGAAAACTCGAAAAGCGACAAACTGAACATTCAAAGGATCTCGGTAAATCGAGAAATGAAAAAATTGAGAAACTTAAAAACTGAAAAATCTAAAAATTTATAAACTGAAAAATCGAAAAATCAAGACTTTTTAAACATTGAAATATCAAAAATTTTAAGATTGAAAACTCGAAAAGTCGAAAAATCGAAATACCGAGAAATCGGAAAATCCATAATTGAAAAAATCGAAAAATTGAAAATCGGACCCGAAGATTTGAAAAAATGAAAATTTCAAGACTAAAATCACGAAAAATTGTGAAATCGAAAAATTAAAAATCGAACATCGAAAAATTGAAAATCGGAAAATCCAAAAGCCAAAAAGTCGAAAAAATGAAAAACGTAGAAATCGAAGCATCGAAAAATCGAAAAATTAAGAAATCAAAATAGCCCAAAGCCAAAAAATTAAAAATTGGAAAATTGAAAAATCAAAAAATTGGAAACTCGAAAAACGACAAACTGGACATTCGAAGGATCTCTGTAAATCGAGAAATGAAAAAATTGAGAAACTGAAAAACTGAAAAATCTAAAAATTTATGAACTCAAAAATTGAAAAATCGAAAAATCAAGACTTTTAAAAATTGAAAAATCTAAAATTTTAAGATCGAAAACTCGAAAAGTCGAAAAATCGAAATACCGAGAAATCGAAGAATCCATAATTGAAAAAATCGAAAAATTGAAAATCAGAAACCCAAAGATTTGAAAAAGTGAAAATTTCAATACTAAAATCACGAAAAATTGTGAAATCGAAAAATTAAAAATCGAACATCGAGAAATTGAAAATCGGAAAATCCAAAAGCCAAAAAGTCGAAAAACCGAAAAACCTGGAAATCAAAACATTGAAAAATCGAAAAATTGAGAAATCAAAATAGTCCAAAGCCAAAAAATTAAAAATTGGAGAATTGAAAAATCAAAAAATTGGAAACTCGATTAACGACAAACTTAACATTCGAAGGATCTCGTTAAATCGAGAAATGAAAAAATTGAGAAACTGAAAAACTGAAAAATCTAATACTTATAAACTGAAAAATTGAAAAATCGAAAAATCAAGACTTTTTAAACATTGAAAAATCTAAAATTTTAAGATCGAAAACTCGAAAAGTTGAAAAATCGAAATACCGAGAAATCGAAAAATCCATAATTGAAAAAATCGAAAAATTGAAAATCGGAAAATCCAAAACCAAAAAGTAGAAAAACCGAAAAACGTAGAAATCGAAACATCGAAAAATCGAAAAATTGAGAAATCAAAGTAGCCCAAATTAAAAATTGGAAAATTCAAAAATCAAAAAATTGGAAACTCGAAAAATCGACAAACTGAACATTCGAAGGATAACCGTAAATCGAGAAATGAAAAAATTGTGAAACTGAAAAATTGAAAAATCAAAAAATTTATAAACTGAAAAATTGAAAAATCGAAAAATCAAGGGTTTTTAAAGATTGAAAAATCTAAAATTTTAAGATCGAAAACTCGAAAAGTCGAAAAATCGAAATACCGAGAAATCGAGAAACCATTATTGAAAAAATCGAAAAATTGAAAATCGGAATCCCGAAGATTTGGAAAAGTGAAAATTTCAAGACTAAAGTCACGAAAAATTGTGAAATCGAAAAATTAAAAATCGAACATCGAAAAATTGAAAATCGGAAAATCCAAAAGCCAAAAAGTCGAAAAACCGAAAAACCTAGATATCGAAGCATTGAAAAATCGAAAAATTGGGAAATCAAAATAGTCCAAACCCAAAAAATTAAAAATTGGAAAATTTAAAAAATCCAAAAATTGGAAACTCGAAAAATGACAAATTGAACATTCGAAGGATCTCTGTAAATCGAGAAATGAAAAAAATGAGAAACTGAAAAACTGAAAAATCTAAAAATTTATAAACTGAAAAATCGAAAAATCGAAAAATGAAGACTCTTTAAACATTGAAAAATCTAAAATTTTAAGATCGAAAACTCGAAAAGTCTAAAACTCGAAATACCGAGATATCGAAAGATACATAATTGAAAAACTCGAAAAATTGTGAATCGGAAACCCGAAGATTTGAAAAAGTGAAAATTTCAAGACTAAAATCACGAAAAATTGTGAAGTCAAGAAATTAAAAATCGAACATTGAAAAATTGAAAATCGGAAAATCCTAAAGCCAAAAATTCGAAAACCGAAAAACCCAGAAATCGAAACATCGAAAAATCGAAAAATTGAGAAATCAAAATAGCCCAAAGCCAAAAAATTAAAAATTGGAAAATTGAAAAATCAAAAAATTGGAAACTCGAAAAATCGACAAACTGAACACTGGAAGGATCTCGGTAAATCGAAAAATGAAAAAATTGAGAAACTGAAAAACTGAAAAATCTAAAAATTTATAAACTGAAAAATTGAAAAATCGAAAAATCAAGACTTTTTAAACTTTGAAAAATCTAAAATTTTATGATCGAAAACTCGAAAAGTCGAAAAATCGAAATACCGAAAAATCGAAAAATCCATAATTGAAAAAATCGAAAAATTGAAAATCGGAAACCCAAAGATTTGAAAAAGTGAAAATTTCAAGACTAAAATCACGAAAAATTGTGAAATCGAAAAATTAATAATCGAACATCGAAAAATTGACGATCGGAAAATCCAAAAGCCAAAAAGTCGAAAAACCGAAAAACGTAGAAATCGAAACATCGAAAAATCGAAAAATTGAAAAATCAAAAAATTGGAAACTCGAAAAATCGACAAACTGAACATTCGAAGGATCTCGTTAAATCGAGAAATGAAAAAATTGAGAAACTGAAAATCTGAAAAATCTAAAAATTTAAAAACTGAAAAATTGAAAAATCGAAAAATCAAGACTTTTTAAACATTGAAAAATCTAAAATTTTAAGATCGAAAATTCGAAAAGTCGAAAAATCGAAATACCGAGAAATCGAAAAATTCATATTTGAAAAAATCGAAAAATTGAAAATCGGAAACCCGAAGATTTGAAAGGTGAAAATTTCAAGACTAAAATCACGAAAAATTGTGAAATCGAAAAATTAGAAATCGAGCATCGAAAAATTGAAAATCGGAAAATCCAAAAGCCAAAACGTCGAAAAACCGAAAAACCTAGAAATCGAAATATCGAAAAATTGAGAAATCAAAATAGTCCAAAGCCAAAAAATTAAAAATTGGAAAATTGAAAAATCAAAAAATTGGAAAGTCGAAAAATCGACAAACTGAACATTCGAAGGATCTCTGTAAATCGAGAAATGAAAAAATTGAGAAACTGAAAAACTGAAAAATCTAAAAATTTATAAACTGAAAAATTGAAAAATCGAAAAATCAAGACTTTTTAAACATTGAAAAATCTAAAATTTTAAGATCGAAAACTCGAAAAGTCGAAAAATCGAAATACCGAGAAATCGAAAAATCCGTAATTGAAAAAATCGAAAAATTGAAAATCGGAAACCCGAAGATTGAAAAAGTGAAAATTTCAAGACTAAAATCACGAACAATTGTGAAATCGAAAAATTAAAAATCGAACTTCGAAAAATTGAAAATCGGAAAATCCAAAAGCCAGAAAGTCGAAAAACCGAAAAACGTAGAAATCGAAACATCGAAAAATCGAAAAACTGAGAAATCAAGATAACCCTAAGCCAAAAAATTAAAAATTGGAAAATTGAAAAATCAAAAAATTCGAAACTCGAAAAACGACAAACTGGACATTCGAAGGATCTCTGTAAATCGAGAAATGAAAAAATTGAGAAACTGAAAAACTGAAAAATCTAAAAATTTATGAACTGAAAAATTGAAAAATCGAAAAATCAAGACATTTTAAACATTGAAAAATCTAAAATTTTAAGATTGAAAACTTGAAAAATCGAAAAATCGAAATACCGAGAAATCGAAAAATCCATAATTGAAAAACTCGAAAAATTGAAAATCGGAAACCCGAAGATTTGAAAAAGTGAAAATTGCAAGGCTAAAATCACGAAAAATTGTGAAATCGAAACATTAAAAATTGAAAATCGCAAAATCCAAAACCCAAAAAGTCGAAAAACAGAAAAACCTAGAAATCGAAACATCGAAAAATCGAAAAATTGAGAAATCAAAATAGCCCAAAGCCAAAAAATTAAAAATTGGAAAATTGAAAAATCAAAAAATTGGAAAAGTCGAGAAGTCCAAAAGTCGAAAAATTGGGAAATCAAAAGAGCTTAAAACCGAAAATTTAAAAATTGAAAAATTTTTAATTCAAACACTTAAAAACCCAAAATCATGAAACTGAGCACTGGAAAAATTGAAACATCGAAATTTGATAAATCGAGAAATGAAAAAATTAAAAAACGAAACACTGGAAAAATTAAAAACTGAAAAATTAGAAAATGGAAAAATCGAGAATCTAAAAAATCGAAAAATTGAAAAACTGAAAAATCTTAAATCCAGAAGTTGAAAAATCAAAAGATCGGAAATCGAGAAATCAAAAGAATTGACAAATTTCAAAATTCTAAAATTCAAAAAATTGTTACACAGAAATATCGAAGATGTAAAAATTGCAACATTAAAATAAAGCAAAATTAAAGAATCGCAAGATTGAAAACTCGAAAAATTGAAAGATAAAAAATCTAAAATTCACAAACCGAAAAATTCAAAAATCGAAAAAGTGAAAATCGAGAAATACAAAAATCGAAAAGTCAAAAAATCCAAAAAAATTAAAGTTTGGAAAAAATAAAAAAACCCAAACTACAACACCGAAAAATAGAGAAGTTGAAAAATTGAAAAATCAAGAAATAGAAAAGTCTAAAACTCGAAGTTAAAAAATATAAAATTTAAAAAATCGAAAAATTGAAAAATCAAAACTTGGAAATCGAAACATTGAATTTAAAAATCGAAAGGTCGAAAAACTGAAGAATCAAAAAATTGAAAAGACCCAAAACTGAAATATCGAAAAATTGAGAAATCGAGGAATCGAGAAGTGGGAAAATCAGAAAATCAAAAAGTCGAAACGTTGAATAATCGATAAATCGAGAAATTGAATTTTTCGAAGTTTCCACTTTTCGATTTTCTGATTTTCCCACTTCTCGATTTTCGCTATTCGATTTCTGGATTTCTCAATCTCTCTATTTTTCGATTTTTCAGGTTTTAGATTTTCCAATTTTATAATTCAAATTTTCAATTTTTCGACTTGGATTATTACACTTTTCGAATTCTTGATTTTTCAACTTTTTACGTTCTCAAATGGATTAATCAGAAAATAAGAAAATTAAAAATCTAAAATTTAGGAACGTGAAACCTGGAAAATTGAAAAACCGAGAAAGCTAAGAATGAAAAAATCAGAAAATTGAAAATTTGAAGAATCGAGAAACTGAAAAATCAAAAAATTGAAAAATCTCAAAGCAAAAATATCGAGAAATTGAGTAATCGAAAAACTGAAAATTGCAATTCAGAAGTCGAGAAATCGAAATAGTGAAAAGCGAAAAATCGAAAGCTGAAAAAAAAATCGATTAATCGAGAAATTGAGAAATAGAAAAATAGAAAATTTAGAAGCGTGAAAACTGGAAAATCTTAAATCAAAAAATTCGAAAAATTGTAAAACAGAAATATCGAAGATGTGAAAAATCGGGAAATCAAAAAATGTAAAATTTTAAAAATTGAAAAATTAAAATATAGAACATTGGAAGACTCGAAAAATTAAAAAATCCAGAAATCGAAAAACTGAAGAACCTAAAATTTTAAGATCGAAAACTCGAAAAGTCGTAAAATCGAAATACCGAGAAATCGAAAAATCCATAATTGAAAAATATCGAAAAATTGAAAATCGGAAACCCGAAGATTTGAAAAAGTGAAAATTTCAAGAATAAAATCACGAAAAATTGTGAAATCGAAAAATTAATAATCGAACATCGAAAAATTGAAAATCGGAAAATCCAAAGGCCGAAAAACCTAGAAATCGAAACATCGAAAAATCGAAAAATTGAGAAATGAAGATAAACTAAAGCCAAAGAATTAAAAATTGGAAAATTGAAAAATCAAAAAATTGTAAACTCGAAAAATCGACAAACTGAACATTCGAAGGATCTCAGTAAATCGAGAAATGAAAAAATTGAGAAATTGAAAAACTGAAAAATCTAAAAATTTATCAACTGAAAAATTGAAAAATCGAAAAATCAAGACATTTTAAACATTGAAAACTCTAAAATTTTAATATCGAAAACTGGAAAAGTGGAAAAATCGAAATACCGAGAAATCGAAAAATCCGTAAATGAAAAAATTGAAAAATTGAAAAAGTGAAAATTTCAAGACTAAAATCACGAAAAATTGTGAAATCGAAAAATTAAAAATCGAACATCGAAAAGTTGAAAATCGGAAAATCCAAAAGCCAAAAAGTCGACAAACCGAAAAACCTAGAAATCGAAAAATTGAGAAATCAAAATAGCCCAAAGCCAAAAAATTAAAATTGCAAAATTGAAAAATCAAAAAATTGGAAACTCGAAAAACGACAAACTGATCATTCGAAGGATCTCGGTAAATCCAGAAATGAAAAAATCGAGAAACTGAAAAACTGAAAAATATAAATTTATATTCTGAAAAATTGAAAAATTTTAAGTATTCATATCAGGCAACATCAAAGACCTTGGCACAATTTTTGATTCGCAATTCTATTGTATTCGGAAAATATTTTGTGAAGAAAATCAGGAAAAACCTGACGGTTCCGAATTACAGCCAAGTGAAAACGGATTACAGACAAAGATTTTTTAAATCTGCCGTGTTTTCACCTACGAACTTCCTTACGAGCCCGCCGCACTAGCATCAATTTTGCCGTCAGCTCTCATTCTAAAAATAACGAAATTAAACAAAATCGATGGACTCGACTACACCCAGAAGACCCCATCTCACCGATAAATCAGCTAACTTGTGGCGGTTTGGCGTTTAGCCCAACTGCTTCGCATTTTCGTTCCACTACGACTCAAAGTCCCCGATAAGTCGCAACTTTCACTACTCTTCCCTTCATTTAAAAATTTATTATCCCGAATTTGAATGCCCAATTACCCGGCCTTCGCCCATTCAACGCTCACAATGCGAATTACTTGCGCAATTAAATGAAGATGCTAAATCTGCCGTCTGTAACATTAATCCTTTTGTGTCGGAACGTACAGCGAAGAGAGGTTTTGATAAGTTCGAATGCTTAATAGCGAACAATAACAACCCAAAGTCGGCCGGGTTTGCCGCCATCGATCCATAAAGGGAGAGTTTTCCAAAGGAAATTGACTTCCTGGCGACTCCGCCGATGTACACAAAAGTCCGTGCAAGCACGCCGCTCTGTGTTAACAACGGACAAGAATTTAACCTGTTGAAACGGCAGGGCGGCGCGACCCCGATTCCGGCAACACACAGTACATAAATGGGCTCATTGTCGCAGTTTTTCGACGAGCGAAGGGGCTTCCGGCTTGCGACAGCGAATACGGGTCTAATTTTAGAAACTAATAACTTTTTGGTGACAGGGCTGAAAGGTCGTTCATAAACGCCGGGAATCAAGAGGGACGCGTGGCCCCTTGCAGCACCCCGGAGGCAGCATTTGGCAACTGACAACTGAAAAATTAAATTCCGGCAACACCAATAAAAAAAATGATGGAAAGTTGTTTCGACAGAACTTCCCTCGCTTCTGAAATACAGCCCAACAAATACTATTTCACCGGAAAATTATTCAATTGGATTTTGAGGAATTTTACTTTTTCGTGATAACCTCTATGGAGTAAAAACGAGAAGGTTTCACATTCTTAAAAAATACATTTGGGGCCTCCGAGAAGGTTTTACATTAAAAAAAAGACAATTAAGACCCCCGGGAAGGTTTCACATTCTTAAAAAAGACATTTCGTCGCCTGAGAACTTGTTTGATCTACAGACCAGAGCGTGCTCAGGCAAATGTCGACCCTAAGGGTTCAGAATTTCTGCGGGATATACATGCAACTATTTTTTTGTTCAATTAACTAAGAATTACTTCTTTAAATTTTGTAGCAAAACGTCCTAAATTAGCAAGACTAGTGGAACAGTAATCATGCAACAGATTTTTTTGGGAAAGTGCAGTTATTTTAATGAAAGAATCTGAAAGAATATGAAGGAATCTAAGAAAGTCTGGAAGGATCTGGGAACATCTGAAGGAATTTAGGAGAATCTGAAAGAACCTGAAAGAAATTCGGAGAGATCCGGAGGCATTGGAAGGTTTCTGGATGAATTTGGGGGAATGTCGAAGAATCTCGAGAATCTAGAAAAATCTAGAGAAAACTAGAAGAATTTAAAAGATTCTAGAAGAATCTATAAGAATTTAAAAGAATCTAGAAGAATCTAGAAGAATCTTGAAGAATCTATGAAATATATCATTCTGGAAGAAGTGAAGGAATCCATAAGAAGCTGAATGAACCTGAGAGAACTAGATGAAAAGAAATTGAAATAATCTGAGAGAATTTGGAATAATCTACAAGAATCTAGAAAAAAAAAAAACGTGAAAAAATTTGAAGGAGTCTGAGTGAACCTGAAGGAATCTGAGGAAATCTGAGAGAATCTGAGGGAATTTGAGAGAATTTGAGAGAATCTGAGAGAATCAGAGTCCGAAAGAATCTGAGAAAATCTGAAAGAATCTGAGAGAATCTAAGAGAATCTGAGAGAATCTGGGAGAATCTGAGAGAATTTGAATAAAGAATCGGGAAAAATTTGCAAGGATCTGCAAGGATTTGGAAAGGACCTGGGACCATCTGAACGAAGATGATAATTATGAGGGAGTCTGGAAGAATCTGAGGGAATCCGAGGGAATCCGAGGGAAGCTGAATGAATATGGGAGAACTTGAGAAATTCGAAAAAATCTGAAGGAATTCACAATAAAATCTGAAAATATCTGAAAGAATCTGAGAGAATGTGAAAGAATGTGATTGAGTCTGATGGAGTCTGAGGGAATCTAAGGGAATCTGAGAGGAGCTGAGAAAATCTGAATAAAAAATCCGAAAGAACCTGCTAGAATCGGAAAAAGCGGAAATAATCAAAAGGAATCGAAAGGAATCTGAGAAAATCTAGAATCATCTATATGAATCTAGAAGAAAACTGGAAGAATCTGAGAGATTCTGTGAGAATCAGAAGATATCTGTAAGAACATTTGAGAATCTGAGATAATCTAGAAAAATCTAGAAGAATTTAGAGTAAACAGGAAGAATCAAGAAGAGTTTTCAGGGATCTGAAAGAAACTAAAACGATCTGTACTTTTTTTGGATCTGAAATAATCTGAAAGGCGAATCTGAGTTAATCCGAAAAAATCTGAAGGAATCTGAGAGAATCTGAAAGAATCTGCAGAAATCTAAGAGAATCTGTTAGAATCTGAATGACAGAATAAAAAGAATCCTTAAAATGTGAAAGTATCTGAAAGATTTGGAAGAACCTGAAACTATCTGAAAAAAGAAAAAAATTATGAAGTTCACTGAGAGATTCTGGGAGAATTCGAGAAGTTGGGAAAGAATCTGAAGAAATTCGAGACAATCTTAGGAAATCTGAGGAAATTTGAGTAATTTGAAGGAATGTGAGGAAAACTGAGAAGAATTAGAAAGAGTATGAAGAAATTTTAGAAAAACTGATAGAGTCTGGGAGAATCTGAGGGAACCTGGGAGAATCTGTGAGAATCTGATAGAAATTCGGAGACAATCCGGAGGTAATTGAAGGATTCGGAGAGAATTTGAGGAATCTATGAAAATCTGGAAGGAACTAGAAAGATCTGAAACGATATAAAAATTATGAGGATTTCTAGAAGAATGTGAGGAAATCCATAAGCTGAAGGAAGCCGGAACAAACTGGATTTGGATTTCTTTTAAGTCTGGAAGGATCTGGAAGGATATGAAACGATCTGAAAGAGCTTAGAACGTCTGAGAGAATCTGAATTAAAATGAGGTAATCTAAGAGAATTAGAAAAATCTGAAGAAATCTAGCAAAATCTGATACAATCTGAACCAATCTAAGAGAATCTGAGAAAATCTGAAAAGATCTGAAAGCAGAATGGGAGAGAAACGGAAAGAGTGGAAAAATTTTAAAAGCTCTGGAAGGATTCGGAGACACCTGAAACGATTTGAAAGGAGTTAATTATGCGAACTTGAGAAATTTTAAAGAATCTGAGAGAATCTAGAATAAAATCTGAAGTTATCTAAAAAAATCTGAGAGAATATGAAAAAATCTGAATAATTTTGATAGAATCTGAAGGAATCTGAGAGAATCTAAAAAACGCGAAGAATCTGAGAAAATGTGAAAGAATTTAGAAATAAATATAGAACAAGCTGGAAGAATCTGGAAGAATTTGCAGGGATCTGCAAAGATTTGGAAGGATACGAAACGATCTGAAAAAGCTTAGAACGTCTAGGAAAATCTGAAGTAAAATGAGAGAATCTGAAAGAATCGGAAAAAATCTAAAAGACAAAATGGGAGAGAAACGGAAAGAATCGGAAAATTTTAAAAGGATCTGGAAGGAGATAATAATTATGTCGGATTCTGGAAGAATCTAACGGAATCCGAGAGAAGCTGAAAGAATCTGAGAGAATCTAAAAAAACTCGAAGAATCTGAGAGAATGTGAAAGAATTTAGAAAAAATTTAGAACAAACTGGAAGAATCTGGAAGAGTTTGCAGGAATCTGCAAGGAACTGGAAGGATACGAAGCGATCTGAAAAAGCTTAGAACGTCTGAGAAAATCTGAAGTAAAATGAGAGAATCTGAAAAAATCGGAAAAAATCTGAAAGACAAAATGGGAGAGAAACGGAAAGAATCGGAAAAATGTGAAAGGATGTGGAAGGAGATAATAATTATGTCGGATTCTGGAAGAATCTGACGGAATCCGAGAGAAGCTGAAGGAAACTGAGAGAACGTAGAAAAACTCGAAGAATCTGAGAGAAGGTGAAAGAATTTAGAAAAAAATTAGAACAAACTGGAAGAATCTGGAAGAGTTTGCAGGAATCTGCAAAGATTTGGAAGGATACGAAACGATCTGAAAAAGCTTAGAACGTCTGAGAAAATCTGAAGTAAAATGAGAGAATCTGAAAGAATCGGAAAAAATCTGAAAAAATCGGAAAAAATCTGAAAGACAAAATGGGAGAGAAACGGAAAGAATCGAAAAAATGTGAAAGGATCTGGAAGGAGATAATAATTATGTCGGATTCTGGAAGAATCTGACGGAATCCGAGAGAAACTAAAGGAAACTGAGAGAACCTAGCAAAAATCGAAGAATCTGAGAGAAGGTGAAAAAATTTAGAAAAAAATTAGAACAAACTGGAAGAATCTGGAAGAGTTTGCAGGGATCTGCAAGGATCTGGAAGGATACGCAACGATCTGAAAAAGCTTAGAACGTCTGAGAAAATTTGAAGTAAAATGAGAGAATCTGAAAGAATCGGAAAAAATCTGAAAGACAAAATGGGAGAGAAACGGAAAGAATCGGAAAAATGTGAAAGGATCTAGAATAAGGAGATAATAATTATGTCGGATCCTGGAAGAATCTGACGGAATTTGGGAGAAGCTGAAAGAATCTGAGAGAATCTAAAAAAACTCGAAGAATCTGAGAGAATGTGAAAGAATTTAGAAAAAATTTAGAACAAGCTGGAAGAATCTGGAAGAGTTTGCAGGGATCTGCAAAGATTTGGAAGGATACGAAACGATCTGAAAAAGCTTAGAACGTCTGAGAAAATCTGAAGTAAAATGAGAGAATCTGAAAGAATCGGAAAAAATTTGAAAGACAAAATGGGAGAGAAACGGAAAGAATCGGAAAAATGTGAAAGGATCTGGAAGGAGATAATAATTATGTCGGATTCTGGAAGAATCTGACGGAATCCGAGAGAAACTAAAGGAAACTGAGAGAACCTAGCAAAACTCGAAGAATCTGAGAGAAGCTGAAAAAATTTAGAAAAAAATTAGAACAAACTGGAAGAATCTGGAAGAGTTTGCAGGGATCTGCAAGGATCTGGAAGGATACGCAACGATCTGAAAAAGCTTAGAACGTCTGAGAAAATCTGAAGCAAAATGAGAGAATCTGAAAGAATCGGAAAAAATCTGAAAGACAAAATGGGAGAGAAACTGAAAGAATCGGAAAAATGTGAAAGGATCTGGAAGGAGATAATAATTATGTCGGATTCTGGAAGAATCTGACGGAATCCGAGAGAAGCTGAAGGAAACTGAGAGAACCTAGCAAAACTCGAAGAATCTGAGAGAAGGTGAAAGAATTTAGAAAAAAATTAGAACAAACTGGAAGAATCTGGAAGAGTTTGCAGGGATTTACAAGGATCTGGGAGGATACGAAATGATCTGAAAAAGTTTAGAACGTCTGAGAGAATTTGAAGTAAAATGAGAGAATCTGAAAGGATCGGAAATCCTTTTAGAAATATGTATTGTCTCTACTTTGTATTAATTTTTATTTATTATTAGTTACGATTTTTGTAGTTATTTTCCATACATGCCTAAAAAGCTCTCAGCGACTGAAAAACTGAAAATAGAAAAGTTAAAACATTAAAATATGGAAAAATTGGAAAAACCTGAAAGTGAAAAGTTCCCAAAACTGATAATGTTGAAAAAATCGAGAAATCTAAAAATCGGAAAGTCGAAAAATTTTAAAAATCGAAAAACCAAGATGGCATAAAAAAATTGTAAAACCACAAAATCGAAGAATTGAAAAATAGAAATATTGAAGAACTGAAAACCGAAAAATCGAGAAATCGAAAAATGTGAAATTTAAAACATCGAAAATTTAAAATAAGGAAAAATTGAAAAATCGGGAAATCGAAACTCAACCTTGAAAAATTAAAATAACGAAAACTGGAAAATCGGGAAATCGAAACTCCAAAATTTAAAAAATTAAAAACTGAAAAATCGGCTAACCGAAAAATCGAACCATCGAAAAATTGGAAAATCGAAAAATCGAAAAGCCGAAAAGTAAAAAATCGAAAAATTAAAACATCGAATAATTCAAAAACTTCATCGAGAAATCTAAAAATAAGAGGATCGAGACATCGAGGAGTCCAAAAGTTGAGAAGTCGAAAAATCGAATGACTGAGAAACCGAAATCAAAAAATCGAAAAGTTAAAACTGAAAAATTGATAAATCAAGAAACTGAACAAAACATTGGAGCGTCCAAATTTCGATAAATCGAGGAATCAAAAAAATACTGAAAAGTTGAAAAATCGAGAAATCTAAAAATTGAAAAGTTGAATTATTATATTTTAAAAATCGAAAAACCAAGATGACAAAAAATTGAAAAGTAGATATATTGAAGAACTGAAAAATCGAAAAATCTAAAATTTAAAACATTGAAAAATTGAAATGTCAAAAAATTGAAAAATCGAGAAGTCCAAACATCAAAAAATACCTAAAATTTAGAAAACGAATAACTGAAAAATCGAAAAATCGATAAATTGAAACTCCAAAATTTAAAAAATTGAAAATTAAAAAATCTGATAACTGAAAAATCGAAGCATCGAAAAATTGGAAAATCGAAAAATGAAAAAGCCGAAAAGTAAAAAATCGAAAAACCGAGAAATCGAAAAATTAAAACATCGAATAATTCAAAAACTTCATCGAGAAATCCAAAAATAAAAGGATCGAGAAATCGTGGAGTCGAAAATTTGAGAAGTCGAAAAATCGAATGACTGAGAAACCGAAATCAAAAAATCGAAAAGTTAAAACTGAAAAATTGATAAATCAAGAAACTGAACAAAACATTGGAGCGTCCAAATTTCGATAAATCGAGGAATCAAAAAAATACTGAAAAGTTGAAAAATCGAGAAATCTAAAAATTGAAAAGTTGAATTATTATATTTTAAAAATCGAAAAACCAAGATGACAAAAAATTGAAAAGTAGATATATTGAAGAACTGAAAAATCGAAAAATCTAAAATTTAAAACATTGAAAAATTGAAATGTCAAAAAATTGAAAAATCGAGAAGTCCAAACATCAAAAAATACCTAAAATTTAGAAAACGAATAACTGAAAAATCGAAAAATCGATAAATTGAAACTCCAAAATTTAAAAAATTGAAAATTAAAAAATCTGATAACTGAAAAATCGAAGCATCGAAAAATTGGAAAATCGAAAAATGAAAAAGCCGAAAAGTAAAAAATCGAAAAACCGAGAAATCGAAAAATTAAAACATCGAATAATTCAAAAACTTCATCGAGAAATCCAAAAATAAAAGGATCGAGAAATCGTGGAGTCGAAAATTTGAGAAGTCGAAAAATCGAATGACTGAGAAACCGAAATCAAAAAATCGAAAAGTTAAAACTGAAAAATTGATAAATCAAGAAACTGAACAAAACATTGGAGCGTCCAAATTTCGATAAATCGAGGAATCAAAAAAATACTGAAAAGTTGAAAAATCGAGAAATCCAAAAATTGAAAAGTTGAATTATTATATTTTAAAAATCGAAAAACCAAGATGACAAAAAATTGAAAAGTAGATATATTGAAAAACTGAAAAATCGAAAAATCTAAAATTTAAAACATTGAAAAATTGAAATGTCAAAAAATTGAAAAATCGAGAAGTCCAAACATCAAAAAATACCTAAAATTTAGAAAACCAATAACTGAAAAATCGAAAAATCGATAAATTGAAACTCCAAAATTTAAAAAATTGAAAAATCGCATTACTCAAAAATCGAAAAATTGAAAAGCCGAAAAATTGAGACATCGAGAAATCGAAAAATCAAAGCTCGAAAAATAGAGGAATCGAAAAGTCGAGAAGTCGAAAAATTAAGAAACCGAAATCGGGCAAAAACGAAAAATCAAAAAGTTGAAAATTGAAAAACTGAACAATCAAAACAGAAATTTCGGAATCTCGATAAATCTAGACATCGAAAATTTGAAAAATCGAAAATTTAAAAATTCGGGAAATTGAAATATCAAAGAATTGAAAACTCGAGAAGACGGAAATTCCAGAATTTTTAAAGTTGAAAAATTAAACTACAGTAAAGTTGAAAAATTGAGAAATCGAAGTATAAAACAGTCGAAAAATTGAAAAATCTAAAATTAAAAAACGAAAAATTCAAAATTCAAAATGTACAAAATCGAGGAATCAAAATCCAGAAGACAAAAAATCGAAATACTGAAATAACTCAAAACTGAAAAATTAAAAAATAAGAAAAATTGAAGAATCCAAAAATTGAAAAATCCCAAAACTGGAAAATCCGAAAATTGAGAAGATAGAAAATTAAAAAATCGAAGCATTTTTAAAAAGAAAATTTAAAAAATCGAAAATTTAAAAATTCAAAAAATTGAAAAATTGAAATATAGAAGAATTCAAAACTCGAGAAAACGAAAATTCCAAAATTTTAAAAGTTGGAAAGTTAAAATACCGAAAAGTTGAAAATTAGAAAAATGTATAAAACGGTCGAAAAATTGAAAAATCGAAAGTTTAAAAAACGGAACACTGACAACGCGAAAAAATACCAAAAAAGCGACAAAAAGGGCAATAAGAAAACCGTCAAAAAAATCCGATAAAAAAAGGAGCAAATAACATCTGGCAAAAATCAACAAAATGAGTTCGAAAAAAGAAACTACAAAAAAAAATGCTAAGAAAGTAGCAAAAACCAACAAAATGTCGTAAAAAATGTCAAAATAAACAGAAAAAAAAGCTAAAAAAGAGATCAAGTTAGAAAAAAACGATAAAAAAGGGGAGGTCAAAGAAGAGATAAAAAACAACAAAAAACATAGACAAAAAAAAATCAAGAAACAAAAAATTTGACGAAAAAATTGCTAAGATAAGAAGAAGTCAAAAATCGAAGAATTGGAATACTGAAAAATCCCAAAGCGGAAATTGAAAAATTGAAAGAAATTCAGAAATTGCGAAATTGAAAAAGTGAAAAATTTAGAAATCGAAAAAACAAAGCAATTTCGAAAAATTGAAAACTTAATAAATCGAAAACGTCAAAATTGTAAAACATTGAAAATCGTGAAATTGAAGAGAAGACTTGAGAAATCGTCAAACTGAAACATCGGCAAATTGAGAAATCGAAAAATAAAAAAATCGAGAAACCGAAAATTTGAAGAATGAAAAAATTGAAATATTGAAAATTTGAGAAATCAAAGGACGAAAAATCCCAATATGGAGAATAAAAATTCAACGCGGTTTCATAAACCACAAGTTCAGGACTACGCTACTTTTGAGCATTTAAATAACATTAACTATTATAAAATTTGGAGATTACGTTATTTCATTGTTGGTAGCGATGACAAGACAAATTCGTCATTCGGGAACATTATATATTAAATCGTTAAGATGTTCACTTATTCGTTGTAAAGTCCGACCAGAAGGTCGGCTTATAGATCAAATCACATAGAGTCGATATTGGCCTGAGTGCGCTCTGGTCTGTAGATCAAACAAGTTCTCAATCAACATGATATTTCTAATATACATACAACATTTGACAACAAAGTTTCAAATTTCTCTGATTGTCGCGTGACGTAGCACGTGTCCGCGTAAACCCATTGCACCTAAACCTGGCAAAAACCCACGTGGACCCGACCTATGACGCACTCCGCCCAATCGATATCCCTGCTGATCCTCTGAATTTTTAAGTAATCCTCCAACAACTCCCATCATCCCGTTTCCAAACCGATTACTCATGCTTCCGCTCTTTTTAAATTTTAAACAAACTAAGAGCTCCCGAGCGCGCTCCAGCGGCCCCGAGTCTGCGGACAATGCCGGCCAACTCGGTGCACTCTTCCCGGAAAAGGGAAAAATTATCCCGGTCTTTCCCGGGCTGTGCACAACGTGACTGATTACTCCAACTCGAGCTAAGTTTCCCTATTGTTGTTTAATTAGCTTTCGAGTTTGTTTGAGTGTGCGGAGTTTGGAAAGATCCCGCGATGAGTTTTAGTTTTTCATTTGAAGCGAAAGCTCGGCGACGTCGTTTATCGGGGGAGCGATTAAGGTTGTTATTTGGGGAATAACGGAGAAAATTAATGTCAATTTGCGGGCTGCTTGAGGTTAAGGTCATGGAGAAATCGGGAGTAATGGAGTGATGAGGTGGATTTTTGCACGATTTTATTAATTTTTTTTTTTTGATAGAACAAAGAAAAATTCAAGAACAGTGACGTCTCTAGTTTTAGTTAAATTCGAAGCAGGAAAGTTCGTTTCACCCCAAACCCACAAACTCTTCCAAACTAAAGTCAGCTCCGAACTCTCAAACTCAACCACATCTCGCTCAATTGCACATGCCAGTAATTACACTTTTCCCCATTGTTTATGGGAGCATCCTTTCATGGGTCTAACTATCGGATCGCACTTTTGTTCCCGGGTTTGAACAACTTTAAAGAGGATTCCTTTCCGGTTTTAATTAATTTTAACTGCGTCGGCTTATAGCGGAGTCTCGTTTAATCGTCTCAACGTGGCTAATTTCGTGTTTACCATTAGAATGGTTAATTTTATTGCCGGACCTGGATGAAAGTGCCTACGGCTGCGCCGCCACCAGACGGATGTGTTTTTATTTGGAAATTCTATCGAGCGGAAAATGTGGCCGCGAAAGGGGTTGTTGTGGATAAGCGATTGTTGCAAGCCTGGAATATGGGTTGTGGGAGCAGGATTTTTGGCTTTTATTGTCTGGGATGAAGAAGAGTAGGCGGGAAGTTTATTTGATTTATAAATAATATCGGGGGCAGGTGAAGAATCAAAGGGTTTTGTGTTAGACAAGCTGACCTTTGCTCTTAAACTTTGTATACCGTTTGATGTTACGTAGTAAGATCTTATAATAAAGCAACAAACTAACAGTTCTATTATACAATCTTTTCCCTCCCGTATTATCCCGCCATAAATATCGACCTAAATCTTTATACCCCACATAATCTCGACGGAAGCATCCCAGACAATATCTTTACCACCCATAAAACTACCCCTCCTCTCAGAATTAAAAGATAAACCCCACAATCAGATCAGCGCACGAAACACGTCCATCCCAAGAAAAGAAAACTAATTTCCAACTCCGCAAATCCATTCGACTTTTAATTAAAAAAAGCGTGAACATTTCGACGGATTTGGCGCTGGCACAACAGGTGCTCGAATATTTCTTTCGCCGGTTACCTATCAAAGCCAGCAACCCTTGCCGGAGACGGACAAAAAGCGGAGAGCCGCTATTGTGTTCGCCACAATATCGGGCGGCTGGATGTTAACATTGTTAATTAAATTCAGAAAGAAACGTCGCATTCATCTTGTATGACGTCGCGGGGAAAAAGGTTTAGGCGGTTTCGCGAATAAAATCGATGTCGGGATTTTTGAAAGTCGCCCGGCGCCGCCACCATTCCGCTTTGGCGGCGCGAAGAATTGTTTCGTGGGGGAATCGATAGCATTTTTGTGTTTGGCGGTTTTCGATGAAGTTGGCAGTGGTGGTGAATTGGAGCGGGGGCTGGGGTGCTGCAGAGGCGAACGCGACCATTGCTCTTTCTGTCTTTTATAAACGATCTTGTGACTGGGTTTTTTTTATTTTTTGTATAAAACCTAAACATGCTTCGCTCAGCTGGCATTCTAAACGTCCTTTTTCTAGAGTCTCGAACGTATTCTAAAGAGTCTTGGCGAAATTGTTTGGGTTCATTTGTAATAAAAAATCTCTAAATTAAAAAAACACACTTTTAAAATCCGAGCACATATTTTTGTATAGACGATAAATACATTTTTTGTTAATAATTTAGCTTCTCAGGAACAGTGAATAACACCTGCACATGCTCGCTGCGCTCGCATTTTTGCTTTTAAACAACAAACCAATAGAATCCGAGCGCAGTGAGCATATTCAGGTTGCTGGCTTCTCTACGAATTTAATATTTATTTCAAGATTCACTTCTTTTAGACATTAAATTTATCAATTTTTCTATTTCTCGACCTTCCGATGTTTTTCTGTTTTTCCACATATCACTTTCTCAATTGTTGTTCGAATTTTCGTTTGAATTTTGTTTCCGAGTTTTTAATTTTTCGATCTGTAAATTTTCGATTTTTAACTCTTCAATGTTTGGTTTCTTCAACATTTCGATTTTACAATTTCTCTATTTTTATATAATCTAGTTTTCTGTTTCTTCAGTTTTGGGAGTTTTTGTTTCATAGTTTTTATTCTTTCGATTTTTCAACTTTACGTTTCTTAAATGCGTCGATCTGCAGATTTTTTATCCGATTTTGTAATTTTAAAATTTGTCGATTTTTCGATTTTCTAAACTTTCAGTATTTCAAGATCTCAATTTTTCTATCTTTCCATATTTCAGTTTCGCAATTTTTCAATCATTCTTTTCGAATTGTAAATTTTAAATTTCCCATTCTTCCGATGTTTCAATTGTTCCATTTTTTAGGCTTTTAATTCTTCATTTTTCAATTTTTAGTTTCTTCAATTTCACGATTTTTCAACCTCTCGACATTTTAAATTCTCAATTTTTCTATTTTTCCACATTTTGATATCACAATTTTTCGATTGTCCTCGATTCTATTTCTATTTTTCGATTTGTAAATTTTGAATTTCTCGATTTTTCTGATCTCTTAATTATTCCATTTTTCGGTTTTTAACTCTTCAATTTTTGGTTTCTTAAATTTTTCGAGTTTACAATTTCTCGATTTTTGCTTAATTTAGTGTTCTGTCAGTGAGTATAGAGTTAAAAGAGAGGCAACCTTATGGACAAGTGCGGGGCTAATGCTCCGTCTTACCCCTCACTTCACTTCATCCATAAACGTAATAGTGGATAGTGGCTCTCCCTCATTTTTTCTTGTGAACTACGTTAACAGTAGTCTGGACGAACACCAACTCATCAGACTTGTGGCCAGTGCGATTACGTTAAAGCAAAATAGCCCATCCCCAAATGAACGGTGGACTGGTGAAAGGTTTTTGTCCAAATTTAACCAAATTTCAGCTTTTCTTTAATTATTATTGTTATGATAAGCACATGTTGACAACATGCCAGTAAATCCCAATTTTTGGAGGATGCCTGGTGTATGCGTTTAAATTCATCCTTTATTTAAATAAAAAAATGAACGGCCATTATAGTAGATATAGTTATTATGATATTTTTATTATTTTTCAGTTTTTCGACCGTTTTATATTTCGATTTCTCAATTTTTCAACTTCTCGATATTGTAATTTTTCATTTTTAAAATTCTAGATTTTTCGATTTCTCGAGTTCTCAGTTGTTCTATATTTTAATTTTTTTATTTTCCCAATTTTTAAATTTTCGATTTTTCAATTTTTGAGATCCCGAATTATCAATTTTTCCATTTTTAACTTTTCGATTTGTCGATTTTGGCCTATTTCGGTTTCTCAATTTTTCGATTTTTCGACTTTTCGACTCCTCGATTTCTCCATCTTTTGATTTTTCGATTTCTCGATGTCTCAGTTTTTGAATTTTTCGATGTTTCGATTTTTCGGTTTTTGATTTTTACTTTTCGATTTTTCGGTTTTACTGTGTTTAGATTTTTATATTATTCGATTTTTCAGTTTTCCAATTTTTTTTAGTTTTCGAGTTTTGATTTCTCGATGTGTTGATTTTTTAGTTTTTCGATTTTTATATTTTAGATTTTTCAATTTTTATTTTTTTTTATTTTTTGATTTTTAGATTTCTCCATTTTTCAATTTTACGATATTTTAATTTTTCAATGTTTTAAATTTTAGGCTTTTCGATTTTTCAGTTCTTCAATATTTTTTAATTTTTCAAATTTTGACGTTTCAGAATTTTCAGATTTCCGATTCCTCAATTAATCTACTTTTTTCGACTTTGCTTTTTGAATTCTTGATTTCTCAATTTTTCAATTCTTTAACTTCCTAATTTTTGAATATTTTGTTCAATTTTCTGATTTTTCAGTTTTTCGACTTTTTACTGTTTGAATTTTCAATTTTTCGTTTTATAAACTTTTAGTTTTCAGTTTTTAAAATATTAGGTTTTTCGATTTCTCGACTTTTCAGTTCTTCTATCTCAATTTTTCAATTTTTGGAATTTTTAAATTTCTGATTTTCCATTTTTTTTATTTTTCGATTTTCCGTTTTTTTTTAATGTTTCGATTTTCCATTTTTTTTGTGGGTATCGTTGGTGATTTTTAGAAAAAGCGACGGTTACGGTTTTCAGATTTTATTTAGTTCCTTTTACTGTTTGAGAGTGCCAGGGAGAAGAAGATCGAAGGGTGTTTGAATGGTCGACAGGTAGGCTCGGTTTCAAATAGGTGGTAGTAGGTAAAGAAAGAGTTTAGAAAATTCTAGAAACGGAAAGAGAAAGTATGTAGGAGCGTAGGGCAGGTAGACGAAAGATAGGACGTATTTACATTTGTACAAAGATTATGAATGCGCTCAGGTAGAACACCTGATTTTGTGGGAACGGTTGTTCCTACATTTTAATTTTTCGATTTTCCACTTTTTTTTAATTTTTCAATTTTCCAATTTTTCGATGTTTCGAATTATTC
The DNA here is from genome assembly GCF_036711695.1 of Zophobas morio. Lineage (NCBI taxonomy): Eukaryota > Metazoa > Arthropoda > Insecta > Coleoptera > Tenebrionidae > Zophobas > Zophobas morio. The sequence continues at coordinate 3,092,608 of NW_026972115.1, forward strand.
AATTTCTCTGTTTTTAAATTTTAATTTTTTTTATTTCTTTATATTTAGACTTCTCGATTTTACAATTTTTCGATATTTGAATTTTTCAAGTTTTAATTTTGCCATCTTGGTTTTTCGATTTTCTTTCTTAGTGCCGTTTACACATGTTCGGCACTGCTAAGATACAAGCCGCCCCTTTCGGCACTGTCGGCCGGCACCTCAAATGGTGCCGCCGCAGCTGGCCTAGGCGGCGGAGACATATAATAAACTCAAACATCCCGACAATATTTATTGGCGTTAACAATGAGAAAAGAACGACGTTCTTGCCCCACTTATTGAAATTTGAAAAATGAAATCTCAAAACCCGGTTTTTAATATGTACGTACCTACCTACCATAAAATTACTACGACAGGGGTTGTACCGATTTGTCAGTACAATTCCAAAGTACCTGTGGGTACAGGTATAAGGAGAATTTGTTAATCCTATTAAGTTTATTACTAGGAAAGGGTGGCGGGGAAGACACAAAATAATGCTGTTTACAAAGATATTGCTGGCACATCTTCAAGAAAGACATTGCCGACAAATTTTCAAAAGAAGATTTTACCCACAAATTTCCAAGAAAGGTATTCATTCATAAAACTGCAAAACAGCAGTTCACAAAATTGTGTTTTGTTATGTGTACAGTACCTACCGTTACGATCCTTTAAATTATCGATTGTAGTTTCAGTTAATTTATTAATTTTAATGAAACCCTGATTTCTATTAAAATATTTTAATAAAAACATACAATTAGACCAACACGTAACGGTGTACGTATTTTAAGTATTGAACAAAAAATCTGCTCAAACTTTATATTGCTATCGACCAATTTAAAAATGAAAAAAATGACTGGATACGCTATGTTATTTTTTAACACTTATCAAAAATTGTAATCGCTAATTCCACCTAGAAGTTTTAATATTTTGTCTGATAATAATTAGACAGCGGATTTCTGTCTACGTCACGATTATAGGTAGGGACGCGTAAATCGCTGCTAATCAGTAGCGGGTGATGATCAGTGCATTTAATCTTCACTTATCCTATAAATACAATGAATGAAAACTTAATTCCTAAAACAGCTAAGTAAAGGAGAACGGGAATTAACAGCAAAGTACAACGAAGCACCGTTATTCTATTTTAAAATAAACGAAGTGCAGCCTGTACCTGCACTGAATTTCCATCCCGCACGAGCCGTACCGAGTTTGGCCTTGCCAGGCCGGACAGAAATCCGCTCTTTTTAGCTGATAATAATGTGGTAATGGAATACTTAAATGAAAATGATTGGCGAAATGTGTTTGTCGAATTTTATGCAGACCATATGCATTTAAAAAACCCCTTCACAGTTAAAACGCCGTGTTAAGTTAAACATTTGCGAAGCAAGTAGATATGGTGCAGATTGTATTTTTAAAGTTGTGTTATATATGTTAACAATTACATTTTTAATTCGTCAATTAATAATAAAGTTATACTAGTTTGAAGCTTATGGAGAGATTTTGTTCCCACATCCTTATTTGATTCGAGTCGCAAAGTGTCGGTAATTTTCCGCGCCGTCCGACTTGTTAAATTTCAAACAAAAACGGCTGCAACAGTGATTCTCTTACAGTAGTTGTGCTGTACGAGTTCAGACAACAACCCGTGAAATGGTATTAGTAACAACCATTGAAGGTTAGAGGGCTTTTGTCGCTTTTTGTGGCGCCCTCTAACCGCGAATATTCTCTCAGTGGTACGCATAGGGATACGGGGTTGCCGGTCTTTTAAATACATAGTCACTGGTTCTGTGTTTCAGTTTTAGGAGTTTTTGTTTCTTGGTTTTTAATTTTTCGATTTTTCGACTTTTCATTTCTTAAATGCTTGGATCTGGAAGTTTTTTTCGATTTTGTAATTTTAAAATTTGTCTATTTTTCAATTTTACAATTTTACAATTTTTCAATTAGTCAATTCGTTTTTCCAGTTCCTTAGTTTTTAATAGTATGATTTTTCGTTTCTTCTAGTTTTCGTTTTACTTTTCGTTTCGGTTTTTCAATTTTTCATATTTCTATTTGTACATTTTGAATTTCTCGATTTTTCGGATGTTTTAATTATTATTCCATTTCTAGACTTTTAACTCTTCATTTTTCGATTTTTAGTTTCTTAAATTTACCGATTTTATAATTTTTTTTCTATTTTTAAACAATATAGTATTCTGTTTTTTTCAATTTTGGGTTTTTTTTATCCCTGATTTTTAATTTTTCGATTTTCGAATTTTCCATTTCTTAAATGTTTCGATTTGCGTTTTTTTTATTTTTCCACATTTTATCACAATTTTTCGGTTATCCTTTTTAATTTTTCAGTATCTCAGTTTTTTATTGTTCGATTTTCATTATTTTCGGCTTTCCATTTTTAATTTTTTGGATTTTTCGATTTGTAAATTTTTTATTTTTCCGATGCTTTAATAGTTTAATAATTTTTCGATTTTTAACTCTTCATTTTTGGTTTCTGCAATTTTTCGATTTTACAATTTCTGTATTTTTAGGTAATTTAATTTTCTGTTTCTTCTTTTCAACTTTTCGTTTCTTAAATGCCTCGATCTGTAGGTTTTTTTTCCATTTTGGAATTTTAAAATTTGTCGATTTTTCGATTTTACAATTTTACAATTTTTCGATTTTTCAAGGTCTCAATCCTTCTATCTTTCTACATTTTAATTTAGTAATTTTTCAATTATTTTTTTCGATTTTTCAATTTTTCTTTTCGATTTTTTAATTTCTTAATTTTTAAGTCAAGTTTTCATTTGGCAATTATTTTCGGCTTTTCAATTTAAAATTTTTCGATTTTTCAATTTTTCGTTTCTTAAATACTTAGATTTGCAGATTTTTTTCCGATTTTGTAATTTTAAAATTGGTCGATTTTTCGATTTTCTAAACTTTCAGTATTTCAAGGTCTCAATTTTTCTGTCTTTCCATATTTCAGTTTCGCAATTTTTTAATCATTCTTTTCGATTTGTAATTTTTTAGGCTTTTAATTCTTCATTTTTCAATTTTTAGTTTCTTCAATTTCACGATTTTTCAACCTCTGGATATTTTAAATTCTCAATTTTTCTATTTTTTCACATTTTGATCTCACAATTTTTCGATTGTCCTCGATTTTTCAATTTCTGAATTTTTAATTGTTCGAAATTTCGTTGCTTCAAGTTTTCGATTTGGATTTTGTTTTCGAGTTTTCTATTTTTCGATTTGTAAATTTTGAATTTCTCGATTTTTCTGATCTTTTAGTTATTCCATTTTTCGATTTTTAACTCTTCAATTTTTGATTTCTTCAATTTTTCGATTTTACAATTTCTCGATTTTTGCTTAATTTAGTTTTCTGTGTTTCAGTTTTAACAGTTTTTGTTTCTTGGTTTTTAATTTTTCGATTTTTCGACTTTTCATTTCTTAAATGCTTGGATCTGGAAGTTTTTTTTTCGATTTTGTAATTTTAAAATTTATCTATTTTTCAATTTTACAATTTTACAATTTTTCAATTAGTCAATTCGTTTTTCCAGTTCCTTAGTTTTTAATAGTATGATTTTTCGTTTCTTCTAGTTTTCGTTTTACTTTTCGTTTCGGTTTTTCAATTTTTCATATTTCTATTTGTAAATTTTGGATTTCTCAATTTTTCCGATGTTTCAATTATTCCATTTTTAGACTTTAAACTCTTCATTTTTCGACTTTTAGTTTCTAAAATTTACAGATTTTATAATTTTTTCAATTTTTAAACAATTTAGTTTCCTGATTTTTTTTTATTTTGGGTTTTTTTGTTCCTTGATTTTTAATTTTTCGATTTTTGAATTTTTCATTTCTTAAATGTTTCGTTTTGCGCTTTTTTAATTATTTTTGCACATTTTAATTCACAATTTTTCGGTTATTCTTTTCAATTTTTCAGTATCTCAGTTTTAATTGTTCGATTTTCATTATTTTCGGCTTTTCAATTTTAAATTTTTCGGTTTTTCTATTTTTTTATTTTTTTTTATTTTTAGTTTTTCAATTTTTCATCTCCTAAATGTTGCAATTTGTGTTTTTTTTTATTTTTCCATTTTCTTCTTTAATTTCAAAATTGTCGATTTTCGGTTTTTACAGTTTTGCAATTTTTCTATTTTTCAACCTCCCGATATTTTGAGTTCTCAATTTTTCTATTTTTCCACATTTTGAATTTTTTTGTTATTTTTTTCAATTATACAGTCTCTCAATTTTTAATTGTTCGGATTTTCAATTTAAAATATCTCGATTTTTCTATTTTTCGATTTGTAATTCTGGATTTTACCGATGCTTCAGTTTTCAATTTTCAATGTTCAATTTTTCAATTTTTGGTTTCTTCAATTTTTCGATTTTACAATTTCTGAATTTACAAGTAATTTAGTTTTCTATTGTTTCAGTTTTATCTTTTTTTTTCTCGATTTTCAATTTTTTTTTCGCTTCTAAAATATTATGATTTTTTTTTTATTTTCGATTTTTTAATTTTAAAATTTGTCGATTTTTCGATCTTACAATTTTGTAATTTTTCGATTTTTCCAACTTTCGGTATTTTAAATTCTTAATTTTTCTATATTTTCACATTTCAGTTCCACAATTTTTCGATTAATCTCTTTGATTTTCTATTTGCAGGTTTTTTCCAATTTTTCCAGTTTTTAATTTTAAAATTTGTCAATTTTTCGATTTACCAATTTTTCAGAATTTTCATTTACTCGATTTCCCAATGTTTAACGTCTTCGGGTGTTCCCTTAATTTTTGACTTTTCGTCCAATTTTTCAGTTTTACGCTTTTTCAATTTTTCGATTTTTCAATATTTTGCTATTCAAATTCTTAATTTTTCTATATTTCCACATTTCAATTTCGCAATTTTTCGATTATTCTTTTCAATCTTTCAAATTTTCAATTTTTAATGATTCGATTTTTCATTTCTAGTTTTCGATTTGCATTTTTTTTTGCCTTTCAATTTTGCAATTTTTTGATTTGTAAATTTTGGATTTCTGGATTTTTCAGATGCTTTAGTGATGCCATTTTTCAATTTTTAACACTTCAATTTTTCAATTTTTGGATTCTTCAGTTTTTCGATTCGACACTTTCTAGATTTTGTTTTGTTTTTTAGATTTTTGGCTTTTTTGTTTGTTAGTTTTTAATTTTTCGATTTTTCTACTTTTCATTTCTTAAATGTTTCAAGTTGCAGGTTTTTTCTTTAATTTTTTCATTTCTTAATTTTAAAATTTGTCAGTTTTTCAGTTTTCAATTTTGCAGTTTTTCGATTTATCAATTTTTCTGAATTACTTTTTTCCGATGTTTTTTTGTGTTGACAATTTTCTATTTTTCGTTTCTCCAATTTTTCGGTTTTACAGTTTTTTAATTTTCTATTTTTCAACCTTGCGGTATTTCTAATTTTCAATTTTTCTATATTTCCACAATTCGATGTCACAATTTTTTTATTATTCTTTATGATTTTTCAAATACTCAATTTTTTATTATTCGATTTTTCGTTTCCTCAAGTTCTTGATTTGCATTTTTTTTTTTCAGTTTTCCAATTTAAAATTTTGGATTTCTGGGTTTTTCAGATACTTTAGTTATTCCATTTTTCGATTTTCAACTCTTCAATTTTTCGATTCGAACTTTCTCAATTTTTGAATAATTTTGTTTTGTTTTTTCGATTTTGAGATTTTTATTTTTCAAGTTTTTAATTTTTTAATTTTACAACTTCTCATTTCGTAAATGGTTCAATTTGTAGTCTTTTCTTCAATTTTTCCATTTTTTAATTTTAAAATTTATCAATTTCTCGATTTTACAATTTTGCAACTTTTCGAATTTTCCACCTTCCGGTATTTCAAATTCTTAATTTTTCTGTATTTCCACATTTCAGTTTCACAATTTTTCGAATATTCTTTTTGATTTTTCATATTCTCAGTTTTTAATTATTCGATTCTTCGTTTCTTCATGTTCTCGATTTGCATTTTTTCGGTTTTTTAATTTTAATTTTTGGATTTTTTAATTTTTCGATTTGTAAATTTTGGATTTCTGGATCTTTGAGATGCTTTAGTGATACCATTTTTCGATTATTATTATTTGGTTTCTTCAGTTTTTCAATTCTACACTTTCTCCATTTTTTGAATAATTTTGTTTTCTGTTCTTTCGATTTTGGGAGTTCTTGTTTTTCAAGTTTTTAATTTTTCAATTTTTTAACTTTCCATTTCTTAAATGTTTCAATATGCTGTTTTTTTTTCAAATTTGTAATTTGTCAAATTTTTTGTTTTTACAACCTTGTGGTATATAAATTTTTCTGTATTTCCACATTTAAATTTCGCAATTTTTAGATTTTTAGATGCTGAAGTTACTCCATTTTTCAATTTATAACTCTTTAATTATTCAATTTTTGGTTTCTTCAGTTTTTCGATTCTAAATTTTCTCGATTTTTTTTTGTTTTTTGTGATATTTTGTTTCCCAGTTTTTAATTTTTCGATTTATCTACTTTTCGTTTCTTAAATGTTTCAGTTTGCAGGTTTTTTTCAATTATTTCACTTTTCAATTTTAAAATTTGTCAGTTTTTCAATTTTACAATTTGTCAATTTTTCTGAATTTTCATTAATTCCATTTTCCGATATTTAAGTTCTTTGGGTTTTGTTCCGTAAATTTTCGATTTTTCGTATCTCCAATTTTTCGGTTTTACAATTTTTCAAGTTTTCGATTTTTCAATATTTTGGTATTTCAAATTCTTAATTTTTTTATATTTTCACACTTCAATTTCGCCATTTTTCGATTATTCTTTTTGATTTTTCAAACTATAAATTTTTAATTATTCTACTTTTCGTTTCTTCCAGTTCTCGATTTGCATTTTTTGGGGTTTCCAATTTTAAATTTTCTGATTTTGCAATTTTTTGATTTGTAAATTTTGGATTTCTGAAATTTTCAGATACTTTAGTTATTTCAATTTTTAACTCTTCAATTTTTCAATTTTCGATTTCTTCATTTTTTCTAGATTTTGTTTTCTGTTTTTTGGAATTTGAGTCTTTTTGTTTCTCAGTTTTTAATTTTTCTACATTTCGTTCCTTAAATATTTCATTTTATGGTGTTTTTTTAATTTTTCCATTTTTTAATTTTAAAGTTTGTCAATTTTTCGAATTTACAATTTTGTGATTTTTCGATTTATCAATTGTTCTGAATTGTTTAATTTCTTCGGGTTTTGTTTTGTAAATTTTCCACATTTCAGTTTCCCAATTTTTCGATTATTCTGACCCTTCTTCTTTGTACTTTAGTCTCACAGAGTTGATTAAAAAAGAATCTCAGCGAAGCTATCTTGGTTTTATTATAATTAATTATTAAGACCCATATATAATTATAAATCTCTACATTTATTATTACTAAACACTTTCAAAATTCGCTTTTTTGGACACTAAAAAATTCTCTAATTAACAATAATTTATGTGCTCGCTGCACTCGCATTTTGAATAGTCTTTTCATATAAATAAGTTTAAAAAAATTAATGAATCAACTAACTTCAATGACTAATTTTTTTTTTATTTTTTTATTTGCATGATTGATCTCTAGCACTTAAGTTCTTGTATAAAAACACAACCCTGTGCCAGACCATGCCATGCCCATATAGAACCCATCCCCGCCCCCACACTTAACCCAAATCCGCCGCCCCTTTCCCGAAGCAAATTCCACATCCGTTCATACCACCTCCAACACAATAATCATCAACCACTCCACACCACCACCAACATTTAATTAACTTTAATCGCCAATCCAGAACCCCCTCCCCTCCCAAACCCCCAAAACAATCAACCCCTCCCATCCACAACAGATTTCCCCGAAACACTATAAATGATACCGCAGGAACGTAAACATGTTTGCGGGCCGGAAGCGCGCCTACATCCCGACCCGGGGGCGGCGTGCCGCCCCCAACCCCAAAAAGTCCTACCTGGCAGCTCCAGAAAGTTAGACGTACGCCTCTGCCGCCCCCGAGCCGTGTTCTGGAAATTCAAGGGCCCGATATCTTCGTTGGACACGTTGGACATGTTGGAGGCGACGGAGTCCCGGGACCCCCTCCGGGAGGCCAAGTAAGCCAGGCCTCCCTTCACCGAGCCTTTCCTCCGGGGGGAGCTGGGGCGGCTGAGAGACGTCATCGTGGTGTTGGCGACGTCGTCGGTCATGTCGGTGAGGTCAGAAGTGGACTTACGGCATCTCTGAATGGGGCGGTCGGAGTCCTTCTCGGACTCGTTGATGGACTTACTGGAGGCATATCTGGAACCAAATCCGAAATGATTGTCACAGTTTTCGAAGGAAGTCCAGAAGTACCTCTCGTCGTATCCCGGGTTGGTCCTAATATTGCATTTGGGCTTCTTGGACTTCTCCTTGAACGAGGAGTGCCGCGACGAGTACCGGTAGCTCGAGCACGTCTGAGTATCGCTCTTCGTGGACTCCGAGTCCAGCGAATGACAGATCTTGTACTCGATGTCCTGGTAGTCGCCCGTGGGGTGCGTCGTGGTGCTGTGGTACTCCAAGCTGGACTTGGAGTTGCTGGAGTCGCTCTTGGAGGCCTGGTACTGCTGTCGGTGGAACGCTTTGCTGAGCTTGGACTTCGGGGGGCTCTGCAGGTCGAAGTTGTAAGCCTCGCTGGAGGAGGCCTCCTTCTGCGCCTCCTCGTAGTTGAAGGAGCGCGGCGAGCGGGGCGACTTGGGGGGCGGGTTGGGGGACTTGGGGCAGGAGTTGAAGTCGAAGATGCGCTCGGTCTGGGAGGGGCTGCTGAGCTGGACTTTGGGGGAGTTGATGAGGCTGCGGGGGTAGCTGGGGGAGCGCTGCTCGGAGTAGATGGGGGACTTGGGGTAGTGGTGCTCGAGGCGGGGGCTGCGGGGCGCGGAGCCGGGCGTGGGGGAGGAGTAGGAGGACTTGGGGAGGACGGCGGATTTGCGGGAGGAGCGGGCGGAGCTGCTCCTGGAGAAGCTGCCGTTGACTTTCATCGTTGGACTCTATTCAGCCATCTGCAAATTAAATTTAAACGCGGTTTTTAATTTTATCGACTGTGAAACTAAGACGAAAAGGTATAAATACATTCAGACAACTGAAATACTGAGTTCCAGAAGAAGCGAAGATCAGATACTCTATTCGAAGAAGAGAGAAACAGAATAAAAAACTGAGTAGTCAAAAACAACTAATGGAAAACTGAATGGTAGTAAAGAAAAAAATTAAGAGAAGTAGTGAGACAATGATTGCTTTCAAAATTGACAAAACAAAAGTATAAGAGAAGGAAAAAATTGATCGAAGGTTATTTCGACAGAACTTCCCTCACCCCTCAAATACGGCCCTGTAAATCCCTCTTTGAAAAATTATAATTTTTTGAGATTTATGTTTTCTGATAACCTCTAGAAAGGAAAATTGACTTGAATGTTTCAACTGTTTAATTTTTAATATTTTTTTTGTTTCTTCAGTTTTTCGATTTGCAATTTTTCAATTTTTGTTTTTTTTTTAGTGCTTGCAAAGATACGACTAATTTTAGCAAATCACATACCCCCTAAGAAAATAGAGGGTGGGTGGGCGGGCCTTGTACATGCTAAGATAAAACTAATTTTGGCAAATCACATACCTTCTAAGAAAATAGTGAGTGGGTGGGCGGGGCTAGTACTTGCCAAATTAAGATTGAATAATATTAAGAGTAGTCACTGGAATGAAGAGGGATTCGGTGGGCGGGGCTACTGCTTGCTTATAAAATTCTTTAGAAAAACATAAACTCAGCTCGCCCATTGAAATATCGCAGTTTTGAAAATTTCAAAAAATTCGCATTTCACTCCGAATATTTCGAAAATATGACCTTAAACACGCTATATTTTTGGAATCAGCTCGTCAAGACGTATAACCTTATATACGAAAAAAAAAAAGAAAAATTTGGCCGAAAATTAGATCAAATAAGAACGTTTTACACGGAAAATTTTTCGTTTCGGTTTTTGATTTTCTTCAGTTTTTAAATTTGTGATTTTTTAATTTTTCTTTTTCTTGTTTTTTTTTCAGATTTTAAATTTTTCCAATTTTTCGATTTTAAATCTCTGGAGTCTTCAATTTTTTATATTTCAATTTTTATATTCTTTAGTTTTTATTTTTTTTAAATTTTCGATTTCCAGTGTCTTCTTCATTTCTCACTTTTCCATTTTTCAATAATTTGCTTTTTTAATTTTTCTTTTTTCAATGTAAATTTTTTAGTTTTTGAATTTTTCAGTTTTTCGATTTGTAATTTTTCAATTTTTCAACTTCCAAATTTTTAATTTTTCGTTTTTTTAATTTTAGACTTTTCAGGTTCTCGATTTTTCAATTTTTTGTCTCTTCAGTTTTTGATTTGCAATTTTTCTAGTTTATATTGTAAATTATAATAGTTATTAGATACATAATAATTATTACAATTTTTTTAAATTTTTGCTTTTTCAAATTGGAATTTTTCCATTTTTCAATTACTGTTACAGTTTCGACTTTACAGTTTTGACGATCCTATAATTTTTCGATTTTACAATTTTTGGGTTTTCCAGTTTTCGATTCGTTTTTTCTTCTTTCCAATTTTTCGATTCATTAATTTTTTCGAGTTTTAAATTTTCAGTGTTCTCATTTTTCGCTTCATTTCTTCAATTTGCAATTTTTGGGTTTCCCACTTTTTCGATTTTGCAATTTTGTATTATTTTTACTTTGTCTATTTTTCAATTTTGTCCGATTTATTAGTTTTCTGCCTTTTCCATTTTTCTGTTTTTCAACTTTTCCAATAAAAAAATGAAAAAATTACAACATTGTAAAATTGTAAAATTGAAAAAATGGAAAATGCAAAAACGAAAAACTATTAAATGAAAACTTTGATAAATCTAAAAATTGAAAATCAAGAATTTTTTTTTTCAGAAACAAAAAATTGAAAAATCGAAAGATTAAGAACTGAGAAACTAAAATCGAAAAGTACAAAATCGAACAACCGAAATATTGTAAAATCGAGATATTGGAAATTAGAGAAATCTGAGACTCGGATAATTGAGAAATCCAGAAATTGCAAAATCGAAAAATTTAAAAATTGGAAAATCAGAGATTGAAAATTCGAAAAATTGAATAAACAAAAAATTATACAATCGAAAGGAACATTGAAAAAATAGAAGAATATTAAAAGACGAAAAATCGAGAAAATAAAGATAAAAAAAATAGAGAAAATAAAAAATAAAAATCAAGAATTTGAAATTTAGGGGAACAAAAAATTGAAAAATCGAAGAATTAAAAATTATGAAACTGAAAACTCGGAAAATGAGAAACCGTAATATCGAAAAATCGCAAAATTGAAAGATTTGCTGATCGAAGAATTGAAGAAACGAATTCAAAAATTTGGACGTCGAAAACTTTGAAAAATTGATAAATTTAAAATTAAATTAGTATTTCACGGTTTAGGGTGTTTTTGTTTTCTTCAGTTTTTAAATTTGAGATTTTTTAATTTTTTTTTCTTGTTTCTTTAATTTTTAGATTTTGCAATTTTTCGATTTAAAATCTCTCGAGTTCAGAATTTTTAATTTTTCAATTTATAGATACTTTAAATTTGTATTTCTTCAAATTTTCGATTTGTAGTTTTTGATTTCGGTTTTGTATTTTCTTAGTTTTTTGAGTTTTCAGGATTTTTCAATTTTCTGCTTTTCCGATTTTTCCTTTTTCAATGTGAAATTTTCAGTTTTTGGATATTTCAAATTTTTGATTTTTCAACTTTTAAATTTTTAAATTTTTCGTTTCTGCAATTTTTGATCGGCAATTTTTGTATTTTTATTTAAAATATGTGGGAGTATCTAATAATTATAACTTTTAAAAATTTTCACTTTTTCAATTTTACGAATTTAGAATTTTCCTCCTTTTATTTTTTGATTATTTGGATTTTAAAAATTTTTCATTTATTCAATTTTTCAATTTTTGGATATTTAATTTTTCAATCTTTCAATGTTACAATATTGACGATTCTATAATTTTTGGATATTACAATTTTTGGGTTTTCCAATTTTTCGATTCATTAATTTTTTCCAATTTTTAATTTTCCAGTGTTCCGATTTTTCGTTTCTTCAGTTTGCAATTTTTGGGTTTTCCACTTTTTCGATTTTGCATTTTGTGTTATTTCAATTTATACTGTTTTTCACTTTTGTTCGATTTATTAGTTTTCCGATTGTTCAGTTTTTCGATTTTTCAACTTTTCGAATCAAAAAATAAAAAAATTACAAAGTTGTAAAATTGTAAAATTGAAAACTCAATAACGAGAAAACTAAAAAATAGCATCAAATGAAAGTCTAAAAATTGGAAATCAAGAACTTGAAAATTTTCACAAACGAAATATTGAAAAATCGAAAGATTAAAAACTTATAAAATTAAAAAACGGAAAGTACAAAATCGAAAAAACGAAATATTGTAAAATCGGGACATTGAAAATTAGAGAAATCAGAGACTCGGATAATTGAGAAATCCAGAAATTGTAAACAAGAAAATTTTGAAAATTGGAAAAACAGAGACTGAAAATTTGAAGAATCGAATAAATGAAAAATTATAAAATCTGAAATTGAGAAACTGTCATATGGAAAATTTGTAAAATTGAAAAATTGCTAATTTGGAAGCCGAAAAATTGAAAAATTAAAAATTACGTTAGTATTTCACGTTTTTTTTTTTTGTTTTCTTCAGTTTTTAAATTGGAAATTTTTCAATGGTTTCTTTTTCTTGTTTCTTCTATTTTTAGATTTTGGAATTTTACGATTTAAAATCTCTAGAGTTGTCAATTTTTTATGTTTCAATTTATAGATAAAAATTAAAATTTCGAGTTGCAGTTCTTCGTTTAGGTTTTTTATTTTCTTAATTTTTTTTTGGATTTTCTGCTTTTCTAATTTTTCCTTTCTCAATGTAAAATCTTCAATTTTTGAATTTTTCAATTATTCGATTTGAAATTTTCGATTTTTCAACTTCAAAATTTTTAATTTTTCATTGCTGAAATTTTTGTTTTGCAATTTTTATATTTTCATTAAAAATATGCATCTAATAACAATTCTAAGTTTTAAATTTTTTCACTTTTTCGATTTTACGAGGTTAGAATTTTTCCGTTTTTCAATTATTGGATTTTAAAACTTTTTCATTTATTCGATTTTTCAATCTTTCGATTTTTATGTTTTCAATTTCTTCATATTTAATTTTTCAATTTTTCGATCTTCCGATGTTAGTTTTCAGAGTTTACAATTTTGACGATCCTATAATTTGTTAATTTTGCCATTTTTTAATTTTCCAATTTTTCGATTCCATTCGTTTTTCTTCTTTCCAATTTTTCGTTTCATTAATTTTTTCGAATTTTAATTTTCCAATTTTCCGATTTTTCGTTTCTTCATTTCTCCGATTTGCAATTTTTGGATTTTCCACTTTTTCGATTTTGCAATTTTCCGATTTTTCAGTTTGTCTATTTATATTCAATTTTGTCGGATTTATTGGTTTTCCGATTTTTCGACTTTTCGAATCAAAAAATGGAAAAATTACAAAACTGTAAAATTGTAAATTTGAAAAATCAAGAATGCAAAAGCGAAAAACTATCAGATAAAACTTTGAAAAATCCAAAAATTGAAAATCAAGAACTGAGAAACTTAAAAAAAGTGCAAAATCGAAAAATCGAAATATTGTAAAATTAGACAAATCAGAGACTCGGATAATTGAGAAATACATGAAATTGCAAAATCGCAAAATTAAAAAATCGGAAAATCAGACATTGAAAATTTGAAAAATTGAAGAAACGAAAAATTATAAAATCGAAAGCAACATTAAAAAAGTAGAAGAAAATTAAAAGACGAAGAAAAATCGAGAAAATGAAAATTAAAAAACCGGGAAAATAAAAAATAAAAATCAAGAATTTGAAATCTGGGGGAACAAAAAATTGACAAATCGAAAAATTAAAAATTAAATTAGTGCTTCACGGTTTTTGGTTTTTTTATTTTTTGGTCACATTTAGGTTATTTTAGTTACATGTCAAAATTGCCAGTGAACATTTTAGTAAATTTATCCGCTGTTGGCAGCAATGACCAAGAACCTAAATGTAAGTTTAAAATGTTGACAACTTTACTAAATAACAATGTTAAATATTATATTTTAAAGTGATTACTAGGTAAGGTGTAAAGTTAATTAAATTAGATACTAATTTCACGTTTATAGCCCTGAAGAAGAGAAAATAATTCTCGAAACGTTGGCTCAATTATCAGTGTTTCTTTTGGTCCTCGTTCCCCATTATTGCTATCTGCATGAAAAATTAAAGTTGAAAAAACTAAAAATCGTGATATCAAAAAAATGTAAAATAGAAGAAAAAAGTAATACGAAAAAAGTTAATTTTTTTATAATTAAATTTGTAAAATTACTGTTTGTCTACTCAACTCCAACTTATGGAATAAACGAAACTACAACATTTTTCATAATTTATGACTACAATGATTGTTAAAAAAATGTCTTAAAAAATCCAGTCCCGTCTCAACCGTTTTTTTTTTTTCAAAGTTTCCATTTAATTTCGACTAACATCTACAAGACGTATCGAGGCGCCACCCAGCTCCCCTGCACCCTCTTTTCGAATTCGCGAACCGCCCTAGCCCCACGCGTACCCCCGTTCCCACTTTCCATTCAAGAAAAAAAACCAGCGCCTACTCACCAGCTCGTCACACTAGTGCGTCGCACGGTCACCAGAACACTAACACTTGCCGTTTTCCGTCCGCCGACTAACTCTCACCCGAACTAATCCCAGACACGCGCACCTCCCCCGATCAATACCCCCGACGAAGACCCAGCTACCTTCTCCAAACCTCCTTTGCTTCACACGCCGCAAACCCGGGAAATTGCATTTTCCACAAGCGAAAACTGAACCGTCCATTGTGCCCCGATATTGGACGAAACAGATGTCGCCGACTTTTTATTAAAATTTTCCAGTCCGGCACGTCGCCGTCGTCTCCGGACCCACTCACCCCCTTTGGAAACCCTCCCCGTTGAATTTTTGCGCCCCGCCGAGCCCGCGCGATTTTCCCCGGAAAGTCCGCTTTTCCGCGTTTCGGCCAACCCGAGCCTGCGCAGAACATTCTCGCAACAGGTAGCATCGGGAAAATGTGAGAGGGAACAGGTGGGATGCTCCCTTCGTGCCCAATTTCTCCATTCTGATTAGGAAAACCTGCTGGATGGAAAAGTTCGGGATCGGTGATTAAGGGCGGTAATTGGCGAGCACGCGGCAGGTGCATTATGCAGTTTCCGTAATCGATAGGTGTAATGGGTCGAGAAATGGGCTTGTTTTAGAGTTTATGGGGGCGAGCTGCGGCATTTTCCTTAATGGCCAATAACCGGATGCGAGCTTAAAAATGGGGCTGTAAAAGCTGCGAATCGAAAAATGGAATGTAAAATCTATAACTATGATTGTGCTGGGGGATATGGAGCGGAAGGTCAGATGGTCGTGAAAATTTTATCGGGTGCAGTGGGAAATGGGTTTTCGTGTTGCTTTCTAATAAAGGTGTTATGGAGTAATTTCATATTATTGTAATGCGGCGACAAATTTACGAGCGTGTACAAAGCGCCCTTAATACGCAGTTGGCGGGATATTGGGACAAAGAATGGTAAAAACCACCCCTAGACGGTCAGCCCCGTAGCTAGAAAACTTATTCAGGGGGGGGGCAAGTTTGTCGACAGAGGGGGCTTCATGTAAATATTTATATTTTAATAATACACTCAGATAACTGCTTTATTTTTTCTGAGTTTTTATATTTGAAAGAACATTAAAATAATTGGAAACGTCGATTTTTTACGCTAAATTTTCGTAAAAACCTGTCCAAAAAATTAGTACGGTACTTGGTTAAAATGCTGGTTAAAACAGAGAATGTAGATTCACAAACAGCTGTACTGCATCCAAAAATTTGTGTAGTGGCCATATAGGTAACATCCAATTTGTTTGAGTTTATTTTTTTGCATGTTTAGTACATATTTTAAAAATCCGACTTCGAAACCAAATATTTCGAAAATTTTGGTACGGAACCATGAACTCGTCATGTTTTTTTAAACTCGTCGTATTGTGTATTTCAGAATTTTTTGTCAACTTTAACAAAAGCTCAATTTTTGGAAACCCATATAAAATTTTTGACTTTTTTTCAAGCACGTTCGAGATTACCAAAAGGGATTCCTTTATTGATTTCGATCTCCAGATGTTGTTTTTGGTTATTTTTTCGAAAATTCGTACAATTTTTCCACAATCGCCAAAAGAAATATGGTAATTTTTGAGAAATTTTGAAAATTCCAGCTCGAAACCGAGTATTTCGAAAATTTTGATCCGGAATCTTGAACCTGTCATGTTTTTTTAAGCTCGTCGAAATCTATATTTCAGAAATTTTTGTCAACTTTTACGAAAGTTCAATTTTTGAAAACCCATATAAAATGTTTGGCTTTTCCCAAGCATTTTCGAAAATTACCAAAAGAGATTCCTTTGTTCATCTCGATTTCCAGAAATCGTTTTGGATTCAATTTTTTTGAAAATTCTTACATTTTTTCCAGAATCGACGGGAGAAATATGGCAATTTTTGAGAACCTGTGTCAAATTTTTGACTTTTTTTCAAGCACGTTCGAGATTACCAAACGGGATTCCTTTATTGATTTCGATCTCCAGATGTTGTTTTTGGTTGTTTTTTCGAAAATGCGTACAATTTTTCCACAATCGCCAAAAGAAATATGGTAATTTTTGACAAATTTTGAAAAATCGAGCTCGAAACCGAGTATTTCGAAAATTTTGATCCGGAACCATGAACCTGTCATGTTTTTTTAAGCTCGTCCAAATCTGTATTTCAGAATTTTTTGTCAACTTTTACGAAAGTTCGATTTTTGAAAACCTATATAAAATTTTTGACTTTTTCCAAGCATTTTCAAAAATTATCAAAAGAGACTCCTTTGTTCATCTCGATTTCCAAAAATCGTTTTGGATTCAATTTTTTTGAAAATTCTTACAATTTTTCCAGAATCGACGGGAGAAATATGGCAATTTTTGAGAACCTGTGTCAAATTTTTGACTTTTTTTCAAGCACGTTCGAGATTACCAAAAGGGATTCCTTTATTGATTTTGATCTCCAGATGTTGTTTTTGGTTATTTTTTCGAAAATTCGTACAATTTTTCCACAATCGCCAAAAGAAATATGGTAATTTTTGAGAAATTTTGAAAATTCGAGCTCGAAACCGAGTATTTCGAAAATTTTGATCCGGAACCATGAACCTGTCATGTTTTTTTAAGCTCGTCCAAATCTATATTTCAGAATTTTTTGTCAACTTTTACGAAAGTTCAATTTTTGAAAACCCATATAAAATTTTTGGCTTTTCCCAAGCATTTTCGAAAATTACCAAAAGAGATTCCTTTGTTCATCTCGATTTCCAGAAATCGTTTTGGATTCAATTTTTTTGAAAATTCTTACAATTTTTCCAGAATCGACGGGAGAAATATGGCAATTTTTGAGAACCTGTGTCAAATTTTTGACTTTTTTTCAAGCACGTTCGAGATTACCAAAAGGGATTCCTTTATTGATTTCGATCTCCAGATGTTGTTTTTGGTTATTTTTTCGAAAATTCGTACAATTTTTCCACAATCGCCAAAAGAAATATGGTAATTTTTGACAAATTTTGAAAAATCGAGCTCGAAACCGAGTATTTCGAAAATTTTGATCCGGAACCATGAACCTGTCATGTTTTTTTAAGCTCGTCCAAATCTGTATTTCAGAATTTTTTGTCAACTTTTACGAAAGTTCGATTTTTGAAAACCTATATAAAATTTTTGACTTTTTCCAAGCATTTTCAAAAATTATCAAAAGAGACTCCTTTGTTCATCTCGATTTCCAAAAATCGTTTTGGATTCAATTTTTTTGAAAATTCTTACAATTTTTCCAGAATCGACGGGAGAAATATGGCAATTTTTGAGAACCTGTGTCAAATTTTTGACTTTTTTTCAAGCACGTTCGAGATTACCAAAAGGGATTCCTTTATTGATTTCGATCTCCAGATGTTGTTTTTGGTTATTTTTTCGAAAATTCGTACAATTTTTCCACAATCGCCAAAAGAAATATGGTAATTTTTGACAAATTTTGAAAAATCGAGCTCGAAACCGAGTATTTCGAAAATTTTGATCCGGAACCATGAACCTGTCATGTTTTTTTAAGCTCGTCCAAATCTGTATTTCAGAATTTTTTGTCAACTTTTACGAAAGTTCGATTTTTGAAAACCTATATAAAATTTTTGACTTTTTCCAAGCATTTTCAAAAATTATCAAAAGAGACTCCTTTGTTCATCTCGATTTCCAGAAATCGTTTTGGATTCAATTTTTTTGAAAATTCTTACAATTTTTCCAGAATCGACGGGAGAAATATGGCAATTTTTGAGAACCTGTGTCAAATTTTTGAGTTTTTTTCAAGCACGTTCGAGATTACCAAACGGGATTCCTTTATTGATTTCGATCTCCAGATGTTGTTTTTGGTTGTTTTTTCGAAAATGCGTACAATTTTTCCACAATCGCCAAAAGAAATATGGTAATTTTTGACAAATTTTGAAAAATCGAGCTCGAAACCGAGTATTTCGAAAATTTTGATCCGGAACCATGAACCTGTCATGTTTTTTTAAGCTCGTCCAAATCTATATTTCAGAATTTTTTGTCAACTTTTACGAAAGTTCAATTTTTGAAAAACCATACAAAATTTTTGGCTTTTCCCAAGCATTTTCGAAAATTACCAAAAGAGATTCCTTTGTTCATCTCGATTTCCAAAAATCGTTTTGGATTCAATTTTTTTGAAAATTCTTACAATTTTTCCAGAATCGACGGGAGAAATATGGCAATTTTTGAGAACCTGTGTCAAATTTTTGACTTTTTTTCAAGCACGTTCGAGATTACCAAACGAGATTCCTTTATTGATTTCGATCTCCAGATGTTGTTTTTGGTTGTTTTTTCGAAAATGCGTACAATTTTTCCACAATCGCCAAAAGAAATATGGTAATTTTTGACAAATTTTGAAAAATCGAGCTCGAAACCGAGTATTTCGAAAATTTTGATCCGGAACCATGAACCTGTCATGTTTTTTTAAGCTCGTCCAAATCTGTATTTCAGAATTTTTTGTCAACTTTTACGAAAGTTCGATTTTTGAAAACCTATATAAAATTTTTGACTTTTTCCAAGCATTTTCAAAAATTATCAAAAGAGACTCCTTTGTTCATCTCGATTTCCAAAAATCGTTTTGGATTCAATTTTTTTGAAAATTCTTACAATTTTTCCAGAATCGACGGGAGAAATATGGCAATTTTTGAGAACCTGTGTCAAATTTTTGACTTTTTTTCAAGCACGTTCGAGATTACCAAAAGGGATTCCTTTATTGATTTCGATCTCCAGATGTTGTTTTTGGTTTTATTTGGTTGAAAAGTCGTAAAATTTTTCAGCAATCGCCAAACGAAATGTAATTTTTGAACTTTGAAACCGAATGTTTCGAAAATCTTGATCTGGGACCATCTAGACCTTGTGTTTTTTGATTGAGCTCGTCGAGATCAACATTTCAGATTTTTTTGTGGATTTTTAGTCAACTTCAACAAAAGCTAAATTTTTGAAAATCTATAAAATGTTTTTGACTTTTCCCAACCGTTTTCGAAAATTAGCAAAAGGGATCTCTTTATCGATTTCGATCTCCAAATGTTGTTTTTGGTTTTATTTTCTCGAAAATTTGTACAATTTTTCCAAAGCCGCCAAAAGAAATGTAATTTTTGAGAAATTTTGAAATGTCGACTTTGAAACCGAATTTTTCGAAAATCTTGGTCTGGGACCATCAAGACCTTATGTTTTTGGATTAAGCTCATCGAGGTCTACATCTCGGAATTTTTTGTTGATTTTTTGTTAATTTCAACAAAAGCTCAATTTTTGAAAATCCATATACATTTTTTGACTTTTCCCAAGCATCTTCGAAAATTAACAAAAGGGATCTCTTTATTGATTTCGATCTACAGATGTTATTTTTGGTTTTATTTTTTTGATATTTCGTCGAATTTTTCCACAATCGCATAAAGAAATAACTTTTTTTTAAGTCATCACTTTTGAGATTTTTTAGAAATTTTAGGTAGAAACCCAATATTTCGTAAATTTTGCTCCGGGAGCATGAACACGTTTTTCGATTAAGCTCATCGAGATCTATATTTCAGAATTTTTTGTCAACTATAACAAAAACTCATTTTTTGAAAACTAAATAAATTTTGACTTTTCTTAAGCATTTCCAAAAATTACCAAAAGTCATTGTTTTATTTATTTCAATCTCCAGATGTTGTTTTTGGTTTTATTTGATCGAAAATTTGTAAAATTTTTCTAGAATCGTCAAAAGAAATAGGAGTATAATTTTTGAGAAATTTTAAAAAGTCGACTTGGAAACCGAATAGCAGCAAGACCTTATGTTTTTTGACTAAACTCGTCGAGATCTACATCTCAGAATTTTTTGTAGATTTTCAGCCAATTTCAACAAAAGCTCAATTTTTGAAAATCTATAAAAAAAATTTGACTTTTCCCACGCATTTTCGAAAACTAGCAGAAGGGATCTTTTTATTGATTTCGATCTCCAAATGTTTTTTTTTTTGGTTTTATTTTTTCAAAAATTCGTACAATTTTTCCAGAGCCGCCAAAAGAAATGTAATTTTTGAGAAAATTTGAAATGTCGACTTTGGAAGCGTATTTTTGAAAAATCTTGGTCTGGGACCATCAAGACCTTATGTTTTTTGATTAAGCTCATCGAGATCTACATCTCAGAATTTTTTGTCGATTTTTTGTCCATTTCAATAAAAGCTCAATTTTTAGGAAATCCATATAATATTTTTGACTTTTCTCAAGTACATAGTAGGCTATGGAATAAAATGTGACATGTTCATTTTTTTATACGGTCCAGATCAACGGTAGTGTGATACTGCCAAATAATATACCATGTAAGAAAATAAAGGTGGGGCGGGTGGGGCCAGTTAATATGCTTCGGCAATCGGCATTATATTGAAATTTTATTACTAATTTGAAATTTATAATGTATGAGTCTTCCAGGGGGGGCAACCACAACTGCTAGGGGGGGCTCAGCCCCCTCTTGCCCTCCCGTAGCTACGGGGCTGTAGACGGTACGTCGCTGTCAACACAGGCAGTCTTTGTGTACAAATCATTTTCCAGTCGATGTTGTGTTTGAATTAAATTACCAATGAACGTGAAGAAAAACTTCCCCACTTTTGTCCTTACGAATTTTCGGAAAAGGAAAAATCCCGATTTCCACGTCCCACTCGACTACAAGCTGTAACAACCCTCGAATCAATATCAGAAACCACACGAAACATCTTAATATTAAAAGCACGGAATTCATAACAATTCATCCGCTACCCTTGAGAGGTGGGCGGTTCTCATACATGCTAATAAAAAATTCGCGAATACGGGAAATTCGGGATGATTACTCAGCGACGTCTATTTGTTTCGAACACGTTATTATTAAAAAATCGTGTCTTCCGAAAATCGTAGAACAAATATCTTGGTGCGGGGGCGCACCATCTTGCCGATACACCAGAATCCAGAATTGCGCGACTTATTTTTTCTTATTTGATTTGGCAAAAGAAAATTTCTGCGTGAGTGCATTCCGAATTTTGTTCGAATAAGAAATTCAGGGCGACGCGAACGCGCGAAATTTGCAAATTAAATTACCGATAAGATAAAGATTTATGCACATAAGCACCTCGGGATTATCGAATCGATAACGATGTTAGCGTTTGCCGTTTGACATTTTGTTTTTGTTCGACACCGACCCTGATATTACAAGTCCCGGGAGAGGAAATAGCGAGTCTTTCTCTAGTCAATAGAGGGATGAAAATTTTAAATTCACGAGGCATAATTTTGGTAATAGTGCCATAAATATGAAGACCGTTTGACCTCATCGCGCTCAGTCCATTTAGTAATGCTTCTGTTCCGGTCGGTTTAATTGTTGAATTTGACTTTCTCAGCTTTCAAACAATACAATTTTTTTGTAAATGATGGGTTGATTTTTTTCGAAAACACATATTTTGAGGATTGTTTGATGAACTCGTTATAACTTAAAATATTTTTTTTATCTGGATTGAAACCCGAAACTGCGCTACAAAATTAGTCTAGAAACTCAATTTCAGGCAAATCAAAAAAAGTTTTTTAATGAAATATCTCGCCTGACAAAATCCTTCATTATTCTATGACGGAGATCACTGAAATTTAAGTCTCCAGGAATTCTTGCGAATTTTCTTTATGTTAATGAAATCGCCGTCACGATATCTGCTCCAATAAACACGAAAAGTGAATCCAAAGTTTCCAAATATTTTCCAAAAAAGTGGTTAAAATTGGTTCAATCCATCAAAAAATGGTGTCAAATTCTAGAAAATCTTCCACTAGTTACGAATCTGCAATCGCCGTCACAGTATCTGCTCTAGTTAACACGAAAAATGAATCCAAAATTTTCAAAAATTTTCCCAAAAAGTGGTTAAAATGGGTTCAATCGACCGAAATTTGGTGTCAAATTGTAAATAATCTTCAGCTGGTTATGAAACTAAAATCGTCGTCTCGATATTTGCTCCAATAAACACGAAAACCGAATTCAAAATTTCCAAAAATTTTCCAAAAAAGTCGTTAAAATTGGTTCGATCTACCAAAAATTGGTGCCAAATTGTAGATAATCTTCTCCTAGTTTCAAATCTGAAATCGCCGTCACGATATCTGCTCCAATAAACACGATAAGTAAAACCAAAATGTCCAAAAATTTTCCAAAAAAGTCGTGAAATTTGGTTCCATCGACCGAAAATTGGTGCCAAATTGTAGATAATCTTCTCCTTGTTTCAAATTTGAAATCGCCGTCACGATATCTGCTCCAATAAACACGAACCGTAAATCCAAAATTTCCAAAAAATTTCCAAAAAAGTGGTTAAAATTGGTTGCATCGACCGAAAATTGGTGTCAAATTGTTGATAATCTTCTCCTAGTTTCAGATCTGAAATCGCCGTCACGATATCTGCTCCAATAAACACGATAAGTAAAACCAAAATGTCCAAAAATTTTCCAAAAAAGTCGTGAAATTTGGTTCAATCGACCGAAAATTGGTGCCAAATTGTAGATAATCTTCTGCTTGTTTCAAATCTGAAATCGCCGTCACGATATCTGCTCCAATAAACACGAACCGTAAATCCAAAATTTCCAAAAAGGTAGTTAAAATTGGTTGCATCGACCGAAAATTGGTGTCAAATTGTTGATCATCTTCCCCTAGTTTCAAATCTGAAATCGCCGTCACGATATCTGCTCCAATAAACCCGAAAAGTGAATCCAAAATTTCCAAAAATTTTCCAAAAAAGTGGTTAAAATTGGTTCAATCGACCGAAAATTGGTGCCAAAGTGAAGATAATCCTCCGCAAGTTACGAATCGGAAATCGCCGTTGCGACATCTGCTCCAATAAACCCGAAAATTTAATCCAAAATTTCCAAAATTTTTCAAAAAAGTCGTTACAATTGGTTAAATCGACCGAAAATTGGTGTCAAATTGTGGATAATCTTCTGCCAATTCCGAATCTGAAATCGCCGTCACGATATCTGCTCCAATAAACACGAAAAGTGAATCCAAAATTTCCAAAAATTTTCCAAAAAAGTGGTTAGAATTGGTTCATCGACCAAAAATTGGTGTCAAATTGTAGATAATCTTCTGCTAATTATGAATCTGAAATTGTCGTCACGATATCTGTTCCAATAAACACGAAAAGTGAATCCAAAATTTCCAAAAATTTCCAAAAAAGTAGTTAAAAATGGTTCAATCGACCGAAAATTTGTGTCAAATTGTAGAAAATCTTCTGCTTATTACTAATCTGAAATCGCCGTCACGATATTTGCTGCAATAAACACAAAAAGTAAATTCAAAATTTCCAGAAATGTTCCAGAAAAGTGGTTAAAATTGGTTAAATCGACCGAAAATTGGTGCCAAATTGTAGATAATCTTCATCTTCCGCTGGTTATAAATCTGAAGTCGCCGTCACAATATCTCCTGCAATAAACACGAAAAGTGAATACAAAATTTGCAAAAAAATTCCAAAAAAGTGGTTAAATTCGGTTCAATCGACCGAAAATTAGTGCCAAATTGTAGATAATCTTCCGCTAGTTACGAATCTGAAATCGCCGTCACGATATCTGCTCCAATAAACACGAAAAGTGAATCCAAATATTCCAAAAAAGTAGTTAAATTCGGTTCAATCGACCGAAAATTAGTGCCAAATTGTAGATAATCTTCCGCCAGTTACGAATCCGAAATCGCCGTCACGATATCTGCTCCAATAAACACGAATAATGATTCCAAAATTTCCAAAAATTTTCCAAAAAAAGTGGTTAAAATTGGTTAATTCGACCGAAAATTGGTGTCAAATTGTAGATAATTTTCCGCTTATTACTAAACTGAAATCGTCTTCACGATATCTGCTCCAATAAACACGAAAAGTGAATAAAAAATTTCAAAAAATTTTCCAAAAAAGTGGTTTAAATCGGTTCAATCGACCGAAAATTAGTGCCAAATTGTAGATAATCTTCCATTTGTTACTAATCTGAAATAGCCGTCACGATATCTGCTCCAATAAACACGAAAAGTGAATCCGAAATTTCCAAAAATTTTCCAAAAAAGTGGTTTAAATTGGTTCAATCGACCGAAAATTGGTGTCAAATTGTAGATAATCTTCTGCTTATTAATAATCTGAAATCACCGTCACGATATCTGCTCCAATAAATCCGAAAAGTGAATCCAAAATTTCCAAAAATTTTCCAAAAAAGTGGTTAAAGTTGGTTCAATCGACCGAAAATTGGTGCCAAATTGTAGATAATCTTCCGCTAGTTATGAATCTGAAATCGCCGTCACTATATCTGCTCCAATATACACGAAAAGTGAAAACAAAATTTGCAATAAGTTGAACCTCCTGAATACGAATTCGGGTCCAAGATTGACTACAAATCTTCCTAATTTTTTTTATTGTTGTATCATTATCAAAAAACACAAAACTGCTAACTTTCGTGCAAATAAAACAACAATCAATATTAAAAAACCCTCTCCGCTTCAACCCTACACGCGTGTTTCTTCCACCCCGTCGGAAAATCCATCACGTGCACCCCCAGCCGCCCTTATTTCAATAAACCCCCAAATTGGACACTCGAACCGATTTCGGCGCAATTACATGTGAAACCGGTTCGCAGACGAGCGATTTGTTTGATTATCAGCGAAAAAAAGCCGAACATCTTCGAAGCGGTTGTTGGAACGCAGTTCGAACGGAAGGCCATCCCGTTTAATTACACCGTTGACAAACTAAGTGCTTTTACCGAGATTAATTGGTTCCCGTTTTGTAATAAATTATCGCGTCACAATTGCCAATTGGGCTGGCGGTGGATGGCTTCGGAAAATTGCCGTGGGCCGCGTGAAAAATGTCACAATCGAGGAGACAGGCTGCAGTTTTTCAGGGCCGGCTGAGTTATGGCGAATTACAAAACTGACCCACGAATGGGCGTAATGGTGAGAATAAACGAGATATTGTTAATAATAGAGTGAATCTGGCACGTTTTGGTCGCTTTACATGTCATAGAATATAAAGTGAGTGCGTTAGGTTTGTTTACACCCTTTGATTAACGTGCTTACCCTTTTAGTTGACCCTTCTATGAGGGTTGAAAACCTTTCATATTTTCCAGAACATCGGCCTCGTTTCTAAATAACTGGCAAAACGCTGAATTCGTCTCTTGCTGCGAAAGAAAAGGGTGTACAATGTTGCGAGGGTGGGGGCATAGATTAATATAGATGCGACATACTGGCTGATTTTGCAAAACCACCCTTATTGACGTTGTTGAGAACTTGTTTGATCTACAGACCAGAGCGCGCTCAGGCCAATGTCGACTCTAAGCGTTCAGAAGCGATTTGGTTGGTTTGGACTATAATTTCTGCGGGAAATAGTTGTTGTCGGTTTTTATAACGACTAAGTGAATATTTTTGGTACATATTTAGATGATAATGAGAAAAAAAATGAAAAATTAAAATAATCGAAAATTCGAAAAATCGAGAAATCTAATAATCGAAAAATCGAAACCTTAAAAAATCGTAAAACCGAAACATTGGAAAATCGAAATATCGAAGAACTGAAAATCGAAAAAAATGTAAAATTCAAAAATCTAAAATTTATAAACCGAATAACGAAAAATCGAGAAATCGAAACTCACAAATTTAAAAAATCGGATAACTGAAAAATCGAAACATCAAAAAACTGGAAAATCGAAAAACCGAGAAATAGAAAAATCAAAAAATCAAGAAATCGTGGAGTCGAAAAGTCGAGCAATTGAGAAACCGAAATAGGCAAAAATCGAAAAGTTAAAAACTGAACAATTTATAAATTGAGAAATTGACAATCAAAACATCGATAAATCCAAATCTCGATAAATCGAGAAATCAAATACTTAAAAATTCGAAAACTTGAAAAATTGAGAGATTGAAAGATCAAAAGAACGAGAAATCGAAAAGTAATGAAGTCGAAAAATCGAAAAATCGACAAACAAAAAGTTAAAAGTTGAAAAATTGGAAAAGCGGAAAAATCAAAAAACGAAAAAATGGAAAACTGGAAAAACTGAGAAACCGAAATAGGCCAAAAAAAATTTGAAAAACTGATAAATCTAAAACCTGAACAATCAAATCTCGAAAAATCGGGAATGAAAAATTAACAAATCGAAAAATTGAAAAACAGAACATCTAAAAAAAAATCGAAAGATTAAGAAATATTGAAAAAATTAAAATATCAAAAGATAGAAAAATCTAAAATTTAAAAATCCAAAAATTGAAACATCAAAAAAGTAAAAAGGTAGACACATCGAAAAATCCAGAAGTCAAAAATAGAAAAGCCGAAGAATTGAAATATTGAAAAATCCTAAAACTGAAATATCTAAAAACTGAAAAATCGAAAAATCAAAAAAGTGAAGTCGAAAATAAAAACCATAAAAAATATAAAAATTGAAAAATCAAAAAATTAAAGAACTAGGAAAATCGAAACACTTGAAGGTCAAGAAATGGGAAAATCAAAACAACGGTTAATTGAAAAATCGAAAAATTGAGAGTTTATGAAAGTCAAATTTGAAAAATTAAAAAATCGAAAATTTGACGATATGACAATTGAAAAACAGAAAAGCTAAAACCGGGAAGTCGAAAAATCAAAAGATTAAGAAACCGAAACATTTGAAAAATTCGAAAACTTGAAAAATTCAAATATCGAAGAACTGAACTGAAAAATCGAGAAATCAAAAAATCTAAAATTTAAAAAATTAAAAAATCGAAAATTTAAAAATCGAAAAAGTTAAATAATAAAAGTAAAAAGGTAGACACATCGAAAAATCCAGGAGTCAAAAATCGAAAAGTCTAAGAATCGAAATATTGAAAAATCCCAAAACTGAGACACCGAAAAACTGAAAAATGAAAGAAAAACTGAAAAATGGAATACCTGAAAAATCCGAAAACTGAGAATCTAAAAAGTTTAAAAATTGAGCAATCGAAAAATCCAAAAAGTGAAGTCGAAAAATCGAAACCTTAAAAAACTAAAAAATGCAAAATCGAAAAATTAAAGAATTGAAGAACAGGAATATCTAAACCCTCGAAAGTCAAGAAATGGGAAAATCAAAAAACATCGATTAATTGAAAAATCGAAAAATTGACAGTTTATAAATATCAAATTTGAAAAATGGAAAAATCGAAAATTTGAAGAAACGACAATTGAAAAACAGAAAATCTAAAACGGGAAGTGGAAAAATCGATAGATTAAGAAATCAAAACTTTTAAAAAATTCGAAAACATGAAACACGGAAATATCGAAGAACTGAAATGAAAAATCGAGAAATCGAAAAAGCGAAAGATTAAGAAATATTGAAAAATTAAAATATCAAAAGATTGAAAAATCTAAAATTTAAAAATCCAAAAATTTAAAAATCGAAAAAGTAAAAAGGTAGATACATCGAAAAATCCAGAAGTCAAAAATAGAAAAGCCCAAGAATTGAAATATTGAAAAATGCTAAAAATGATTTATCTAAAAACTGAAAAATCGAAAAATCAATAAAGTGAAGTCGAAAAATAAAAACCTTAAAAAATCGAAAAATTGAAAAATCAAAAACCTGAAAAATCAAAAAATCAAAGAATTGAAGAACAGGAAAATCAAACACTCGAAGGTCAAGAAATGGGAAAATCAAAACATCGATTAATTGAAAAATCGAAAAATTGACAGTTTATAAATGTCAAATTTGGAAAATTGAAAAATCGAAAATTTGAAGAAACGACAACTGAAAAACAGAAAATCTAAAACGGGATTCCGAAGGCCGAAAATGCGAAAAATTGGGAAATCGAAAAATTTTAAAATCGAAACCTAGAAAAATTGGAAAACCGAAAAATCGAAAGCCGAAAAGACAAAAAATCGACAAACATTGTGAAAATTGTAACATCAAAAGAAAAATCGAAAATTTATAAGTTTTAAATTAAAAAAAAATCGATAAATTCCAAAAACCAAATAAATCCAAAAAGCGAAACATCGCAAAATTCAATTACTCAAACATTGAAAAATCCAAACATCAAAAGAAAAATCGAAAATTTTAAAATTTATAATTAAAAAAAAATCCAAAAATTGATAAATCGAAAATTCCACAGATTGAACAATCAAAAATGGAAACATCAAAATCTAAATAAATCGAGCAATAGAAAAATTGAAAAATAGAGACACTGAAAAATTTAAAAAAAATCGAAAAATCTAAAACCTCAAGTTTAGAAAAATCGAGGGATCGAGAAATCCAAGAAATCGGCATCAAAAAATTGGAAAATCTAGAACTCAAAAATGCGAAAATTGGAAAATATAAATATGGAAGAACTGAATAATCGAAAAAACGAAAAATCAAAAAATCTTTAGTTTTAAAAATCAGAAAATTGGAAAAACTGAAAAATCGAGAAAATGGAAAAATTCCAAAGCTAAAATGGCGGAAAATTGGGAAATCGAGAAATTGAAAAAACGAGATGTTGAAAAACCGAAAAATTGAGAAATCGAGATAGGCCAAAAAGTTAAATACTGAAAAATTTAAAATTTAAAAAACCGATTCGAATCGAAAAACTGAAAATCCAAATTTTAAGAAATTGAAAAATCCAACGATTGAAAAATCGAAAAATCCACAAATTGAACAATCAAAAAACCGAAACATCGAGATATCGATAAATTGAGAAATCGAAAAATTGAAAAATAGAAAAACTGAAAAACCGAAAAATCTAAAACCTCAAGTCGAAAAATCGAGAGATTGAGAAATCGAAACATCAAAAAACTGAAAAATCTAAAACTTACATATGCGAAAAATTGAAAAGCAGGAATATCGAAGAACTGAAGAATTGGAAAATCGAGAAATGCACAAATCTAAAGTTTTAAAAATTGAAAAATCGGATAATTGAAAAATATAAAAACTGAAAAATCGAGAAAATGGAAAAATTCCAAAACTCAAATCCTGGAAAATTGGCAAATCGAAAAATTTAAATATCGAAACATTGAAAAATTCAAAAACTGAAACATCGAGAAATCCAAACAGCAACAGATCCAGAAATCTAGAAATCGAAAGTCGAGATGTCGAAAAATCGAAATAGGCCAAATTCGAAAAACCGAAAAGTTAAAAACTGAAGAATTTAAAACCCAAAAAATCGACAAATCGAAAAACTAAAAATCCACAAAGAAAACAGGGTGGGTGGGTGGGGCCCCTTAGATTTTTGTAAACGTAGATTCGACCACTTGATAAAAAAATCAGTCTTCATCTAATAAAATAAGCCAATTAAATTAAAAAACGGAGGTGGGTGGGGTTAGTCAAAAGTCAAAAAATTGAGAGTTTATGAAAGTCAAATTTGAAAAATTAAAAAATCGAAAATTTTACAAAATGACAATTGAAAAACAGAAAATGTAAAACCGGGAAGTCGAAAAATCAAAAGATTAAGAAACCGAAACATTTGAAAAATTTGAAAACTTGGAAAATTCAAATATCGAAGAACTGAACTGAAAAATCGAGAAATCGAAAATTCTAAAATTTTAAAAATTAAAAAATCTAAAATTTAGAAATCGAAAAAGTAAAATAATCGACACATCGAAAAACCCAGGAGTCAAAAATCGAAAAGTCGAAGGATCGAAATATTGAAAAATCCCAAAACTGAAATACCCAAAAACTGAGTAATTAAAAAATTGAGAAATCGAAAAATCAAAAAAGTGAAGTTGAAAAATCGAAACCTGAAAAAATAGAAAAATTGAAAAACCAAAAAACCTGAAAAATCAATTAACTGAAAAATCGACAAATAAAGAGTTTATAAAAGTCAAAAATTGAAAAATCGAAATATTTGAAAATCGAAATTTGAAGTCGAAGAGAAAAACTGAAAACTGAGAAATTGAAAAATTGAGAAATTGTAAAATCCAAAAATTGAATAATAAATAGGAGTAAACTGAAAAGTCCCTAAACTAAAATTTCGAAAAACTGAGAATTCGAAAGTAATTCGTGTGACCTGAATTAAAGTGAAGGAAACAGTAAACAGCTTATAATATTCTGGTAAATCTAGTGTCTATGACATTTTTTTTTGTAGTTAATTTTATTGCTAGCTAGACATAAACACTGTTGCCAACATAAGTGGAGGAGTCCTCAAACGTCATTTAATTTAAACTATGACGCTTCTCTATGTTCTCTGGTTGGGGATTAAAGGAGACACAAGTGACTATTAATTTTGTTTTTAGGTTGGCAACCTATTTATAATTGTATGATGGCACACCTGATTGTCAAATTTTATGACAGCTGCCATTTTCTGCTCGACAAGTAAAAAAACACAAATTTTAAGTAACAACGATATTTATTGTCTTAAATATTATAAGAAAACAAAACAGCGCGCAAAGTGTTTAAATTTGATACTCTTTGCATCTTTCTTCAGACCTTGTTTAAAAAATCAGCCACTCTTCGTACACTTGGTTGAATCTAGATCTTAGAAAACTTAATAATAGTGTCATTTAAGTAAATTCTCATCAACTAGAAGTTAATTATAGATAGGTACACTAACTCGACTAATGTTTTCGGCGCGAAACCGAAATCAAGAAAAATTATATAAAATGTTTTATGACTATGTCTTCATAACATACTATAAAATAATATGTTTTAATCGATTTAACAATAAATTCAACTATGTTTTATAGTCACTTTGACTAATAAGTATCACTAATAGAATATTGTAGAGAAACATACCTATTCAACTCTTAGTTTATTGCACATTACCTACTAATTTTGAACTTGTTTTTGAAACTTAGCTAAACTTAACGATAACATAATTTGCCTCGTACTAATTATGACTATTTCGTTGCGTAGGAATTCAATTCTTTCACTAACAGTAACGATATTGCAGTGTAACTACGAGTACAGGCTACTAATAATAAATCACATAGAGTAAGCAGTTAAGCGAGGCTATTCCTTAAAATAAAACAATCACATTGATTACTCTAGTGGAAGACAACGCAATTTTTGTTGTTAACATTCTTTTCTTAAAAGTAATCAATAATCTCGTGCCTTAATCAATCGATAAAATTGCACTAATATTTCACAAGCAGTCTGCTAAATAAAACCCGGAGGTCGTCCACACTTAGTGTGTGAACCCACTCCAGTCGGCTACGATCTTAGGTACTTAATCTACGCTAAACTGAGATAAAGATAATTTAAAAACATAATAATTTATATTAACAAGAAAATATATTATAATCTGCAATATATATTAATTTAAATAGTCGCTATATATTAATTCCATTTATACAAGTATCTGATATGTGCAATTAGAAGTTACAATGTCACTGAATCTCAGCATTTTCTTATTTCGGTGATACTAGGTTAGGTACGAGCGATCGATTAAATCTTCAACTCAACATACTGATTCGGAACGAAATTCTGTCTGGCCTTGTCGTGCTCGGGTCGGGGGATCCCATCTACCATGATCCGGGCGTCCATGGCGGGCATGGGCGCCATGGGCGGCAGCGCCACGCACTCTGGCGGCATCTGCGAAACCCAAATTAGCGTCATGTCGCACGCGGAGGACTGTTACGTTACCATGGCTTGCTGCGGCTGCTGCGGGGGCAGGGCTCCAGGGGGCGGCATGGTCGGGTAGTAGTTCGTAGGGGAGACCGGGGGACTAGGGTACGGCCAGTAGAAGATCGGCGGCGGCAGAAACTGTCTCGGACCCAGTGGCGCTGCTGCGATCTGCACGGGACCGTATCCGGGGAAATTGGGGCCCGGGTGGAAGGCCGTCGGGATGATGTTGCCACCTAGACAGAAAACGCGGAAATGAGAGCGCGTTCAGCCGCGCAACGAGCGACTTCACGTGTTTTTAGTGATTATTTGATGAGATGAATTAACGAACTCCATGCTCAGACGTGAAATGTGGCTTAATACTGTCACCAAAATGGCACGAGTGCCATCCCACATACAAAAGAAAGCTTCTCCATGGTTTTTAAACTCTACGGTGTGTGACAAAGAAGTGTGTTATTCTAAAAACTAAAAATCCACAAAGAAAACCGGGTGGGTGGGTGGATGGGGCCCCTTCGATTTTTGTAAACGTAGATTCGACCGCTTGATAAAAAAATCAGTCTTCCTCTAATCAAATAAGCCAATTAAATTCAAAAACGGTGGTGCGTGGGGTTAGTCAAAAATCAAAAAATTGAGAGTTCATGAAAGTCAAATTTGAAAAATTAAAAAATCGAAAATTTGACAAAATGACAATTGAAAAACAGAAAATCTAAAAGCGGGAAGTCGAAAAATCAAAAGATTAAGAAACCGAAACATTTGAAAAATTCGAAAACTTGAAAAATTCAAATATCCAAGAACTGAACTGAAAAATCGAGAAATCGAAAAATCTAAAATTTTAAAAATTAAAAAATCTAAAATTTAAAAATCGAAAAACTGAAAAATCGAAAAAGTAAAATAATCGACACATCGAAATATTGAAAAATCCCAAAACTGAGATATTGAAAGACTAAAAAATGGAAAACCTGAAAAATCCGATAACTGAAATATCCAAAAACTGAGAACCTAAAAAGTCGAAAAATTGAGCAATCGAAAAATCCAAAAAGTGAAGTCGAAAAATCGAAACCTTAAAAAACTAAAAAATGAAAAATCGAAAAATTAAAGAACTGAAGAACAAGAATATCGAAACCTTCGAAAGTCAAGAAATGGGAAAATCAAAACATCGATTAATTGAAAAATCGAAAAATTGACAGTTTATAAATGTCGAATTTGAAAAATTGAAAAATCGAAAAATTGACAGTTTATAAATGTCGAATTTGAAAAATTGAAAAATCGAAAATTTGAAGAAACGACAATTGAAAAACAGAAAATCTAAAACGGGATTCCGAAGGCCGAAATTGCGAAAAATTGGGACATCGAAAAATTTTAAAATCGAAACCTAGAAAAATTGGAAAACCGAATAATCGGATGCCGAAAAGACAAAAAATCGACAAACATTGTGAAAATTGTAACATCAAAAGAAAAATCGAAAATTTAAAAATTTTAAATTAAAAAAAATCGATAAATCCAAAAACCAAATACATCCAAAAAGCGAAACATTGCAAAATTCAATTACTGAAACATTGAAAAATCCAAACATCAAAAGAGAAATCGAAATTTTAAAATTTATAATTAAAAAAAATCCAAAAATTTCAAAATTTCAAAATTTAGATAAATCGAGAAATGGAAAAATTGAAAAATAGAGACACTGGAAAATTAAAAAAAATTCGAAAATCTAAAACCTCAAGTTTAGAAAAATCGAGGGATCGAGAAATCCAAGAAATCGGCATCAAAAAATTGGAAAATCTAAAACTCAAAAATGCGAAAAATTGGAAAATATAAATATGGAAGAACTGAATAATCGAAAAAACGAAAAATCAAAAAATCTTTAGTTTTAAAAATCGGAAAATTGGAAAACTGAAAAATCGAGAAAATGGAAAAATTCCAAAGCTGAAATGGCGGAAAATTGAGAAATCGAGATAAGTCAAATTGAAAATCCAAAAAGTTAAATACTGAAAAAATTAAAATTTAAAAAACCGATAAATCGAAAAATCTAAAACCCAGAAGTCGAAACAACAAAAAACTGGAAAATCTAAAGAAAAATTGAAATATCGAAGAACCAATCGGAAATTCTAAAGCTTTAAAAATTGATAAATAAAATGTTGAAAAATTGAAAAATTGAAAAATCCAGAAATCGAAGTATTAAAAATTGAAAAATCCAAAAGGTAAAAATCGAGAAATAGAAAAACCGAAAAATAGAGAAACCCAGAAGTCGAAAAATCTAAAATTTAAAAAATTGGAAAAAGAAAATATCGAACAATTGAAAAATCGAAACATCAATGAATCGAAAATTTGAAGAGTTAAAAAATCTAAAATTTAAAAATCGAAAAACTGAAAATCCAAATTTTAAGAAATCTAAAAATCCAACGATTGAAAAATCGAAAAATCCTCAAATTGAACAATCAAAAACCGAAACATCGAAATATCGATAAATTGAGAAATCGAAAAATTGAAAAATTGAAAAACTGAAAAACCGAAAAATCGAGAGATTGAGAAAGCGAAACTTCAAAAAACTGAAAAATCTAAAACTTACATATGCGAAAAATTGAAAAGCAGGAATATCGAAGAACTGAAGAATTGGAAAATCGAGAAATGCACAAATCTAAAGTTTTAAAAATTGAAAAATCGGATAATTGAAAAATATAAAAAATGGAAAAATTCCAAAACTCAAATCCCGGAAAATTGGCAAATCGAAAAATCTAAAACCTCAAGTTTAGAAAAATCGAGGATCGACAAATCCAAGAAATCGGCATCAAAAAATTGGAAAATCTAAAACTCAAAAATGCGAAAAATT
Organism: Zophobas morio; assembly: GCF_036711695.1. NCBI lineage: Eukaryota > Metazoa > Arthropoda > Insecta > Coleoptera > Tenebrionidae > Zophobas > Zophobas morio. The sequence goes on from NW_026972115.1 coordinate 3,127,566, forward strand.
GGAAAATATAAATATGGAAGAACTGAATAATCGAAAAAACGAAAAATCAAAAAATCTTTAGTTTTAAAAATTGGAAAATTGGAAAAACTGAAAAATCGAGAAAATGGAAAAATTCCAAAGCTGAAATGGCGGAAAATTGGGAAATCGGAAAATTGAAAAAACGATATGTTGAAAAATGGAAAAATTGAGAAATCGAATTGAAAAACCAAAAAGTTAAATACTTAAAAATTTAAAATTTAAAAAACCGATAAATCGAAAAAGCTAAAACCCAGAAGTTGAAACAACAAAAAACTGGAAAATCTAAAGAAAAATTGAAATATCGAAGAACCAATCGGAAATTCTAAAGCTTTAAAAATTGATAAATAAAATGTTGAAAAATTGAAAAATCCAAAAGGTAAAAATCGAGAAATAGAAAAACCGAAAAATCGAGAAACCCAGAAGTCGAAAAATCTAAAATTTTAAAAATTGAAAAAAGAAAATATCGAACAAGTGAAAAATCGAAACATCAATGAACCGAAAAATTGAAGAATTAAAAAATCTAAAAATCGAAAAATCCACAAATTGATCAATCAAAAAACCGAAACATCGAAATGTCGATAAATTGAAAAATAGAAAAACTGAAAACCCGAAAAATCTAAAACCTCAAGTCGAAAAATCGCGAGATTGAGAAATCGAAACATCAAAAAACTGAAAAATCTAAAACTTACATATGCGAAAAATTGGCAAATCGAAAAATTTAAATATCGAAACATTGAAAAATTCAAAAACTGAAACATCGAGAAATCCAAACAGCAACAGATCCAGAAATCTAAAAATCGAAAGTCGAGATGTCGAAAAATTGAAATAGGCCAAATTCGAAAAACCGAAAAGTAAAACACGGAAGAATTTAAAACCCAAAAAATCGACAAATCGAAAAACTAAAAATCCACAAAGAAAACCGGGTGGGTGGGTGGGGCCCCTTAGATTTTTGTAAACGTAGATTCGACCACTTGATAAAAAAATCAGTCTTCATCTAATCAAATAAGCCAATTAAATTAAAAAACGGAGGTGGGTGGGGTTAGTCAAAAATCAAAAAATTGAGAGTTTATGAAAGTCAAATTTGAAAAATTAAAAAATCGAAAATTTTTCAAAATGACAATTGAAAATCAGAAAATCTAAAACCGGGAAGTCGAAAAATCAATAGATTAAGAAACCGAAACATTTGAAAAATTCGAAAACTTGAAAAATTCAAATATCGAAGAACTGAACTGAAAAATCGAGAAATCGAAAATTCTAAAATTTTAAAAATTAAAAAATCTAAAATTTAGAAATCGAAAAAGTAAAGTAATCGACACATCGAAAAACCCAGGAGTCAAAAATCGAAAAGTCGAAGGATCGAAATATTGAAAAATCCCAAAACAGAAATATCCAAAAATTGAGTAATTAAAAAATTGAGAAATCGAAAAATCAAAAAAGTGAAGTTGAAAAATCGAAACCTGAAAAAATAGAAAAATTGAAAAACCAAAAAACCTGAAAAATCAATTAACTGAAAAATCGACAAATAAAGAGTTTATAAAAGTCAAAAATTGAAAAATCGCAATATTTAAAAATCGTAAAATCGAAGAGAAAAACTGAAAACCGAGAAATTGTAAAATCCATAAATTGAATAATAAATAGGAGTAAACTGAAAAGTTCCCAAACTAAAATTTCGAAAAACTGAGAATTTGAAAATAATTCGTGTGACCTGAATTAAAGTGAAGGAAACAGTAAACAGCTCATAATATTCTGGTAAATCTAGTGTCTATGACATTTTTTTTGTAGTTAATTTTATTGCTAGCTAGAAACAAACACTGTTGCCAACATAAGTCGAGGAGTCCTCAAACGTCATTTAATTTAAACTATGACGCTTCTCTATGTTCTCTGCTTGCGGATTAAAGGAGACACAAGTGACTATTAATTTTTTTTTCAGGTTGGCAACCTATTTATAATTGTATGATGGCATACCTGCTTGTCAAATTGTATGACAGCTGCCATTTTCTGCTCGACAAGTAAAAAAACACAAATTTTAAGTAACAACGATATTTATTGTCTTAAATATTATAAGAAAACAAAACAGCGCGCAAAGTGTTTAAATCTGATACTCTTTGCATCTTTCTTCAGACCTTGTTTAAAAAATCAGCCACTCTTCGTACACTTGGTTGAATCTAGATCTTAGAAAACTTAATAATAGTGTCATTTAAGTAAATTCTTATCAACTAGAAGTTAATTATAGATAGGTACACTAACTCGACTAATGTTTTCGGCGCGAAACCGAAATCAAGAAAAATTATATAAAATGTTTTATGACTATGTCTTCATAACATACTATAAAATAATATGTTTTAATCGATTTAACAATAAATTCAACTATGTTTTATAGTCATTTTGACTAATAAGTATCACTAATAGAATATTGTAGAGAAACATACCTATTCAACTCTTAGTTTATTGCACATTACCTACTAATTTTGAGCTTGTTTTTGAAACTTAGCTAAACTTAACGATAACATAATTTGCCTCGTACTAATTATGAGTATTTCGTTGCGTAGGAATTCAATTCTTTCACTAACAGTAACGATATTGCAGTGTAACTACGAGTACAGGCTACTAATAATAAATCACATAGAGTAAGCAGTTAAGCGAGGCTATTCCTTAAAATAAAACAATCACATTGATTACTCTAGTGGAAGACAACGCAATTTTTGTTGTTAACATTCTTTTCTTAAAAGTAATCAATAATCTCGTGCCTTAATCAATCGATAAAATTGCACTAATATTTCACAAGCAGTCTGCTAAATAAAACCCGGAGGTCGTCCACACTTAGTGTGTGAACCCACTCCAGTCGGCTACGATCTTAGGTACTTAATCTACGCTAAACTGAGATAAAGATAATTTAAAAACATAATAATTTATATTAACAAGAAAATATATTATAATCTGCAATATATATTAATTTAAATAGTCGCTATATATTAATTCCATTTATACAAGTATCTGATATGTGCAATTAGAAGTTACAATGTCACTGAATCTCAGCATTTTCTTATTTCGGTGATACTAGGTTAGGTACGAGCGATCGATTAAATCTTCAACTCAACATACTGATTCGGAACGAAATTCTGTCTGGCCTTGTCGTGCTCGGGTCGGGGGATCCCATCTACCATGATCCGGGCGTCCATGGCGGGCATGGGCGCCATGGGCGGCAGCGCCACGCACTCTGGCGGCATCTGCGAAACCCAAATTAGCGTCATGTCGCACGCGGAGGACTGTTACGTTACCATGGCTTGCTGCGGCTGCTGCGGGGGCAGGGCTCCAGGGGGCGGCATGGTCGGGTAGTAGTTCGTAGGGGAGACCGGGGGACTAGGGTACGGCCAGTAGAAGATCGGCGGCGGCAGAAACTGTCTCGGACCCAGTGGCGCTGCTGCGATCTGCACGGGACCGTATCCGGGGAAATTGGGGCCCGGGTGGAAGGCCGTCGGGATGATGTTGCCACCTAGACAGAAAACGCGGAAATGAGAGCGCGTTCAGCCGCGCAACGAGCGACTTCACGTGTTTTTAGTGATTATTTGATGAGATGAATTAACGAACTCCATGCTCAGACGTGAAATGTGGCTTAATACTGTCACCAAAATGGCACGAGTGCCATCCCACATACAAAAGAAAGCTTCTCCATGGTTTTTAAAGTCTACGGTGTGTGACAAAGAAGTGTGTTATTCTAAAAACTAAAAATCCACAAAGAAAACCGGGTGGGTGGGTGGGGCCCCTTCGATTTTTGTAAACGTAGATTCGACCACTTGATAAAAAAATCAGTCTTCATCTAATCAAATAAGCCAATTAAATTAAAAAACGGTGGTGGGTGGGGTTAGTTAAACATAAAAAAATTGAGAGTTTATGAAAGTCAAATTTGAAAAATTAAAAAATCGAAAATTTGACAAAATGACAATTGAAAAACAGAAAATCTAAAAGCGGGAAGTCGAAAAATCAAAAGATTAAGAAACCGAAACATTTGAAAAATTCGAAAACTTGAAAAATTCAAATATCGAAGAACTGAACTGAAAAATCGAGAAATCGAAAAATCTAAAATTTTAAAAATTAAAAAATCTAAAATTTAAAAATCGAAAAATTGAAAAATCGAAAAAGTAAAATAATCGACACATCGAAATATTGAAAAATCCCAAAACTGAGATATTGAAAGACTAAAAAATGGAAAACCTGAAAAATCCGAAAACTGAAATATCCAAAAATTGAGAACCTAAAAAGTCGAAAAATTGAGCAATCGAAAAATCCAAAAAGTGAAGTCGAAAAATCGAAACCTTACAAAAACTAAAAAATGAAAAATCGAAAAATTAAAGAATTGAAGGACAGGAATATCGAAACCCTCGAAAGTCAAGAAATGGGAAAATCAAAACATCGATTAATTGAAAAATCGAAAAATTGACAGTTTATAAATGTCAAATTTGAAAAATTGAAAAATCGAAAATTTGAAGAAACGACAATTGAAAAACAGAAAATCTAAAACGGGATTCCGAAGGCCGAAATTGCGAAAAATTGGGAAATCGAAAATTTTAAAATCGAAACCTAGAAAAATTGGAAAACAGAAAAATCGTAAGCCGAAAAGACAAAAATCCACAAACATTGTGAAAATTGTAACATCAAAAGAAAAATCGAAAATTTAAAAGTTCTAAATTAAAAAAAATCGATAAATCTAAAAACCAAATAAGTCCAAAAAGCGAAACATCGCAAAATTCAATTACTGAAACATTGAAAAATCCAAACATCAAAAGAGAAATCGAAAATTTTAAAATTTATAATTAAAAAAAAAATCCAAAAATTGATAAATCGAAAATTCCCCAGATTGAACAATCAAAAATGGAAACATCAAAATCTAGATAAATCGAGCAATGGAAAAATTGAAAAATAGAGACACTGGAAAATAAAAAAAAATTCGAAAAATCTAAACTCTCAAGTTTAGAAAAATCGAGGGATCGAGAAATCCGAGAAATCGGCATCAAAAAATTGGAAAAACTAAAACCCAAAAGTGTGAAAAATTGGAAAATATAAATATGGAAAAACTGAAAAATCGAGAAAATGGAAAAATTCCAAAACTGAAATGGGGGAAATCGAGAAATTGAAAAATCGAGATGTTGAAAAATCGAAAAATTGAGAAATCGAGATAGGCCAAATTGAAAAACCAAAAAGTTAAATACTGAAAAAATTAAAATTCAAAAAACTGATAAATCGAAAAATCTAAAACCCAGAAGTCGAAACAACAAAAAACTGGAAAATCTGAAAAAAAATTGAAATATCGAAGAACCAACCGGAAATTCTAAAGCTTTAAAAATTGATAAATAAAATGTTGAAAAATTGAAAAATGAAAATTCCAGAAATCGAAGTATTAAAAATTGAAAAATCCAAAAGGTAAAAATCGAGAAATAGAAAAACCGAAAAATAGAGAAACCCAGAAGTCGAAAAATCTAAAGTTTAAAAAATTGGAAAAAGAAAATATCGAACAATTGAAAAATCGAAACATCAATGAATCGAAAATTTGAAGAGTTAAAAAATCTAAAATTTAAAAATCGAAAAACTGAAAATCCAAATTTTAAGAAATCGAAAAATCCAACGATTGAAAAATCGAAAAATCCACAAATTAAACAATCAAAAAACCGAAACATCGAAATATCGATAAATTGAGAAATCGAAAAATTGAAAAATAGAAAAACTGAAAAACCGAAAAATCTAAAACCTCAAGTCGAAAAATATAAAAACTGAAAAATCGAGAAAATGAAAAATTCCAAAACTCAAATCCCGGAAAATTGAAATCTACAAATCGAAAATCGAAATAGGCCAAATTCGAAAAACCGAAAAGTTAAAAACTGAAGAATTTAAAACCCAAAAAATCGACAAATCTAAAAACTAAAAATCCACAAAGAAAACCGGGTGGGTGGGTGGGGCCCCTTTGATTTTTGTAAACGTAGATTCGACCACTTAATAAAAAAATCAGTCTTCATCTAATCAAATAAGCCAATTAAATTCAAAGACGGAGGTGGGTGGGGTTAGTTAAAAATAAAAAATTGAGAGTTTATGAAAGTCAAATTTGAAAAATTAAAAAATCGAAAATTTGACAAAATGACAACTGAAAAACAGAAAATCTAAAACCGGGAAGTCGAAAAATCAAAAGATTAAGAAACCGAAACATTTGCAAATTTCAAAAACTTGAAAAATTTAAATATCGACGAATTGAACTGAAAAATCGAGAAATCAAAAAATCTAAAATTTTAAAAATTAAAAAATCTAAAATTTAAAAATCGAAAAATTGAAAAATCGAAAAAGTAAAATAATCGACACATCGAAAAACCCAGGAGTCAAAAATCGAAAAGTCGAAGAATCGAAGTATTGAAAAATCCCAAAACTGAGATATTGAAAAGCTAAAAAATGGAAAACCTGAAAAATCCGAAAACTGAAATATCCACAAACTGAGAACCTAAAAAGTCGAAAAATTGAGCAATCGAAAAATCCAAAAAGTGAAGTCGAAAAATCGAAACCTTACAAAAACTAAAAAATGAAAAACCGAAAAATTAAAGAATTGAAAAACAGGAACATCGAAACCCTCGAAAGTCAAGAAATGGGAAAATCAAAACATCGATTAATTGAAAATGGAATAATTGACAGTTTATAAATGTCAAATTTGAAAAATTGAAAAATCGAAAATTTGAAGAAACAACAATTGAAAAACAGAAAATCTAAAACGGGAAGTCGAAAAATCGATAGATTAAGAATCAAAAAATTCGAAAACATGAAAAACGGAAATATCGAAGAACGGAAATGAAAAATCGAGAAATCGAAAAATCCAAAATTTTAATATTGAAAAATTAAAATACCAAAAAATTGAGAAATTTAAAATTTAAAAATCGAAAAAGTAAAAAGTCTACACATCGAAAAATCCAGAAGTCAAAAATGGAAAAGTCGAAGAACAGAAATATTGAAAAATCCCAAAACTGAAAAATGAAAGAAAAACTGACGAATCGAAAAACTGAAATATCCAAAAACTGAGAATTAAAGAATCGAAAATTTGAGAAATCGAAAAATCAAAAAAGTGAAGTCGAAATATCGAAACCTTAAAAAAATTGAAAAATCAAAACCTGCAAAATCGTAAGATCGAAAAATTGAATAACAAGTAAACTGAAAAATTCCAAAACTGAAATGTCCAAAAACTTAGAAATGAAAAAATTGAGAAATCGAAAAACCAAAAAAGTGAAGTTGCAAAATCGAAACCTGAAAAAATAGAAAAATTGAAAAACCAAAAAACCTGAAAAATCAATTGAAAAATCGACAAATAAAGAGTTTATAAAAGTCAAAAATTGAAAAATCGAAATATTTAAAAATCGTAAAGTCGAAGAGAAAAACTGAAAACCGAGAAATTGAAAAATTGAGAAATTGTAAAATCCAAAAATTGAATAATAAATAGGAGTAAATTGAAAAGTCCCCAAACTAAAATTTCGAAAAACAGAATTCAAAAGTAATTCGTGTGACCTGAATTAAAGTGAAGGAAACATTACAGTAAACAGCTTATAATATTCTGGTAAATCTAGTGTCTATGACATTTTTTTTTTGTAGTTAATTTTATTGCTAGCTAGACACAAACACTGTTGCCAACATAAGTGGAGGAGTTCTCAAACGTCATTTAATTTAAACTATGACGCTTCTCTATGTTCTCTGGTTGGGGATTAAAGGAGACACAAGTGACTATTAATTTTGTTTTCAGGTTGGCAACCTATTTAAAATTGTATGATGGCATACCTGCTTGTCAAATTGTATGACAGCTGCCATTTTCTGCTGGAGAACTAGAAAAACGCAAATTTTAAGTAACAACGATATTTATTGTCTTAAATATTATAAGAAAACAAAACAGCGCGCAAAGTGTTTAAATCTGATACTCTTTGCATCTTTCTTCAGACCTTGTTTAAAAAATCAGCCACTCTTCGTACACTTGGTTGAATCTAGATCTTAGAAAACTTAATAATAGTGTCATTTAAGTAAATTCTTATCAACTAGAAGTTAATTATAGATAGGTACACTAACTCGACTAATGTTTTCGGCGCGAAACCGAAATCAAGAAAAATTATATAAAATGTTTTATGACTATGTCTTCATAACATACTATAAAATAATATGTTTTAATCGATTTAACAATAAATTCAACTATGTTTTATAGTCACTTTGACTAATAAGTATCACTAATAGAATATTGTAGAGAAACATACCTATTCAACTCTTAGTTTATTGCACATTACCTACTAATTTTGAGCTTGTTTTTGAAACTTAGCTAAACTTAACGATAACATAATTTGCCTCGTACTAATTATGACTATTTCGTTGCGTAGGAATTCAATTCTTTCACTAACAGTAACGATATTGCAGTGTAACTACGAGTACAGGCTACTAATAATAAATCACATAGAGTAAGCAGTTAAGCGAGGCTATTCCTTAAAATAAAACAATCACATTGATTACTCTAGTGGAAGACAACGCAATTTTTGTTGTTAACATTCTTTTCTTAAAAGTAATCAATAATCTCGTGCCTTAATCAATCGATAAAATTGCACTAATATTTCACAAGCAGTCTGCTAAATAAAACCCGGAGGTCGTCCACATTTAGTGTGTGAACCCACTCCAGTCGGCTACGATCTTAGGTACTTAATCTACGCTAAACTGAGATAAAGATAATTTAAAAACATAATAATTTATATTAACAAGAAAATATATTATAATCTGCAATATATATTAATTTAAATAGTCGCTATATATTAATTCCATTTATACAAGTATCTGATATGTGCAATTAGAAGTTACAATGTCACTGAATCTCAGCATTTTCTTATTTCGGTGATACTAGGTTAGGTACGAGCGATTGATTAAATCTTCAACTCAACATACTGATTCGGAACGAAATTCTGTCTGGCCTTGTCGTGCTCGGGTCGGGGGATCCCATCTACCATGATCCGGGCGTCCATGGCGGGCATGGGCGCCATGGGCGGCAGCGCCACGCACTCTGGCGGCATCTGCGAAACCCAAATTAGCGTCATGTCGCACGCGGAGGAACGTTACGTTACCATGGCTTGCTGCGGCTGCTGCGGGGGCAGGGCTCCAGGGGGCGGCATGGTCGGGTAGTAGTTCGTAGGGGAGACCGGGGGACTAGGGTACGGCCAGTAGAAGATCGGCGGCGGCAGGAACTGTCTCGGACCCAGAGGCGCTGCTGCGATCTGCACGGGACCGTATCCGGGGAAATTGGGGCCCGGGTGGAAGGCCGTCGGGATGATGTTGCCACCTAGACAGAAAACGCGGAAATGAGAGCGCGTTCAGCCGCGCAACGAGCGACTTCACGTGTTTTTAGTGATTATTTGATGAGATGAATTAACGAACTCCATGCTCAGACGTGAAATGTGGCTTAATACTGTCACCAAAATGGCACGAGTGCCATCCCACATACAAAAGAAAGCTTCTCCATGGTTTTTAAACTCTACGGTGTGTGACAAAGAAGTGTGTTATTCTAAGTAAAGTAAAATAGACTCACCACAGTGTAGCAGAGTTTACCGTTCCACCAATTGGCGGCAGCAGACACCACGAACGACTCCAATCCCGGGTATAACCAATAACTAGCCCACATGGTACAGTATCGCTCATTTTTACGAAAGAGTGAGTGAAAAAGAAGTGTGAACACAAAAATGAGCCATACGCTTAGCAAAAGGAAAACTAACAACAAACCCAAAGCATTATTGTGACAAACATTTATTAATTAAGTGTAAATAATTAGAACATATTGTAATGAAGTAAAGAGCTGCATACAGTACAGAAATATAAGTGGTCGTAGAGTTATATTATCACTTCCTTGGCGACTTTCGCTAGACATGGAACGCGTCGTGGCCTCCCGGGTGTAGCACATGCTAGTAACCGACTCGTGTACTGTTAGTAGAGATGAAGCCTAACAAGGGCCAAGAATTCGTAGAAGTTGTTAGTCCACCCACTCAACCATCGCTTTGACGGCTGCACTCTAACTCTGACCCGACAGTTGGCACCACTGACCCACACCACTACCAATCACCGAGTCAAATGCAGCCACATCAAAGCACACACACCAAGACATGTTCAAAATCTAGCGAAAGCTTAGGAAATGCAAGGCTTACACTAACCTACAACGGCGGCGGCGTGGACCGCTGCCCGCTCTCCACGCCGCCCCCCTCAAAAAATTCTATAATCTAAATAAAAATTAAAAACCCAATATTATAAACTTGTATGCATCAGTTTGTACAATAAGTAACTCATACGTTACTCGGATCCAAAACTCCCAACGCCATCTATCAACACAACATGGACGCGCAGAGCGCGGCCAGAAGCAAGCCCGACTCGACTTGCTTCTGCCTGCATACATTGTCCTATACCATCTCAACAAGTACCCAATCCAGTATTATATTAGTTGCGGACATTTTTGTTACGACAAAAGCTGTCTTACACATGTAAAGAATCATCGAAAAATATCTCGCTTCACGAAAATGCATCTAAATATCAACAAGATATGTATAACAATAAAAAAGTGGAATGTCTCGAAATCACAATGGTTATTCTCTTTATACACAGTCTTTGTAATAGCTGCAGCGGAATGGTCCAACACCGTCAACAGTGCGCTCGGCGGCGCGTCAAATATCCCAAAGCGCCACTAAATCGCGACGCCACCAGCAGGCCCGAAGCGCCATTTTTTAAACGATAATCTTAAGCAAATCTACTAAATTTATAAGTAATTTGGTTAGTACACGTTCAATTATCTAGTCTTCGATCGATATTTAGTAGTTTGAGCTCCAAAAGGTAGAAAAATAATGGGGCTGACGTCACACTTTTGGCGCACTTTTCAAATTTTGACAAATCCGAAAGTTTCGTTTTAATTAGTCAAAAATTACTCAAACGTGTACGTCAACCCTACTAAATTAACTGTGAATTAACGATTCACACTTAACCAAAATAACACCGTTTATAAATATAAAGAGAAATATCTTAACAAAACGTTATTTTTTAGTTTTTTTTTTACTAAAGAGTATTAAATTTAACAATATTACTAAATTGCAACGACTAATGTCGTTCTTGAGTGACTAACTTGAAATCAACTGACTTATCAAGTGAATAAACTTAAGTACTTCTCTAGTATTATTTATCCATATTAACACTGCTGCACGAAGTTCTTTTGACTAAAATTACGTTTCAAAATTATTTTGCTGTCGAAAATATTTTGTTAACAGTTAATTTTATTTAAATTTCTTCTCTTGTTAACTATTTCGGTTCTATTAAGTTCATTTTTAGGATGCCGACTCACTGTTTTGGCGCCACTTTTCAAATTTCAACCAATTCGGAGGCTTCGTGTCCTCGGAAAAATATTTATTTAATGTGTCATATAAATTCCAAAGCAATCAACACGTTATTTGAATAATCAACACAGGAAAATAGATACTGCTACAAGTTTTAATGAGATTGCAATTAGTTGTTTGAATTTGAAGGTTCCTACGATTTTAATTGGTCGAAATTCGAAGTGACGCAACCGTGTGACGTCAATAAATATACGTTTATACAAATAAAGAAAAATATCTTACAAAACGTTAATTTATAGTTTACCAGAGTATTAAATTTAACAATAATAATTACTAATTGACTTTTGACAACTTGAAATCAACTGCCTACTTAAGTACTTGGTATAGTATAGTATTATTGGTCAAGTCTGCAGTGACTAAAGATAAAAATCACACCCTGCTTCAACGAAAAAACGGAATTCTATGTCAGAGTTTTAATATAATTTGCAAGTTTCAAAATTATTTTGTTTTACAAAATATTTTAATTGTTACAATTATTCGATCTAGTGTGCAGTCCGCTGGGGGAAGAGCAATCATTACTTGCAGACAATAGAGTCCAAATTCCACTGCCACTTATGCACACAATCTAACAAAGTTTCAAGTCTGATTTTAAACTAAGTTATTTCCTTGTAGTTGAGAATTTATTTAATCCAAATTTTATGTACAAACACTTGCTCTTTTCTGCTAAACCTACTCGGTGTATAATATGTATATATTTTACAAAAATATGCATGAGCAATAGAAAAATATTTTACAAAACTTAGCGCTAAAGTTGTTTTTAAGTCGTGCTCCGAGGCCGAGAAGCACGAAAGTACCACTTTAGAAAATATTTTCTAGAAAATATCTATACGTTAATGAAACGTCAAATTCGGGAGACTTTCGCCCTTAATAATTATTTGTCATCGTAAGGCACTTAAGTTCCATCTAATATCACTAAATATCAACTATATACACCCTTATCTACATGTTCGGGTAGAAATGCTGGTACACCGGCAGCGTGCCCTGCGCATGGAAGGCCCTTTTGGCCGGCGCCGCCTGCTCGTTGAACGCGTCCCCGTAGGTGCGCTTCATCGCCACGTGCTGCATCATGGGGATGACCCCGGGCCCGGCGCCCGGGAGCAAGTGCGGCGGGTAAGCGATCTGGGGCCTCGGCAGCCCCAGCGGCGCCATCCGCGGCGGGATGACCACGAACGGCGGCTGCGACAACAGGTGCATCGGCATCGGCGCGTTCTTCAGCACCGAGCCCTGGAGCGCCGACGAGCCCGCCGTGGGCGACACCGGGCCCACGTTCTGGTTCAGCACGGCGAGGTTGTGCTGCGCGATCTGGTTCATCAGCAGCATCTCGTTCTGGGCCTGCGCCTGCGACTGGCGCGCCAGCAGGTTCTGCTGGGCTATGATCTGGGCCTGCTGCTGGGCGAACACGGCCGGGTTGTCCCAGCTCAGCGGGCCGCTCATGTTTTGGGATATTTGACCGACCGCGGAGGTGTTTGGCGGAGGCGGCGGGGGGATATTAGTAGGTGGAAGAGGCGCTGCTATTGAAGGTAACATACCGGGACTGAGCAGCGCGGGGGTGGCCTTCGCGGGGGAGACGGGGGCGGGGATGCCGCCGGTCAGCACGAGATTCATGTCCTCGCCCGAGCACTGGAACACTTCGATGTAGCGCTGCTTCTTGCCGAAGATCATGTAGCGGTGGTGCTTCTGCTGGGCGGTGGTGTACGCGGATTGCTCGGAGTCCATCTGGATGAAGGCCTCGCCGCTGGGCTGGCCCTGGACACAACCAAACACAAAGTTATTGCATGCCCCTTGTTTGTATGCAACCAAATAAACAGCTCAATCAAATATGACATCACCAGTGACTATACTCACTGACATCACACAATTTACACAATATTTTCAATCGTTCGCGGTAAATAACTGTGTGATGTTCCGCTACCAGACCGTTGAGACACCCTGTATGCTACAAACTACGTACTTGAGCATATTATTTTTGAAAACCAATAAAATTTTACAATATGGAGGTTAGAAAATTTTAAGGGGGAACGCTAGACGAGAGACAAGTTTGAATTGCGCGCCATTTGTTGTCTTATTCTTTTGACATATTAATTTTAATATTATTAATTATTATATTATTCAAACACACTGTAGAGCAAACAAGGCTTATCAAGCCCGTCTATTAGTTTATTCGCCTAAATGTATTATTAATACCGTTTTCAAATTGAAAAATCGAAAAATTAATAATTGAAAAATTGAAACTTTTTAAATGAAAAAAATCGGTAAACCGAAAAATTAAAAAATCTATAAATCGAGAAATTGAACAATCTAAAAATTAAACAATTTAAAAATCGAGAAATCAAAACATCAAGGAAAACAATAAAGTTAACGGAAAATCTAGAACTTAAAAATTGAAAAATTAAAATACCTATCGAAAAATTGAAAAACCGAGAAATCGAAACATCAAAAAATGGAAAAATTGAAGAACCGAAACATTGCAAAATCTCAGAACTGAGATACTGAAAAACTGAAAAATGGAAGGAAAATTGAAAAATCGAAAAAGTGAAAAAATTCAAAAATGAAACACTGAAAAATCCAGAAATCTAAAAATTGAAAAATCACAATTGAAGAAAGAATTGAAAAATCAAGAAATAGAGAAATGGGAAAATCAAAAAATCAGTTAATCGAATAATTGAAAAGTCCAAAAATTTAGAAACGTCAAAAATTGAAAACTGAAAAATAAAAACAGTTAAAAATCGTAAAACTGGAATATCGTAAAGTTAATAAACTGAAAAACTGAAAATTTAAAAAAAAATCGTATCAAAAACTAAAAATTCAAAAAATCGAGAAATGGAACAATCAAAAAATCAAAACGTTGAAATCCCAGTAAGTTGATAGATAGGAAAAATTAAAAAACAAAAATTTTAAAAATCCAAGAATTGAACAACAAAAAAAATCTAGGTCTGAAAACTCAGAAAATTGAATGATCGAGAACAAAAAATCTAAAATTTAAAAATTCGACAAATTGAAAAATCATGGAACTGAAAAATTGAAAAGTCGAGATAGTGAGAAATCTAAAAACCTAAAACTTGAAAAACTGAAAAATTAAAATATAGAAAAATTTAAAAACCGAGAAAACACAATATCAAAAATTTGAGAAATTGAAGAAACGAAATATTGCAAAATTCCAAAGCTGAAATATTGAAAAACCGAAACATTGCAAAATCTCAGAACTGAAATACTGAAAAACTGAAAAATGGAAGGAAAATTGAAAAATCGAAAAAGTGAAAAAATTCAAAACTGAAATCTTGAAAAACTGAAAAATGGAAAGAAAATTGAAGAATCGGAAAAGTGAAAAAATCCAAAACTGAAACATTGAAAAATCCAGAAATCGAAAAATTGAAAAATCACAATTGAAGAAAGAATTGAAAAGTCAAGAAATAGAGAAATGGGAAAATCAAAAAATCAGTTAATCGAATAATTGAAAAGTCCAAAAATTTAGAAACGTCAAAAATTGAAAACTGAAAAATAAAAAAAATTAAAATTCGTAAAACTGGAATATCGTAAAGTTAATGAACTGCAAAACTGAAAATTAAAAAAAAAAATCGTATCAAAAACTAAAAATTAAAAAAATCGAGAAATTGAACAATCAAAAAATCAAAACGTTGAAATCCCAGTAAGTTGATAAATAGGAAAATTAAAAAAAAACAAAAATTTTAAAAATCCAAGAATTGAACAACAAAAAAAATCTAAGCCTGAAAACTCAGAAAATTGAATGAACGAGAACAAAAAATCTAAAATTTAAAAATTCGACAAATTGAAAAATCATGGAACTGAAAAATCGAAAAGTCGAGATAGTGAGAAATCTAAAAACCTAAAACTTTAAAAACTGAAAAATTAAAATATCGAAAAATTTAAAAACCGAGAAAACACAATATCAAAAATTTGAAAAATTGAAGAAACGAAATATTGCAAAATTCCAAAGCTGAAATATTGAAAAACCGAAACATTGCAAAATCTCAGAACTGAAATACTGAAAAACTGAAAAATGGAAGGAAAATTGAAAAATCGAAAAAGTGAAAAAATTCAAAACTGAAATCTTGAAAAACTGAAAAATGGAAAGAAAATTGAAGAATCGGAAAAGTGAAAAAATCCAAAACTGAAACACTAAAAAATCCAGAAATCGAAAAATTGAAAAATCACAATTGAAGAAAGAATTGAAAAGTCAAGAAATAGAGAAATGATCAGTTAATCGAATAATTGAAAAGTCCAAAAATTTAGAAACGTCAAAAATTGAAAACTGAAAAATAAAAACAGTTAAAAATCGTAAAACTGGAATATCGTAAAGTTAATAAACTGAAAAACTGAAAATTAAAAAAAAATCGTATCAAAAACTAAAAATTAAAAAAAATCGAGACATTGAACAATCAAAAAATCAAAACGTTGAAATCCCAGTAAGTTGATAAATAGGAAAATTTAAAAAAAAACAAAATTTTAAAATTCCAAGAATTGAACAACAAAAAAAATCTAAGCCTGAAAACTCAGAAAATTGAATGAACGAGAACAAAAAATCTAAAATTTAAAAATTCGACAAAGTGAAAAATCATGGAACTGAAAAATCGAAAAGTCGAGATAGTGAGAAATCTAAAAACCTAAAACTTTAAAAACTGAAAAATTAAAATATCGAAAAATTTAAAAACCGAGAAAACACAACATCAAAAATTTGAAAAATTGAAGAAACGAAATATTGCAAAATTCCAAAGCTGAAATATTGAAAAACCGAAACATTGCAAAATTTCAGAACTGAAATACTGAAAAACTGAAAAATGGAAGGAAAATTGAAAAATCGAAAAAGTGAAAAAATTCAAAACTGAAATCTTGAAAAACTGAAAAATGGAAAGAAAATTGAAGAATCGGAAAAGTGAAAAAATCCAAAACTGAAACACTGAAAAATCCAGAAATCGAAAAATTGAAAAATCACAATTGAAGAAAGAATTGAAAAGTCAAGAAATAGAGAAATGCGAAAATCAAAAAATCAGTTAATCGAATAATTGAAAAATTCAAAAATTTAGAAACGTCAAAAATTGAAAACTGAAAAATAAAAAAAATTAAAAATCGTAAAACTGGAATATCGTAAAGTTAATGAACTGAAAAACTGAAAATTAAAAAAAAAATCCGTATCAAAAACTAAAAATTAAAAAAATCGAGAAATTGAACAATCAAAAAATCAAAACGTTGAAATCCCAGTAAGTTGATAGATAGGAAAATTTAAAATAGCAAAAATTTTAAAAATCCAAGAATTGAACAACAAAAAAAATCTAAGCCTGAAAACTCAGAAAATGGAATGATCGAGAACAAAAAATCTAAAATTTAAAAATTCGACAAATTGAAAAATCATGGAACTGAAAAATCGAAAAGTCGAGATAGTGAGAAATCTAAAAACCTAAAACTTTAAAAACTGAAAAATTAAAATATCGAAAAATTTAAAAACCGAGAAAACACAATATCAAAAATTTGAAAAATTGTAGAAACGAAATATTGCAAAATTCCAAAGCTGAAATATTGAAAAACCTAAAAATGGAAAGAAAATTAAAGAATCGAAACAGTGAAAAAATCCCAAACTGAAATATTGAAAAATTGAGAAACGGAAAAATGGGAAATTCAAAAAAATTGGTCTGAAGAGTTTAGACAGTACTTCCCTCGCTATCGGAAACGTGACATGTTTTTTTTTCACATTAGATTTCAAAGCATTCGGTTTTGTAGTTCCTGATTAAATCAATAAAATAAATTTGCGCATTCATTAAATTATTGGGTCACCCTGTATATCCGAATCCAAAAAATATGAATGGAATGATAAATTACAAGAAGAGACTCATCATATTTTGTAAATTTTAAATAGGATTGTACGGCAAACTTTTGAGCTGACGTCATTAATTTTTTGGAGGGGATAAGCAAATATATTTTGACTAAAAATTTATTATGCTCTTTATAACCTTAAAACATTTGCAAGATTTCAAAGCATTGGGTTCTGTAGTTCCTGATTAAATCAATAAAATAAATTTACGCATTCATTAATTTTTGGGGTCATCCTGTATATGCAAATCCAAAAAACATGAATGGAATGATGAATCACAAGAAGAGGCTCTGCATATTTTATACAATTTAGATAGGATTTATTCAGCAAAATTTTGAGGTGACGTCATCAATTTTTTAGAGGGGATAAGTAAATATATTGTGATTAAAACGGTCCTAGTTTAATAAAAAAATATATTGTTTGTCTATAAAACAAGCTCGTCTTAGACAAAGTATTCGTAAAAAAAATATGTATGTCGTAAAAAATGTACGTATGCTGATTCCGACTGCGATTATGGTTTAAATATTTTTTAGAAAATCCTGTCATGGATGTAGAAACATTTGTGACAGCCAAAGAGGTTTTTTTGAGAAAGTTATCTTTGAATTTAGACCAAATTGAAATAGACACTAGGCAACAGGCACATTTGGGCAAAAGAAAGAGAATTAGGGTTACGGCTTCAAATTTTGGACGTATTTACAAACTTAGACCGACTACAGCAATAGCTAAAACTGTAGAGTCTCTGTTGTACAGTACATTTAGAGGTAACAGTCATACATACTATGGACAGCAAAGTGAGAAAAAAGCTGTCAAGTGTTTTGAAATAAATATAAATATAAAAACTGAACGGTGTGGCTTGTTTATTTCAAAACAATTTCCTTACTTGGCTGCTAGTCCAGACAGGGTTCTAGAGGATAGGAGTGCATTAGTCGAAATTAAATGCCCTTCAAAATCGCAAGATTTGTCTCGCGAAGAAGCGGTTAGAAAAAAAATAATCAAATTTTGTACATTGACAGACAGAGAATTGAAAGTAAAAAAAAATCATGATTACTACTTTCAAGTCCAATGCTTGTTACGGGTATTTCACAAGTTTATTTTGTTGTGTGGACACCCAAAGCAATAAATATACAAAAAATTTATAAAGACGAAAAAATATGTAAAAAGATGGCAGATAAACTTGGCAGATTTTACTTTGGCGCATTATTGCCCGAAATAATTGATTCAAGAAGAAAGAGGAACCTGCCTTTGCGAGAGATTTTTTTAAAATAAATAAAATTTGTTTCTATTTTTTTATGTACTTTAATAATTTATTAGGAGTACATTTTTGAAAAATCAGCCGAGAACTCTAACAATCAGCTTATGGTAGAGCAGGCGATAAGGGTTTTACCTGGAAAGTCGCTTCCGTAAATTTTAGTCGCGCTCCTATCGGCAAAGTACTGAACTAACTGCTCAAATGCTGTGGAATTGATACCCATTTTTATCAATAATTGTTAGTTTTTGTTAAAAACTCTGCTAACCAATAGATCATTAATTTTCCTCAGATATTCCTGTTAAAATTATTCGACGTATTTTGCATTAATTTGTGGTATATTTTGATTTTAATAAACATATTATTATTTAAACAAATTGTACCACTAACAAACATTTAATGACTCTGCGCCCTATAAAAAGTGATGTTTTATCCATGTGCGAATTTTCAAGCGATTGTATGATGGTTATGACTCAAAAAACTTGAAAAGAAAACATACAATGGTGCTTTTTTTACGATATTTCTCAGCCATATTTTTTTACTTGATTGAACTGGTCTCTGCGCTCTAGAATATGGAAAAAGCTGCAGTTTGATGTATGATACATCTATATTAATATTATTTTTTCATACAAAAAACCAAAAAAGTTGGAACGTTAGACAAGAGGCAGGTTTGAATTACGCGCCATTTGTCACCATACATGCAACCAGCAATTCTTTCTAAAATCGACCTCAACTGAGATCAGTAAAATGGAACATTATGATTTAAATAAATTGTGCTAATAACTATTATGTTCCACACATAAAGCAGTGGAAAAACAGAACACAATGGTGCTGTTTGAGCTGTTTTCAGGGGTTTAGAACATGAAAAAATCTGAGTTTGATACATAATACTGTATTATACCTGTCAAACTGCTTACCTGGGCATTGTACACCATGTGAACCCCTTGGAAAATAATATTTTTGGCATAATCTCCTAGAAACTCTAAAATATGTTCGACTTGAGCTTCGTACGGCAGTCCTCTTAACCTAATACATTCTTTTTTGGTCCCAGACGTAATATAATGTTGAGGCAATAAAGGCATGTGTGGTATTAAAGGCGGCAAAGGTTCGGGTTCGTAAGTTCGCGATTCCAGCGACCTGTTAAGTACCTGAAACCACCCCAAATGAGTCCCACACCACACCAAACCCTCCACAACTCACCTGTTGCACCTCGGCCGTCGTAGACCTAAACAATTCGATATACCTAGAACCTATACATTCCCTATGTTTCGAGAGAGCTTTGGGGGCGTCGGCTTCGTTCGCAAAAAGCACGAAAGCGTCGCCAGTGGCTCTTCCATCCGGCTTCCTGACGAAAAGCACGCCGTCGGCGCCGTCCAGGACCGTACACGAGTTTTCGCCCGAGGCGAAGAAGTCCAACTGAAATAAAAAAAAACCGTCATCAAGTCGCGTTAATAACACTATAAAACGCCGTCGAAAACAAGTCCAGGTCCTGTCCTAGGGCCAGCCAGTTTCAAAAATGCAGAAGAACGAGTTCTCGGTAAAAAACCGCCGCGTAACGGAATTACTGCGGTCCCCAAACTTTTCGACCGCTGCTCGAAAATGTTACTCACGACTTGTTTGGCGGTGCAGTCGTACGGCAGCCCCCTCATCCGCACGATGACGGCGGCGCCTCTGGACAGGAAGGCCTGGGCTTCGGAGCTCTTGCCCCCGGCCACCGACAGGAAGTCCTCGCCGGAGGCCCTGTACACCTCGATGTAGCGCTGGCCGATGTGGTGCTTGTGCCTCTTCAGCGCCATGTCCCTGTGCTCTTGGCTCTCGAACTTGATTAAAGCTTCTCCGTTCCGTCTCCCTTGCGGCGACAAGCACAGAGCTACGCCGCCCCTGGAAAAACACGCACTGGTTAAGGAACAAAGTTCGGAACGTACGTGCTGGAAGCCGGCAGTGGCGGAACGAGCGGTTATCGAGGTAATTTTTGTTATGGTAATGGCGTGGAGATAAGCGCGTGGCGATACACCGGCGAGCAAATTTCAGTTTTTGCGATAGCGCGGTAAAAGTAGTTTTTGCAATAATTGGGTTGCGATGGCACAGAAGGTAGGGTTATCGCATGATTAAATGCGGCTGACACTGCGGTGCAAGCAAAAGTGGTGGCGTCTTTTGCATAAGCTGTCAGTGTGTTTCCTGAGCGTTATCGAATTCAAATTTAGTTCAAGAGTCATAAAATAGCTAATTATGTTCATATTATAACAAAACCCACTCGGTTCTACAGCGAGTCGTATCGCAACGTTCAATTTAATGACGTCAGCCGACTTTTATTACGTACTCAGTAGTTTGCAAACATAAACAATTAAATCAACCGTAGGACCTATGATTGTCGAAAAGATAAAAATTTCGACCCACAACTTGATTATCTCGTAGTTTTGCTCATTGTTTTTGGCCATGGAACGATGTTATGTTCCCACACTAAAGATTATATTACAAACATAAAATAGTAACCGAGATTGAGGTTACGAATCTTCCGAGTTACTGTGGCTTGCAGAATTTTTATTAACGACAAGAGTGTCACAAATTGAACTATCAGAGACCAGAGTGGATGTGTCGTAAATTTTTTTTTATAAAATAACACTCCTACACGTGTAGTTTATGAACCCGTGTTGAGTTTTTACCCGAAAAAAAAATCAAAATTGTTTGACAATATGTATTTGTTCTTTTTTTTAACTAATTTAGTGTCAAAAAAATTTACCAACGAATTAGTTTTTATTATAATAATTCTCGAGATCTTCCTGTGAGCGCAGCGAGCACGTTTAACAGATAATCACAAACATTTTTGGGATTCACATTTTCTGGACAATAAAAAATTCTCTTATCAATAATTTAGGTTCTCAGAGACACTGAAGAGTAATTTTTAATAATTCAAATACATAAGTTCGAGTTTCAGAAAAGAATTCTGCGACAGAAAATAGGAATTTCCAGTTGTTGGACTAGAACTGTGAATTTAGAAATCCGACAAAATATTTTCCATTTTTGGAGTTACAATTCTGTCCTAGAAAGTTAGAATTCCATGTCATAAAGTTTTAAAACTCCTGTTTCAAAACAAGAATCCCGGAATAAGAAGTAAAAATATTATAAACTAAAGTAGTACTAGTTATAAAACTGAAATTCAGAAATCTAAAGGCAAAATTTGGAATTAAATACTTCAAAATCAAATTCCGAGTCATAAATTTGAAAATCTTCAGAGTTGAAATTCTGTTCTGATAAGTCAGAACTCCAAGTTACAAAGGTGTTCCGAATTTTAAAGTCCCTGCTTCAAAATGGGAATTCCTAAATAAAAATCAGAAAGTTGGGAATTGAAAATCGAAATTCCTGCTTGTGGGGTTGGGAATTCAAGACGTAAAACTGCAACGTACAGTTCGAAATTTAAATTTAAAGTGATAATTTCAAAACTAGAAAATGAAATTGAAATTCAGAAAAAAAATCAAACTATTAAAAATTAAGAAACTGAGAAATCGAAAAGAATAATTGGAAAAGTGCGAAATTGAAATGTGGAAAAACAGAAAAAGTGCAAAATTGTAAAATCCAAAAATCGACTAATTTTAAAATAAAAAAAAAGTCAAAATAAAAGAAAACCCAAATCGAAAAATTTAAGAGATGAACAATTGAAAAATCGAAAAATTAAAAATCAAGAAACAAAAAATCCCAAAACTGAAAAATAGAAAACTAAATTATTTAAAAGTTGAGAAACTTTAAAATCGATAAATTTAAGAAACCAAAAATCGAAAAATGAAGAGTTAAAAATCGAAAAATGGAATAACTAAAGCATCGGAAAAATCCAAAATTTACAAATCGAAAAATAGAAAATTGAGAAATTTTTAATTGAAAATCCGAAAATAATGAAAATCGAGCAATTAAAAATTGAGACTGAAAAATTGAAAAGAATAACCAAAAGATTGATAAAATAAAATGTGGAAAAATTGAGAACTTAAAATATCGAGAGGCTGAAAAATCGAAAAATTGCAAAATTGTAAAAACCATAAATCGACAAATTTTGAAATTAAAAAAAATGAAAAAAAAAACGCAAATGGAAAAATTGAAAGATCGGAAAAATAGAGAAATCCAAAGTTTACAAAGAGAAAAATTTTAAATTGAAAAGTCCAAAAGAAAAGTAAAACGGGAGCTTCTAGAAACGAAAATCGAATTATTAAAAATTAAGCAACTGAAAAATCGAAAAGAATAATTGAAAAATTGCGAAGTTGAAATGTGGAAAGATCTAAATATTGAGACCTTGAAATACCGAAAGGTTGAAAAATAAAAAAAAATGCAAAATTGTAAAATCGAAAAATCGACAAATTATAATTACAAAATTGGAAAAAAACCTGCAAATCCAAGCATTTAAGAAACAAAAAGTTGAAAAATCTACAAATTAAAAACTAAGAAACAAAAACTCCCAAAAATGAAAAACAGGAATCTAAATTATGCAAAAAGTGAGAAATTGTGATATCGAAAAATTGAAGAAACTAAAAACTGAAGAGTTAAAAATTAAAAAATGGAATAATTAAACGATTGGAAAAATTGAGAAATCCAAAAATGGAAACCTCGAAAACAAAATCCAAGTCAAAAATTTACGATTGGAAAAATTGAGAAATCCAAAAATGGAAAACTCGAAAACAAAATCCAAGTCAAAAATTTGAACTAACGAAAATTCGAACAATTAAAAATTCAGAAACTGAGAAGTCCAAACGGATAATCGACAAATTGCGAAGTCAAAATGTGGAAAAATAGAAAAATTGAGAACCTAAAATATCGAGGGGTTGAAAAATCGAAAAACTGCAAAATTGTAAAACCCAAAAATCGACAAATTTTAAAATTAAAAAATGGAAATATTGAAAAAACGCAAATCGAAACATTTAAGAAATGAAAAATTGAAAATCAAGGAGCAAAAAATCCCAGAATTTAAAAAACAGAAAACTAAATTATCAAAAAATTGAGAAATTGTAAAATTGAAAAGTTGAAGAAACCAAAAATTGAAGAGTTAAAAAATTAAAAGATTGGAAAAATCGATAAATCTAAAATTTGCAAATCCAAAAATTGAAAACTCAAAAACAAAATTCAGATCAAAAACTTGAAGTAACGAAAATTCGAATAATTAAAAATTGAGAAACTGAAAAATCGAAAAGGATAAAAAAAATTGCGAAATTAAAATGTGGAAAAATAGAAAAATAAGAGCTTAAAATATCGAGAGGTCAAAAAATCGAAAAACTGCAACATTGTAAAATCCAAAAATAGACAAATTTTAAAATTAAAAAAAATACCAAAATAAAAGAAAACCCAAATCGAAACATTTAAGAGATGAAAATTTGAAAAATTAAAAATTAAGAAACAAAAAATCCCAAAACTGAAAAACAGAAAACTAAATTATTTAAAAGTTGAGAAACTTTAAAATCGATAAATTTAAGAACCAAAAATCGAAAAATGAAGATTTAAAAATCGAAAAATGGAAAATCGCGAAATTTTTAATTGAAAATCCAAAAATAATCAAAGTCGAACAATTAAAAATTGAGAGACTGAAAAATTGAAAAAATAACCAAAAGATTGGGAAATTAAAATGTGGAAAAATAGAAAAATTGAGAACTTAAAAATCGAGAGGCTGAAAAATCGAAAAATTGCAAAATTGTAAAAACCATAAATCGACAAATTTTGAAATTAAAAAAAGTGAAAAAATAAAAAAAACGCAAATGGAAATCCAAAATTTACAAAGAGAAAAATTTTAAATTGAAAAGTCGAAAAGAAAAGTAAAACGGGTACTTCTAGAACCGAAAATCGAATTATTAAAAATTAAGAAACTGAAAAATCGAAAAGAATAATTGAAAAATTGCGAAATTGAACTGTGCAAAGATCGAAATATTGAGACCTTGAAATACCGAAAGGTTGAAAAATAAAAAAAATGCAAAATTGTAAAATCGAAAAATCGACATATTATAGTTACAAAATTGGAAAAAAACTTGCAAATCCAAGCATTTAAGAAACAAAAAGTTGAAAAATCGAAAAATTCAAATCAAAAACTTGAGGTAACGAAAATTCGAATAATTAAAAATTGAGAAACTGAAAAATCGAAAAGGATAATAAAAAATTCGCGAAATTAAAATGTGGAAAAATAGAAAAATGAGAACTTAAAATATCGAGAGGTTGAAAAATCGAAAAACTGCAAGATTGTAAAATCCAAAAATCGACATATTATTTTAAAATTAAAAAATGAAAATATAAAAAAACGCAATTCCAAATTTTTAAGAAATGAAAACTTGAAACATCGAAAAATTAAAAATCAAAAAACAAAAAATCCCAACATTGAAAAAACGAGAAACCTAAAATTTACAAATAGAAAAATCGAAAAATCAAAAAATTTAAAATTGAATAGTCGAAAAGAAACGTAAAACGAAAACTTGAAGAAACGAAAAATCGAGCTATTAAAAATTAAGAAACTGAAAATACGAATAGAATGTAGAGACAAGTTTCGGAGTTACAAAGTTGGAATTCATACTTGTTAAATCAAAATTCATACTTACGAAGATCGAATTCCAAGTTTCAAAGACCCAATTCTGATATTCAAACTAACAATTCCGAGACAGAAAATAGGAATTCTGGGTGGTTAAATAGCCTTTTTTTGAAACAACAGACAATGAAATTCAAATTACTTACTAAATTCTGTGTTTCATGTGACGTCATCAAATTATTGATGGGAATGGTCAAATGGCGGACCCACTTTTTCATAATTTAGGAGTTATGAAACGCCAGACACTATTTATTTCGAGCAAAACGAAATGTCTATCTTATATACAATTTTTTACAACAAATGTGCTACAAAATGGAGGTCTTCCTCAACGAAACAAAAAATTTAGTATGCATTGGCTGCTTTTATATGCCTCAAGTAATAAATAATTCCATTGTGATTAAAGTAAAAAATAAGCCACACATTAAAAATTGTTGTTGTTTTTTCTACGACCATTTGTGTAATTGTTAGAAAGCAATTAACCCAATGGGATAACGAAACCATTGCACAACTACTAGTAACTCTGGTGAAGAAAATTCTAACCTTGATTTTTTTATCAAAAAAAAATAAATAAATAAAAGTAAAAAATTGTGTTATTTTTTTAAATAATAAAGCCTCCTCTGTGTTTTTTAATTTACCGCCACAAATAACTCGCATTATTAAACAAAAGACTTTCTACTTAATTGAGAACAATGATTTTTCCCAATTTTCGAGTCCCATTGTTAATTTTCGAACAATCGCTGAGTTAGTTTACAAATCCGAGATAAAAACGAGCCGCACTGTGACCATCAAACATTAAGAACAAAAAAGATAAACTGTAAAACAAAAACACCACACCTCCAAGACCACGATAAACACCAACAGCTGAAAATGGTCAAACTGTTTAAAAAAAAAACACTCGACGTAGTTTATATTTACGGAAGTCCAATCACAAGAAACAATTCTGTGTCACGAATTTTCTAAGCAAACACGGACAAGAACACTGTAAATAGTCCTTTGAACAGTGAAGCAATCGTTCCAGCGATTAGATACTCCGCACAAAAGTTCACTTCTCATCCCAGATCCCTCACTTAGTCAAAACTAGTTCGAAATTAAAAACCGATTGGACGTTATGCGTCAAAAATTGCCATAATTAGGAGCTCCGTGGAGTAATTGCCTCACAAATGAGCAACGTAATGAGGCACGCATTTTTCCAATTCGTGAGCCATTACCCAACGGAAGAGCCGATAAGCCACCTGTTCCCCGGTACTTACTTGGCGACATTTAGTCCGCTGAAGAACTTAGCGATGTCCTGATCGCTGCTCTGCCAAGGAAGTCCTCTAGCCCTCACCACGCAGTTGCTGTCTATCTCATCGTCTTTGGAACTAGAACAAAAAATCGGACAATGTCAAGCCACGACAACCCGAATTGGTAACATGCGTTCAGATATCTCAGAATAAACAACATTAACAAACACTCCAGATAAGCGCATCTAATCGTCTAGCGCAGTGATGTAACCCTTCGACCCTTCGAAGTTAGCCGGAACTCCCCAAAAATACCACACAACATCTACCTCACAATCCAAGCCGTAGAAACCGCTTTCTACGCACTCCTCGGCCCAAAAGTACTTTGTGTCCCGCAAAAACTTCACACGAAAGCACGCTTTGCTGCCACAAAATCGACTCGAAGGAAAATTCAAGAACGTATCAGTCGTTTCGAAAAAAGTTCAAAGTTTGCGGCGTCTCCGTCTGACGGCTTGATTGCGGCGTGTCGGAAAGAGACGGCGCAATGGACGTGTGCTATTATTATCAACGGCAAGAAGTGGGGCGGTTAATGTCAAACACGATTGGTTTCTGTTCAATAACTGATAAGAAAAAACTCATATTCATGTTGAATGCATGAATTTCGAGTTGGAGGTGCTCGCTTTCTGCAATTCGGACTGTGGGTTTGCTGGGATGACTGATAAGGCGATGTAGGTGTGTGATAAGAGGATGTCCTTCTGCTGCGATGGGTTTTAAATGGCTTGTTTACCAAATGAAAGCGACCAAGGAATCAAAATAACCGATTATTTATCTTCGAAGAATGTTGGGATAAGTACTTGTGTCAACACAGTTCTACCGGTTTTGGATTATCAGCCAGTACAGGCCATGGGTTTGTCTTGCCAAAATAAACACACGGTACATCAGTCAAGTGCTGGAATCAGTGTAATCGATGTAAAGTAGAACTTATACTTGAGATTAAACACTATCGTTCGACTAGTGTGGGTTTATTAAATAACATATTAAAACTCACATTAAAATTTTATACGTTAAATTAAAGTCGGTCAATTTCAAGTACTTTCATCTTCTCATGCTAAACCTATCGAATACTCCATTAATTTTTACTTGCTTCATTATTGCCATTCTTCATTGGTTTTACTACTATTCATAAATCAATACTTGATATACAACTCGTAACTAAAATTTTTACCAAAGCTCTTCCAACGAACAAAATTTCCATATGAAATCAAAATATAAACTCTACTAAACCCGATTCCCGACCCCCTCACCCAAATCCCCAGCCTACTCACCATATTCCCGGTTCCAGCGTCAGATTCACCGTTTCGAGCACCTCGAACCTGTACCCTGCAAGAAAAACAACAAATCAATAAACATCTTTTTATGCAACATCTCCATTTGAAATGCAATCGAACTAAAATGTGCTTATGCAAGTCCTGTTCAGTTCGTTAAACCTGCCGACTGGCATTTCTTCGCGTATCCGGAAGAACGAAATATTGGGAAAGCGCGAAACTCACATCGTCAGTCCGATGCAACGCAGGGATGCAACTGCAGACCGGACAGGGGTCGAAACCCGGTCTGGAAGGGGTAAGAAAACGGGCCTGAAAGACGGCTCCGTTGGGGTTGTACGGTGAGTCGCGACGAAATCGGGAGCCCGCTAGATGCATGGGGTCGCCCCCACCGGAAAGGTGATGGCGTCACTGGAAAGTTGCTGCGCATTTGTGTGTTTGTGCGTCGTTATGCAATAATAATTTTGAAGTCGTTTTGTCAGGGTCAGTGTAATAACGCTAAAATCGCGGTAATAATGATAAGGATCATTTAATCATTTTTTCGGCGGCGGTTGAAAGTCGAATAACGTTTGGTAGGGACTGAAATTTGAAAGGCAAATGCATTAAAATTCATGGAGGTTGGTGATAACGAAGTTATGGGTAAAGGCGAAAATAGGCTTTATGGCTGTCAAACTATAAAATATCAAATGGGAATAGGTGGTTATTATGTGTTGTAAAATCGGAGTACCTAATAGTCTATATTAGTAATATGGTACATGTGTTTATTGTTGGGACGTTGTAGCACTTTTATATCGAACAAATAAGTATCAATATTGGTCTGGTTGAAGTTCAAGCAGGCCAAAAACAGAAATCTGAGGATAAAACTTGACTGTCTACACTGTGAATTTTTTTTTCCAAAATTCTCAAGTTACCACGACTTAAAATTAAAATTTTGAAATTTCAACATCAGCACAGTTTTATCGTTTAAGCATGGACTACAAATTCAAAAAATATAAACATTCTAACTTTCGTCTAACAGTTTCAGTTTTTCAAAATTTGACATTTTGGATTTACAAATTTGGACGTTAATTCAAAATTTTCGTCTCTTAACGATAGATCTTTTTACAACTTTTTAAGACTTACTTCAATTTTGATCATAATAAAGAAGCTTCATTTTTTTTTTAACTAATGTGTCTTCAAATATTAAATCCTAAATCTTGAAGGATTTAAAATTACTGAATTAAAAACAATAATAAAATTACATTTGTTGACTCTCACTTTTAAACCTTCTAAATTTCTAAATTTCAAAGATCGAATGAACTTCAAACCTCAAACTTTGGCTTCTTAAAACTCCAAACATTGTTTTTTTTAAGCTTCGATAGAACTATCGATTTTTTAAAGTTCAAAACTTAAAACTTTTAAACTCAGAAGCCACAAGTTTTTAAACATTAAAACAAAATTTCTAAAACTCGTTCCAGTTTTGTTAATAATCTGAAAAATTCATCGTTTAAACATGTATCTTCAGATTTTAAATCTCCAAGCTAAGAAAACCTGATTTTTAAATGCAATTTACAAATTTCAAAACCTATAATCATTAAAACATTCACTTGTTAAGTTCCCCAAATTTGACACATCGAAGTTGAACTCAAAATTTGAAATTTTTAAATCTCCAGATTCTAACTTTCTTTAAAAGTTTCAGTTTTTCAAAATTTGACATTTTGGATTTAGAAATTTGGACGTTAATTCAAATTTTTCGTCTCTTAACGATAGATCTTTTTAAAACTTTTTAAGACTTACTTCAATTTTGATCATAATAAAGAAGCTTCATTTTTTTTTAACTATTGTGTCTTCAAATATCAAGTCCTAAATCGCGAAGGATTTAAAATTACTGAATTAAAAACAATAAAAAAATTACTTTTATTGACTGACTTTTAAATCTTCTAAATTTCTAAATTTCAAAGATCGAAGGAACTTCAAACCTCAAACTTTGGCTTCTTAAAACTCCAAACTTTGATTTTTTAAAGCTTCGATAGAACTACAGATTTTTTAAAGTTCAAAACTTAAAATTTTTAAAATCAGAAGCCACAAGTTTTTAAACATTAAAACAAAATTTCTAAAATTTGTTTCAATTTTGTTAAGAATCTGAAAATTTCATCGTTTAAACATGTATCTTTGGATTTTAAATCTCCAAGCTAAGAAAATCCCTGATTTTTAAATGGAATTTCCAAATTCCAAAATCTACAGTCAATAAAACATTGACTTGTTAAGTTCCCCAACTTTGACACATCGAAGTTGAACTCAAAATTTGAAATTTTTAAATCTCCAGATTCTAACTTTCGTTTAAAAGTTTCACTTTTTCAAAATTTGACATTTTGGATTTAGACATTTGGACGTTAATTCAAAATTTTCGTCTCTTAACGGTAGATCTTTTTAAAACTTTTTAAGACTTACTTCAATATTGATCATAATAAAGAAGCTTCATTTTTTTTAACTATTGTGTTTTCAAATATCAAATCCTTATCTTGAAGGATTTAAAATTCCTGAATTAAAAACAATAATAAAATTACATTTGTTGACTGACTTTTAAACCTAAATTTCAAAATTTCAAAGATCGAAGGAACTTCAAACCTCAAACTTTGGCTCCTTAAGACACCAAACATTGTTTTTTTAAATCTTCGATAGAACTATAGACTTTTTAAAGTTCAAAACTTAAAACTTTTAAACTCAGAAGCCACAAGTTTTTCAACATTAAAACAAAATTTCTAAAACTCGTTTCTGTTTTGTTAATAACCTGAAAATTTCATTGTTTAAACATGTATCTTTGGATTTTAAATCTTCAAGCTAAGAAAATCCCTGATTTTTAAATGGAATTTCCAAATTTCAAAACCTATAGTCATTAAAATATTCAGTTGTTAAGTTCCCCAAATTTAACACATCGAAATTTGACTCAAAATTTGAAATTTTTAAATCTCCAGATTCTAACTTTCCTTTAAAAGTTTCAGTTTTTCAAAATTTGACATTTTGGATTTAGAAATTTGGACGTTAATTCAAAATTTTCGTCTCTTAACGGTGGATCTTTTTAAAACTTTTTAAGACTTACTTCAATATTGATCATAATAAAGCAGCTTCATTTTTTTTAACTATTGTGTTTTCAAATATCAAATCCTAATCTTGAAGGATTTAAAATTACTGAATTAAAAACAATAATAAAATTACATTTGTTGACTGACTTTTAAACCTAAATTTCAAAATTTCAAAGATCGAAGACTCTTCAAACCTCAAACTGTGGTTTCTTCAAAACTCCAAACATTGTTTTTTTAAAGCTTCGACAGAACTATAGATTTTTTAAATTTTAAAACTTAAAACTTTTAAACTCAGAAATCACAAGTTTTTAAACATTAAAACAAAATTTCTAAAACTCGTTTCAGTTTTGTTAATGACCTGAAAATTTCATCGTTTAAACATGTATCTTTAGATTTTAAATCTTCAAGCTAAGAAAATCCCTGATTTTTAAATGGAATTTCCAAATTTCAAAACCTATAGTCATTAAAATATTCAGTTGTGAAGTTCACCAAATTTGACACATCGAAATTTGACTCAAAATTTGAAATTTTTAAATCTCCAGATTCTAACTTTTGTTTAAAAGTTTCAGTTTTTCAAAATTTGACATTTTGGATTTAGAAATTTGGACGTTAATTCAAAATTTTCGTCTCTTAACGGTAGATCTTTTTAAAACTTTTTAAGACTTACTTCAATATTGATCATAATAAAGAAGCTTCATTTTTTTTAACTATTGTGTTTTCAAATATCAAATCCTAATCTTGAAGGATTTAAAATTACTGAATTAAAAACAATAATAAAATTACATTTGTTGACTGATTTTTAAACCTAAATTTCAAAATTTCAAAGATCGAAGGAACTTCAAACCTCAAACTTTGGCTCCTTAAGACACCAAACATTGTTTTTTTAAATCTTCGATAGAACTATAGACTTTTTAAAGTTCAAAACTTAAAACTTTTAAACTCAGAAGCCACAAGTTTTTCAACATTAAAACAAAATTTCTAAAACTCGTTTCAGTTTTGTTAATGACCTGAAAATTTCATTGTTTAAACATGTATCTTTGGATTTTAAATCATCAAGCTAAGAAAATCCCTGATTTTTACATGGAATTTCCAAATTTCAAAACCTATAGTCATTAAAATATTCAGTTGTTAAGTTCCCCAAATTTGACACATCGAAATTTGACTCAAAATTTGAAATTTTTAAATCTCCAGATTCTAACTTTCCTTTAAAAGTTTCAGTTTTTTAAAATTTGACATTTTGGATTTAGAAATTTGGACGTTAATTCAAAATTTTCGTCTCTTAACGGTGGATCTTTTTAAAACTTTTTAAGACTTTCTTCAATATTGATCATAATAAAGAAGCTTCATTTTTTTTAACTATTGTGTTTTCAAATATCAAATCCTAATCTTGAAGGATTTAAAATTACTGAATTAAAAACAATAATAAAATTACATTTGTTGACTGACTTTTAAACCTAAATTTCAAAATTTCAAAGATCGAAGACTCTTCAAACCTCAAACTTTGGCTTCTTAAAACTCCAAACTTTGATTTTTTAAAGATTCGACAGAACGACAGATTTTTTAAAGTTCAAAACTTAAAACTTTTAAACTCAGAAGCCACAAGTTTTTCAACATTAAAACAAAATTTCTAAAACTCGTTTCAGTTTTGTTAATAATCTGAAAATTTCATCGTTTAAACACGTATCTTTAGATTTTAAATCACCAAGCTAAGAAAATCCCTGATTTTTAAATGGAATTTCCAAATTTCAAAACCTATAGTCATTAAAATATTCAGTTGTTAAGTTCCCCAAATTTGACACATCGAAATTTGACTCAAAATTTGAAATTTTTAAATCTCCAGATTCTAACTTTTGTTTAAAAGTTTCAGTTTTTCAAAATTTGACATTTTGGATTTAGAAATTTGGGCGTTAATTCAAAATTTTCGTCTCTTAACGGTGGATCTTTTTAAAACTTTTTAAGACTTACTTCAATATTGATCATAATAAAGAAGCTTCATTTTTTTTAACTATTGTGTTTTCAAATATCAAATCCTAATCTTGAAGGATTTAAAATTACTGAATTAAAAACAATAATAAAATTACATTATTTTGTTGACTGACTTTTAAACCTAAATTTCAAAATTTCAAAGATCGAAGACTCTTCAAACCTCAAACTTTGGCTTCTTAAAACTCCAAACTTTGATTTTTTAAAGATTCGACAGAACGACAGATTTTTTAAAGTTCAAAACTTAAAACTTTTAAACTCAGAAGCCACAAGTTTTTCAACATTAAAACAAAATTTCTAAAACTCGTTTCAGTTTTGTTAATGACCTGAAAATTTCGTCGTTTAAACATGTATCTTTAGATTTTAAATCTCCAAGCTAAGAAAATCCCTGATTTTTAAATGGAATTTCCAAATTTCAAAACCTACAGACATTAAAACATTCACTTGTTAAGTTCCCCAACTTTGACACAACGAAGTTTAACTCAAAATTTGAATTTTTTAAAAGTCTAGATTCTAACTTTCGTCTAAAAGTTTCAGTTTTTCAAAATTTGACATTTTGGATTTTGAAATTTGGACGTTAATTCAAAATTTTCGTCTCTTAACGGTAAATATTTTTAAAACTTTTTAAAATTTACTTCAATTTTAATCATAATAAGGAAGCTTCATTTTTTTTAACTATTGTGTCTTCAAATATCAAATCCTAAATCTTGAAGGAATTAAAATTACTGAATTAAAAACAATAATAAAATTACATTTGTTGACTGACTTTTATACCTTCTAAATTTCAAAATTTCAAAAATCGAAGGAACTTCAAACCTCAAACTTTGGCTTCTTAAAACTCCAAAGATTGTTTTTTTAAAGCTTCGATAGAACTATCGATTTTTTAAAGTTCAAAACTTAAAACTTTTAAAATCAGAAGCCACAAGTTTTTAAACATTAAAACAAAATTTCTAAAATTTGTTTCAATTTTGTTAAGAATCTGAAAATTTCATCGTTTAAACATGTATTTTTGGATTTTAAATCTCCAAGCTAAGAAAATCCCTGATTTTTAAATGGAATTTCCAAATTCCAAAATCTACAGTCAATAAAACATTGACTTGTTAAGTTCCCCAACTTTGACACATCGAAGTTGAACTCAAAATTTGAAATTTTTAAATCTCCAGATTCTAACTTTCGTTTAAAAGTTTCACTTTTTCAAAATTTGACATTTTGGATTTAGAAATTTGGACGTTAATTCAAAATTTTCGTCTCTTAACGGTAGATCTTTTTAAAACTTTTTAAGACTTACTTCAATATTGATCATAATAAAGAAGCTTCATTTTTTTTAACTATTGTGTTTTCAAATATCAAATCCTAATCTTGAAGGATTTAAAATTCCTGAATTAAAAACAATAATAAAATTACATTTGTTGACTGACTTTTAAACCTAAATTTCAAAATTTCAAAGATCGAAGGAACTTCAAACCTCAAACTTTGGCTCCTTAAGACACCAAACATTGTTTTTTTAAATCTTCGATAGAACTATAGACTTTTTAAAGTTCAAAACTTAAAACTTTTAAACTCAGAAGCCACAAGTTTTTCAACATTAAAACAAAATTTCTAAAACTCGTTTCAGTTTTGTTAATGACCTGAAAATTTCATTGTTTAAACATGTATCTTTGGATTTTAAATCATCAAGCTAAGAAAATCCCTGATTTTTAAATGGAATTTCCAAATTTCAAAACCTATAGTCATTAAAATATTCAGTTGTTAAGTTCCCCAAATTTGACACATCGAAATTTGACTCAAAATTTGAAATTTTTAAATCTCCAGATTCTAACTTTCCTTTAAAAGTTTCAGTTTTTTAAAATTTGACATTTTGGATTTAGAAATTTGGACGTTAATTCAAAATTTTCGTCTCTTAACGGTGGATCTTTTTAAAACTTTTTAAGACTTTCTTCAATATTGATCATAATAAAGAAGCTTCATTTTTTTTAACTATTGTGTTTTCAAATATCAAATCCTAATCTTGAAGGATTTAAAATTACTGAATTAAAAACAATAATAAAATTACATTTGTTGACTGACTTTTAAACCTAAATTTCAAAATTTCAAAGATCGAAGACTCTTCAAACCTCAAACTTTGGCTTCTTAAAACTCCAAACTTTGATTTTTTAAAGATTCGACAGAACGACAGATTTTTTAAAGTTCAAAACTTAAAACTTTTAAACTCAGAAGCCACAAGTTTTTCAACATTAAAACAAAATTTCTAAAACTCGTTTCAGTTTTGTTAATAATCTGAAAATTTCATCGTTTAAACACGTATCTTTAGATTTTAAATCACCAAGCTAAGAAAATCCCTGATTTTTAAATGGAATTTCCAAATTTCAAAACCTATAGTCATTAAAATATTCAGTTGTTAAGTTCCCCAAATTTGACACATCGAAATTTGACTCAAAATTTGAAATTTTTAAATCTCCAGATTCTAACTTTTGTTTAAAAGTTTCAGTTTTTCAAAATTTGACATTTTGGATTTAGAAATTTGGGCGTTAATTCAAAATTTTCGTCTCTTAACGGTGGATCTTTTTAAAACTTTTTAAGACTTACTTCAATATTGATCATAATAAAGAAGCTTCATTTTTTTTAACTATTGTGTTTTCAAATATCAAATCCTAATCTTGAAGGATTTAAAATTACTGAATTAAAAACAATAATAAAATTACATTATTTTGTTGACTGACTTTTAAACCTAAATTTCAAAATTTCAAAGATCGAAGACTCTTCAAACCTCAAACTTTGGCTTCTTAAAACTCCAAACTTTGATTTTTTAAAGATTCGACAGAACGACAGATTTTTTAAAGTTCAAAACTTAAAACTTTTAAACTCAGAAGCCACAAGTTTTTCAACATTAAAACAAAATTTCTAAAACTCGTTTCAGTTTTGTTAATGACCTGAAAATTTCGTCGTTTAAACATGTATCTTTAGATTTTAAATCTCCAAGCTAAGAAAATCCCTGATTTTTAAATGGAATTTCCAAATTTCAAAACCTACAGACATTAAAACATTCACTTGTTAAGTTCCCCAACTTTGACACAACGAAGTTTAACTCAAAATTTGAATTTTTTAAAAGTCTAGATTCTAACTTTCGTCTAAAAGTTTCAGTTTTTCAAAATTTGACATTTTGGATTTTGAAATTTGGACGTTAATTCAAAATTTTCGTCTCTTAACGGTAAATATTTTTAAAACTTTTTAAAATTTACTTCAATTTTAATCATAATATGGAAGCTTCATTTTTTTTAACTATTGTGTCTTCAAATATCAAATCCTAAATCTTGAAGGAATTAAAATTACTGAATTAAAAACAATAATAAAATTACATTTGTTGACTGACTTTTATACCTTCTAAATTTCAAAATTTCAAAAATCGAAGGAACTTCAAACCTCAAACTTTGGCTTCTTAAAACTCCAAAGATTGTTTTTTTAAAGCTTCGATAGAACTATCGATTTTTTAAAGTTCAAAACTTAAAACTTTTAAAATCAGAAGCCACAAGTTTTTAAACATTAAAACAAAATTTCTAAAATTTGTTTCAATTTTGTTAAGAATCTGAAAATTTCATCGTTTAAACATGTATTTTTGGATTTTAAATCTCCAAGCTAAGAAAATCCCTGATTTTTAAATGGAATTTCCAAATTCCAAAATCTACAGTCAATAAAACATTGACTTGTTAAGTTCCCCAACTTTGACACATCGAAGTTGAACTCAAAATTTGAAATTTTTAAATCTCCAGATTCTAACTTTCGTTTAAAAGTTTCACTTTTTCAAAATTTGACATTTTGGATTTAGAAATTTGGACGTTAATTCAAAATTTTCGTCTCTTAACGGTAGATCTTTTTAAAACTTTTTAAGACTTACTTCAATATTGATCATAATAAAGAAGCTTCATTTTTTTTAACTATTGTGTTTTCAAATATCAAATCCTAATCTTGAAGGATTTAAAATTCCTGAATTAAAAACAATAATAAAATTACATTTGTTGACTGACTTTTAAACCTAAATTTCAAAATTTCAAAGATCGAAGGAACTTCAAACCTCAAACTTTGGCTCCTTAAGACACCAAACATTGTTTTTTTAAATCTTCGATAGAACTATAGACTTTTTAAAGTTCAAAACTTAAAACTTTTAAACTCAGAAGCCACAAGTTTTTCAACATTAAAACAAAATTTCTAAAACTCGTTTCTGTTTTGTTAATGACCTGAAAATTTCATTGTTTAAACATGTATCTTTGGATTTTAAATCTTCAAGCTAAGAAAATCCCTGATTTTTAAATGGAATTTCCAAATTTCAAAACCTATAGTCATTAAAATATTCAGTTGTTAAGTTCCCCAAATTTAACACATCGAAATTTGACTCAAAATTTGAAATTTTTAAATCTCCAGATTCTAACTTTCCTTTAAAAGTTTCAGTTTTTCAAAATTTGACATTTTGGATTTAGAAATTTGGACGTTAATTCAAAATTTTCGTCTCTTAACGGTGGATCTTTTTAAAACTTTTTAAGACTTACTTCAATATTGATCATAATAAAGAAGCTTCATTTTTTTTAACTATTGTGTTTTCAAATATCAAATCCTAATCTTGAAGGATTTAAAATTACTGAATTAAAAACAATAATAAAATTACATTTGTTGACTGACTTTTAAACCTAAATTTCAAAATTTCAAAGATCGAAGACTCTTCAAACCTCAAACTGTGGTTTCTTCAAAACTCCAAACATTGTTTTTTTAAAGCTTCGACAGAACTATAGATTTTTTAAATTTTAAAACTTAAAACTTTTAAACTCAGAAATCACAAGTTTTTAAACATTAAAACAAAATTTCTAAAACTCGTTTCAGTTTTGTTAATGACCTGAAAATTTCATCGTTTAAACATGTATCTTTAGATTTTAAATCTTCAAGCTAAGAAAATCCCTGATTTTTAAATGGAATTTCCAAATTTCAAAACCTATAGTCATTAAAATATTCAGTTGTGAAGTTCACCAAATTTGACACATCGAAATTTGACTCAAAATTTGAAATTTTTAAATCTCCAGATTCTAACTTTTGTTTAAAAGTTTCAGTTTTTCAAAATTTGACATTTAGAATTAAGAAATTTGGACGTTAATTCAAAATTTTCGTCTCTTAACGGTAGATCTTTTTAAAACTTTTTAAGACTTACTTCAATTTTGATCATAATAAAGAAGGTTCATTTTTTTTTAACTATTGTGTCATCAAATATCAAATCCTAAATCTTGAAGGATTTAAAATTACTGAATTAAAAACAATAATAAAGTTACATTTGTTGACTGACTTTTGAACCTTCTAAATTTCAAAATTTCAAAAATCCAAGGAACTTCAAACCTCAAACTTTGGCTTCTTAAAACTCCAAACATTGTTTTTTTAAAGCTTCGATAGAACTATAGATTTTTTAAAGTTCAAAACTTAAAACTTTGAAACTCAGAAGCCACAAGTTTTTAAACATTAAAACAAAATTTCTAAAACTCGTTTCAGTTTTGTTAATAATCTGAAAATTTCATCGTTTAAACATGTATCTTTAGATTTTAAATCTCCAAGCTAAGAAAATCCCTGATTTTTAAATGGAATTTCCAAATTTCAAAACCTATAGTCATTAAAACATTCACTTGTTAAGTTCCCCAACTTTGACACATCGAAGTTGAACTCAAAATTTGAAATTTTTAAATCTCCAGATTCTAACTTTCGTCTAAAAGTTTCACTTTTTCAAAATGTGAAATTTTGGATTTAGAAATTTTGATGTTAATTCAAAATTTTCGTCTCTTAACGCTAGATCTTTTTAAAACTTTTTAAGACTTCAATTTTGATCATAATAAAGAAGCTTCATTTTTTTTAACTATTGTGTCTTCAAATACCAAATCCTAAATCTTGAAGGATTTAAAATTCCTGAATTAAAAACAATAATAAAATTACATCTGTTGACTGACTTTTAAACCTTCTAAATTTCAAAATTTCAAAGATCGAAGGAACTTCAAACCTTCAAACTTTGACTTTTAAACCTCTAAACTTTAATCTTGAAGCTTCAATTGTAAAAAAACCGCAACTTTTTTAAATATTCAATTGTCAACTTTTAAAGTCAAAACCACACTTTAAAATTCAGAACATTGAACCAAAAAGAGTAAGAAAAGAAAATTTGAACTTTTTAAGAATGACGTCATAAAAACATCCTACCTATTCAGGATGTGGACGAAAAAACACATGGTCTTGGCGACCACCGAATTAGACGTATTCTACGATTATTACGCAAGTGATAACAATAAATTAAAAAATTAATAATGTAAAATTGTTACTTTCGACAACAACATGACCGTAATAAAACGTCAACGTAAATTTCACTGTCACTACCTGAAAAAATTGAATGACGTCATCCAACTACCTTATCTGTACAATAAAAATTCTCTTTCTAATTTTAAGTGTATGGTGCGCCAAATTTTTCAACAAAATCACGAAACAACATTTTTTTCTAAATTTTCCAGTAAGAAAAAATAACCTTCACATAACATATACAATTATCACGTGTGAAGAATCTGACAAATTCATTTGTTCCACATTTTGACTCACGTTTTATTATCGACACCACCAATATAAACAAAGCTCCGATTTGCAACATCATTACATTACATAAAAACATCAACAAAAATTACAAACTGATAAATAATCAATTCAGTTCAACATTATTGTGACATAATTAATCTAAAATTAAGCAAATCATTCATGATTTCATCAAGTAACTACGTTTACTCTATTAATTTTCTCGTTACAAAAACCACATTTGTCAGCGCTCACCTCAA
Source organism: Zophobas morio (assembly GCF_036711695.1). Taxonomy (NCBI): domain Eukaryota; kingdom Metazoa; phylum Arthropoda; class Insecta; order Coleoptera; family Tenebrionidae; genus Zophobas; species Zophobas morio. Next base: position 3,167,032 of record NW_026972115.1, read on the forward strand.
CCCCATTTTTTCCTAGAACGCCAGATCCGCACTCGAAAAAATCGAGTTCCGAATTCATCACCTGCTAATTGCGTTCCTCGAACCCCCCATCGACCCATATTGAATTTCACGCACATTCTCTGACCATTGACCTTTACTCCCACCCCCCTCGCGCCCCAGGTACCTGCATTTCCGCAAAAAAACTCACCTTCTCCAATCAGCCTTTGTACAACATTGACCATATCTTTAGCTTCTCTCTTGTAAAATTCATTTTCAGCCTCGGGTTTAATTTCTAAATCTGGCGAACTGTTAAGGAAACGTGTCGAAACACCTGTGGAACTCACCTGATTTGTAGGTTAAGTGGTGGCATTCGCACAATATATTCGCGAAAAAGCGATTACTCCACTTCGTGCGTTCTTATCAGCATTAAACGCTGTTTTCCTTATCAAACAAAATGTACATACTTTAAAAACCAAGTACTCCGACTACATCATCGAGCACCGGCGGCACAACAGCTGTTTTTCGAATTTGAAACCGTGGGTTCGGGTTGCCGAAATTCAGAGGACGTTCACCCGGACCGAAAACACCGGCGAGCGTCCGCTGCGGAAATTAGTTCGCTTTTTGCATAAACCGAGTCGGTGTTTTGAATAGTCGGAATTTAAAGGTTTGAAATTTCAATCTCGGGCGGTCAGCGAAGACACACGTGCTGACATCTGCACAGAGTCGGCGTAGGGGCGAGAAGAGGTCTTGCCGGAGTTTCGGCGGCGCGGCTACCAGATGGCAGGCGGCAGTCAGATGGCGGGCACCTGTTGATGGAAATGCGCCCGACTTTTTCACGTGGATGCAATAATTAAGGACAGATTTAATTTAATCAACTTTCACTTCCACACGGCTGTTTAGAAACGCTGCCGGACACCGAAAAAGCTATTGCGAATCCGTGGCCGAGTTAAAAAATATTTTGTAACGCACTGGAACTAATCGAAATTAATGATTCATGGAATTTGCATGCAGTTGGTTCCTGTGCCGTACATGGCGGCTTTGTTGGCGAGGTAATTTTATGGGCGCCAGCTGAGGTCGAATGAAATGAATGGAAAAAAATTAATCTAGGCGATATTGTGTGTGTGGTAATGCGAAATTGATAGGTTTTTGCGCAAAATGGAACAGGTGAAAGAAAAAATTGTAATTTAGGTACGAAGTTCTCCAAAAAGTAAACCCACGATGAATAGAGGAATTCTAGGTTTAGAACAGCAATTTTTGAAAATTCGTAAATCTGAATTTTAAGTAGATTAACAAGATTAAGAAGATTAAGAAGATTTTCAATTCTCCGAACTCTCGCATGACAGTTCAAACGTACTTTTAATGACGTGACAATATTTTTTTATTTTTATTTTTTATTTTTATTTGATTACGATATAAAAGAATGTGTGAATTAAAAAAAATATATATTTTCCCAAAATTACGAAATTACTACAAATTTTGTAGCAACAGACTTGACATTTGAAATATCTTTTTTTAATTTTGAAGAAAAAAGACCTTCAATAAATATACGAAATAAACTAGAATTTGAAGCTTCAAACGAAGTCAATAAGAATCAACAACATCAAACTTTATACAAAATTAGATTTATAAATTGCAAAAATTTTGAAAATACTGAAGAGAAGAAAAGTTTTTTTTTAAACATCGAAATTTTTCTTTGCAATTAAAAAAATCAAAAAAAGCTGTTAAAATTTATAAAATATGACGATTGATCGTAAAGAAATTTAAAATTGACAAATTTAATCGTTTTTATAAAATTAAAAATACTCCTATATGACATTTAATAATCATTGAAACTCAAAAAAAAACACTGTTTCAAATGACCATTGAAATTTTAGAAAATGAAACACAAAAAAATGACAAATTAAAACTTAAAAAAGCTTTAAAATGCTTCAGAACTGACAGTAGTAACATGAAAATTTCGAGAAATAAAACAGAAATTCTGAGATTCCTCAGAAGTAAATTTATAAATTTAAAAAATTTTGAAAACACTGAAAAATCCAAAAGTTCTTTGAACAATCGAAATACCTTTTTTTTTATTTGAAAATTCTTAATAAGGGTAAATTAAAAAGAAGATAATAAATAATAAAATTTGGAAAACGTAAACACTTGGAAATCAAAGGTGCTTGAAATTCCGAAAACTTGTCAGTAAATAACTGATTTTTCTAAAATATCGTGAAGATCTTTAAAATTGACAAAATCAATCCTTTTTTCAAAATGAAAAAAATATGACATTTAATAATCGTTGAAACTTAAAAAAAACTACTGTTTCAAGTGACCACTGAAAATTTAGAAAATGAAACACAAAAAATAACACATTAAAACTTAAAAAAAACTTCTAAATGCTTCAAAATTGACACTAATAACATGAAAATATTGAGAAATAAAACAGAAATTCTGAGATAACTCCGAAATAAGTAGATTTATAAATTTCCAAAATTTTTAAAACACTGAAAAATCCAAGACTTCTTTGAACATCTTTTGGAACAATCGAATACTTTTTTTTATTTTAAAACCCTTAATAAGGGTAAATTAAAAATCAGATAATAATAAAATTTGGAAAACGTAAACGACTTGAAAAGATAAATTAAAAGAATATTAATAAAATTTGGAAAACGTAAACACTTGACAATCAAATGTGTTTGAAATTCCGAAAAATTGCAAGTAAGTAAATAACTGATTTTTCTAAAATATCGTGGAGATTTTTAAAATTGACAAAATTAATCTTTTTTTCAAAATGAAAAAAATATGACATTTAATAATCGTTGAAACTTAATAAAAAAACTACTGTTTCAAGTGACCACTGAAAATTTAGAAAATGAAACACAAAAAATAACACATTAAAACTTAAAAAAACTTCTAATTGCTTCATAATTGACACTAATAACTTGAAAATATTGAGAAATAAAACAGAAATTTTGAGATAACTCCGAAATAAGCAGATTTATGAATTTCAAAAATTTTTAAAACACTGAAAAATCCAAGAGTTCTTTAAACATCTTTTTGAACAATCGAAATACCTTTTTTTTATTTTAAAACCCTTAATAAGGGTAAATTAAAAAGAAGATAATAATAAAATTTGAAAAATGTAAACGACTTTAAAAAATAAATTAAAAGAATATTAATAAAATTTGGAAAACCTAAATACTTGAAAATCAAATGTGTTTGAAATTCCGAAAAATTACAAGTAAATAACTGATTTTTCTAAAATATCGTGAAGATCTTTAAAATTGAGAAAATTAATCCTCTTTTCAAAATGAAAAAAACATGACATTTAATAATCGTTGAAACTTAAAAAAAAACTACTGTTTCAAGTGACCACTGAGAATTTAGAAAATGAAACACAAAAAATAACACATTAAAACTTAAAAAACTTCTAATTGCCTCAAAATTGACACTAATAACATGAAAATATTGAGAAATAAAACAGAAATTCTGAGATAACTCCGAAATAAGCAGATTTATAAATTTCAAAAATTTTTAAATCACTGAAAAATCCAAGAGTTCTTTGAACATCTTTTTGAACAATCGAAATACCTTTTGTTATGTTAAAACCCTTAATAAGGGTAAATTAAAAAGCAGATAATAATAAAATTTGGAAAACGTAAACACTTGAAAATAAAATGTGTTTGAAATTCTGAAAAATTGCAAGTAAATAACTGATTTTTCTAAAATATCGTGAAGATCTTTAAAATTGACAAAATTAATCCTTTTTTCAAAATGAAAAAAATATGACATTTAATAATCGTTGAAACTTAAAAAAAATACTGTTTCAAGTTACCACTGAAATTTTAGAAAATGAGACAAAAAATTACATATAAAAACTTAAAAGCTTCAAAATTGACACTAAAAACATGAAAATTTTGAAAAATAAAACAGAAATTCTGAGATTAGTCACAAATAGATTTTATAAATTCCAAAAATTTTTAAAACACTGAAAAATCCAAAAGTTCTTTGAACATGATTTTTAAAAAACGAAATACGGTTCTTTTAAGTTTGAAACTTCTAGTAAAGTAAATTAAAAAAATCATAATAATAAAATATGGAAAACGCAAACACTCAAAATTCAATGGTGTTTGAAATTTTCAGAACTGGAATGTAAATAACTAAATTTTATAAAATACTGTGAAGATCTTTAAAAATGACAAATTTAATCCCTTTTTCAAAATAAAAAAAAATATTACATTTAGTAATTATTGAAACTTAAAAAAACTACTATTTCAAATGACCACTGAAATTTTCGAAAATGAAACACAAAAAATGACACAAATTAAAACTTAAAAAAGCTTTAAAATGCTTCAAAACTGACACTGATACCATGAAAATTTTGAAAAATGAAACAGATATTCTGAGATTAGTCACAAGTAGATTTTATAAATTCCAAAAATTTTTAAAACACTGAAAAATCCAAAAGTTGTTTGAACATGTTTTTTGAAAATCGAAATACCGTTCTTTTAAGTTTGAAACTTCTAATAAGGTAAATTAAAAAAATCATAATAATAAAATTTGGAAAACGCAAACACTCAAAATTCAATGGTGTTTGAAATTTTCAGAACTGGAAATTAAATAACTAAATTTTATAAAATACTGTGAAGATCTTTCAAAATGACAAATTTAATCCCTTTTTCAAAATAAAAAAAAATATATTACATTTGGTAAACATTGAAACTTAAAAAAAATAGTGTTTCAAATGACCACTGAAATTTTCGAAAATGAAACACAAAAAATGAGACAAATTAAAACTTAAGAAAGCTTTAAAATAGTTGAAAACTGACACTAATTACATGAAAATTTTGAGAAATAAAACAGAAATTCTGAGATTAGTCACAAATAGATTTTATAAATTCCAAAAATTTTTAAAACACTGAAAAATCCAAAAGTTGTTTGAACATGTTTTTTGAAAATCGAAATACCGTTCTTTTAAGTTTGAAACTTCTAATAAGGTAAATTAAAAAAATCATAATAATAAAATTTGGAAAACGCAAACACTCAAAATTCAATGGTGTTTGAAATTTTCAGAACTGGAAATTAAATAACTAAATTTTATAAAATACTGTGAAGATCTTTAAAAATGACAAATCTAATCCCTTTTTCAAAATAAAAAAAAAATATTACATTTAGTAATCATTGAAACTTAAAAAAAATACGTTTTCAAATGGCCACTGAAATTTTAGAAAATGAAACAAAAAAATGACACAAATTAAAACTTAAAAAAGCTTTAAAATGCTTCAAAATTGACACTAATAACATGAAAATTTTGAGAAATAAAACAGAAATTCTGAGATTAGTCACCAGTAGATTTTATGAATTCCAAAAATTTTGAAAACACTGAAAAATCCAAAAGTTCTTTGAACATGTTTTTTAACCATCGAAATACCGTTCTTTTAAGTTTGAAACTTTTAGTAAGGTAAATTAAAAAAATCATAATAATAAAATTTGGGAAACGCAAACACTCAAAATTCAATGGTGTTTGAAATTTTCAGAACTGGAAATTAAATAACAAAATTTTATAAAATACTGTGAAGATCTTTAAAAATGACAAATTTAACCCCTTTTTCAAAATAAAAAAAATATATTACATTTAGTAATCATTGAAACTTAAAAAAAATACTGTTTCAAATGGCCACTGAAATTTTAGAAAATGAAACACAAAAAATTACATCAATTAAAACTTAAAAAAGCTTTAAAATGCTTCAAAACTGACACTAATAACATGAAAAATTTGAGAAATTATACAGAAATTCCGAGATTAGTCAGTCACAAGTGGATTTTATAAATTCCAAAAATTTTTAAAACACTGAAAAATCCAAAAGTTCTTTGAACATGTTTTTTAACCATCGAAATACCGTTCTTTTAAGTTTGAAACTTCTAGTAAGGTAAATTAAAAAAAATCATAATAAAATTTGGAAAACGCAAACACTCAAAATTCAATAGTGTTTGAAATTTTCAGAACTGAAAATTAAATAACTAAATTTTATAAAATACTGTGAAGATCTTTAAAAATGACAAATTTAATCCCTTTTTCAAAATAAAAAAAATATATTACATTTAGTAATTGTTGAAACTTAAAAAAAATACTGTTTCAAATGACCACTGAAATTTTAGAAAATGAAACACAAAAAATGACACAAATTGAAACTTAAAAAAGGTTTAAAATGCTTCAAAACTGACACTGATAACATGAAAATTTTGAGAAATAAAACAAAAATTCTGAGATTAGTCACAAGTAGATTTTATAAATTCCAAAAATTTTGAAAACACTGAAAAATCCAAAAGTTCTTTGAACATGCTTTTTAAAAATCGAAATACCGTTTTTTTTAAGTTTGAAAGTTCTAATAAGGTAAATTAAAAAAATCATAATAATAAAATTTGGAAAATGCAAACACTCAAAATTCAATGGTGTTTGAAATTTTCAGAACTGGAAATTAAATAACAAAATTTTATAAAATACTGTGAAGATCTTTAAAAATGACAAATTTAACCCCTTTTTCAAATTAAAAAAAATATATTACATTTAGTAATCATTGAAACTTAAAAAAAATACTGTTTCAAATGGCCACTGAAATTTTAGAAAATGAAACACAAAAAATTACATCAATTAAAACTTAAAAAAGCTTTAAAATGCTTCAAAACTGACACTAATAACATGAAAAATTTGAGAAATAACACAGAAATTCTGAAATTAGTCACAAGTAGATTTTATAAATTTCAAAAATTTTGAAAACACTGAAAAATCCAAAAGTTCTTTGAACATGTTTTTTGACCACCGAAATACCGTTCTTTTAAGTTCGAAACTTCTAGTAAAGTAGATTTAAAAAATCATAATAATAAAATTTGGAAAACGCAAACACTCAAAATTCAGTGGTGTTTGAAATTTTCAGAACTGAAAATTAAATAACTAAGTTTTATAAAATACTGTGAAGATCTTTAAAAATGACAAATTTAATCCCTTTTTTCAAAATAAAAAAAAATATTACATTTAGTAATCGTTGAAACTTAAAAAAATACTGTTTCAAATGACCACTGAAATTTTCGAAAATGAAACACAAAAAATGACACGAATTAAAACTTCAAAAAGCTTTAAAATGCTTCAAAACTGACACTAATAACATGAAAAATTTGAGAAATAAAACAGAAATTCTGAGATTAGTCACAAATAGATTTTATAAATTTCAAAAATTTTTAAAACACTGAAAAATCCAAAAGTTCTTTGAACATGATTTTTAACCATCGAAATACCGTTCTTTTAAGTTTGAAACTTCTAGTAGAGTAAATTAAAAAAATCATAATAGTAAAATTTGGAAAGCGCAAACACTTAAAATTCAATGGTGTTTGAAATTTTCAGAACTGGAAATTAAATAATTAAATTTTACAAAATACTGTGAAGATCTTTAAAAATGACAAATTTAATCCCTTTTTCAAAATAAAAAAAAAATTATATTTAGTAATCATTGAAACTTAAAAATATACTGTTTCAAATGACCACTGAAATTTTAGAAAATGAAACACAAAAAATGACACAAATTAAAACTTAAAAAAGCTTTAAAATGCTTCAAAACTGACACTAACAATATGAAAATTTTGAGAAATAAAACAGAAATTCTGAGATTAGTCACAAGTGGATTTTCTAAATTCCAAAAATTTTTAAAACACTGAAAAATCCAAAAGTTCTTTGAACATGTGTTTTAACCATCGAAATACGGTTCTTTTAAGTTTGAAACTTCTAGTAAGGTAAATTAAAAAAATCATAATAAAATTTGGAAAACGCAAACACTCAAAATTCAATAGTGTTTGAAATTTTCAGAACTGAAAATTAAATAACTAAATTTTATAAAATACTGTGAAGATCTTTAAAAATGACAAATTTAATCCCTTTTTCAAAATAAAAAAAAATTACATTTAGTAATCATTGAAACTTAAAAAAAATACTGTGTCAAATGACCACCGAAATTTTCGAAAATGAAACACAAAAAATGACACAAATTCAAACTTAAAAAAGCTTTAAAATGCTTCAAAACTGACACTAATAATATGAAAATTTTGAGAAATAAAACAGAAATTCTGAGATTAGTCACAAGTAGATTTTATAAATTCCAAAAATTTTTAAAACACTGAAAAATCCAAGAGTTCTTTGAACATGTTTTTTAACCATCGAAATACCGTTTTTTTAAGTTTGAAACTTCTAGTAAGGTAAATTAAAAAAAAATCATAATAATAAAATTTGGAAAACGCAAACACTCAAAATTCAATGGCGTTTGAAATTTTCAGAACTGGAAATTAAATAACTAAATTTTATAAAATACTGTGAAGATCTTTAAAAATGACAAATTTAATCCCTTTTTCAAAATAAAAAAAAAATTACATTTAGTAATCATTGCAGGTTAAAAAAAATACTGTTTCAAATGACCACTGAAATTTTCGAAAATGAAACACAAAAAATGACACAAATTAAAACTTAAAAATGCTTTAAAATAGTTCAAAACTGACACTGATAACATGAAAATTTTGAGAAATAAAACAGAAATTCTGAGATTAGTCACAAGTAGATTTTATAAATTCCAAAAGTTTTGAAAACACTGAAAAATCCAAAAGTTCTTTGAACATGATTTTTAACCATCGAAATACCGTTCTTTTAAGTTTAAAACTTCTAGTAAAGTAAATTAAAAAAATCATAATAACAAAATTTGGAAAACGCAAACACTCAAAATTCAATGGTGTTTGAAATTTTCAGAACTGGAAAGTAAATGACTAAATTTTATAAAATACTGTGAAAATCTTTAAAAATGACAAATTTAATCCCTTTTTCAAAATTAAAAAAATATTACATTTAGTAATCATTGAAACTTAAAAAAAAATACTGTTTCAAGTGGCCACTGAAATTTTAGAAAATGAAACACAAAAAATTACATAAATTAAAACTTAAAAAAGCTTTAAAATGCTTCAAAACTGACTCTAATAACATGAAAATTTTGAGAAATAAAACAGAAATTCTGAGATTAGTCACAAGTAGATTTTATAAATTCAAAAATTTTTAAAACAATGAAAAATCCAAAAGCTCTTTGAACATGTTTTTTAACCATCGAAATACCGTTCTTTTAAGTTTGAAACTTCTAGTAATGTAAATTAAAAAAATCATAATTATAAAATTTGGAAAACGCAAACACTCAAAATTCAATGGCGTTTGAAATTTTCAGAACTGGAAATTAAATAACTAAATTTTATAAAATACTGTGAAGATTTTTAAAAACGACAAATTTAATCCCTTTTTCAAAATAAAAAAAAAATTACATTTAGTAATCATTGAAACTTAAAAAAAATACTGTTTTAAATGACCACTGAAATTTTCGAAAATGAAACACAAAAAATGACACAAATTAAAACTTAAAAAAGCTTTAAAATACTTCAAAACTGACACTAATAAGATGAACATTTTGAGAAAAAAAATAGAAATTTTGAGATTAGTCACAAGTAGATTTTATAAATTCCAAAAATTTTGAAAACACTGAAAAATCCAAAAGTTCTGTGAACATGTTTTTTAAAAATCGAAATACTGTTCTTTTAAGTTTGAAACTTCTAGTAAGGTAAATTAAAAAAATTATAAAAATAAAATTTGGAAAATGCAACACTCAAAATTCAATGGTGTTTGAAATTTTCAGAACAGGAAAGTAAATAACTAAATTTTATAAAATACTCTAAAGATCTTTAAAAATGACAAATTTAATCCTTTTTTCGAAATAAAAAAAAAATTACATTTACTAATCATTGAAACTTAAAAAAAATACTGTTTCAACTGACCACTGAAATTTTAGAAAAAGAAACACAAAAAATGACACAAATTAAAACTTAAAAAAGCTTTAAAATGCTTCAAAATTGACACTAATAACATGAAAATTTTGAGAAATAAAACAGAAATTCTGAGATTAGTCAGAAGTAGATTTTATAAATTCCAAAAATTGTGAAAACACTAAAAAATCCAAAAGTTCTTTGAACATGTTTTTTAAACATCGAAATACTGTTCTTTTAAGTTTGAAACTTCTATTAAGGTAAATTAAATTAATGATAATAAAATTTGGAAAACGTAAAGCCTTGAAAATCACAGGTGTTTGAAATTCCGAAAACTTGCTAGTAAATTACTGATTTTTCTAAAATATCGTGAAGATCTTGTGTTTGAAATTCCAAAAACAATCGAAATACCTTTTTTAATTTTGAAACCCTTGTAATTCACCCTTAGTAAAGGTGAAATTCCGAAAACTTGAAAGGAAATAACTGAATGTTCTGATATATCTAATAAAAATAAATAATAAAGCTGTAAAATTGACAAAATTTGTGCTTTTTTCAAATTTATGGTATTTCATACTTGTTAAAAATCACTGCCTCAAAAATAAGTGGTAAAATTTTAGAAAAACAAATATCAAATGTCAATAATTTAGCCAAAGTTATGAAATCAATCAGAAATAAATTTATAAATTTCAAAAATCATGAGAATACTGAAAATCCAAAAATTACCAATTTTTTATATCTAAAATTCCCAAAATTTAAACAACTAAAAAATCACTGGTTTTTGAGAAACCCTGAGACCTGTAGATAAATAACTTATGCCTAGAAAAATTTTATTCTCTTTTCAAAATTAAAAGTGTGACTTTTCATAATCGTAAATAATTCAAAACTTACATAATAAGATAAACTTTTTCAAAAAAGAAGTAGAAATTCTGAGATTATTCAACCCGACATTTATAAAATAATCTAACAGATCGTGAAAACACGGAAAAATCCAAAAATCTTGAAAAAAATTTAAATTTTTAAATCTTTATTAGAGTATTACTTAACACAAATTTAAAAGAGATATAAAACCCATCATTAAAATTAAATTATATAAAAATGAATAATGTTTAATGATCCTAGAACCAGAAATAATAATGGAACTTGTCTTGACCAACTTATAAGAGGTCAGTGGTGCCCAGGTGAATCTTTGTTGTGATATAATGTTTCTTTTAATGCTCGTTTGTCCGCTAATACAATCAACAAGCTTTACAACTTCAACAGTAAAATGAGTTATTCAGCACACACACATAAAACCTAAAATGTCATCATTATTATTTGCATAGTTAAATACGTTTTTCACATTTAAATAACTTTTAGGAGCAATCGTGAGCGGCAAACTTTTGCAAATTTTACACTACAAGCTCCCAAATAAAGGTAAAAGTGTCACGTTTCTTTGAGTATTTTTACAGTTTTGAAGAATTAAGTAAAAAGTTGCTTCAAAACCCGTTTATTCTTGTTGGAAAAAAATTCACTGAAGCCACTTCTCAAGCCCTCATTTATCCCATGGTATGCACACTACCATTTTTCGCCAATTTCAATTCAATAGCCAATTACTTCCACTCTTGCTCCTCCCAGGAAAATCTCCAATTAGCCAACCCATAAAATCTCCACACATTCCGCATTTCCATATCGCACCTCTCCCACGCAACTCCGCCCGATAGCGCCCAGGCCCGTAATTATGACAACGCGCGTTCTTTTTTGCCGTCTTTTAATTGCGCTCTCCCGCTGTTACCTGTGGCTTCCTTTGTAGTTGGCTTTTTTGTGGCTGTTACGTTATGGTGTGGTACCTTCCGGGTAACAGGACTGTTAATTGCAGACAAGAACAACAGCGGATTTCGTCGATAACGGCGCGTCGCTTATGGGATGTGATTGTTATTGTTAGTTAAAGATAGCTAGAAAGAATAAAAAAGGCTCGGCGTGCGGGCAGGAATGCGCCATGGGTGTATATTATGGGATCGAGAATATGTTTATTGTGTATTATTTAACCACGATAATTCAGGCGGTCGTTGTTTTGTGGCGGTTTGGCGAAAAATGACGGCTGGGATGTAGCCGGAGAGGATCGGAAATTAGCTTATCGGTTATTGAATAATGAGCATGAGGCGGCCTTAAGCGTACGTGTGTGTCAGGTCGTTATTACAACAGTGGATTTTTTGTGGAGAAGGTAGCGTTATCTCGTTTAGGGTACTGGATAATTAACATGAACACGTCCCGATATAGAAACGTCAAAATTTGGCTTCAGTTCAAGCGTGTTTTGAAAAATTGCTCAAATATGTCACAGACCTGTTTAAATATTTTCTGGTCTCTCAAACTCAAACCGTTAATTATTTTTTTGAACAAATTATTTCCTAGAATCAAAAAACTGCAAGAAATTTACAGGTTTAAACCGAAAATCAAATACTTCAACCGTTTTGAAATTAGGAGCCCATAAATTCGAAAAATATATATTTTTCAATATAGAGTCTGACATGTAATTCTGGTGGTACTAATTTTCTTATTTAATAACAGAAACTCCTGATATTTGCTATATTTACTAAACTCAACCTCGTTAATAAAAATACGCATTCGGAATTAACAACCAAAACTTCTTGATTTTTTTTGACTTTTTTATATTATGCAACCTACAGAAAAATGACACTGTCCGCTTTCCGGTCCTCAAGCCCAAACGGCTGACTAATCCGGCTCAAAGAATCATTTTTTGCCATCAAAAAACTCCAAGGAATCGAATGGTACAAACCGGAAGTCGAGTGCTTGAACCGTTTTGAAATGACGGGTCCGTAAACTCGAGAACTAGTTTTCTTGAAATATCTGTCTAAAATTTCGTTCCTTGTGGCACTAACTTTCTTAATCGATAACGAAAGTTCCTGAAATTTGCTGTCCTTACTAATCTGAACCTGTTGAATACGAATCCAAGTTCAGAATTGACAAAGGAAGCTTTCTGATATTTTTTATTTTTCGATATTATGCAGCCTACAGATATATGACTTTATTCTCTTTATCGGTCTCTCAAACTCAAACCGTTAATTATTTTTTTGCAAAAATTATTTCCTAGAATCAAAAAACTGCAAGAAATTGACAGCCTTAAACCGAAAATCAAATACTTCAACCGTTTTGAAATTAGGAGCCCATAAACTCGAAAAATATATATTTTTCAATATCGGGTCTGACATGTAATTCTGGTTGTACTAATTTTCTTATTTAATAACAGAAACTCCTGATATTTGCTATATTTACTAAACTCAACTTTGTTAATAAAAATACGCATTCGAAATTAACAACACAAGCTTCTTGAATTTTTTTGACTTTTTTTATTATGTAACCTACAGAAAAACGACACTGTCCGCTTTTCGGTCTCTCAAGCCCGAACGGCTGACTGATCCGGCTCAAAGAATCATTTTTTGCCATCAAAAAACTCCAAGGAATCGAATGGTACAAACCGGAAGTCAAGTGCTTGAACCGTTTTGAAATGACGGGTCCGTAAACTCGAAAACTAGTTTTCTTGAAATATCCGTCTGACATTTCGCTCCTTGTGGTACTATAACTTTTTTAATCGATAACGAAAGTTCCTGAAATTTGCTGTCCTTACTAACCTGAACCTCTTGAATACGAATCCAAGTTCAGAACTGACAAAGGAAACTTCCTGATTTTTTTTATTTTTCTAAATTATGCAGCCTACAGATATATACCTTTATTCTCTTTATCGGTCTCTCAAACTCAAACCGCTAATTATTTTTTCGAAAAAATCATTTCTTAGAATCAAAAAACTGCAAGGAATTGACAGGTTTAAACCGAAAATCAAATACTTCAACCGTTTTGAAATTATGAGCCCATAAACTCGAAAAATATATATTTTTCAATATCAGGTCTGACATGTAATTCTGGTGGTACTAATTTTCTTATTTAATAACAGAAACTCCTGATATTTGCTATATTTACTAAACTCAACCTCGTTAATAAAAATATACAATATTTTCTGCTGTTCTGAAATGGCGAAACATTTTTTTTTACTTTACAAAGAAAACTTCCTGACTTTTTTATTTTTTTAAATTATGGTACTAAACTTAGAAATAGTACATCGTTCGCTTTATTGAACTCTCAATCACTTGTTGAGACCAAAAAACCCGTAATAAGTGGATTCGAATGGTATAAACCGGAAATCGAAGTTTTTAAAACCCATAATTTGTAGTTTCAGTTATTTATTATTACATAATTTAAGAATAAAGAACCCTTTTATTTCACTTTTACTTGCAAACAAGGATTTTGTTTTTTCAGCTAAGTGATTCAATTTTGATTAAAATGTCAAGACCGAAGTATTATTTGTTCGTACCAACAGTTTATATGGCAACATTATTGCACACATTATTGACTATACTAATTTTCGGGCATTTTTTCAGTAATAAATGGAAACACAGGTGTTCAGTTAAAAAAATCAATTATTATCTTTCTCTTAATGAACAACATTAAACTAATAATTAATTTCCGATCGGTTGGCTCTCTCACTTAACTGCATATTGAAATGCAGCCCATGTATATCAGGAATTCGTTTCCTTTTTTCCCCGATAATTGTTGGTAAATTTCTTTTGTGCGCTCGATCATGCGTAAAATTTGTGCGTAACAGCCTGATCACGGGTTTCGACGTTTTATATTTTTGCCGACATTTCTTTGCTTGCCGAGCGTACAGTCATAATTGGTTTCAGTACCGTTATAAAAAGTTGATTTCCGCTCGCCGTAATAATAAATATCTGCAATTCATGTTGGAGTATGTGCATAGAAATCACTTTTGGCCTATAACATATTGACCATGGTGCATTGTCCATTGTGTCTACATACGTACGTTTTAATGAGGCGTGTTCTATTAATTTATTGCAGGTTCTATTGAACCAACGAACTAGAATATGTTAGCTGGTGGAAGGTCAATGTTGCTTTCGTTAACTGAGTTGGTAATTTGAATATCAATGTGCTACGTCTTCTCATCCGAACACTCTTTTTCATTTAACTAGGTAGTAAAGTGATCACAATAAAACGTCGCCGACTTTTCAAAGCACAGAATTACAATGAAAACCGAACGATTGTACGACGAAACGCACCCAGAATTCGTAACCATCGTATTTCAGAAATCTGTAAACATGGGTGTATTGAATTACAAAAACTCACACAATCGCTTGTAAATGGGAAAACACAACAAGAACAAAACGTGGCGAGTGTTATAACAGACTTTCAGCACTCTAATAATGTAACGGATATACCATAATTATAGTGATGTGTTCATTAAAACGTATTTCAGAACAACAGCTATGATTACAGTTTTATAAAAAGCGTAAACACCGAGCGTCAAAAAATCTTCGCTCACACTAATCCCATAGTCAATACGCTCTTCTATAATAAAACTAGTTTTATTTTGTCTATCCGTGCAACGTGACTTCATTAAAAATTCAATGCAAATCGGTCAGAAAACGCATTATTTACTCATAATAAAGCATTCTCTTGTCAAAATGAATCACGTATTAAACCTGAACAAATTCAGAATGTCGTATTGTAAAACTCGAAATGATTTACTGGATTTTTTACGAGTTGGCAACACAGCAACAGGTGTGCAGTTGTTGTTATGCAGCATTTTTCGAAAATTACGTAACTGTGGATAACGCCGTCAAAATCCCGGCCGATGTGGCGGTGGCAGCCACATTCACATGCGGTAATTTGATCACCGTGGCAACCGGCTTAATCGTCAACCAACGAAACGCGGTAGGTGGAGCCACGATTTATAAGGTTATGACCAGCTCGGCGCGGTCTCATGTTTTTCGTGATGGTAAATAAACACTTGATTGATTAATCCAAGAGCGATTATCTGCGGACACGAGTGTGGCAAAAACAAAGCGAAAAAGGCTGGGGGGCATTGATCTTCCATAATTACATAAATCATAAAATTGTTAATAATTTAATGAATGCATCAGTTTCGTAAATGAGTATTTTTAGAAAGGCAACCCACATCGTACCTGCGGGTCATTAAAACCATTAACTTCTTACGAATTCTGCCACTGCCACAGTTCCTAAGGCTTGTTAAGGAGCGTGGAACGACGGAAATACGAGTATGTTCGGAGAGGTTATTTATGGGATGTTCCCAGTGGAATATTCAGCAGACAATGTGGCGGGGTAATTATTTATTTCGTGTGAGCGAAAATTGGGCCCGGGCCAGGTTTACACGAGCGAAAAATATGAATAATAGTAATAGTTGCTGTGTTTATTGTTCAATTGACATGCAGTTGTTGCAAAAAATATATACAAGTAAATCAGTTTTGACGTATTGTCTCATTTACCAAAATTTATATTCATCAGATGGTGGACAGATATGGTAACTATACTTACGTTTTGGTCGACAGTTTTATTGTCTCGTCACATACTTTGACGTGTTTTATTTGTACAAGTTATAATACAAAGTAGGCGGCGTGCAGCAGTCAAAATTATCTGGATTTTCTTCCGCAAGTTCTTGCAATGTTTTTCTATGATCGTTAGTGTATGGAAGGCACTTTTTGGAAAAAAACTATACAATAACAGACACTTTCAAAATTTTCAGAATTTGCAAAAAATAAGATTTAGGTGTCTTAGGATTTTTAACATGTTCTAAAAATTGTCTGGCAACTATGTATGATTGCCAATTTGAACATTTTTTTTATTATTTTTATTTAATTGTAAAAATACTTTGAGAAGAATCACAATATATAGTAATTTTATTGAGATACATTTCAGTGTTTCGAGCTAAAACAAAATACAAATCATGGTACGGTGGTATTTTTTTTCAGAAATGTCAGAAAAATTTGGGTAAAAACCTTAGAATTTGATTTCTCTTCAAGTATTTTCTCTAAAATAAATATGGAAACTTTTTTTGCAATGTCTGGAACATTTTTGCCTTTTTCTTAGATTTACTTATACAAGAGCGATGTCAGACGAGATATTTGAAAAAAAAATTAGCCGAGACTAATAAAAGAAACAGTCATTTTTTCGTGTTGCATAATATAAAAAAAACAAAAAATATATTTCTCGAGTTTATGGGGTCATCATTTGAAGTTTTCAAGTACTCGACTCCGGGGGTTTTTTGATCCGAAAAAATGATTTTTTCCAGATTGACAGTTCGATAAACCGAAAAATGTCATTTTTCTAAAGGTTGTAATTTATAAAAAATATAAAAAAATCAGAAAACTTCCTTACTCAAATCTTAACTTGTATTCGTGTTTAGAAGGTTCAAACTAGTAAATACAGCAAATTTCAGGAATTTTCCTTATCGAATAAGAAAGTTAGTAGGTACATAAAATAAATAGGTACTCATTTGCAAATTCTAATATTTCAGATTTTTTTATAAACACTCTGTATATTAAGGGTCAATTTAACTTACACCACAATAAAGCATGTAAAATTAGATCACAACAAAGCCCGAACCTTGGTCCTTCTGCCCACAAAATATTGTAACACAAATTTTAAAAATAACTCTATTGTGATTTTTTTTTGCGAAACTTTGCATTGATAAAATTTTTAAAAAAATTGGCAACGTCGCAAATAATTTCAAAATTGGACTAAAATTTTAAAGACTGTAGGAAGAAGACAACAAGATTATATTAAAATACATAGGGTGTTATAAGATTTAAAATACGTAAGTTGCAACCTTCTCAAACACAGAACACTCTGTACATATAGTTGTAAATAATTTCGAAGTATGATACTCAAAGAATGTACAACTTTAGTCTCCGACTTTTTTTTCAACAATAATTGACCAGATATGGAAAAATAAACGCTTAGTGACTCACCGTGTATATAATATCGAGAGAACACTAAAAAACACGATCAAGATACCCATGGATATTTAAAGATTAGTCTTTGATCATTGCACTTTCAAGCCACTTTGACAAGATGAAAATTTTATCAAAGACAAATCTGCAAAAATCCATGGCTGTCTTTGAGCGCATGTTTCTGCCGCTTCGTGTATACTAAATAGAGAAACACCAAAAAAACTTATTTTAAACCATTTTTTTTTTGTAAATATACTTGGACTAAACTAGATATGTCTTTTGTAAAAACCGGTTTTATTTTGGCAGATACTAGCCCCGCCCACCCACCCTCTCTTTTATTACAGGGTATGTGATTTGCCAAAATTGGTCTTATTTTAGCAGGTACTAGCCCCGCCCACCCACCCTCTCTTTTCTTACATAATAAAGAATTCTTTTATAATTTCTTTGGGACTCCCGAAACCCCCGTACATAACCTACTGAAGAGTTAATCCGCTATTTTCCAGACACCCGGTATACAGTCAAATCTATGCGGCCTATACCTATTTTGAAAGGGAATAAAGATATTGAAATTCCGTAGACGCCATTGTTTGTAGCTTTAAGAGTAAGTTCAATTCAGATTAGTTCCAAAATGAGCCCCAATTTCTAAGTTATTGTTATCCCCAAAAACGAATAAATTTTATTTTACTATTTTTTGAGAACCTGTGACTATCTAAATTACCATATATAGTCAAAACTATGCGGCCTTATATTTTGAAAAGGATTACAGAAATTTCGTAAACGCCATTGTTTTTAGCTTGAAGAGTAAGCTCAATTCAGATTAGTTTCAAAATTAGCTCCAATTTCTGAGATACCGTAATCCCCAAAATCGAATAAATTTTATGTTACAATTTTTGAGAACCTGTGACTATCCAAATTATTATACCGGCTGTCTGTCATTTGCCAAAATCAGTCATATCTTACCAGGTACTAGCCCCACCCACCCCCCCCTCTCTTTTTTAGAGAGTATGTGATTTGCCAAAGTAGGTCTGATTTTAGCAGATAGTAACCTCGGCCATGCGCCCTCTATTTTCTTACAGGGATCTCATTTGCCAAAATCAGTTATATCTTAGCAGGTACTAGCCCCGCCCACCCACCCTCTCGTTTATTAGAAGGTATGTGATTTGCCAAAATCGGTCTTATTTTAGCAGGTACTAGCCCCGCCCACCAGCCCTCTCTTTTCTTACATAATAAAGATTTTTTTTATAATTTCTTTGGGACTCTCGAAACCCCCGTACATAACCTATTGAAGAGATAATCCGCTATATTCCAGACACCCGGTATACAGCCAAATCTATGCGGCCTATACCTATTTTGAAAGGAAATAAAGATATTGAAATTCCGTAAAGGCCATTGTTTGTAGCTTGAAGAGTAAGTTCAATTCAGATTAGTTCCAAAATGAACGCCAATTTCGAAGTTACACTTATCCCCAAAAACGAGTAAATCTTATTTTGCTATTTTTTGAGAACCTGTGACTATCTAAATTATCATATGCAGCCAAAACTATGCGGCCTTATATTTTGAAAAGGAATAGAGAAATTTCGTAAACGCTATTGCTTTTAGCTTGAAGAGTAAGCTCAATTAAGATTATTTCCAAAATTGGCACCAATTTCTGAGTTACTATTATCGCCAAAAACGGATAAGTGAATCTTAAGGTATTTTACTATTTTTGGAGAACTTGTAACTATCTAAATTATTATATACGGTTAAAACTATGCTACTTTATATTTTGAAAAGGTATAGAGATATTGAGATTCCGTAAACGCCATTGTTCGTAGCTTAATTTAGCTTCAGAAGTCAAACACCCACATCAAGAACCGTAAATCCGCAGCATTCCCACTAGATTTTTCCGTGTAGACTATCCAAGAGCATCGCTATTTATATAAAAACGCCACCAAAGTCACTAAGTTCATACAATAAACAATGCTTTTAGCTCAGAAACACCGCCCCCGGCTGATACATCGTCACGACGTCGCTGCTTATTTAACCAATTCTCCCATTCCCACTTACTACGCAACCGACTCGATATTCCAACCACACAATCGCTGGAAGTGATACCAAGCTTTTCCATTTGACCGAAACCGCTGACAGCGGATCTACGACTTTCGCATTGTTTCGTTAATTCGCCACCGATGACGTCACGTCCAAAATCGAGCTCGCTCGAACAATCGCGTATGCGCTTGCCACCACTCACCCGCCCGCCCCCAAAGGATACATTCTAACATATCAGCTACACTCTGTGGCACCTCGTCCGCCTTCCTCGCGAACCTCGCGACTTCTTTCCTGAGGTCATGGAACGTGCTATAGTAACGCGGCAGATCAATTTCCTTCCTACATGCTTCCGGATAGAGACATTGCCTCAGCGGTAACTGTCCGTCGGTCACAAACCTGAAGCCGGCACTGTGCGGGTCGACGTGCAGGCCGCCGCAGTACGCGTCGAACTCGTTGAGGGCGTCCTCGAGCTGCCTCCCGGTGGATTTGATGAGCTCGTCGGTGAGGACCGACTCGGAGGTGAGCTGCTCGGAGAGGATGTTTTCGTTGATGTCGGCGGTTTGCGGCCTGATTGGGTACTGCTGGACGCCCACGATCTGGAACAAACGCAAATATGCAGTGCAGATGTAAGATGGAGGCGGCGGGAGGAAGGCGACCGCCACACAAAGGATAGCGGTTTTTTCAGATGGGAGTTATGATGTGTGTGGAAGGAATGTTTATTGTGGCCGGGGGTGGGATCGGATGCGGGTACGAGGATGGGAGATGCGAGATCGAGGTTTTAATTAAAGTTGTAGTGTGACAGGCGGGGGCGTCTTTTGATGGTTTTTCTTATTAGGATTTTAGAGCGGAAATTATTAAAAAAAATGACTGACAAGATGATTCCGTGAAACCGAGTCAAGCAGATGGAGCCAAGGGACATTCTACTTGTCCAGGATTCCTCGGATTTTATTCCGTTACTATAACCGTATTTCTGGTTTCCTTGTATATTTCCTCTATCCTATTAACTACACATCTGTTTGACGTTTTTTCATCATTCCGTTTACTGAGTGCTATATACCTGTTCGCAACGTGTTATTATTTTACTGAAGACCACAAAAGATCTAAAATATTTGTGTATTTTATAAACCTCAAGATTTATGGTTAAAATTAGTTATACAATAGTGTTCTGAACCGCCCTATATACCTACTAAAAAAAAATTGGGACCCCCGAGCAGGTTTCACTTTTTTAAAAAATACATTATTTTGGGGTCCCGAGAAGCTTTTACATTAAAAACAAAAACAATTGAGACCCCTGAGAAGGTTTCACATTAAAAAAAAGACATTTGTTCCCTCGAGAAGATTTAATATAGTTAAAAAAAAAGACACTTGGGGCAGTCGAGAAAGTTTTGCCTTCTATTAAAAAGAATAGTTGGGACCCCAGAGAAGGTTTCACATTAAAAAAAAATGCATTTGGGGCTCCCGGGAAGGTTTTCATTTTTAAAAAGATAGTTGGAACCCCCGAGAAGGTTTTACATATAAAAAAAAGTACATTTGGCGCCCCTAAGAAGGTTTTACATTAAAAAAAAAACATTTGTGGGCCCCGAGAAGATTTCACATAAAAAAAAGATATTTGGGGACACCGAGAAGGTTTTACATTTTTAAAGAAGACAATTGGGACTCCCGAGAAGGTTTTACAAGTTTAAAAAATACATTTGGCGCCCTCGAGAAGGTTTTACATTTTTAAAAAGACATTGTGGCCCCCGAGAAGATTTTACATTTTTAAAAAGACAGTTGCGACCCCCGAGAAGGTTTCACATATAAAAAAAAATACATTGAGCGCCCTCGAGAAGCTTTTACATTTTTAAAAAGACAATTTGCACCCCCGAGAAGGTTTCACATAAAAATAAGACATTTAGAGCCCCCGAGAAGATTTAATAATCTTAAAAAAAGACACTTGGGGCCCTCGAGAAGGTTTCGCCTTCTATCAAAGAGAACCGTTAGGACCCCTGAGAAGATTTCAGACATAACAAAAAGATATTTGGGGCCCCCGAGAAGGTTTTCATTTTTAAAAAGACAGTTGAGACCTCCGAGAAGGTTTCACATATAAAAAAGACATTTGGCGCCCCCGAGAAGGTTTTACATTTTTAAAAAAGACACTTGTGGCCCCCCAGAAGGTTTTACATTTTTAAAACAGACACTTGGGTCCCTCGAGAAGGTTCCACATATAAAAAAAAAAAACATTTAGAGCCCCCGAGAAGGTCTTACAATTTTAAAAAAGACATTTGTCGCCCCCGAGAAGATTTAATATTCTTAAAAAAAGACACTTGGGGCCCTCGAGGAGGTTTTGGTTTCTTAAAAAAAAAAAAAAACAGTTGGGACC
Source organism: Zophobas morio (assembly GCF_036711695.1). Classification (NCBI taxonomy): domain Eukaryota; kingdom Metazoa; phylum Arthropoda; class Insecta; order Coleoptera; family Tenebrionidae; genus Zophobas; species Zophobas morio. The sequence continues at coordinate 3,189,031 of NW_026972115.1, forward strand.
CTTTTTTAAAGAATTTGAAAGAACTTCGGGGACCTCCAGTGTCTTTTTTCAAAGAATGTCAAGAATCTCAAATTCTCCAAGTGTCATTTTTTTTCGGGGATCTCTAGTGTCTTTTTTTTTAAGAATATCAAGAATCTCTTTGTCCCCGATTGTCTTCTTTAGAAATGAGAAAGATTTGCTGGGTCCCCTCCATATGAGATTATCAAGAATATCAAGTTCCCCAAAATGTAATTTTTTTAAGAACTTGAAAGAACCTCGAGGACTTCTAGTGAGTTTTTTTCCCCCTAAATGATAAGATTCGCAGGAGTTCCTAATGTCTTTTTTCTTGAAAAAATTTCAACTATATCAAGGATCTTTTTTTAAAAGTGTCAGAAATCTCCAGGTCGTCTTCTTTTTAAAGAATCTCAAGAATTTGAAGGTCTTCGAATGTCATTTTTTAAGGACCTGAAAGAACTTCGGGGATCTCTAGTGTCTTTTTTCCAAGAGTGTCACAAATCTCGGCAGTTCGTAGTGCCTTTTTTTTCAAGAATGTCAAGAATCTCAAGGTCCCGGATTGTCTTTTTTTTTAGGAATGAGAAAGATTCTCTGGGCCCGTTGAGTGTCTTTTTTAAAAAATGTCAAAAATTCCAAGTTCCTGACTCTATTTTTTTTAATGAATTTAAAACAAACTCGTGTACCTCCAGTGTCTTTTTTTAAGATTGTTAAGAATATCCATTTCTCCAAATGTCTTTTTTAGGAACGAGAAAAATTTTCGGGGTGCCTCTAGTGTCTTTTTTCAAAGAGTGTCGAGATTCCCAAGTTCTCAAAATGTCTTTTTTTTTAAGAGTATGAAAGAACTTTGGGGATCTCTAGTGTCTTTTTTTTTAAAGAATATCAAAAATTTCTTTGATCCGATTGTCTTCTTTCGGAATGAGAAAGATTTTCCCCTGTGTCTTTTTTAAAAAAATATAAGAATATCAAGAATATCAAGTTCCCCAAATGTAATTTTCTTAAGAACTTGAAAGAATCTCGAGGACTTCTAGTGAGTTTTTTTCCCCCTAAATGACAAGAATCGCAGGAGTTCCTAGTCTCTTTTTTTTGAAAAAACGTCAAATATCCCATGGATCTTTTTTAAACAGTGTCAAAAATCTCCACGTCCCCGATTGTCGTTTTCTAGGAATGAGAAAGATTCTCGTCTTCTTTTTAAAGAATGTCAAGGATTTGAAAGTCTTCGAATGTCATTTTTTAAGGATTTGAAAGAACTTCGGGGATCTCTAGTGTCTTTTTTCCAAGAGTGTCAAAAATCTCGGGAGTTCGTAGTGCCTTTTTTTAAAGAATGTCAAGAATGTGAAGGTCCCGGATTGTCTTTTTTCAGGAATGAGAAAGATTCTCTGGGCCCCCTTGGTGTCTTTTTTTAAAAATGTCAAATATCCCAAGGATCATCTTTCAAAGAGTGTCAAAAATCGCCAGGTCCCCGATTGTCGTTTTCTAAGAAGGAGAAAGATTCTCGTCTTCTTTTTAAAGAATGTCAAGAATTTGAAAGTTTTCGAATGTCATTTTTAAGAATTTGAAAGAACTTCGGGATTCTCTAGTGTCTTTTTTCCAAGAGTGTCAAAAATCTCGGGAGTTCGTAGTGCCTTTTTTTAAAGAATGTCAAGAATGTGAAGGTCCCGGATTGTCTTTTTTCAGGAATGAGAAAGATTCTCTGGGCCCTCTCGGTGTCTTTTTTAAAAATATCAAATATCCCAAGGATCTTTTTTTAAAGAGTGTCAAAAATCGCCAGGTCCCCGATTGTCGTTTTCTAAGAATGAGAAAGATTCTCGTCTTCTTTTTAAAGAATGTCAAGAATTTGAAAGTTTTTGAATGTCATTTTTAAGGATTTGAAAAAACTTCGGGGATCTCTGGTGTCTTTTTTCCAAGAGTGTCAAAAATCTCGGGAGTTCGTAGTGCCTTTTTTTAAAGAATGTCAAGAATGTGAAGGTCCCGGATTGTCTTTTTTCAGGAATGAGAAAGATTCTCTGGGCCCTCTTGGTGTCTTTTTTAAAAAATGTAAAAAATCACAAGTACCTGAATGTACTTTTTTTAATGAATTTAAAACAAACTCGGGGACCTCCAGTGTCTTTTTTTAAGAATATTAAAAATCTCCATTTCTCCAAATGTCTTTTTTAAGAACGAAAAAAATTTTCGGGGTTCCCCTAATGTCTTTCTCAAAGAATGTCGAGATTCTCAACTTCTCTAAATGTTATTTTTTTTAAGAGTATGAAAGAACTTCCCGAATCTCTAGTGTCTTCTTTTTAAAGAATTTCAAGAATCTCTTTGTCCCCGATTGTCTTCTTTAGGAATGAGAAAGATTTTCTCCCGTATCTTTCTTTAAAGAATATAAGAATATCAAGAATATCAAGAATATCAAGTTCTCCAAATGTTATTTTTTTAAGAACCTGAAAGGGCCGCGAGGACTTCTAGTGAGTTTTTTTTTTTTTCTAAATGACAAGCATCGCAGGAGTTCCTAGTGTCTTTTTTTTGAAAAAACGTCAAATATCCCAAGGATCTTTTTTTAAAGAGTGTAAAAAATCTCCAGGTCCCCGATTGTCGTTTTTTAGGAATGAGAAAGATTCTCGTCTTCTTTTTAAAGAATGTCAAGAATTTAAAGGTCTTCGAATGTCATTTTTTAAGGATTTGAAAGAACTTCGGGGATCTCTAGTGTCTTTTTTCCATGAGTGTCAAAAATCTCAGGAGTTCGTAGTACCTTATTTTAAAGAATGTCAAGAAGTCAAGAATCTCAAAATCCCGGATTGTCTTTTTTTTTAGGAATGAGAAAAATTCGCTGGACCCTCTTAGTGTCTCTTTTAAAAAATGTCAAAAATCTCAAGTTCCTGAATGTATTTTTTTTTTAAACAATTTAAAACAAACTCGGGAACTTCCAGTGTCTTTTTTCAAAGAATGTCGAAATTCTCAAGTTCTCCAAATGTCACTTTTTTAAGAATTTGAAAGAGCCCCGGGGACCTCTGGTGACTTTTTCTGCTAAATGCCAACAATCTTAACAGTTCCTAGTGTCTTTGTCTTTAAAGAACGTATAACATCTCGAGGATCCTAGTGTCTTGTTTTAAAGAATTTTTTGAGAGAATGTTAAGATTCTCAAGGTGTTCGAATGTCATTTTTTTCGCGTGGTGGGGTAATAAAAAAATTGTAATGACGACATAAACATAGATAATGCACGCTGCCAGAGAAAAAGAGAAAAATGGGAAGAAAAAAAACCGAAAGGACAAGTCTGGTATCGAGAGCTTCTAAGATTCTTTAAACTCTTTTAGAAAAAAAAATATCGGGGGCCACTGGGTGTAGTATCAGTCTTTACAGACCAGTTCGAAAAAAAGTACAAGCTCGAAAGTAAGAAAAAAATGACACCAATAACCACAAAACCAAAAAATCTGAACCCGTTCGAAATTTTTCCGCGCAGCATTTCATTTCTGCAGAAAATATTCCACGAGACCTAGGAGCGCTCGTTGTACGCAAATAATCCTGTTACAAAAACAACATTTACATAAATAACGTTGAATGCGTTGAATTTATAATAAAATAGTGCACGTCGTCCTCCATCATGGGAAATTACATTAATTTATTTGCGTCTTCGTACTGTCACGACTACATTGTAAACAAAGTTTTACACTTAAAAAAAAACGAAAGGTAAATAACGCGATAAAAAAAAGTGCAGAAATGTGTACAAGTTGAAACAAACAACGCGATATCGCAAATGTCGAAAGAATCGCCTGTTACTCAATACCAATCGAAAGTAGCTAGTTAAAACTAGTTTTAATTTCACCCCCAAATTTAGCATTGGAAAAATGTATTCATCACTGCTCTTTCATCTGCCTCATTATAACCGAGCCAAACACATTAGAATGCACACACGTAATCGCTAATTTTTTCTCCACGTCACCTCGTTCTCTTCCGTCCATAATTAATAATCCCGAGCTATTTTTCCCACACGCGTCACGCGCCTATTTTTAGCCCAAAACCCGAAACCCTGCTCCGAATTCCCATGCAAATCTCAGCCCGATCCTATTTTCCATACAAGCGCCATTATAATTTCAAACAGCTCACTTTTGTTTATTGTTGACGCGGCATCCGACACAATGCGTTTAAAACGAGACCGGCGATTTCCTTTCTGTTTTTAGCTCATTAATAAGTGAAAAAGACACAGAACGGATATCCTCTCCATTGCAACACGAATCCCGAAACCACGAAATGCGTCGGATTCCTCCGCAATTATTTACTACGGTTTGGGAAAAAGTCGCCTGTCACGGTTGAACTAAAATCGGTCATTACCGATCTGTACTATAACCCGGAGCCCGAAAATGGGAAAGTGGAAGTCTTTGCATGACAAAACGTCTTTCATTGTCTCGGTAAATACCCGCGGCCTTGACTCCTCAAATTACTGTATTTTCAATATTACATAATTTGTTTTCGACGAGGTAACTCCGTTTGCTAAATACAGTGTATCTGGGGAAAAATTGGCGCTGATCACGATATGGTTAACGACTTCCCGGGCGGCCGAGAAGGGAAACATTGAGTGATTTTAATGATGGGTTGGCGAGGGAGCGTCGAATTCAAAAATGGATATTAGGTGTTATTCACACCATACGCACAATTATGACATTATGCAATTATCGAAGGAGCGCTTTTTGTTTAATGCAGTTTAATTGTTCTTGATAGCGTAATTGTGATAATAGGGTGATAATAATTAAAGTGTTTATAACCAATTTATCACCGAGAAACTCGTTTTGCTTGTGCCTTTTTTACGGGCCCAAGGTTTTCCGACCTGCGATGACGCTGGTGGTAATTGTTAGTTTTCTTGGGTAATCGATGATAAAAAGCGTAATGGTCGGAATCGGACGTGTGTTTATTGATTGATGATTACTGCGGTGGCTATAATTACAACCACATAATTTTGTTGACGAGAACGACCACGAAACTTTTGTGTTTTTAATTCCTAAGTGGGTATTTACCGAAATGACTGAGTCCGAGTGTGATAAATTATTTAACAATTTTTTGGGGGTCCAGATTCCCAAAGACGTAAAGGGAAATAAAACATGTTAATTATTTAAATGTCGTAAGTTATTTGCTCGATTAATATTTATTTGTGTTAATGAAACGAGACTTTTTCAAGCTCAAAAATTGGCCTGAATTAACAAAAACGATTTTCAAGTTTTGACTTCTGTTAAAAAAATTTCAAACAGAAGAACGATATAAAACGCAGAAACACAAAGGAATGTGTAAAAATTCTCATCTTTGTTTAGTAAATAATTGCTCTTTTGTTTTCGAGTAGCCTTTCTCGCGAGATTTATTGCCACAAAAAATGAAAAACTGTAAATGAGTACCTACCGATTACTCTGAAAAGTACTCGAGGCATCAGCATGCGTTGGGCAAAGTCGCCAGCTACTCCTCACGATTTTAGATTAGGAAAAGCGTGATAGATTTGCTATCGAAATTTTGGCAAAGTGGGTCATAATTAGAAGTCACAAACAGATATATCAGATCTGATAATCACAAGGCAACCAGACTACGTCAGTTTTAGGTAAACACTTATAGAAAGTCAAGATTTAAAGTTTTTTCAGTTCCTTCAATTAAAACGTCGAGGATCTTTTCTGTCAAAAAACTCACTATTTAAATAAATTTTAGCAATTTGCTAATTAAAAAAACAACAAAACATAAACAAGTACCACAGTGACATGACAATTATAGCTACCATGACCTATATTTTTAGTTGCATATCATTTACAAGTTATATGCAGAAAAATCTACAGGTCATGCTACCCATTATTGTTATCTACTTTAAATGCATTTAATGCAGCAACTGGATATAACAAGCCCTCAATCATAAATAATAAATATGTGAAACATACTCCTATTTTGTAAAAATATTCATTGCACATTCCACTTTTTTAATGATTATTATTATTCTCGAGTTTGATGAAAAATGCAGGGTTACAAATTCTAGAGTGAAAATACTTTAAGAAGAGCACGACTCAATAGACGGGGAAGGACACTGCATTCGTCATTCCATTTCGTAATTTCTTCATGACGTTTGGCAAATAATACGCCACTAGCCACACAGTAAGTAACAAACTCAACAGGTCCTTCTCAGAGTATCTCGACTCTACTAGGCTACTTGTAGAGTCCAGATAAAAAATCATTTTGTTAAAAAAATATCGAAACATGCTAGATTCATTTTATTTGGCAATTATGTGGACAACTATGAAAACACCAACCTTGCGGTAAATCAGATGAAAAAGTGACGACGTGAATGTACAGGGTGTTCATTGAAGATGCGTCAAAAAGATTTTTTGTCGTTGGATGATTTTCAGGAAGATTGTATCAAAGATACAGAGTGATTAAAACTTTTGGAAAGAAAATAATACATAATCAATTCATATTACATCTGAAGATTCCTAATCCACAAAACTGTTGAAAATAACTACCATCAAATTAATCAATTTATTTTGGAAGTAGCCATGCGCAATATTTGTTAATGAAGGTCACCCCTCTAAGGTAGGCTATTAACTATTTTAGTTTGACAGATGACCTTACCATTGACACTGGGAACTTACCATCGATGAATTATTTAAAATGATTTTCCGCAACACAAAAGTAGGAACCATTTTCCGAGTATAAAGAATGTCAGAGACCTCCGAAATTTTGTTTTTGAAAATTTTTTAAACAATTTCAGAAGCTCACGACATTTTACTTTTGAAAGATTTTAAAGAATCTCAGGGACTCAGGACGTTTTATTTTTCAAAAGGGGTTTAAAGAATCTCAAGGATCCCTGTTTTTGTTTTTGAATCAGTTTAAAGAATCTCATGGGTTTCCAACATTTTTTTTTTTTTTCTTAAAAAGGTTTAAAGAATCTCAGGGGCTCTCTGAAAGTGGGTAAAGAATTTCAGACGTTTCTAGTGTTTTGTTTTTGAAAGAGTTTAAAGAATCTCAGGCGCACAAGACGATTTACTTTTGAAGAGATTTAAAAATTCAGAGGAGTTCCCGATGTTTTATTTTTGAAGAGTTTTAAAGAATCTCAGAGGCTCTCGACGTTTCATTTTTGAAAGGGTCTAAAGAATCTCAGGGGCTCTGGACGTTTTATTTTTGAAGAAGTTTAAAGAATCTCCAGGGCTCTCAACGTTTTATTTTTGAAGAGGTTTAAAGAATCTCAGAGGCTCCCGACGTTTTATTTTTGAAGAGACTTAAAGAATCTCAAGGGCTCAGGACGTTTTATTTTTGAAGAGGTTTAAAGAATCTCAGAGGCTCCCGAAGTTTTATTTTTGAAGAGGTTTAAAGAATCTCAAGGGCTCCTGCCGTTTTATTTTTGAAAGAGATAAGGAATCTCAGGGGCTTAGGACGTTATATTTTTGAAGAGGTTTAAAGAATCTCAGGTGCTTCTGATGTTTTATTTTTGAAAGGGTCTAAAGAATCTCAGGAGCTCTGGACGTTTTATTCTTGAAGATATTTAAAGAATCTCAGGGCTCTCAACGTTTTATTTTTGAAGAGGTTTAAAGAATCTCAGAGGCTTCCGACGTTTTATTTTTGAAGAGGTTTGAAGAATCTCAAGGGCTCAGGACGTTTTATTTTTTAAAGAGATAAAGAGTCTCAGGGGCTTAGGACGTTTTATTTTTGAAGAGGTTTAAAGAATCTCAAGGGCTCCCGACGTTTTATTTTTGAAGAGGTTTAAAGAATCTCAGGGGCTCAGGACGTTTTATTTTTGAAGAGGCTTAAAGAATCTCATGGCCTCAGGACGTTTTATTTATGAAGAGGTTTAAAGAATCTTAAGGGCTCAGGACGTTTTACTTTTGAAAGAGATATAGAGTCTCAGGGGCTTAGGACGTTTTATTTTTGAAGGGGTTTAAAGAATCTCAAGGGCTCCCGACGTTTTATTTTTGAAGAGGTTTAAAGAATCTCAGGGGCTCAGGACGTTTTATTTTTGAAGAGGTTTAAAGAATCTCAAGGGCTCAGGACGTTTTATTTATGAAGAGGTTTAAAGAATCTCAGAGGCTCCCGAAGTTTTATTTTTGAAAAGGTTTAAAGAATCTTAAGGGCTCAGGACGTTTTTTTTTTTGAAAGAGATAAAGAGTCTCAGGGGCTTAGGACGTTTTATTTTTGAAGAGGTTTAAAGAATCTCAAGGGCTCCCGACGTTTTATTTTTGAAGAGGTTTAAAGAATCTCAGGTGCTCAGGACGTTTTATTTTTGAAGAGGTTTAAAGAATCTCAAGGGCTCCTGCCGTTTTATTTTTGAAAGAGATAAAGAATCTCAGTGGCTTAAGACGTTTTATTTTCGAAGAGGTTTAAAGAATCTCAAGGGCTCAGGACGTTTTATTTTTGAAGAGGTTTAAAGAATCTCAAGGGCTCCTGCCGTTTTATTTTTGAAAGAGATAAAGAATCTCAGGGGCTTCGGACGTTTTATTTTCGAAGAGGTTTAAAGAATCTCAAGGGCTCAGGACGTTTTATTTTTGAAGAGGTTTAAAGAATCTCAAGGGCTCCCGACATTGTACTTTTGAAGAGGTTCGAAGAATCTCAGGGGCTCTGGACGTTTTATTTTTGAAGAAGTTTAAAGAATCTCAAGAGTCCCTAATGTTTTTTAAGAGCTTAAAAAATCTTAGGAACTCCCGATGTTACTTCTGCAAAAGTCTAAAAAATCTCAAGGGGTTCTAAAGTTTTGTTTTCGAAAACACTCTCAGGAGTTTTAGGGGTTCCTACTGTTTTTTCTCAAACTTATAGACTTGTGAAGTTCAGTCAGTGCGGCATTTTTTAATCACCCTGTATATATCTGAATGGATTTTTTTTAATAATAAAACTACTAATTACGATGTTCACTTGGAACACCTGGTGAAAAAAAGCTAGATTTTGGTTTTGAAATTTTCAACACGATATTTGCAACATCAAACGAGTTTTTAACTACAAAACAGAAAAAACAAAGATCTCATTTTGAACTGACTAATTTTTTGCAGTGAATATAATTATAATTTTAAAAAATACAATTTTAAGAAAAAATTTGCTGCTTTAGTTGCTCTGAAGAGGTCAAACTTGTCTCTGAGTAGTCTTCACTTCTGTGCTAACGGCTCCAGTGATCAATCATCTTATTTGCATCTATTGTATCTCAAATTAGTTGGCCTTCTTCTATTTTAAAAACTGAATACAAATTTATTTAAATTTAAAATTTAATCATGTAAACTTTCGCAATGTTGACGCAAGTCGTTAAAATACGAAAAGAAAATAATATAAATTATGAAATTAAATTAATTTGACGGAATTATCACATTCGAGCCAAAAGTCAAATAAAATTAATTCTGTTAATGTCAACGAAATGATTATCGAATTCCGAGAGTAACACAAAATTGTTAGTTCTAAAATAAAACTAGATAGCACGCAATAGCGTTTTTAGCCGCGACGGTAATTTCAATAATGACGGCTAACAAAAACAGCATGCATTATGAACACCCGTTATCTCTTCTTACATAATAATTAGGGGAAAAATGAAAAATACTTACATCAGAGCATCAGATAACATTGTGTATTGTTTTTACAAACTTGTCAATACAAAACAAAAGTTCATGTGTACTTTAACACTTGCGTATTCAGTCGTAGGTACTTAGTTTTATCAAAAAATCCCCTTATCTTGTTTGTAAAAAATCAAATCTCGCAATTTTTACGACGACTCAAGAATTAACGGCGCTAAATTTTTTACTCGATGTGGAACACCGCATGAGTGACGTCCAAACAAAATTATCTTCCATTACACACTGATTTAATTTATTAATTGCAACACACTTATCAATAAGTAAACAAATGTTTTATTTACGCTTGGTGATTCATGGACACTGGAGAAATCGGCGAGAAAAACTACAACCACTGATCTACCACAACAAGATTTCTCTGTACACTATACACAGTTGCCAGATTTTATTACGCAAAATACGGGCGAAAATTTATTATTACCACCATCCCGGCACCACTGTGGGTACCATGCCCAAAACGGGCCGCAGCGAAATTATCACCCGGCTCACCATAAATAATAAACATGTCATCGCGCCTCACCGCACAAGAACTTATTAATGGCCTCCTCTGCATCATAAATTAGCCGTAGAAAGGCTTCCGAAAAAAGTCTTCTGCAAGACTTAATCACAGACTCGACAAAAAGAGAACCGTTCTTCGGCAAGAAATCGATTAATAATCGGACATTTGGAAAGTTGCTCCAGTCCTAGACGAAATTTTTGAAAACCGTACATTAATCAAAATTTTTGCACAACCAAATGTCACCTAGTTGTTCTTGTACGACTTTGATGATGGTTACGGACAAAAGTAACAGTAGCCGCCGCGCTCTCCAGACCTGGTGTCTAGTGACACTCGAAAAATGCCCACACCTTTATCAACGTCGTCGGATAAGATCACTATTTTTGAAAATGTTAGTTAGTCTAACCTTGCGGTCAAAGCGGTGTGGTAATCGCTGGATAAAAACAATGGGTTTGAGTTCAGTGCGGCCACGTGGATTTCACCTAATTAGTCCAAACGAGTTTAAAAAGTTCAGCCAATTAATAAGGATGTTTGTGTAAAGAAAATATCAATTAAATTAGACATGGTGTTTAAAATTTGCATAAAGCGAGAATATAGAAAGTACAAACATTAGTGTAACTAGTGTTATGGATTTAGTGCGATAATCGTACCATTTATTAATTGCTGTACAGACAGCACACCTGTACCCACATTATGTGTGTGGGTTTTGAAATGTTATTTTATGGATGTTGGAAATAATTTACCTCAGTACACATTTTCTGAGTGTGTTGCTGGCCGCTCTGACCTAGTAAATCCAGTCCAGGAGAATAAATACGCTCATTTTTTCCGCAGTGTTTAATTGATGGGGTTTCTTTGTAAATTTGAAAGTGTTGTTGACTCAATGCCAATACCATTTTCGATCTTGGTGGAATTGTGAAGTAACAGACTGCAGCACAACGCCAATAAAACTGAAGCGGGTCGATCATTGGCTGCGACTGGCGCGAATGGAGCGCGATTGGTAATTAAAGTGGTGTAAAATTTCATGTGGGTGGTTTTTATCTTTGGAAAATTGATCCGATTGGTTGGGGAAGTTTGTGTGTCCTGAATTAGCTTCCATGGCGATTAATAAGTATCGAAATTTTATTTGTATTTTTACCGACTTACACAACTGTAATTTGCGTAGATTATCCGGGAAATTTTCATGGAATAGTTTTATATTTTTAGAGATAATTGTTTCGGTGTTAGGTAAAAGATAAATTTAATGACACATTGAGTCATATATGTACTAAAATGAAGTTCAAAGTTTTATAGAGCTGCTTTTAATAATAATAGATAACTTATTAAGTTCACCATAAATTTTAGAAAATACACTATGGGGACTTTTTAAAATGTTTTAGCAAAAATAAAACGTCGAGAAAAAATGTGATTTTTTAAACTAATCCAAAAACAAAACACTGTGAAATTCTTTAAAATGTTTTCAAAAATAAAAGTTAGGAAACTGGGATTCTTGAAACCGCTTTATAAATAAAACGTCCTGAGCCCTTGAGATTCTTTAATTAAACTTTTTCAAAAATAAAACATTGGGACCCCTGAGATTCTTTAAACCTCTTCATAAATAAAACGTCCTGAGCCCTTGAGATTCTTTAAACCTCTTCATAGATAAAACGTCCTGAGCCCTTGAGATTCTTTAATTAAACTTCTTCAAAAATAAAACATTGGGACCCCTGAGATTCTTTAAACCTCTTCATAAATAAAACGTCCTGAGCCCTTGAGATTCTTTAAACCTCTTCACGAATAAAACGTCCTGAGCCCTTGAGATTCTTTAATTAAACCTCTTCAAAAATAAAACGTCTGCGGAGCCTGAGATACTTTAAACCTCTTCAAAAATAAAACATTGGGAGCCATGAGATTCTTTAAACCTCTTCATAAATAAAACGTCCTGAGCCCTTGAGATGCTTTAAACGTCTTTATAAATAAAACGTCCTGAGCCCTTGAGATTCTTTAAATAAACCTCTTCAAAAATGAAACGTCGGGGGCCCCTGAGATACTTTAAACCTCTTCATAGATAAAACGTCCTGAGCCCTTGAGATTCTTTAATTGAACCTCTTCAAAAATAAAACATTGGGACCCCTGAGATTTTCTAAACCTCTTCATAAACAAAACGTCCTGAATCCCTGAGATTCTTTAAACCTATTTATAAATAAAACGTCCTGGGCCCTTGAGATTCTTGAATTAAACCTCTTCAAAAATAAAACGTCTGGGGCCTCTGAGATACTTTAAACCTCTTCAGAAATAAAACGTTGGAAGTCCCTGAGATTCTTGGCCCTTTCAAAAATAAAACGTTGAGAGCCCTGAGATTCTTTAAACCTCTTCAAGAATAAAACATTGGGACCCCTGAGATTCTTTAAAGCTCTTCATAAATAAAACGTCCTGAGCCCTTGAGATTCTTTAAACCTTTTCATAGATAAAACGTCCTGAGCCCTTGAGATTCTTTAATTAAACCTCTTCAAAAATAAAACATTGTGACCCCTGAGATTCTTTAAACCTCTTCATAAATAAAACGTCCTGAACTCCTGAGATTCTTTAAACCTCTCTATTAATAAAAAGTCCTGGGCCCTTGAGATTCTTTAATTAAACCTCTTCAAAAATAAAACGTTGGGAGCCCTGAGATTCTTTAAACCTCTTCAAGAATAAAACGTTCTGAACCCCTGAGATTGTTTAAACCTCTTCATAGATAAAACGTCCTGAGCCCTTGAGATTCTTTAATTAAACCCCTTCAAAAATAGAACGTTGGGAGCTCCCGAGATTCTTTAAACTCCTTCAAAAACAAAAAACTAGGGACGCCTGACATTCTTGGCCCATTTCAAATATAGAACGTCACGAGCCTCTGAGATTCTTTAAACCTCTTCAAAAATAAAACGTCCTGAGCCCTTGAGATTCTTTAAACTTCTTCATAAATAAAACGTCCTGAGCCCTTGAGATTCTTTAATTAAACGTCTTCAAAAATAAAACATTGGGACCCCTGAGATTCTTTAAACCTCTTCATAAATAAAACGTCCTGAGCCCTTGAGATTCTTTAATTAAACCTCTTCAAAAATAGAACGTTGGGAGCTTCCGAGATTCTTTAAACTCCTTCAAAAACAAAAAACTAGGGACGCCTGAGATTCTTGGCCCATTTCAAATATAAAACGTAACGAGCCTCTGAGATTCTTTAAACCTCTTCAAAAATAAAACGTCCTGGGCCCTTGAGATTCTTGGCCCTTTCAAAAATAAAACGTTGAGAGCCCTGAGATTCTTTAAACCTCTTCAAGAATAAAACATTGGGACCCCTGAGATTCTTTAAAGCTCTTCATAAATAAAACGTCCTGAGCCCTTGAGATTCTTTAAACCTTTTCATAGATAAAACGTCCTGAGCCCTTGAGATTCTTTAATTAAACCTCTTCAAAAATAAAACATTGTGACCCCTGAGATTCTTTAAACCTCTTCATAAATAAAACGTCCTGAACTCCTGAGATTCTTTAAACCTCTCTATTAATAAAAAGTCCTGGGCCCTTGAGATTCTTTAATTAAACCTCTTCAAAAATAAAACGTTGGGAGCCCTGAGATTCTTTAAACCTCTTCAAGAATAAAACGTTCTGAACCCCTGAGATTGTTTAAACCTCTTCATAGATAAAACGTCCTGAGCCCTTGAGATTCTTTAATTAAACCCCTTCAAAAATAGAACGTTGGGAGCTCCCGAGATTCTTTAAACTCCTTCAAAAACAAAAAACTAGGGACGCCTGACATTCTTGGCCCATTTCAAATATAAAACGTCACGAGCCTCTGAGATTCTTTAAACCTCTTCAAAAATAAAACGTCCTGAGCCCTTGAGATTCTTTAAACTTCTTCATAGATAAAACGTCCTGAGCCCTTGAGATTCTTTAATTAAACGTCTTCAAAAATAAAACATTGGGACCCCTGAGATTCTTTAAACCTCTTCATAAATAAAACGTCCTGAGCCCTTGAGATTCTTTAATTAAACCTCTTCAAAAATAGAACGTTGGGAGCTTCCGAGATTCTTTAAACTCCTTCAAAAACAAAAAACTAGGGACGCCTGAGATTCTTGGCCCATTTCAAATATAAAACGTAACGAGCCTCTGAGATTCTTTAAACCTCTTCAAAAATAAAACGTCCTGAGCCCTTGAGATTCTTTAAACTTCTTCATATATAAAACGTCCTGAGCCCTTGAGATTCTTTAATGAAACGTCTTCAAAAATAAAACATTGGGACCCCTGAGATTCTTTAAACCTCTTCATAAATAAAACGTCCTGAACCCCTGACATTCTTTAAACCTCTTTAAAAATAAAACGTCCTGAGCCTTCGAGATTCTTTAAACTCTTTCAAAAACAAAAAACTAGGGATCCCTGAGATTCTTGGCCACTTTCAAAAAGAAAACGTTGGGAAACCCTAAGATTCTTTAAACCTCTTCAAAAATATACCGTCCTTTAAACTCTTTCAAAAACAAGGCACTAGGGACCCTTGAGATTCTTTAAACCTCTTCAAAAATAAAACGTTGAGAGCCCATGAGATTATTTAAACTGATTCAAAAACAAAAAACTAGGGCTACTTGAGATTCTTATTCCCTTTCAAAAATAACGTCGGGAGCCCCTGAGATTCCTTAAACTCTTTCAAAATTAAAACCAGGTACCCCTAAGATCTTTTAAAACATGTTCAAAAACATAACGTTTAGCCCCTTTCAAAAATAAAACAGATTCTTTAAACCTCTTCAAAATTAGTACGTCGGGAGCCCATGAGATGCTTTAAAGTTTTTCGAAAATAAAACGTCCTAAGCCACTGAGATTTTTTAAACTGATCCAAAAACAAAACTGAAACTCTTTCAAACATTTTTAAAAACAAAACTAAGATTCTTAATAGTCTTTCAAAACTCTGAGAATCTCTAAGCTCTTTCAAAAAGAAAAATCGGTGTCATTGTGTTTTTTAATCACCCTGTAGACAGAAGCTCCTTTGCCCTTGAAGCACAAAAGACAGAAAGATTAAATAGAAAATAAACAATAATAAAAGACAATAATAAAAATTAAGTTAAAACTATATTGTTTTTGATACAGAGCTCTAGAAGTTTCTAATTATGGTGTTGGAACTTATTTAAAAAATGTGTTTGAAATTGTAAAACTTTGACTGTTTAAGTTTAAAAACCCTGACTTTAATTAATTGTCAGGAAAATTATTTGTATCTGGAAGCTTTAATATTAATTATTATTAATGGCTCAGATTTTTAAAATTACAAGAGCTCCTACTTTTTGATGCTAAAACTTCCGTACTAAGTTTATAATCTGAGGTTTTTAATTTCGCAAATTCGACATTAATTTCCAAAATTCACCTCTGGATCTGAAAAGTTTAGGTTTAATCCCAGAGTTTTTATATTAACTTTTGGAGACCGATTTTTTTATTAAAGCTCGAATGTTCTAATTCTGGGTATGGAACTGATTTAAAAAAATCTATTAGGTATAAACTGAAATAGCTTCTTGAATAACGATTTTATTAATCTAAAGATTTGGAATATTTTAAGTTCTAAAGTTTTTTAATTTTAATTTAAAAAATGCTATTTTAAATTTCGGAGCTTTGATATTGACCGTAAAAGCTTCGATTTCGGAATTTCCGTTATTTTAATAAAATTTCGGAATTCGAAATGAGGATTATTTTGCACAAAAACGATGAAGTTTTTGCATTTTAATTCCGATTAATCCCAATAAAATATTTTAAATTGTAAAATTTGCATAATTATTACGCTTAAACACTGGTAGTGCAAATTTGGAATGTTCATGTTGAAATTTCAACTTTTCAAAGCTGTTTTCTTGAAATATTCCCTAATATTCTTAATAATTCCTGGATTTCTAATGAAGACTGTGGTTTTTGCGTTTGATAAGTATGTACAGTTGGCGAATGTAAACACGCATCCTAACACAACAAACACAGCTTCTTCAACACCTAGAAAAAATTTCCCTCTACCTGTCCCGTTACCATAACATTTGCACAAGCGTAGAAAAACTCTTCCGTACCTCTCCGCACACAAACCACTTGCGAAACGACAACAGTAAATTGAATTTGAACAACACATTAAAATCGAAATTACCCAGCGTTTTTCTTTTTTTCCCCTCGACCTTTGCATTTGAAAAAAGCCACCAAACTGGTTAAGTAATTATCCGCCAAGGCGCTTCAAGTAAGTCATTACTTAACAGCAGAAGGGACCAGTTGCGCAATTAGCAACAAATTGCGGCACCAAAACCCATCCAAAATCCGCTCCCAGTAAACAAACCGCGAACCTCCTAATTAGTGCTAATTATGCCATTACCTCCAAACCATCCCCTGCCCCCAATTTCACGTCAGACTTGCTTTTTCGCCGTATTTACGCTCAGCGGCGTGCATCTAACGACACCATTACCATTTCGAGCCGTTTTCCTCCAATTACGAAATACCGATTTTGAGTTATGGGCGCTCGGGCCACATCCTGCCGATTATTATTCAAAATCGATGCCTAATTAGGAACGATAGCGCTAATGCTTCCTCTGTTCGAAATGCTCCCAGGACAGTTAAGAGCTAATAAATTATTTAACGGAGAACCGGTTCCCGAATTTAATTGAAAGTTCGAGCGTACGATGGATTTCGAAAACGTGAACCGTTCGTCTAGTGCGTCGTTGCGTCAATTGCTGGACTTTTTTATTTATTGTTATTAATAGAAAAACTAGTTCTTTGCGTGTCCTTGGGGCTGCATTACTGGAATGACTTCATTATTTGGTTTGGCTTGAGGTCGAAATGCAATTATCGGGTGCTGGGATGGAGAAAACGGTAATAATTTTGTTGGAGGGGAGAAACGGTCTGTTTTTGCGTCACTCGAATTTGTAGGAATGCAAGCTTTTTTAATAAGTTCCAGTTTTCGTATAATTAAATGGAGGAATTATTATTAATGATTATAGTTGGAGTACAACGGTAATTTCAGGTTTGCAGTGGATAGAAATGAGGAGGAAATAGCAAGGTGGCGTGGTTTTTTCAAACAAATTAAACATAAAAAAAATATGGAATTTCTTGGGTTCTAATTCCAAAAATACGAACCTATAAATTTTAACAGTGTGTAAATTTACACAAATTTGTAAATATTGTTTGTCCATTAAAAACTTTTTTTTTAATTTATAGATTTTCTGTGAAGGCAGCTATTCTTATACCAGCTTAAATTTTTTCTCTAAATTACACCATTTGTGTCATTATTATGAGAATAATTAACAGGATTTTTATTTCTTAAAATTTTTTAGCAATGGAAGGGCCAAAAAAACGCAATTAAGTTATTTTCAAAATTAGCGACGTAACTTTTTGTGAAAAGATAAATAAAAGTAGGCGCTTTGTTGAGATATAAATAAAATTTAATCTGATTATACAAAGTGTTCATAAAAAAATATTCCAATTTTCAAATATCGATTTTTCAGTTTTTTAAACATGTTTTTTGAATACGAAAAAATAGATCTCCCGTTGGTCTGTTCCTCTGTCTGTCTATCTGTTGGTCGTCTGTATCGATTTTTATTAAACTAACTCCAAAACCACTGGATCCATTGTTATACGGTGCCACCTCAAAATTTTGCGTAGTAAATAATATTTAAATTTTACAAAATGACATATTCCTTGTTCTTTTGATCTGGCTGATATACAAGGTGGTAATTTTTTTGTCTTGCAAGCGGGAACAGACATGATAATTAGAGTCATGATTTACAAAATATATTGTAAGAATTTATTTTTTTTATAAACACTCTCTATATTAAGTTTTCATCCTTTGACAGACCTAGGGGCGGAGCCTAATTGCAAAATCCATATTTCCTTATAAACAATTACCATTTTAAACGTATTTTAACATTCTAAGAATAAAAAAATCATCACAATTGATACGAGGTGGGTGGGCGGGCTTTATATTTTGCTTTTTTTCTTAATATACATACTTAGTATTCTTTGAACAACACGATACTCAAAAACATGTTTTTAATTTCACGCAAAGACACAAGTATTTTGCAGTTAAGCTCCGCCCCACTTGGTTCACGGCGAATAAAAAAATCATCAAAATTGAGATAGGGCGGGTGGGCGGGCTTACGTTTTGCCTTTTTGTTTTACTATGTGTAGACTTCTTTTCACAACATGAAACTTAAAATGTGTTTAAAATGGAAAATTTGTATATGAAATGTCGATTTTGCATTTAGGTTCCGCTCTATAACTGCAAATTCCATATTTCCTTGCAACAATGTACCATTTTTACCATGTTCTAAGTTTCTTTTTGTGAAAATATGGCCATGTATATTGTATATAAGAATATTAACAAAAAAAAGGCCAAATATAAGCCCCGCCCACCCGCCCTATCTCAATTGTGATGATCTATTTTATTCCAATTTTCAAATATCGATATTTCAGTTTTTTTAAACAGAACATCCTGTATTTTATTACTGCAGTTTATTCTGCATTTTGTTCTCTTTTTTATTCATGTAGATGTTTCCTGCCACTTTCATGTTTTCTCGACATTTCGTGACTCCTAGAATACGAAAAAATATATCTCCCGTTAGTTTGTTCTTCTGTCTGCTATCTGTTGGTCGTCTGTTTCGCTTTTTATTAAAGTATCTCCAAAACTACTGGATTAATTGTTGTACGGCGCCTCTTCAAAATTTTGCGTAGTAAATAGGTACTATTTAAATCTTATAAAATGACATATTCCTGTGTACTTGTTCTTTTGATTTGGTTGATATACAAGGTGGTAATTTTTTTGTCTTGCAAGCGGGAACAAACATGATAATTTAAAGTCATGATTTGCAAAATATACATATTGTAAGATTTTAATTTTTTTTATAAACACTCTGTATATTAAGTTTTCATCCTTTGACAGACCTAGGGGCGGAGCCTAATTGCAAAATGCAAAGAAACAAGTATTTTGCAGTTAAACTCCTCCCCACTTGGTTCACGGCGAATAAAAACATCATCACAATTGAGATAGGGCGGGTGGGCGGGCTTATATTTTGCCTTTGTGTTTTAATATGTGTAGACTTCTTTTTACAACATGAAACTTAAAATATGTTTAAATGGAAAATTTGTATAAGGAAATATCGATTTTGCATTTAGGTTCCGCTCTATAATTGCAAATTCCATATTTTCTTGTAACAGTGTACCATCTTAACCATGTTCTAAGTTTCTTGTTGTGAAAAGATGGCTATGTATATAAAAAAGGCAAAATATAAGCCCCGCCCACCCGCCCTCTCTGAATTCTAATGATTTTTTTATTCATCGTGAGCCAAAAAGGCGGAGCTTAACTGCAAAATCCTTATTTCTCTACAAGAATTAAAAAACGTGTTTTTGTGTATCGTGTTGTTAAAATAATACTATGTGTATTAACTAAAGAGCAAGCCAAAAATTATGCCCCACCCATATCCCTCCCAAGCTGAATTGTGACGAAATATAAGCTACGCCCACCTGCCCTATCTCAATTGTGATGATTTATTTTATTCGTCGTAAGCTGAGAGGTGGAGCTTTATTGTAAAATCCTTATTTTTCTACGAGAAATGACCATGTGAAATAAGTTCGTAAGTAATCGTGTTATGCAAAGAAAACTAAATGCATTAATTAAAAAAGAAAACCAAAATTAAAGCCAAAGATTAAGTCCCACCCATACCTGCCTTGATCTAAATAGTAATGAAGTTTTCATCCTTTGACAGAACTAGGGGAGGAGCCTAATTGCAAAATCCATGTTTCCTTATAAAAATTTATCATTTTAAACGTGTTTTAAGTTTCTAAGAAAAATAGTCACAATTGGGACGGGGTGGGTGGGCGGGGTTTATATTTTGCCTTTTTTTCTTAACTTTACCATTTCAAACATGTTTTAAGTTCCTTGTTCTAAAAACGCGACAACGTATATTAAGAACAAAGGCAAAGTATAAGCCCCGCCCACCCACCCTATCTCAATTGTAACGATACTAAAAAACATGTTTTTAATTTCATGCAAAGAAATAAGTATTTTGCAGTTAAGCTGCGCCCCACTTGGTTCACGACGAATAAAAAAAATGATCACAATTGAGACAGGGTGGGTGGGCGGGCTTAGATTTTGTCTTTTTGTTTTAGTATGTGTAGACATCTTTTCATACCATGAAACTTAAAATATGTTTAAAATTGAAATTTGTTTATAACAAACATCACAAAATGCTCACTGCGTGTTTGTAAACACTTTTTAAGATAGGAGAAACAAAAATAAAAGCAAAAAAGCAATGGTGCCAAAAATTTCGAATTTCTTCAGTTGCTGGATCGTACCATTAGTATTTTAAAACCAAATATGAAATGTATTGCTTGAAAAATTAAACACACCGTTGGAACTATTGAACTGAGACGTCGTTGAGCATTATAGCGTAGATTATCTAATTCATAGAACCTTTGTTCCTTTCAGCTAAGTAGTGGGAGAGAAGGTGAGGATTGTAAATTATCATTACCATAATCTTAAGCCGTTTATTTATGGGTGTCGGTAAATAAAAGTCAATGTTCACTATTTGGCGGACTCTACTTTACCATCAAAGAGCAGATTTGTTTATAAACTGTCTAAAATTTCTGAAGAAACAAAGCAAAGAAACATTTATTTATATTTTTGTACTTCGAATTTAATAAATTAAAGAAAAATAAAAAAACTAAATCATATACTGGGTGTACAAAAATAGTTACCTGCAAAATGCCATAGCAGATAGATTTAACCCTTATGAAGTCTAGCGCACACACACTAGATATTAAATCAGCCATATTTTTAGTAATTTTTTCCTTTTTTTGGTACACCTTGTATATATATAATAGAACCGAGTTCTCGAAAACTAAAGCGAAATTAATTAACGAATTCGACAAGTTTTCAACCGGTTCCAGACTTTCTAATTTATTCAGCATGTATTTAAAAAACTGAAAATGTTTACTAAATGAGTAATTTTTTCAGTACTTGACACACGAATTAGAAAAAGTTAATGACAAAAATATAATCAACAAGGAAATAGTTTGACAAGAACCTAAGATACTTGAAACTCATTAGAATGTTGATAGAGGACTTGATAAACATGAAACCAGAAAAGTCAAAAATATCGACTCCTATTTTATTACGTTACAAAAATTTTTTAAAGATGTAATTTTATATTTATGTAGACTAATTTTTCAGAAAGTAACATTCTAGTGTTAATTTGAACGCCAAACACAGCTTGCTTTATTTGTTCGGTTCCACTGATTATGATTGTGATTGGGAAGCAATAATTGTTTGAATTTTTTCCTCGCACGCTTCTGATTACACTGCTGACTGATAATGTTTGTCAAAAAGTAACTAAACCGTGTTGAATTTGGCACACTATACATCATCTACAAGGTGAAACAATGCTGGAATTTCGTTAAAAACCCGATTTTTATAGCCACGTTTCACAAGTCCCATTCTAACCACATTTGTGGTCACTCCGAAGTTTTTCTCACCCATTTGAAACCGTGACGTCACATTTCCGCCATTAGCATTCTCCGCAGCATTTTCCTCCGACTTTCCAATCGAGATAATTATTGAAATTTCATGATAATCTATACCGGAAAGTGCCCACGGCCCACCGGAACTCTCACGGCAGCACCAACCCCGAAAAATATACAAATTTATGCCAGTGCGACTCGTCGACACGAATTTCATTTACAATGTGTTCATAAATTATGCATTGTGAATCCGAGCCGGATTCAGCCGCGGATTTTGAGTTTGTTGTGAACCTCCCTGCGCGCGCACGCACATAAATCCTATTCTAGAAGCAAATCCGCGACGAAATGAAAGTCGAGGGAACGGCGGTCGTGGCAGCAAAAATTCAATAGCATTCCCAACAACAATCTCACCTTCTTGAAGCGAGCAGCGAACAGGTATCTGTTTGAGTAACTGTTCACGTGCTGAACCCAGTTTGCGAGTGCTAGGACATTCGATGTCATTTAACCCGACGCCCATGGACTTCTTCACCGCAAAACGAGTACGACTCGGCTGTTACGCAATTGGAGGTTTTTTATGAATGCGGTGGGTTTGCGCACTGGAGGAATTTCGGCGCTGGGAAGCGCAACAGCGGAGGCCGAAGCCGTGAATGACGAGTGCGGATTTTTATATTTTTGTGCGTGGTGGGGCCACGCATTGCGTCGTATGGAAATGGAGATGTTTAGATGTTATGAAATGGCGGTTTGTGGCGTCATTGGCGTCCTAAGACGGTAAAGTGGATTTTTGCATTAAAGAAAAAGAAGAATTTTTTGATTCCGTTCAATTCCGGAATTTTAATTTTTTCTACCATTTCCAATGTTCAGAAAATTTGAAGTTTTATTTTTTCCAAATTTTTATTATTACGGTTTTTTCTGCTTCTCTCTAGCTCTGCCTTTTCTCTGTGTATCTCTCTTCCACCGATATATATCTTTGCTTTATCATTTTCTTATCTCTATGTCAATCATCTGCTATTCTCCTACCCTCTTATTCTTCAATCTATGTTTTTTTCAACTTTATCTTCTGTCAGTCCCCCGTCAATCTATTTTCTTTTTTCTCTTCGTCTTTTCTTATTCTTTGTTTTCCCCTGTGAGTTGCGCTTCTTTCTTCTCTCTGTCTTACCTCTCTGTCCCATTTCTTTTTCTTTTGACTATCTTTTGTGTCTTTCTGGAGCTTTCCATTCTTCAGTTTCTCTGTTCTCTTTCTCTGTCCGTCGTGTCCTCCGTTTCTTATTTCACTTTTGTATCCCTTCCGTATAATTCTTGTCCGCACATCTTTCTTTTGTCAATATCTACTCTATTTATCTTTCCACTCTGTGTTTCTCTTCTATCTGCTTCCTCCCTGAGTGCCTCTCATTTGTCTATCTCTTCTCTGTCCGTATATCGTCGATTCCGTCTTCCCTTTCTGAGCTTTCTCCCGTCTTTCCTTTATTTCTCTGCTGTCTCTTCTCTCTGCGCCTCTCATTGGCTTTTCTCTTCTATCTGTCTTACCTCTCTGTCTCTCCATCTCCTATTTTCTTTCTTTTACTATCTCTTTTCTGTTTATGGGGATTTTATGTCTGTATTTCTCTTCTTCTTTCCTTCTCTTTTCGTTTTTTTAATTTGTGTTTCTGTTCTCTGTGACGCCTTCCTGTAAGTATGTTTCTCTTTCGTCTATCTCTTCTCTATCACTCTGTCGTGAATCATGTTTTCCCTTTCTCTGCCTGTCATCTACCTTTCTCTTCCCCTTTTGTTCTTTCTGTCTCTTTTCTCCATGTCTCCCTCCTGTCAGTTCTCTGTGAATCTATTTTCTTTTTTCTCTTTGTGTTTTCTTGCTCTCTTTTTTTTCTCCGGTGTTTTTTTTTCTCTTTTTCTTGTTTCTCTTCTTTTTGTTTCTCTGTCTCCTTCCTGTGAGTCTCTCATTTGTGTATCTCTTCTTTGTCACTATATCGTCTATTCTATCTTCCCTTTCTGTGCCTCTCATCTGGTTTTTTCTTCCCCTTTTCCTCTACTCATCTCTTTTTTTATGCTCTCTTCTGTCAGTCCCTTGTCAATCTATCTTTTTCTCTCTCTATATGGGTTTTTCTTCTATCTATCTTACCTTTCTATCTCTTCATCTCCTATTTATCTTCCTTATTACTATCTCTTCTCTGTTTATGGGGATTTTATGTCTGTATTTCTCTTCTTATTTCTCTGTTCTCTGTCTCTACCCGACTTGTCTTCCTTCTATCGTTTCCTCTTTCACTTCCGTGTCTCTTCTGTTTATTTCTCGTCGCCATATCTTTCTTCTATCAGTTCCTCCTCTTTTCGTCTTTCCACTTTGTGTTTCTCTTCTCTCTGTCTCTCTTCTTTCTATCTCTTCTCTCAGTCCCTCATGATTTCTGTCTTCCTTTCTGTGCCTATCATCTGCCTTTCTCTTCCCCTTTTATTCCATCTGTTTTTTTGTCTGCCATCTGTCAGTCCCTCGTTAGTCTATTTTCTTTTTTCTCTGTGTGTTTTTCTGCTCTTTGTCTTTTCTCTTGCGTTTCTTTTCTCTCTTTCTTGTTCTCTGTCTCTCTCTCCCTCTCCCATTTCTCTTTCTTGAGTCTATCTCTTCTCTGTTTGTGGGGCTTTTCCGCCCGTATTTCTCTTCTTGTTTCTCTGTTCTCTGTTTCTACCCCACGTGTCTTCCGTCTATCATTTTCTCT
The DNA here is from genome assembly GCF_036711695.1 of Zophobas morio. Taxonomy (NCBI): domain Eukaryota; kingdom Metazoa; phylum Arthropoda; class Insecta; order Coleoptera; family Tenebrionidae; genus Zophobas; species Zophobas morio. Next base: position 3,213,224 of record NW_026972115.1, read on the forward strand.
CTCACTTTTGTGTCCTTTCTGTTTATTTCCCGTCTCCATATTTTTCTTCTTTCTTTTGTCGATCTCTTCTTTTTTAGTCTGTTGTGATTTCTGTCTTCATTTCTGAGTCTCTTTCCCATCTTTCCCTGTCTAACTTTATTCTCTCTCTTTCTAGTAGTCCAGACAAGACTGATTTTGGCAAATGATATATCTTTTCAGAAAATAGAGGGCGGGTGGGCGGGGCTTGTATTTGCTAAGATAAGACTGATTTTGGCAGATGACATACCCTCTAAGAAAACAAAGGGCGCGTGGTTGGGGCTAATACTTGCTAACATAAGACTGATTTTGGCAAATCATATCCCTACTCTCTAAGAAAATAGAGGGTGGGTGGGCGGGGCTTGTATTTACTAAGATGAGACTGATTTTGGAAAATGATATACCTTTTGAAGAAATAGAGGGCGGGTGGCTGGAGCTAGTACTTCCTAAGATACGACTGATTTTGACAAATGATATACCCTTTTAGAAAATAGCGGTGGGCAGGGCTTGTACTTACTAAGACAAGACTGATTTTGTCAAATGACATACCTTCTAAAAAATAGAGGCCGGGTGGGCGGGGCTAGTATTTACTAAGATGAGACTGATTTTGGCAAATCATATACCTGCTAAGAAAATAGGGGGCGGGTGGGCGGGGCTAGTATTTCCTAAGATAAGACTGATTTTGGCAAATCATATACCTGCTAAGAAAATAGAGAGCGGGTGGGCGGGGCTAGTATTTCCTAAGATACGACTGATTTTAGCAAATTATATATCCTTTAAGAAAATAGATGGCGGGTTAAGATAAGACTGATTTTGGTAAATAATAAATCATTTAAGGAAATACAGGGCGGCTAGGCGGGGCTTGTGTTTGTCACCTGCCTTTCTTTTCTTATTTTCCTCTATTTATCTCGTTTATGCGTATTCCTCTTCTGTGACTCCTTCGTCAATCTATCTTCTTCTTTCTCTATGTGTTTTTCTGTTCTTTGCTTTTTTTCTGTGCGTTTCTTTTCTCTGCCTTGCCCCTCTGTCTCTCTCTTACATTTATCTTTCCTTTGTCTATCTCTTGTCTGTTTGCGTGTTTTTTCTGTCGGTATTTTCTCTTCTGTCTTTCTGTTCTCTGTCTCAATTGATCGATTCCTCTTTCACTTTTGTATTCCTCCTGTGTATTTCTCGTCCCCATATAATTTCTTCGGTCAGTTTATCCTCTTTTCGTCTTTTTTTTCTGTCTTTATCTTCTCTGTGTCTCCTCCCTGTATGTCTCTCTTTTGTCTATATCTCCTCTGTTAGTGTGTCGTCATTTCTGTCTGAATTTTTGTGTCTCTTCCACGTCTCTCTCCTGTCTAACTTTATTCTGTCAACTGTATTTCCTGTCTGTCTCCTCCCTGTATGTCTGTCTTTTGTCTATCTCTTCTTTGTTAGTCTATCGTAATTTCTGTCTTCATTTCTGTCTGTTTCACGTCTTTCCCCTGTCTAACTATACTCTCTCTCTTTCTAGTACTTGTAAGACAAGTCTGATTTTGGCAGATGATATACTTTTCCACAAAATAGAGGGCGGGTGGGCGGGGCTACTACTTGCTAAGATAAGACTGATTTTGGCAAATGATATACCCTTTAAGAAAATAGCAGGTGGGCGGGGCTTGTACTTGCCAAGATAAGACTGATTTTGGCAAATGATATACCTTCTAAGAAAATAGGGGGCGGGTGGGTGGGCCTTGTATTTGCTAAGATGAGACTGATTTTGGCAGATGATATACCTTTTGAAAAAATAGAGGGCGGGTGGGTGGGGCTAGTATTTCCTAAGATACGACTGATTTTGGCAAATGATATTTCCTCTAAGAAAATAGGGGGCGGGTGGACGGGGCTAGTACTAACAACATGAAACACTTTTACACTTTTGAACTTTACTTTCTGAAAACCTAACACGAACTAATTGATACAAGGAGCTCGAAAAAAAAATTGTAGGAGGATTTGTATCTTTTCTGGGTGCCCCTCACCTGCCTTTCTTTTCCTGTTTTCCTCTATTTATCTCTTTTATACGTATTGCTCTTGTGTGAGTCCTTCCTTCGTCAATCTATCTTCTTTTTTCTCTATGTGTTTTTCTACTCTTTGCTTTTCCTCTGTGCGTTTCTCTTCTCTGTCTTGCCCCTCTGTCTCTCTCTCTTACATTTATCTTTTCTTTGTCTATCTTTTGTCTGTTTTCGTGTCTTTTCTGTCGGTATTTTCTCCTCTATCTTTCTGTTTTCTGTCTCAATTGATCGATTCCTCTTTCACTCTTGTATTCCTCCTGTGTTTCACTCTGTCTTTATCTTCTCTGTGTCTCCCCCCTGTATGTCTCTCTTTTGTCTATTTCTTCTTTGTTAATGTGTCGTCATTTCTGTCTGAATTTTTGTGTCTCTTTCACGTCTTTCCCCTGTCTAACTTTACTCTGTCAAGTGTATTTCCTCTCTGTATGTCTGTATTTTGTCTATCTCTTCTTTGTAAGTCTATCGTAATTTCTGTCTTCATTTGTGTCTGTTTCCCGTCTTTCCCTTATCTAACTTTACTCTCTCTTTATCTTTCTAGTACTTGTAAGACAAGTCTGATTTTGGCAGATGATATATCTTTCCAGAAAATAGAGGGCGGGTGGGCGGGGCTATTACTTGCTAAGATAAGACTGATTTTGGCAAATGATATACCCCCTAAGAAAATAGAAGGTGGGCGGGGCTTGTACTTGCCAAGATAAGACTGATTTTGGCAAATGATATACCCTCTAAGAAAATAGAGGGCGGGTGGGCGGGTCTAGTGCTTGGTAAGATAAGACTGATTTTGGTAAATGATATAGCCACTAAAAAAATAGAGGAGGGTGGGCGGGGCTAGTACTTACAACTTAAAACGCTTTTACACTTTTGAACTTTACGAAAACCCAACACGAACTAATTGATACAGGACGAGAACTCGAAAAAAAAGTTGTAGGAGGGCTTGTATGTTCTCTGTGTACCCCTTATCTGCCTTTCTCTTCTTATGTTTCTCTATTTATCTCATTTATGTGTATTTTCTTGTGTGAGTGCTTCGTCAATCTATCTTCTTCTTTCTCTATGTGTTTTTCTACTCTCTGCCTTTCCTCTGTGCGTTTCTCTTCTCTGTTTTGTCCCTCTGTATTTATCTTTCCTTTGTCTGTTTGCGAGTCTTTTCTGTCAGTATCTACCCAGTGTGTCTTTCCAATCTGTGACTCTCTTCCGTCTATTCTTACTCTGCTGTACCTTTTTCTATGTGTCTCGTATACCTTATTAATCCTCTTTTCCTCTATCTCCTTTCTACAATTCTCTTTTCTGTTACCCCTGGTCATTTTTTTTTCTTTTTTCTCTATGTTTCCTGCATCTATTTATTCTTTTTGTGTGTATTTCATTTATGTCTCCTACCTATGTATATCTTCTATCTATCCCTCCCTTGTTTACTTTTTTGTTTATCTTTGCTCAGTCTCTCTCCCCCAATCTTTCTCTTTTCTTCTCGCTATTAATTCCCATTTGTTGTCATTTTCAACAATGTGACACTTTACTAATTTTCAACACTTTTAACCACTGGTTAAAATCGCATTTTTATGTTTATTAGTAAGATAAAATTTTTCAGATGTCCGGGCAGTATTACGGTTTCAAATTGTTCGCAAGTTTTACGTTTTTTAATACATTTTAATTTTACAATCATTTGAATTTCCCGCTTTAAAGCTGAATTTATTCCGCCATTACGTGGCCATTAAAAACCCTCACCCAACTGGATGCACCATAATTATGTAGTGACAATTAAACACTTAACAATAATTTACCTCCATAAACAAACACTCAAAAATTGTTTTATTATGTCTAGACGGGCCACACTTTCCACCACTTCCAGCAAAAAACTGTCAAGGTTTGTCATATTTATGCAAATTTATGCTGTACTCTAAATGTTTTAATTATCCGAAATTACACCTCCCGCCTAAGAATCCGGCAAAAAATGCACATTCGCGTTAAATATTCAAAATTGCAAAACCGAGAGCACGTGTCGTGTAAGAAAATCCACCAAAGACGACAACAAATTGCTCAAGGATGGTCTAAAAATACAACCTGTCGTCTTTCTGCAATTCGTTATCATTAACCGATTAATTGTCGTTCATTAAAGGACACTAATGAACCACCGAGTGACTTTGAAGACCGGAAGCTTAAAATCGATTAAAACCAACTTAACTATAATTTTTCGAACAAAGAAAAGTACAAATTTGAACGAAAATTCGTTATCTTATCGGTCGTCGTCGCCCACCATCGCGACCAAGCGGCACATTGTGCCGCCTCTCCCCGCTCGCTTGTTATTCAACTCCGCCAACATTTACATATTTTCATCACCGTCAAACTCGTCCTCCTTGCAACACTTCTCAAAAATGACCACTCGAACGAGCCTCCATAAAAATCCCGACATGTATGGGGTCAACAAACGCCGATTCGAAAAACAATGAGGTTTTGCAACGCCCGGAAAAACGACTTTCACATTTTCATTAATTCGATCGGTGATAACTTTGCAGTAGCCTTGGGGAAGAAAATGTTTCCGAAGCCCCGTGGGTGTTCGGTTACGTAAGGGTCAAATTCCGCCGTCCATCAGGAGGTTTATGGTTTTAGAAAGCGGGTACGGAAGGGCCCTCGAGTGCGCTCTCGTGCAGTGGCGCAAATCGCACGCAATGAATTAATTAGCGACATTTAGATTTAGGTACAAGCGTGAGAAATTCTAATTGTTGAAAATTGCCTCCACACTAGTTCGCGTACCGGCTTTCACTAGAAAGCGGCTCGTTAGTCGAATTTCGAAAAATGTCGACAATTCGCCGGACTTGTAAATACGAAATTGATTAAAAAAACAGCGTTATGGCTTGAGGGCAGTCACGGTTTGGGCCCGCAATCAGTGTGATTATAGTGCCTTTAAGTCGTTTTGGTACATACACGCACATTTTGAGAGGTACGGCCTTCAGCAAGCGATAATTATGTCGGTTTTAAATGCAATGTGGTGTTGTTTGGGGTCTGCAAATCGGTCACTGTCAGCCGGAGTTTGATAAATTGTTGGGTGTAAGTGGGAGTGGCGATGATTCAAGTTGTGGAATTAATTTTGACGTGTGTGTGCGAAATTCTTGCTAGAAATTTTGAATTATTATCGCAAAAGCGGATTCCGAGTGAGTCAGCGTGTGCGAATTCTTGGGTTTTTTGAGTGGTTTGTTTTTATCTGGTATCAGCGACAGTGATTCGGAGCGGAAAGCGAATCAACAGGTTTCGGTGGCCGATATCTAATCGAATTTTAGTTAAAAATAATTTTTTTAATGTGTTGTTACATCCTTGATACGAAAATGGTGGCGGACAAATTTAGAGTTTTATCGCTCGAGCACGTCCAGATTGTCTTAAGGCAGTGTGCGTGTTCGTCAACGATAAGTTTAAAGGTGATTAATTGGACAGTTGATAAATGCTCAACAAGACCCAAACACTACAAATTAACGAGCATGTAAATCTAGGTGAAATTTAAAATTATTTCAGGGGGACTTTTCAAATTTACATACTCATAAAGTTTTGATTACTAATTTTTAAATAACAAATTTTCGCAAAAATGTAAACAAGGGAACTAAAATATATGTTAATAAATGTTTCAAATGGGTCTAGGTTCGTTTTTAAAAGGCAAATTTATATTATATGCTTGCGAGCCGGTATAATTATTGAAACATAAAAAAAATTCAAGTGCAATAAATCAACATTTTACAAAATATTATGACCCAGATTTTAAAAATAACCCTATTGCGATTTTTTGTGAACAGCAGAATATCTAACTATTTCGAAAATACATCAGTTTCTGTAGATATTTTGAGCTTTTAAATTATTGAAAAATTTCTATTTCGAAGAAAAAGAAAATCGATAGTTCGATAACACCAAGAAAATATACCTTGATTTATTTTCCGATTGTCAAAATGACGAAGAAAATAAATGCTTCTTTTTTTGTATAAAAAAAGGATGTCTAGAAGTCAAAATTTATGATGAAATGAAAATATCGTAAAATGCTTACTAAAAACTTTTAAAATTCGCAATTTCACTGTTTACCTTATTAGAGTAAGTTCCGTCTGTCTGTCTGTCGTCTGTCTGTTATCTCTGTCGTTATTTTAATAAACTGTCTAATGACAGATAATGTCCGCAACTACCGGACGGATTGTTGTCAAATTTTATATGCATGTTGGGAATATGGTGTATAGTTGGTAAAACGCTATTCATAATTTATCTGATTATCCCCACCAACGGTTTGATGACGTCACTTTAAAAAATTGCATGGTAAATGATACATGTTTAAATTTTATTAAAAACAACGCTTTTGAAAAATTATTAAATGTAAAAATCGAAAAATTGCAATTCGAAAAATCGTAAAGTTGCATAAATGGAAAAATTGAAAATACGAAAAGTTAAAATATCAAAAATTATAGAAAAAACTGAAGAATCGAGAAACTGAAAAATGAAAAATTATTAAACGGGAACTGAAAAATTGTAAACTGAATCGAAAAATTACAACCCAAAAAATTAAAAAAACGAAAAAGCAAATATACAGATACAAAAATTGCAAATCGAAAACTTGTAAACCGAAAATTTGAAGAAACGAACAACTGAAAAATGGAAACCCGGAAAATCGCAAAGTGAAAAACTGAACTTTTTAATACAGAATCTGAAAAATCGAAAAATGTAAAAACCGAAAAATTGTAGAAATAAAAGATGAAGAAACCAGAAATTACAAACAGAAAACCTGTAAACCGAAAAATTGAAGAAACAAAAAATGGAGAAACCCAAAATTGAAGAACCGAAAAATTCGAGAAACGCAAAAATGGAAGAAGTAAAAATTGCAAATGAAACTGGAAACTCAAAAAACTGCAAATCGAAAAATTAAAGAAACAAAAGGAAAAACAAAAATTGAAGAAATTAGAAAATAAAGAAACTAAAAATTGCAAATGAAAAATGGAAACTCGAAAAATTAAGAAAAAATCAAAACTGGAAAATTGAAAGTTATAAATAGACCGAAAAATTTAAAAATCTAAAAATTGCAAATCAAAAAATTACAAACCGAAAAATTGAAGAAACAAAAAAAACTAAAGAAACAAATGAATAAACAAAAATTGAAGACAAAAATGGATATTCGAAAAATTGAAAATCGAAATGTTGAATAAACGAAAATCTGAAGAAGGGAAAAATCAAAAAATTGTTAAATTGAGAAACTATATATCCAAAAATTGAAAATACGAAAAATTAAATATCAAAAATTATAGAAAGAAATATTGAAAAATCGAAAAACTGAAAATTTGAAAAATTATTAAACGGGAAACTGAGGAATTGAAAAATAGTAAATACAAAAATTGCAAATCGAAAAATTGCAAACCGAAAATTTTAAGAAAAATGGAAACGTGAAAAATCGTAAATCGAAAAATTGAAAGAATGGAAAACTGAAGGAGCGAAAAGTTCAAAAATCGAAAGATTATACATTGATAGAGCAATTAAAAAAGTGAAAAACTGAAAACATATTATTAATAAAGAATTTGAAAAATCGAAAAATGTAAAAACTGAAAAATTCAAGAAACAAAAAATGAAAGAAACCAAAAATTGCAAATCGAAAAACTTCAAACCGAAAAATTGAAGCAACAAAAATTGAAGAAATGGGAAAATGAAGAAACGAAAATTTTGAAAAATGAAAAATCGAAACTCAAAAAACTGCAAATCGAAAAATTGAAGAAACAAAAAAATGAAGAAACAAAAAATGAGGAACCAAAAAATTCCAAATCGAAAAATTGCAAACCGAAAAATTGAAGAAACAAAAAATGAAGAAACAAAATTTGCAGAAATGGGGAAACGAAAAATTCGAGAAAAATTTAAAAACCTAAAAATTGCAAAGCAAAAAATTGCAAACCGAAAAATTGAAGAAACGAAAATTTGTAGAAACAAAAAGTTCCAAATCGAAAAATTGAAGAAACGAAGAACTGAAAAAACGAAAAATGGAAAAATCGAAAAATTGTAAAACAGAAAATTAAAATATCAGAAAACTGAAAAGTCGAATAATTATAAAAAGAAAAATCGAGGAAACAAAAAACTGAACAGACAAAAATTAAGAAACAGGAAAATGAAGAAACGATAAATCTAAAAATTATCATTAATCCAGAAACACACATCAAAAACATAAAAATTGCAAATCGAAAAACTGGAAACCCAGAAGTTGAAGAAACTAAAAATGAAGTAACAAAAATTGAAGAAACGGAAAAATGAAGAAAAAAAATTAAAGAAACGAAAAATTCGAGAAACGGAAAATTGAAGAAACTGAAAATTGCAAATGAAAAATGGAGAGTCGAAAAATTGCAAATCGACAAATTGAAGAAACAAGAAATGAAGTAATAGAAATTGAAGAAACGGAAAAATGAAGAAACAAAAAATTGCAAATGGAAAATGGAAACTCGAAAAAATACAAAATCGATAAATTGAAGAAGCAAAAAATGAAGATACAAAAAATGAAGAAACAAAAATTAAGAAACAAAAATGAGGAAACCAAAAAGACGAAACAAAAAATTAAGAAACCAAAGTGAAGAAACAATAAATGAAGAAACAAAAATTAAAGAAACGGAAATTGAAAAATCGAAAAATGAGTAGATTGAGAAAGTATCGGAACATTGAAAATACTGAAAATTAAATATAAAAAATTATAAAAAGGTATTGAAGAATCGAAAAACTGAAGATTTTAAAAATCATTAAGCAGGAAACTGAGAAATTGAAAAATAGTAAATACAAAAACTGCTAATCGAAAAATTGCAAACCGAAAATTGGAGGAAATGAACAACTGAAAAATCGAAAAATGGACACTCGAAAAATCGCAAACCGAATCGAAAAATTATAGATAGGGCAATTGAAGAAGTGAAAAAAATTGAAGAAACAATAAATGAAGAAACCAAAAATTACAAAACGAAAAACTACAAATCGAAAATTTGGAAGAACAAAAAAATGAAGAAACAAAAATTTAAGAATTCAAAAATTGTAAATCGAAAAACTGCAAACTGAAAAATTGAAGAGACATAAAATGAAGAAACAAAAATTGAAGAAACGAAAAATTCGAGAAACGAAAAATTGAAAAAACTAAAAATTGCAAATGAAAAATGGAAACTCGAAAAACTGCAAGTCGAAAAATTAAAAAAAAAACAATGTGAAAAATCGAAAAATTGCAAACAAAACAATTGAAGAAATAAAAAATGAAGAAACAAAATTTGCAGAAATGGAAAAATTTTGAAACAAAAGTTGAGAAATCGGAAAAATGAAGAAACAAAAATTGAAAAATCAAAAAACTGAAGAAACGAAAAATTCGAGAAACGAGAAATTAAAGAAACTAAAAATGAAGAAACAAAATTTGCAAAAACGGAAAGATGAGGAAACAAAAATTAAGAAACCGGAAAAATGAAGAAACAAAAAATTGAAGAAACGAAAATTTGAAGAAACAAAAAATTCCAAATCGAAAAATTGAAGAAACACTGGGGGAATGAAGAACTGAAAAAACGAAAAATTGAAAATTCGAAAAACTGCGAATCGAAAAATTGAAGAGTCAAAATGAAGAAACAAAAATTGAAGAAACGAAAAATTCGAGAAACGAAAAATTGAACAAAAACTAAAAATTGCAATTAAAAATGGAAACTCGAAAAACCGCAGGTCGAAAAATTAAAAAAAAGACAAAGTGAAAAATCGAAAAATTGCAAACAAAACAATTGAAAAAATAAAAAATGAAGAAACAAAATTTGCAGAAATGGAAAAATTGGGAAACAAAAGTTGAGAAATCGGAAAAATGAAGAAACAAAAATTGAAAAATCAAAAACTGAAGAAACGAAAAATTCGAGAAACGAGAAATTGAGGAAACTAAAAATGAAGAAACAAAATTTGCAAAAATGGAAAAATGAGGAAACAAAAATTAAGAAATCGGAAAAATGAAGAAACAAAAATTGTAAAACTGAGAAAATTAAATATCAGTAAACTGAAAAGTCGAAAAATTATAAAAAAAATCGGGGAAACGAAAAACCGAACAAATGAAAAATTATTAAATGGGAAACTCAAACATTGAAAAATTGTAGCCAGAAAAATTGAAGAAACGAAAAATCGAAAAATTATTATTAATCCAGAAACAAACATCAAAAACATAAAAACTACAAATCAAAAAATTGAAGAAACGAAAAATTACGACAAAAAATGAAGAAATGAGAAACTGAAAAGTTGAACAATTATTAAGTGAAAAACTAAGACAATGAAAAATTGTAAACCGAAAATTTGAAGAAACGAACAACTGAAAAATTGGAAACTTATTAATAAAGAATCTCAAAAGTTGAAAAATGTCAACACTGAAGGAAGAAACGAAAAATTGAAGAAACTAAAAATTGAAAAATGGAAACTCCAAAAAACTGCAAATAAAATATCAGAAAATTGAAAAATCGAAAAATGGGGCCTAAGGTACAAAGTTTGAAAACATAAGTAACCTGTTTCCGTTCGTCTGTCGCTGGACTGTCTGCCTGTTTGTCTCTTTATGGTCTGTTGGTGATTTTATTAGGCCGATTGTCTCCTCCTGTATTTGTGGTTAATGAATCCGCCTTGAGTTGTTACCCTAGGTTAATTTGTTAAATTTGCACTTTTTTATGTAATATAGTATTAAACATATAGAAAAAAAATGGGAATAGCGCACTCTAACCGAATACATTAAAAAATAAACCCTCGTTACACTCAGCTAATTTTTATTATCACGACTCAAATTAGAGAAACGCCCTAATGACAATAAACGAGCTCTAGTTACTTTCCACTCTTTACGAAAATTACAACCACTGAAACGTCCTTCATTGCTACCAATAATTTGCTCATTATTTACCTCGATAATTTAACATTACATTTACGACCAGTTTTCAGTTGTTAAAAGTGAAATATTTCCTGCAGCCACTTGACTACGTAATGGTAGGGAAGTGAAAACGACCATAAGCAATAAAACACTCGAACGACGCAACCACAATTATCAAATTTACGATTCTCACGAAAAGAGAACCAAAAATCACAGGTATTCTACAATTTAAAACCCAATAAAAGTGGACAGTTTTTGTTACTTTTATTACATTCGGGCCCACTGTCATAAACCGCCCTTATTATTAAAGCGGCCATCTTCCGGAGCGCATTCTCACCCATAATGAAAAAAATAATCACCGCTCTGGTGAGTTTCGAGATTCGTAGATAAAATTTCGTCAAGCGAAACCCGCCGTAATCTCCACTCAACGTAAAATTAATTCAAACGCATTTTTGATAAAAACTCGAAAGAATGATAATGTCTTCCAGTAAGCGAAGGTAATTAAGAAGGTAATATGTGACAATGAGATAGGGCACGGCCTCCCAAGTGGAAAAATTGTTAATAATGCCATTAAGATAAACCATCAGTAGTACAACGTTCATTAGCGGCCTTCAAATTCGCCTCGGTTTGTGTTATTTCTAGCTATCAACGCAATAAATGCCGCACTTTCTGCTAGGAAATTGTTCGAAAACGCCAAATTTTGCGTCGATTACACCTGTTGTCTAAATGGGACGCGAAAACAGCGTAAATTTCAACATCGCACGTCAGTTTGTTTTAGAATTATTATTGCAGATAATACGCGCTACAAAAACGTATTCCAAAAGTGGCAACTCGACTATTACTAAATCGTGTAATTCAACCAATAACATATTTTTTGTGCCAGTGAAATCTCTTTGTTAGTAAACAGTTAAACAGTCTTGTTGATGTTTTCAAGAATGTTCGCTATTTTCACCACTAATTGACATGGTATTAAAAGACAAATTAACCTTTTTTCGATGCTCATGATGGGTTTTCCGTACTTCTTGTTTGCGGTTATATAACACCGTGTGTAACCAAAAAGTGACGTATTAAAACCAAATTAACCTTTACAAATACACTAAACACAGAGTTTAGTTTTTACGAAATTGGGCAAACTTACAAAATCAAATAAAACTTTCCAACTGAAGCAATTACTTATCTCATTATTGCAATTAATTTAAAAATCGCCTATTCAATTAAGCAACGCTCAAGGTTCTCAAAAACGCAATTGTTTTGTTTTCAATAGGCGGTCCATAGATTGTTCGCAGTTATTCAAACACGATTTGTTCTGGACACAGGTGGAAACTCGAATCGCAAAAAAGTATATTACACCTGATTACAAAATTTTCTCTAATTTTATTAGTTATTTTCTAAATCAAAGTGAGCTTATAAACATTAAAGTCCAACTGTGTAAATTTAGATTAAATCCAATTAATTGTTATCAGTTGTGATAGCAAAATACGTTTATCAATTTTTCTACATAAAAATTACTTAAGTACCAAAAAAATACTACGAGATATTTTGTTATTTTTTCAATTATTCTAAAACAAAAACTAGACCGATTTTCACGTAACTCACACAAGAATATTTTTCATTTTCGGGTCGGAAAATAAAGGAAAGTGAAATGCACAGTTCGATAACGTTACGTAAGACGGATTTTCACCGGTTTCCCGGATTCGTGTTGTGTTTTGTTTTGTTATGTGTTGGTCCGGATGTGGGAAGATTCTCACAGATTGTTTTATTCTTTTCAAAACAAAATATTTTTAAAGTTGCAGTCATGGAACGCGAAATTAGAAACACTGGAAACAAGCAGATGCGAAAATTCGATAAAAATGACTAGGATTCGCCAGAAAACGACAAATAAAAATTCAAAAATGTGTGTTAGATAAGTTTTATCTTATCTGTACTAGTGGAAATACGAATTAAATTTTTTAAATCTCGAAAGTATACACATAATGGCTATATAATCATGTGCTTCCGGAAAATATGTATAATATTCATATCGTTTATACACAAGCAGATAAGAAAACTCGATTAAGAATGACTGAGACTTCTCCAGAAAACGAGAAATAATATACTAAAAATTCAAAAATATTACCTAACTTTTCTCTTATCTTTAGTTTTAGTGCTTCCAGAAAATATGTGTATATTCATATCCTTATTATCTACTAGAATTTATTTTCTTTTGTAAAGTAAACTTACTTTTTTTTTATTTTGCCAGAGCAATTTTGACATAGGTACACTGAATTTTCAGGAAACACTGGAGGAAAAATCAGAATTTATTAAGTTTTTAAATTACTCAAATTTTTCATTTATTATCATGATCACCATTTTAATTTAGATTATCAGAAACCGTAAACACATGTATTAGAAAGTTACATTAAATTTTAAAGTGTCTTTAAACGTCAGCAAAATGATTCTAAATTCCTAAAATATAAAAAAATAGCTCTCAACATAATATTAGTTTAAATTTTATTAGTTTCACAAAAAATTTAACTTTTTTTAATAGAATGTCAACTGTAAAAGTCCAAAATCTATTCCGTCTTATATTAGATTTTTTTTTAAAGTCGTATAAAATTAATATAAAATCTAATAAGGTCAGTGGTTTTGCGGTCATTTACCACTTTAAACGTGTTTTTAGTTTTTTGTTGTGAAAAAAAAAACTACGTGTATTGAGAAATAAAGGCAAAATATAAGCCCCACCCACCCGCCCTATCTCAATTGTGATTATTTTTTAATTCGTTGTAACCCGGTGGGCGGAGCTTGATTGCAAATTCCTGGTTTTTCTAGAAGAAATCATCGATTCTGAATTCCTAAAATATAAAAAATAGCCCTCAACACACATTACTTTAAATTTTATTAGCTTCAGAAAATATTTGGCTTTTTTTATAGAATGTCGACCGTAAAAATCTAAAACCTGTTGCGTATTATGTTATTTTTTTTTTATAAAAGTCATATAATATTGATATACAATGTAATAGGGACAGTGGTTTTGCGGTCGTTTCCCATCACTTTGAAGAAATTTACAGTTTTTTTGTCGTGAAAACAAAACTACGTATATTAACAAAAAAAGGGGCAAAATACAACCCCGCCCACCCGCCCTATCTCAATTGTGATGATTTTTGGTTTTATTTTTTCCTTAATATACCTAGGTACATAGTATTTTTTGACAACACGATACTCAAAAACATGTTTTTAATTCCTCTTAAAGAGTAAGGATTTTGCAGCTAAGCTCCGCCCCCTTGGCTAACGATGGATAAAAAACTCATCAGAATTGAGACAGGGCGGGTGGGCGGGGCTTATATTTTGCCTTTTTTTCTTAACCTACATATAGCCATCTTTTCATAACAAGAAACTTAGAACATGGTCAAAATGGTACATTTTTGCAAGAAAAAGATGTGTGTTGATTTTTTTTATTCGTCGTGAGCTGGTGGGAGGAGCTTAATTGCAAATTCCTCGTTTTTGTGAAGAAATCATCGATTCTGATTTCCTAAAATATACCTAAAAATAGCTCTCAACACACATTAGTTTAAATTTTATTAACTTCAGAAAATATTTGACTTTTTTTATAGAATTTCGACCGTAAAAATACAAAACCTATTCCATATTAAATATATTAGTTTTCTTTTATATATATAAAAGTCATATAATATTAATAATATAAAATATAATAGAGCCAGAAGTTTTCAGTTTCTTGTCATGAAAAGAAAACTACGTAAATTAAGAAAAAAAGGCAAAGTATAAGCCCCGCCCACCCGCCCTGTCTCAATTCCGATGATTTTTTTTATTCGTCGTGAGCCAGTGGGAGGAGCTTAATTGCAAAATCCTCATTTTTCTAGAAGAAATCATCGAGTCTAAATTCCTAAAATATAAAAAAATAGCTCTCAACACATATTAGTTTAAATTTTATTAGTTTCAGAAAATATTTGACTTTTTTTATAGAATGTCGGCCGTAAAAGTTCAAAACCTACTCCATATTAAATATATTAGTTTTTTTTATATATATAAAAGTCATATAATATTAATAATATAAAATATAATAGGGCCAGAAGTTTTTAGTTTCTTGTCATGAAAAAAAAAACTACGTATATTAAGAAAAAAAGGCAAAGTATAAGCCCCGCCCACCCGCCCTGTCTCAATTCCGATGATTTTTTTTATTCGTCGTGGGCCAGTGGGAGGAGCTTAATTGCAAAATCCTCATTTATCTAGAAGAAATCATCGAGTCTAAATTATTAAAATATAAAAAAATAGCTCCCAACACATATTAGTTTAAATTTTATTAGTTTCAGAAAATATTTGACTTTTTTATAGAATGTCGACCGTAAAAGTTCAAAAACTATTCCATATTAAATATATTAGTTTTTTTTATATATACCTAAAAGTCATATTATATTAATAATTTAAAATATAATAGGGCCAGAAGTTTTTAGTTTCTTGTCATGAAAAAAAAACTACGTATATTAAGAAAAAAAGGCAAAGTATAAGCCCCGCCCACCCACCCTGTCTCAATTCCGATGATTTTTTTTATTCGTCGTGAGCTAGTGGGAGGAGTTTAATTGCAAAATCCTCATTTTTCTAGAAGAAATCATCGAGTCTAAATTCCTAAAATATAAAAAAATAGCTCTCAACACATAGTAATTTTAATTTTATTAGTTTCAGAAAATATTTTACTTTTTTTATAGAATGCCGACCGTAAAAGTCCAAAACCTATTCCATGTTAAGTAGGTATATTCGATTTTTTTAGGAAAGTCATATGGTACATATTAACATAAAAATAAATGTAATAAGAACAGTGGTTTTGCGGTTGTTTACCACTTTAAACAAGTTTTCAGAAAAGAAAAAGAACTAGGTATGTATATTAAGAAAAAAAAGCAAAATATAAGCCACGCCTACGCGCTCTGTTTCAATTGTGATCATTATTTTTATTCGTCGTCAGCCTGTGGGCGGAGCTTAATTGCAAAACCCTCGTTTTTCTAGAAAAAATCATCGATTCTGAATTATTATTACCTTCAGAAAATATTTGACTTTTTTTTATAGAATGTCGACCGTAAAAATCCAAAACTTTTTCCGTATTACATTAGATTTTTTTATAAAAGTCGTATAATATTAATATGAAAAGTAGAAAGTTTCCAGTTTCTTGTCGTGAAGAGAAAACTACGCATATTAAGAAAAAAAGGCAAAATATAAGCCCCGCCCACCCACCCTATCTCACTTGTGATGATTTTTGGCTTTATTTTTTTCTTAATATACCTACATAGTATTCTTTGAACAACACGATACTCAAAAACATGTTTTTAATTTCATTGAGAGAGTAAGGATTTTGCAGCTAAGCTCCGCCCCCTTGGCTAACGACGAATAAAAAAATCATCAGAACTGAGACTGGGCGGGTGGGCGGGGCTTATATTTTGACTTTTTTCTTAACGTACTAATAGCCATCTTTTCATAACAAGAAACTTAGATGGTCAAAATGGTACGTTTTTGCAAGGAAAAGATGTCTGATGATTTTTTTTATTCGTCAAGAGCTGGTGGGCGGACCTTAAATGCAAAATCCTCCTTGTCTAGAACAAATCATCCATTCTGAATTCCTAAAATATAAAAAATTGCTCTCAACTCATATTAGTTTAAATTTTATTAGTTTAAGAAAGTATTTAACTTTTTTATAGAATGTCGATCGTAAAAGTCCAAAATCTATTCCATATTAAATATATTAGTGTTTTTTTTTTTTTATAAAAGTCATATAATATTAATATAAAATGTAATAGGGCCAGAAGTTTTCAGTTTCTTGTCATGAAAAGAAAACTAGGTGTATTAAGAAAAAAAAGCAAAACATAAGCCCCACCCACCCGCCCTATCTCAATTCTGATGATTTTTTTTTATTCGTCGTGAGCCAGTGGGAGGAGCTTAATTGCAAAATCCTCGTTTTTATAGAAGAAATCATCGGTTCCGAATTATTATTACCTTCAGAAAATATTTGACTTGTTTTTATAGAATGTCGACCGTAAAATCCAAAACTTTTTCCGTATTATATTAGATTTTTTTATAAAAGTCGTATAATATTAATATAAAAAGTAGAAAGTTTCCAGTTTCTTGTGGTGAAAAGAAAACTACGCATATTAAGAAAAAAAAGGCATAATATAAGCCCCACCCACCCGCCCTATCTCAATTGTGATGATTTGTGGCTTTATTTTTTTCTTAATATATCCACATAGTATTTTTTGAATACCACGATACTCAAAAACATGTTTTTAATTTCTCTTAGAGAGTAAGGATTTTGCAGCCAAGCTCCGCCCTCTTGGCTCACGACGAATAAAAAAAATCATCCGAATTGAGATAGGGCGGGTGGGCGGGGCTTATATTTTATCTTTTTTTCTTAATGTACGTATAGCCATCTTTTCATAACAAGAAACTTAGAACATGGTTAAAATGGTACATTTTTGCGAGAAAAAGAGGTGTGATAATGTTTTTTATTCGTCGTGGGCCGGTGGGCGGAGCTTAATTGCAAATTCCTCGTTTTTCTAGAAGAAATCAGCGATTCTGAATCCTTTCAATATAAAAAAGTAGCCCTCAACACATATTAGATTAAATTTTATTAGTTTCAGAAAATATTTTACTTTTTTTATAGAATTTCGACTGTAAAAATCCAAAACCTGCTGCGTATTATGTTAGATTTTTTTTATAAAAGTCATATAATATTAATATAAAATGTAATGGGGACAGTGGTTTTGCGGTCGTTTACCATCACTTTGAAAAAGTTTACAGTTTCTTGTCGTAAAAAGAAAACTACGTGTATTAATAAAAAGGGGCAAAATATAAGCCCCGCCCGCCCGCCCTGTCTCAATTGTAATGATTTTTTTTATTCGTCGTGAGCCAGTGGGAGGAGCTTAACTGCAAAATCCTCGTTTTTCTACAAGAAATCATCGGTTCTGAATTCCTAAAATAGCTCTCAAGACATATTCCTTAGTTTAAATTTTATTAGCTTCAGAATATTTGACATTTTTTATAGAATGTAGACTGTAAAAGTCCAAAACCTATTCCATATTAAGTATATGTATTAGATTTTTTTTAGTCATATAATATTAATACAAAATGTAATAGGGACAGTGGTTTTGCGGTCATTTACCGCTTTTTTAAACGTCTTTTCACTGTCGTGCAAATAAAACTACAAAAAAGGCAAAATATAAGCTCCGCCCACCCGCCCTATCTCAATTGTGATTTTTTATTCGTCTTGAGCCGGTGGGAGGAGTTTAATTGCAAAATCCTCGTTTTTCAAGAAAAAATCATCAGTTCTGAATTCCTAAAATATAAAAAATAGCTCTCAACACATATTACTTTAAATTTTATTAGCTCCAGAAAATATTTGATTTTTTTATGGAATGTCGACTGAAAAAGTATCATATTAGATTTTTTTATAAAAGTTAGATATGTAATATTAATATAAAATGTAATAGGGACGTTTACCACTTTTTTAAACAAGTTTTCAGTTTCTTGTCGTGAAAAGAAAACTACCTAACTATGTAAACAAAACAAAAACATGATATAAGCCCCGCCCACCCGCCCTATCTCAATTGTGATGATTTTTTTTATTCGTCGTGAGCCAGTGGGAGGAGCTTAACTGCAAAATCCTCGTTTTTCTAGAAGAAATGATCGATTCTAAATTCCTAATACATATATAAAAAATAGCTCTCAACACATATTAGTTTAAATTTTATTAATTTCAGAAAGTATTTGACTTTTTTTATAGAATGTCGACCGTAAAAGTCCAAAACCTATTCCATATTAAATGTATTAATTTTTTTATGAAAGTCATATAATATTAATAATATAAAATATAATAGGGCGAAATATATAAAATATAATTGTCATGAAAAGAAAACTACGTATATTAAGAGAAAAGGGCCAAGTATAAGCCCCGCCCACCCGCCCTATCTCAATTCTGATGATTTTTTTTATTCGTCGTGAGCCAGTGGGGGGAGCTTGACTGCAAAATTCTCGTTTTTATAAAAGAAATCATCCATTCTAAATTTCTAAAATATAAAAAATAGCTCTCAACACATATTAGTTTATATTTTATTAGCTGCAGAATATGTGTTTGACTTTTTTTTATAGAATATTGACCGTAAAAGTCCAAAACCTATTCCATATTAAGTATATTAGTTTTTTTTATAAAAGTCACATAATATTAATATAAAATGTAATAAGGACAGTGGTTTTGCGCTCATTTGCCACTTTTTTAAACATGTTTTCAGTTTTCTGTCGTGCAAAAAAAAACCACGTATATTAACAAAAAAAGATAAAATATAAGCCCCGCCCACCCGCCCTATCTCAATTGTGATGATCTTTTTTATTCGCCGTGAGCCAGTAGGAGGAACTTAACTGCAAAATCCTCGTTTCTCTAGAAGAAATCGTCGATTCTAAATTCCTAAAATATAAAAAAATAGCTCTCAATACATATTAGTTTAAATTTTATTAGTTTCAGAAATTATTTGACTTTTTTTATAGAATGTCGACCGTAAAAGTCCAAAACCTATTCCATATTAAATATATTGTTTTTTTTTATATAAAAGTCATATAATATTAATAATATAAAATATAATAGGGCCAGATATATAAAATATAGTTGTCATGAAAAGAAAACTACGTATATTAAGAAAAAAGGACCAAGTATAAGCCCCGCCCACCCGCCCTATCACAATTCTGATGACTTTTTTTATTCATCGTGAGCCAGTGGGAGGAGCTTAATTGCAAAATTCTCGTTTTTATAGAAGAAATCATCGGTTCTGAATTCCTAAAATATAAAAAATAGCTCTCATCACATTCTATTGGTTTAAATTTTATTAGATTCAGAGACTATTTGAAAAAGTCCAAAACTTTTTCCGTATTATATTAGATTTTTGTATAATATTAATATAAGATGTAATAAGGACAAAGTTTTCAGTTTCTTGTCGTGAACAGAAAACTACGTATACCCAATTGTGATGATTTTTTAATTCGTTGTGAGCCGGTGGGCGGAGCTTAATTGCAAAACCCTCGTTTCTCTACAAACGATAAAAAGGAAGGCCAAAACTAACCCTTTCGGAATTCTCTAAAAGAGTGGATTTATCAAAAGTGGGTTTTTCCCCTTAAAACCACATTTATGCACTGAATTTTTAAAAGTAGTTTGAGGACAATCTTGTTTGAAAGTGTAGTCAACTTATTGCGTAAATAATAATAAAATAAAAACTATAAAACAAAAAAACTGGACTATCAAAACATATTATTAAATGAATTATAATTATAGCATGGCTTATACCAGCAGCTAAATATCTCATAAACACCAGTTAAAACCACCAACAGAGTGAAATGAAGGTATAAACTAGGACGAATTTTTATTTGTCCTGTAGGTATATGCTATATTTCAAAATTTAATGCGCACTACGAATTTATTAAAAAGTTAATACTCGATAATGAAGTAGCATGGGTTGAAGGATAAATTGTTGACATTCTAAAATATAGACGAAAATTTAAATTTATCTTTATAGCATCTTACAAAAACTTAATATCCACACAAATTTGAAAATCTGGCTAAAAAACCGAGTCGCTAGAAGTAATCCTTGACTTTCCAAAAATTAAATGAACATTATACAATTTTCTGGAATTTTGAAAATCAAATGGAGGTGTGCTAAATTCTTGAAAAAAGACTATTTTTCACCTACGTAAAACTTATTTTAGCAGTGTACCGGAATCGTGCTTTGTTTTAGTGACCGGCTAAGCGAATCTCGGACCGTAGCGTTTTCAGGTTGCAATCCTGCACACAGAATGTGACAGCAAGCGTCTATATTTTGCAAAAACGGCATTACCTTGTTCTGCAGCACGTCGACGATGACATAGATGAGTAGGACGACCTCCTGCTCGTCGGAGCCCATGAGGGAGCCCTGCAGGCCCGCGGTGGCCACGTACAGGACGCAAACATGGTGGGGCCCGATCATGTTAAGGCCTTTAATGCTCATTTGTTCCTACTTCTCAAGCGCCATCAACACACATCATGCTGGCTGTGCCTATAAACAGCGGCCCGACATGTTGCCACGTGACACCTGTTGGATTTCGGGCAGCTCTGGCGTGTCTCGTCGGAATCGGGCACCGCAGCTCTTATCTCTTATCTCGGCCGATGCTATCACAGACGGAGAAATGTGCGACATTCGCCCTAACCTAAACTCGCGAAAATCACAACCGGGCTCGTTTTTGGGTACTTCGGGCACTGCACTGCACACGACACACTAGATCCCGATTTCGGGCAGGTACGCACCACCTTGTTCGAACCAACTCACAGCCTTCTACGCATTTGACGGGTTTAACAGTCGCCGAATAAGTTTTCGAGCGATTTTGTCGTCCAGGTAACTCGTAGCCTCAATTTTCTTTGCGGCGCGGACGTATGAAGGGGCCGCGTAGACTGGTTCTACCTGAGCCGAGCACCAATCGCGGAGAAGGGTATGTACAGTCTAACGCAAGGTAACTGGATTCGAATAGCACAGAATATGGTTATATAATTAGATAAGTTTGGTCGGTTGCCGCATGGTCTTTGCACGGAGCGGCCTGGGGACGGCGCGAAGGCGGCGGATGAAGATGGACGAGGGAGAGGCGAAACGGTGCGGGGACAGGTGGCCGGACGGGGGGCAGATGGTGAGTGGAAAGGTGCGACGGTCAACATAACCCAATTTCGGAGAGAACACGAGTTTCAGCGAAAAAGTGACGACTTTTATTGGACATAACGGTTTTCCGAAATTAAATTATGCACATTCGGAACACTTTATATAAGTACGACACATTTTTTAACTTGTTTTTTACGTACAGGTATTTCTTTTTTAAGTAATAGCAGAGGTTATTCTAACTGATTTTAAAATCACGGTTTCAATATCAAGCGAACAAAAAAAACCAAGGAGTTGGAGTTGGCTCTTACTCAACTAAAACTAGTGTGTTCAAATTTAAAGTTTAAAGTCTTGTAAAAATACCACGTCGTATTTTAATAGGGCGTGAGTTAAAGTAAGGTTAAAGCTGTTTAGTATTTACCTGTTGTTATCGGGCACTTTGGACGGATCTAGTTGAAGCATTTTCTGAGAATATGATAACAATGGAAGAAAACTATAATGGGAAAATAATCCGAACAATTTTCTTACAAATTAAAACTTTAATAAGCCGCTTAAAAGAGATATTTCAAGAGTCGAATAGGTGGAACTCTAATAATCCTGACTAATCCATAATGGAATTAACAACTTATATTTTAAGAGTAGGAGCGCTAGTTTTCTGTAGTGCAAGCTGCATTAGTCCACGTTATCTTATTTATTTGTTTATTTATTTCATTTTTTGAACGCTAATAAAATCCATGTGTCGCAAAGATTAACAACTAAACATCAATAAAAAATTGGCGTTTTTTCTGACAACTGATAAAGATAAGTTGCTTTTTGCTATTGAAAACTTGCTATAAATAACAAATATGGATTGCCATTTTTTAGTCTCAGAGCAACAGTGATGAAAAAGTAGGTTCCCGTTTGTGTCTGTCTGTCTATTGATGACTTTATCAGATAAAATTTCGAAAATTAAGTTATTTTCAGAAATATTTCGTCCAAAATTTGAACCTCTTTTAAATAATCACCGAAATGAAATATACTTAGCCATTTTGAAAAATTTTAGAACTTTTATTTTGAAATCGAAAATTAAGAAAATGTTGCTCTTGGTCTATCTACAGGTTGTTTTAGGAATAAGTTTGTGTATTTTTAGGAGCTTTTGCCTGTGTTGGATGTGGGTGAAATTTATGATATCTCTCAAGCACTTTCGAAAATTACCCAAAGAGATTTTTCTCTTGATTTCGACTTAAAAGAGTTGTTTTTAGCTACATTTCTTCGAATTCGAATCTTTAGAATAATTTAGAAATTTGACTTTGAAGGAGAATGTTTTGAAAATCTTGCCCTAAACCCTCAAGACGTTATGTTTTTCGATTCAGCTCGTTCCGATCTATATTCCAGAATTTTTTGCTGATTTCTAGAGACCTTTGACAAAAATCTCAATTTTTGGTGTGAAATTTTTGACATTTTTCCCAGTACTGACGAAAATTACCAGAAGATACTCTGTTTCCATTTCCAGATTCAGCTCGACGAGATGTGTATCTAGAATTTTTTCTGAATATTTAGGGAACTTGCCAAAAAGTTGAATTTTTCATGTATGGAATTTTTGACTTTTTTCCGAGCACTTTCGAAAATTACCACAAGATATTCTTTTGTTGGTTTTCATTTCTAAAATCCTAACTTTTTTCAAGAATCACCCAAAATAGGAAATGAAATTTTATGGGGCACTTGAAAAATTTTACTTTGGGAGCGAATATTTTGAAAAGCTTCGTCCTAAACCATTAACAACATGTATTTTCCGATTCAGTTCACCGCGATGTATATCTCAGAATTTTTTGTGAATTTTTAGAGAACTTTGCCAAAAGCTCAATTTTTCATGTATGAAATTTTTGATTTTTTTCGAAAAACTTTTGAAAATTTCCAGAAAATAATCATTTGTTGATTTCAACTTACAGAAGTTATTTTTCGGAAACATTTCGCCCAAAATTTCAACCTCTTTTAAAGAATCACCGAAATGAAATATGATCAATTTGCGAAATTTTTGAACTTTTATTTTGAAATCGAAAATTCCGAAAATTTTGCTCTGGGTCTATTTACGGGTTGTTTTCGGAATAAGTTTGTGTATTTTTGGGCATTTTTGACAAACGCGCGAATTTTCAAAAAATTTGAGCTTTTGCCTAAGTTGGATGTGGGCGAAATTTATGATCTCTCTCAAGCACCTTCGAAAATTGCCCAAAGAGACTTTTTTCTTGATTTCGACTTACAAGTGTTATTTTTAGCTACATTTCTTCGAATTCGAGCCATTTTTTTCTGAATCGCTAAAATGAAATGTGAAAATCTTTAGAATAATTTAGAAATTTGACTTTGAAAGCGAATATTTTGAAAATCTTGCTCTAAACCCTGAAGACGTTATGTTTTTCGATTCAGCTCGTTCCGATCTATATTCCAGAATTTTTTGCTGATTTCTAGAGACCTTTGACAAAAATCTCAATTTTTAGTGTGTGAAATTTTTGACATTTTTCCCAGTACTGACGAAAATTACCAGAAGATACTCTGTTTCCATTTCCAGATTCAGCTCATCGAGATGTGTATCTAGAATTTTTTCTGAATATTTAGGGAACTTGCCAAAAAGTTGAATTTTTCATGTATGGAATTTTTGACTTTTTTCCGAGCACTTTCGAAAATTACCACAAGATATTCTTTTGTTGGTTTTCATTTCTAAAATCCTAACTTTTTTCAAGAATAACCCAAAATAGGAAATGAAATTTTATGGGGCATTTGAAAAATTTTACTTTGGGAGCGAATATTTTGAAAAGCTTCGTCCTAAACCATCAACAACATATATTTTCCGATTCAGTTCATCGCGATGTATATTTCAGAATTTTTGTGAATTTTTAGAGAACTTTGCCAAAAGCTCAATTTTTCATGTATAAAATTTTTGACTTTTTTCGAAAAACTTTTGGAAATTTCCAGAAAATTTTCATTTGTTTATTTCAAATTACGGAAGTTATTTTCGGAAATATTTCGCCCAAAATTTCAACCTCTTTTAAAAAATCACCGAAATGAAATATGGTCATTTTGGGAAATTTTAGAACTTTTATTTTGAAATCGAAAATTCTGAAAATTGTGCTCTGGGTCTATCTACAGGTTGTTTTAGGAATAAGTTTGTGTATTTTGCGGCATTTTTGACAAACGCGCGAATTTTCAAAAAATTTGAGCTTTTGCCTAAGTTGGATGTGGGCGAATTTTATGATCTCTCTCAAGCACCTTCGAAAATTGCCCAAAGAGACTTTTTCTTGATTTCGACTTACAAGTGTTATTTTTAGCTACATTTCTTCGAATTCAACCATTTTTTTTTGAATCGCCAAAATGAAGTTTGAAAATCTTTAGAATAATTAAGAAATTTGACTTTGAAAGCGAATATTTTGAAAATCTTGCCCTAAACCCCCAAGACGTTATGCTTTTCGATTCAGCTCGTTCCGATCTACATTCCAGAATTTTTTGCTGATTTCTAGAGACCTTTGACAAAAATCTCAATTTTTAGTGTGTAAAATTTTTGACATTTTTCCCAGTACTGACGAAAATTACCAGAAGATACTCTGTTTCCATTTCCAGATTCAGCTCGTCGAGATGTGTATCTAGAATGTTTTCAGAATATTTAGGGAACTTGCCAAAAAGTTGAATTTTTCATGTATGTAATTTTTGACTTTTTTCCAAGCACTTTCGAAAATTACCGCAAGATATTCTTTCGTTGGTTTCCATTTCTAGAAGTGACTTTGGCTTCATTTCATCGAAAAATCGTAACTTTTGTCAAGAATCGCCCAAAATAGAATATGGAATTTTTGGTCTACTTGAAAAATTTGAATTTGGGAGCGAATATTTTGAAAAATTTCGTCCTAAACCATTGACAAGCTCCATTTTCCGATTAAGTTCATCGCGAAGTATATCTTAGAATTTTTGTGGATTTTTAGAGAACTTTGCCAAAAGCTCAGTTTTTGATGTATGAAATTTTTGACCTTTTTCGGAAAACTTTTGAAAATTTCCAAAAGATATTCTTTTGTTGACTACAAATTACAAAAGTTATTTTCGGAAATATTTCGTCCAAAATTCCAACCTCCATTAAAGAATCAGCGAAATGAATTATGGTCATTTTTGGGAAATTTTAGAACTTTTATTTTGAAATCGAAACTTTGGAAAATTTTGCTCTTGGTCTATCTATAGGTTGTTTTAGGAATAAGGTTGTGTATTTTTAGGCATTTTTGCCAAAAGCTCAAATTTTCAAAAATTTGAGCTTTTGCCTAAGTTGGATGTGGACGAAATTTATGATCTCTCTCAAGCCCTTTAGAAAATTGCCCAAAGAGACTTTTTTCTTGATTTCGACTTACAAGTGTTATTTTTAGCTTCATTTCTTCGAATTCGAACCATTTTTTTTTTGAATCGCCAAAATGAAGTGTGAAAATCTTTAGAATAATTTAGAAATTTGACTTTGTAAGCGAATATTTTGAAAATCTTGCTCTAAACCCTCAAGACGTTATGTTTTTCGATTCAGCTCGTTCCGATCTATATTCCAGAATTTTTTGCTGATTTCTAGAGACCTTTGACAAAAATCTCAATTTTTAGTGTGTGAAATTTTTGACATTTTTCCCAGTACTGACGAAAATTACCAGAAGATACTCTGTTTCCATTTCCAGATTGAGCTCATCGAGATGTGTATCTAGAATTTTTTCTGAATATTTAGGGAACTTGCCAAAAAGTTGAATTTTTCATGTATGGAATTTTTGACTTTTTTCCGAGCACTTTCGAAAATTACCACAAGATATTCTTTTGTTGGTTTTCATTTCTAAAATCCTAACTTTTTTCAAGAATCACCCAAAATAGGAAATGAAATTTTATGGGGCACTTGAAAAATTTTAATTTGGGAGCGAATATTTTGAAAAGCTTCGTCCTAAACCATTAACAGCATATATTTTCCGATTCAGTTCACCGCGATGTATATCTCAGAATTTTTGTGAATTTTTAGAGAACTTTGCCAAAAGCTCAATTTTTCATGTATGAAATTTTTTACTTTTTTCGAAAAACTTATGAAAATTTCCAGAAAATATTCATTTGTTGATTTCAACTTACAGAAGTTATTTTTCGGAAACATTTCGCCCAAAATTTCAACCTCTTTTAAAAAATCACCGAAATGAAAT
Source organism: Zophobas morio (assembly GCF_036711695.1). Classification (NCBI taxonomy): domain Eukaryota; kingdom Metazoa; phylum Arthropoda; class Insecta; order Coleoptera; family Tenebrionidae; genus Zophobas; species Zophobas morio. The sequence goes on from NW_026972115.1 coordinate 3,239,901, forward strand.
ATGGTCATTTTGGGAAATTTTAGAACTTTTATATTGAAATCGAAAATTCCGAAAATTTTGCTCTGAGTCTATTTACGGGTTGTTTTAGGAATAAGTTTGTGTATTTTTAGGCATTTTTGACAAACGCGCGAATTTTCAAAAAATTTGAGCTTTTGCCTAAGTTGGATGTGGGCGAAATTTATGATCTCTCTCAAGCACTTTCGAAAATTGCCCAAGGAGAATTTTTTCTTGATTTCGACTTACAAGTGTTATTTTTAGCTACATTTCTTCGAATTCGAACCATTTTTTTCTGAATCGCTAAAATGAAATGTGGAAATCTTTAGAATAATTTAGAAATTTGACTTTGAAAGCGAATATTTTGAAAATCTTGCCCTAAATTCTCAAGACGTTATGTTTTTCGATTCAGCTCGTCCCGATCTATATTCCAGAATTTTTTGCTGATTGTTAGAGATCTTTGACAAAAATCTCAATTTTCCGTGTGTGAAATTTTTGACATTTTCCCCAGCACTGACGAAAATTACCAGAAGATATTCTGTTTCCATTTCCAGATTCAGCTCGTCGAGATGTGTATCTAGAATTTTTTCTGAATATTTAGGGAACTTGCCAAAAAGTTGAATTTTTCATGTATGGAATTTTTGACTTTTTTCCGAGCACTTTCGAAAATTATCACAAGATATTCTTTTGTTGGTTTTCATTTCTAAAATCCTAACTTTTTTCAAGAATCACCCAAAACAGGAAATGAAATTTTATGGGGCACTTGAAAAATTTTAATTTGGGAGCGAATATTTTGAAAAGCTTCGTCCTAAACCATTAACAACATATATCTTCCGATTCAGTTCACCGCGATGTATATCTCAGAATTTTTTGTGAATTTTTAGAGAACTTTGCCAAAAGCTCAATTTTTCATGTATGAAATTTTTGACTTTTTTCGAAAAACTTTTGAAAATTTCTAGAAAATATTCATTTGTTTATTTCAAATTACGGAAGTTATTTTCGGAAATATTTCGTCCAAAATTTCAACCTCTTTTAAAGAATCACCAAAATCAAATATGGTCATTTTGGGAAATTTTAGCACTTTTATTTTGAAATCGAAAATTCCGAAAATTTTGCTCTGGGTCTATTTACGGGTTGTTTTAGGAATAAGTTTGTGTATTTTTAGGCATTTTTGACAAACGCGCGAATTTTCAAAAAATTTGAGCTTTTGCCTAAGTTGGATGCGGGCGAAATTTATGATTTCTCTCAAGCACTTTCGAAAATTGCTCAGAGATTTTTTTCTTGATTTCGACTTACAAGAGTTATTTTTAGCTTCATTTCTTCGAATTCGAACCATTTTTTTTGAATCGCCAAAATGAAGTGTGAAAATCTTTAGAATAATTTAGAAATTTGACTCTGCAAGCGAATATTTTGAAAATCTTGCTCTAAACCCTCAAGACGTTATGTTTTTCGATTCAGCTCGTTCCGATCTATATTCCAGAATTTTTTGCTGATTTCTAGAGACCTTTGACAAAAATCTCAATTTTTAGTGTGTGAAATTTTTGACATTTTTCCCAGTACTGACGAAAATTACCAGAAGATACTCTGTTTCCATTTCCAGATTCAGCTCGTCGAGATGTGTATCTAGAATTTTTTCTGAATATTTAGGGAACTTGCCAAAAAGTTGAATTTTTCATGTATGGAATTTTTGACTTTTTTCCGAGCACTTTCGAAAATTACCACAAGATATTCTTTTGTTGGTTTTCATTTCTAAAATCCTAACTTTTTTCAAGAATCACCCAAAATAGGAAATGAAATTTTATGGAGCACTTGAAAAATTTTACTTTGGGAGCGAATATTTTGAAAAGCTTCGTCCTAAACCATCAACAAGATATATTTTCCGATTTAGTTCATCGCAATGTATGTTTCAGAATTTTTGTGAATTTTTAGAGAACTTTGCCAAAAGCTCAATTTTTCATGTATGAAATTTTTGGCTTTTTTCGAAAAACTTTTGAAAATTTCCAGAAAATATTCATTTGTTTATTTCAAATTACGGAAGTTATTTTCGGAAATATTTCGTCCAAAATTTCAACCTCTTTTAAAGAATCACCAAAATCAAATATGGTCATTTTGGGAAATTTTAGCACTTTTATTTTGAAATCGAAACTTCCGAAAATTTTGCTCTGGCTCTATTTACGGATTGTTTTAGGGATACGTTTGTGTATTTTTAGGCATTTGTGACAAACGCGCGAATTTTCAAAAAATTTGAGCTTTTGCCAAAGTTGGATGTGGGCGAAATTTATGATCTCTCTCAAGCACCTTCGAAAATTGCCCAAAGAAACTTTTTTCTTGATTTCGACTTACAAGTGTTATTTTTAGCTACATTTCTTCGAATTCGAACTATTTTTTTCTGAATCGCTAAAATGAAATGTGGAAATCTTTAGAATAATTTAGAAATTTGACTTTGAAAGCGAATATTTTGAAAATCTTGCCCTAAATTCTCAAGACGTTATGTTTTTCGATTCAGCTCGTCCCGATCTAGTTATATTCCAGAATTTTTTGCTGATTGTTAGAGATCTTTGACAAAAATCTCAGTTTTCCGTGTGTGAAATTTTTGACATTTTCCCCAGCACTGACGAAAATTACCAGAAGATATTCTGTTTCCATTTCCAGATTCAGCTCGTCGAGATGTGTATCTAGAATTGTTTCTGAATATTTAGGGAACTTGCCAAAAAGTTGAATTTTTCACGTATGGAGTTTTTTACTTTTTTCCGAGCACTTTCGAAAATTACCACAAGATATTCTTTTGTTGGTTTTCATTTCTAAAATCCTAACTTTTTTCAAGAATCACCCAAAATAGGAAATGAAATTTTATGGAGCACTTGAAAAATTTTACTTTGGGAGCGAATATTTTGAAAAACTTCGTCCTAAACCATCAACAAGATATATTTTCCGATTCAGTTCATCGCGATGTATATTTCAGAATTTTTGTGAATTTTTACAGAACTTTGCCAAAAGCTCAATTTTTCATGTATGAAATTTTTGACTTTTTTCGAAAAACTTTTGAAAATTTCCAGAAAATATTCATTTGTTTATATCAAACTACGGAAGTTATTTTCGGAAATATTTCGTTCAAAATTTCAACCTCTTTCAAAGATTCACCAAAATCAAATATGGTCATTTTGGGAAATTTTAGAACTTTTATTTTGAAATCGAAAATTCCGAAAATTGTGCTCTGGGTCTATTTACGGGTTGTTTTAGGAATAAGTTTGTGTATTTTTAGGCATTTTTGACAAACGCGCGAATTTTCAAAAAATTTGAGCTTTTGCCTAAGTTGGATGTGGGCGAAATTTATGATCTCTCTCAAGCACCTTCGAAAATTGCCCAAAGAGACTTTTTTCTTGACTTCGCCTTACAAGTGTTATTTTTAGCTACATTCCTTCGAATTCGAACCATTTTTTTCTGAATCGCTAAAATGAAATGTGGAGATCTTTAGAATAATTTAAAAATTTGACTTTGAAAGCGAATATTTTGAAAATCTTGCCCTAAACCCTCAAGACGTTATATTTTCATGTATTTTTTTGACAAAAACTCAATTTTTCATGTATGAAAATTTTGAGTTTTCCTAGCACTTTCAAAAATTACCACAAGACATTCTTTTGTTGGTTTCCACGTCTAAAAGCTATTTTAGACTTCATTTCTTCCAAAAATTCTGCATTTTTCCAGAATCCCCAAAAATGTAACTCCATTGGTTTTTCCAGAATCGGCCTTTGAAATACACGAAAATCAATTTTCGACCAATTTTCAACGAAATTTTCGAAATTTCACTAAATACATTTTCTTGTAGATTTCGGGCCGCAGAAGTCATATCCGCTTTCATTTCTTCGATAACTGCATTTTTTCCAGAATCCCCAAAAATGGAAAATGGAAAATTTTGGGATATACTTGAAAAATTTGACTCTGAGAGCAAATATTTTGAAAAACACGCTATATTTTTTGCTTTTTATGGTTGTTTACCTAAAGTCATTTTCTTGTAGATTTCGATTTTTTAAAGAATGGAAATAATCTTAGGACCTCCAGTACATTTTTCATTTAGATAATGTCATGTTAATTTTAAATATCAATAGATGTATAAATCTAGAAATATTAATGTCAACAGGCATTTACTCGAAAACTTTAACATGTTACGTAAAATTATTTTCTAGGAGTATTTACATAAATTAAAAAGTAATATACGAAAAGTGACGCAGTAATAGCTCCTGTTCAACCTTTAATTGCCCTTAATAGCTTAATAAATCAACTTTTTAATTATAACCGTTGCTGTTCACAATGACTACTTTCATAGAAAATAATCACAGAGCAATGTACACACGCGTAATTGCTCTAGCTATTTTTTCTGTACGTTACAACCTTCAAAATTGCTTATTCTTGTTTTCTATAAAAATTTTCGGAGCTTCTACCTGCTACTGGCACAGTTACGTCATAATTCATTAAACAAATGACTACGACTTCAGCAACTCACCCAGTTTATGCGTTTTGCAACATTTCACTTTTTTATCATAATCATTTATGTAATAGCTCGACTTTTTACCGAACTCATCATTACAGCAGAAATTTTAATGCTATCGTATAATTAATGGCCACACAATAAGCTATTAGCGCTAATAGTAGTTTATTTAAATTTTTTATTTATCAGCCGATGAGGGCAAAGGCAAGTTGCTAATAATAGCCCGTTCAGGAAATGTTTATCAATTACCTCCACTCCACAATAGATGTGAAGAACAAGATCGAATGATCGATGAGATTGTCATCGACTTTCGTTCTAAGCTGACGATGAGTCGCTTTTTTTCGACCTTTGATATTTACGACCTGATCGCGATGAATAGCAGAATTTGGATTATTCACTTCTGTTTGTTTTCGTACACAGATGAATGCGATTACTTTGTTGAATTAAGTAAAATATTTGTAACCTCTCAATGTCACCTAGTAATCCGCAAAATCTCTCTTTGTTGCTTATTCTTTCGGAGCTCGCAGCAACCGTAAAAACCCTACATAAACACCGACCCGGCTTTCTATTTGTTTACTCCTTTTTGCAATTATCACGCTTAAATTAATCATGTGAAGGATACGCCTCTGTCCTGTTGTGTTCCTTTTCACAAGTATTTTAGCCAGTGTTGTAGAACCATGTATTTCGCAAAGTTCGTATTTTTGAGTGGCTGTTTTTCTGTTTTGGTTTCTTTAGGCGGAGCTCAATCGTGCAAAACACGCGGAGAATGGGTAAATAAATAAAATAAACAAACTACAGTTTAAATAATAATTTATTTCTCATCAGTGTTCTGATTCAGAACTGTGCTGTGGTGGTTGTTGCATTCAAAATGTTTGTGTGGATGTGAGTAAGTTCAGTGGGTTGTTTTAACGGTAAAATAGATAAGGGTGGATTTTTCAGCCTATGATGATTGTTCGTCTCTAGAAGATCCGTGTATGGATTGGTATTGTCCAGCAGATGCAGTGTGTCGCATGTATAGGGGCTGCAAGGGGTGCGAATTGGAACGAAAGTGCATTTTTTTGAATCCTAATAACGACGTATATTTTCAAATGGACCCAGAAGTGACTCGAGTGCGGAAGTCAGATGGTAATAGCCTGATGGTACAGAGTGAATATTTATTGTTCTGTTTATTACTAACTAGCAGATACCTGATTTGAAATTATTATTAGTGTTACAACAGAAGGTTTAGTCGAATTGTGACTCCAAACTCGAAAAAAGCGTTATCAGTGTATTCAGAATTGTAGTCAAAGTCCAATAAACGTGAAGTATGAACCTGCTTAGTTCTCCCGAAAAGCCCTTTCAGTGACTTTCTCGCCAAGAATTGCCATTAACTCTCTAATGTGGCTAAGTGTCGTTAAAAATCGACCCCTGCTGGCTGAGTAGTGTCGAAAATTTAGAATCGATTATCTTCTCTGATAAGTAATAAGCTAATAAGCTAATAAGTATTCGCCTACTTAACATTTTTTTTTACGAAAGTGTTTTAATATTGTTTGAATTCGGACACCTCGTATGTGTGGCGAAATTTTAGCTGAGTTGGTGAAAATTAGACAGACAGAGAAATCGAATGATCCTTTATGTCGGTGATTTACGTTTAAATGGTTTTAATCTTTGTGGTGTTCGATTCCGGAAGACGAATTTTTCGAACGCACGACTTCTTCCGGGATAATGATAACGGTTAAAAGTGAGTGGTGCTTTGTGATTAAAAAAATAATAATAAAAATGACAGGATGGAGGATTTTTATTATTTTACAAACTCTCACGCGACGTCGGATTTCAAACAAGTAGGATGCATTTTTATTAGGATTGGTTTTCGAAATGTTTGGGTCAAATTTCGTTATTTCTTACGTTAAAACGAATTTCGTTTTTGTAATAAATACGACCTCGCAGAGTTATTACTGCACTTTCTTCGAAAAATTGTTTCTTTCAGATCGTTTAAGATCCTTCCACATCCTTTCAAATTTTTCCAGATTCTTCCAGATTTCTCTAGATTTTTCCAAGTTTTTCTAGATTCTTCGAGAGTCCTTTCAAAACTTTTCTTAGATTCTCTCAGGTTCCCTCAGATGCCTTCAGATTCTTCACAAATTCTTCGAGATTCTCTCAGATTCTCTGAAATTCTTACAGATTTTCTCAGACTCTTTCATATTTCTTGAAATTTTATCCGAACTTTTCAATTTCTATCAGATTCCCAAAAATTCGCTCAGACTCTCATATTCTTTCAGATTTTCTCAGATTTCTTCATATTTCTTTAGATTTTTTCAGATTCCTTCATATTTCTTCAGATTCTTCCCGAATTTCTCACATTCTCTCAGGTTCCTTTGATTGCTTCAGATTCTTCTAAATTCTTTGAGATTCTATCAGATTCTCGCAGGTTCTCTAAGATTCACTCATATTCTTTCCGGTTTTCTCAGATTTCTTCTTATTTCTTTAGATTATTTCCGAATCTCTCAATTTCTCTTACATTCCGTCAAATTCTATCACACTCCCTCAGATTTTCTTAGATTTCTTCCTATTCTTTTAGATTCTTTCCGAATTTCTCAATTTTTCATAGTTTCTCTCAGATTCCGTCAAATTCTCTCAGATTTCTCAAATTCTTTCAGCTTTCTTGGATTTTCTTCGATTCTCTCAAATTCTTTCAGTTCTTCTCAGATTTCTTTATATTTCTTCAGGTTCTTTCCGAATAATCTCTCAATTTCTCTCACTTTCTCTCAGATTCCCACAAATTCCATCAGATTTTCCCAGATTCTTTCGATTCTTTTCCGAATTTCTCAAATTCTCTCAGATTCCTCCAGGTTCTCCAAATTTGTCGAGATTCTCTCAGATTCTCTCAAACTCTCACAGGTTTCCTCAAATTCTCCCATATTCTTTAAGATCTTCTCAGATTTCTTTACATTCCTCCATATTTTTTCCGAATCTCTCCATTTCTCTCAGTTTCTCACAAATTCTCGCAGATTCCTTTAGATTCTTTCTGAATCTCTCAATTTCTCTCAGACCCCATCAAATTTCCTCAGATTTCTTCCTATTCTTTTAGATCCTTCCCGAATTTCTCAAGTTCTCTTGGTTTCTCAGATTCTGACAAATTTCAGATTCTTGCAGCTTTCTTCCATTTTCTTCGATTCTCTCAAATTCCATCAAATTCTTTCAGATATTCTCAGATTTCTTCATTTTTCTTCAGATTCTTTCCGAATCAATCAATTTCTTTCTCCGAATTCTTTCCGAATCTCTCAATTTCTCTCAGATCGCCTCCAATTCATTCAGATTCCCTCATATTTTTTCCTATTCCTTTATATTATTTTTGAATCTCTCAATTTCTCTTGATTTCTCTCAGATTACCTCAAATTCCCTCATATTCTCTCAGATTTTCCCAGATTTTTCCGAATTCTTTCCGAATTTCTCAAATTCCCTCAGATTCCTTCAGATTCTCCAACTCCTTAGAGATTTTCTTAGATACTCTAAAATTCTCTCATATTCTCGCAGGTTCCCTCAGATTCTCCCAGAGTCTTTCAGATTTGCTCAGATTCTTTCATAATCTTTGAGATTCTTTCCGAATTTCTCAATTTCTCTTATTTTCTCTCAGATTCTGTCACAATTCCTCAGATTTCCACAGATTCTTTCAGCTTCCTTAAATTTTCTTCAGTTCTCTCAAATTCTCGCAGATTCTCTAAAATTCTTTCAGATGTTCTCAGATTTCTTCATATTTTTTCCGAATCTCTCAATTTCGTTCAGTTTCTCTCAAATTCCCGCAGATTCCCTCGAATTTTTTCCGAATTTCTCAAATTGTCTCAGGTTCTTTCAGATTCTGTTAGATTCTTTCAGATTTTCTCAGATTCCTTTAAATTCTTTCAGATTTTCTTAGATTCCTTCATATTTCTTCAGATTCTTTCAGAATTTCTCAAATTCTCTCAGATTCTTTTAGATTACTCGAGATTCTTCTAAATTTTTTGAGATTCTATCAGATTCTCGCAGGTTCCATCGGTTTCTCTCATATTCTTTCAGATCTTCTGAGATTTCTTCCTATTCTTTTAGATTATTTCCGAATTTCTCAAGTTCTCTTGGTTTTCTCAGATTCTGACAAATTTCAGATTCTTGCAGCTTTCTTCCATTTTCTTCGATTGTCTCAAATTCCCTCAAATTCTTTCAGATTTTCTCAGATTTTTTAATATTTTTTTAAAACTTCCCCATTTCTCTTAGTTTCTCTCAGATTCTCTGAAATTTTCTCAGATTCTGTCAAATTTCCTCAGATTTCCACAGATTCTCTCAGCTTCCTTCGATTTTTTTCGATTCTGTCAAATTCTCGCAGATTCTCTCAAATTCTTTCAGATATTCTCAGATTCCTTCATATTTCTTCAGATTTCCACAGATTCTTTCCGAATCTCTCACATTTTCTCAGATTCTTTCCGAATCTCTCAAATTCTCTCAGATTTCTTCAGATTGCTGTAGATTCTTCTAGATTTTTTGAGATTCTATCAGATTCTCGCAGGTTCCATCAGTTTCTCTCATATTCTTCCAGATTTCCTCAGATTTCTTCCTATTCTTCTAGATTATTTCCAGATTTCTCAATTTCGCTTAATTTCTCTCAGATTCTGTCAAATTCCCTCAGATTTCCACAGATTCTCTCAGCTTCCTTCGATTTTCTTCGATTCTCTCAAATTCTCGCAGATTCTGTCAAATATTTTCAGGTGCTTTCAGATTTCTTCATGTTTCTTCAGATTCATTTCAAAGATGCTCTCAAATTCCCTCAAGTCTCTCAGATTGTTTCAGATTTTCCTGGATTCTTGCATATTCCTCGAGATTCTTTCCGAATATATCTATTTCTTTCTGATTCCCTCAAATACCCTCAGATTCCCTCAAATTACCTTCAGATTTCCTCAGATTTTTTCATATTCTTTCAGATTTTCTCAGATTTCTTAATTGTTCTTTAAAATCTCTCATTTTTTCTCAGATTCTCTCAAATTTCCTCTGATCCGCTCAGATTCTCTCAGATTCATTCGGGTTCTTTCCGAATTTCTCATATTCTCCCGCATCCCTTCAGATTGCTCCAAATTATTCTAAATTCTCTCATATTCTCGCAGGTTTCCTCAGATTCTCTCAGAGTCTTTCAGATTTCCTCAGATTCTTTCATATTCCTTGAGATTCTATCCGAATTTCTCAATTTCCCTCAGATGCCATCAAATTCACTCAGATTTTCTCAGATTTCTTCATATTCTTTTAGATCCTTTCCGAATTTCTCAATTTCTCTTAGTTTCTCTCAAATTCTATCAAATTTCCTCAGATTTCCATAGATTCTCTCAGCTTCCTTCCATTTTCTTCGATTCTCCCAAATTCTCGAAAATTCTCTCAAATTCTTTCAGATGTTCTCAGATTTCTTCATATTTCTTCAAATTTTTTTCGAATTTTTCAATTTCTTTCAGTTTTTCTCAAATTCCCTGAGATTCCCTCAAATTCTCTCAGATTTCTTCAGATTGCTCCAGATTCATCTAGATTTGCCGAGATTCTCTTAGATTCTCTCAGGTTCCTTCAGATTCTCTTAGATTCTTTCATATTTTCTCAGATTCTTTCATATTTCCTCAGATTTTCTCAGATTCTTTCATATTTCTTCAGATTCTTTCCGAATCTCCCAAATTCTCGCAGGTTTCCTCAGATTCTCTCATATTCTTTCAGATTTTCTCAGATTTCTTCCTATTATTCTTTTAGATTCTTTCTGAATTTCTGAATTTCGGTTAGTTTCTCTCAAATTCTGTCAAATTCCTTCAAATTTCTGCAGATTCTCTCAGCTTCCTTCGATTTGCTTCGATTCTCTCAAATTCCCCCAGATTCTCCCAGATTCCTTCGATTTTTTTCCGAATTTCTCAAATTCTCTCAGATTCCTCCAGATTCTCCAAGTTCTTCGAGATTCTTTAAAATTCTCTCAGTTTTTCTCAAATTTCCGCAGATTCCTTCGAATTCTTTCTGAATTTCACAAATTCTCTCAGATTCCTTCAGATTGCTCCAGATTGTTTTAAATTCTTCAAGACTCTCTCAGATTCCTTCATATTTCTTCAGATTTTCTTAGATTCTTTCATATTTCTTCAAATTCTTTCCGAATCTCTCAAATTTTCTCAGATTTCTTCAGCTTCTCTCTGTTTCCCTCAGATTCTTTCACATAATGTTTACCCCATTTCAAATCACTAAGTCCTTCTAAATCGCTCCAGATTCTTTAAAAAATGTTTCAATTCTTTCCGTTTTTCTTCCGTTCTGTCTTTCAGATTCTTTCACATTTTATCAGATTATTTTAGATTTCTCAGATTTTTCGAAATTCTCTCAGATTCCCTCAGGTTCCTTTAAATTCTCTCAGATTCTCTCAGGTTCCTTTAAATTCTCTCAGATTCTCTCAGGTTCCCTTAAATTCTTTCAGATTTTCTCAGAACCCTTCAGACTTCTTCAGATTGTTTCAGATTCTCTCGAAACCCTTCATATTCTTTCGGATCTTTCTTTCGAATTTTCTGGAAAAATGGTGGGAATTTTCGAAAACATGAGCCCAACACAACTTTTACAGGTCTAAATCAACAAACAATTCCTCTGCTAACTTTTGATTGGGTTATAAATTCAAAAATAAAAAAATATATAGTGAAATAGTTTTGGAAAATTGACCTAAAAATCAAAAAAAATCTGTGAAATGGATCCCGAAGAGTTTGAAGTTGGTGATTCTGAAAAAAATTGTTGTAATATTCAAGAAATGAAGCCCAAATCAACTTCGAGAAATCGAAATCAACAAAAGATTTTTTTTGGTAATTTTCGAAAATGCTCGGAAAAAGCAAAAAATTTGATCCATGAAGAATTGAGCTTTCGGCAAAGTTGCCAAAAATTCACAAAAAATTCTGAAATATAGATTTCGACAATCTGAATCGAAAAAAAGTCACGTTGATGATTTAAAACCAAAATTTTCAAAATATGTGACTTCAACAAAAAATCTCGTCTAGTAATTTTCAAAAGTGTTCGGAAAAATGTAAAAAAATTCACACAGAAAAATCGTTCGGTCGAGTACAACACTCGGCCATAAATTTTGCAGTGCTTTCCGATTTACTTTAAAAGCGGAATATCCACACCAAATAAAAATCCGTAACGTCGTTGTCCAGAACATAAATAAACTCCATAAAATATTAATATAAACCTAACGCGCACAAAAACCGTATGTATTAAGCAGTAAACGTTTCTTCTCCTCCATTCAAGCGCTAAAACTGGTCGTCATTACGCCACTTTACGAGTTATTTTGACAAACCATTTATGACTTTTAATTATCCGAAGAAACACACAAATCAAAAAAATTACGAAAAGTCTTACTAATTTATGAAGCAATTTCCGCATCTGCCACTTTAGTACCCAAGCAAGCCTAGCGCACAAATCCTAATTATTTAATGTATTTTTTTCACTTGACGTTTACTGCAAACATAAAAACCTGAACATTTTCTAGTCATAAAATAAACGAAGACATTTCTCTAAACAGAATACATCATAGAGAGATTTACTGCTATTCTTGCTACAACTATTCCATTCTAACTGTGCTAGGTTTTTAAACTTTGTCTTATATTGTTTATCGGCGGTTAATCTCGACTCTTTTAATAACCGACCGGAAACTCCGGTATTTTATTTAACGTGATAAATGCCTGCACGTTTCCACTTACTTATTTAATAGCGAGATTTTTAACGCCTTCTTTTAGTTCGCCACCTGTCGGAGTCGATTCCGTCGACTATGTCGCCAACAGTTGCTAAGAAACACACAATGGGCCAATAAATAAAAGAACTTCCGTCTTCTGGAGCAATAGAAGAAGAAGAATGCGCATCAAATTGCTTGAAAGTCACAAGTCAATCGACTCTTCTCCCAAAGGACACCACTACGGTGCCATAAAAACAACAATTACGCTTTTAATCGCACGAAGTCATTCCTGATATGCACATTCCTCGTTTCCGAGTATTAAAAAAAAATCGCACTTAGTAAATAATAAAAAATAAAACTAACAATATCACTCGCCGTTAGACGGACCAACTAATTACCAATAGCATTCTAAGAATCCGCTGAATAGATGGGTTTAATATTAATCCTGACAAGTTTTTCACCCATCAAAATACCATCGTCTTAACATCCTCACGTTGTGCAGACTCTGTATTTATAGCCGAGTTTAAGTCGTGGCTTCGGCAATTAACTAACAGTATTATTTTTCAATTATTCCCCAATCATAATTCCCCAAACACATCCTTTCCAAGCTCAACTAATTCCTATAATTTTACATCATTTTTCTCGTAGCATTTGTGCTCGAAGACTTCTTTGAATATCGTTCACAAGGGAAACGTTTCATTTAATGTAATAAAGAGTTCACACTGTAGTGTAAAAAATACAAAGCTGGGAGTGTTTGCACAACGCTCGAGCCGAATTTGGCACAAGTTTGGCTAAACTAAGAAGTAATCAAAGAGTTTTGCAAGTCACCGCATTGCAGCGAAAACGTTCATAAATACGATATGATTAGTAAATGACGCACCGTTTTTTTGTAATTATTTTTGCAAAACGAGCTTTTTAATGAGGAGAAATTACACGTGGTGGAGGTATGGAATATGTGTGTTTTGTTAATATAAAACCACAATTATGCAGGAGCGGTGTGGCAATTAGAATACATTAGTGACGTCACGTAAGTGACATTCTGAGTTCTTGGTGTGTTATTAATTTGTAAATTAAGTGCAGGTTTTTCAGCGGAAAGGTTGGTAACACCCGGCGTCAGTCGCTGCCGGATTCAAGGAAAAGGAAATATTATATAATGGTATGGGCGATGACGGATTTTTCTAGAATATCCGAGCTGGTCAACGTGACAAGTAAATTTTTGCATAATGTTGCTACTAATATTTATATTGTTAGTGGAAAAAAATGGTCCATGAGCGGATCGATCGACGATGTTCGCGTTCTTCGCGTCATTAATGGTATTATATAATTTGGATTTGATTTTGGAAAAATCTGAAAATTTAAGGCGGACTCATGAATTACAAGTAGAGATTTATAAAATTTATGGCATTACCACACAAATTATTAAATATTATATATATTATAAATGAATATTTTAAATTAAAACAATTTACAAAGTAAAAAAATAATATTTCTCCATTTCTGAAAAGCTTATATATTTTGAAAATTGTATAAAAAATTTTAAGTATTTTTGACTTTCAATATAATAAAACTCAAAACCTGAATGACTAAAAAACTGAAATTTCATAATTTACATTAATAAAAAAAGGAACAAGATTTTAATTTTTTTTAATTTGAATTTCCGAAATTTAAAAATTTTATTTCTCTGAAAACTTTTGAAATTTTACTTCATATAATTTGAAGAAAAAATACAAAAATTGACTTCATCTTATTGCAAAAAAGTGTATGAGGGGATCGATCGACGATGTTCGTTTTCTTCGCGTTATATTAATGTTATTATATAATTTGCATTTGCTATGGGAAAAATCTGAATGCCTAGGGTGAAACTTAAGCCGGATTCATAAATCACAGATACAGGAGTATGTTATTTTATAAAATTTAAATAGCATTTACCACGCAAAAGTTTAAGGTCATGTCATCAAATTGGTTGTGGAGATGGTCAAACAGTTTATGGTTGATTTTTATATCATAACATCTTGAAAGAAAAAAATTACTAATTTCCAAAATTAAATAAGAGAATATTTTAAATTAAACAAATTTACAAAGTAAAAAAATTATATTTCCCCATTTCTAAAAAATTTATATATTTTGAAAATTGTATAAAAAATTTCAAGTATTTTTGTTTTTTAATGTAATTAAAACTCGACACCTGAATGACTAAAAAACTGTATTTCATAATTTACATTAATGAAAAAAAGGATCAAGATTTTAATTTTTTTTTTAAGTTGAATTTCCGAAATTTAAAAATGCTATTTCTCCGAAAACTTTTGAAATTTTACTTCATATAATTTGAAGAAAAAATACAAAAATTGACTTCATTTTATTGCAAAAAAGTGGCTCATCGATCGACGATGTTCGTTTTCTTCGCGTTATATTAATGTTATTATATAATTTGGATTTGTTGTGGGAAAAATCTGAATGCCTAGAGAGAAACTTAAGCCGGATTCATAAATCACAGATACAGGAGTATGTTATTTTATAAAATTTAAATAGCATTTACCGCGCAAAAGTTTAAGGTCATCTCATCAAATTGTTTGTGGAGAAGGTCAAACAGTTTATGGTTGATTTTTATATCATAACATCTTGAGAGAAAAAAATTACTAATTTCCAAAATTAAATAAGAGAATATTTTAAATTAAAAAAATTTACAAAGTAAAAAAATAATGTTTCTCCATTTCTAAAAATTTTATATATTTCGAGAATTGTGTAAAAAATGTAAAGTATTTTTGGTTTTTAATATAATTAAAACTCGACACCTGAATGACTAAAAAACTGAAATTTCATCATTTACATTAATGAAAAAAAGGATCAAGATTTTAATTTTTTTTTTAAGTTGAATTTCCGAAATTTAAAAATGCTATTTCTCCGAAAACTTTTGAAATTTTACTTCATATAATTTGAAGAAAAAAATACAAAAATTGACTTCATCTTATTGAAAAAAAGTGGCGCATGAGGGGATCGATCGACGATGTTCGTTTTCTTCGCGTTATATTAATGTTATTATATAATTTGGATTTGTTATGGGGCAAATCTGAATGCCTAGGGACAAACTTAAGCCGGATTCATAAATCACAGATAACAGGAGTATGTGTATGTTGAGAGAAAAAAATTACTAATTTCCAAAATTAAATAAGAGAATATTTTAAATGAAAAAAATTTACAAAGCAAAAAAAATAATATTTCTCCATTTCTAAAAAATTTATATATTTTGAAAATTGTATAAAAAATTTCAAGTATTTTTGGTTTTTAATATAATTAAAACTCGACACCTGAATGACTAAAAAACTGAAATTTCACAATTTACAATAATAAAAAAAAGGATCAAGATTTTAATTTTTTTAAGTTGAATTTCCGAAATTTAAAATTTTTATTTATCCGAAAACATTTGACATTTTACTTGGTATAATTTGAGGAAAAAATACAAACATTTACCTCATATTATCGAAAAAAAAAGTGGCCCAAGAGGGGATCGATCACCGATGTTTGCTTTCTTCGCGTCATATTAATGTTATTATATAATTTAGATTTGTTTTGGGGAACATCTGAATCCTTATGGAGAAACTGAAGACGGATTCATAAATCACTAATACAGGAGTATGTTATTTTATAAAATTTAAATAGCATTGACCACGCAAAATTTTGAGGTCACGTCATCAAATTGTTGGTAGAAATGGCCAGACAGTTTTTGGTTGATTTTTATACCATAAAATTAAATACTTTAACAGAATATTTCAGATTAAAAAAACTTGCAAAGTGAAAAATGTGTATATTTAAAAAATATTTCTCCGTTTTCTTAAAGTTTTAAATATTTTGAAAATTGTATAAAAAATTTAGAGTATTTTTGGCTCCTAATAAATTAAAAGTCGAGACCTGAATGACTCAAAACAGAAATTTTATAAGTTACATTAATTAAAAAATGACCAAGATTTAAAAAAGTTGATTTTCCGAAATTTCAAAATTTTATTTCTCCGAAAACATTTGACATTTTACTTGGTATAATTTGAGGAAAAAATACAAAAATTGACCTCATATTATCGAAAAAAAAAGTGGCCCAAGAGGGGATCGATCACCGATGTTTGCTTTCTTCGCGTCATATTAATGTTATTATATAATTTATATTTGTTTTGGGGAACATCTGAATCCCTATGGAGAAACTGAGGACGGATTCATGAATCACTAATACAGGAGTATGTTATTTCATAAAATTTAAATAGCATTGACCACGCAAAATTTTGAGGTCACGTCATCAAATTGTTGGTAGAGATGGCCAGACAGTTTGTGGTTGATTTTTATACCATAAAATTAAATACTTTAACAGAATATTTCAGATTAAAAAAACTTGCAAAGTGAAAAATGTGTATATTTAAAAAATATTTCTCCGTTTTCTTAAAGTTTTAAATATTTTGAAAATTGTATAAAAAATTTAGAGTATTTTTGGCTCCTAATAAATTAAAAGTCGAGACCTGAATGACTCAAAACAGAAATTTTATAAGTTACATTAATTAAAAAATGACCAAGATTTAAAAAAGTTGATTTTCCGAAATTTCAAAATTTTATTTCTCCGAAAACATTTGACATTTTACTTGGTATAATTTGAGGAAAAAATACAAAAATTGACCTCATATTATCGAAAAAAAAAGTGGCCCAAGAGGGGATCGATCACCGATGTTTGCTTTCTTCGCGTCATATTAATGTTATTATATAATTTATATTTGTTTTGGGGAACATCTGAATCCCTATGGAGAAACTGAGGACGGATTCATGAATCACTAATACAGGAGTATGTTATTTCATAAAATTTAAATAGCATTGACCACGCAAAATTTTGAGGTCACGTCATCAAATTGTTGGTAGAGATGGCCAGACAGTTTGTGGTTGATTTTTATACCATAAAATTAAATACTTTAACAGAATATTTTAGATTAAAAAAACTTGCAAAGTGAAAAATGTGTATATTTAAAAAATATTTCTCCGTTTTCTTAAAGTTTTAAATATTTTGAAAATTGTATAAAAAATTTAGAGTATTTTTGGCTCCTAATAAATTAAAAGTCGAGACCTGAATGACTCAAAACAGAAATTTTATAAGTTACATTAATTAAAAAATGACCAAGATTTAAAAAAGTTGATTTTCCGAAATTTCAAAATTTTATTTCTCCGAAAACATTTAACATTTTACTTGGTGTAATTTGAGGGAAAAATAAAAAAATTGACCTCATGTTACTGAAAAAAAAAGTGGCCCAAGAGGGGATCGATCACCCATGTTTGCTTTCTTCGCGTCATATTAATGTTATTATATAATTTACATTTGTTTTGGGGAACATCTGAATCCCTGGAGAAACTGAGGACGGATTCATAAATCACTAATACAGGAGTATGTTATTTTATAAAATTTAAATAGCATTGACCACGCAAAATTTTGAGGTCGCGTCATCAAATTGTTGGTAGAGATGGCCAGACAGTTTGTGGTTGATTTTTATTCCATAAAATCTTGACAGAAAAAAAATTATTACTTTTCAAAATTAAATACTCTAACAGCATATTTTAGATTAAATAAACTTGCAAAGTGAAAAATATGCATGTTTAAAAAATATTTCTCCGCTTTCTAAAAGTTTTAAATATTTTGAAAATTGTATAAAAAATTTAGAGTATTTTTGGCTTCTAATAAATTAAAAGTCGAAATCTGAATGACTCAAAACAGAAATTTCGTAAGTTACATTAATTAAAAAATGACTAAGATTTATTAAAAAAGTTGATTTTCCGAAATTTAAAAATTTTATTTCTCCGAAAACATTTAACATTTTACTTGGTGTAATTTGAGGGAAAAATAAAAAAATTGAACTCATGTTACTGAAAAAAAAAGTGGCCCAAGAGGGGACCGATCACCGATGTTTGCTTTCTTCGCGTCATATTATTGTTATTATATAATTTAGATTTGTTTTGGGGAACAACTGAATCCCTATGGAGAAACTGAGGACGGATTCAAAAATCACTAATACAGGAGTATGTTATTTTATAAAATTTAAATAGCATTGACCACGCAAAATTTTGACGTCACGTCATCAAATTGTTGGTAGAGATGGCCAGACAGTTTTTGGTTGATTTTTATTCCATAAAATCTTGACAAAAAAAAAATATTAATTTTCAAAATTAAATACTCTAACAGAATATTTTAGATTAAAAAAACTTGCGAAGTGAAAAATATATATATTTAAAAAATATTTCTCCGCTTTCTAAAAGTCTTAAATATTTTGAAAATTTTATCAAAAATTTAGAGTATTTTTAGCTCCTAATAAATTAAAACTTGAAACCTGAATGATTCTAAACAGAAATTTCATAAGTTACATTAATCAAAAAATGACCAAGATTTAAAAAAGTTGATTTTCCGAAATTTCAAAATTTTATTTCTCCTAAAACATTTGACATTTTACTTGGTATAATTTGAGGAAAAAATACAAAAATTGACCTCATATTATTAAAAAAAAAACTGGCCCAAGAGGCGATCGATCACCGATGTTTGCTTTCTTCGCGTCATATTATTGTTATTATATAATTTAGATTTGTTTTGGGGAACAACTGAATCCCTATGGAGAAACTGAGGACGGATTCAAAAATCACTAATACAGGAGTATGTTATTTTATAAAATTTAAATAGCATTTACTACGCAAAATTTTGAAGTCACGTCATTAAATTGTTGGTGGAGACGTTCAGACAGTTTTTGGTTGATATTTGTACCATAACATCTTGAAAGAAAAAAATTACTAATTTCGAAAATTAAATAACAGAATATTTTAAATTAAAAAAACCTGTAAAGTGAAAAACATCTAAATTAAAAAAAATCCAATTTTTAAAAGTTTTAAACTTTCGAAAATTGTATACAAAATTTAGAGTATTTTTGGTTTCTAATATAATTAAAACTTGAAACCTGAATGATTAAAAACCTGAAATTTCATGATTTACATTAATCAGAACAATTACCAATATTTTAATTTTTTTTTAAGTTAAATTTCCGAAATTTAAAAATTTTATTTCTTCGAAAACATTCGAAATTTTACATAGTACAATTTGAAGGCAAAAATACAAAAACTCACTTCATGTTATTAAAAAAAAAGAGGCTCATGAGGGGTTCGATCAACAATCTCCACTTTCTTTGCGTCATATTAATGTTATTATACAATTTGGATTTATTTTGGGGAAAAACTGCATGTCTAGGGAGAAATTTAGGACGGATTCATAAATCACAAATACAGGAGTATGTATTTTATAAAATTTAAATAGCATTTACCACGCAAAATTTTGAGATCGCGTCATCAAATTGTTGGTAGAGATGGCAGACAGTTTTTGGTTGATTTTTATACCATAACATCTTGAGACAAAAAAAATATTAATTTCCAAAATTAAATTCTCTAACAGAATATTTTAGATTAAAAAAACTTGCGAAGTGAAAAATATGTATATTTAAAAAATATTTCTCCGCTTTCTAAAAGTTTTAAATATTTTGAAAAATTTATCAAAAATTTAGAGTATTTTTGGCTCCTAATAAATTAAAACTCGAAACCTGAATGACTCAAAACAGAAATTTCATAAGTTACATTAATCAAAAAATGACCAAGATTTAAAAAATTTGATTTTCCGAAATTTAAAAATTTTATTTCTCCGAAAACATTTAACATTTTACTTGGTATAATTTGAGGAAAAAATACAAAAATTGACTTCATATTATTGAAAAAAAAAAGTGGCCCAAGAGGGGATCGATCACCGACAGTTTTTGGTTGATTTTTATACCATAACATCTTGAGAGAAAAAAATTACTAAGTTCTAAAATTAAATAACGGAATATTTTAAATTAAAAAAACCTGGAAAGTGAAAAACATGTACATTAAAAAAAATCCAATTTTTAAGTTTTAAAAATTTTGAAAATTATACAAAAAATTTAGAGTATTTTTAGTTTTAATACGTATATTTGTACTAACACTTAATTTTTTTTCTCATCTTTGTCACAACTTGATGTGTTAGACCTGTATAAACACCATGATGTGTTTATAACTCGAAATAAACATTATTATTACTAGTAACTAGCTGATAAAAAAATAAAAAAAGCATGTCCACTAAACGGCACTTTTGGTCCCCTCTACAAAAACCTCGCCATTGGCTGTCCGTAATACAACCATGACTTGTACTTATGCCGACTTTTGACCCCCGATCTATTTTCGAAGCACCTTCGGGTGAAATTACCGCCGAGTCGATTGTGTGGAAATTCGACTCAGGAATAATTTTTTCTTTGTTCTAGAACGTTCAACTGGAAAAATGATTTTGCAATCGCTTCGGCCGCGATCCGGTTAACCCAATCCGGGACCGTTCGAGCCGTTTTCTGGGGGCTTTTAGCGCGTCGCATGTTTGGCTTCGAATGCTTTTTATCGATGGAGAGCAAACACGGTTTGTTTGGATAATGTACGAGTTGGCAAAATATTCAAATAATTTACATTACGGTAAATATTAGAGTTGCGCTATTTTGCAGCTCCTACGCTATGAAAAAGTTCGGAATAAACGCGCAGCTGTTTGGCCTGGGGGCCTCCAGGTGGAGTTTTCCAGCGCGTGTGACATCTTGTGTCAATTAGGGAGGGGCAGAGATGGAGGCATTATTGAATCTTGGTTTTGTTGTTTTAACAACAAAGAACACGACTGCTTGATGATTTTTTGCCATGACGTCATCAAATTTCTGGAGAGCATGAACAAATTAGTTCGGTTCTGGAACAAACGATAACTCATTTTCGGAAGTAAAAGGTGCAATTAAATTTTAATCTAGCGCAATTACGCCTCACCATAGCCAATTTGAAAAAAGTGCATCCAAAACGGGTGCGTGCATAAAATGCAAATGGCCGCAGTTGCGACATTTGCATAAAAACTTAATCAGATTTCAGATTTATAACTTTCGAGCGATTAATGCCAACCATCGCCGAATTGGTTCATTGTCGCGATTGTGCAAAGGCTCTCGACCTCGTCTAACATTTCTTTGGTTGCCTCTAACTGTCTCCGAGCGTCAAAAAAGCGCACAAAACAATGAATCACGCTGAAAAACCACGAAATTCCACAAAGCCGCTGTGGTCGCTGCACAAAATCGCCTTTTGCGATGGGTGGGGGCCGTGGTAAAAATAGACCCATTGACAGAGCGCTGACTCACCCTGTATTAGGCGACCGGCATCCTGTAGAGTAGGACGTCGCTTTTTTCCTTTTGTTCCGTTGTTTACTCGAAACTTAATTGTTTTGGGGCTTGCTTATGCAATTCCGTGGCTCCAAGTGGAAAATGATGGTGTTTTGATGAGATCGTGACATAATCAATAATGGAATTTTACTGTTAAGAGTTCTGTTATTTTAATTTTGTTTTTTCGGGCGTATGGGGAGCGTTTTTGGATGCCTAAAAACGGTTTACCGGTTTCTTTCGAGCAATTTTCTTGTCAATTTGCTCGAGTTATGAATTTGCGGCATTAGGACTACTTTCCAGTTACTCTAGATAGCGAAAAGTGCAATTTTGAAAGTAATTGACGGGAAAAAAACTGATGGCGGTTTTGAGTACATGAAGATCTAAATAGTTAATGCTTCCGTGAAAGCAAATGAAAATTTTTGCAGCGAAATCGAAATGTGAGTCATGGGTGAAGTTTTATCGGGTTTTATAAATTCGTCGACGGAGAAAGAATTTGACTTTCATGGAGTAAAACAACATGCACTGGATGAAAAAAAGTGTGTTTTATTTATTTGATTGATATGCTGAATTTTTTTCATATCACAACTTTTTAGTTTAAAATGATATTGAATTTTAAAATTTAGTCATTTTTTCTCTCAAGGTGTTATGGAATAAAAATCAACCAAAAACTGTCTGGTCACCTCCACCAACAATTTGCTGACGTGACCTCAAAATTTTGCATGGTAAATGCTATTTAAATTTTATAAAAATAACATAGTCCTGTATTTGTGATTTATGAAACCGTCATCCAGTTTTTCCCGAAAATTAATCCAAAATATATAATAACATTAAAATGACGCAAAGAAAGTGGAGATTGTTGATCGA
This sequence comes from Zophobas morio, assembly GCF_036711695.1. Classification (NCBI taxonomy): domain Eukaryota; kingdom Metazoa; phylum Arthropoda; class Insecta; order Coleoptera; family Tenebrionidae; genus Zophobas; species Zophobas morio. The sequence goes on from NW_026972115.1 coordinate 3,262,150, forward strand.
TCCCCTCATGAGTCTCTTTTTTTCAGTTCTTGTATTTTTGTCTTCAAATTATACCATGTAAAATTTCGAATGTTTTCGAAGAAATAAAATTTTTAAATTTGGGAAATTTAACTTAAAAAAAAAAGTAAAATATTGGTAATTCTTTTGTTTATGTACATCAAATTTCAGTTTTTTAGTCATTCAAGTTTCAAGTTTTAATTATACTTAGAGATCAAAAGAATCATTAGAAAATAATTAAAAAAACTATTGTTTTAGTTCAAAGCTAGAAGGCTCTGAATGTGGATATTGGAACTTACTTAAAAAATCTTTTATTTCTCGAAATTCCAAGATCAATTTCCAACAATCTATTTTAGGTCTTAGGACCCACATCAATTTTTCCCCACAAATTCGAGCTCTCTTAGAACCCCAGTTATTTTTTGTCGACCAATTTGGTCTGTGTTAGGACCCAAATCAAACTTTCCCCATCAATTCGACTTGTCTTAGGAGCCCAATCATTTTTTGTCAACCATTTGGAGTGTCTTAGGACCCTCGTCAATTTTTTCCCAATTTGAACTGTCTTAGAACCCCTTCATTTTCTGTCGACAAATTTGACCTATGTTAGGACCCTAATCATTTTTTGTTCAACATTTGGAGTGTCTTAGAATCCGTATCAAATTTTCCCCGCCAATTTGAGGTCTCTTAGGATCCCAATCATTTTTTGGCGACCATTTGGCCTGTCCTAGGAACCCAATCATTTTTTGGCGACCAATTTGGCCTATTTTAAAATCCCCATCATTTTTTAACGATCAGTTTGAATTGTTTTAGGATCCCCATCAGTTTCTGTGGACAAATTTGATCTGTCTTAGGACCCTAATCATCTTTTGTCCATCTTTTGGAGTGTCTTAGGACCCGCATCAATTTTCCCCTATCAATTCGAGCTCTCTTAGGACCTCAGTCATTTTTGTCGGCCAATTTGGTCTGTCTTAGGATCCAAATCAATCTTTCCCCATAAATTCTAGTTGTCTTAGAACCCCAATCATTTTTTGTCTATCAATTTTGCCTGTTTTAGAACCCCAGTCATTTTTTAAAAACTAATTTAGCGTGTTATAACTTCCACATTATTTTTTGTCTTTAAATTTGAACTGTCTTAGGACCTAAATCGTTTTTTATCGATCATTTGGCCGGTCTTAGCACCCCAATCATTTTTGTCAACCAATTTGACTTGTTTTAATATTTCCATCATTTTTTTTTCGACCAGTTTGGCCAGTTTTAGGACCCCCATTAATTTCTCCCTGCCAGTTCGAGCTGTCCTAGAAGCCCAATAATTTTTTGTCAACCATTTGGAGTGTCTTAAGACCAGCGTCAATTTTTTCCCAATTTGAACTGTATTAAGAACCAAATCATTTTTTGTCGACCAATTTGGCCTATTTTAAAATCTCCATCATTTTTTGACGACCAATTTGAACTGTCTCAGGATCCCCATCACTTTCTGTGGACAAATTTGATCTGTCTTAGGACCATAATCATTTTTTATCCATCATTTGGAGTGCCTTAGGACTCGTATCAATTTTTCCCCACCAATTCGAGCTGTCTTAAAAGCTCAGTTATTTTTGTCGACCAATTTGGTCTGTCAAAGGACCCAAATCAATTTTTCCCCATCAATTCGAGCTGTCTCAGGACCCCAATCATTTTTTTGTTTATCAGTTTGACCTATCTTAGGACCCCAGTCATTTTTCCGTCACCAATTCGAGCTGTCTTAATACCCAATCATTTTTGTCAAACAATTTGACCTGTCTTAGGACTCCCATCATTTTCTGTCGAGAAATTTGAATTGTCTTAGGACCCTCATCATTGTTTATCCATCATTTAGAGTCTGTTGGGACTCCCTATAATTTTTCCTCGCCAATTCGAGCTATCTTAGAACCCCAATCATTTTTTGTCGACCAATATGGTCTATCTTAGGACCTAAATCAATTTTTCCCCATCAATTCGAACTTTCTTAGCACCCCGATCATTTTTTATCCACCAATTTAGCCTAATCATTTTTTGTCGATAAATTTCAGCTATCTTAGGACCTCAATCATTTTTTGTCGACCATTTTGCGTGTCTTAGCACTCCAATCATTTTTTGTCGACCAGTTTGTCCTGTTTTAAGGTTCCCATCATTTTTTGCCCACCATTTGGGTTCTCTTAAGACCTCAATATTTTTGCCAATCAATTTGATCTATCTTAGGACCCTAATCATTTTTTGTCAACCATTTGTCCTGTCTTAGGACCCCTATAATTTTTTGTCAATCATTTGGTCTGCTTTAGGACCCCTATCATTTTTTGTCGACGAGCCTGGCCTATCTTAGGACCCCAATCATTCCTTGTTTTTCAATTTGGCCTATCTTAGGACCCCAATATCTCTTACCTACCAATTTAGCCTATTATAAGTTCCACATCTTTTTTTTTTTCGATAAATTTGAGCTCTCTTAGGATCACAATCATTTTTTGTAGACCAATTGGGCCTATACCCATATCCGCCCCGATCTAAATAGTAATGAAGTTTTCATTCGTTGGTAGACCTAGGGGCGGAGCCTAATTGAAAAATCCCTACAAAAATTTACCAATTTAAACGTGTTTTCAGTTTGTAAGAATAAAAAAATTATCACAAATGAGATGGGGTGGGTGGGCGGGGTTTATATTTTGCTTCCTTTTTTCTTAATGTACATAGTATTCTTTGAACAACACGATACTCAAAAACAGGTTTTTAATATCTTGCAAAGAAATACATTTTTTGCAGTTAAACTCCGCCCTCTTGGTTCACGGCGAATATAAATTATCATCACAATTGAAATTGGGTGGGTGGGCGGGGCTACATTTTGCCTTGTTTTCTTAATATGTGTAGACTTATTTCGACCAGAAACTTAAAACATGTCTAAAATGGAAAAATTGTATAACGAAATATCGATTTTGCAATTAGGCTCCGTCCCATAATTGCAAAATCCATATTTCCTTACAAAAATGTACCATTTTAACTATATTCTAAGTTTCTTGACAAGATGGATATGTGTATATAGAAAAAAAAAGTAAAATATAAGCCCCGTCCACCCGCCCTATCTCAATTCTGATGATTTTTTTTATTCGTCGTGAGCCAAGAGGGCGAAGCTTAGCTGAAAAATCCTTCTTTCTCTACAAGAAATAAAAAAACATGTTTCTGAGTATCGCGTCGTTCTTGTGGTTTATGAATCGGCCTTGAGTTTTTACTCCATGCACCCAGATTTTCGCAAAAAAATCCAAATTATATAATATTTTACAAATATTTAAACTAGAATAAAAATGGTTCAATTAATTTAATCTAAAATCCCCCAAAAACCATTTTTTCCCATTTTTTAAAAACCGATAGTAACACAAAATATTAAGAAACAAAATGTGACAACTTCTTAGACAATCTCCTGAACTACCAAACCGATTACTTCGAAATCGAATAAACATCCAAAGCTAATCAAAATTTCTCCGTTCGGTTGAGAAAACGGGTCTTGTGGTGGCTACTTTCATGTTTTCTGGACGTTTCATGACCCCTAATGTATGAAAAAATAGGTACCCATTTCGTTTTTGAGCCAAAGATTAGGCCCCAGCCATAGCCGCCCCGATCTCAATTCTCAATTGTGATGAATTTTCATTCGTTGTCAGATCGAGGGGCGGGGCTTAATTGCAAGATCCATATTTGTCTAAAAGAATTTACCATGTCAAACATTTTTAAGTTTCTTGTTCTGAAAAGACGACTACGTATGTTAAGACAAAAGCCAAAATATAGGCCCCGCCCACCCACCCTAACTCAATTCTGATTATTTTTTTTATTCCTCGTAAGCTGAGGGGCGGAGCTTAATTGCAAAATCGTTATTATTTCTCTACAAGAAATTACCATGTAAGACATGTTTTTGAGTATACCTAGTGTTATTTAAAAAAACTATGTAAGTATATTAAGAAAAAAATAAAGCCAAAGTTTAAGCTCCACCCATACCTGCCCTGCTCTAAATAGTAATGAAGTTTTCATTCGTTGGCAGACCTAGGGGCGGAGCCTAATTGCAGAATCCATATTTCCTTAAAAAACGGTTTCTAAGAATAAAAAAACCATCACAATCGACATGGGGTGGGTGGGCGGGGTTTATATTTTGCTTTTTTTTCTCAATGTACATAGTATCCTTTGAACAACACGATACTCAAAAACATGTTTTTAATTTTTTGTAAAAAAATAAGAATTTTGCAGTTAAGCTCCGTCCTCTTGATTCACGGCGAATACAAAAAAATCATGACAATTGAGATAGGGCGGGTGGGCGGGCCTACATTATTTCTTTTGATTTTAATATGTGTAGACTTCTTTTCACGACATGAGACTTAAAACATGTTTAAAATGGAAAATTTGTATAAAGAAATGACGATTTTGCAATTATGGGGCGGAGCCATATTTCCTTGTAAAAACGTACTATTTTAACCATGTTTTAAGTTTCTTGTTGTGAAAAGATGGATATGATATTAAGAAAAAAAAGCAAAATATAAGCCCCGCCCACCCACCCTACCTCAATTCTGATGATTTTTTTTTAATAGTCGTAAGCCGAGGGATGGAGCTTAATTGTTATTTTTCTACGAGAAATTACCTTGTGAAATATATTCTTCAGTAATCGTCTTATACAAACAAAACTAAATGTATTCTTAATTAAAAAAGAAAACCAAAAAAACTATTGAACGCTTCCTGAATGTTCCTCTTATGTTAATATAAAATATAATCTGGGTGCCTAGAGCAAAAAATCAAGGCAGATTCATAAAGCACAAGTACATAAGTATGTTATTTTATAAAATTTAAATAGCATTTACTATGTAAAATTTTGAGGTGAATTTTGAAATTTTCATTCACAATTTTAAACTAAACATGCTCCAGAGCTTTGCATTAATGCCTAATGTCAATATACACAAAAAATCCATTAATAAAGCACCAACTTGCTGCAGAAACACGTTAAAATACTGTTAAAAAAAGCAACTACAAAGAAAATTCAAACGACGAAAAAACCGAGATAATTTAGCACGCCTGGACGGTTCACAGATGGAACTCAGACGCAACCATTTCTTTCGTTTGACGTCACGCATTACCATTGAAAGCCTCCTGGCGTCACAACTTATTGTGCGCTCATTACAATAAACACGTCCATTAGGACCCAAATTGCTCGTAATGTAAGCAAACGGAGAGTTTTCCGGTGCCGGCGCCCCGGCAACGTTTTTTCGAGGATTCCTCTGCATGACGATAAAACCCGAAAGAATTATTGTTTGGGCTGGCATGAATGTCATTAATCGCCATGTTGGCGAACGGGTTCTTTTTGTTGGATTTTTCAGCGAGGAATCGAGGCGATAACTGTTAGAGCGCTAGAATGTTTGTTGTGGGATTTCGCCCGGGGATTAAGTACAGTAAAGTCAATAATTGCCATTGTATTGGCGGCTGTAAATGAACAAGACGTATTAGCGGGAAGAATGGAGGTTTCACCTGTGCGAAAAAATCGATAATGCGATGAGGTTGTCACCTGCTAGACGTGCCGGAAAAATGCCGATAACGGCGCTTGGCTTCGAGGTATTGTGTAGAGTGGTCGCGAGAAGTTACTGACTTCTGGTCTAGCATCTGCGCTGAGCACTCTATTTCTAAAAACTTATATATTTTTAGAAATTTTGTTTCAGTATTACTATTTTAAGACTTTTCGTCACATCCTGTTGTTATTATTATTATTATTATTATGATTGTATGTGTGAGTTGGTCTAGGTGCTGTCGCTCCGTATCCAACCATTGTTTCGTTAAAGCGTAAACGGCACATCCTTGAGCCCCTTTCCCCCACCGTGCGCCCCCCGCCCGCTTGAACTTTTGCACATCGCCGCAACGGTACCATTGCATAAATTAACCGAAACTTTTCACCGCGGTACAGTCCGGCGAAGAAGGCGAATGGTGGAAGAAGGCGAAGAAAAAGGCGCCATTGGCTGAGCGCGATGGCACGTGATTGGGCGCTGTCAACTGTTCCATGACTTTTCATATTACGCGAGTTGAAAACATGCGACGTTGTCGCGTCTGAGGCCGGTCGGCCGAAGAGCTCTCCGCATTCCTGGAATCGGATCCGTTTTCCGTTAAAACTTTCGAGTGGGACTCGACAATCGAAACAAACGCGAATCGGCACACCTGTACGCGGACACTGCAGGTACCTGCATAGCTGCGAAGGCCACACACTCTAATGCAAGACATTCTACAATCGCACTCTTACCTAATCGGGCCGTAAATGCCGCATTGTGGCCGCAGGTCGAGCGGTTCGGCTGCTGAGGAAAAAAGTGAGGGGTGCTCGGCCGAGGAACTTCCCCAAGGTCTCGACGTTGCATTCTCGGTTATATATTGTAATTTTAATTCATTATTGTCAAAAAAGCTCAAAATATATTTTAATCTTTGATACAAAGGATGTTCCTAAATACTTAAAAGGTCTGTCTTTAACTGCCTCTTACTTGACGTTGTGACTTAAATTTAGAAAACCTTGGAGGGTGGACCCTCTCATAAATTTTACTGTCGGATTATGAGGGATTTCAAAGGACGGGCTCTAACGGTTACCTGTTATAAATTTGAGTGGACCAGAAAAATGAAAAGTGTTTAATTTTTTATGCAGATTTGATACGTATTTCATTATGTTCGCTTAGTTTAACTCTACCTTTAGTTGACTTATTGGAATAATTTTGAAAGGGCCCTGAGAATCAGTAAAAGCCCAAAGAAAGCTAAAAAAAATCTAGAACAATCTAAAAGAATCTGACTGAATATGAGAGAATCGAAAAGAGTCTAAAAAGATCTGGAAGAATCTGAGATAATCTGATGGGATCTGAAGGAGTTTGGACTTGAGAGGATCTAAAAAGATCTCAAAGGGTCTGGAGAGAGCTGGAAGAATCTGAAAAAATCGGAAAGGACCTAAAAGTGTCAACAATAACCTGAAGAGGTCTGGAGAGACATGAAAAAATGTGAAAAAAACTGACACAATCTGAAATAATCTTAAAGGCTTTGAAAGAATCTCAAAAAATCTCAAAAATCTTGAAGAATGTGAAAGAATTTGACGAAGCCTGAGAAAATCTGATTGAATATAAGAGAATCTCAGATAACCTGAAAGAATCTGAAAGAATCTGGAAGAATCTGAAAGAATGTGAAAGTACCTGAAAGTATCAACAATAACCTAAAGAGGTCTGGAAAGACATGGAAAATTCTTAAAAAACCTAGAAAAATTCGGAAAAATCTGAAAGAATTTCACATAACCTTAAAGGTTTTGAAAAAATCTCAAAAATTCTCGAAGAATGTGGAAGAATTTGACAGAGCCTGAGAAAATCTGATAGAATCTAAGAGAATCTCAGATAATCTGAGAAAATCTGAAAAAATCTGAAAGCATGTGGAATAATCTGAATGAATTTGAAAGAAATCTGAAACAGCTGGAGGAGTCTGTAAAAGCCCAAAAAAATCTGATGGGATCTAAAAAGATCTAGAACAATCTGAAAGAATCCGACTAAATATGAGAGAATCGGAAAGAATCTAAAAAGATCTGGAAGTATCTGCGATAATCTGATGGAATCTGAAGGAGTTTACATCTGAAAGATCCTGGAAAAATCTGAAATAATCGGAAAGGATCTGAAAGTGTCAAAAATAACCTGAAGAGGTCAGGAGAGACATGAAAAATCTTTAAAATCTTGAAAAATTTGGAAAAATCTAAAATAATAATCTGAAATAATCTAAGCCTTTGAAAGGATCTCAAAAACTCTCAAAGAATCTGAAAGAATGTGTAAGAATCTGAAAGAATCTGAAAAAATCTGAAAGAATCTGAAAGGATCTGAAAGTGTCAACAATAACCTGAAGAGGTCAGGAGAGACATGAAAAAAGTTTTAAAAATCTGGAAAAATTTGGAAAAATCTGAAAGAAATTGAAATAATCATAAAAGCTTTGAAAGATTCTCAAAAAAATCTCAAGGAGTCTGGAAGAATGTGGAAAAATTTGCCAGAGCCTGAGAAAGTTTGATAAAACCTAAGAGAATCTCAGATAATCTGAAAAAATGTGAAAGATTCTGAAAGAATCTGGAGGAATTTGAAAGAATCTGAAGAAACCTGCAAGAATCTGAAGAAACCTGCATGAATCTGAAGAAACCTGCAAGAATCAGAAGGACTCTGTAAGCATGTGAAATAATCTGCAAGGATCTGAATGAATTTGAGAGAATCAGGCACAATTTGAGAGAATCTGAAGGAACCTGAAAGGATTTGAATGGATCTAAAAGGATCTGAAAGTGTCTGAAAAGATCAGAAATGCTGTGGAATAATTTTGAAAGAGGTGTGGGAGTCAGTAAAAGTCCAAGAAAATCTGACGGGATTTAAAAAGATCTAGAACACTCTGAATCTGACTGAATATGAGAGAATCGGAAAGAATCTAAAAAGATCTGGAAGAATCTGAGATAATCTGGTAGAATCTGAAGGAGTTTGGATCTGAGAAGATCTAAAAATATGTCAACGGATCTGAAAAGACCTGAAAGAGTCTGAAAGAATCGAAAAGGACCTGAAAGTGTCAACAATAACCTGAAGAGCTATGGAGAGATAAGAAAAAATTCTGAAGAAACTGGAAAAATTTGGAAAAATCTGTAAGAATCTGGAATAATCTTAAACGTTTTGAACGAATCTGAAGGAATCTCAAAAAATCTCAAAGAATCTGGAAGAATGTGAAAGAATTTGACAGGGAGAATCTCAGATAATCTGAAAGATGCTAAAAGAAACTGAAAGAGTATGTTAGAATCAAGGAGAATCTGAGAGAAAATGGAGGATCTTAGAGAATCTGGAAGAATTTGGAAAAGTCTGAAGTGCAAGGAATTAGAGAGACGTGAAAATCTATAAAATCTATCGAGGAATGTCCGAAAGAGTCTGAGTGAACCAGAGGAAATCTGAGAGCATTCTCGGTTATATATTGTAATTTTAATTCATTATTGTCAAAAAAGCTCAAAATATATTTTAATCTTTAATACAAAGGATGTTCCTAAATACTTAAAAGGTCTGTCTTTAACTGCCTCTTACAGCTTAAATTTAGAAAACCTTAGAGGGTGGACCCTCTCATAAATTTTACTGTTGGATTATGAGGGATTTCAAAGGACGGGCTCTAACGGTTACCTGTTATAAATTTGAGTGGACCAGAAAAATGGCTAAAGTTTGTTTGACCACAAATTTTAAATATTCTGCCCCTGTGTTTACTCAATTATTTATTAAGATATTTTATTTCTATAAAGCGCAATTGATTTTTTAATACAATTTCTACGAACGTACCTTTTTGAAAATTTAAAATTGATCCATAAATACCGAAAACCAAATAATCTCATAGTCATCACAATTTAACTCATTTTAGATTTTAATTCCCTACTTCTCTTTGTGGGGACGAACCGGGTATAATAATCCCAGCAGGTCAGGTAAACGATTCGTAGAAAACCAAAACAATATTTTTGAGTATTTGGCTTAAAAGTAATTCGTACCTACATTTTTGGAAATTTAAGAGTCTTGTAAAAAAAGTACAACATTTTGTGGAACAAAATTATTTTCGCAGTTTGCGTCGTACTGGTCCTCCTTCAAGAAACTGCCGGAGAATTTGGGCGACACAACAAGCAGCAAACGAGTTTGAGAGGAAGGTGAAAAAAAGTTGAATTCTGTATTACGAAAGTGGTAGAAACAAACGACAAAAAAAGTTTGACGTAATAATAAGTAAATACCTGGAAAAAACAAGAAGATAGAGCCATAGCGACAGGAAAGTAAACATGCACAGGCTTTGATCCTCTTCAAAAAAATCAGTTGTTTATAAAAACAGTTTTATTGTGAGACAAGAATTACTCTGTCTTTTTTATAGTTTTTTTTTATAATTATTAAAAACACGTTTTTAATTATAGCTTACAAAGATTATATTTACTACGTATTTACAACACATTTTATCCAAAAATATCGTGACAGTCGGAATTGGAACACCTATTTAAAATAAAATAAATATTATTCCATTAATTTAATCGAAAATAGCAACCTCCTGAACTACCAAAGCGATTACTTACTTCCCGAGAGTAAGCTATCGAAATAAGTCTACACATATTAAGAAAAAAAAAGGCAAAATGTAGCCCCGCCCACCCACCCTGTCTCAATTGTAATGAATTTTTCATTCGTTGTCAGATCGAGGGGCGACGCTTAAAATTGCAGAATCCAGATTTCCTTAAAAAAAAAAAAAACATTTTAAACGTGTTTTAAGTTACTGAAAATAAAAAAAATCATCACAATTGAGATGGGGTGGGTGGGCGGGGTTTATATTTTGCCTTTTTTTTCTTAATGTTCATAGTATTCTTTGAACAACAAGATACTCAAAAACAGGTTTTTAATTTATTTCTTGTAAAGAAATAAATATTTTGCAGTTAAACTCCGCCCCCTTGGTTCACGGCGAATATAAAATATCATCACAATTGAGACAGGGCGGGTGGGCGGGCTTACATTTTGCCTTTTTTGTTTTAATATGTGTAGACTTCTTTTCACCACATGGAACTTAAAACTTAAAATGGAAAATTTGTATAAGGAAATATCGATTTTGCAATTAGGCTCCGTCTCATAATTGCGAAATCCAAATTTCCTTGCAAAAATGTACCATTTTAACTATATTCTAAGTTTCTTACAAAGATGCATATGTATATCTAGAAAAAAAAAGGCAAAATATAAGCCCCGCCCACCCACCCTATCTCAATTCTGATGATTTTTTTATTCGTCGTGAGCCAAGAGGGCGAAGCTTAGCTGAAAAATCCTTCTTTCTCTACGAGAAATTAAAAACACGTTTTTGAATATCATGTTGTTCAAAGAGTACTATGTATAGGTATATATTAAGAAAAAAATAAAGCCAAAGATTAGGCCCCACCCATACACGCCCCGATCTCAATTCTCAATTGTGATGAATTTTCATTCGTTGTCAGATCGAAGGGCGGGGTTTAATTGCAAGATCCATATTTGTCTACAAGAATTTACCATTTGGAACATGTTTTAAGTTTCTTGTTCTGAAAAGACAACTACGTATATATTAAGAAAACAGCAAAAGTATAAGCCCCGCCCACCCACCCTATCTCAATTGTGATGATTTTTTTTTTATTCGTCGTAAGCCCAAGGGTGGAGCTTAATTGCAAAATTGTTATTATTTCTTTACAAGAAATCGTGTTATTTAAAAAATACTATGTGTATTAAGAAAAAATTAAACCCAAAGTTTAAGCTCCACCCATACCTGCCTTGATCTAAATAGCAATGAAGTTTTCATTCATTAACAGACCTAGGGGCGGAGCCTAATTGCAAAATTGATATTTCCATTTTGAACATGTTTTAAGTTGCATGGTGCGAAAAGAAGTCTACACATATTAAAACAAAAATGCAAAATGTAACCATGTTTCAAGTTTCTTGTTGTGAAAAGATGGCTATGTATATAAAGAATAAAGAAAGGCAAAATATAAGCCCCACCCACCCACCCTATCTCAATTCTGATGATTTTTTTTATTCGTCGTAAGCCGAGGGGCGGAGCTTAGCTGAAAAATCCTTACTTCTCTACGAGAAATTAAAAACATATTTTTGAGTATCGTATTGTTCAAAGAATACTCTGTATATTAAGAAAAAAATAAAGCAAAAGATTAGGCCCCACCCATACTCGCCCCGATCTCAATTCTCATTCGTTGTCAGATCGAGCTTAATTGCAAGATCCCTATTTGTCTAAAAGAATTTACCATTTTAAACATGTTTTAAGTTTCTTGGTCTGAAAAAACAACTACGTATATTAAGAAAAAAGGAAAAATATAAGCCCCGCCCACCCGCCCAATCTCAATTGTGATGATTTTTTTTATTCGTCGTGAGCCAAGAGGGCGAAGCTTGGCTGAAAAATCCTTATTTCTCTCCGAGAAATTAAAAACATGTTTTTGAGTATCGTGTTGTTCAAAGAATACAATGTATATTAAGAAAAAAATAAAGCCAAAAATTAGGCCTTACCCATACCCGCCCCGATCTCAATTCTCAATTATGATGAATTTTCATTCGTTGTCAGATCGAAAACATGTTTCTGAGTATCGCGTCGTTCTTGTGGTTTATGAATCCGCCTTGAGTTTTTACTCCAGGCACCCAGATTTTCGCAAAAAAATCCAAAGTATAGGTATAATATTTTACAAATACTTAAACTAGAATAAAAATGGTTCAATTAATTTAATCTAAAATCCCCCAAAAACCAATTTTTCCCATTTTTCAAAAACCGATAGTAACACAAAATATTAAAAAAGAAAATGTGACAACTTCTTAGACAATCTCCTGAACTACCAAACCGATTACTTCGAAATCGAATAAACATCCAAATCTAATCAAAATTTCTCCGTTCAGTTGAGAAAACGGGTCTTTTGGTGGCTACTTTCGTGTTTTCTGGACGTTTCATGACCCCTAATGTATGAAAAAATAGGTATCCCATTTCGTTTTTGAGCCAAAGATTAGGCTCCAGCCATACCCGCCCCGATCTCAATTCTCAATTGTGATGAATTTTCATTCGTTGTCAGATCGAGGGGCGGGGCAAGATCCATATTTGTCTAGAAGAATTTACCATTTCAAACATTTTTAAGTTTCTTGTTCTGAGAAGACGACTACGTATGTTAAGACAAAAGCCAAAATATAAGCCCCGCCCACCCACCCTAACTCAATTCTGATGATTTTTTTTTACTCCTCGTAAGCTAAGGGGCGGAGCTTAATTGCAAAATCGTTATTATTTCTCTACAAGAAATTACCATGTAAGACATGTTTTTGAGTATCGTGTTATTCAAAGAATACTATGTATGTATATTAGGAAAAAATAGCATCCAAAGATTAAGGCCCACCCATAACTGCCCTTATCACCTGATCTAAATAGTAATGAAGTTTTCATTCGTTGACAGAGCTAGAGGCGGAGCCTAATTACAAAATCCATAGTTCTTTACAAAAATTTACCATTTTAAACGTGTTTTAAGTTTCTAAGAATAAAAAAAAGTCGTCACAATCGAGATGGGGTGGGTGGGCGGGGTTTATATTGTGCCTTTTTTTCTTAATGTACATAGTATTTTTTGAACAAAACGATAAATACTCAAAAACATTTTTTTAATTTCTTGTAAAGAAATAAGTACTTTGCAGTTAAGCTCCGCCCTCTTGGTTCACGGCGAATAAAAAAAAATCATCACAATTTAGATAGGGCGGGTGGGCGGGCTTACATTTTGTCTTTTTGTTTTAATATGTGTAGACTTCTTTTCACTCTATGAAACTTAAAACATGTCTAAAAGGGAAAATTTGTTTAAAGAAATATCGATTTTGCAATTAAGCTCCACCTCATAATTGCAAAATCCATATTTCCTTGCAAAAATGTACCATTTTAACTATATTCTAAGTTTCTTGAAAAGATGGATATGTGTATAGAAAAAAAAAGGCAAAATATAAATCCCGCCCACCCACCCTGTCTCAATTCTGATGATTTTTTTATTCACCATGAGCCAAGAGGGCGACTCTTAGCTGAAAATCCCTTCTTTCTCTACAAGAAATAAAAAACATGTTTCTGAGTATCGCGTCGTTCTTCTGGTTTATGAATCCGCCTTCAGTTTTTACTCCAGGCACCTAGACTTTCGCAAAAAAAATCCAAATTATATAATATTTTACAAATATTTAAACTAGAATAAAAATGGTTCAATTAATTTAATCTAAAATCCCCCAAAAACCAATGTTTCCCATTTTTTAAAAACCGATAGTAACACAAAATATTAAGAAACAAAATGTGACAACTTCTTAGACAATCTCCTGAACTACCAAACCGATTACTTCGAAATCGAATAAACATCCAAAGCTAATCAAAATTTCTCCGTTCGGTTGAGAAAACGGGGCTTGTGGTGGCTACTTTCATGTTTTCTGGACGTTTCATGACCCCTAATGTATGAAAAAATAGGTATCCCATTTCGTTTTTGAGCCAAAGATTAGGCCCCAGCCATGCCCGCCCCGATCTCAATTCTCAATTGTGATGAATTTTCATTCGTTGTCAGATCGAGGGGCGGGGTTTAATTGCAAGATCCATATTTGTCTACAAGAATTTACCATTTCAAACATGATTTAAGTTTCTTGTTCTGAAAAGACGACTATACGTAGGTTAAGAAAAAAGCCAAAATATAAGCCCCGCCCACCCACCCTAACTCAATTCTGATGATTTTTTTTATTCCTCGTAAGCTGAGGGGCGGAGCTTAATTGCGAAATCGTTATTATTTCTCTACAAGAAATTACCATGTAGGTATAAGTCATGTTTTTGAGTATCGTATTATTCAAAGAATACTGTGTATGTATATTAAGAAAAAATTGCATCCAAAGATTAAGGCCCACTCATAACTGCCCTTATCACCTGATCTAAATAGTAATGAAGTTTTCATTCGTTGACAGAGCTAGGGGCGGAGCCTAATTGCAAAAATCCATATTTCCTTAGAAAAATTTACCATTTTAAACGTGTCTTAAGTTTCTAAGAATAAAAAAAAAGTCATCACACTTGAGATGGGGTGGGTGGGCGGGGTTTACATTGTGCCTTTTTTTCTTAATGTACATAGTATTTTTTGAACAACACGATACTCAAAAACATGTTTTTAATTTCTTGTGAAGTAATCAGTACTTTGCAGTTAAGCTCCGCCCCCTTGGTTCATGGCGAATATAAAAAATCATCACAATTGAGACAGGGCGGGTGGGCGGGCATACATTTTGCCTTCTTGTTTTAACATGTGTAGACTTCTTTTCATAGTGTGAAAAGAAGTCTACACATGAAATTTTCCATTTTAAAACATGTTTAAAATGGAAAATTTTTATAAGGAAATATCGATTTTGCACTTAGGCTCCGTCCCATAATTTCAAAATCCATATTTCCTTGCAAAAATGTATCATTTTAACCATATTCTAAGTTTCTTGTTGTGAAAAGATGGCTAAATGTTTGTTAAGAAAAAAAAACAGAAATAAGCCCCGCCCACCCGCCCTATCTCAATTCTGGTGATTTTTTTTATTCGTCGTAAGCCGAGGGGCGGAGCTTAATTGTAAAATCCGTATTTTTCTACGAAAAATTACCATGTGAAATATATTCTTAAGTAATCGTGTTATACAAAGAAAACTAAATGTATTAATTAAAAAAGAAGCCCCACCCATCCGTCTCGGTCCCAATCGTGATGAATTTTTCGTTCGTTGTCAGACCGAGGGGCGGAGCGTAGTTGCAAAATCGATATTTTCTTATACAACTTTACCACTTTAAACATGTTTTAAGTTTCTTGTTGTGAAACGATGATGACACATATTAAGAAACAAAGGCAAAATATAAGGCCCGCTCACCAGCCCTATCTCTATTGTGATGATTTTTTTATTCATCGTGAGCCAAGGGGGCGGAGCTTAATTGCAAAATCCTTATTTCTCTAGAAGAAATAAAAAACATGTGTCTGAGTATCGTGTCGTTCTCGTGGTTTATGAATCCGCCTTGAGTTTTTACTCCAGTCACCCAGATTTTCGCGAAAAAATTCCAAATTATATATATTTTGGGTAATCGAAAATAACCTGAAAAATCGATTTTTCCATTTAAAAAAACCTATAGTACCACAAAATATAATATAATTTGAATAATTTCATGGTTTCTTAACCTCCCACAGCAGTTGCTTCTAAAAAACGAAAATGTAAGTTTGGCAACGAATTAGGCAATCTGCTGAACTACCAAACCGATTACTCCTAAATATTAGACGTCGAAAGCTAACCAAAATTGTTCTGTTTACGTGAGAAACATGAAGTATTGTAAAGGGTTCATTCGGTTAATAGCTACTTTCATGTTTTCTAAAATAACATATTCGTGTACTTGTGGTTCATGAATCCGCTTCAAAGTATTCTCAAAAAAAAACAAATTTTAAAATAACATTAATATGACTCGTATTATTTATATTTTTACGGAATCCACTTCTGTAGACCAACTTTTAAAGCGGCTTTTTTACACTCGTAAAGTTAAACGACATCAGATGATGCCATCAGAATTTTGGTGGGGATAAATAAACAAATTCCACTCAGCCTTTTACCACCTTATATTGAAAATATATTTGCTGACTCACTTTTTACGTCTCTTGGTTTGGCAACATTTGAAATTGGTGCATATTTTTTGTTAACACAACTGGGTTCTCCTAACCGTAAACGTCAAATTTACGTCACGCTCTTGTCAGGGACCGTTTACAAAGCACCAAAGAATGACTTTATCGAACTATTCTCAAAAACTGACACAGGAAATAGTTCAACAATCGCTTAATTAACTTAATAACGCTTTTATAAACCAGCTCTAGCGTTTCATACGAAACATAAAAAAATAATCACAGTCTTATATTTGGTTCTGGTTCCGTTACAAAAAATATAATAGACAGTCGATCAGTTAATACGACTATTAACACAAAAGTTAACAGTGAAACTTAATTTTGTGCATAATATGGATTTCTCAAGGGTCCGTTCTAGTACTTGAACTTTTTTGTCTTTCCGGCATCGACCACTTTAAACTAGGGTGTTAACTGCAGCATGAAAGTCATTTAAGTCACAACAATAAAAAAAATCAAACATTTTCCAGAGTTTGGCGGTCGCAAAATTACATAAACCCGGCCTCCGGCTCGCACGAAGAGGCTTCAGCAGGGCGATTTCGGCTCGTTCTCTTCGCGTGGTGAATGTGGCAAGGCTGAACAAGGCAACGCTGGATTACCGGTGCTGCAGAAGAGCCGGCTGACAAGATACCAGGCAATGACCGCAACGAGAACGTTGAACCGAAGACTCCATTTCACCGGAGCGGCTAATTCAGTTCCGGGATGTCTTGTTTATTTATTTGGGCTCGGAACGGGCGCCTCTAGGACCGGCGCGCATACTTTCCAAATATTCTAGGCACGGCGGCCGCCGGGAGGTGGATGTGAGCGGAATGGAGGAACGGACGAGCGTGGCCCCCGGGTCCGGGCCTGCGGTTCCAGTCTGATGGTTATGCAAGGCTTTTTTGGTGCAATAGATACGCGAAGAGCGGCAAACAAAAAAGCGGCACTAATTTAGAACCGGGGCCAGCGGAAAATGAACCTAATGGAAGGGGATCCAACATAGCGAACTAGATTTTTATTTTCGTGCGGACGCCATACCACCCTGTATATAGTCTGTTCCACCTGTCTGCTGGCAGAAGTTTAGAAAATTGCTCATTTCCTGATGACTGTTGAAAAATGTTTTGACGCAGTCGGATAGAACTCATTTAGATGTTTGTACAACCTGAAATTATTTAATTATAGAGGGTGTTTCCTTGAATGGTTTCACATGATATATTTTAGCATTTCGACATTTGCATACTTAAACCAAAATAAATAAAATAATACAGAATACTAAACGAGTTGTAAATTAATAATGGTGTAATGTGGGTTGCATAACATAATATTTAAAAACTTTTAATATGAATTTTTCTGTTATATACCCAAATATACAAATCTGTTAATGAAGTTGCCTAAACACCAGGCGCCAAATTTGACTATCAACAAGTGCAGGCGCATTTTTTAATGCTAAAATTTTCCACGTACAACCCCAAATTTAACTAAAAAGTGCACAGAATAGGCCTAGTGGTCAACTACCGACACATATTTAGCTACCGTTGTCGAGACTTTAGACACGGCGCAGCTCGCGCGACGCCAGCGCCCCCACCCACCACTCTTATCTGTCAATTGTCAATAACAAACTTTGGTAAATTCGCACAAATAAGCCACATTTTCGTCGCCGCCACCTCATGGAGGAGTTCGAGTGGACCGTCGTCAACGAGGGCCAGCTGCTCGAGTCCATGGTCGGCCACAAGCCCGTCGGTACGTACCCCCCGAACATAACCTCAACAAACTAACCCCACCTAACCTAGGCGTAAACAAGTACTTCCAAATGGCTTTCATCTGTGATAAATTCGCCGAAAACTTCCAAAAAGAAGTAAGTTCCGACAGAGTGTGGGCCCACCTCGAAACCATGTACAATCTCGAAGCGCTCGACGAGAGCGAATCCATCCCGTTCCCCAACAGCGAAAAGGAGTTCGCTTTGCCCGAATCCGAGTTCGGGGCGCTCTTGGCCAAAAAAGACGAGGACAAGAAGTCGCTGCAGAAGGGGCGCGAGACCCCGAAGAAAGAAGTAAAGAAGGAGGAGAAGACTCTGGTGCGGAAGGAGGTGCCGCGGCGGGATAGTAAAGACAGTAAAGAGAAGGCGCCCACGAGTGCGAAAAAAGAGCTAAAAAAAGAGCCGGAAAAGAGTAAGAGTAAAGGTAAGAGTAGTAATAGCACTCCGAAGGAGGAAAACAAGGCGAAAAAAGACGATACGCCGAAACCTGCGAAAAGGCCGACGCGGGGGAGTCTCAAACCAGACGATTCGAGTTCTAGTGGGAAGTCTAGTCCGGTTACGGTCACACCGCCGGCTGCGAAAAGGCGGCGTATTTAAATATATTTTATTATTAAATTAAGTATATTTAAAAAGTGCCTAAATAAAAATAAAGTAAAGACGGTAAAAAGCGATCATCTTTCCAGTCGACAGAAAAATGCGTGCTTAGATTCGCTCGTTCCGCTACGGAAATATTTTTCGTAAAAATCTAGGACTACTGACTCGACTTTGAAGCCGAACTTTTGGTACAAAAACAGGGCCGGGTTGTTGATGGATACGTGCAAGGTGATGTCTTTGCCAAGACTAGTCTACAATGAAATAAAATCACTCATTACTGTAATCACCGTTTTTTTTTCTTTACCTGTATTAAATGGTACAACATGAACCTCCCTATTCCCACGTTTCTCCATCCAGGCCTTGTAAAAATAAAAGATATGTAGTTTTCGGTGTACTTAACGTTAGGTACTAAAAAGGCAAACCCGACAATCAATTTTTTGTACATCACCACGCAGCTAAAGTCAGGGTATTGCAGACATTCGGTTACTGAAAAATAAATATCAAAGGTCATTTGTTTGTTAGATTAGGATTAACTCACGGTCTATCCCTGACCAAAAGAAATTATTGCAGAGACTATTAATAGCAGGGATATGTTCAGGTTGTACATATGTGTAGTCTATAGGAGCTCTAGGCGGTAAAACGTAAGCCCCATTTTTTTCGTTCGCTTTCATTTGTACTTCGGCCATTAGTCGTAACCAGGCGGGAGAAGTCTCACAATCCCGCCGAATGTAAGGTTTTAAATAAATGCCACTGTAAGGCGACAAAATCATTTCTTTTCTTAAGCCACCCATCAGTCTGATTTTCATTTGATTTCCCTTCTGTCTGGAAGCGCCTGAAAATATCCTTATATTGGAATCTCCTTGTTAAAAACACAGTTTCAATTTACTGCTTAATGACGTGTTGTAGTGACATAGAGGATCCAATAGCTGGACTTCCTTCTGCTGGACCTTTGAGGGCTTGCTCCTCACACAATAATCCACCTCAGAATTAGTTTCTCTCTGTTTTAGATAAGACGTCCAGTCATCCCCCAAATTAGAAAAAACGGTCGAATTTTTCTTTAACCTAAAACACGAAAGTCACGACGAACTTAACCCAGAAAACTTACTTTTTAGAGGTGCTTTCGAACGTCGGCAAAATACTTTTGCGTTTGTTGACTGTAAATTGTTTAATACTCTGAAAATACAAATTAGTGAAACGTCTACACGTGTTTTGTGCCTACTTTTATGGTGTCTTCGTCAGACACTTTATCCGAGCCGTCCGAAATTGGCGCCTCCACCATGTACACTGGCGTCAACAAATCCTCGTTTTTCACGTACTTGTGCAAGATCTGCGTAAATAATTCGCCGTCTGAGATGGACATTTTCAAGATTTTGAGCTTCTGTTTTTCGTTAGTGAACCCCGAATCTACAATAAAACAAACAATAAAAATTGATAACCCCATTTGTTGACGTACACAAATTCGAAATGACATTTGGCGTCAGTTTGGGGTACGTCAAAGCCCACCACGCCGGCTCGTTCATCACCGAAGTCCCCGACTTGAAAAAGTAAGTACTGAAATGCGACAGCGTCCCGGCCACCGTCCCCACCCATTTTTTCTTCTTTTTGCTACAAAACACCGATCACTCACTGCCAAAAAACCCTCTCTACTCACAACTCCTTCAAAAAAAGACTCTCCCAGTTCTTGTCGATGAGCGACGCTACGTGGTTGCGCCAGTGGAAGTACCCTTTCCTGCCCAAACCTGGACTTCTTGCCTGCAGATGGTACAAAACCAGAACCAACACCTTCAACCTAAATCAAGTTATAAATTTGACAGTCGTGTTTGGGCGGCGTTACCAAGACATCTTCTCTCTGACGAACTCCTCGGCGTTCGATTGGGAGCAATCTTGGCACGTGAAGGTGAAAAAGATGTCACCGTGGAGACCGCCAGGGACGCCCCCGTTGCGTAGGCACCGAAGGTGCACATTCTGCGAGCACGAGGTGCAACTGAGGCCTTCGTCGACGCAGTCCTCGAGCTTGTTGGGGCAGTACTTGCAGAATTTCGGTTCAGTGCTCATCGTGGGGCCACGGGAACAACAATGACATAACCTCACTTAGTCACCTGGTACGAGACTCGGGGTGGGGGTGTCGTGTGATTGGTTACTACCGTTGCTATGACAACGGTGACCAATCAGACGACAGATGGGTTTAAATTGATTGTCATAATTATTTTGAAATTTTATTTTATTATTGAGTACGTATTTACAAAACTAATTTAGAGACAACAGTAGTTAGTCTTGTGAGGGCTCAGCAGTCACCGCCTCCCTGTTTTCGTACGCCCAGAACCTGTGGAACTCGATCAAAATACTGACGAAAGTGTCCCCCTGCCCACACGCAACCAAGTCGTTTAGCGTGATCCTTTCCGGGTTTTTCGGCCTCACCATGTCGAATAGCTCGTCTTTAACATCCTCGAAAGACACCGCTTCGGCCCCATGAGCCCTCATCTGGTCTTGAATAGCCCGGAAAAAATAGTTCAAAGTGAAAGCGTCCAGATACCCTTGATTATTAATATCTAGAATGCGAAACAAAAACGCCAGAGCTTGCGGTTCGGCCCGATTTTCCAAAGCCAGGACTAAATCTAGATACGTTTTGTAGTCCATTTCGCCCGAGTAGGTCAAAAGTGTCTGGAAAACGCGGTCCAGGAAGGGTTGGGTGAGAGTCCCAGAGCCATACCCCGCCAACTCGGTTTTATTCAACATGCCGTTGTGGTCTCTGTCTAAATTCAAGTAGTGGCCGTAAATTCGCAAAGCTGAGGGGGCGCTGAACCAATTTTGCTCTTGTAGCTCTTTACTTAATTCCTCGTCTCGTAGTTCCAGTAAATCGTCGAGGAATGAACAGGCGAGGATGTCCAGGATTCGGACTCGGCCTGCGCGGACTCCGTCTAAGAAAAACAAAAATTTGCGGACTGCGGTACACACGTAGAAGCTATAGAAGGATTTCTCGAGACCCTCGAGCTGTGGTAGCGTTGGTAATAATTCGGTGATGTAGTTCTCTAAGTCGATTTCTGTTAAATAACCTTGTCCTGTGCTATCATACAGCGATAAACCGATGCGGGTTTGCTGCAGCCACACTTTTCTCATCACGTAGTTGAAGAGCGACATTATGGATACTCTTCCCTGGGAGTCGCCTTGTTGGAGCTTCGCGAAGACTATGGACGTGAAATAGGGCTTCACCTTGGGGCTTACTAAAGAACAGACTTTTTGGTAGTCAGCGTAAGTGATTAGTTGTTCATCAGGGTAGCTCTGGTTCTGGTCTAGGATCATCCACAGCTCTCTCAATTCGTTGTTATCCAAAAGATTCTGGCTTCTGCGTTTGAGCAAATTGGAGCGGCTTTCTTCCCGCAGTTTTTGGCGAAGGGGCTCGTCTTCTTTCGGGAGTTTGTTGTAGAAACGGGGGATCCCTTTGTTTTCGTCGGGGGGTTTCTTGGTGAGGTGTTTCATGTGGTTTTGGAAATGTTCGTCTTCTAGTTTTCGTAGTTCGTCGGGGGTTTTCTTCAAGTCTGTTTGAACAGAAATGTCACTATTTATGTATAATTAATATGTAGAAATCCAAAATGTAAAAAAATGTTTCAAGGTTATGTTTATACCCAGTTTCTTGACATGCAATACCAAATCGTATTATGTTTTTTTTTTTACAAATCAATTTCTAGCTATTAATAAAAGTGTGCGTTTGTGAACAAGTTATAAAGCAAACAATTATTAGGAAATGATTTTATTAAAACTAATAAAATTTAATATCGTTTCGAATAACAAAAAACCTTGATGAATGAAATAAAAAATTACTCAAGGGCAGTCACCATTTATTTTTTTTTTTTAATTCACACTTACCCGAACTTTTTTCCACCTTGTGTCTGAGTAGAGTTCTCAAATCCATCGTGTTACCGCTTTGTTGCTACACTTATTAGAATAAATAAAAATATAAACGGTAAACTAACCATGAACTTCGACGTCAAACGTCAACCTCAACAAATGTCAACATTTTCAAAAATGTGGTATGGAAGTGGTTAAAACTCCGCCCGTGCTCGCAAGAAAGTGCAATATTAATGTTCTTTACGATTGTGTGTATGTGAAAACCCGTGAAACGACGTAGTTGTGATCCTGCGTCTAATTGTGGCTTTTTGTTTCGGTTTATTTGAAAAAATTCCTGCGGTCAAATTTGGTCAAGTTCGGGCGTGCCCTCAACCACCGCCGCATTCCATTCCACAAAACGATTTGCGCCACTGTGTCCTTTTAAATAAATTGTCAAATGTTAATAATTGCGCCCCAAATCAGTTCAAAAACAAGTGTAACCCCCCACGGAGGGCGTCATCTCCCCGCAAAAATATTATGAAGCCTTGGAATCTCCCCGTTTGAAATCCAGCAGCAGGTGTTAAAAGACCATTTCAAGAATGAAAGGAGGTTAGGAATGCGGGCAATCGCCCAAACAAATCCAGCCGAACAAGTACGTAATGCACTTAATCCGATCAAAAATCCAGCCCTCACCCCTTTGTTTGCAGCATGCGATGATTCGTCCGGAGTCATGGCAGAATTCTTGCCATTATGCGACCTCCTCTTCAACGTAGTCTCCCTCGCTGCATACTTCTGTGATTTGGTCTTCGACATCCTCATGGTCTACGCCTTGTACGAGCGCGGCCTCATGCTCCTCTTCGCCCAATGCCTCGCAGCCATCGTCGTCACCACCCTCGTCACGCAGATCCTCTCCCTCCACTGGTACCTCTCGAAGAAGCCCTCGGGGCTGCCCAAGCTGCTTGTCGTGCTGCTGCACGTCCTGCAGCTGGGGGTACTGTGGCGGTACGGCCGCCTCCTTGTACCTGTTCATTTGTCTAGTGTAAAGCGCGAAGTCCGCGACTTGTGTATATTGCGGCTGGTGCACGGGTTCCTGCAAGCCGCGCCCATGCTCCTCCTCCAGCTCAGCCTCCTGCCGGGCACCACCCAGGGCCCGCCCTCGAACCTCGTCACGGTGTCGGCGGCCCTGTCGCTCTTCTCCGTGTGCTGGGCGCTCGCCTCCTTCAGCAAACATGTACAAAGCGTCGACAGGCTAGTCCTTACGTGGCTGGGGGTGGTGTCCCAGCTGCTGTGGAGGGCGGGCACGGTGACGGCCCGCGCGCTGGCGCTCTCCGCCTACGCCGCCAGCTACCACTCGTGGGTGTTCCTGGTGCTGGCCTTGCACTGGGCCTGCATGTTCCTGTGGCTGCTGTCGCCCCGGAGCCCCTTCCACGGCCAGAGAGGCCGCAAGCTGGGGGTGTGCGCCCTCATGGCGGCCATCTACATCCTCGCCTACGTCAACCTCCAAGAGAAGCCCCACGGCCGCACCATGACCATCTTCTACGTGGTGATGCTGCTAGAGAACTGCCTCCTAGTGGGGGCGTGGTTAGCGGCGGTGTGGCAGCTCCGCCCACTGCACTGGGAGCTCGTCCCCATCCTCACCATCGTGCTCTTCGCAGCCGGGATCCTCTTCATGCTCTTGTACTACAAGTTTTTTCACGTCAAGAGGTTGCTAGAAAAGCCGGCGGCCCCACCCGGTGTGTTCAACTGTCGCTTCAGCAGCCCCTCCACCGCCCTCTACAGAAAAAAGAAGAAGCCCACGAGTTTCGTGCCGCCCCCAGGCTTAGGCACGGTGGCGGTGCCCTTCTGGAGGCGGCCTCTGCCCTCGTCGAGCGAGAACGAAGGCAGCAGCGTCGGCTCCCGCGTCAACATCCACCAGAAACTCCAAGAGAAAAAGCAGAAACAGCTGGCGGAGTTGAAGATAATCGAAGAGGAGATCAAACAAGGGAAACTCGTGGGACCGGAAGGGGCGGATCTGGATGATCGACAGCCCATTCCGAGGGCGAAGCGCCACGTGGAGCCTCACTTGCTCAGTTTAGCGTCTTTGAACAATTTAGCTAGTTACGGGGTGAATTTGAATAGGCGGCCGCCGCCGAGGGCCCCCAGGAGCAGGACTCCGGAGCTCTTGTTGGCGCCGAGGTATTTGTACTGCGACTGCATTGTGCCCCCGGAGCCCGAGAACGTGGAGCTGCCGGGGCCCCACGCGCCGTCCGATCTGGAAAGTCAAGTTTCGCTTCCGAGGTCCTATACTCTGCCCAGGGAGTTCAAGTACTACAGGAGGCAGAGGGCCGGCAGGCCGATACAGACTGTCGCCTCCACCAATAGCAGCGACGGGGACGTGGATTCCGCCGACGACGAGTCGGACTGTAATCCGCCCCCGGCGATGGTGAGGCAGCTGAGGAGGCCGTTCAGGCACGAGACCAAGCTGTAAATGAAGCTTGATTCTGTATATTATTTTTGATAAGGATTTACACTTTTTATATGTATTTACTGTTTACAAATTTTATGCGTAAGGTTTTGTACTTAAATTATATTTTTATATTGTAATATTTATTATTGTACATCATTATTATAACTATATTTCTTGATTTTTTGTATTTTTTCAATGCTTTGTGTCTGTCGCGTAACAAGATACTTGCATTTTCGTTCTCTGCCAACTGCATAGTAATTACGAGTTATGCAACCCATTATACCCGTCTAATCAATAAGTGATAAATAAAATCTTCAACACTAATTATTTAACAAACAACTATATTGGACTCATGTTCTTTGCAATTTTCATGTTCCAAAGCGTTATTGGAGCCCCCCTTTTTCATTTGTCACAAATTCCTTTGAGTTGGTGAGTTTTGTCTGAGGTTGGTACTTCACAATTAGTAACCATGAACATCAAATAAATGCACTTATTGCACTATTAGGTGTCAGATTTCAAAATTAAAAAAGGCATGTTCAATTATAGCAAAATCGCACCGCTTTTTCTCAAGTGGTATTTGCTCACTCAACAATTCTTAAATTAGGAGTATTAGGACACCCACTTTAGGTTGGCAACGACGTGGGTGACATGTGTCAAATGTCAATTAATTGGGTAACCTTGAATTTATGTCCACGCAAATTTCAGTCGTCCTCGGCAATAATAATGTAGTAATTAATCGTAGACCCAAGATTAGTGGCAACGATGTCGTCGTCAGACGTCTATAATGATCTAACTTTGTAAGTCACTCTTGACAACCCCAAACTCTTATCCAGACAGTCGTAACAAAGAAGACAACTTGTAAACGAAATCTACCATTTCAGGCACGTAACCCCGGAGAAGTTCTACATAGAACCGAAAGGCACAGCCGATCTCTTAATAATCGACCGTCCATCTGAAACCATCTCACTACATCGAAACGTGGGCCAAATCCCCGCCACCAGCAGTCGCAAGGACTTCTGTGGCCTCCTCGGCTCCATCAAACTACTAGCAGGCCGTTACTTGGTGATCGTAACCCAACGCGAACTCGTAGGCTATATTGCGTCTCACGCAATATGGAGACTAGCGAAAGCCGAACTGTTGCCTTACGCCAGAAGCATGCTGCACTTGACCCAGGAGCAAGTCGCCGATAATAACACCTACTTGAACATGGTGGAGCAAGTTTTGTCCACTCCGTACCACTACTTCAGCTACAGCTACGATCTGACGCATTCCTTGCAACGACTGCACGGCTTCGGCCCCCATTCCTGGAAGCTGTCTCTGCTGGAGAGAGCAGACGCGAGATTCGTCTGGAACAAGCACCTGCTCTCACCGTTCAAACGCCCCGAATTCCACCACTTCGGCTTGCCGCTGATCCACGGCTTCATTTCCATCAACCAATGCGTCATCAACGGACAAAGTTTCACATGGTCGATCCTTTCAAGGCGCAGCATTTACAGAGCGGGGACTAGGTTGCACCGCCGCGGCGTCGATAAGCACGGCAACGTTGCCAACTTCGTGGAAACCGAACAGATAGTGGAGTATCAAGGCGACAAAGCCAGTTTCGTGCAAATCAGGGGCTCCATTCCGTTATTCTGGACGCAGTCCCCGGATCTGCGATACAAACCCCCGCCGACTGTGCTAGAAATCGACCCCCAGGAACACCAAGTCGCGTGCCAGAAGCACTTAGAGATGGTGGCGGTTTTATACGGCAAACAAGTCTTAGTGAATCTCGTCGATCAAAAGGGGGCTGAAGGCCGACTCGAGAAAGCCTTCAAAGACACTCTCACGACTTTGGCGTACCCCAGCGTCTGCTACGAACCCTTTGACTTCCACGGAGAGTGTCGCAAAATGCGATGGGACCGACTGTCGATTTTGATCGACCGGTTGGCGCACGATCAAGACGAAATGGGGTTCTTTTTGATGCTGCGAGACGGCTCGTTGTCCAGTCTTCAAGAGGGGGTTTTCCGGACCAACTGCGTGGACTGCCTGGACCGGACTAACGTGGTCCAGAGTATGTTGGCGCGCCGGAATTTGGAGATTGTTTTGCGGAAGTTGAATATTTTGAGCCGGAATCAGCGTCTGGATCCGACGAATTCGTTCGAGGTGGTTTTTAAGAACGTCTGGGCGGATAATGCGGATGTTGTTAGTACGCAGTATTCGGGCACGGGGGCGCTGAAGACCGACTACACTCGAACCGGTAAACGCACAAAACTGGGTTTGCTTAGAGACGGGATTAATTCGATGACGAGGTACTACAAGAATAATTTGTTGGATGGGTTCAGACAGGACGCTATTGATTTGTTCCACGGGAATTGCGGGGTTAAGTCTCCGTTGACTGTGGATAGGGGCTGGAGGTATATTACATTCCCGTCTGTGTTTCTGATGGCCGTGGCGATGTTCGTCGCTTCGGCTGTATTCCCGACGGAGTATTCGACAGAGTCTCTTTTGTATTTGTTGTTTTGGGGGTCCATGGTGACGGCTACTGCGTACACGATATTTAGATACGGGAAGGAATTCGTCGATAAACCTAGATTAATGCAAGCCTAGCCATTCTAGTCAACTTCCTTATTAGTTATACAGCTTTTATACGGTGTATGTGTATATTTTTTATTTTTAATCATGTTTTAAGTCATTGTTTATTTTCTTTAGATATTATTTTTACATTTTGTAGAACTTAGATAATATACGGAGTTGAGAGTTAAAACACGTATTGCTTACACATAGCTCTCAAAAACGTACTCTTGCGTAAGTTTGTCGCTTCTCTTTGTATCTCTTCATTGTTATTCGAGTTGAGTTCCAACGAACCAATCACCTGCGTTGAACACTTCCGTCTCTGATACTCCCCCCTTTTGTTGTGAATGTGTATAAGATACTCTAGGATATTAGTATCCCAAATGCAGTGATAATATGCATCCACAGCATCATTACAATACTTTTGTTCTCCAAGAATCCTAAAAGCCAAAACGTAGTCAGGTTCTTCTAAAAATTGACACAAGACCGCAGCTTGAGTATTGCACCCCAGAGCCACGCAACACTTGATCATCCTCCTAAACACGTGATCGTCGTGACGTACAGGAATGTTAAAATAGTCATTGTAGATCAACAACGACTTCAGATAATAATTTAGCGAGACGTTATAGTGGCCATTTGCTGCAAAAAGTACGAATAAAAATTGTGACAAACACTCTGTATACTTACCGAAATTTATGTCACCCATCAGTCGTAACCATGGAATGTTGGTGGGGTAATACTGTAGAGCTTGGGTCACCATTTGGGACAAAATGTCGTAAGCTATCTTCATGCTGTACGAATTTGCGCTAAAAGTATGCTTAGTGACCAATCCAAGCTTGAATAAACGAAACTCCGCCCACTTACTTGCTAATGACAGCAGGCCACAACATGACGTAGTCGACTTGCACCTCCAAGCTAGTTTCGTCTTTAAGAATGTTGTGCAGTCGTGCCAACATCGAAATAACGA
Source organism: Zophobas morio (assembly GCF_036711695.1). Classification (NCBI taxonomy): domain Eukaryota; kingdom Metazoa; phylum Arthropoda; class Insecta; order Coleoptera; family Tenebrionidae; genus Zophobas; species Zophobas morio. The sequence continues at coordinate 3,290,441 of NW_026972115.1, forward strand.
CAGTGAGCACCGTTGAATCCCTCAGTTTTGAAAATATGGCCATTATGCTATTTTTTAGGTTGGTTATTTGGACGTGGGCGTCGTGGAAAACTGAGTTACCAGAGTTGCCACGTTTCGACTGTGGTGGCGGCAGACTGAATATTGGCAACACTGCAACAATATTTTTTTGTGTGTGTCACTGTTACGATCACGATTTTACCGATTTCCCAGAGGTTTTTCGACAATTTTTTGTTGCCTTTGTGTTTAACCAACTCCTGACAAGCTAAAGCTATGGCGGAGGTTATTTCAAACGACTGCCACCTTTTATCGAAATTTACTAAAAATTCCCACCTGCCTAAGTTTAGTAAACATAGTACGCACTGTTCAGTTATTTCGGTTCTAGGTAATACTGACTCGTTGTTGGTTTGTAGGCAAACTTCACAAGCATTTGCGAGCGCCATCTTGTCTGAAATTCGACACTATAGGGTGAAGTTAGGGTCAAATTGATGCGTTACCGATGGTGCTTTTTGGCCACTCCTCCAACAACTGGGTGATTTGAACCAACAAAATCTCCCAACTGATCAGTCTGGACAACTTACCAACGTTACCATTACCAGACCCCAGTTCTTTGTCCAAAATAAGCATCAATTCTAGCGACGAGTTCCACACTTTGTTGAACATTTGCTCCCTGGCTTTAGCCAACATTACAAACGCGAAATCCTGCAGAAAACCTACAACTTTTAATTTATTGTTGTGTTCACACCTGTATTTTTCGCACCTCTGGGTAAATTTTTTAAAACCGACTGTATCGGAATCGGCAAGTCCCACTGAGGGTTGATGTTCCACACGCTCGTAGCGAACTGATTAGTGGTAATTTTTTTCAACAAGTCCCGGATTTCTTTATGGTCGTACGTTGCGATTAAGTCTTGTTCCAGTTGTTTGATTTCCAGTTTGGGTTTACCTGCAGTGTGCATTTCGTGTAAAATTACTTTACAAGTGCAAACTTACGTTTTTTTGTACAATCGTACAAAGTCCAGCTCGTTCTGTGCAAAGATTCCGGTATTTGTATTTCCAAGTCGGAATTTTTAATATATTGAAGGTCGCTCTTGTCAAACATTTTTGAAAGCGTGTCGCTGGTTTGTATACACGGAAGGAGGTCCCCGATTTGGCGCTTCAGCGCCAAATCCAGCAAATATTTTTTCAAAAGTTTGCGGTCTGCGTCGTTTAGTGACTTGTATGAAACGTCAAACGCCTGAAATGTCATAAGGTGAGTGACGTAGATGGCGCTGTTTTTGTCATAGTTGGCTTACCCATACTAAAATTTCCGTGTTTTTGACGGACGTCGCCGAGCTGTGGTACGTCGATTTTTGGTCTAGGATGCATCTGACGAGGTTTAGGGCCCGGATTTTGTACAACAAGTCTTTGGCGACGGTGAAAGTGCCGCTGGAGAGAGCGCCCTGGATGTTTAGTTCTAAACTGATGCGGTGTGCTAGGGGAATTTCGCGGTAAATGTTGTCTTGTTGCAGGATTGTGGTGATGCCCTGTAACAATGACGTAAATATGGTGCCAACCTAAACAAAAACTCACCATGTACTGGTTGACAATTGACAAGTTCAACTGTTCTAATAAGTTGCCTTTGGGGCCGTCTGTGGATCCGTTGCAAGCCCTAACGTACACTTCTAGCACGTGTATATTCAAAGTAACGAAACCGTTACTTTCGTGTATGCTTTTATAGCTACTCAAACACTTCTGGAAGTGGTCCCTAGCCAAATTGTAGTCTTCTTTGTAGAAAAAGAAAGTCCCTAAGTCGTAATTGACTTGCGCTGAGAATTCTTCTTTAGAAATAATTTGAGATGAGGACCACTCGAATTCCAAGTCGTTGGTTTCTGTTGGTAGTTTGAAACAGTCAAAAGTCAGCATGCTGGGGATTTCAGTCCACGTTAGCGAATTAGTTAGGAAGTCTACGGTTTTTTTGACGTTTTCGTGCGAGCAGATTATGTTTTCTTCCGCTGGAGAAATTTCTGTATTTCTGAAAAAACAATTGAATGGGTGTCAACTAAGACAAATTATTACCCCATGCGCATTTGCCAGTTTGACGTGATTCTGTGCATCGTGACGTTGAGCAGCCACCGATGGTACACAACTAGAGCGAACAAATATGGAGGAGGAACATTCTCGTGGTCTTCTATGTCGCCGATGTTTGGTATTTCAGCCACCGTTTTATTATTTGCAAAGTATAGCAAGTCTTGCAAGAGGTGGATCTGGGTCTTGAAAGGTAGTGATCTGATGTGGGCTACAATTAATTTTGGTTTATAAATGAGATGAGCAATGTTGTTGTGTACCCAAGTTCCACTTGATGAAAGCTGCCACTTTCAACGACAGGATTTTCAGGGCTATGTTTTTCGCGGGGTGTTTCATGTTGTCTTGCATGGACTCCACTACGATTACTTCACCATTGTCGGCCTCCAACCGGTTTCGCAAGGTGTCGGAAATGGCATCCGAGAATTTCGAAATGAGCTCCGTGGGGCTGGGATCTTGAAATTGTGTCAATGGTGACTTGTTTTGTCGTATTGTTAGTTTATTCGTACCTGGTGAGGGCTTCTGCAGGTGGCTTAGAAGGAGGTCTTGGTGGAGGAGGAACTCGAACCACAGGATCGTATCAGGGGCTATGGGGACGGTCCCCGGTCGCAGCAAATCCACGTCCATCGCCCAAATTATTTTGTATTTTGTAGGTTATGTTTATATTGTTCGGTTGTCACTTATCAGGGGTACCACTCCCGCGCCAAAGTCCCCGCTTTTTTCAAAAAACGTGTTCTTTTTCATCCCGTTCTTCAGGTTTGCTTTTTGCTTTTATTCGACGACCCATCCAAAAATGGTAAAACCGCCGCAGTTTGGGTGAGCCGCTGCGTCGTTAGGTCCACTTTCGCCCCGCAGCCGTCCCTAATCCCGACCTAGCCCGCTTCTAAATCCGAAATAGCCCTGGTGGGCGGCACTCGCCTCCGGGGGCAGCGAAAAATGCGTGAGTCAAGCGTCCTTGAGCCGCCATCGTGTTCGTGTGGTTGACGGGTGACAGCGCGAAAAAGTGACATATTCGTGCGAGGTCGGGGTGACTTGGTGGCTTTTTGTGCTTGTGCTAGCGTTCCGAGTCGATTCGAATTTGGCGCCGCGTCACGCTCTACCGTCCCGCTATCTGGCGAGCATGCGAGGCACCTGTCAGTTCGGTCGTGTGATATGCAGAAGGTGTGACTTTAGCGTGTCTTCGCCGAAATTGATGTAACAAACAGAAATAGCCGCATGGTGATCGGATCATAAACTGTCGCGGTGGTTTGAATGGATCCTTCGATTTCTTGGCTGCAGCCGGAGCAAGAGGGTCCTGCCAAACTTTTGTGGCTTCGAATTTGGCAAACGCAGCAGGAGCTGGACAGCATGAACCTGAAGGACGTCGACAGCGACACGGAGGCCTTCCCGAACGGCTACCCCAACCACATCATCAACGGCAAGACGGACAAGAGCGGCTCCTTCGCGCAGAGGAGACGGAAGGGCGACAATCGCGCCAGCACCAAGATGATGAGCAGACACCCGCAGAAGGTGGTGGGCGAGTTCGGGGGCTGCCCGTGGCGAAGGGACAACTTCCTCTACAGCAAGGGCATCATAGGGTGAGCAGGGGCCCCGGAACGCCGAGTTCTAGACTTTCCCCGATCGCGGTGGACGGGATCGGCCGCCAGAGGGCGCCGCGGTTTGACGTTTCGTAAAGCCGGCTTCACGCGGCCGACGCAAACGCACGAAAAAATTTTCGCGTTTTTTACGACACGAGGAAGGAAATGCCGGCTTTTCCGCCTTAAAAAAAATAGACCGGTTGTACGTGCGTTCTATCAATCGTTGAAATCATTAAACAGTGACGTTGTGGTGCGTTTACAACCACCGATTAATATGTATCGGTAGACGATGCAGAAATGCAATAAAACAACTTTCCGGGTGTGGTAACATAACGAAAAATAGAACTGAAATATTTATTGATCTTCAAAGATTACCTAGAAATGGGAGACCTACTTTGTCACACTATGGGAGCCATTAAACGTCATGAAATGTCTCGGAGTTCGAAAGCTCATTATTGTAATATCGCTGCTCTATAAAAACCGAGTTTAATGACAGGTTGATTACTATACAAAAATAAACTCGTGTTATCAAGCAGTTATCAGTACTGTTTAAGGTCAAGTGCAATGATCCTTTTAAACTATTTCGATTATTATATAAACTGACACTTCGGATTTTAGTTGCATAACAAAAATCACTAAATGTGTTCAGTGACTCTTTAGAAATCGGTTTTAGGAAGACAAGTCGTGAATGCTCCACTTCTTACTTACCGGTAGAGTAATTCATCTCGAATCAAATTATGTTTTAACCTACTTGTTTCAGACTCGACTCATTTAACTTAACTTTTAAATGAGCTCTTACGTTGATCATGCACCAACGAGAAACTAGAACGAGATTTGGAGATGTTCGGTCTACAGTCGTTTCTAGATTTGTGGTTTATTGTTTAATCTGGTTATCCGCTTCACCGCTCATTATAATTGATGGAAATTAAAAAACGTGGAGAGCAATTATCCATTTTTTCTCGCCTGTAATACGTAACGGGGAAACCCGAAAATTCGTTTAAGCTCGACTCCGACGCAGCAGTGGCCGGTATATTGTCGCTCTCACAGGTCTTTTAACCAAATTTTGCTTAATCAGCTGTGAAAATCCAATAAGACTTAAGTTATTTACCTGAACGGTCCGAGCACAACGCAATCACAAACAAACAATAAGTTATTTTCACGTTATAGCATCAGAACCCAAGGGATTATTCGATTTTCGCGGAGGCTGCTACGTTTATTTGGTCCTAATTGGGCGTGAAGATCCAATTATTGTTTTCAGTTTGAGTAAATAGTTAATCAATGAAAAGCGACTTAAACTGATTTTAAATTTTGTTGCAAAATAGTGACCTACATGTTTCCTCATTAGTGGTGAAGTAAATTAAACTAATAATAATAATAATGATAATAAAGTGTGCTATTTGCGTTAATGACCGTTTTGAATTTAAACACCGTCCAAAACTCCATTGTTAATTGCACGTTATCAACGAATAATTATAGTAATAGACGCGGGCATGAAAATCGCCGCCGATGGGTTTCTGTCGGTGTTTCGGCCGCTCGGGGACTAGATTTCATCAGTGCATCGTCATTACGACAAATCGTTGCCTTTAACGTCGAATTCTCGCCGCATAGCTGGCGATGGTTTTAATTTCTTTGATCGTTCGAGCGTGTTCGACGCCGCATTTTTGTTCTGATGTGTACTTTTATTTCCCGGATAAATTCGTAAAGCGATTCATCGTTCGTGGTAATTTTTTATTCCGACTTGTTAACATTTTCGGAAGCCAATGTAAATATAAGCTCGGCCGACGCCTTGGCCTATATCAACCGTCCAGTCGATGCGATTCTTTGTTTCTTAAATAATATCGAGTGGAAAGGTAAGGCGACGAGTGTACGATCTAACGACAGAAAATGCCATAATATTGACCCGTGCTGATTCAAACATTTATGTAACTCGGAAAAATAAAAGTGTTAGTCACGGCTCGAACGGTGCGAGTGGATAGTTTTTATTTTAAAGGGGCTTGAATTTATTGTTAGGTGTTTGAATGGAGCGTGGAGAGGAAAATTTTGGCAGAATTTCCTGAATCTCGTCCAGTCAGATTTATTTTAATTGAAAAGAGGTTACTGGCAAGAAAATTTTCGCCGAAATTAAAAAATTAACTAGGTTGTTCGGGAGTTTAAAATACAAGTGGCAAAATCGATCGAAAATGTATATTTGCCTCGTTTGCACTGTTTTCTCGATTTTACTTGTATTTTTTTAATGAATTTTTTTAACTAATTTGAACGTGCGAATATAAGCAAAAAGAGAAATTTATTTATTGCAAGAGAATTTGATATTTCGATTTTGCTGTGCTCATCTAAGTAAAATTATGTCACATCAAAAAATATATACAGGGTGAATCACTCAGCGCGGTCTTCGATATCTCATTAATTATTAGAAATGGAAAAAAGTCATATATTTTTTATTTCAGTTTTTCAAATAGAACACCCTGTATTTTATTACTGCGTCTCACTCAGTTTTTGTTCTTTTTCTTTCAAATATCCCACAGTAAAGCGTATTTCTTCATTTATCTCTCCACAAAATATTGTAATCCATATTTTAAAAATGACCCTATTAGGTTTTTTTTTTCCAAAAAAAATTCAAGAAAATTAAAATAACGTGGCAACGTCGCATCATAATTTCGAAAGTAATCATTATTATTATTATCTTATTTGTCTACTGTTGCTTTTATTGTGTAAAGAAATTCTCCCAAAACCCGCACCACGATTCACTAAAATTTGTTGAAATACAGGGTGAGTCACTAATATAGTTATCTCATTTTTGTGAAACAGCCTATATACTTACTCTAATTAGTTTTTTGGTAGACTTTATAACAATTCTTTTTCTTTGATTCACAGGTACATTGTTGTGGTTTCAGTTATATTGAATCATATATACAGGATGTTTATAAAAATTCTAATATACCACTTATTGGAATAACTTAATAACGTCGTATCGAGATTTTAAAACATTAAATCCGCTTGTAAGTCCAACTTTTTTTTTAACTAAACACCCTATATATTTTTACATATTTTGATTGACGTCTTCTTAGATTTTACAACCACAGTTTAGTTTTGAAGTTACCACGTTATTCCAATTTTCTTGAAATTTTGTAGGACCATTTTGTAGTGTAAATGAGATTAAATTTTTAATACAGAGTGTTTTTAAAAAAGGTTTTAATAATTAGAATTTTCAAATATCGATATTTCGATTTTTTCAAATAGAACACCTTATATTTTATTTTTTGTTCTTTTTCTTTTTTGCTGAGTATTTTCAAGTTGATATTTACTATGTTGTGTGTTACGCCTTAAAAACAAAACACGCTGTATAGTTTCTTGAAGTGTACACAAAAAAATCAACGTACGGTTATTTTTCAAATCTGTTCCATTTTGTGGTATAAATGAGATTAAATTTTCATATACAGAGTGAATTGTTACAATTTTCAAATATCGATATTTCAGTTTTTCAAATAGAACACCCTGTATTTCATTACTGCGTCTTACTCTATTTTTTGTTCTGTTTCTTTCAAAACTGAAATATCTACTAAAAGTTGAATGTTAAAGTTGGTTGATCTTTTTAAAACTTATTTTTTTTTTAATGAAACACCCTATATAATTTTCTTTTCTTAGACTTTATAATCATTTTGTTTATTGCGAAGCGACGTTGCCATGAAGAAATAAAACAGGTACACGCTTGGTTGGGGTATCAATTAGAATGAATTATATATACAGGGTGTTTATAAAAAATTCTAAAATACTACTTATAACTTGATAACGGCGTATCGAGATTTTAAAACATTAATAAATGCGCTTGTAAATCCAAAGGGGCCAATTACGATATGTAAAAATATATAGAGGGCTCTAATTAAAATATATACAGGGTGACTCACTAAGCGCGCGTTTCTCGATATTTTATTAATTATGAGAAATAGAAAAAGTCTCAGATGGAAGTTGTATGGTTTTGAGGACTATATTCTAAAATTGTATTCACTATACAAACCGTTGTGTTTTTAAGATGTAACACACAACTTATTTTTTTATGAAACACCCCATATATTTTTACAACAGTGTGTCCAAAAAAAAAAATCAACGTACGGTGATTTTTAAAATCCTTGTTCCATTTTGTGGTATAAATGAGATTAAATTTTCATATACAGAGTGAATTGTTACAATTTTCAAATATCGATGTTTCAGTTTTTCAGCTAGAACATTCTATATTTTATTACTGCGTCGTACTCTATTTTTTGTTCTTTTTCTTTCAGAACTGAAATATCTACATTTGAAAATTGTTATGATTATTTTTTTTTACAACACTGTATATTAAAACCAAATTTTGTAAATGACTATTACCTTTTTTTTATGAACTCTTCTTTCCAAAAAAATTCCAAGAAAATTAGAATAACGTGGCAACGTCGCATCAGAATTTCGAAAATAAAACTACAGTTATTAAGTCTAAGAAAAGGTCAGCCAGAATAGGTAAAAAAATATATATTTGAAAAAGTTGTGTGTTACGTCTTAAAAACAGAACACTCTGTATAGTTAAAAATATGTAACACCAGAGTCGGAAATTGTTAATAAAGAATTTAATAAAATCTGAACAAATTTATAAAAAGTAGTGATTTTTAATTACCGAGAAACGTTATTTTTTTAATGAAACACCCTATATATTTGTACATATTTTGATTGACGTCTTCTTAGATTTTACAACCACAGTTTATTTTTGAAACTACGATACGACGTTGCCACGTTATTCCAATTTTCTTGATTTTTTTCAACAACAGGGTGTCCATAAAAAATCAACGTACGGTTATTTTTAAAATTTTTGTTCCATTTTCTGGTATAAATGAGATTAAATTTTCATATACAGAGTGAATTGTTACAATTTTCAAATATCGATGTTTCGGTTTTTCAAATAGAACATCCTGTATTTTATTACTGCGTCTTACTCTATTTTTTTTTTGTTTTTCTTTCAAAACTGAAATATCTACATTTGAAAATTGTTATGATTATTTTTTTACAACACTGTATAGTAAAACCAAATTTTATAAATGACTATTACGTTTTTTTTTTGAACTCTTCTTTCCAAAAAAATTTCAAGAAAATTAGAATAACGTGGCAACGTCGCATCAGAATTTCGAAAATATTAAGTCTGAGAAAAGGTCGGTCAGAATGTGTAAAAATATATAGGGTATTCCATTTGAAAAAACTAAGTTGTGTTATGTCTTAAAAACAGAACACTTTGTATAGTTCAAAATAATTTTAGTATACTACTACTTACTAAATCACCCTATATAATACGGGTAATGTAACACCAAAGTCGGCAATTGTTAATAAGGAATTTCATAAAATCTGAACAAATTTATAAAATATGGTGATTTTTGATTACCGACAAACGTTTGTTTGTCTGTTTGTTGTCCGTCTGTATGTCTGTTGACGATTTAGATCAATTTAAATTGTATTAATTTTCTGATTTCTCTTCTGTTGGTAAAGAATTCTCCCAAAAACCTGTACCACGATTCATTAAAATTCATTAATGTGCAGGGTGAGTCACTAAGAAAATAGAGGGTGGGTGCGTGGGCGGGGCTAGTATTTCATAAGATAAATTTGCGATTAATACTCTATAAAACTAGAAACTCAATGTTTTCCTATCAAATTAAGCCATTTGGAACGGTTTCAAATTTTTTGGAAATTTTTGGAGTCCTTCCCTCGCATTTCTCAGTTATTTGAAGACAAATCGTCAAACATATTTTAGATGCGAAAAATTATCCACAACCCAACTATTTTCCGTTGGGTCAGATCGTCTTTTAACTGTTTCAGACAAAAAAATTTTGGAAATTACGGAAAATTGTTCTCCCTTTTCGCGCTGATTTTCGGAAATAGTTGAAAAATAGTGGAAAATGTCCAAAGTGCCAAAATCAGTTTTATCTTATCAAGTAGTAGCCCCGCCCACCCACCCTCTATTTTGTTGGAAGGTATGTGATTTGCCAAATTCAGTATTATCTTAGCAAGTAATATTTAATTATTGTTTAATAATTTATTTTGCCATTTCAATATATAATATAGTACTTGCTAAGATAAGACTGATTTTGGCAAATCACATACCTTCCAAGAAAATAGAGGGCGGGTGGGCGGAGCTAGTATTTGCTAAGCAAAAAACTAATTTTTGGCAAATGACATACTCCTCTAAGAAAATAGGGGTGGGTGGGCGGGGCTAGTGCTTGCTAAGATAAGACAATTTTTGGCAAATGACATACTTTTTAAGAAAATAGAGGGTGGGTGGGTGGGCGGGGCTAGTATTTCATGAGATAAATTTGCGATGAGTACTCTACAAAACTAGAAGCTCAATGTTTTCCTCTCAAATAAATCCATTTGGTGGAACAGTTTCAAATTTTTTGGAAAGGTAGGGGATTTTTGGAGTCCTTTCCTCGCATTTCTCAGTTATTTGAAGACAAATCGTCAAAAATGTTTTAGATTCGTAATCTGCGAAAAATTATCTATAAGCCATCTATTTTCCGTTGAGTCTTTTAACTGATTAAAAAAAAAATTTGGAAATTACGATAAATGTTTCTCACTTTTCTCGCTAATTTTCGGAAAATAGTTGAAAAATAGTCGAAAATGCCGAAAGTCAGTTTTATCTTCGGGTTCTGTTTTATCTTATCAAATACTATTGCTATCTCATTAACTAATAAATACATAAAAAAGGTTGAATGCTAAAGTTGATTGATCTTTTGGATAACATAACACAAAAATTTTTTTTAGTTGTAAAGAGGGTTTTGTTTTTGAAGCATAATATAAAACTAAAGTTTTTTTATATGAAACACCCTATATATTTTTTTTCTTATTTTTATAACCATTTTTTACTCCGAAGCGACGTTGCCATAAAGAAATAAACAGGTTGACGTTTTGTTGTGGTATCAATTACATTGAATCATAAGTACAGGGTGTCTATAAAAAATTCTAAAATACCACTTATAACTTGATAACATCGTATAGAGATTTTAAAACATTAAGTGCGATTGTCAGTCCAAAGGGGCCAATTACGACTTGAAAAAATATATACAGGGTGAGTCTAAGCGCGCGTTCCTCAATATCTCATTAATCATTTGAAATATAAAAAAATCACAGACCGAAGTTGTACGGTTTTTTGAGGACTATATTCTAAAATGATTATTTTTAACTTTGTACAAAGTGTTGTGTTTTTAAGGTAATATTTTTACATATTTTGATTGACGTCTTAGATTAAATTTTCATATACAGAGTGTTTTTAGAAATAGAACACCCTAGATTTTATTAGAAAAACAGAACACACTGTATAGTTACTACTTGTTCCATGTGTATTTTAACCGTTAACCAAAAATTACCTAATTGATTTAATGATCCAAAAGTCGTCTGAATCATTCATCCCCCACCAAAAAGATGACGTCATCGTGAAAAATTGCTTTGAAATAGTTTCACATTGTAAAATGACATAAAATTAACAGGGACGTTATAAATAATATGCACAATACGTAAATAACACATTTTTTTTAAGTGCATTGTGTGAAGGACCTCAGCTATGTTAAAATATGTATTTAGTCGCATTCAACACTAAAGTTCAACATTATTGCAATAGTTTAAAAGTAGCCTGATATTAAACTTGTTTATAATTATAGTGAACAAAATCTGAGAGAAAATATATTTCATACGTATTAACTCAATGAATTCAGCGTCAATTTGTCGCTCGGAAAAAAATCCAGGTCAATCCCCGAATTCCGAATCCGAAGCATCAGTTCGTTACTCTCGCTTCGAATTTCCGCGTTACGTCCGCACGCCGCGTTACGTCTGCGTGCGCGCATCCGCAAACCCTCCCTTAGTCCGAAAATTTGTTTTTATAGATTCGCGCCCTTATCAGCCGGCATTTTTATCTGTTTCCGACAGTTCGACCTAGAAAACACCGCATCTATTAATAAACCACCCGTTATCCTCACTCCACTTCATGCATAACACAATTAGCGAACTCATTCGCTCGGATCATCTTACTCTTCTCTCTAATTTCCAGTCTGCATCAGGAGATCGAGCACTTCTACGAATACATGAACCACACCAGGACGGAGCACCTGATGCGGAACGACGTCGTCTGCAGGATCAAGCAGATCATCATCTCGAGGTGGCCCGAGGCCCAGGTCGAGGTATTCGGTTCGTACAGGACCGGACTCTACCTGCCGACGAGCGATATAGATTTGGTCGTTATAGGTAATTATCGAATTTTTGAATGGGGCGCGTGCGCGCACGGCCGCCTTGTTGCCATGCGGGGAGAGTTGGGCGCGCAGGCGTTGAGAGAGATGGGCGCGATATGGATTTGTAATATCGGGCGAAGAGAGCAACATCGGGTTTACGGATGGAGATACGAAAAACTTGGGTTCGGTCAAGTGGACTGTGGACCGGTAGTCACGGCGCGCCCACGTGACTACCACATTGTCACTTGATAAACACGCTACTTGTGATTAATTGTTGTTTGTAGCTTATTCAGATACAGGTTTTACGGGGAAAATGAGTTTTTTGTTTCCGGTTGGACGTTTTTTATCAATCAAGGCTAGGAATTGTTTTGTGGACGATATTGATCGATTCGATTATGGAAATCGGTGCAATGGTCGTAGTGATAATGGAGTGTGTATGCCTACGCATTATGCGGTGCGAGCGAAAGGATTTCTAAAGAAAACACATTTTTTGGCATCATTATGCATTCTAAAGGTCGTTGAATATTAAATGTTTTGCTGTAATTATTTTTGACAGGTAATTACGGGTTTCGAGATTAATCTTTCAATGGAACGTAAGCAGATACAATTGCATTGGCATATTTATTTTCTGCTCGTGTAATTTTATCTCGGGGGTTTTTCGATCGTGTACAGTCGGCGAAGAACGGGTTTAATTGGCTGTTGGGGATACTTATGTCACTTTTCTCCAAATTGGCGCTCAATAAAGTGTTCATTTTGTTAAATTAAATTGTTCATTTTTTCATTTCCCTTATTTTTCAGTGTTTCTTTCGATTTTATAGTTTTTCGTTTATTCGTTTTTATTTTCATTTTCTTATTTTTTAATTTTCATTTTCCTTATTTTTCAGTGTTTCTTTCGATTATATTGTTATATTCAATTGTTAGATTTTTCGAAGTTTTCATTTTATACTTTTTCGATTTTCCGTTTTTGATTTTTCAATTTTACAATTTTGCAATTTTTACCAATTTTTATCTTCCGAAAAGGTGGAAAATCGAAAAATTGCAAATCGAAGAACTAAAGAAACGAAAACTAAAAATTGAAAATAAAAATGAATCGAAAAAGGAAAGCCCAAAAATGGTAAAATCAAAATAAAATCCAGTAATTGAAAAATGAAAAAAATTCGAAAATCGTAAAATTGAAAAATTTCAAAAAATATTACGTATTTAAAATTAAAACTAGAAAAATCGAGAAACTGGAAAATCTAAAACTTAAAATCTCCAAAAGTGGGGAAATCGGAAAATTGAAAAATTTTAAAATGAAAAATTGAAATTGAAAAACAAAAAAAAAATTTAAAATTGGAACATTGAAAAATCTAAAAATTGTAAAAATAAAGAAAATGAAAAACAGAAACGAAGAATTACAAATCGAAAATTTAAAGAAGTGAAAAATTAAAAAATCGAAAAATCAAACATTGAAATCTCGAAAAATTTGAAACTGAAAAATTGAAAAAAGGTTAATGAATCGAAAAAAGAAAACCCAAAAATAGTAAAATCAAAAAATAAAATCAAGCAATTGAAAAATGAAAAAATTCGAAAATCGTAAAATTGAAAAAGTGAAAATTTTCAAAAAATATTACGTATTTAAAATTAGAACTAGAGAAAGCGAGAAACTGGGAAATCTAAAACTTAAAATCTCCAAGATTTGGAAAATCGGAAAATTGAAAAATTTGAAATTGAAAAACAAAAAAAAATTAAACCGGAACATTGAAAAATCTACAAATTGTAAAAATAATGAAAATGAAAAACAGAAACGAAGAATTACAAATCGAAAAATTAAACATTGAAATCTCGAAAAATTTTAAACTGAAAAATTGAAAAATGAAAAAATTCGAAAATCGTACAATTGAAAAAGTGAAATATTTCAGAAAATATTACGTATTTAAAATTAAAACTAGAAAAATCGAGAAACTGGAAAATCTAAAACTTAAAATCTCCAAAAGTGGAAAATCGGAAAATTGAAAAATTTGAAAATGAAAAATTGAAATTGAAAAACAAAAAAAAAATATAAAATTGGAACATTGAAAAATCTAAAAATTGTAAAAATAAAGAAAATGAAAAACAGAAACGAAGAATTACAAATCGAAAATTTAAAGAAGTGAAAAATTAAAAAATTTAAAATTCGAAAAATTTAAAATTGAAATCTCGAAAACTTTTAAAACTGCAAAATTGAAAAAAGTTAATGAATCGAAAAAAGAAAACCCAAAAATGGTAAAATCAAAAAATAAAATACAGTAATTGAAAAAGTGAAAAATTTCATATTACGTATTTAAAATTAAAACTACTTAGAAAAATCTAGAAACTGGGAAATCTAAAACTTAAAATTTCCAGAAGTTGGAAAATTGAAAAATCGAAAAATTTTTAAATAAAAATTGAAATTGAAAAACAAAAAAAAAATAAAGTCGGAGCATTGAAAAATCTAAAAATTGTAAAAATAAAGAAAATGAAAAACAGAAACGAAGAATTAAAAATCGAAAATTTAATGAAGTGAAAAATTAAAAAATCGAAAAATTAAACATTGAAATATCCAAAAATTTTAAACTGAAAAATTGAAAAAAAAATTAATGAATCGAAAAAGGAAAGTCCAAAAATGGTAAAATCAAAAAATAAAATCCAGGAAATGAAAAAATTCGAAAATCGTAAAATTGGGAAAGTAAAAAATTAAAAAAAATATTACGTATTTAAAATTAAAACTAGAAAAATCGAAAAATCGAGAAACTGGGAAATCTATAACTTAAAATCTCCAAAAGTGGGGAAATCGGAAAATTGAAAAATTTTAAAATGAAAAATTGAAATTGAAAAACAAAAAAAAATATAAAGTTGGAATCTAAAATTGTAAAAATAAAGAAAATGAAAACAGAAACGAAGAATTATAAATCGAAAATTTAAAGAAATGAAAAATTAAAAAATCGAAAAGTTAAAAATTTAAATCTCGAGAAATTTTAAACTGAAAAATTGAAAAGTCGCAAATCGAAGAACTGAAAAATTGAAAAAAATTAATGAATCGAAAAAGGAAAACCCAAAAATTGTAAAATCAAAAAATAAAATCAGTAATTGGAAAATGAAAGAATCGAAAATCCTAAAATTGAAATCTCGAGAAATTTTAAACTGAAAAATTGAAAAATCGGAAATCGAAGAACTGAAAAATCGAAAAAAAAAATAATGAATCGAAAAACGAAAACCCAAAAATGGTAAAATCAAAAAATAAAATCTAGTAATTGAAAAATCAAAAAATTCGTAAATCGTAAAATTGAAAAAGTGAAAAATTTCAAAATTATTATGCATGAATTTAAAATTAAAACTAGAAAAATTTTAAATCAAATATTAAAGAAACGAAAAATTGAAAAATCGAGAAACTGGAAAATTTAAAAATGAAAACTCGATGAGATGCACTTCGTAAAATTGAAGAAACAAAAAATGAAGAATTAAAAAATTACATTTCGAAAAATTAAAAAAATTGAAACTTAAAAACAAGTAAAATATAAAATTGGAACATCGAAAAATCTAAAGATTGTAAAAATAAAGAAAACAAAACAGAAGCGAAGAATTACAAATGGAAAATTTAAAAACTGAAAATTTTGAACTTAAGAGAAACAAAAAAAATAGAAAATGGAAATCAGAAACGAAAAATTGCAAATCAAAAATTTAAAGAAATGAAAAATTAAAAAAACTAAAAATTGAAAACTTGAGAAATTTTAAACTGAAAAATTGAAAATCGAAGAATTGAAGAAACGATAAATTGAAAATTAAAATTGAAGAAACAAAAAATTGTAAAAACGGAACATTGAAAAATCGAATAAATGAAATAATAAAGAAAACAAAAAAGTGAAAACTCGAAAAACTTTAATCGAAAAATCGCAAAATCTATAAATTGGAAAATTCAAAATTTGGAAAATTTCAAAACTGAAAATTTTGAGCATAAAAGAAACAAAAAAAATGGAAAATGGAAAACAGAAACGAGAAATTTTGAACTGAAAAATTGAAAAGTCGCAAATCGAAAAACTGAAAAATCGAAAAAAAAATCAATCGAAAAGGAAAAACCCAAAAATGGTAAAATGAAAAAATAAAATCCAGTAATTGAAAAATGAAAAAATTCGAAAATCGTAGGATTGAAAAAGTGAAAAAAACCTCAAAAATTACTATGTATTTAAAATTAAAATTAGAAAAATTTTAAATCAAATATTTAAGAAAATGAAAAATTAAAAAATCGGGAAACTGGAAAATCTAAAACTTGAAATCTCCAAAAGTTGGAAAATTGGAAAACTGAAAAATTTAAAAATGAAAACTCATATCGTAAAATTGAAGAAACAAAAAAATGAAAAATTGAAAAATTAGATTTCGAAAAATTAAAAAAAATGAAATTGAAAAACAAAAAAAAATCGGAACATTGAAAAATCTAAAAATTGTAAAAATAGAGAAAATAAAAAACAGAAACAAAGAATTAAAAAATTTAAAAACTGAAAAATCGAAAAAAATTTAATGAATCAAAAAACGAAAACCCAAAAATGGTAAAATCAAAAAATAAAATCTAGTAATTGAAAAATCAAAAAATTCGAAAATCGTAAAATTTGAAAAAGTGAAAATTTTCAAAAATTATTATCATGTATTTAAAATTAAAACTAGAATAATTTTAAATCAAATATTCAAGAAAACGACAAATTGAAAAATCGGAAAACTAAAAAATTTAAAATTGAAAAATTAGATTTCGAAAAATTGAAAAAATTGAAATTGAAAAACAAAAAAATATAAAATTGGAACATTGAAAACTTTAAAAATTGTAAAAATAGGGAAAATAAAAACAGAAACGAAGAATTAAAAAAACTAGAGAATTCGAAAATCGGAAAATTGAAAAAGTGAAAAATTTCAAAAATCATTATCACGTATTTAAAATTAAAACAAGAAAAATTGCAAAGCAAATATTAAAGAAAACGAAAAATTGAAAAATCGAGAAACTGGAAAATCTAAAACTTAAAATCTCCAGAAGTTGGAAAATCGGAAAACTGAAAAATTTTAAAATAAAACTCGGAGAGATGCATATAATAAATTGAAGAAACAAAAAAATGAAAAATTGACATTTAAAAACAAAAAAAGTATGAAATAGGAACATTGAAAAATCTAAAAATTGTAAAAATAAAGAAAATTAAAAATAGAAACGAAGAATTACAAATCGAAAATTTAAATAAGTCAAAAATAAAATATTTGAAAAGAGAAATTTAAACTGAAAAATTGAAAAGTCGCAAATCGAAAAACTGAAGAAACGAAAAATTGAAAAATTACATTTCGAAAAATTGAAAAAATTGAAATTGAAAAACAAAAAACAATAAAATCGGAACATCGCCAAATCTACAAATTGGAAAAGTAAAGAATAATAAACAGAAACGAAAAATTACAAATCGAAAATTTAAAGAAGAAAAATAGTAAAAATTGAAATCTCGAGAAATTTTAAACTGAAAAATCGAAAAGTCGCAAATCGAAGAATTGAAAGATCAAAAAATAAAATTCAGTAATCGAAAAATGAAAAAATTCGAAAATCGCAAAATTGAAAAAGTGAAAAATTTCAAAAATTATTACATGCATTTAAAATTAAAACTAGAAAAATTGCAAAGCAAATATTTAAAAAAAACGAAAAGTTGAAAAATCGAGAAACTGGAAAATCTAAAACTTAAAATCTCCAGAAGTTGGAAAATCGGAAAACTGAGAAATTTAAAAATGAAAACTTGGAGAAACAAAAAAATGAAAAATTGAAATTGAAAAATAAAAAAAATATATGCATAAAATCAAAACATTCAAAAATCGAAATTCTGTAAAAATAAAGAAACGGAAAATTAAAAAATCTAAAAATTAAAAATTGAAAACTCGAGAAATTTTAAGATGAAAAGTTGAAAAGTCGCAAATCTGAAGAAACGAAAAATTGAAAAAATTAAAATTGAAGAACCAAAAAATTGTAAAAACGGAGCATTGAAAAATCGAGTAAATAAAATAATAAAGAAACCAAAAAACCGAAACGAAAAATTGAAAATTCTAAAAATTGAAAAATTCAGAACTTGGAAAATTAAAAACTCAAAAATTTAAACTAAAAAACTCGAAAAGTCACAAATCGAAGAACTAAGGAAACGAAAAACTGAAACAATTAAAATTGAAAACACAAAAAATTATAAAAATGAATCATTGAAAAATCCAATAATTGAAATAATAAAGAAAACAAAAACCGAAACTAAAATTGAAAATTCGACAAACTAAAATCGAAAAATCGCAAAATTCAAAATTTGGAAAATTTAAAAACTGAAAATTTTAAACTTGAAAACTAAAAAAAAATGCAAATCGAAGAACTGAAGAAACAAAAAAAGAAAAAACCTACAGTTTTTACTTTATAGAGGTTATCAAAAAACAATGTCATCTTCGGAATTAATACAATAATGTACCAAAATATGCATTTTTCGTGATAATTAAATCATTTTCAAAATGTCGGTTCAGAAATTAAGTGACAGGACGACAGTGCCATAGCATGACTTGCCTTCATGTGCACCACTTTCGACGTTCGTTGTTACCATTGCTCCAAGAACGAGCATCGAGTCCAGTAAAATCTACTAGAAAATTTATAAAGTGAAACATCGCTCGCATCCGGGTTTCTATAAGAGAATGTTATTGTAATCCGCCATGAATCAAAATATGTAAAATTCGCTTTCAACAACTAGAAAGTAGATTAAAAGAACTGGAAACCTCCATTAACAATCCCCTTTATGAATAAATCCTTTCAAGATCTTTTCCGTTTCGCAGGCAAGTGGTCCAACCTCCCCTTACGAACCCTCGAGCAGGAGTTCCTCGACAAGGGCGTCGCCCAGGAGAACAGCATAAAGGTCCTCGACAAGGCGTCCGTGCCCATCGTCAAGCTGACCGACAAGCAGACTGAGATCAAAGTGGACATTTCTTTTAATATGTCGAACGGTGTCAAGTCCGCCGAACTGATACGGAGTTATATACAGATGTATCCAGTGTTGCCGAAGTTAGTTTACGTTTTAAAACAGTTCCTTTTAGAAAGAGACCTAAACGAAGTGTTTACCGGTGGCATTTCGAGTTACAGTTTAATATTGATGTGCATTAGTTTCCTGCAGTTACACCCGCGCCCGGATACCGGTATGAATTTAGGAGTTTTTCTAATCGAGTTCTTCGAACTGTACGGTAGGAAGTTCAATTACATGCACACGGGAATTCGGATACGAGAAGGAGGGAGGTATATTAGCAAAGAGGAGATGCAAAAGGACATGATCGACGGACATAGACCTAGTTTGTTGTGTATAGAAGACCCGCTCCTGCCGACGAACGATATCGGAAGGAGTAGTTACGGCGTATTGCAGGTAAGAGTGTGCTCGTCCCTTCCGGAAAGTCGGTGACGTCATTGCAAAAACATAGGTAAAATAAGTGGACTGGTATACTTTTCACTGTATCACTGTTATTTAAAAATTTTCTTTGTTTTATTTTCTCAAGTTGTGGTGTGTAACGGAATGTTAGATACCGACATGGTTTGGCATAAAGCAAACTTAAAATTATTTTCTAAGAATAGTTTTAAAATGTATTTAAAACGTGAGATAATGGTATAATTAGAAATAACTCAGTTCAAGGTGGTCTGTTACAGTTTCGTGCTAAAGAATTAAGATATTTAGGAAACCCTGATTGCAATTTTTTTAAAAGTGAGGTTAAGTGTGTTTTGACATTCGATACGGAATTATCGTTTAGGTGCATTTACACTCTTGCTGTTTTTATGAAGCGGCGTTTACGTACAATAAGGGGAGAGGATGATTTAATTGTTGGCATTTTGTCTAAAAAAGACGTACATACATACATAGACGTAATCTGCTTAAAATAAAACTTTATTCAATTAATTTCCACTGCCAACTCTGTAGTATCTACTTGTAGTGGCCGAAATAAAAAATCTAAAAATTGAACTCTCGAGAAATTTTAAACTGAAAAATTGAAAATCGAAGAATTGAAGAAACGATACATTGAAAAATCGAGTAAATGAAAAAATAAAGAAAACAAAAAACCGAAACGAAAAATTGAAAATTCTAAAAATTGAAAAGTTCAAAATTTGGAAAATTTAAAAACTGAAAAATTTAAACTTAAAAACTCGAAAAATTGCAGATATAGAATTTGAAGAAATGAGAAATTAAAAATTTAAAAATTAACTCGAAAAATTTTAAACTGAGAAATAATAATAATAATAATGCTTTATTGACGGAATTTCCCTGAATACAATTACATAAAAATCGTAAAATTGAAAATTTTCAAAAATTGTTACCTATATAACATTAAAACTAGAAAAATTTTAAATTAAATATTAAAGAAAACGAAAACTTGAAAATTCGAGAAACTGAAAAATCTAAAACTTGAAATCTTGGAAAATCGGAAAACTGAGAATTTCAAAATGAAAACTGGGAGAAAATTGAAGAAACAAAAACATTAAAAATTGAAAAATTACATTTCGACAGATTGAAATGAAAAACAAGAAAAATAAAATCGGGACACTAAAAAATCTAAAAATTGTAAAAATAAAGAAAATGAAAAAACAGAAACGAAGAATACAAATCGAAAATTTAAAGAAATGAAAACTTTTAAAAATTGAAAAATTAAAAATTTGGAAAATTTAAAAACTGAAAATTTTGAACTTAAAAGAAACAAAAAAAAATGGAAAATAGAAACGAAAAATTGCAAATCAAAAATTTAGAGAAATGAAAAATTGAAAATCGAAGCTTCAATTCTTCGATAAATTGAAAATTAAAAAAAATTGAAAAATTCAAAATTTGGAAAATCTAAACACCGAAAAATTTAAACTTAAAAACTCAAAAAGTTTCAAACTGAGAAATTGAAAAGTTATAAATGGAGAACTAAGGAAACGAAAAACTAAAATCGAAAAATCGCAAAATACACTGCGTTTCAAATAAAATGCACCACCTAGAAGGAGTAGGCGTAGAATGTTGAAATTTGGTGGAGAAGACTATTGCACGTAGACAAACATTTGATTAAAATTTCAAAGAAAAAATAAAATGTCTAACACAAGAAATGTTAATAATGTGTTAAAATTCCACGTGCACGAATACAAGACTGTATTCTTCTAGGCATGCTTAAAATGAGATGATCTATTGCCTGCTGGGGTATCTCATTCCAGGCATTTTGAATTTGTTGTAGACATTCTTCCAAAGTCTTTGGAGGATGTGGTAAATTGCGCAGCCTTCTATGCATTAAATCCTAAACATTTTCGATTGTTGATAAATCTGGTGATAGGGCAGGCCAGGGTAAGAAGTTGACGTTATTTTCGTCAAACACTCTTTAAGTTAATATGGCCACATGAGGCCACGCATTATCTTGTTCAAAAGATGTTCTTCGACGGTTCGAGAGATAAGGAAAAAGAAATTGATTTAACACGTTAACGATGTAATGCCGGGCATTTAGCGTGCCTGGAATGAACACTAAGGGAGTACTTCAACAGATGTGTATACCATCCCATATCATTACTCCAGGTGTTAGAGCGATATGACATCTCTGTACAAATTCCAGATTTTACCTTTGGCCTCAAGGCCTTCGAACACGTATGCGTCCATCAGAGTGCCACAAACAAGACCTAGACTTGTTCCTAAACATTATGACATTCCACTATTACAGCCATTGCTGCCTGTCTTGGTACCAGTGAAGCCTGGTAGTTTTGTGTTCTTGTGGTAAGGGAAGTTTGCAGTTTGGACGATAAGATCTCAAGCCAAAGGAACGAATTTGGCGGTAGATGGTACTCCTCGGATTCTGTGCCCAATTGCTGTCATCCAGTCCATCCCGACTGATCGTTATGGTTACCAAGGGTACTGAATAACACTTCTTCTTAGCAAATGATCTTCGCGTTCTTGGGTGACTCTGAAACGGTCGGTACCCCTGCGACGCATTTGTAGCTCTTCGTTGTTCCATTCTCGACTTGTTCTTAATATCGTAGAATCCGTTGGGCCGAGTCTTCTGGTGATTTCCCGAAATGGTAAACTAGCCTCATGCATCCCAATCATTCGCCCTCTTTCAATAGGTGTTATCTGTTGAAAATTACCTCGTGTGTGGACTCGTAGCATTTTTGCAAGCACAATAATGACAAATGTCAAGTAAAATTGCAAAAGAATCTTACTCAAGTATCTTTAAAACATAATCAAAAAATTAATAAAAATCGAATAACACTCGGTATATTATCTAAACAAGTAGTAGTTTTTCTTTCAAATTTTAATCAATTGTTTGTCTATATGCAACAGTCTTCTCCACCAAATTTCTACATTCTACGCCTACTCCTTCTAGGTGGTGCATTTTATATGAAACGCAGTGTATATAAATTGAAAAATTCAAAATTTTGAAAATTTAAAAACTGAAAATTTTTAACTTCAAAGAAACAAAAAAAATGGAACAGAGAAACGAAACATTGCAAATCCAAAATTGAAAAATAAAAAATTGAAATCTCGAGAAATTTTGAACTGAAAAATTAAAAAGTCGCAAATCGAAGAACCGAAAAATCGAAAAAAAAATTAATCGAAAAAGGAAAACCAAAAAATGGTGAAATAAAAAAATAAAATGCAGTAATTGACAAATGAAAAAATTCGAAAATAGCAAAATTGAAAAAGTGAAAAATTTCAAAAATTATTACGTATTTAAAATTAAAACTAGAAAAATTTTAAATCAAATATTAAAGAAAACGAAAAATTGAAAATTGGAAAATCTAAAACTTTAAATCTCCAAAAATTGGAACATCGGAAAACTGAGAATTTCAAAATGAAAACTGGGAGAAAATTGAAGAAACAAAAACATTACATTTCCAAAAATTGAAAAAAATGAAATTGAAAAACAAAAAAAATAAAATCGGAACATTTAAAAATCTAAAAATTGTAAAAATGAAGAAAACGAAAAAACAGAAACGAAGAATTACAAATAGAAAATTTAAAGAAATGAAAAATTTTAAAAATTGAAAAATTAAAAATTTGGAAAATTTAAAAACTGAAAAACAAAAAAAATCTAAAGTAGAATCGAAAAATTGCTAATCAAAAATTTAAAGAAATGAAAAATTGAAAATCGGGGAATTGAAGAATCGATAAATTGAAAATTAAGATTGAAAAAACAAAAAATTGTAAAAACGGAACATTGAAAAATCGAGTAAATGAAATAATAAAGAAAACAAAAAGCCGAAACGAAAAATTGAAAATTTTAAAAATTGAAAAATTCAAAATGGAAAATTTAAAAACTGAAAATTTTGACCTTAAAAACTCGAAAAATTGCAGATCTAGAATTTCAAGAAATGAGAAATTAAAAACTGAAAAATTTAAGAATGGAAACTGGAAGAAAATTGAAGAAACAAAAACATTAAAAATTAAAAAATTACATTTCGACAAATTGAAAAAATTGAAATTGAAAAACAAAAATCTAAAAATTGTAAAAATAAAGAAAATGAAAAAACAGAAACGAAGAATACAAATCGAAAATTTAAAGAAATGAAAAATTTTAAAAAATGAAAAATTAAAAATTTGGAAAATTTAGAAACTGAAAATTTTGAACTTAAAAGAAACAAAAAAAAATGGAAAATTGAAACGAAAAATTGCAAATCAAAAATTTAGAGAAATGAAAAATTGAAAATCGAAGAATTGAAGAAACGATAAATTGAAAATTAAGATTGAAGAAGCAAAAAATTGTAAAAACGGAACATTGAAAAATCGAGTAAATGAAATAATAAAGAAAACAAAAAGTCGAAACGAAAAATTGAAAATTTTAAAAATTGAAATATTCAAAATTTGGAAAATTTAAAAACTGAAAATTTTGAACTTAAAAACTCGAAAAATTGCAGATCTAGAATTTGAAGAAATGAGAAATTATAAACTGGAAAATCTAAAACTTGAAATCTCCAAAAGTCGGAAAATCGGAAAACAGAATTTCAAAATGAAAACTCGGAGAAAATTGAAGAAACAAAAACATTAAAAATTAAAAAATTACATTTCGACAAATTAAAAAATAAAAAATTGTAAAAATAAAGAAAATGAAAAAACAGAAACGAAGAATACAAATCGAAAATTTAAAGAAATGAAAAATTTTAAAAATTGAAAAATTAAAAATTTGGAAAATTTAAAAACTGGAAATTTTGAACTTAAAAACTCGAAAAATTGCAGATCTAGAATTTGAAGAAATGAGAAATTAAAAACTGGAAAATCTAAAACTTGAAATCTCCAAAAATTGGAAAATCGGAAAACTGAAAAATTTAAGAATGGAAACTCGGAGAAAATTGAAGAAACAAAAACATTAAAAATTAAAAAATTACATTTCGACAAATTGAAAAAATTGAAAATAAAAAACAAGAAAAATAAACTCGGAACATTAAAAAATCTAAAAAAATTGTAAAAATAAAGAAAATGAAAAAACAGAAACGAAGAATTGAAGAAACGATAAATTGAAAATTAAAATTGAAGAAACAAAAAATTGTAAAAACGGAACATTGAAAAATCGAGTAAATGAAATAATAAAGAAAACAAAAAGCCGAAACGAAAAATTGAAAATTTTTAAAAATTGAAAAATTCAAAATTTGGAAAAATTAAAAACCGAAAAAATTAAACTTAAAAACTCAAAAAGTTTTAAACTGAGATATTGAAAAGTCACAAATCGAAGAACTAAAGACACGAAAAACTGAAAAAACAAAAAATTATAAAAACGAAACATTGAAAAATCAGAACAAAAAATTGAAAACTCGAGAAACTAAAATCGAAAACTCGCAAAATCTATAAATTGAAAAATTCAAAATTTGTAAAATTTAAATACTGAAAATTTTTAACTTCAAAGAAACAAAAAAAAATATGGAACAGAGAAACGAAAAATTGCAAATCCAAAATTGAAAAATTAAAAATTGAAATCTCGAGAAATTTTGAACTGAAAAGTTGAAAAGTCGCAAATCGAAGAACTGAAAAATCGAAAAAAAGTTAATCGAAAAAGGAAAACCAGAAAATGGTGAAATTAAAAAATAAAATCCGGTAATTGACAAATGAAAAAATTAGAAAATAGCAAAATTGAAAAAATGAAGATTTTCAAAAATTATTACGTATTTAAAATTAAAACTAGAAAAATTTTAAATCAAATATTAAAGAATACGAAAAATTGAAATTGAAAAACAAAACAAAAATATATAAAATCGGAACATTGAAAAATTAAAAATTGTGTAAATAAAGAAAATGAAAAACAGAAACGAAGAATTACAAATCGGAAATTTAAAGAAGTGAAAAATTAAAAATTGAAAAGAAGAACTGAAGAAACGAAAAATTGAAAAACAAAAAACCGAAACGAAAATTTGAAAAATCTAAAAATTGAAAAATTCAAAATTTGGAAAATTAAAAAATTTATAAATTAAAAATTAAAAACTCGAAAAATTTTAAACTGAGAAATTGAAAAGTCAAATCGAAAAACTAGGAAACGAAAAACTGAAAAAATTAAAATTGCAAAAACAAAAAATTATAAAAACGAAACGAAAAATTGAAAACTCGAGAAACTAAAATCGAAAAATCGCAAAATCTATAAACTGAAAAATTCAAAATTTGGAAAATTAAAAAACTGATAATTTTTAACTTAAAAGAAACAAAAAAAAATGGAAAATGGAAGACAGAAACAAAAAATTGCAAATCGAAAACTCGAGAAATTTTGAACTAAAAAACTGAAGAAACGATAATTTGAAAAAATTACAATCCTAGAAACGAAAAATCGAATAATTGAAATAATAAACAAAACAAAAATCGAAACGACAAATTGAACAATTAAAAATTGAAAATTCGTGAAACACAAATCGGAAAATTAAAAAACTGAAAAATTTAAACTTAAAAATTCGAAAAATTGCAAATAGAGATGTTTTCAAGTTATCATAGGCATGGTAAATTTTTGATCAAAATGTCTTGGTAAGATAAAACTGATTTTGGCAAATCACATACCCTACAAGAAAGCAAAGGGTGGGTGGGCGGGGTTAGTACTTGCTAAGATAAGACTTATTTTGGCAAATGAGATATCCTCTGAGAAAATAGGGGGCGGGTGGGCGGGCCTAGTCTTTCATAGTAACGTGTTAAATTCCTAAATCTACCCGAAATGTGCAAAATGTGATAAGTTTTTACTTGTGATTTATCATCGCTTTCATATTTTTTTAATTTGCTTATACAGGGTGTCTCAGAAAAATTAATGACTGAGTTGTTAAAACATAAATATCTAATCAGATTTAACTCGTTACTATGAAAATTTGCAATTTAACACCTTTTAAATTTAACAAGTTTTTACAAGTTTACTAGGGGCAAAATCAGTCTTATCGTAGTAAGTACTTTTCTCAGAGTTTATATCATTTGCCAAAATAAGTTTTGCCGTTGAAAATACTAGTCCCGCCCACCCGCCCTCTATTTTCTTAGAAGGTATGGGATCTGCCAAAATCAGTATTATCTGAGTAAGTACTAGCCCCGCCCACCCGCCCCTATTTTATCAGAGGATATGTCATCTGCCAAAATAAGATTTATCTTAACAAGTACTACCCTCTGAGAAAATAAAGGGCGAGTGGGCGGGGCTAGTACTGTTAACACAAGTCTCATTTTGGCAAATAATATATCCTCTGAGAAATAGAGGGCGGGTGGGCGGGCTTAGTACTTGGTAAGATAAGACTGATTGTGGCAAACGATATACCTTCTAAGAAAATAGAGGGCGGGTGGGCGGGCCTAGTACTTGTTAAGATAAAACTAATTTTGGCCCTATTAATCCTTGCAAAAATGTTGATGACGTCATCACAAAATTCCGATTTTTATTAGAGAAAAATACTTGGCCGATTGCCGTCAAATTTTGTATGTATATTACGAATATCATGTAGATAGATTTGCTTATACAAAGTGACTCAAAAAAATTTATGAATCAGTCAGTTTATTTTATTGAATAAATCAAGAATTGCAAAACTAAATACTTTGATATCTTGCACACGTTTTAAAGTTATTGTAAGCATGGTAAATTGTTAATCAAAATATATGTTTATTCCCCCAAAAAAATGATGACGTCATCTCAAAATTTTTCCGAATAAATTCTACCCAAAATGTGATGAGTTTTTACTTGTGATTTATCATTGCATTCATATTTTTTAGATTTGCTTAAACAAGTGGCTCAAAAAAATTAATGAATCAGTCAATTTATTTTATTGATTAAATCAGGAACGGCTCACTCCATTTTTCTAGAAAATTCTGCGAATACAATACTGTTATTTGTCAATTTCCATTTTACACTAAATACAATAAGTCAGTGAAATGGAAAAAGGAGCGGGCGGGGCTAAATTTAGCTTGTTTTTTAGTTTTATGAGCAAGCAGTGGCCCCGCCCACACACTTTTTTCTTAGAGGATATGTCATTCACTAAAATCAATCTTATCTTAGCAGATACTAGCCCCGCCCACACACGCTGCTCTCATTGTAACGATTTTATCTCTTCATATACATAATACAGGAATCACTGAAATGGAGGAGGGGTGGGTGGGCGGGGTGAACTATATTTTTCTTTTGTAAAATGAGAATGGGAACTAATAGAACGTAGGCTGTTAAAAAAATCGTGAATCGTAATTTTTTTGTTATACTATTTATTTGCTATAATATTTATTTTTTATTTCTGAAGAAAAAAATAGAGAACGGGTGGGTGGGCGGGGCTAAGTTTAACTTTTTCCTACGGAACCCCCTCTTCATTCCAGTGATTACTCTTAATATTGTTCATTGTCATTTACCAAAATTTGTGTGTTAAACATGATAGAATCGGTTGAAAATCCTCACACTGACGAAGTAACGTATTTAAAGCCCCCTGACATATTAAAAATTAAAAATTAAAAAACATGATGTCGTTTCGAATTCAAAATTTTCTGTAATCCAACCAGGAAATTTTAGTCCTTTTCTGTAAGGTTTTTCATATATTTTTATAAAAATAAAAATTTTGTTGTGATTTGTACAGACCGAAAAAACGAAAGTTTCTTTCAAGCTAGCTTAATTTTACCGGATATATTCTTTGTTTAACTCATCTAAATACCAAGTTAATTTTGAATGTTATTATTTTAGTCGGTCGCTAATTAACAGGGACCTTGCACGGCCACGTTGCTCGAAACCTTTAGATTAAAATTCGTGTTCAGTGATTTATTATCGAAAACTAATTTAAATCAGCACCGGTTCTTATAAAAATAAAGTAAAAAGAAAACGGTTACCTGCATACTCTAATTAAAAACTATTGTACTCGGACGTGGCTTTCTTTTACTTTGATAATTGTTACAACACACAAAATAATTTTTGTTAGAAAAATTGAATTAAAAAAATGTTTTGTTGTTATCGAAATAAATTTTAGCTGAAGTGGTGCATGGAAACGATAATTTAAACAATTGTTCTACGGCAAATAGTCATAAATTAGCATTAATCAGCCTCGACGCATACCATTATTATCGTTTTCATTGCATTTGAAACCACATTGATTTTATTTGTCTGGACGCTCTATTAAAAAAAAAAAAAAACAAACAGGATACGGAATCATAAAGGTAATCCTTGTTTTCAAGATTCAAGCTTAGCTGAATCATAAAATTATAATCTGATAAAAGTTGATACTCATTTCCGCAGTCGGTTTAAAAATGTATCCATAAAAAATAAATAAACAAAATAATTTGAAACGCTTTGAACGATAATCTAGACCACCGTGTCGTAACACCACAACCGAGAACCTTTGAAATTTGTACCCACCGTTATCAAAAATTAGGATAAGTGCATTTGACGTTTTTATTATATAATTAAGTACCTAGTTGTTATTTATTTCTCTTACGAAAACATAAATTTCTAAGCATTGTTGATGTTGGTTTTATGAGCCAACTATGTCAAACATCACACGACATCATTTCGGATCGATAGTCGCTTTATTACCCAAAATATTTTTAATAAAAACACTCGTTCCAGGTGAAACGGTCCTTCGAATACGCCTACACAGTTCTAACAAATGCCGTCCTCCCCTTATCTTCCCACAGCGTTTGCCAAGAGCACTCGATATTAGGCAGGATAATAAGAGTGACCGACAAAGTGATCCAGTACAGACGGTGGATCGAGAAAACTTTTAGTTTGAAATACTCACCGACTATCCCGAGGCCGAGGCCTCCTCGTTCTTCCCGATCTTTATCGAGTAGCGGTTCAACGTCCAGCGTAGAGGAGAGCGGGGGCAGTTCAGAAGTGAGTGGTTGGGTTAACTTATTTATTTTTATGAAATATAAATACATACTTATCGAGTAGGCGAATAATAGAACTGACGTCACGAATGATTAATGATTGGTGGATGTTTTTGTTATTCTAGGGGTCCGATCCTCCGTCACGTGACATATCACCGAACAACATGCACGTCCAGCGGCACATACCACAGAAAAGTCACCAACAGTGGAGAAATCGGAAATACAAGAATAGCCCTCACAATAATTATAATCAATCAACCACAACAAAGCGTAAAAAACAAACCAAACAATACTGACTTTTTAATTTTTATTGAGTAGGTTAAAAAGCAGCAGGTACGCATGTGTATATGCCTAGTATTCTGCAGTTGCAATTGCAAGATAACGTACAAAAAAAAAATACAAATAGTCACCAAAAACCAAAAAAAGTATAAAACGAATCGATAAGGAAAATGCAATAAAAACCGGGACTTCACTTACAGTTTGTAATAATATAGGAAGTAGTATTGAAATTTCTGTGTTAGTAGCGCCACCTTATATTACTAACGTTCAATTGTTGCAGTCTGGAGAGATACATTAAAAATTCTATGTGTGGTAAACACTGTGTTAGTTTTATTTGCATTTACAGTTACAACTGGGAGTATTTATGGCATATGATGGACTTATAGACGAGATCGATTTAGTTCCCGCGACAATTTTATTTCCTTATTTTACGGCATCACGGATGTTAATTTTACCCTTACGTCTGTTTTTTATGCAATACGTTGTGGTGCAATATTCAACGGTTTTCCTTTTATCTGATAATTTTATTGCGAGCATATCGACCGTATATCAATCACTTTTAACTTCCGGCGATATTTTTAGAGGAAATACTCTTCATTTACAATTTCGTTTCGAATGTGCGTGATTCTGTACATACGTGTAAAGGAAATTGAATTGTAAAAATATTGTGATATAATAGATTAAGTGACGTGGATAATATTCAGAACTGTGGTGGAAATATTAGTGACACCTGACTTTTTAATTTAACGCATTGTACGTTTTTAGTTGGGGGCAGAAACTCGTCAATTCGTCGTTTAGGTTCATAGAAATTCTTAGATTTCCTCTTTAATTGTAAGCAAATCGAAACGTGGTGATCAAGCGAATGAAATTCTTTTGTTCCTTTTGTACATATTAATTTTGTGTTTAATGCAAAAACGCGATATTTGGCCGTTTTAGGTCTAAAAACTGTACGGTTTTTTTGAACGAATGATGCTTTTGTTGGGTTTCTCTTAAAAGGATACAATTTTCGGATATTGAAATTTGTTAAATTTTGACATTTTTATGTGAAGTTGTTAATAGCTAGGTTTAAGTATTTATATTAGCGTATAGTTTTAAGAGAAAGTTGTCGATTTATGTAAACTTATTAAAAATGTTTTCGATTTTTAATAGGAATAGACTTAAGTCAGTTTAAGTACAAAAAGAAAATGTAAAAAAAAGATGTTCATTACAAAAAAGCAAAAAAAAACTTTTGTTACAATGTACGCGCCAAGATTTTTGTAAGCATATATTTATTAAATAACGGTTAAAATATATTTTATATCTTGTGCGCACTAATTTGTTTCATTTCGAGTCACCAGAATACGGTTGGCGGTAGTCACGTTGGCAACACTGCGTATCTGTCCTTTTTGACGTGTGCACCAACACGTGCGCTAACCTAAAATGGTAATGCACCCAATTTAACAAAAAAGAGAGTGAGATTACCGAAAAATGGCCACAATCAACATCGACGCCAACAATTTCGAGCCACGAAAGCCCCCAAAACGGAAAAATGACTCGAGCGCAATGGAAGTGGAGACCCACAACGGGATCGAGGGCAGAGTCCGCAAACAACCCAAACCCAAACGCCTGCGGACGAAATCCTACTCCGAAAGCAAAGACAACGTGAGGAAAATCCCCGTCCCCGCCCACAGATACACCCCCTTGAAGGAAAACTGGTTGAAAATTTTCACCCCAATCGTCGAACACCTCAAATTACAAGTCCGATTTAACCTGAAGACGCGCAACGTCGAGATCAAAACGTGCGACGAGACCGACGACATAGGAAATTTGCAAAAAGCGGCCGACTTCGTCAAGGTAAGTCCCGATTATGCGTCGACTCGTACTAATTGTGCCTTAGGCGTTCGTGTACGGCTTCGACGTCGACGACGCCCTCGCCCTGCTCCGTCTGGACGACCTCTTCATCGAGACCTTCGAAATCAAGGACGTGAAAACCCTCAAGGGCGACCACCAGTCTCGCGCCATCGGCAGACTCGCGGGGAAAGGCGGCCGCACGAAATTCACCATCGAAAATGTCACTAAAACGCGGATAGTTCTGGCCGACAGCAAAATTCACATTTTAGGGAGCTACCAAAACATACAGTTAGCGAGGAGGGCGATCTGCAACCTAATTTTGGGTTCGCCGCCCTCCAAAGTGTACGGACAGTTGAGGAACATAGCGTCTCGAGTGTCAGAAAGAATGTAAATTATTTATGTTTAATATAAAATTATACACACGTTATTTCTTAGTAAAAAATTTCCAGTACGAAAGCGACACAAGAATTGCTATTTCAGTGATTATTATCAGGATGAGGATGAGCTTGTTGTAGATGGCGTTGCGCCCCATTCGCTTGAGAATAGTCCGGGCATTGTCCAGCTGCTCGTTGGCGTTCTCGAGCCGGTCTCTGGTCCGCAACAAAGACTCTCTTTGTTGGTGGAGCTCGGACACCACTTCGGTCCCAAGTTGCTCGGTTTCGATGGCGATTTGGTTGGACCTGGCGAGGCTTTCGGAGGTGCGGTCCAAGGCCGCGCGACC
Source organism: Zophobas morio (assembly GCF_036711695.1). Taxonomy (NCBI): domain Eukaryota; kingdom Metazoa; phylum Arthropoda; class Insecta; order Coleoptera; family Tenebrionidae; genus Zophobas; species Zophobas morio. The sequence continues at coordinate 3,322,395 of NW_026972115.1, forward strand.
CTCGAAAGCCACCTGCCTGTTGTGGGCCTCCCAGTCGTAATTCGACTCGTTGAACATGTTCACATAACCTCAACTCGCCCCAAAAAATAGTAATCAAGCTTAAATTATAGCCCCAATTCCAAAAATCCAGCAACTTTAGAAACAAATCAACTGTCACTAGAAATCACTAGAAATGTTGGCACCCCTGGGCGTGTCCGACAACATGGCGCCGATAATAAACGTGCGCTATTTTCAAATTTCGTGCAATTTTGGTCAAAAAAGTCGCTTGTTTCGCGGTCTGCGTGGGTGCGTTGAGGCCGACTGCAGTGAAAAGTGCCCCCACAGCAGGTAATTATTAATTAAGCGCTTATCTTGATTGCAGCGACCTTCGCCTCGACATAACCTCACTTTCCCCAAAACAAAACATTCAAATAAATAATTTATTACAAATCTATATAAGGAGAGCCACATCTGACATTGTAGAACTGGTCGCAGACTTGGAACTGCTCGTTAAACAAGGTCCCGTTGGTGCACAGAAACGACGCTGCTGTGTTTTGTTCGCAGAGGTGATAGGCCTGAAAATTAAAAATAGGGGGTATTGTAATAGCGCGGAAGTCCTGATACCTGGCATCCGCTTGCTACATCGGCGTAGTACCCGTAGTGGCGCCCGGCACACGTGAAACCCGTTTGTGGAACGCGGGCCAGCGTGGGGTACAGAGGGGGGTCGTGGGGCAGGTGTAGGTCATGGTAGCCGTCGTAGGGGAGCGATCCCGGTATAATGTAGTGGCCCCCATACACCGACAGCACTAGACCTGAAAGTCATAAATTTTGCTCAAATTCTAGTTCAAGTGAATGGTGTGGTTTAAAAATAGGGCGATAAATTTTGTTGCAACATGGTTTGTTTATTGTTGATTGAGATGGATTTTTTCGTGGGAGTGATTGATAAATGGTTGTAAAATTCACGAACTACTCCATTTATCATTTCAGGTAGTGACAGTGATTGTAAATAATGGAAATGAGCGAGAAGTGGTTTGTTTTTGATAAAGTGTTTAGGGGAGATAAGATCGCTTATGGAATTGCGTAATTGTCTTGAGGTAATGCAGCGATAATAAATAGCAGTAATTTTATTATTAGATTGTGGCAGCCGGGGGCAAGGTTTATCTCGAAATGTGCAATAAAAACTTGATTGCGTTGTTTTTCGTGACAATTAGGTGCAATTAAATGGAATTTCTGGTGGTAATTCTGAAAAGGGTAGACAATTTTTTTTGGACACCTCTACTTACATTGACATACATGTACTAGTATATTTTAAAATAGAACAGAATTATAAAAAGGGTCAAAATTTTAATTTTTCTCGTGTAAAAGTGAGGTGTAAAAATAGTTTTATGTCCATATAAATAATATAATTGTGCTTAATTATATAAAAAAGTTATTGTTTCTGCTTTCATTTATATTTTTTTGATTAATCTGTGCGTATGTGACATCTGTTCATAGCTAAAGCACCAAACGTGATTTAAAAAGATCTGATTAAAAAAACGTGTGTTTATTTTGTAAATTAAATTAAATCAATGACACGATTCAATAAAAATTTAACTAATGTTATAAATAATTGTGAATAATTAATTATAATAGACAGTTGTAAGCGAAATGGTAAAACAAAAATAAATAAAATTTCACAAAAAAAAACTGTCCGGAATTTAATTAAATTAAATTCAACAAACAATTTTTTTTAAGTGTGGAGAACCATAAACTACTCACAGAAAATCGCAAGCAAAACCTTCATCATAAATTCACGAAACTTTCGCAAGTTTGAACGGTCAAGCGGCCACTAAACAACAAAACAAAAATTATCCCTTAACGTCGAATATATTTGTTGATGGTATGGTGGGTTAATCTGGGTCAAACAGGCCGTGATAGCCGTTCACTATTTACTATATCGGTGTTTTTAAATAATCATTGCCCTTATTAAACTAGTTCTTTTCAAATTACCTTTTTTAAAAAGGTCACTTTCGGTTGGCAAGGTCACAACTCCCCCACATTCCTTCTCGATGCGTAGCCTCTACCGAAATTCGAGTAATTAGAATGTTGCAATAAAATCATTACACAATAATTCACAAACCGACAAAAATAATTATCGCATAATGAATTTAGTTTAATTTTTCAAATTACAAACTGTTGTCATTAATTCCATATCTCACTGATTATCGTCACGATTAAACCAATCTCAAATTTAGCGCTCATCTCGTTCTTTTCGCTCCGTCACGTTGGCAGCACCATCTCGATTGTGCGCGTGTTGTAAACATGGAGAGAGTAGACTCACATTTAAACAAAAAACTTTTCGTGTTATTATTTACAGTTTTAAATATCGTGAACGCGAATTTAGTCCATAAAAAATTCGAGTATAAATATTCGTTCAAGCCCCCATACTTGGCTCAAAAGGACGGTTCGGTGCCGTTTTGGGAATACGGTGGAAGTAAGTAGATTTTTAAGTACACGTAGGTAGTTTTGTCCGCCAATCACGGACAAGATCCGCCGCACCGTCTCTCTCCATCTCGCACGAAACGAGAGAGACGCCCGACGCACGCACGCCGAAAATTGACAGATTTTTGACACGTATCTAACCAAAAAACACATCTGGTTGGAGTCGGCCTGAAATATGAATGAAAAAAGTACGCTTCGGACTGATTCACGTTTGAATTATAGATGCCATAGCCAGCGCGGAAAATGTCCGAATTGCGCCGAGTCTGCGAAGCCAGAAGGGCGCAATCTGGACGAAGACCCCCATAAACTTCGACTGGTGGGAGGTGGACATCGCCTTCCGTGTAACGGGACGAGGGCGCGTGGGGGCCGACGGTCTCGTAAGTGTGTTGCATGACCCCCAAACCCGCACTAAATCGATTTCGTAGGCATTTTGGTTCACGCAAAGCAAGGGGGCCTATGATGGGGATGTTTTCGGGTCGTCGGACATGTGGGTCGGGATGGGGCTCTTCTTCGACTCGTTCGACAACGACGGCAAACACAACAACCCTTACATCATGGCTGTGTTGAACGACGGGACCAAGCAATTCGCCCATCAACTGTAAGTACCCCCTTATCTTTAGCTTGAATAACGTTATCTTTGAAGAGATGGGAGCAATCAACTTTTGTCCGGCTGCTTGAGAGATTTTCGTAACAAACCCTTCCCCACAAGGGCTAAGATTGAATATTACCAGAATATTCTCACGGTGTTGTTCCATAACGGGATGACTAACAATGAACAGGATTATGAGGTGTGTTTGCGGGCTGAGAATGTGGTTTTGCCGAAGAATGGTTACTTCGGGGTTTCGGCAGCTACAGGGGGGCTCGCCGACGATCACGACGTCATTCATTTCTTGACTAACAGTTTACATATACCGGGACAAGTACCAACTGTCAATGCAGGTAATTCAAGGTTACAATGTAAAGAGCGCTTTCAAATTTGAGGTTATAGTACCAGGCGAGGAGCAACAAAAACTGACACAGGAGTACCAAGACTACCAAAAGAAACTAGAGCAACAGAAAGCGGAGTACCGGAAGGAACACCCAGATGAGGTATTTTCGTGTTTGTAACTATAGCGACGTTAAGGTCAGTTTACACCTACTAATTCTAGAAAGAACCAGACATGGACGAGTGGTTCGAAACCGACAACCAGCGCGAATTGAGACAGATTTTCCAAGGCCAAAACAACATATTCCAAGTGGTGCGAGAGTTGAACGCCAAATTGGACGAAATCGTGGGTCGTCAAGAAAGAACTATGAGTTTGATTTCGCAAACGGCCGGTGGGGTGGCGCCACCGGCGGTTCCGGGTCAAGCGCCGCCGCCAATCGGTGACACGATCCGGCGCCACGAAGTGGACGCCGTCTTCAACAATCAAAAGCAAATTATTAACAGCCTTGGCGAGATTCGGTGAGTTGGCTGCAGCAGTGTTTTTGGTTTTATAAAGTTGCGCTTTCAGTCAGTTCGTTTTGGAACTAGTAACCCGCTCTGACACCATCATTAACAACCAAGCGAAGCAACCAACAGCGCAAGTACAGTCTGTTGGGTATGATACGCAATCCCTCATTTCTGAGATGAGGGACGGCTTGAACCACGTCAAACAAAACGTGGCCCAAGTGGCCCAAAAAATCGATCAAAGCCCGTCCGGGTGTCCCAGTGTGAGCTGCGTTTCGGTCACTTCGGTTTTAGTCATCGCTGTGGTGCAATTGTTGATAATTTTAGGTTACAACATATATAGGTGAGTGGGACTTGTAGGGTGGTTTGGTTGGTAATCGTGTGGTTTCAGAGACAACAAGGAAAATCAAGCTAAAAAATTTTACTAGAGCGGTTGTGAACGTGTGTGCGAAGTACAGTCCTGACGAGTAGTCAAAAAAAAATGTTATTGTCTTCCTTTGTTTCACTATTTATTGTACAGTTAAGAACAAGTGATAATTAGTTTTTTTATGTTGCCACTATCTCTCTCTTGAAAAGACGATTTGTTAAGTCAAACTCTAGATTCAATGTACATGTAAGATTGTATCTACTTTTTTACATTTTTTAGATGTTATTAATTAAATAAATAAAAGGATAAGAGATGATGGTGTCGTTACTGAAGTTGCGTCATGTTGTTGGACTTGTTGTTTTCGTGTGAAAGCGGCTTTATTTTTTTGTTTGGTTCGCAAGGCCGCCGCAGCGGCGCCACTGCGCTACCAAATTCGATTTTGACAGCTGGTCGATTGTTGTCATGGGGGACGCAATTGTGTTATTTTAAGCTTATCGGTGTTGTTTTTTCGAATATTTAGTGCCTGAAGTCGAACGTCAACCTTACAGTAGATAACGAACGCAATGTGAGTACCCGAAAACCCCCTACCGTTCCAACAATGTCCGACATCCTCCACCTCCTTATCGACTTCTTCCTAAACTTACTTGACGAGTTCCGCACCAACAAGATTAAATTATCAGTTTTTCATGACAAGATGAGCAGCACGCACCAGTACATGCAAAATTCGAGCTCGAAGAACTCCACGGTAGTAAGGTTAGGAGACATCGAACACTTGTCACAGCTGTCCGAGAATCTCTCGTCGTTGTGTCTGAGTCACGAATACTCGGACATCACGCTGATCGTCGAGGGGCAGAAGCTCTACGCCCACAAGGTAAAATTCGACTGTTTAGAGACGGTTAGTACGGCTTTCGTAGGTGATTTTAGCTGCACGTAGCGAATACTTTCGAGCACTGCTGTATGGGGGGCTGAAGGAGTCCAACCAGTCGGAAATCGTCCTGCCGGACGCCCCAGTCAAAGCCTTCAAGATCCTCCTCAAATATATTTACACGGGTTACATGTTTCTGATGACGTTGAAGGAAGACGTAATTTTGGACACTTTGGGCCTGGCGCATCAGTACGGCTTCCAGGATTTAGAAACAGCAATATCTGACATTCTAAAGCAATTACTTGCCTTACGGAACGTTTGTGCGATTCTGGACACTGCTCACTTGTACGGGTTGGAAAAACTAGTCGATGTTTGTCACGTGTTTCTAGACAGACATGCCTCGGAGATATTAACGCACGAATCTTTTCTACAGTTGTCGCAGGTAAACAACACGACTTCCTTTTATTCCGTTTTTTGTACGTGTACAGGGTGATTATGAAATTCTTCCATCTGTTAATTTTTTACTTCATGTTTTAAAAATATGCATGTAGTTAGTTGTAATAGGTAACGTGATAGCATCGGACATACTAATTTAGACGAAATTTGACGAAAAAACGAAAACATTGTTGAATTTCAGTTTAAGCCACCCTAGGGTATTTTAAATGTTGGCTAACCTTCTGTAAGTTACTAGAATTGACATTTTTGGGGTGACGTTCGAGACGAGCAAATTTTAACTTTCGCCGTTGACGTTGGGTTTTCAACCAATCAAATTGCGGTGGTGTGCAATGTCGCCAACTTGAAGGAAAAATCCCCTGAAGTAGGGGGGACATTTTTCTGGTTGACGGCACTAATTTCACGAAAATCAAATTTTGATAGAAATAATAAGGTCCACTAATATTAAGCCATTTAATCACCTGTTTACCGAAACCTTCAGATTTTAAATTACTTGAGAACATATTTCACATGATGTTCTCGTGGAAAAATTAGGATTTTATAATTAATCTCCGCCCCTCGGCTTACAACGAATAAAATAATCATCAGAATTGCGACAGGGCGGGTGGGCGTGGCTTATATTTTGCCTTTTTTTTTTCTTAACAGCCATTTTTTCACAACAAGAAACTTAAAACATGGTTAAAATTGCAATTTTTGCAAGGAAATACGGATTTTGCAAATATGGGGCGGAGCCTAATTGCAAAATCGATATTTCCTTACACAAATTTTCCATTTTGAACATATTTTAAGTTTCTTGTTGTAAAAAAAGTCTACACATATTAAAACAAAAAGGCAAAATGTAAGCCCGCCCACCCGCCCTATCTCAATTGTGATGATTTTTTTTATTGGTCGTGAATCAAGAGGGCGGAGTTTAACTACAAAATATTTATTTACAAGAAATTAAAAACATGTTTTTAAGTGTCGTGTTGTTCAAAGAATAATATGCATATTAAGAAAAAGAGGCAAAATATAAACCCCGCCCACCCACCCTATCTCAATTGTGATAATTTTTTTTATTCCTAGAAACCTAAAACACATTTAAAATGTCAAATTTTTGTAAGGAAACATGAATTTTGCAATTAGGGGGCTTAATCTTTGGCTTGTTTTTTCTTCATATACATAATATTCTTTGAATAACATGATACTCAAAAAAGTGTCTTGGTGTCATGGTAATTTCTTGTAGAGAAATAATAAGGATTTTGCAATAAATTCGGCTCATTACACTCTCGACTATTAAAAAAAAACTCATCACAATTGAGATTGGGTGGGTGGGCGGGGCTTATATTTTGCCTTTTTTCTTAATATAAGTAGTCGTCTTTTCTTACGAATCAAAAATTCATCACAATTGAGCTTGGAATCGATATGGGGGGGCTTAATTTTTGGCTTCTTTTTTTCTTAAGTATTCTTTGAACAACACAATACTCAAAAACATATTTTTTATTTATTGTAGGGAATTAAAGATTTTGCAATTAAACTCCGCCCCTCAGTTTACGACGAACAAAAAAATCATCAGAATTGAGGTAGGGTGGGTGGGCGGGGCTTATATATTGTTTTTTTCTTAATATACATTGCCATCTTTTCACAACAAGAAGCTTAAAAAATGGTTAAAATGCTATATTTTTGCAAGGAAATATGGATTTCCCAATTATGGGGCGGAACCTAATTGCAATAATTGATATTTCCTTATAGAAATTTTCCATTTTAAACATGTTTTAAGTTTAATGTGGTGAAAAAAAGTCTACATATATTGAAACAAAAAGGCAAAATGTAAGCCCGCCCACCCGCCCTGTCTCAATTGTGATGATTTTTTTTTATTCGCCGTGAATCAAGGGGGCGGAGCTTAACTGCAAAATACTTATTTATTTGCAAGAAATTAAAAACATGTTTTTGAGTGTCGTGTTTTTCAAAGAATAATATATTAAGAAAAAGAGGCAAAATATAAACCCCACCCACCCACCCTATCTCAATTGTGATGATTTTTTTTATTCTTAGAAACTTAAAACACGTTTAAAATGGTAAATTTTTGTAAGGAAATATGGATTTTAGAATTAGGCTCCGCCTTTCGGTCTGCCAACGAATGAAAACGTCATTACTATTTATATCAGGTCAGGTATGGGTGGGGCTTAGTCTTTGGCTTGTTTTTTCTTAATATACGTAGTATTCTTTCAACAATACAATACTCAAAAACATGTTTTTATTTCTTGTAGAGAAATAAGGATGTTGCAATTAAGCTCCACCCCTCGGCTCATCAGAATTGAGGTAGGGCGGGTGGGTGGGGCTTATATTTTGTCTTTTCTTTTCTTAATATGCATAGCCATCTTTTCACAACAAGAAACTTAAAACATGGTTTTTGAAAGTAAATATAGATTTTGCAATTTAAAAAAAAATAATCAAAAAAACAAAGTATTATAAAATCTGAAAGTTAAGAAAGTTATGAAAATAGAGAAAATAAAAACCCGAAACGAGAAACTGCAAATCGGAAAGTTGAAAAATTTCGCACTGAAAAACAAAGAAAAATTATAAAGTCACAACATTCAAAATAGAAAAATAGAAAAAATTAAAAAAATAAAAATCGAAACGAAAATTTGCAAATTATAAAATTGCTGAAATGAAGAATTAAAAAATCGAAAAAAGAAAAATTATAAAATCAAAACATTGAAAAATTAAAAAACTGAAGAAATAAAGAAAACAAAAAGGCTAAACGAAAAATTGCAAATCGAAAATTCGAAAAACTGAAAAAGTCAATTTTTTTTTTTAATTATAATCATTTCATATTTAAAATGAAAACCAGAAAAATTGAAAAAACGAAAAATTAAGAATCTGAAATTGATAAGAATTATAAAATCTGAACATGGAAAAATCGAAAAATTGTGGAAAAGAAAGAAAATAAAAACTCAAAACGAGAAATTGAAGTCTTAAAATTTAGAAAACAAAAAAATTAAAAAATCGAAAAATTGAAAACCGAAAAACTGCAAATTGGAAAATTGAAAATTCAAAAAACTGAAAATTTTCACACTGAAAAAAAGAAAAATTATAAAATCACAACATTCAAAAACCAAAAAATCGAAAAATTGAAAGATCGAATAAATGAAAAAAAAAAATCCAATAATTGAAAAATGAAAAAACTCGAAGATCGTAAAATTGAAAAAGTGAAAAATTAAAAATCTGAAATTGATAAATGAAAAACCTAAAAATTGTAAATAGAAAATCCAAACATTGCAAAATTTCACATTGAAAAAAGAAAAACTATAAAATCAGAACTTTGAAAAATAGGAAAATTGAAGAAATAAAAATAAAAAGCCGAAACGAAAAACTGAAAAATCTAAGAACTGAACCATCCAAAGGGTGTAAAATCGAAAAACTGAAAAATTTAAACATGAAAACTTGAAGAGTTGCATGTCGTTAAATTGAAGAAACAAAAAATTGAAAAAAATTGAAATTAAAAAAACGAAGAATTATAAAATCTGAACATCGAAAAATCGAAAAATTGTGGAAAAGAAAGAAAATAAAAACCCGAAACGAGAAACTGCGAATCGAAATTTTGAAAAAATGAAAAATCCGGAAACTGAAAAGTCTAAAATTTAGGAAAATTACGTATTATAAAATTCCAGAAATGAAGAATTGAAAATCGAAAAATCCAAACATTGAAAAATCGAAAAACTGAAGAAATAAAGAAAATAAAAAACCGAAACGAAAAATTGAAAAATTAAAAATCGAAAAATTGAAAGATCGAATAAATGACAAAAAAAAATTAAATCCAATAATTGAAAAATGGAAAAACTTCAAGATCGTAAAAATTGAAAAAGTGATTTTTTTTTAATTATAATTATTTTAATATTTAAAATGAAAACTAGCAAAATTGCAAATCAAAAATAAAAAAAAATAATAAAAAAATCTGAAATTGAAAAATTAAAAACCTAAAAATTGTAAATAGAAAATCCAAACATTGAAAAATAGAGAAATGAAGAAATAAAAATAAAAAGCCGAAACCAAAACACTGAAAAATCTAAAAGCTGAAACATCCAAAAGGTGTAAAATCGAAAAACTGAAAAATTTTAAAATGAAAACTTGAAGAGTTAAATTGAAGAAACAAAAAATTGAAATTAATAAAAAAACGGAGAATTATAAAATCTGAACATTGAAAAATCGAAAAATTGTGGAAAAGAATGAAAATAAAAACCCGAAACGAGAAACTGCAAATCGAAATTTAAAAAAAATGAAAAATTGCAGAATCGAGGAACTGAAAGGTCTAAAATTTAGAAAACAAAAAATTAAAAAATCGAAAAATTGAAAACCGAAAAACTGCAAATTGGAAAATTGAAAATTCAAAAAACTGAAAAATTTCGCACTGAAAAGAAGAAAAATTATAAAATCACAACATTCAAAAAGCCAAAAATCGAAAAAATAAAGAAAATTAAAAACCGAAACGAAAATTACGTATTATAAAATTGCAAAAATGAAGAATTGAAAAATCGAAAAATCCAAACATTGAAAAATGTCACATTGAAAAACCGAAAAACTGAAGAAATGAAGAAAATAAAAAACTGAAATGGAAAATTGAAAAATCTAAAAACTGAAACATCCGACAGGTGTAAACTCGAAAAACTGAAAAATTTAAAAATGAAAAGTTGAAGAATTAAATTGAAAAAACAAAAAATTGAAATTAAAAAAACGAAGAATTATAAAATCTGAACATTGAAAAATCGAAATTTTGAAAAAATGAAAAATTGAAAACCGAAAAACTGCAAATTGGAAAATTGAAAATTCAAAAAACTGAAAAATTTCACACTGAAAAGAAGAAAAATTATAAAATCACAACATTCAAAAACTCAAAAATCGAAAAAACAAAGGAAATAAAAAACCGTAACGAAAATTACGTATTATAAAATAGCAGAAATGAAGAATTGAAAAATCGAAAAATCCAAACATTGAAAAATGTCACATTGAAAAACCGAAAAACTGAAGAAATAAAGAAAATAAAAAACCGAAACGAAAAATTGAAAAATTAAAAATCGAAAATTGAAAGATCGAATAAATGAAAAAAAAATTTAAATCCAATAATTGAAAAATGGAAAAACTCTAGGACCGTAAAATTGAAAAAGTGAAAAATTTTTAAACATCGAAAAATCCAAATATTGAAAAAAGTCACATTGAAAAACCGAAAAACTGAAGAAATAATTGAAAAATGGAAAAAATCGTAAAATTGAAAACGTGAAATTTTTTTAAAATTATAATTATTTAAATATTTAAAATGAAAACTAGCAAAATTGCAAATCAAAAATGGAAAAAACAAATTAAAAAATCTGAAATTGAAAAATTGAAAAATCGAAAAACTGAAAAAAGAAATAAAAAAATAAAATACCGAAACGAAAAATTGCCAATTGAAAAATCCAAACGTTGCAAAATTTTACATTGAAAAAGAGAAAAATTATAAAATCAGGACATTCAAAAATCAAAAAATGAAGAAATGAAGACAATAAAAACCGTAGACAAATACGGATCTTGCAATTAAGCCCCGCCCCTCAATCTGACAACGAATGAAAAATTCACTACAATTGAGAATTGAGATCGGGGCGGGTATGTTTTTAATTTCTCGTAGAGAAATAAGGATTTTGCAGTCAAGCTCCGCCCCCTTGGCTCACGACGAATTAAAAAAAATCATTACAATTGAGACAGGGCGAGTGGGCGGGGCTACATTTTGCCGTTGTTTCTTAATACGTGTAGACTTATTTCGACAACAAGAAACTTAAAACATGGTAAATTTTTGTAGTAATCAACTTAAATCCTCCACTTTTCCTCAACGACCCCTTTAAATTCGGTAAAAGTTGAACATCAAAGTTATTATCAACGGTAGCTTGGCAACGGAGTGTATAAATGACAATTTTAAGCTCTAAAAGCAATGTCAAGTGTAGTATATATTAAACGGATACCCAACCACGGTGGGAGCTATTGCCTGTGTATTTATAAAAACCATATAGTTTAGAAAAAAATTGACTTGGAAGAATTTCGTGCTCCCATTCCTCCCCCCTAACCACGCCCCCTGCTTGCAGGCGTCGCTCGTCGAACTGCTCCAAAGAGACTCTTTCTTCGCCCCCGAAGTAGAGATTTTCCGCGGCGTTTGTAATTGGTGCAACGCCAACCATGACAAAGACGATCTCGTGATGAAGTGTGTAAGGTTACCATTAATGAGCGTTGCTGACTTACTTTCTGTCGTAAGGCCTGCCGGGTTGGTGAAACCGGACGCTCTTCTGGACGCGATCGCCGAAAGGACGAACGTCCGATCGAGTAGTTTACCGCATCGGGGCCAACTAAGTACGCAGCCGCCGCTTCCCTTGCTTACCCATAACATTTCGATTGTGTTTAGTTCTGGAGGAAAACGTGGCGTCGCCTCGAATGGGCTCGAAGGTCGTGGCCGGAGAACTCCTCGAATATTTACTCGACGGAGATTACTACACTTACGACATGGAGAAGGGATACACGAGGCACCCGATCAACGGACCGGGGGACCAAGGGATCATCATCAAGTTGGGGACTCCGAGTATCATTAATCATATCCGGATGTTGTTGTGGGACCGGGATTTGAGGTAGTTTGTGAGGAGGAGTGGGTTTGAGGTCACGTTTTTGGGTTTTAGGTCGTATTCGTACTACATTGAGGTATCCGTAGAGCAAAAAGACTGGGTGAGAGTCGTCGACTATAGTCACTGTTCGTGTAGGAGTTGGCAGTACTTGTATTTCGAGAATCGGGTTGTTCAGTTTATCAGGATAGTGGGGACGCATAACACGGTCAACAAGGTGAGTAGAACACACGTTTGTAGGAAAAATGATGTGTGCGTATGTTATAGAAGCCTAAACGCAGCTCGCCACGCTCACGTGTGCGTTGTAAGCAAGGGAAGTTGGAAGCTGAGTTGGCGTTGATTTAGAGTAGTGAACTGTTTTAAAGTAGACGGCATATGGTGTTTGTTTTCTGGGTATCAGAGCAGAAGAAAAGTTTGACAGGAAAAACGAGAAGAATACAGAAAATTTTGCTCTATCTTTACTGTTAGCTGAGTAAGGAGCCTAGCGTTTGAAACAAATGTATGGGTGGGTAGGTGGGACCTTTGTAGCTTGATTTTTATCGTTTTTCTTCTACTTTGAAGACCTTTATTGATGTTTGCACTGTTTCACGTTTTCGTTGTACCCGGCCTGATACCCGAAAAACTTCATGCTATGTTTATTTGTTGTCGTCACGTTTTTTCTTTGTTCAGTGTTTTCGATTTTTGAAGAGGAAGAACTCATTTTTGCTCGCGGTGGGTCGACTTAAGTCAACTAAGTAAGACATTTTTGGATTTTAGGGTTGGCAATATTTACTTTGCCTTAGAGTGTAGTAGTGCTGACTGAAATTTCGGTTAGAGTTACTTTGAAGCGGAAATAGTAGTATATAGTTCGTAGTCGTTGATAGTTTAGTTGGTGTGTAGTTGAAGATCACTCATGAAACTGTGAAATAGTACCGGTGTCAAACCCTGTAGTACACCACCATACAACGACGTAGACAATTTTGGTTCGCCCTTTCCACGCTTATTTACAACCGAAGAATGTAATTTTCTTTCCACTAGTACAGGTGACGTCACTTAATCATGGCCACCGAAAATGGCAGCTTTTTCACTTGCAGCGCCAACTGAGCTTCCACGATTTCGGCCCAGCAAACTTAAACCCACTTTCACTTTAGGTTTTCCATTTGGTCTCTTTCGAGGCTTGTTGCAAACCATCCATTCCCAAAATGGTGAACGACATAATATGTCCGAATTACAACGTAGCGACTTTGGATAAAAGCGCCGTGGTCATAGAGGGCGTTAGCCGCTCTAGGAACGCCCTCTTGAACGGCGACACCAAACACTACGATTGGGATTCGGGATATACGTGTCACCAGCTCGGCTCCGGAGCGATCCTGATCCAGCTAGGTAAGTACACTTACCCCAAACTGCTCGAAACTGAGTTTTGTCGGTTTTCGTACATCTCGTGAGATTAAGGGGGAACGCTAGACGAGAGACAAGTTTGAATTGGGCGCCATTTGTTGCCTTAAACGCAACCAGCAATTCTTCTTTAATTTAATACTCGAGATAATTATTATATTATTCAAAATTTAGACACTGTAGAGCAAACAAGGCTTATCAAGCCCGTCTATTAGTTTATTTGCCTGTATTATTGATACCGTTTTCAAATTACACCAAAATTGAAAAATCGAAAACTTAATAATTGAAAAATTTATAAATCGATAAACTGAACAATCTAAAAATTAAACAATTTAAAAATCGAAGAATTGGAAAACCTAAAAATCTAAACCGAGAACTTGAAAAATCGAATAATCGAGAAATCAAAACATCAAGGAAAACAAAAAAATTAACAGAAAATCTAGAACCTAAAAATTGAAAAATTAAAATATCTATCGAAAAATTGAAAAACGGAGAAATCGAAACATCAAAAAATGGAAAAATTGAAGAACCGAAACATTGCAAAATCCCAGAACTGAAATACTGAAAAACTGAAAAATGGAAGGAAAATTGAAAAATGGAAAGAAAATTGAAGAATCGGAAAAGTGAAAAAATCCAAAACTGAAACATTGAAAAATTCAGAAATCGAAAAATTGAAAAATCACAATTGAAGAAAGAAATATTGAAAAATCTAAAAATTGGACACTGAAAAATTGAAAAATTTTAAAGCTTTATGACTGAAAAATGGAAAAATCACAAATTTTAACAATCGAAAAAACTTGAAAAATCAAAAAATCGAGAACTCGAAAAGTCGAAAAACCCAAAAAATCGATTAATAATAATCTAGAAATCGAAATAGCTCAAAATTGAAAAATTAAAAACTGAAACATTGAAAAAATCTAAAAATTGGAAAATTTTTAAGCTTCATGACTGAAAATTGGAAAAATCACAAATTTTAACAATCGAAAACTTGAAAAATCAAAAAATCATAACTCGAAAAGTCGAAAAACCCAAAAAATCGAAAATTTAGAAACGTCAAAAAATGATAAATAAAAAAATTTTAAAATCGAATCATTGGAGAATCGACGAATTGAAATATCCCAAAATTGAAAAATCGAAAAATTGAAGAATCGAAGAACTGAGAAACCGCTGAATTGAAAAATTCCGAAATAGAAATGACGAAAAATTGGGACATCGAAAAACTGATATAAAACTGAAAAACTAAAACATCGAGAAACAACACAGAGATTGAGGAATCGAGAATTCGAAAAGCCGAGAAATCAAAAAATCGAAAAATTTAGAAATCGAAATAGCCCAAAATTGGAAAATTGAAAACTAAAATATTGAAAAATCATAAAATTGGAAGTTGAAAAACTGAAAAATCGAAAAACTGCATTTAGGTAAAAGTTTAGTAACAATCAAAAAATTGAAAAACCGAAAAATTAAAGAACTTGAAAAATGAAAAAATCGAGAACTCGAAAAGTCGAAAAACCCAAAAAATCGAAAATTTAGAAACGTCAAAAATTGAAAAATCGGAAAATTTGATCCAAAAACTGAAAAATCGCGAAATTGAAAAATGACGAAAAATTGGGAAATCCAAAAATTGCTAAAACATCGAGAAACGACATACTGAACATCAAGAAATCGAGAATTCAAAAAGTCTAGAAATCAAAAAATCGAAAAATTTATAAATCGCAACAGTCCATAATTGAAAAATTAAAAACTGAAACATTGAAAAATCGAAAAATTAGACAGTTGAAAACCGGAAAAATCGAAAAACCGAAAAATTTAAAACTTTAATAATTGAAAAATGGAAAAATCACAAATTTTAACAATCGAAAAATTGAAAAACCGGAAAATCAAAAAATCGAGAGCTCGAAAAGTCGAAAAACCCAGAAAGTCGATTATTCCAGAAATTGAGAAACCGAGAAATCAAAAATCCAGAAACGTCAAAAACTGAAAAATCAAAAATTTGTAAAATCGAAAAATTGGAAAATCGACAAATTGAAATATCCCCAAATTGAAAAATTCAAGAATAAAAAAAACTGAAAAATCCCAAAATCTAAAAATTAAAAATCGAAATATGTATTAAAAAAATCTAAAATCCGAAAAATCGGAAAATTGAAACCAAAAACTGAAAAATCGCCAAATTGAAAAACGACGAAAATTTGGGAAATCCAAAAATTGAAAAATTGGAATATAAAATATTGAAAAATCGAAAAATTGGGCAGTTGAAAACCTGAAAAATGAAAAACCGAAAAATTTGTAAGGTTAATAACTGAAAAATGGAAAAATCGCACTTAAAAAATAAAAAAATCGAGAACTCGAAAAGTCGAAAAACCCAGAAAATCAATTAATCCAGAAACTGAGAAGACGAAAAATCGAAAATTTAGAAACGCCAAAAATTAAAAAATCAAAAAAATTTAAAATCTACGATATTAAAAAATTAAAAAATTGAAGAATAAAAAACTAAAAAATCCGAAAATCAAAAAATCAAAAATTGAAGTATGTATAAAAAAAATCTAAAAATTGAAAAATCGGAAAAATGAAGAATCGAAAAACTGAGAAATCGCAAATTGAAAAATTCCGAAAAAGAAATGACGAAAGATTGGGAAATCGAAAAATTAACAAATTGAAGAACCAAGACATCGAGAAACGACACATCAAAAGATCGAGAAATCAAAAAATCGGAAAATTTAGAAATTGAAATACATATTTGCCTTTTTTTCTATTCTTGTAAAGAAATAAATATTTTGCAGTTAAACTCCGCCCCTTTGGTTCAGGCCGAATAAAAAAAGATCATCACAATGGAGATAGGATGGGTGGGCGGGCTTATATTTTGTCTTTTTTTGAATATGTGTAGACTCCTTTTCACAACATGAAACTTTAAAACATGTTTAAAAATGTACCATTTTAATCATGTTCTAAGTTTCTTATTATGAAAACATGGCCATGTATATTAAGAAAAAAAAGACAAAATATAAGAAATAGAGCAGTGGTTCGCAAACTGGGTGCCGCGACACACTGGGGTGCCGCGGAACCCCCAAGAGGGTGCCGTGAAAATTTTATAATGATTTTAATAAATATAACCACAAAACCAACTTTAAAAAATAATAATTGATGATCTGATTTTACTAATATGGTACAACTGTTCAGTAATGGAAAATGTGTTCTGAACATGTTAATTTTCTTTATACTGAAGTAAGATGGCTATCTAAAGGCCGTGTTCTTTCCCGATTTTGAAAATTAAGAAAACAAATATAAACGTTTTTTGAATCAGAAAATATTGAACAATTTTTTGACCTCCTTCAAGACCACGTTTGGTGTACAAAACTAGCATATTTAACTAATATTTTTGAACAGTTAAATAAAATATGTAAATTCAAGTATGCAAGGTAGAAATGAAAAAATAAAATTTTGGCTTTAAAAGACAAGCTTAAATTATGGAAAACAAATATTTATAAAACAATCTTAACATCAATTACATATTATACAATCACGTGATAAAGTGTTTTTGATAATAAATTAGTTACAATTAAAACTGTTCTTGGCGGGGTGCCGCCAAATTTTGTTTAATATTTTAGGGTGCCATCAATAATAAAAGTTTGCGAACCACTGAAATAGAGAAATGGGAAAATCAAAAAATCAGTTAATCGAAAAATTGAAAAATCGAAAAATTTAGAAACGTCAAAAATTGAAAACTGAAAAATCAAAAATTTAAAAATCGTAAAACTGAAATATCGGAAAATTGAGTAATCGAAAAATGAAGAAATTCGAGAAACCGAAAATATGAAGAATCGAGAAATCGAAGAATCGATAAATTGAAAAATTCCAATAGTAATACGTCGAAAAATTGAGAAATGGAAATCGAGCAAAACTGAAGTATCGTAAAGTTAATAAATTGAAAAAGTGAAAATTTTTGAAAAAAAAAATCGTATCAAAAACTAAAAAATCGAGAAATTGAACAATCAAAAAATCAAAACATTGAAATCCCAATAAGTTGATAAATAGGACAATTTCAAAAACGAAAATTTTAAAAATCCAAGAATTGAACAACAAAAAAAATCTAAGCCTGAAAACCCAGAAAATCGAATGATCGAGAACTCAAAACATCAAAAAAAAAAAAAAAAAAATCCAAAATTTAAAAATTCGACAAATTGAAAAATCATGGAACTGAAAAATCGAAAAGTCGAGATAGTGAGAAATCTAAAAGGCTAAAACTTTAAAAACTGAAAAATTAAAATATCGAAAAATTTAAAAACCGAGAAAACACAATATCAAAAATTTGAAAAATTGAAGAAACGAAATATTGCAAAATTCCAAAGCTGAAATATTGAAAAACCTAAAAATGGAAGGAAAATTAAAGAATCGAAACAGTGAAAAAATCCCAAACTGAAACATTGAAAAATCCAGAAATCGTAAAATTGAAAAATCACAATTGAAGAAAGAATTGAAAAATCAAGAAATAGAGAAATGGGAAAATCAAAAAATCAGTTAATCGAAAAATTGAAAAATCGAAAAATTTAGAAACGTCAAAAATTAAAAACTGAAAAAAAAAATGAAAATCGTAAAACTGAAATATCGTGAAGTTAATAAATTGGGAAACTGAAAATTTTTGAAAAAAAAATCGTAAAATTGAAAAATCACAATTGAAGAAAGAATTGAAAAATCAAGAAATAGAGAAATGGGAAAATCAAAAAATCAGTTAATCGAAAAATTGAAAAATCGAAAAATTTAGAAACGTCAAAAACTAAAAATTGAAAAATAAAAAAAAATTAAAATCGTAAAACTGAAATATCGTGAAGTTAATAAATTGAAAAACTGAAAATTTTTGAAAAAAAAAATCATCAAAAACTAAAAATTCAAAAAATCGAGAAATTGAACAATCAAAATATCAAATCATTGAAATCCCAGTAAGTTGATAAATAGGAAAATTTAAAAAACAAAAATTTTAAAAATCCAAGAATTGAACAACAAAAAAAATCTAAGGCTGAAAACTCAGAAAATTGAATGATCGAGAACAAAAAATCTAAAATTTAAAAATTCGACAAACTGAAAAATCATGGAACTGAAAAATCGAAAAGTCGAGATAGTGAGAAATCTAAAAACCTAAATACTGAAAAACTGAAAAATGGAACGAAAATTGAAAAATCGAAAAAGTGAAAAAATTCAAAACTGAAAAATGGAAAGAAAATTGAAGAATCGGAAAAGTGAAAAAATCCAAAACTGAAACATTGAGAAATCCAGAAATCGTAAAATTGAAAAATCACAATTGAAGAAAGAATTGAAAAATCAAGAAATAGAGAAATGGGAAAATCAAAAAATCAGTTAATCGAAAAATTGAAAAATCGAAAAATTTAGAAACGTCAAAAATTAAAAACTGAAAAATAAAAAAAATTAAAATCGTAAAACTGAAATATCGTGAAGTTAATAAATTGAAAAACTGAAAATTTTTGAAAAAAAAAATCGTATCAAAAACTAAAAATTCAAAAAATCGAGAAATTGAACAATCAAAAAATCAAATCATTGAAATCCCAGTAAGTTGACAAATAGGAAAATTTAAAAAACAAAAATTTTTAAAATCCAAGAATTGAACAACAAAAAAAATCTAAGCCTGAAAACTCAGAAAATCGAATGATCGAGAACTCAAAACATCAAAGAAAACAAAAAATCTAAAATTTAAAAATTCGACAAATTGAAAAATCATCCAACTGAAAAATCGAAAAGTCGAGATAGTGAGAAATCTAAAAGCCTAAAACTTTAAAAACTGAAAAATTAAAATATCGAAAAATGTAAAAACCGAGAAAACACAATATCAAAAATTTGAAAAATTGAAGGAACGAAATATTGCAAAATTCCAAAGCTGAAATATTGAAAAACCTAAAAATGGAAGGAAAATTAAAGAATCGAAACAGTGAAAAAATCCCAAACTGAAACATTGAACAATTGAAAATCGAATAAATGATGATCCAATAATTGAAAAATCGGTCGAAAGTTGGTTCAACAGAACTTTCTTCGTTCCTGAAGTAGCATGAAATACAAAAAACAAACACCCAATCAGATTTAGGAATTTAACCCGTTACTATGGAAATTTAACAAGATTTTACAAGATTAATATAGAGGGAAAATCAGTCTTATCTTAGAAAGTACTAGCCCCGCCCACCCACCCGCTATTTTTTCAGAGGATTATGTCATTTGCCAAAATAAGTCTTATCTTAGCAAGTACTAGCCCCGCCCACCCGCCCGCTGTTTCCTAGGGGATTATGTCATTTGCCAAAATAAGTCTTATCTCAGCAAGTACTAGCCCCGCCCACCCACCCGCTGTTTTTTCAGAGGATTATGTCAATTGCCAAAATAAATCTTATCTTAGCATGTACTAGCCCCGCCCACCCGCCCGCTGTTTTCTCAAGGGATTATGTCATTTGCCAAAATAAGTCTTATCTCAGCAAGTACTAGGCTCGCCCACCCGCCCCTATTTTCTCAGATGATATGTCATTTGCCAAAATGCTAGTATTTGCTAAGATACGACTGATTTTGGCAAATGACAATCCTCTGAGAAAATAGCGGCTGGGTGGGCGGGGTTAATACTTGCCAAGACAAAACTGATTTTGGCAAAGGCCATATCCTCTAAGAAAATTGAGGGCGGGTGGGCGGGGTCAGTTCTTGCTAACATAAGACTAATTTTGGCAAATTACATGATCCCCTGAGAAAATAGCGGGTGGGTGGGCGGGGCTAGTACTTGCTAAGAAAAAACTGATTTTGGCAAATCAGATGATCCTCTGAGACAACAGCGGGTGGGTGGGCGGGGTTAGTCCTGTCTAAGATAAGACTAATTTTGGCAAATGACATAATCCTCTGAGAAAACGACGGGTGGGTGGGCGGGACTAGTCCTTGCTAAGATAAGACTAACTTTGGCAAATGACATATCCTTTGA
Organism: Zophobas morio; assembly: GCF_036711695.1. Lineage (NCBI taxonomy): Eukaryota > Metazoa > Arthropoda > Insecta > Coleoptera > Tenebrionidae > Zophobas > Zophobas morio. The sequence goes on from NW_026972115.1 coordinate 3,342,909, forward strand.
GAAAATAGGGGGCATATCTAAAAAATATCAAAGCAATGATAAATCGCAAGTAAAAACTCGTCATATTTTGCACGTTTTGGGTAGAATTTATTCCGCAAAATTTTGAGATGACGTTATCAATTTCGTCGGGGAATAAACAGATATATTTGGTTACATGCTTACAATAACTTTAAAACACCTGCAAGATTTGAAAGTATGTATTCATTTTTGCAGTTCTTGATCTAATCAATATGATATATTGACTCAGTCATTAATTTTTTTGACACACCTCGTATAAGCAAATCTAAAAAATATTAATGTAGCGATAAATCATAAGTACATATAGAATCATCATATTTTGCTCATTTAAGATAGGAGTTATTCAGCAAAATTTTGAGGTGACGTCATCAATTTTTTAGAGGGGATGAGTAAATATATTGTGATTAAAACGGCCCTGGTTTAATAACAAAAAAATATTGTTCGTCTATAAAACAAGCTCGTAAAAAAATATGTCGTAAAAAAATTTACGTATGCTGGTCCCGACTGCGATTATGGTTTAAATATTTTTTAGAAAATCCTGTCATGGATGTAGAATAGAAACATTTGTGACAGAATCATGATGACTACTTTCAAGTCCAGGGACAAATGCTTGTTACGGGTATTTCACAAGTTTATTTTGTTGTATGGACACTCAATGGAATAAATATAGAAATAATTGATTCAAGAAGAAAGAGGAACCTGCCTTTGCGAGAGATTTTTTTAAAATAAATAAAATTTGTTTCTATTTTTTTATGTACTTTAATAATTTATTAGGAGTACATTTTTCATCACCAAGACTTGCATATTTTTATTATAAATATATTTTGAAAATGATCTCTCGGCAAATGAAAACATATACGAGCACTTTTTTCGAGTAAACAATGAAGGGAGAAGTTACTGGGCGTAGGGCTTTTTTAAAACACCTCCTTTCTGGGATAAGTAGTAGATACACTTAGCTACTTATACGTGTTAAACAAAAGCTGTATTTTATATATTTTTTATTATTATAAATATGTTTATTAGTTTTAATAATTAAGAAAGCAAAATATATATTAACAATAATATTACAATGAATTTTAGTAATCATGTGTATTGAATTCAGGATCCTGAGTGGAGTAAAAATATTATAGTTCCCCAGTTTTAATTCGGTTTTATGATAGTACCTCATTGCGTAAAAGTTAATTTTGAGTTCCTTGCCATAAATTAGAAAAATCAGCCGAGAACTCTAACAATCAGCTTATGGTAAAGCAGGCGATAAGCGTTTTACCTGAAAGTCGCTTCCGTAAATTTTAGTGGCGCTCCTATCGGCAAAGTACTGAACTAACTGCTCAAACTCTGTCGAATTGATACCCATTTTTTTCAATAACTGTTAGTTTTGGTTAAAAACCCCGCTAACCAATAGATCGTTAATTTTCCTCTGATATTCCTGTTAAAATTATTCGACGTATTTTGCATTAATTTGTGGTATATTTTGATTTTAATAAACACATTATTATTTAAACAAATTGTACCACTAACAAACATTTAATGATTCTGCGCCCTGTAAAAAGTGATGTTTTATCCATGTGCGAATTTTCAAGCGATTTTATGATGGTTATGACTCAAAAAACTTGAAAAGAAAACATAAAATGGTGCTTTTTACGATATTTCTCAGCCATATTTTTTTAGTTGATTGAACTGGTCTCTGCGCCCTAGAATATGAAAAAAGCTGCAGTTTGATGTAGACACATCTATATTAATAACCAAAAAAATGTTATACCTCGTCTAGCGAGTCCCTTAATTTGATGTTGGTGCAAACCTTCCTATACGCTTTTCTCCAGGTCAGCCGTACGTCATCTCCAGCCTGCGCCTGCTGCTCTGGGACTGCGACGACCGCACCTACAGCTACTACATCGAGTCGTCGGTGAACGTGTGGGACTGGGAGATGGTGGTGGACTACACTCGGGAGGACTGCAGGTCCTGGCAGGTGGTGCGGTTCCCGCCGCGGCCGGTGGTGTTCATCCGCATCGTGGGCACGCGGAACTCCGCCAACGAGGTGTTCCACTGCGTGCACTTCGAGTGCCCGTCGTGCGAGGAGCAGGGGTCGGGCGGCGGCGCGAAGCCGTCGAGCTCGGCGAGCAAAACCGCCACCCCCGAGAAGGACGTGAGCATGCAGACGGCCGAGATCGCCACCGAGGCCGAGGAGATGCTCTCGGACGACGACAAAGTCTGAGGCAAGGGGTTGCGCCACTTTTTTATCAACTTGTTTTTGTACATTTCGTTTACAATAATGATTGGTTCGAGTTTTTATTTTATATTGTTTATGTTTTTCGTGTTTTTATAAGGATTAACAAACTAACGGGGATACTGATATTGGCGAGATGTGATATAGTACCTTGTCATTATTGTGGTTGCGTTTGTTTGAGGTTCTCGTGGGCGGAATACTTGTGATATTGTTGGGAGAATGTTGCGTTTTCAAAGGTAGCAATAATTTATCGAAAATGACTATGTAGAAGTAGGAGTTTTAACGGTGTGAACATGGAGATGTTGCATGTGTTAAGAGGAGCAACTGGATACTTGCAGAAGATTGATTATGTAACTGGTGATATGTTTGAATTTTGTATATTATATTGTTACAAGAAATGTGGTATATTTTCCTCTCATGACACGTATTTCCTAATAAACTAATACGCTGCAGCTGTCTTTATCTTTTCCCTATAGCGCCGACGACGTTTTTCGTTCGAAAATGCGATACCGCGATACGGTTTTATTTGATGTGGAATTTCGCCAGAAACGTTATTCTGTGAATGGTAACTACAGATAAGAGCTTGACATTAACCTTGAACAAAATTTAATTTGTGATGTTAAATGTTTTAGTGCTCGTAAAACCACTGTTTGACATTAAAACTTTCGGTACTTGAAACAGTTCCAGTAACAATAATTGTTAGTGTAAACATTGAGTGACGACTTAACTATATTTTGCCTGCGATAAGTTTTATCTGATTTGTGCGGATTATTTGCATACTTTTGTTTCGTTTTCAAGTCTTTTGACGATGAAAGATGAAAGGAGTCGCCGCATGAATCAGTTCTGTATTCAGGATATGTCAAAGTTGAAGGCGATCAGTCGAGAGATTTATCGTACCTTCGACGAACGCATATAAACACATTTTCCTTCTACGCTGCATTCGATTCATTTTTTTTTTTTTTTTTTTATATGAATACAATTTTGATTTTTTTTTGGGTTCAAAATTGTATCTTTGCTTTCATTTTGTTTTCCAATTTAAAAAGTTAATTTTTTTGAGATCAAAAGTAATTAAAAATGCGATTCTAAAACGTTAAACTTTGATACAATTGACATTTTGACATCTGTTGTGAACTTCTAAAAATTTTGACCATGATAAAATAAAAAGAAAACACTTCAATGTCAAAATTGACCTGTTAAAAATGATAAATCACCTTATAATAAATTAAAAAATAAAACGATGAAACATACGATTTTAATTACTAATAATTTGTAGCTTTTTTTTGATGTCATACTTAAATTTAATTTTATAGGACTGCATACATGTGTGATTCATGAATCCGTGTCGCGTTTTCACCCTACACATCCAGATTTTTGGACAAAAAAACAAAATTGTGTAACATTTTACGATTTAACTTTGAAATTGTAATACCAAATGCTTTAAAAACTTACAAGTTTTTTAAGATTATCGTAAGCATGGTAAATGGTTAATCAAAATTTTTTCGTTTATAGTCCCCTAAAAATGATGACGTTACTTTATAATTTTGTAGAACAAATGTTTCTTAAATTTAATGTAACTACATACTCCATGTATGTGTAATTTATGAATCCATGTTGAGTTTTTACCCTTTGGATGCAGATTTTTGGAAAAAAATCAACATTGTATAAGAATAATTTACAATGCTGTGAAATCGTGCAAATATTTTAAGATTATTTGAATTATGGTAAATGGTTAGTCAAAATTTGTCCGTGATCTTACATTTTTGCCTAATTTCTTCAAATTTATGAGTGTTTTAGGGGAAAAACTGAGTAGGAATTAATCAATCAGTCCTTTCCTATGCGTTGAGGACACAAAATCAACCAAATTTAATTTTCTTCTAATCGCTGATGTTTGTGCTAGTAATAGAATTCGGTCGAAGTATAAACATAAACAGTTGAAGTTACGCATATACTGACAAATTGAAATTGTCTACATTTTTCCCCTCAGTTATCTGCTTTAACCTATCTAAAATGTGCAAAATATAATCAAATCTATACTTGTAATTTATCGTTACATTCATATTTTTTCGATTTGCCCTCTATTTTGTCAGAGGATATGTCATTTGCCAAAATTAGTCTTATCTTAGCAAGGACTAACCCCGCCCACCCGCCCTCAGTTTTCTTAGAGGATATGACCTTTGCCAAAATCAGTTTTATCTTAGCAAGTAGTAGCCCCGCCCACCCACCCGCTATTTGCTCAGACGATTATGTCAATTACCAATTTTTCGATTTATTCGCTTTTTCTTCTTGCCATTTTTTTTAAGTCTCGGTCTTTAGTTCTTCAGTGTTTCGATTTTCCGCTTTTTGGATTTTTAATTTTTCGCCTTTTCAGTTTTACAGTTTTAGAATTTTTCCATTTTTCAATTATTGGATAATCATTTATTCGATTTTTCAATAATTTTTCGATGTTTCAGTGTCACAAACTTTACAATTTTGGCGAAAAAAAAATGAAAAATTGAAATATTAAAAAACTACAATAAATATATGTACTAAGAAAAAGAAGCCAAATATTATGCCCTACCCACCTGTCCCCAACTCTTGTGATCAGTTTTTTTATTCGTCGTGAGACGAGGGGCGGGGCTTAATTACGAAGTCCGTATTTCTGGACAAGAAATTACCAAGTGACAAAATGTTTAACATATGATCGTATTGTTGAGAATAGACTCTTTCGAAAAAAAAAGGGAATAAATGCTTATTTTCTCAAAAGTACAAGGAGATTTCGAAAAGGAAAGAAGAAAACAAGTGTACGTAATCGGCAGATCTGGCAACCCTGGTGACTTTTCACACGGTAATTTCTTGTAAAGAAATAGCGATTTTGCAATTAAGCTCCGCCCCCCAGCTGACGTCGAATAAAAAAATTCATCACAATTGAGATAGGCGTGGGTGGGAGGGGCTTAATCATCGACTTGTGTTTCTTAATCTATAGACTATATAGTTTACTTTCAACAACATAAAACTTAAAACATAATTCGAATCTTGAATTTACCATTTGATATTTTAAGTATTTTATTATCGAGATGAATAAGCCCCACCCACCCGCCCGATCTTAATTGTAATGAATTTTTTTTATTCGTCGTGAGACCAAGGGGTGGAGCTTAACCGCAAAGTCCATATTTCTGTACTATAAATTACGGAGTGAAATATGTTTGAAGCACTATCATATTGTTGAAAATTGACTATTTTGAGAAAAAATAGTAAATAAATATTCTTATTTTCTCAAAAGTGCAACGAGATATCGAAAAGGAAAGAAAAAAACTACTGTACGTAATGGTAGATCTGGCAACCCTGGTGACTTTTCTCATGGTAATTTCTTGTAAAGAAGGTGATGATTTTTTTTATTCGTCCTCCAATTCACCATTTGATATTTTAAGTATTTTTTTATTGAAATGGATAAGCCCCACCCACCCGCCCTGTCTCAATTGTAATGAATTTTTTTATTCATCGTGAGACCGAGGGGTGGAGCTTAACCGCAAAGTCCATATTTCTGTACAAAAAATTACGGAGTGAAGAATGTTTGAAGCACCATCGTATTGTTGAAAATAGACCATTTTGAGAAAAATAGGAAATAAATATTCTTATTTTCTCAAAAGTACAACGAGATATCGAAAAGGAAAGAAAAAGCAACTGTACGTAATGGTAGATCTGGCAACCCTGGTGACTTTTCACATGATAATTTCTTGTAAAGAAATAGAGATTTTCCAATTAAGCTCCGCCCCGCAGCTGACGACGAATAAAAAAATGTATTACGACTGAGACAGGGGTGGGTGGGTGGGGCTTATATTTTACTTTTTTTTTCTTAATATGCATGGTCATCTTTTCACAACAAGAAACTTAAAACATCTTAGAAATGGTAAATTTTTCTAAAAAAATGTGGATTTTGTAATTAAGCTTCGTCCTTCGAAGTGACAAATGAAAAATTCACCACAATTGAGCGAGGGGCGGGTGGGTGGGGCTTAATCATTGACTTATTTTTCTTAATCTGTAGAGTTTAGTTTCAACAACGTAATACTTACAACATAATTCTAACCTCCAATTCACCATAAGTATTTATTATTAAAATGGATAAGCCCCACCCACCCACCCCATCTCAATTGCGATGAATTTTTTTATTCGTCGTGAGACCGAGGGGTGGAGCTTAACCGCAAAGTCCATAATTCTGTACAAAAAATTATGGAGTGAAATATGTTTGAAGCATTATCGTATTATTGAAAATAGACAATTTTGAGAAAAAATAGGGAATAAATATGCTTATTTTCTCAAAAGAACGAGATATCCAAAAGGAAAAAAAAACTACTGTACCTACGTAATGGTAGATCTGGCAACCCTGGTGATTTTTCGCATGATAATTCCTTGTAAAGAAATAGAGATTTTGCAATTAAGCTCCGCCCCACCAGCTGCCGACGAATAAAAAAATTCATCACATCTTAGATAGGGCGGGTGGGTGGGGCTTATATTTTACCTTTTTTTTAATGTGTTGTCATCTTCTCACAACACGAAAGTTAAAACATCTTCGAAATGGTAAATTTTTCTAAAGAAATGTGGCTTTTGTAATTAAGCTCCGTCCTTCGAAGTGACAAATGAAAAATTCATCACAATTGAGACAGGGGTGGGTGGGCGGGGCTTAATCATTGGCTTCTTTTTCTTAATCTATAGAATTTACTACTTTCAACAACATAATAATTCTAATCTCCAATTCACCATTTGATATTTTAAGTATTTTATTATTGAAATATATAAGCCCCACCCACCCGCCCTGTCTCAATTGTAATGAATTTTTTTATTCGTCGTGAGACCGAGGGGTGGAGCTTAAGGCCAGTCCCCACGTTTTCTCAGCGGAATTTTCGCTCTATTTTCAAAATGTAATATCTCCGTTATTAACAGATCTATAGTTTTCAAATTTTAAATATATGTTGTCCGTAACTTTCTTTATATAACGCAAGGGCAATTTTGTTAAAAACAGCTTGTGATCATATTATTTTTTTAATTTTAGTGAAATTTTTGTATAACGTATTTTTAAAAATCAATATTTCAGTTATTTATGGAAATTTTGGAACGGGGTTGTCACCACTGTTTTCAGCTTGCAAAACTTGAGAAATTCTACGAGGTCGATTTTTGACTTTATTTGTTGGGACTGAGATATAGTAAAAATAAAAGTTAGCAACTTCCATGATATACGCTTTTTTTAACTGTGTATCGTTTCTAAAAAATAAAATCGACGATATGTCTCGTATGATTTCTGGAGTTTTGTAAGCTGAAAACAGTGTTGAAAACCGTGTTCTGAAATTTTATTTAATAATTGAGATATTGATTTTTAAAAATACGTTATGCAAAAATTTCACTAAAATTAAAAAAATAATATGATCACAAGCTGTTTTTAACAAAATTGCCCTTGCGTTATATAAAGAAAGTTCATCATATATTTAAAATTTGAAAACTATAGATCTGTTAATAACGGAGATATTACATTTTGAAAATAGAGCGAAAATTCCGCTGAGAAAACGTGGGGACTGGCCTTAACCGCAAAGTCCATATTTCTGGACAAGAATTACGAAGTGAAAAATGTTTGAAATCTGATCGTATTGTTGAAAATAGATTATTTTGAGAAAAAATAGGGAATAAATATTCTTATTTTTTCAAAAATACGAGATTTCGAAAAGGAAAGAAAAAAACTACTGTACGTAATGGTAGATCTGGCAACCCTGGTGACTTTTCACATGGTAATTTCTTGTAAAGAAATAGAGATGTTGCAATTAAGCTCCGCCCCGTAGCTGACGACGAATAAAAAAAATTATTACGACTGAGACAGGGGCGGGTGGGTGGGGCTTATATTTTAACTTTTTTTTCAGAATATGCAATGTCATCTTTTCATAACAAGGAACTTAAAACGTCTTGAAAATGGTAAATTTTTCTAAGGAAATGTGGATTTTGTAATTATAATTAAGCAAGTGACAATAAATGAAAAATTCATCACACTTGAGATGTGGCGGGTGGGTGGGGCTTAATCATTGGCTTCTTTTTCTTAATCTATAGAGTTTATTTTCAACAACATAATAATTCTAACGTCGAATTTACCATTTGATATTTTCAGTATTTTAAGATTGAAATAGATAAGCCCCACCCACCCGCCCCGTCTCAATTGTAATGAATTTTTTTATTCGTCGTGAGACCGAGGGGTGGAGCTTAACCGCAAAGTCCATAATTCTGTACAAGAAATTACGGAGTGAAATATGTTTGAAGCATTATCGTATTGCTGAAAATAGACTATTTTGAGAAAAAATCGGCAACAAATATTCATATTTTTTCAAAAGAGATATCGAACAGGAAAATAAAAAAACAAGTGTACGTAATGGTAGATCTGGCAACCCTGGTGACTTCACATGGTAATTTCTTGTAAAGAAACGGAGATTTTGCAATTAAGCTCCGCCCCGCAGCTGACGACGAATAAAAAAATTCGTCACAACTGAGATAGGGGTGGGTGGGTGGGGCTTATATTTTACCTTTTTTTTCTTAATATGCGTTGTCATGTTCTCACAAGAAACTTAAACATCTCGGAAATGGTAAATTTTTCTAAAGAAATGTGGATTTTGTAATTATAATCAAGCAAGTGACAATAAATGAAAAATTTATCACAATTGAGATAGGGGCGGGTGGGTGGGGCTTAATCGTTGGCTTCTTTTTCTTAATCTATGGAATTTACTTACAACAACATAATAATTCTAACCTCCAATTCACCATTTGATATTTTCAGTATTTTATTAATTAAATGGATAAGCCCCACCCACCCGCCCTGTTTCAATTGTGATGATTTTTTTTTATTCGTCGTGAGACCGAGGGGTGGAGCTTAACCGCAAAGTCCATATTTCTAGACAAGAATTACGGAGTGAAAAATGTTTGAAATCTGATGGAATTGTTGAAAATAGATTATTTTGAGAAAAAATAGGGAATAAATATTCTTATTTTCTCAAAAGTACAACGAGATATCGAAAAGGAAAGAAAAAAACAACTGTACGTAATGGTGGATCTGGCAACCCTGGTGACTTTTCATATGGTAATTTCTTGTAAAGAAATAGAGGTTTTGCAATTAAGCTCCGCCCCCGAGCTGACGACGAATAAAAAAATCCATCACGACTGAGACAGGGGCGGGTGGGTGGGGCTTATATTTTACCTAATTTTTTCTTAATATGCATTGTCATTTTCTCACAACGCGAAACTTGAAACATTTGGGAAATCGTAAATTTTTCTAAAGAAATGTGGATTTTGTAATTAAGCTCCGTCCTTCGAAGTGAAAAATGAAAAATTCATCACAATTGGGATAGGGGTGGGTGGGTGGGGCTTAATCATTGACTTGTTTTTCTTAATCTGTAGAGTTTACGTTCGACAACACATTACTGAAAACATAATTTTTATCTCGAATTTACCACTTGATTTTTTAAGTATTTTATTATTGAAATGGATAAGCCCCACGCACCCACCCCGTCACAATCGTGATGAATTTTTTTATTCGTCGTGAGACCGAGGGTTTGCAGTTTCAAAATTAAATTGCAAAATTTGGTCATGCGTTTTTGATTTTTTTTTCAAAAATCTGGATATTTCGAGCAAAAAATCGACAATTACTACGTACAATTTTGCAGTGACGTCACCACGTTGTTAGTAGGATGATTTGATTAGATAGGCATAGACGGCGAACAGACTGACAGACAGTCAGACAGACGGGCAGACGGAAACGGGTTATATATTTTAAAAAAAACAACCGCTTCTAAAGCAAGAAAGCTTATCATTATCACCATCGGTTCATATGATGAAGTTGCACCAGGATTTCACCTTCGAACCATTTTTTCGGGTTTAAAGTGCTCTGGAGAGAGTTATCAATAAAAAACTGAAAAATAAACCAACCAATTAAATTTATCTAATAAATCAGAGTATGGAATATGGTGTTTTTTAATACTATTAATTAGTACGACTATTTCTGGCGTTTATCGTTCACCGACATCGGAAAACACTGACAATTGGTATGTTGTCATAATTTGTATATGTATTTCGCAATGGTGATTCAGGAGTTCGACAAGGACCACTCTTTGGACCTAATCGTTTCTGTGTTTACATGAACGATGTTGCGTCAGCTTTTCAACGTCTAGAGCCACTTTAAAAAAATTAAAAATGTGAAATAAATGATCGCCTCATATGTTTTTTTATCGCACTACCCATCTGTTGACACTTCAGATCTCTAGTTGAGTGTCATACTATCACCGCTTTATTACGATTTTACTACTTATCTGTTGACTTAAAATTTCTGCTGTGTAACCGAATGCAAATTTCGGGTTGCACCATTCCGAAAATTTAACCATTATGTAACGAAAAATGTATCCAACGATCATTTTTGCCGGCTTTCATGCGTCATCTGCCGCTCTCGCTAATAAATCGACTTCATGTATTTTGCAAATGACTCAATATTTTTAACAAATCGGCCACGAGTTGCCGCTCTGTTATAGCCTTAATAGAAATTAGCATAAATTAGCATAGATATACGTCGAAATATCAATAACACAACAAAACACATGCCTCGTCGCCAAGTTCGCAGCGATAACGAGCGATTAGAGGTCAAGAATGCGTATCTTTATCAAAATCTCGGAATTTCGCAATCCGCGAAAACAAGCACAATTGACCCTAAAATCGGCTAATCCCTCGAGATCCATTTACATCTGCTTAATTCAGCAGGAACCTTCGATTAAGAATGCAAACTCGCGCTGCAGCCGACTTTCCCTCGATCGGCGATCACCTGGAAACAAAATATGCGCAAAATAATGGGCTATTTGCATGCACGTGAAGCCCATCAGCGGAAATTTGGCTGGATTTCGGCGAGGAAATGCGGAGTCGGGCATGTGTAGAAATTCGATCGCAGATAACGAACCTGTTTGCGAATTTGCAATCTATAAACACAAAAACCTTCGGTGTGTTCAGCTGGCGACTTTCTACATTTGCGGGAAAATATGGCACCGGTGGGGTTTGTTTGCTTTGTACTTGGACGGCTGACGCAGAGAGCAGAATGCTGATTAGCGGAAAAATTGATAATGAAGGATCGCGGAATGGCGGACAGGTGGTTTGGCGACGACTGAAAAATGTGGACAGAAGTTTTTATAACGACCGTACGACGGATTTTGTAAATGTAGAACTGTTCTTTGTTCGTTTTCGTGTTTTCGAAATAGAATTTTTTGGGTTTGTAGAATTGTCGAACGACGATGTTAATTAAAGAGTTATGAAAGTAAGTGAGTAATGGAGGTTGTTATTTGTGACAATTATTAGCTAGCTAGGAGGCGTGTCGCTTTGAACTTAATAGTGATGTAACTGTTATGAGTGAGAAGCTTGCAACATAAGATTACAATTTGGCTTAATTTTTTTAGCGGATCACTGGAAGATTTATCGGTTTTTTGTTCTTAGTTTATCGACACTCCCTCGAAATCTCATTAATAATAGTAGTAGCAAGAGCAAGAAACTCGAAACGTTGCCAATAAATATGTACCTACATAATATTGGTGATCTGTATTTTTATTAAGAATTTTTTTTAGAAGTTTATCTTTAACGATGGCCGTAGAAAAAGTAAACTTAAAAATTTGTTGTAGTATGTTTTAGTTAAAAGATAAAGTTTGGATTTTTGGAAAATAAATTTCGAACAATATTTTACTATTTAACTTAGAACCCATAGAACGGACACCTCTGAATTTTTATTTACCAAATTCTCTGGGTCTATATTTTTTCAGAGAATTCAAACTTTCTTATTTAATTTTATTATCAATTTTTGAGCTATTTTTGGCGATTTTTGTGCTTTATTCCATTTTTTTGTTGCGGGTTTTTTTGTCGTCAATTTTTCGCGTTTCCTGGCCCCTTTTTTCAAGCTTTTTAATTTTTATCGCCTCTCTTTTTTGTCGCTTTTTTGGTCGGAATTCTTTGTCGTTTTTCTATGTTTTTTCTTTTTGTCAATTCTTTTAAATATTTGGCCCGGTTTTTTTTTTTGTTTTTAGGAAGATTTTTTGTCCCCTCTCTTTTTTTGTTCCTTTTTTGTCGCCTTTTCTGGTCAATTCTTCTCAATTTTTTGTGGCATTTTTCCGTCAATTTTTGTTGATTTTTTTCCTCTTTTACTCACCTTTTCCTTGATGCTTTTTTGTGTTTTTTAACTCCTTTTTTTTTTGGCAACTTCTTATTGTTTTTTCGTTTTTTTGCGGTTTCATTTTGACCCTTATTTTGCCGATTTTTGTCAGGTTTTTTCTGCTCCTTTTTTTTGCGTTTATTGTCGTCTTTTTGCCGTTCCTTTGTCGTGTGTCTTAGCCCTCATTTTTTTTGTATTTTTTTATCCCCTATTTGGTCAATTTTTTCGTCAACATTTTCATTATTTTTGCTCTTTTGTCCGCTTTCTTCGTGGTGCCTTTTTTCGGTCTTTTTTTGAGTCCCCTTTTTTGGTTATTTTTTCTTCTTATTCTCTTTTAGCTTTTTTCTGTTTATTTTGACATTTTTTACTATTTCTGTTGATTTTTGCGATTTTTTAGCATTTCTCGTTTTTTTTTTGTAGTTTCTTTTTTAACGCTCATTTTGTGGATTTTTGCTAGATGTTTTTTTGCTCCTTCTTTTTGGCCGGTTTCTTATTGCCCTTTTGCCGCTTTTTTGTCATTTTAATCGCGTTTTTTTTGTTTCTTTGTCGCTTTTTTTGTTGCTTCTTCGACGTGAATTTATCTCTAATTTTTTTTGTAACTTATTTTGGCAATTTTTCCGTCAAATTTTTTGTTTTTTGATTTTTTTATCAATGTTTTTTGATTTTTTTTCTGCTTCGTGACTCGTTATTCTATCTATCCATTTTCCCTATTTTTTAGCCTGGTTTTTTTTACTTCATTTTTGAGGCTTGTTTTTATTTATCTTTCTTTTTGCCATCATTAATTTTTGGCAGGTCTTTTATCGCTTTTTTCGCCTATTTTGTTGATCCCCCCCCTTTACTCACCTTTTTCCTGGTATTTTTGGGTCCGTTTTGGACTCTCTCTTTTTTTTTATAACTTTTTATTGGTGTTTTTTCGGTTTTCTCCGCTTCATTTTTGACGCTTATTTTGCCGATTTTTGTCTGTTTTTTTCTGCTCCTTTTTTTCTCACTTTTTTCGCGTTTTTTTTGTAATTTTTTTTATTGCTGTTTTGCATTTTTTGTCCCCTTCTTTGCTGCTTCTTTGTTGTGTGTTTAGCCCTCTTTTTTTCTATTGTTTATTTCGTCAATTTTTTTTGTTATTGTTGCTCTTTGTTTCCGCTTCCTTTCTGGTGCCTTTTTTGGCCCTTTTTTGACTACCTTTTTTTCTTTCTTATTTGGTCTCCTGTTTCGGTTTTTGTGTTTATTTTGACATTTTTTACGATTTTTTGCCTTTTTCTGCTTTTTTTGACTCTCCTTTTTTTATCGTTTTTTTTCTTACTTGATCTCTTTTTTGGTTTTTTCTGCTTATTTTGACCTTTTTTACGATATTTTGTTGGATTTTTGCTACCTTTTTTGCATTTTTCGTTTGTTTTTTTTTGCAGTTTGCCAGATGTTTTTTTGCTTCTTTTTTAACACCTTTTTGGCGTGTTTCTTATTACCCTTTTTGTCGCTTTTTTGGTATTTTATTCGCGTTTATTTCTTTTTTTGTTTCTTTCTCGCTTGCTTTTGTTTCTTCGTCGTGAATTTAGCCTCTTAATTTTCCTATTTTTTTTGTCGCTTATTTTAGCCGTTTTTTTCGTAAATTTTTTTTGCTTTTGTCGATTTTTTTCGGTTCTTTTTGCTTTTTTTTTCGCTTCGTTCTCAACGCCTTTTTTAAGCTTTTTTTGACTCCTCATTTCTATCCGTTTTCTCTTTTTTTTAGCCCGTTTTTTTGTCTCTTCATTTTTGACGTTTGTTTTGTTGATTTTTACTCCTTATATTTATCAATTTCTTGTCATCATTTTATCTAATTTTTTGGGAGATCTTTTATCGCCTTTTTTCGCTTATTTTGTTGATTTTTTTCCTCTTTTCTTGGTACTTTTTTGCATCCTTTTTGGACTCTCTTTTTTATCTTTTTTTGTGACAACTTTTTATTGTTCTTTTTTCCCTTTTTTGTCGTTTCATTTTTGAGGCTTATTTTACCGATTTTTGTCAGGTGTTTTCTACTCCTTTTTTCGCGGTTTTTTTGTTACTTTTCTTTGCTGCTCCTTTGTCGTGTGTTTAGCCTCTTTTTTTCTCAATTCTTTTCATCGCTTATTGCGTCAATTTTTTTGTTATTTTTTCCTCTTTGTTTCCGCTTCCATTGTGGTGCTTTTTTTCTGCCCTTTTTTGACTTTCGGTGTTTTTCTTTTCTTATTTGATTTTTTGTATTTATTTTGACATTTTTTATAATTTTTTGTAGTTTTTTTTTTCGGTTTTTTTGTGCTCATTTTGTCGATATTTGTCAGATGTTTTTTGCCTTTTTTAGCATTTTATTCGCGTTTTTTTGACGTTTGTTTGTCGCTCTTTCTTGTTGATTCTTCGTCGTGGATTTTAACCCATTATTTTTTCTTTTTTTTTGTCGCCATTTTAGTAATTTTTTCGGCTATTTTTTTGTTATTTTTGCTCTTTGTTTCCAGTTCCTGTGTGGTGCCTCTTTTTGATCACCGTTTTTTTTCTTACTTTTTTGTTTTTTGCCGCTTCTTTGTGGTGTGTCTTCGCCCTTTTTTTTTCTTTTTTTTTTATCGCTTATTTCGTCAGTTTTTTCAGGATTTTTTTTATTATTTGTACCCGTTTATTTCTGCTTCCTTCGTGGTGCCTTTTTTTCTGCTTTTTTGACTCCACTTTTTATATCTTTTTTTTATTTTCTAACTTGATCTCTTTTTTTAGTTTTTTCTGTTTTGATATTGTTTACGATATTTGTTGGTTTTTGCTACTTTTTTAGCATTTTTAGTTTTTTTTGTAGTTATTTTTCTTGGTGCTTTTTTGTGCCCTTTTTGGACTCTCTTTTTTTAATTCTTTTTGACAACTTTTTATTGTTGTGTTTTGCTGATTTTTGTCCGGCTTTTTTTGTCATTTTTTCCGCGTTTTTGTTATTTTTGCGTTTTTTTGTCGCTTTTTTGCGTTTTTCTTTTCTTTATTTTTATCGCTTATTTCGTCAATTTTTTCAACAATTTTTTCTTGTTATTTTTGCTCTTCGTTTCCGTTTCTTTTGTGGTGCCTTTTTTCTGCCCTTTTTTGACTAATGTTTTTTTATCGTTTTTTCTCTTCTTTGGTCTCATTTTTCGCTTTTTGTGTTTATTTTGACATTTTTTACTATTTTTTGTTGTTTTTGCGACTTTTTTTGAGCATTTTCCGTGTTTTTTTTGTCGTTTCCTTTTTGACGCTCATTTTGACGATTTTTGCTCTTTTTTTAGCACCTTTTTTTGGTTCGTTTCTTATTGCCCTTTTACCGCTTTTTTACTTTCTTTAGCATTTTATTCGCGTTTTTTATAACTTTTTTGGCTTTTCTTGGTCGCTTTTTTTTCTTGATTCTTCATCGTGGATTTTAGCCTCTTATTTTTTCCTCTTTTTTTGTCGCTTATTTTAGCCATTTTTCAATTTTTTTTTTCTTGACCTTTTGACGATTTTTTTTTTGTTCTTTTTCCCCTTTTTCCGATTCTTTCTCAACGCCTTTTTTTGACAGTTTTTTTTTGTATCCATTTTTCCCCGCGTTTTTTGTCGCCTTTTTTTTCGCTTATTTTGTTGATTTTTTGATCACGTTTTTGGCCCTTTTTTGCCTTTTTTTTTTAGCCTTTTATTTCGTGTTTTTTGTTACCTTTTCATTTTGCTTTTTTGTCTCTTTTTTCGTCACTTCTCTTTTTTTGTCGCTTTTGTTGTCCTCTTTTTGTCCGGACGCGTTTTTTGACTTTTGTTTACGAAATATCGTTGTACCTTATAAAATTTAATTGACAATAACGAGGCGGACAGTAGTACAATGGTAAGAAATATTTATGGTTCACACCAGTTCAACCCCAATTTGTCGGAGAACATTTAGCAGGTAAACTTTTACTTGTACTCGTAAAATAATGCTCATTTGTGGTCCCTGTTCGGACCTGGATTATTCTACTTTCTAACATCTGCGGATTACCGCCACGCGACGGCTTTAAGTTGTAAATATCTCTTGCTATTGTACTACTGTCCGTCTCATTATTGTCAATAAAATTGTCTAGGGGTGTTTGTTGTTAATGTTTTGTCATTTTGTATTGCTTTTTTTGTTTATTGCCATTTTTTGACTCCTTTTTTTGCTTTCCTTTTAGTCACACCTTCTTTGTTAATTGTTATTGTAAAATTTTTTATCGATTTTTGCCGCTTTTTGTGCCATTTTTCTGTCAATTTTATCGCGTTTTTTGAAATTACTCATCCAAGATGACTAAAACACAATGAATGTAGAAATTTTTTTATTAAATTATAAACATTTTTTTTAATTATGAGAACCCAAAATCGTTATTATTAGTGTCGCGCTGTTTATTTATTTATCCCCCCAAAAGAATATAGCGTCATCACAAAATTGTGTTAATAAAACGTAATTTTAAAAGTTAATGACGTCATTCCCACATTTTGGTCAGTGACGTGCTTAAATTGTACAGTAAAATGCAATTTATCTTACTCCCACGAAACCTTGGTAGAGGTGAAATAATTTGAGAGTAGCAGTAATGGTTGACAAGTAAGGCCTGGACAGTGGCGTACGCAAGTTCACTTTTAAAGGGATGTAGATATTTTATTGCAGACCATTCTTAAACAGAATCTTATATTCCAAGAATTATGATTCACATACCAGTCATTCGTATTCTTAGTTTTTTTGCTAGTTGTTGACGTAGTTCAAAAAAATATCATTGACTCACTCATAAATAGTCTCTTTTTTTGATTATTTTTGGTCCAATCCGACATATGACTTTATCCAACTTCGCATTTTATTCGTAAAAGCGTATAAAAACGGTTTATTTACTAGTTGATGTTTATGTATTTTTCAAAGCAAAAAACACGTTTTTATGACTCCAGCCGTTGCCCATAAACACAACTGCAACATTTCTTATTCCGCATATCTCCTCTCTCTCGCTCCGTCCATTCCACCGAACATGAATAAAGAACGTCAACCTTCATCAGGAAGCCCCCACAGCCGCACCACCCCACCCCCTCCACCTCGTCATTACCGCTTTCCCAATCCACTCGCTACCTCCAGCCCAAAAACTGACATTTAATTAACTCAAACCCAGCAGCAAAACAAAGTCCGATTCCTTATCCATCTGGGAGCGACTGAGCGAGCAACGCCGTCAAGTGAACTTTGCTTACTCACAGCCGCCGACCTTGAAGCAGCATCGGCAACAGCGGCAATCCTCCGCTCTTCATTCACCCTTTCGCCCCTGCCCCCAGCAATTAGAGGGCGAAGGCAGGTGCCCGCCGATCAATCCGGCGGCGGCCCGAGCCAGCGCGAATAATCACCAATGGCGGCGCGTGCCCAATTTTCTTTCAATAAATAATATAAACCCGCTACATTTAGTGAGCAACGTAGAGCACAAATATAATATAAATTCGTTTTGTTTTTTTTTTGTCACACAAGTTGTTTTGTCGCGTTTATACAACGCAGTGCCCCCCTGCGAAAACGAGCACGAGCCGCCGCTGATAATAACGCCTTTCATTCATGCCACGGCGTGCCCGAACAAGGACGCAGGGGAGATTCCGAAAGTGAGAAGGCGACATAACCTGTTACATAAAACAAGGACGACTGCGAGAGAAAGAGAGAGAAGGTCGCAGGAGATTCCGACAATGGTTAAGGTTGCCATACGTGGAGGGGTCATCGAACGGTGATGGAATGGGAAGTGAAGGAGGCGAGCGCTGTTCTAAGGCTGGCGACGGCTCCGGACTGCTGATCGCCGCGAATGCGTCTGGCTTGAGTTCGTTATATTGTAATTGGTTCGATTGTGGAAGAGTCGGGTTTAGTGCCTATGATTTTCCGGTTTATAACCTTTCATTGACAGATTGAAGTGACACCCTGTACGCACAAGACCACAAGAATAGAGAAAAAGTGGCAGTTGTGGTGTACGTTGTAAATTAGGTCAGTGCGCTGAGTTAAATTCCTGGCACTTTTTCGGCGAGACACATGGATTGTTGGTTTCAAGAACCCGTTTTGTTGTTTGTGGAGCCTTTCCTGTTCGCCTGACCTTTACCTTTCCGGTTTTTCGTTCTTCTGATAATATTTATTTGGTATTCGAAATCTGCCACAATCAAAAATAAATACATTTATTCATAGATTTTTTTGTAAATAAGCAAAGCAATTTGGAATTAAAGGAAAGCATACTGCGTATTTTAAAACAGGTTTGCCTGAGTCATGAGATGACGTCACTATTTTTTTTTTCTTTTCAGAAAATGATCAGAACATTTCTAAGAGTTGTTCACGAAAAAGTGAGAAACCTGCTTTTTTTAGGATCTCTGAAAGATCAGATAAATTTGAAATTAAATACCGAGTGACTATTAATGATCGAAACAAATTTTTGGTTGGCAATTCTGAATTATTGGCAGCAGTGGAAGCCTGTCAATTCGTAGTTGTCAAATTTATGTAATAAGCTCAAAGGTCGCAAAAACATAAAATATTAAGAATGTCAAGAATTCTAAGAATGTTAAAAACAAGAAAGGTGTGGAAATATAAAAAATGTCAGACACAAATGCGTTAGAAACATCAAAAATACAGTTTTAAGCATGTTAGTTAAATGTCAAAATCTCGAAAATGTCAAAATTTGGAAATTACGAAAGGTGTGAGAAACATTCGATCTGTCAAAAACGTGAGCAGTTTCAAAAGGGCCAAAAACATAGAGAATACTATTAACATTTAAATTTCAAACATGTCAAAATTTTCAAGGATGTTAAAAATTCCAAGAATGTCAAACATATCAAATGTGTCTAAATATGAAAAATCTCAGATATATAAATACTAGAAAATGGAAAAAATACAGTTTTAACTGTGAAGTAAAATGTTAAAATCTTGAAAATGTCAAAATTTAGAAAATACGAAATACGTCAGAAACGCGAGCAATTACAAAGGTCTCAAAAACACACGTTTAAATTTCAGGCATGTCACAATTTTCAAAAATGTCAAAAATTCTAGCAATGTCAAAAATATCAATTGTGTGGAATTGTAAAAAATGTCAGATACAAATACGTTAGAAACGCCAAAAATACAGTTTTAAGCATGTTAGTTAAATGTCAAAATCTCGAAAATGTCAAAATTTGGAAATTACGAAAGGTGTGAGAAACATTCGATCTGTCAAAAACGTGAGCAGTTTCAAAAGGCCCAAAAACATAGAGAATACTAATAACATTTAAATTTCAAACATGTCAAAATTTTCAAGGATGTTAAAAATTCCAAGAATGTCAAACATATCAAATGTGTCTAAATATGAAAAATCTCAGATATATAAATACTAGAAAATGGAAAAAATACAGTTTTAACTGTGAAGTAAAATGTTAAAATCTTGAAAATGTCAAAATTTAAAAAATACGAAATACGTCAGAAACGCGAGCAATTACAAAGGTCTCAAAAACACACGCTTAAATTTCAGGCATGTCACAATTTTCAAAAATGCCAAAAATTCTAGCAATGTCAAAAATATCAATTGTGTGGAATTGTAAAAAATGTCAGATACAAATACGTTAGAAACGTGAAAAATACCGTTTTAAATGTGCAAATAAAATGTCAAAATGACGAAACTGTCAAAATTTGGGAAATATTAATCTGTCAAAAACGTGAGCAATTTCAAAGGGACCAAAAACATGTCAAAACTTTCAAGGATGTCAAGAATTCTACGACTGTCAAAAATGTCAAATGTGTGGAAATATAAAATGTCCCAGATACAAATACCTTAAAAATGTCAAAAGTACAGTTTTAAGTGTGCAAGTAAAATGTCAAAGTTTAGAAAATGTTAAAATTTGAAAAATACGAAATATCCCCGAAATATTAATCTGTCAAAATTTTCAAGGACCTCAGGAATTCCAGGAATGTCAAAAATATCAAATGTGTCAAAAATGTCAAAAATACAGTTTTAAGTGCATTACTTTCAAAGATCTCAAAAACATACAGAATTTAAAAAATGTTTAAATTTCAAACATGTCAGAATTTTCAAGGGCGTCAAGACTTCCAGGAATGTCAAAAATATCAAAAATGTGAGACATAAATACGTTAAAAATAGCAAAAATACACTTTTAAGTGTGTAAGTAACATGTGAAAACCTCGAATATGAGAAAATTTAGAAAATACAAAATGTGTCAGAAATAGTCTATGTTAGAAAAGTTTAAATTTAAAGTATGTCCAAATTTTCAAGGATGTCAAGAATGCCAGGAATGTCAAAAACATCAAAAGTGTGGAAATGTAAAAAATGTCAGACACAAACACCTTAGAAATGTCAAAAATACAGTTCTAAGCATGTTAATTAAATGTGAAAAAGTTCGAAAATGTCAAAATTTGGAAAATACGAAAAGTGTCAGAAACATCAATCTGTCAAAAACGTTAGCACTTTCAAAGGTCCAAAAAGATACAGAATATGAAAATGTTTAAATTTCAAACATCTCAAAATTTTCAAGGACATCGAAAATGTAAATTGTGAAAACCTTGAATTTGTGAAAATTTGAAAAATACAAAATGTGTCAAAAACGTTAAAATTTCAGGTATGAAAAATTATCAAGGATGCCAAGAATTCCAGGAATGTCAAAAACATCACGTGTGGAAATGTAAAAAACGTCAAACACAAACACATTAGAAATGTCAAAATTTTAAGCGCGTTAGTCAAGTGTCAAAATCTCGAAAATGTCAAAAAAATATGGAAAATACGAAAGGTCTCAGCAACATCAATTTGTCAAAAACTTGAGGGGTCTAAAACATAGAACATTCATAACATTTAAATTTGAAACATGTCAAAATTTTCAAGGATGTCAAAAATTCAGCAAATGTCAAAAACATCAAATGTGTGGAAAATATAAAAAATGCCAGATACAAAATGTCAAAAATACAGCTTTAAGTGTGCAAGTAAAATCTCAAAATGTTGAAAATGTTAAAATTTGAAAAATACCAAATGTCTCAGAAATATTAATCTGTCAAAATTTTCAAGGACCTCAGGAATTCCAGGTATGTCAAAAATATCAAATGTGTCAAAAATGTCAAAAATACAGTTTTAAGTGCATGTAAAATGTGAAAACCTCGCACATGAGAAAATTTGGAAAATACAAAATATCAGGAACATTCTCCGTCAAAAACATTTACATTTCAAACGTGTCAATATTTTCAAGGATGTCAAGAATTCTAGGAATGTCAAAAATATCAAATATGTGTGGAAATGTAAAAAATGTCAGACACAAACACGTTAGAAACGTCAAAGACACAGTTTTAAACATGTTAATTAAATGTCAAAATGTCAAAATTTAGAAAATACGAAAGGTGTCACAAAGATCAATCTGTCACAAACGTGAGCAGTTTCAAAGGTGCCAAAAACGTATAGAATGTCAAAAATGTTTAAATTTCAAACATGTCAAAATTTTCAAGGACGTCAAGAATTCCAGGAATGTCAAAAATTTCAAATATGTGGAAATATCAAACATGTGAGATACAAATACGTTAAAAATGTCAAAAATACAGTTTTAAGTGTGTCAGTAAAATGTGAAAACCTCGAATATGTGAAAATTTGGAAAATACAAAATGTGTCAGAAATATTCTATGTCAGAAACGTTTAAATTTCAACTATGTCACAATTTTCAAGGATGTCAAGAATTCCAGGAATGTCCAAAACGTAAAATGTGTGCGGAAATTTAAAAATATCAGACACAAACACGTTAGAGATGTCAAAAATACAGTTTTAAACATGTTAATTAAATGTCAAAATGTCAAAATTTAGAAAATACTAAAGGTGTCACAAACATCAATCTGTCAAAAACGTGAGCACTTTCGAAGATTCTAAAAACGTACAGAATATCAAAAATGTTTCAATTTCAAACATGTCAAAATTTTCAAGGACGTCAAGAATTCCAGGAATGTCAAAAATATCAAATATGTGGCAATATCAAACATGTGAGATACAGACACGTTAAAAATGTTAAAAATACAGTTTTAAGTGTGTAAGTAAATAAAATGTGAAAACCTCGAATATGTGAAAATTTGGAAAATACAAAATGTGTCAGAAATATTCTCTGTCAAAAATGTTTAAATTTCAAACAAGTCAAAATTTTCAAAGACGTCAGAATTCCAGCAATGTCAAAAATATCAGATTATCAAAAATGCGAGATACAAATACGTTAAAAATGTCAAAAATCTATTTTTAATTGTGCAAGTAAAATACGAGAACTTCGAATATGCGAAAATTTGGAAAATATACAGTTGTCGGCAAAAAATTTCAGGCGTCAATGTCATTCAGTCGTCAGATGGTGTAAAGCAACCTTTAGATGTTTCTAACCTAAATATTTGACGGTCATTTTTAACTTTTACATTTGACACTTACATGAATGTAGCGTAAGCTGGAATTTTGAAAGTTTGACATTCCAGCTGTTCGAAATAATGACAATAAAGCATAGATTACATTAAAATTTTTGACATGACAGAAAAGTGATTTTTGAAATTTTTTGTCGGAAATTGTAGAATATGTCAGAAACATTTTTTGTCAAAAACGTATAAATTTCAAACATATCGAAATTTTCAAGGACGTCAAGAATTCCAGGAATGTCAAAAATATCAGATGTGTGGAAATGTAAAAAATGTGAAACACAAACACGTCAGAAATGTTAAAATACTCTTTTAAGCGTGTTAGTTAAATGTTAAAATCTCGAAAATGTCAAAATTCGGAAAATACGAAAGGTGTCACAAACACTAACCTGTTAAAAATGTGAGCAATTTCAAAGGTCTCAAAAACATACAGAATATCAAAAACGTTTAAATTTCAAACATGTCAAAATTTTCAAGGAGGTCAGAATTCCAGGAATGTCAAAAATGTCAGATATGGGAAATAAAGTCTCATATACAAATACGTTAAAAATGTCAAAAATAGAGTTTTAAATGTGGAAGTGAAATGTCAAAACCTCGAATGTGAAAATTTGGAAAACACAGAATGTGTTAGAAACATTCACTGTCAAAAGCGTATAAATTTCAAATATTGAAATTTTCAAGGATGTCAAGAATTTCAGGAATGTCAAAAATATCAAATTTGTGGAAATGTAAAAAAATGTCAAACATAAACACGTTAGAAATGCACAGTTTTAAGCGTGTTAGTTAAATGTCAAAACCTCGAAAATGTCCAAATTTTTAAAATACGAAAGGTGTGAGAAACATTCAATCTGTCAAACACGTGAGCAATTTCAAAGGGGCCAAAAATATACAGAATATCGAAAACGTTTAAATTTCAAACATGTCAAAATTTTCAAGGACGTCAAAATTTCAGGAATGTCAAAAATATTAGATATGGGAAATATCCAAAATGTGAGATACAAATACGTTAAAAATGTCAAAAATACAGTTTTAAATGTGTGAGTAAAATGTGAAAACCTCGAATATCTGAAAATTTGGAAAATACAGAATGTGTCAGAAACATTATGTACCAAAAATGTATGAATTTCAAACATATCGATATTTTCAAGGAAGTCAAGAATTCCAGGAATGTCGAAAATATCAAATTTGCGGAAATGTAAAAAATGTTAAACACAAACACGTCAGAAATGTCAAAATACACTTTTAAGCGTGTTAGTTAAATGTCAGAATCTCGAAAATGTCAAAATTTGGAAAATACGAAAGGTGTCAGAAACACTAATCTGTCAAAAATGTGAGCAATTTCAAGAGGACCAAAAACATATCGAATATTAGTAACATTTAAATTTCAAACGTGTCAAAATTTTCAAAGATGTTAAGAATTCTACAAATGTCAAAAATATCAAATGTGTGACAATTTAAAAAGTGCCAGATAAAATACGTTAAAAATGTCAAAAATACAGTTTTATGTGTGAAGTAAAACGTGAAACCCTCGAATATGTGAAAATTTGGAAGATACAAAACATTCTCTCTCAAAAACATTTAAATTTCAAACATGTCCAAATTTTCAAGGATGTCAAGAATTCCAGGAATGTCAAAAATATCAAATGTGTGGAAATGTAAAAAATGTCAGACACAAACACGTTACTAATGTCAAAAATACAGTTGTAAGTGTGTTAGTGAAATGTCAAATTCTTAAAAACTGATAAACGCAAAATGTGTCAAAAACATTAATAAATCAACCAAAAACGTACGCAATTTCAAAGGTTTCAAAAACTTGTAAAATATCAAAGACCTACAATTAAGCGTATGATGAATAAAAAAAAATCATCAGAATTGAGACAGGGCGGGTGGGCGGGGTTTATATTTTGCCTCTTTTTTTAAATATACATGGCCATCTTTTCACAACAAGAAACTTAACACATGGTTGAAATGGTAGATTTTTGCAAGAAAACATGGGGCGGAGCTTAATTGCAAAATCGATATTTCCTTATATACAGTTTTGGAAATTTCATTCTACCCTATAAAATTTTATTGACAACGAGGTGGACAGTAGTACAATGGTAAGAAATATTTATGGCTCACACTAGTTCACCCGAATTTATCGAAGAGCATTTAGCAGGTAGTTGTACTCATAAAATAATGCTGTCTGGACCTGGATTATTCTTTTTTCTAACACCTGGGGATTAGCTGCACGCGACAACTTCAAGTTGTAAATATCTCTTGCTATTGTACTACTGTCCGTCTCGTTATTGCCAATAAAATTTTATAGGGTAGAACGAAATTTCCAAAACTATACAAATTTTTTATGTTTTAAGTTTCATGTTGTGAAAAGAAGTCTACACACAGTAAAACAAAAAGGCAAAATATAAGCCCACCCACCCGCCCCATTTCAATTGTGATGATTTTTTTTGTTCGCCGTGAACCAAGAGGGGAGAGCTTAACTGCAAAATACTTATTTCTTTACAAAAAATTAAAAACATGTTTTTGAGAGTTGTGTTGTTCAAATATGCTATGTGTATTAAGAAAAATGGCAAAATATAAATACAATCCCTTTAAATGCGGCAACGTTAGCGGGAAAAGCAAGTTTATAAATCCCACTTTTATCAGATTTCCAACCTTACATTAAAAACAACTTAACCTAATATGATGAATTTCCTTTCACAAATTACTACAATTACATGGTGTCTAAAAACATCCTGAACGGTATAGGTCTGAGTATATAGCTTATATACATATAACATAATGTTCAAATCTCCTGAAACTTGAGATGCAAATGACACAAATGACAAACACAGAATTACCAACAGATGATCAGAAAAAGGTAAGTGTGCTATGATTTCGAGTAGCGCAGCCAGCTGTCATTTCGACTTCCCCAGTTAAACGTTTTCCGTCACCGCAAAATTATTATTAACAATAATAAACAATAAAGTAAACACCATCCGTCCAGTAAGTAAATCCGGTCATTGGCTAAAATTAGCATCTTCAATCCGTAAATAATGAGGCCATCGCTAAAAAACAAACTTCAAAGCGCTCGAACATCACCCACTATGCCCAAAGCCGTGTTTTCTTGGCTCGCCGCACCACGTGTCCGTGCGTCACGCCGCCCCCCCGTCTTCCTCGTCCGCGTGCGGCCCCCTTTAGCCGAAGATCCCCGAGAGGAAATTCCGTCGGCGGCGCAGTTTCGGGGCGATCCCGTGCAGAATTCTCCGAATCGAATAAACGCGCTGGCTATATTTAGACAATGATAGTCCGGGGCGGGGGGCGGCGATAACTCCATCAAAAACCATCTGTCATCGTCGCGTACGTAAATAATCGTTCGTTATCGGCAGTGCCTCGCTGCCCATTTCCGAGCACCGCACGCACTCTCCGCTCTCCAGTCGTGGTCGGGAGGCGGCGCTCGTCGGCGGCGAACTGCGCACCTCGCACATTAGACTTTGTCCGGATCGCGTGTTCGCGCAAAATGCGAGTGAGACCCGTAGAAAGAGAAAGCATGACGCGGAACGGCGAGGTGAATCCGAGCCCAGAGAGAGACAGCCGCGAACAGGTTTGAAAGTCGGCTGCGAGAGAGCGCGAGCGAGACGCCGCGAGGATTAGTCACGAGCGAGAGAGACGCAGCTAGTAAACATGGCGCCGCACTAGCCACCATATCATATTAGTGTGTATTGTGCACGCAGTATCTAGTTATCGGGTGTGCGAATCTGTCAGTGCGGAGTGCTATGCAGTAGTGCCAACTTCGGAGACGTCGGCAGCCCCCACGAGTGCCAACCGCCATGTGAGCGTCGCCCCGGACAGGGTGAGTGGGGCTGCGCCCCAGCCTGGCGCCGCCGTGACTGCGGCCTGGCGTCATACGCTGTCTGTCGAGCGGCGCCCGCCCGCCCCCCGCCGCCGACAATTAAATGCCACGGCGTGCTGGGTGCAATTAGACACGTTTCGGCCAGACGTGCGGGTCAAGGACGCGGGGGGGGGGCGTGTTTTGCGCTTTTATTTGGGTGGTTTTTTGCGGGGTGACGACAGGTGCGAGGGGGGCGAGGGGGCAGTTCCGGGAATTTCGCTCATTTTTACACACTACAATTACATAATGGGGCCGTGGCGTCATGAGACATTCGCAGGTGACGTAATTGACTGTTGCGCCGGAGGATAACAGCCTGTCGCTGATAGTGTTGTCGCAGCGAATTTGATAATATGATAATCGACTTGGAAGATTCGCTTCCGGACTCATCTCCATAGGCGGTGCATACCCTACATCACCAGTCTTCCTTTATTCGTTCTCCAATCAGTTCAACCTTCCATCGTCTTCGTTTCATTTATGTTTATGGATTCGCTTTGATTGACAATATGGCGCCAACTTAGATTGTTATTGTCGGTTAATGACAAACCACCTGTTTGACGTTTATTGACTTTTCCGGTCGTGGACAACCAACAACAACGACTGTTTTTTCAAAATACGTAGTGAAAATCGTTTCAGTGTAATTATAGTACGTATTGTTAGTCAGGTGAATGGAATTCGAAGTATCTGTAGGTCTGCTTTGATGGTTGAATGTTTCCTGAAACTAAAACCTAGAATTTTTCCATTTTTACCAATAACAGAAAAAAATGTGACCGCAGAAACCACTGAAAATGGATTTCGTGTCAATATTAGATGGCTACAAGCACTGCGGTGTCATATACTATACTAAACGAGTCATTTAACTACTTTGTGTTGCTGGATTTCCTAAAATCCCATTGAGTCATCAAAAATTAATAATACGCTGGTGGAATTCTGCACGTTTTTTTAATTCTGTGGGTTGTGTGACGGACTTGACGTTTATAATTATATGAAAACGCAGCTCGCGGCGCTCGTTTCTGACGTAGTCGCGAGCTGCGGTCGCTACCGACGGTGTTTACCCTTTGTTCGTGTTTGTAGGACACTGTTTATATTTAGTTCCCGAGTGTGACCTAATTTGACGTTTTAAAATCGTTAGAGTGAGAAAAAGTAGTTCCCCCGTTTCTTATTTTTCTTGTTGCAGTTTCACAAGTTTTTTCGATTGTTGAAATTTTCATGTTCTTCAATTCTTCAATCAGTGTTTCTATGTTCTGATTCTATAATTTTTTTTTTCTCACTTGGATTTTAGAATTTTTCCATTTTTCATTTGCAATTTTTCTAATTTTCCTTTAATAATGTAATAATAATTGTAATTTTTAAAATTTTTCGTTTTTTCAGTTTTACAAGTTTAGAACTTTTCCAATTTTACATCCCGAGCGTAAGCGATTCATATTTGTTGGATTTGCTTATACAGGGTGACTCAAAAATTGAATGAATGCGTGGATTTATTTTATTGATTTAATCAGAAACTGGAAAACCTAATGCTTTGAAATCTTGGAAATGTTTTCAAGTTATCATAAGCATAGTAAATTTTTGATCAAAATGTATGTGTTCATCCTCCCTAAAATATTGATGACGTCACCTCAAAATATTGCTAAATAAATCCTATCTTAAATGAGCAAAATATGATGATTCTATATGTACATACTTGTGATTTATCGCTACATTAGTATCTGTTAGATTTGCTTATACGGAGTGTCAAAAAAATTAATGACTGAGCCAATATATTATATTGATTAGATCAAAAATAATTGCAAAACTGAATACTTTGAAATCTTGCATATGTTTTAAAGTTATTGTAAGCATGTAACCAAATATATCTGTTTATTCCGCACAAGAAATTGATGACGTACTCTCAAAATTTTGCCGCATAAATTCTGCTCAAAATGTGCAAAATATGATGAGTTTTTACTTGTGATTTATCATGTCATTTGCTAAAATTAGTCTAGTCTTAGCAAGGACTAGTCCCGCCCACCCGCCCTCAATTTTCCTAGCCGATATAGCATTTGCCAAAATCAGTTTTATCTCGACAAGTACTAGCCCCGCCCACCGACCCGCTATTTTCTCAGAAGATTGTGATTTGCCAAAATCAGTTTTATCTTAGTAAAGACTAGCCCCGCCCACCCACCCGATATTTTCTCAGAGGATATGTCATTTGCCAAAGTTTGTTTTATCTTACCAAGTATTAGCCCCGCCCACCCGCCCCCTATTTTCTCAGAGGATATGTCATTTGCCAAAATAAGTTTTACCTTTGAAAATACTAACCCCGCCCACCCGCCCACTATTTCTCACAGGGTATGGCGTTTGCCAAAATCAGTCTTACCTTAGCAAGTACTAGCCCCTCCCGCCCGCCCCTATTTTCTCAGAGGATATGTCATTTGCCAAAATAAGACTTATCTTAGCAAGTACTAGGAAATACTATCCTCTGAGAAAAAAAAGGCAAGTGGGCGGAGCTAGTATTGCTAACATAAGTCTTATATACTATCCTCTGGTGGGGCTAATACTTGGTAAGATAAAACTGGTTTTGGCAAATGATATAATCCTCTGAGAAAATAGCGGGCGGGTGGGCGGGGCTACTATTTTCAAAGGTAAAACTTATTTCAACAAATGACATATTCTCTGAAAAAATAGGGGGCGGGTGGGCGGGGCTACTATTTTCAAAGGTAAAACTTATTTCAACAAATGACATATTCTCTGAAAAAATAGGGGGCGGGTGGGCGGGGCTAGTACTTGCTAGGATAAGCTTTGCCTCTATTAATCTTGTGAAATCTTGTTAAATTTCAAAGGTGTTAAGTTGCAAATTTCCATAGTAACGAGTTAAATTCCTAAATCTGGTGGGTGTTTATTTTTTGTTCATTCTACTTGAGGAGCGAGGGAAGTTCTGTTGAAACAACTTTCGACCAATTTTTCAATTATTATTGGATCATCATTTATTCGATTTTTCAATTTTTCGATGTTTCAGTGTTTCAGTTTTTCGACTTCACAATTTTGGGGATTCTATAAATTTTACAATTTTTGGGTTTCCCAATTTTTCGATTCGATTTTTTCCTCTTGGCAATTTTTGTCGATTTTTAAGTTTCTCGATTTTTAATTTTTTAATGTTTGAATCTTTCCTTTCTTCAGTGTTTCGATTTGCAATTTTTCTAATTTCCATTTTTTGACTTTACAATATTTCGATTTTTGAGTTTTCTGATTTAAATTTTTTTTTTTATTTTTTAGTTTTCGATTTTTCAGTTTCTCGATTTGTCAATTTTTCATTTCGATTTTATAAATATCCCATTTTTAATTAGTCGATGTTTAATTTCGACTTTGCAATTTTGACGATTCTATAATTTTCGGGTTTTCGAAGTTTTCGATTCGACTCGTTTTTTCTTCTTTCCAATTTTTTCAGTACATTAATTTTTGTCGATTTTAAGTTTCTCGGTTTTTAGTTTTTTAGTTTTTCAATCTTTCGTTTCTTCAGTGCTTTGATTTGCAATTTTTCGATTTTCCAGTTTTTGGATTTTGAATTTTTCGGTTTTTCAATTTTTTTGTATTTTTTCGTTTTCGATTTTTTAGTTTCTCGATTTTTCAATTGTTCATTTGGATTTTAAATTTTTTAAATTTCGCAATTTGTCGATGTTTAATTTCGACTTTACAATTTTGACGATTCTAAAATTTTCGTGTTTTCCAAGTTTTCAATTCGACTCGTTTTTTTTGATTTATTAATTTTTGGCGATTTGAAGTTTCTCCATTTTTAATTTTCAATCTTTAAATTTTTCGTTTCTTTAGTGCTTCGATTTTCCACTTTTTCGATTTACAGTTTCCCGATTTTTCAATTTTTCGTTTCTTTAATTTTTGAGTTGCAATTTTCGTAGTTTTCATTTATGTATGTAGTAATAATTACAGTTTTTCTGCTTTACAATTTTTGCAATTCTAGAAATTTTACAATTTTTGGGTTTCCCAATTTTTCGATTTGATTCATTTTTTCTTCTTGCCAATTTTTTCGATTCACTATTTTTTGTCGATTTTTAAGTTTTTCAGTTTTTAGTTGTCTCAATGTTTGAATGTTTCCTTTCTGCAGTGTTTCGATTTGCAATTTTTCAAATTTCCACTTTTTTGATTTTACAATTTTTCGGTTTTTGAATTTTTTGATTTTTCTTTTTTTTTGATTTTTAGTTTTCGATCTTTCATTTTCTCAATTTTTCAATTTCTCACTTGATTTTAGAATTTTTCCATTTTTCAACTATTGGATTCTAAAACTTCATTTATTTGATTTTTAATTTTTCAATTTGTCGATGTTTAATTTCGACTTTATAATTTTGACTATTCTATAATTTTCGGGTTTTCCAAGTTTTCAATTCGACTCGTTTTTTCTTCTTTCCAATTTTTCCGATTCATTAATTTTTGGCGATTTGAAGTTTCTGGGTTTTTAGTTCTTTGGAACAGGGACACTTTCCGACAGGTCTCAAAAAAGCTTTGGTAAAACCTCTATTTAAAAAAGGTGATTGTAAATCGGTTGAAAACTATAGACCTATCAGTCTATTATCAAGTATCTCAAAAATATTTGAAAATATAGTAAATAAATATTTAATTGACTTTTTAATGAAACATAAAATATTAGACAAAGCACAGCACGGCTTCACCAAAGGTCGTGGTTTGGATAGTGCCCTCGCTGATTATCTAGCCAACGTTTATTGTCATGTTGATAAAAAAATAACTTAGGACTTTTTATTGATTTTACCAAGGCCTTTGATTGCGTCCACCACTCAATTTTATTACAAAAATTACAACGTTATGGTATTAGAGGTAAAGCATATGAGTGGGTTGCATCTTACCTTAACAACAGAACACAAAAAGTAATAGTAAATGGCACATCTTCTGAAGCTACATCCATTGATATCGGGGTTCCGCAAGGGTCCATTTTGGGCCCGACTTTATTTATCATCTATGTGAATGATTTGCCATCTTACTTAAGAAAAAAATGTAACGTAATGCAAATGTCTTACGCAGATGACACTAACTTTGTACTTACAGGTGCTGACGCTGAAGAAAAAGTAAAGATAATTTATTCAAATTTGTGTGAGTGGGTTGATACTAATAAGTTATGTATAAATGAAGACAAAACATCGCTTATCACCTTTTTCAATGGAAAATCCAACTTTAACGATGATGTATTGCTCAATAATCAAAATATGAAGCTCTCACAGACTGTAAAATTACTAGGATTGACACTAGACAGTCAAATGACGTGGACGTATTATTTAGAAAATCTATGCAAAAGATTAGCAACTGTTTGTTATGCTTTGCGTAACCTAGTGCGACAATGCAATTTGAATACGGTTATGATATTCTATTTCGGGTGCTTTCAAAGTATTTTGCAATACGGAATCGTGCACTGGGGTCTTTCTTCCAAAGCCCAAAGGGCCTTTGTTATTCAAAAATGGGCCATTAGAATTATTACTGGTTTGAAAAGAAGGGAGTCTTGCAGGAAAGCCTTCAAAGAACTTAGGATTTTAACATTACCAAGTCTGTATATTTATAATGTTGTTTGCTATGCTTTCCAAAACGTACAAGTTTTACAAGGTAGTAGAAACTCATACACCTATAATACTCGACACAAGGACCACTTGCTACCTAGACAACATAATACGACATATTTCCAGAAAGGTCTTCAATATAATTCTTGTAGAATGTTTAATAAATTACCGACTGATATAAAAGAAGTAAATAATATTTTAAAGTTTAAAGCTAAAGTTAAATCGTACCTGCTGGGATTAAATTGTTATTGTATAAGCGATTTTCTTGCTGCTTAGTAAAGCTTTCTTGTTCATTTGTGTTTGTTGTTACTATTTCTGTTTGATACAATAGTATTGTTACTGTTAATGTCTAAATTTCTTGTTTATTGACGTAACTGTAAGTCATTTACATAACAATGTACATGATTTATTAAGTTGTAAATAAATATTATTATTATTATTATTATTATTATTAGTTTTCAATGTTTAAATTTTTCGTTTCTTTAGTGCTTCGATTTGCAATTTTTCGATGTTCAGTTTCCCGATTTTTCAGTGTTTCATTTCTTTAATTTTTAAGTTGCAATTTTCCTAGTTTTCATTTTATATATGTAATAATAATTACAGTTACAGTTCTTCGACTTTACAATTTTGGCGATTCTAGAAATTTTACAATTTTTGGGTTTCCCAATTTTTGGATTCACTATTTTTTGGCGATTTTTAATTATTTCAGTTTTTAGTTGTTTCAATGTTTGAATCTTTCCTTTCTGCAGTGTTTCGATTTACAATTTTTCGAATTTCCACTTTTTTGAGTTTACAATTTTTCGATTTTTCTTTTTTTTTTTTGATTTTTTAGTTTTCGATTTTTCAATTTCTCAATTTTTCAATTTCTCACTTTGATTTTAGAATTTTTCCATTTTTCAACTACTGGATTCTAAAACTTCATCATTTATTATCATTGTCTTTAATTTCGACTTTACAATTTTGACGATTCCACAATTTTCGTGCCTTTCAAGTTTTCAATTCGATTCGTTTTTTCATCTTTCAAATTTTTTCGATTCATTCACTTTTGTTGATTTTAAGTTTCTCAGTTTTTAGTTTTTCAGTGTTTCATTCTTGCGTTTCTTCTTTACAATTTTGACGATTCTATAAATTTTAAATTCTACAGTTTTTGGGTTTTCCAATTTTTCGATTTGATTCGCTTTTTCTTCTTGCCAATTTTTCTATTCACTAATTTTTCTTGATTTTAAAATTTTTCAATTTTTAGTTTTTCAGTATTTCTATCTTTCCTTTCGTCAGTGTTTCGGTTTGCAATTTTTTGAGTTTCCATTTTTTCGGTTTTTCAGTTTTTCATTTTCCAATTTTTCGAATCAAAAAAATGGAAAAATTGCAAAATTGAAAAACGAAAAAACGAAAAACTATAAAATGAAAATTTTGAATAGGTAATCTAAAATTT
This sequence comes from Zophobas morio, assembly GCF_036711695.1. NCBI lineage: Eukaryota > Metazoa > Arthropoda > Insecta > Coleoptera > Tenebrionidae > Zophobas > Zophobas morio. The sequence continues at coordinate 3,376,495 of NW_026972115.1, forward strand.
AGAAATCAAGAACTTGAAAAATTGAAGAAACGAAAAATTGGTTTTAATCAATATAATAAATTGCATCATTTTGCATATTTCAGAGAGGCAAAATTTCGAGTTGACGTCATCAATTTTTTGGGAGGGGATAAACGAATACGTTTTGATTAACGATTTACCACGATTACGATAACCTTAAAATGTTTGCAAGCTTTCAGAGCATTCAGTTTTACAAATTCAAGTTAAAGAGTTAAATGTTGTCATACAATTTTCATTTTTTTTTTCGAAAATTTAGGTGTCTAGACTAAAAACTGAACACGGATTTATAAATCACATCTTGTTTAAAAAAATTAAATCTATATTATTGGTTTATGAATCCGCTAACCAAAACTTATCCATCAATCACCCCCACAACCTCGATTTTCAAATTCATCTGCTTACTTGTCCTTTCGGGGCGCGGAATCTTCCACTTCGACCACCTTATTGATCCAAATCTCGCTCGATCGACAATATGGCGTTAATGCCCCATTGTTGTTTAAACCACCTGTTTGACGTCGGCAATAAAAGTTAGCGTCGCTTTCTTTATGTTTGTGGGAAGCCGTTACGATTTAGTGTTCCGGGAAGGTTGAAAAGCGTAAGCCGAACTGAAAACAGCGGGGGCCTTTGTTTTGGTTAAATCCGACGCTGTCTCGCGGTTATCAGTGACGAATGAAGCAGCTATTTCGCGCTAAATACCCAAGTTTCAGTTATCATTCCGGTATTATAACCAAGATCGTCGCCTTACTCAGACGAATGGAATTCGCAATTTTTTTTGTGTTTGTTCGATTGCGTGGGCGTTTCTGAAATTCAAACGTACATACACTTCGTAAGCACAGTTTTTATTTTTAGAGCGAAACAAGAAAATGCGAAAATTTTAAATGAATCGATTTTTTGAAAAGATTATGTATTAGTGTGCTATGAATCGGCCCCAGCGAAATTTATTGCTTATGTCAACAAGGCGGCAAACCTGACACACTAGTCTCGGGGCGCCCATGGTGTTGGGAGGCAGGTGCGACACAGGTTGCTGGACCCGGGTGGTTCGTATTTCCGGGAATCTCGGCGATTTTTACCATCAAAATTACACAACTTTGTGACGCCATAATAGCGCATTTGTATGCGAGACTGGGGGATCCGATTCGGAGTCAGTGGCGTCGCATGGGATCGATATTCTTTACGCTGTGTTTATTAATTTAACTGGTTTATGTGTACGATGCTCTTGATTGTTGTTATTAATTTAAATTGGACGCGGTTTGATTGGCGCCGATGTTCGATTGTCGTGCTGGATGACGAACCACCTGTTTGATGTTGGTAGTAAAGGGGTTTGTGGCACCTTTGCTTACGCTCGGGAAGTTAAAATGAAAAAACAAAAATTCGTAACATCAAAAAATTGAACAGTCGAAAAATAAATGAAAATCGAGATTCTCGATATTCGAAATTTTGAAAAATCGTAAAATTGAAAAGTTGAAAATTCAAAGATTTAAAATAAAAAAAAATGAAAACTAAAAAAAATGCATTTTGAAAAATTGAAAATTCGGGCAACTGAAAGTAGACAACCTGAACATTTGAAAAATCTAAAAATTGAAAATTTTACAATTAAAATGTCCAACAAGTGAAGTGAAAAACCGGAAAATTTAAAAAACTAAAAAATAGAATAATCGAAAAATTGTACGATCGAAAATTTCGAAAGATGAAAATTAAAAAATTGTAAAATTTAAAATGGAAAATTAAAAAACTGCATATCGAAAAATTGACGAAAAGAAAAACTGAAAAATCGAATAACTAAAAAAATTTTAGTTTGAAAAATTGAAAAAATGCAAATCGAAGAATTGAAAAATTAAACAAAAAAATTGAAAATTCGAAAAATTAAAATGTCTAAAAGTTAAAAAAATAAATAATAGTAAAATTGAAAAATCGAAGAACTGAAATATAATAAAATTGGGAAGTTACATCAAATCGAAAAATTTAACAATTGAAAATTTAAAAATCGAGATGCCGAAAATCGAAAAATTGCGACCGAAAAAAAAATTGAAAAATCAAGTAAGTGAAAAATACAAATCGTTCAACGGAAATAATTAAAACTAAGAATCAAAAAATGCAAATCAAAGGACTGAAAAATTGAAGAATTTAAATTTCAAAAAAATTAAAATCGAGCAAATGAAAAATTATAAAAAGGAAAAATAGGAAAATCGAAATATTCCTAATATAAGTACAATATTTCGTAACAATCGGTCCAGTACTTTCGGAGATTATCTGTCTTATAAAAATCCGGGACGGCGGACAGACGGACAGACAGACGGAAATGGGAGACCTATTTCTTCGTCTCTAGGGGTCATGAAAGATCGAGAAAACGTAAAAGTAGAGAGTCGGCCGACGGACTCGATTACAATACTTCCTTTGCTTACGCTCGGGAAGTAAAAATGAAAAAACAAAAAATCGTAACATCAAAAAATTGAACAGTCGAAAAATAAATGAAAATCGAGATTCTCGATATTCGAAATTTTGAAAAATCGAAAAACTGAAAAGTTGAAAATTCAAAGATTAAAAATCAAAAAAAAAATAAAACTAAAAAAAATGCTTTTTGAAAAATTGAAAATTCGGGCAACTAAAAGTAGACAACCTGAACATTTGAAAAATCAAAAAATTGAAAATTTTACTATTCAAATGTCCAACAATTGAAGTGAAAAACCGGAAAATTTGAAAAACTAAAAAATAGAATAATCGAAAAATTGTACGATCGAAAATTTCGAAAGGTGAAAATTCAAAAATTGTAAAATTTAAAATGGAAAATTAAAAAACTGCATATCGAAAAATTGACGAAAAGAAAAACTCGAATAAGTAAAAAAAATTTTAATTTGAAAAATCGAAAAAATGCAAATCGAAGAATTGAAAAATTAAATAAAAAAATTGAAAATTCGAAAAATTAAAATGTCTAAAAATTTAAAAAATAAATAATAGTGAAATTGAAAAATCGGAGAACTAAAAAATAATAAAATTGGGAAGTTACATCAAATCGAAAAATTTAACAATTGAAAATTTAAAAATCGAGATGCCGAAAATCGAAAAATTACGGCCGAAAGAAAAAATTGAAAAATCAAGTAAGTGAAAAATACAAATCGATCAACGGAAATAATTAAAACTAAGAATCAAAAAATGCAAATTAAAGGACTGAAAAATTGAAGAATTTAAATTTCAAAAAAACTAAAATCGAGCAAATGAAAAATTATAAAAAGGAAAAATAGGAAAATCGAAATATTCCTAATATAAGTACAAAATTTCGTAACAATCGGTCCAGTACTTTCGGAGATTATCTGTCTTATAAAAATCCGGGACGGCGGACAGACGGACAGACAGACGGAAATGGGAGACCTATTTCTTCGTCTTCTAGGGGTCATGAAAGATCGAGAAAACGTAAAAGTAGAGAGTCGGCCGACGGACTCGATTACAATACTTCCTTTGCTTACGCTCGGGAAGTAAAAATGAAAAAACAAAAAATCGTAACATCAAAAAATTGAACAGTCGAAAAATAAATGAAAATCGAGATTCTCGATATTCGAAATTTTGAAAAATCGAAAAATTGAAAAGTTGAAAATTCAAAGATTAAAAATAAAAAAAATGAAAACTAAAAAAAATGCAGTTTGAAAAATTGAAAATTCGGGCAACTGAAAGTAGACAACCTGAACATTTGAAAAATCTAAAAATTGAAAATTTTACAATTAAAATGTCCAACAATTGAAGTGAAAAACCGGAAAATTTAAAAAACTAAAAAATAGAATAATCGAAAAATTGTACGATCGAAAATTTCGAAAGATGAAAATTCAAAAATTGAAAAATTTAAAATGGAAAATTAAAAAACTGCATATCGAAAAATTGACGAAAAGAAAAACTGAAAAATCGAATAACTAAAAAAAGTTCAATTTGAAAAATCGAAAAAATGCAAATCGAAGAATTGAAAAATTAAATAAAAAAATTGAAAATTCGAAAAATTAAAATGTCTAAAAATTTAAAAAATAAATAATAGTAAAATTGAAAAATCGAAGAACTGAAACATAATAAAATTGGGAAGCTACATCAAATCGAAAAATTTACCAATTGAAAATTTAAAAATCGAGATGCCGAAAATCGAAAAATTAGAGCCGAAAAATGAAAGAAAGAAAAAATTGAAAAATCAAGTAAGTGAAAAATACAAATCGATCAACGGAAATAATTAAAACTAAGAATCAAAAAATGCAAATCAAAGGACTGAAAAATTGAAGAATTTAAATTTCAAAAAAATTAAAATCGAGCAAATGAAAAATTATAAAAAGGAAAAATAGGAAAATCGAAATATTCCTAATATAAGTACAAAATTTCGTAACAATCGATCCAGTACTTTCGGAGATTATCTGTCTAATAAAAATCCGGGACGGCAGACAGACGGACAGACAGACGGAAATGAAGACCTATTTCTTCGTCTTCTAGGGGTTATGAAAGATCGAGAAAACGTAAAATTAGAGAGTCGGCCGACGGACTCGATTACAATACTTTCTTTGCTTACGCTCGGGAAGTAAAAATGAAAAAACAAAAAATCGTAACATCAAAAAATTGAACAGTCGAAAAATAAATGAAAATCGAGATTCTCGATATTCGAAATTTTGAAAAATCGAAAAACTGAAAAGTTGAAAATTCAAAGATTAAAAATAAAAAAAAAAATAAAACTAAAAAAAATGCTTTTTGAAAAATTGAAAATTCGGGCAACTAAAAGTAGACAACCTGAACATTTGATAAATCTAAAAATTGAAAATTTTACAATTCAAATGTCCAACAATTGAAGTGAAAAACCGGAAAATTTGAAAAACTAAAAAATAGAATAATCGAAAAATTGTACGATCGAAAATTTCGAAAGATGAAAATTCAAAAATTGTAAAATTTAAAATGGAAAATTAAAAAACTGCATATCGAAAAATTGACGAAAAGAAAAACTGAAAAATCGAATAACTAAAAAAAGTTTAATTTGAAAAATCGAAAAAATGCAAATCGAAGAATTGAAAAATTAAATAAAATAATTGAAAATTCGAAAAATTAAAATGTCTAAAAATTTAAAAAATAAATAATAGTAAAATTGAAAAATCCAAGAACTGAAAAATAATAAAATTGGGAAGTTACATCAAATCGAAAAATTTAACAATTGAAAATTTAAAAATCGAGATACCGAAAATCGAAAAATTGCGGCCGAAAAATGAAAGAAAGAAAAAATTGAAAAATCAAGTAAGTGAAAAATACAAATCGATCAACGGAAATAATTAAAACTAAGAATCAAAAAATGCAAATCAACGGACTGAAAAATTGAAGAATTTAAATTTCAGAAAAATTAAAATCGAGCAAATGAAAAATTATAAAAAGGAAAAATAGGAAAATCGAAATATTCCTAATATAAGTACAAAATTTCATAACAATCGGTCCAGTACTTTCGGAGATTATCTGTCTAATAAAAATCCGGGACGGCAGACAGACGGACAGACAGACAGACGGAAATGGGAAACCTATTTCTTCGTCTTCTAGGGGTCATGAAAGATCGAGAAAACGTAAAAGTAGAGAGTCGGCCGACGGACTCGATTACAATACTTCCTTTGCTTACGCTGGGGAAGTAAAAATGAAAAAACAAAAAATCGTAACATCAAAAAATTGAACAGTCGAAAAATAAATGAAAATCGAGATTCTCGAAATTCGAAATTTTGAAAAATCGTAAAATTGAAAAGTTGAAAATTCAAAGATTTAAAATAAAAAAAAATGAAAACTAAAAAAAATGCATTTTGAAAAATTGAAAATTCGGGCAACTGAAAGTAGACAACCTGAACATTTGAAAAATCTAAAAATAGAAAATTTTACAATTAAAATGTCCAACAATTGAAGTGAAAAACCGGAAAATTTAAAAAACTAAAAAATAGAATAATCGAAAAATTGTATGATCGAAAATTTAGGAAGATGAAAATTCAAAAATTGTAAAATTTAAAATGGAAAATTAAAAAACTGCATATCGAAAAATTGACGAAAAGAAAAACTGAAAAATCGAATAACTAAAAAAATTTTAATTTGAAAAATCGAAAAAATGCAAATAGAAGAATTGAAAAATTAAATAAAAAAATTGAAAATTCGAAAAATTAAAATGTCTAAAAATTAAAAAAATAAATAATACTAAAATTGAAAAATCGAAAAACTGAAAATTAATAAAATTGGGAAGTTACATCAAATCGAAAAATTTAACAATTGAAAATTTAAAAATCGAGATGCCGAAAATCGAAAAATTACGGCCGAAAAATGAAAGAAAGAAAAAATTGAAAAATCAAGTAAGTGAAAAATACAAATGGATCAACGGAAACAATTAAAACTAAGAATCAAAAAATGCAAATCAAAGGACTGAAAAATTGAAGAATTTAAATTTCAGAAAAATTAAAATCGAGCAAATGAAAAATTATAAAAAGGAAAAATAGGAAAATCGAAATATTCCTAATATAAGTACAAAATTTCGTAACAATCGGTCCAGTACTTTCGGAGATTATCTGTCTAATAAAAATCCGGGACGGCAGACAGATGGACAGACAGACGGAAATGGGAGACGTCTTTCTTCGTCTTCTAGGGGTCATGAAAGATCGAGAAAACGTAAAAGTAGAGAGTCGGCCGACGGACTCGATTACAATACTTCCTTTGCTTACGCTCGGGAAGTAAAAATGAAAAAACAAAAAATCGTAACATCAAAAAATTGAACAGTCGAAAAATAAATGAAAATCGAGATTCTCGATATTCGAAATTTCGAAAAATCGAAAAATTGAAACGTTGAAAATTCAAAGATTAAAAATAAAAAAAAATGAAAACTAAAAAAAAATGCATTTTGAAGAATTGAAAATTCGGGCAACTAAAAGTAGACAACCTGAACATTTGAAAAATCTAAAAATTGAAAATTTTACAATTAAAATGTCCAACAATTGAAGTGAAAAACCGGAAAATTTAAAAAACTAAAAAATAGAATAATCGAAAAATTGTACGATCGAAAATTTCGAAAGATGAAAATTCAAAAATTGTAAAATTTAAAATGGAAAATTAAAAAACTGCATATCGAAAAATTGACGAAAAGAAAAACTGAAATTTCGAATAACTAAAAAAAGTTTAATTTGAAAAATCGAAAAAATGCAAATCGAAGAATCGAAAAATTAAATAAAAAAATTGAAAATTCGAAAAATTAAAATGTCTGAAAATTAAAAAAATAAATAATAGTAAAATTGAAAAATCGAAGAACTGAAAATTAATAAAATTGGGAAGTTACATCAAATCGAAAAATTTAACAATTGAAAATTTAAAAATCGAGATGCCGAAAATCGAAAAATTACGGCCGAAAGAAAAAATTGAAAAATCAAGTAAGTGAAAAATACAAATCGATCAACGGAAATAATTAAAACTAAGAATCAAAAAATGCAAATCAAAGGACTGAAAAATTGAAGAATTTAAATTTCAAAAAAATTTAAATCGAGCAAATGAAAAATTATAAAAAGGAAAAATAGGAAAATCGAAATATTCCTAATACATACAAGTACAAAATTTCGTAATAATCGGTCTAGTACTTTCGGAGATTATCTGTCTAATAAAAATCCGGGACGGCAGACAGACGGACAGACAGACGGAAATGGGAGACCTATTTCTTCGTCTTCTAGGGGTCATGAAAGATCGAGAAAACGTAAAAGTAGAGAGTCGGCCGACGGACTCGATTGCAATACTTCCTTTGCTTACGCTTGGGAAGTAAAAATGAAAAACCAAAAAATCGTAACATCAAAAAATTGAACAATCGAAAAATAAATGAAAATCGAGATTCTCGCTATTCGAAATTTTGAAAAATCGAAAAATTGAAAAGTTGAAAATTCAAAGATTAAAAATAAAAAAAATGAAAACTAAAAAAAATGCATTTTGAAAAATTGAAAATTCGGGCAACTGAAAGTAGACAACCTGAACATTTGAAAAATCTAAAAATAGAAAATTTTACAATTAAAATGTCCAACAATTGAAGTGAAAAACCGGAAAATTTAAAAAACTAAAAAATAGAATAATCGAAAAATTGTACGATCGAAAATTTCGAAAGATGAAAATTCAAAAATTGTAAAATTTAAAATGGAAAATTAAAAAACTGCATATCGAAAAATTGACGAAAAGAAAAACTGAAAAATCGAATAACCAAAAAAAGTTTAATTTGAAAAATTGAAAATTCGAAAAATTAAAATGTCTAAAAATTTAAAAAATAAATAATAGTAAAATTGAAAAATCGAAGAACTGAAAAATAATAAAATTGGGAAGTTACATCAAATCGAAAAATTTAACAATTGAAAATTTAAAAATCGAGATGCCGAAAATCGAAAAATTACGGCCGAAAAATGAAAGAAAGAAAAAATTGAAAAATCAAGTAAGTGAAAAATACTAATCGATCAACGGAAATAATTAAAACTAAGAATCAAAAAATGCAAATCAAAGGACTGAAAAATTGAAGAATTTAAATTTCAAAAAAATTAAAATCGAGCAAATGAAAAATTATAAAAAGGAAAAATAGGAAAATCAAAATATTCCTAATATAAGTACAAAATTTCGTAACAATCGGTCCAGTACTTTCGGAGATTATCTGTCTAATAAAAATCCGGGACGGCAGACAGACGGACAGACGGAAATGGGAGACCTATTTCTTGGTCTTCTAGGGGTCATGAAAGATCGAGAAAACGTAAAAGTAGACAGTCGGCCGACGGACTCGATTACAATACTTCCTTTGCTTACGCTCGGGAAGTAAAAATGAAAAAACAAAAAATCGTAACATCAAAAAATTGAACAGTCGAAAAGTAAATGAAAATCGAGATTCTCGATATTCGAAATTTTGAAAAATCGAAAAATTGAAAAGTTGAAAATTCAAAGCTTGAAAATAAAAAAAAATGAAAACTAAAAAAATGCATTTTGAAAAATTGAAAATTCGGGCAACTAAAAGTAGACAACCTGAACATTTGAAAAATCAAAAAATTGAAAAATTAAAATGTCCAACAATTGACGTGAAAAACCGGAAAATTTAAAAAACTAAAAAATAGAATAATCGAAAAATTGTACGATCGAAAATTTCGAAAGATGAAAATTCAAAAATTGTAAAATTTAAAATGGAAAATTAAAAAACTGCGTATCGAAAAATTGACGAAAAGAAAAACTGAAAAATCAAATAACTAAAAAAATTTTAATTTGAAAAATCGAAGAAATGCAAATCGAAGAATTGAAAAATTAAACAAAAAAATTGAAAATTCGAAAAATTAAAATGTCTAAAAATTTAAAAAATAAATAATAGTGAAATTGAAAAATCGAAGAACTGAAAAATAATAAAATTGGGAAGCTACATCAAATCGAAAAATTTAACAATTGAAAATTTAAAAATCGAGATGCCGAAAATCGAAAAATTGCGACCGAAAAAAAAATTGAAAAATCAAGTAAGTGAAAAATACAAATCGATCAACGGAAATAGTTAAAACTAAGGGCCGGTTGCATAAACGCAAATCAAATTTAATCGCTGATTAACTCCATAGTAACGATTGTTATTATCATAGTTACAATTGTTCTTAATCAGAGATTAAATTTGATTTGCGTTAATGCAACCGGCCCTAAGAATCAAAAAATGCAAATCAAAGGACTGAAAAATTGAAGAATTTAAATTTCAAAAAAATTAAAATCCAGCAAATGAAAAATTATAAAAAGGAAAAATAGGCAAATCGAAATATTCGTAATATAAGTACAAAATTTCGTAACAATCGGTCCAGTACTTTCGGAGATTATCTGTCTAATAAAAATCCGGGATGGCAGACAGACGGACAGACGGACGTCCTTTGATACTCTGAATACTTAAACTAGGTTTTACTTAGCAAACTTTTGGGATGACGTAACTAACATTTTGGAGGGGGGTTTTTGTCGCAATATAACTCCATAAAAATGAAAACCCTGATATCTAAACAATGAAGGTTCAGATTGCGAGTTTTAGGGCGTCGCTGTTCCAGCGCTTATCCCCCACGTCCCAATATAGCAACAAGATCAATTAAAATCGAAAGGTCGCCGCTCAGTGACACAAAGAAGCGAAAGATGCCTCGATAACGCCGACCAAAGTCTCGTTGACATTCCCTTATCGCTCGGCTCCTAAATAATGCGAATCTAATCGCGCCAAGTGTGAAAACGCAGATTAACCAGTGGGGGCTCTGCAAGGGTGGACACGTGGTCTGCGGCTGCTTCGGTAGTCTATAAGTCAACACAGCCTTATCGCTTCCTGTTTCCTCGGCGAAAACCTCCATTCTGCGTGGATACAAATAAACAAGGAATCTGTGACAAATCGTGACCGGTGCCAGTTGTTGTGGATAATAAAGAACGGCCCCGATTAGATAAGAGCGTATTTTGGCAGCGAAAAATGAATTCTGCTCTGTTTATTGTGTTATCATTATCTGGCTTGCTGCGCCACTTATCGCGAAAACATGATTAGGACGATCACCTGACCGACGACGGTGCCGGAGTGTCTTAGGCTCGGATTGCGGGTTTTAAACAAAAATAGAAGCGAATGAGAGGCCTGGAAACAACTTGTTTGCTAATGGAATTGCGATTGGAGGAGGCTCGAAGTTGTGCTTGCGGTAGGATCCTGGTGTGCGATAAAAGATAAACTTACGAAAGTGATTGTAAATATTTAGAAAAGGAGCAAGATTCGAATTTGGTTTTTTGTTGTAGATAAAAAAGATTGGTAGACTGTATTTACACTTTCTGACCCCAGCCGGAAAAATCCGACTCCAATGACACAAAATGACGAAATAGTCACTTTATCTGTGTCAAAACAGTGAGATTTTAGCCATAAATCGTCGACACGAGGCGTCAGCCGAGCGGACGGAATCGCTTTTTACAACAACAACAACAACGTAAAACAAGCCTTTTCCACCGGCTGTAGCTTTCCGTACGTCGATTCGTCATGCGGTCTCCCCGAGCCATTCCAGGTTGTTTATGTTCAATAGTTTCCCGGAACGCATAACCAGCTGATTCGCCTGCCAACCGCAAGCGGCGATGACGCCTGCGATCTCCGCCATGTTATTAGGCTTTCGAAGGATGTTTGGCGTTCCCGATCCGCTCAAATATTCGGAGCATCTGTTCTTGCAGTTCCCGAAATAAACAACAAGTTCGCGGCTTCGCGTCGCTCAGATTTTTTTAAAAATAGACATTGACATAATAGAAATTCCCGGATTTTGAATACCCACTCCGAGAATCGGCCGGCGGTTCGCGCGAACGCCAACACTTCTTTCGCTCTGAAGGTGACGTTTCGCAAGTGCGAAACGCGCGACCTTTGCAGATAAGTGGAGGATGAATCACGGTGCATTTGTGAGCGCAGTGGCGGACGCCGGCACTGGCCAGATTTGGGGGGTTTTAACGGGGGATTGTCCAGAGGGGAGGGGCGGAAGGCCGGCTGTGACGCGACTAAGAGATGAGATATCCGGCTCGAAGGACCACGATAGATTGGATTGTAGAATAAAGATATTTTGTTTAAATAAATTAAAAAAAAATAACTTCAAAGTTAACCAGTAACATAACAAAATCATGAAATGTGTAAAATACCACGAAAGGGCAACAATTGTATAAGGATGTTGAATATCCGGCTCGAAGGACCACTATTTGTTGAGAAAATGAAAACTGTTTTAGTTTTGACTTTGTTCTTTCAAAATTTTTAAGTTTTTTGGGTTTCGTCTAGACGTTTTTTTCACTTTTCCTTAGAAGTCGAACAGCAAAACAAATCTCTGGAATACCTTGGAATCTATTAACTTTTCAAATTCCGGTCAATGTTTTTTTTAATCTCAAAATTTCCATAAAAAAATTTGGTCGAACGTTGTCTCAACAGAACTTCCCTCGCTCCTGAAGTAGAACGAAATATAAAAGATAAACACCCAATCAGATTTCAGAATTTAATTCGTTACTATAGAAATTTGCAACTTAACACCTTTGAAATTTAACAAGTTTTTACAAGATTAACACAGGCAAAATCAGTTTTATCTTAGCAAGTACTAGACCCGCCCACCCGCCCCCTATTTCCTCAGAGGATGTTATTTGCCAAAATAAGTCTTATCATAGCAAGTACTAGCCCCGCCCACCCGCCCCTATTTTCTCAGAGGATATGTCATTTGCCAAAATAAATCTTATCTTAGCAAGTACCAGCCCCGCCCACCCGCCCTCTACTTACTTAAACGGTATTTCATTTGCCAAAATGCTAGTATTTGCAAGATAAGACTGATTTTGGTAAATGACATAATCCTCTGAGAAAATAGCGGGTGGGTGGGTGGCTGGGGAGACTAATTTTGGTAAATGACATATCCTCTGAGAAAATAGGGGGCAAATCTAAAAAATATGAATGATAAATCACAAGTAAAAATTCACCACATTTCTTGGGGGGATATCTACAGGTATAAAAATTAGTCAGATACATGATTTTTTTTTTCTGTAGCTTCTTATTCCCGGCACTGAAAATCTGACAAAAACTGAAAAAGTATTTTTAATAAGTTCATTTTTGTCCTTTGTTTTATTTAAATACGAACTTTATTTTGAATTTTTAAAAATATGAATTTGTCAGTTTTGACTTTTTGCTTTAAAGATTTTGAAGATTTTTGAGTTTGGTACAAATGTTTTCTTCACTTTCCTTAGAAGTCGAACAGTAAAACAATCTCTTGAAATAATTTGAAATCTTGTAGCTTTTTAAATTATGGTCATATTTTTTAAAATCTCAAAATTTAGAGTGAGAAAATCAATCAGTTATTGGAATACATTTTTCCGTTGCTGTCGTCCATGGTACTAAAGACCTGACAAAAAATGAAAAAGAGCTTTCGGTAATTTAAATTTCGGCCTTTTTTGAATTTCTACATCAAATTTTTCAGTTTTTGACTTTCTGCTTTAAAAATTTCAAAGTTTTTTGAGTTACGTGCAATTATTTTCTTCACTTTCCTTAGAAGCCGAAAGGTAAAACAATCTTCTGGAACAATTTCAAATCTTGGAACTATTTAAATTTTGGTCGTATTTTTTAAAAATTCAAAATTAAAAAAAAAATCCGTTAAATATTTGGACAAATTTTTCCGTTGCCGTCATTCACGGCACTGAAAACGTGACAAGAACTGAAAAAGAGCGTTCAGTAATTTAAATTTCGGCCTTTTTTGAATTTCTACATCAAATTTTTCAGTTTTTGACTTTCTGCTTTAAAAATTTTCAAGTTTTTTGAGTTTCGTGCAATTATTTTCTTCACTTTCCTTAGAAGCCGAAAGGTAAAACAATCTTCTGGAACAATTTCAAATCTTGGAACTATTTAAATTTTGGTCGTATTTTTTAAAAATTCAAAATTAAAAAAAAAAATCCGTTAAATATTTGGACAAATTTTTTCGTTGCTGTCATTTGCGGCACTGAAGACCTGACAAGAACTGAAAAAGAGCGTTCAGTAATTTAAATTTCAGCCTTTTTTGAATTTCTGCATCAAATTTTTCAGTTTTTGACTTTCTGCTTTAAAAATTTCAAAGTTTTTTGAGTTTCGTGCAATTGTTTTCTTCACTTTCTTTAGAAGCCGAAAGGTAAAATAGTCTTCTGGAACAATTTGAAATCTTGGAACTATTTAAATTTTGGTCGTATTTTAAAAAAATCAAACTTTTCAAAAAAAAATCCGTTAAATATTTGGACAAATTTTTCCGTTGCCGTCATTCACGGCACTGAAAACCTGACAAGAACTGAAAAAGAGCGTTCAGTAATTTAAATTTCGGCCTTTTTTGAATTTCTACATCAAATTTTTCAGTTTTTGACTTTCTGCTTTAAAAATTTCAAAGTTTTTTGAGTTTCGTGCAATTGTTTTCTTCACTTTCCTTAGAAGCCGAAAGGTAAAACAATTTTCTGGAACAATTTCAAATCTTGGAACTATTTAAATTTTGGTCGTATTTTAAAAAAAATCAAACTTTTCAAAAAAAATCCATTAAATATTTGGACAAATTTTTCCGTTGCCGTCATTCACGGCACTGAAAACCTGACAAGAACTGAAAAAGAGCGTTCAGTAATTTAAATTTCGGCCTTTTTTGAATTTCTACATCAAATTTTTCAGTTTTTGACTTTCTGCTTTAAAAATTTCGAAGTTTTTTGAGTTTCGTGCAATTGTTTTCTTCACTTTCCTTAGAAGCCGAAAGGTAAAACAATAATCTGGAACGATTTCAAATCTTGGAACTATTTAAATTTTGGTCGCATTTAAAAAAAAATCAAACTTTTCAAAAAAAAAATCCGTTAAATATTTGGACAAATTTTTCCGTTGCCGTCATTCACGGCACTGAAAACCTGACAAGAACTGAAAAAGAGCGTTCAGTAATTTTTTGAATTTCTACATCAAATTTTTCAGTTTTTGACTTTCTGCTTTAAAAATTTCAAAGTTTTTTGAGTTTCGTGCAATTGTTTTTTTCACTTTCCTTAGAAGCCGAAAGGTAAAACAATCTTCTGGAACAATTTGAACTCTTGGAACTATTGAAATTCCTGCCGGATTTTTTAAAAATTCAAAATTTTCAAAAAAAATCCGTTAAATATTTGGACAAATTTTTCCGTTGCCGTCATTCACGGCACTGAAAACCTGACAAGAACTGAAAAAGAGCGTTCAGTAATTTTTTGAATTTCTACATCAAATTTTTCAGTTTTTGACTTTCTGCTTTAAAAATTTCAAAGTTTTTTGAGTTTCGTGCAATTGTTTTTTTCACTTTCCTTAGAAGCCGAAAGGTAAAACAATCTTCTGGAACAATTTGAACTCTTGGAACTATTGAAATTCCTGTCGTATTTTTTAAAAATTCAAAATTTTCAAAAAAAATCCGTTAAATATTTGGACAAATTTTTCCGTTGCCGTCATTCACGGCACTGAAAACCTGATAAGAACTGAAAAAGACCGTTCAGTAATTTTTTGAATTTCTACATCAAATTTTTCAGTTTTTGACTTTCTGCTTTAAAAATTTCAAAGTTTTTTGAGTTTCGTGTAATCGTTTTCTTCACTTTCCTTAGAAGTCGAAAGGTAAGATAATCTTTTGGAATAATAAATCTTGTAAATATTTAAATTTCCACCGTATTTTTTAAAAAGTCAAAATTTCTAAAAAAAAAGTTAGTTAAATATTTGGATCGATTTTCCGTTGCTGTCATTCACGGCACTGAAAGTCTGACAAGAACTGAAAAAGAGCGTTCAGTAATTTTAATTTCGGCCTTTTTTGAATTTCTACATCAAATTTTTCAGTTTTTGACTTTCTGCTTTAACTATTTAGAAGTTTTTGAGTTTAGTGCACTTGTTTTCTTCACTTTCCGTAGAAGTCGAAACGTAAAACAATCTTCTGGAATGATTTGAAATCTTGTAACTATTTAAATTCCCGTCGTATTTTTTAAAAAGTCAAAATTTCAAAAAAAATCTGTTAAATATTGGGTTCCATTTTTCCGTTGCTGTCATTCACGGCACTGAAAACCTGACAAAAACTGAAAAAGAGCTTTCAGTAATTTAAATTTCGGCGTTTTTTGAATTTCTATATCAAATTTTTCAGTTTTTGACTTTCTGCTTTAACTAATTAGATGTTTTTTGAGTTTCGTACACTTGTTTTCTTCACTTTCCTTAGAAGTTGAAAGGTAAAACATTCTTCTGGAATAATTTGAAATCTTGTAACCATTTAAATCCCGGGCGTATTTTTTAAAGTCAAATTTTCAAAAAACATCCATTAAATATTTGGACCAATTTTTCAGTTGCTGTCATTCACAGTACTAAAGACCAAAAGTGTTTTCAATCATTTCAGTTTTCCTTTGTTTAATTTAAATAACAACTTTATTTTGAATTTCTAAAGTCAATTTTTCAGTTTTTGATTTCCTGTTTTAAAAATTTTTCAGTTTTTTGAGTTTTTCGTGCGATTGTTTTCTACACTTTCCTTAGAAGTTGAAAGGTAAAACATTCTTCTGGAAGAATTTGAAATCATGTAACCATTTAAATCCCGGGCGTATTTTTTAAAGTCAAATTTTCAAAAAACATCCATTAAATATTTGGACCAATTTTTCAGTTGCTGTCATTCACAGTACTAAAGACCAAAAGTGTTTTCAATCATTTCAGTTTCCCTTTGTTTAATTTAAATAACAACTTTATTTTGAATTTCTAAAGTCAATTTTTCAGTTTTTGATTTCCTGCTTTAAAAATTTTTCACTTTTTTGATTTTTTCGTGCAATTGTTTTCTTCAATTTCCTTAGAAGTTGAAAGGTAAAACATTCTTCTGGAATAATTTGAAATCTTGTAACCATTTAAATCCCGGGCGTATTTTTTAAAGTCAAAATTTTCAAAAAAAATCCATTAAATATTTGGACCAATTTTTCAGTTGCTGTCATTCACAGTACTAAAGACCAAAAGTGTTTTCAATCATTTCAGTTTCCCTTTGTTTAATTTAAATAACAACTTTATTTTGAATTTCTACAGTCAATTTTTCAGTTTTTGATTTCCTGTTTTAAAAATTTTTCAGTTTTTTGAGTTTTTCGTGCAATTGTTTTCTTCAATTTCCTTAGAAGCCGAAAGGTAAAACAATCTTCTGGAACAATTTGAAATCTTGGAACTATTTAAATTTTGGTCGTATTTTTGAAAAAGTCAAAATTTACAAAAAAAAAAACGTTAAAGATTTGGATCGATTTTTCCGTTGCTGTAATTCACGGCACTGAGAACCTGACAAGAACTGAAACAGAGCTTTCAGTAATTTAAATTTCGACCTTTTTTTGAATTTCTACATCAAATTTTTCAGTTTTTACTTTCTGCTTTAAAAATTTCAAAGTTTTTTGAGTTTCGGGTAATCGTTTTCTTCACTTTCCTTAGAAGTCGAAAGGTAAAACAATCAATGGAATTATTTGAAATCTTGTAAATATTTAAATTTTTGGCGTATTTTTTAGAAAGTCAAAACTAAAAAAAAATAAATCCCTAAAGTATTTGGATCAGTTTTTCCGTGGCTGTCATTCACGGCACTGAGAACCTGACAAGAACTGAAAAAGAGCTTTCAGTAATTTAAATTTCGGCCATTTTTGGATTTCTACATCAAATTTTTCAGTTTTTGACTTTCTGCTTTAAAATTTTTTCAAGTTTTTTGAGTTTCGTGCAATTATTTTCTTTACTTTCCTTAGAAGTCGAAACTTAAAACAATCTTCTGGAATAATTTGAAATCTTGTAGCTATTTAAATTGCAGGCGTATTTTCTAAAAAGTCAAAATTTGAAAAAAAACCCTTAAATATTTAGATACATTTTTCCGTTCACGGCACAAAAGACCTAAAAATAACTCAGCTTTCAATAATTTTAATTTCGGCCTTTGTTTCATTTAAATAACAATTTTATTTTGAATTTCCACATCGAATTTTTCAGTTTTTGACTTTATGCTTTAAAAATTTCCGAGTTTTCTTCGTTGGAAAAATCGAAACCTTGTTACCTAATATAAAAAAAAGAAAACCAAATCGGCTGTTACAAACAATCCCCCTCGCATCGCAGCGCGCCTCGACTTTCGAAAATCCCGACTTTCTGTCACAGCACGCTAGACCACTTTCGGTCATGGCCCGCTGCGATTTCGAACAGGTGGATTCCTTTGTGATAACGCTGTCGCTTTCACGGCAACATCAGTCACTTTTCTTGGAAACGTCGATTCGCTGTTGCGGTATGCGCTTATCGGACCGGAAATGTTTCGGTGACAGTGATTTAATTTTGGCTGCGACCAGATCTAATGCATATTCATGCACCCAGCACGTACTTTTATTTTCTTGGTGGCGACCTTGCTGCACAGGATGTCGGCTTTCAGAGCAGCGTGTGATGTCATTGCTGGCAGCGTCATTACTAATTTTGCATTGTTTTTGGAGGCGTACGAATCAACGGAGATTTGTCTGTTGGCAGTATTTGTCGATAAAGATGTGAACTTTTCTTGCGTTTAGGTTGGTATGACGAAAGTAAATCTGTGACAGATATGTCAATCGTGACAGGCGACGATAAATTTAGGTTATGTTTTGATGTTTTGAATAATCTCAACTAAAAATTCTTCCATCTTTGATCACGGGGTATAATTTTGAGGTTGGATTTGCGGATTCGTGAGCAGTCGGTGCCCCGGGATTCGAACTAGACGTTGAAGTGTGGATTTTCTATAACAATGACGCGCATTTTATGAGAGATAGCGATCGGGTGATCAGCATTGCATGTGGTGATTAAGATAATCACGTTTTGTGATTAAATTCCTTTTTTTGACACATTTTCGAAAGACAATGCCGCGATTCAAGATATCGGGGTAATC
The DNA here is from genome assembly GCF_036711695.1 of Zophobas morio. NCBI lineage: Eukaryota > Metazoa > Arthropoda > Insecta > Coleoptera > Tenebrionidae > Zophobas > Zophobas morio. The sequence continues at coordinate 3,394,839 of NW_026972115.1, forward strand.
ATAACCTTAAAATCTAGTTCCACGGTAATCTTTGGTACATATTCGTGAATTTTTTTATCGCATTATAAGGTGAATTGCGATTTGATAAGTAGCATCAATATCACAAGTTTTATTTTCGGAAATTTAAGCTTCAAGAATTTCCTTGTTATACCTTTCGCATTTTTTGTCGAATTCTCGGTATATGTATAACCAGGATTCGAATTATCTAGACTTTATGATTTCCAAAAAATAAAAATATACATATGAGAAAATAAATATATTATCACAACAAAAACAACCTTGTACACGTCTTTTCACGATCTTTACGGTGACGTCACTAATTTTTTGGATGAATAGACACATTTTTTATAGCAATCACAACGATAAGCTTTTAATAAGTTACTTCATGAACTAATGTAATAGATTTAATTTCCAAAAGTTTGCCAGTAAACACACGTTGGTTGAAATGACGTCAATTAAACGTTATGGGCTTTAAAGTAATGTTTTTCGTTATGCGCAATCACTGCAGTTTAGTCTTAATTTCAACTAACATACTACAACGTTGCACGACGCAAATATATACATAAACGTTGTCATAATATCGGGTAATCAATCTTAGTCGTTGAAATAAATTCTGTGAAATAACTTAACATTAACATTCTTCGAAATGGCGCTTTGTACGTTTTCTGAGATACGTATTTGCAGTTATTTTCTAGACTTCTTAGTAAGGCCTTGAGTGTTCTTATTTTCAAACAATTTCTTAACTCTACAAGTGGTTCCACAAAATTGTAAATAACTTGATACATAATAATCTGTTAGTTTTCTGGAATTTCCACAGTCAAGTGTTCCAGAATTACCTAAAGTGAATTCTTTTGTTTTTAACAAAAAGTTTATTTTTAACTGAAATGCCCGAGAACACCCTGTATTTTGTTATTGCAGCTTATTCCGTTTTTTTGTTCTTTTTCTTTTTTGTGAAGTATTTTCTATGTTAAAATGTTTTTAAGAGACACACCGAGAAATTCAAAAGTTTGAAAAACTTAAAATTGCGAACCCAAAACTTGCATTTCGAAAAATTGAATAACTGAAAATTTGGAAATTTGAAATCGATTAAGGGAAAAATTAAAAACTGAGGAATCGAAACAGTGCAAATCGAAGAATTAAAAGATCAAATTTTCTAAAACTTGAAAATTAAAATGTCGAAGAATCGAAAAATTGAAGAAACAAAAAATAGTGAAACGGAAAATTAGAACAAATCGAAAAATCTAACAATCGAAAAATTAAAAATCGGGCTGCTGAAAATCGAAAACTGAAAAATACAAAAGTTGAAATCGACCAACACAAAAATTTAATACTAAAAATCGAAAAAAAGCTTGTCGGAGGATTGAAAAATTGAAGAATTTAAATTTCAAAATACATATTGACAAATTCAAAACTCGAAAATTGAAAAAAATTAAAAATCCAGTAACTGAAAAATTGGGAAGTCGAAAAATTGAAAACTTGAAAATTGAGACATTAAACATTTTAGAATTGAAAACTCAAAAAATGCATTCTGGAAAATTGAAGAAAAACTGAAAAATCACTGAAAAATTGAAAAAAAAAACAGAAATAAGAATATTTTAAAATTGAAAAATTGGAAACTCGAAAAGTACACAAATTTTATTATTATTTTTTTTTAATGAAAAAATTAAAGATCGAGATGCCGAAAATCGAAAAATTGTGAGATCGAAAAATTCAAAAGATGAAATTTCAGCCTAAAAAATGTAAAATTTAAAATTAAAAAAATTGAATATCATATTGGCGAAAGGAAAAACTGAAAAATTTGAAATCGAAAAAGTTTCTAAAAATTGAAAAAATCGAAAAATGCTTGTCGGGAGGATTGAAAATTTGAAGAATATAAATTTCAAAATATTGAAACATTCAAAACTAGGAACTTCGAAAAATCAAAAATCCAGTAAATGAAAAATGGAAAAATTCAAAAATTCAAAAATTAACTCAAAAACTGCATTTCAAAAAGTCGAAGAAAGAAAAATTTTAAAATCGGACGATTAAAAATGGACATTGAAGAAATGAAATGTTGAAGAATTCAAAAGTTAAATCGAAAAATCAAAAATCGGGGATCTGAAAAATTCAAAAAACGAAAAATAGTAAAATCAAGATTCCGAAAAATCGAAAAATTTTACTAACCAAGAAATTGCAAATCGAAAAATTCGAAAGACTAAAAATTTAAAACTCGAAGCTCAAAAAATGTGCAAGTAGAAAATTCGAAAAATTAAAATGGCCAAAAATTGAAAAATTGAATAACTGAAAAATACAAAAGTTGAAATCGATCAACAGAAAAATTTAAAACTAAATGTCGAAAAAAAGTAAAAAGGAGTTCTGAAAAATTGAAGAATTTAAATTTAAAAAAATTGAAAAATTCGAAAGTTGGAAAATCGAAAAATAGCAAAATCGAAAAATTCAAAAAGGAGAAATCCAAAAATTGAAAAATTAAAACTCAAAAATAGCATTTGAGAAAGTCGAAGAAAGAAAAATTAAAAATCGGACAATTTAAAATGGACATTGAAGAGTTGAAAAAACAAGATTTTAAAATATTCAAAAATTGAAAAATTGAAGAAATGAAAAGTTGAAAAATTCAGAAGTTAAATCGAAAAATTAAAAATCGAGAATCTGAAAAATTCAAAAAACGAAAAATAGTAAAATCAAGATTTTGAAAAATCAAAAAATTTTAATAATCAAAAAATTGCAAATCGAAAAATTCTAAAAACTAAAAATTAAAATGTCTAAAAATTGAAAAATTGAATAAGTGAAAAATACAAAAGTTGAAATCGATCGACAGCAAAATTTAAAACTAAATGTCGAAAAAAGTAAATCGGAGTTCTGAAAAGTTGAAGAATTTAGATTTAAAAAAATTGAAAATTCAAAAAATTAAAAAATTCGAAAATTGAAAAATGAAAACTCAAAAATAGCATCTGAAAAGTCGAAGAAAGCAAAAATTGAAAAATCGGACAATAAAAAATGGACGCTGAAAATTGAAAAAAAAATTCAAAAGTTGGAAAAACGAAGTTATTCGGAAAATTAAAAATCGAGAGTGAAAAATTGAAAAAACGAAAAATAGTAAAATCGAGATTCCGAAAAATTGAAAAGTTGAAAATTGAGAGATTGAACATTTTAGAATTAAAAGCTCAAAAAAATGCAGTTTGGAAAATTGAAGAAATCGAGAAATAAAAATGTTTTCAAATTGAAAAATTGGAAAGTCGAAAAATGAAGAAATAGAAGCTGAAAAGTTAAAAAATCAAAAAATCGAATAACTGAAAAGTACAAAAGTTAAAGTCGATCAACAGAGAAATTTTAAACTAAATGTCAAAAAAAGCAATTCCGAGGATTGAAAAATTTAAACTTCAAAAAACTGAAAAATCAAAAAATTAAAAAATTCAAAAGTTGGAAAATCGAAAAATTAAAAATTGAGTAACTGAAAAATTAAAAAAAACCAAAAATAGCAACATCGAAAAATTCAAAAATAAGAAATCCAAAATTTGAAAATTTAAAACTCAAAAATTGCATTTCAAAAAGTCGAAGAAAGGAAAAATTGAAAAATCGGACAATCAAAAGTGGAGACAGAAAAATTCAAAAAACGAGAAATTAGAATGTTTAAAAAATGAAAAAGTGGAAAGTTGAAAAGTTGAAGAAACGAAAAATTGAAAAATTCAAAAGTTAAATCGAAAAATCAAAAAATAGGATGTGGAAAATTAAAAAAAAAAAATTGAAAAATAAAAAAATTGCAAATCGAAAAATTTAAAACGTGATAATTGAGACTGAACATTTTAAAATTGAAAGCTAAAAAAATGCACTTTGAAAAGTTGGAAAGAACGAAAAATAAGAAAGTTTTAAAATTGATAAATTGGAAGGTTGAAGAATTGAAGAAATGGCAAGCTGAAAAATTCAAAAGTTAAAAAATCAAAAAACTGAAAATCGATAAGCTGAAAAATTGAACATTTTGAAAAATAAAAAAATTGCAAATCGAAGAATTTAACCATCGAAAAATTAAAAATCGAGATGCTGAAAATCGAAAAATTGAAGAAAAAAAAAATTCAAAAATCGAATAACTGAAAAATACGAAAGTTGAAATCGATCAACGGAAAATTTTAAAACTAAAAATCGAAAAAAGCAAATCGGAGGATTGAGAAATTGAAAAACTGAAAATTCGAGAAATTGGAAATTCGAAAAATTAAAAATCGAGTAACTGGAAATTTGAAAAAACGAAAAATAGTAAAATCGAAAAAAAATGAAAACTCCAAAAATTGAAAAATGAAAACTCAAAAATTGCGTTTCAAAAAGTGGAAGAAAGGAAAAATTGAAAAATCGGACAATTAAAAATTGAAAAAACGAGAAATTCAAATGTCTGAAAATTAGAAAGTTGAAAATTCAAAAGTTAAATCGAAAAACTAAAAATCGAGAATCCGTAAAATCGAAAAATTCAAAACTTGAAAATTGAAAGCTCAAAAAATGCATTTTGACAAATTTAAAGAAAAATTGAAAAAACGAAAAATAAGAATGTTAAAAATTGAAAATTGAAAAATCGAAAAATGGTAAAATCGAGATTCTGAAAAATCGAAAATTTTAAAAAATTAAAAAATTGAAAGAGCGGACGACTAAAAATGGACAATCTGAAAAATTGAAAATCGAGGTGTGCAAGATCGAAACATTGTAACACCAAAAATTTCAAACCGAAAAAGTTGGAAAGTCAAAATTGTACAAAATTTTAAGTACAATTTACTTTATAAACCAGAAAACGCAGAAAATTGACGACGAATTTGTCAGTGGAGAAAAATTCACTTTCGTCGTTCGTGCATTATTGCGTCCGGTGTATACTTACTTTCACGATGCAGCCTTTGCGGCGCCCGTCCGTAATTCCCTTCCAGAACCCATTCTCTTAATAACAATTCGTCTTTCAGCCACACGACCCTCGAATGTTTATCACGAACACACTTCGACCATTGATCGCAGATAAAGTAGCATACGTAACGCGTGGGTTAATGCATCATTATCTACTTGCGCTAATCCAGTCTTCACACTCGCTTGATAACGCGCTAATCCTTAGCCGCACAAGCAGCGATTAATTTCCAACAACAACAAATTCCCTGTCCTCTGACGTCAATTCAGCCCGAACGTGTTGACTCTAGCGCCGAAATCTCCAAAAACGTACATTTTCAATTGTCGCTCGGTCATTCCAAGCGCTGGCAGCAAATGTGTCAACTCATTATTTACAAAGGAATGCGAACTCATCTCATGCTTTTATCAGCGCTAATTCGGCCAAGTGTGGCGATGATTCAGTCCCGGAGATCCCTCCCGGAGAAGCCCTTCTTCTCAATTTCCCCTCGGCAGGGCTTCCCCGGAAGCGCCCCACGCGCTCCTCTCGATTTTGTTTGCGCTCGAGTTCAGAGTGCACACTTCAAACTTTGCACTTCGCTTCTTAAACACACTAATTTTAGCCCGGGTTCGATGGGAATAGATTTAACGTAACCTTGGCTTATTAAATCGTTCTGGTTTGAATCTGTGAAAATAGGTCCACCCCTAGCGTCTTGGACACGTGCCTGCTGGCTGAGTGACGGACGTCACGATCTGGCGGCGTCGGTGTTTGTGTCGGTGGCGGTTCGACGGCTGGTGGAGGCGGCGTTACGTAACCCAGGAGCGAATTTTGTAGGAAAGTGTACCAGTGGACTGTGCTAAAGGTCACGGCGAATGTTAACAACAATGTGTTGATAGTACACTAACCGATAATTCGGGCTAGCGGATCACAATAACAGTGCGTTGGAGGTTTTTATTTTCGCTCGTTTTTGTTTTCGGGATTGAAAAAATTGTGGTTGATTGGATTGCTCACGATTAAACCACTTGTTTTTAGTTTGGTTGGAACAATGGATGGTGGACTTTGCTTCTCTTTCTCGTGATTATTGATTTGTTTGTGTACAAGGTTTAGGTCAAAATTGTGGTTTCATTAGGACTATTTCTCGGTGCTTGTGAAAGTCATGATGGGTTTAATGAGACTCTGGGTTACCTGGAAGTTGAAATCCGAGATTTGCTTGAGTCAATATTGGCTTTTACATGTCTCGTGTTCTCAAATCTGGTCGCTTAATCCTCCTTGTTGTGTGTACCGACTTTATCTTGTCAACATTTACCTTTGTTTTTGTTTCAGTTATTCATTGTGTTTTAAAATAAGGTGTATATGTGAAGATTGTAGGGTTATTAGAGGTACTGCGACGTCATTTAAGTAACATTCTATGTGTCAAGATTGTATGAAAACTGTTATTTATTACCTAACATTACGCAATGTATTATTTTAGGCATTTTAAGTAGGATTTACTTGGCAAACTTTCGAGGTGACGTCATCAAAATTTTAGTGGGGATGAATAGACAAATTTTGGTTGGCGCTTTATCAGGCTAATGATAAGCCCAAAGCGTGTGCTAAATTCCAGAATAATTGATTTTGTAGTTTCTGAGATAATTAGTAAAATTCAATTTTGATTTTTTTTTTTCAAAAATTGCAAATACAGTGTCAAAATCTTGAGACGGATAAAAGATAACTTTTTATTTTTGGTTTAGTTTAGATTAGTTTAACAGAATAGGGTGGAAAAATTTAAAGTTGGAGAATCGAAAAATTCAAAAGTTGAAAAGTCGAAACGTTACTCGAGAAATTGAAAAATTGAAAAACATGAAATGGTAAATTCGAAAAATTCAAAAGTGAAAAATGGACTAATTTTTAAAAAGTAAATTCCAAAGTTAATAATAACAATAAAGTTGTCTTGTTAATTTTTGAAACTGAAAAAATGCAAATCGAAGAATCGAAAAATGAAAATATCTACAAACTGAAAATTGTAAAATCGAAAAATAGTGAAATGGAAAAACTAAAAATTGAGATTCTGAAAAATCGAAGGTTGAAAAATCTAAAAATGGCAGATTGAAAAATTGAAGAAAGAAGAAATTGAAATATCGGACAATTGAAAAATTGAAAAAACCAGAAATTACAATGTTTAGAAACACGAAAGTAGAAAAATTCCAAAGTTAATCGAAAAATTAAAAATCGGGAATCTGAAAAATTGAAAAAACGATAAATGGGAAAATTCAAAACTTGAAAATTGAAAGACTGAACATTTTGAAATTGAAAGCTCAAAAAATCATTTTGAAAAATTGAAGGACGAAAAATTGAAAAATCGGACAATTAAAAATAGACACTGAAAAATTGGAAAGTCGAAAAACTGAAGAACGAAAAAGTCAAATCGAGTCTGAAAAATCGAAAATTTTGTAAAATCCATAAAATCAAAGCGAAAAATTCAAAACTTGAAAATTGGGAGATAGAACATTTGAGCATCGAAAGCTCAAAAAATGCATTTGCGAAACTGAAGAAAGAAAAATTGGAATATCGCACAATTAAAAATTGAGAAGCTGAAAAATTGAAAAAACCAAAATGGGAAGGTCGAGATTCTGAAAATCAAAAAATTGAAAATCGAAAAATTCAAAAAGTTAAAAATTTAAAACTAAAAATTAAAATGTCAAAAAACTGAAAAAATGAATAATAATAAAATTGAAAAATTGAAGAAACGAAAAATAATAAAATCGAAACATTGTAAGATCGAAAAATTGAAGGAAGAAAAAATTGAAAAAGAATTTAAATTTCAAAAAAATGAAAAATTCAATAGTTGGAAAGTCGAAAAACTGAAGAACGAAAAAAGTCAAATTGAGTCTGAAAAATCAAAAATTTTGAAAAATCCAAAAAATCAAAGCGAAAAATTCAAAACTTGAAAATTGGGAGATAGAACATTTGAGCATCGAAAGCTCAAAAAATGCATTTGCGAAACTGATGAAAGAAAAATTGGAAAATCGCACAATTAAAAATTGAGAAGCTGAAAAATTGAAAAAACCAAAATGGGAAGGTCGAGATTCTGAAAATCAAAAAATTGCAAATAGAAAAATTAAAAAAATTTAAAACTAAAAATTAAAATGTCAAAAAACTGAAAAATGAATAATAATAAAATTGAAAAATTGAAGAAACGAAAAATAGTAAAATCGAAACATTGTAAGATCGAAAAATTGAAGGAAGAAAAAATTGAAAAAGAATTTAAATTTCAAAAAAATGAAAAATTCAATAGTTGGAAATTCGAAAAACTAAAAATCGAGGAACTGAAAAATTGAAAAAACGAAAAATTAAATTTTTAACAGACAGTCGGAAAATTGGAAAAACTAAAAATAGGAACATGGAAAAATTACAAATCGAAAAATTGAATAATCCAAAAATTAAAATTCAAAATCGGGAAAATTTAAAATGGAAAACTAAAAAATTGCATATCGAAAAATTGAAAAACTCAAATGTCTGTCAAAAAATTGAAAAATTGTAAAATCGCAAAATTGAATAATGGAAAAAAAAAATAAAAGTCGTGATTGAAAAACTGAAGAAAGGAAAAATTGAAAAATTGAGCAATTAAAAATGGACAACCTGAACATTGAAAAATTTAAAAATTGAATATTCAATGATTGAAAATTTTACAGTTGAAATCTCAAAAAAATACATTTTGAAAAATTAAAGAAAGGAAAAATTGAAATCTCAGACAATTAAAAATGGACAATCTGAAAAATTGAAAAACGAAAAAAATTGAATAATCAAAAAACTATGATCGAAAAATTCAAAAATTGGAAAATTTAAAATCGAAAACTAAAAAACTGCAAATCCAAGAATTGAAAAATTAGAATGCCTGTCTAAAAATTGAAAAATTGTTAAATCGAAAAATTGAAAAGATGAAAATTTGAAGATTAAAAATTTAAAAAATGGTACTAAAAAAAATGCATTTTGAAAAACTCAAGAAAGGAAAAATTGAAAAATCGAGCAACTAAAAATGGACAATCTGAAAAATTGAAAAACCAAAAATTAAAATGTCTAACAATTGAAGCATAAAATCGGAAAATTGGAAAAAAATAAAAATAGGAACATGAAAAGATGAAAATTCGAAAATTGGAAAATTTAAAATGGAAAACTAAAAAACTGCATATCCTGATAGAGTATTTCGATTTTAAATTTTTTTCAATTTTTAAGTTTATCGATTTTTATTTTTTCATGGTTCCGATTTTTCGTTTCTTCAGTTCTTCGATTTGCACTTTTTCGCTTTTCCACTTTTTCCATTTTGCAATATTTGGTTTTTTCAGATTTTCAGTTTTTTAAATTTTTCGATTTTTCAAGTTTTTCAATTTTTAAATTTTCAATTTTGGTCTGTCTCGATTTCTCAATTTTTCGATTGACTTTTCGACTTCTCGAATTTTTGGTGTTTCGATTTTTCGAATTTTTGGCTTTTCGATTTTTCAATTTTCCCAATTTTTAACTTTTTAATTTTTCACTTTTTTCAGTTTTTCAATTGTTAAAATTTTAATTTTTCAGTTCTTAGATATTTCTGTTTCAATTTTTCGAATTTTTAGATTTTTTTCAAGTTTCAAATTTCAAATCGATTTTTTGACTTCTTGGCTTTAGATTTTGCAGTTTTTGAATTTTTCGATTTTTTAAATTTTCGATTTTTGGACTTCGATTCTTAGGCTTTTCGATTCTTAATTTTTCACTTGATCAATTTTTCGATTGTTCAATTTTAGGTTTATCAATTTTTCGATTTTTTAATTTTTCAATCTTATATAAAAAAAAAAATGGAAAAATTGCAAAATTGTAAAACTCGAAAAAATCTGAAGTGCATAAACGAAAAAGGATAAAATGAAAACTTGGCAAAATCTAAAACTAGGAAATTAAGAACTTGAAAAATTGAATAATTTGAAGGTCGAGAAATTGAAAAATTAAAAAAATAAAAAAATAAAAAAGCGTGACATTAAAAAATTGGACAATCGAAAAATAAATGAAAATCGAGATTCTGGATATTCGGAATTTTGAAAAATCGAAAAAAAATTGCAAAGTTGAAAATTAAAGGTTTAAAATAAAAAAAAAATGAAAACAAAAAAAATGCGTTTTGAAAAATTGAAAATTCGGGCACCTAAAAGTGGACAATCTGAACATTTGAAAAATCTAAAAATTGAAAATTTTACAATTAAAATGTCCAACAATTGAAGTGAAAAATCGGAAAATTTGAAAAACTAAAAATAGGAACATCGAAAACTTACAAAGAGAAAAATTCAATTGAAAAATGGAATAATTGTTGATCGAAAATTTCGAAAGATGAAGATTCAAAAATTGTAAAATTTAAAATGGAATACTGCAAAACTGCATATCGAAAAATTGACGAAAAGAAAAACTGAAAAATCGAACAACTAAAAAAATTTTAATTTAAAAAATCGAAAAAATGCAAATCGAAGAATTGAAAAATTAAATCCAAAAATTGAAAATTCGAAAAATTAAAATGTCTAAAAATTAAAAAAAAAATAAATAATAGTAAAATTGAAAAATCGAAGAACTGAAAAATAATAAAATTGGAAACTTACATCAAATCGAAAAATTTAACAATCGAAAATTTAAAAATTGAGATGCCGAAAATTGAAAAATTCAGGCCGAAAAATGAAAGAAAGAAAAAATTGAAAAATCAAGTAACTGAAAAATACAAATCGATCAATGGAAATAATTAAAACTAAGAATCGAAAAAATGCAAATCAAAGGATTGAAAGATTGAAGAATTTAAATTTAAAAAAATTAAAAATCGAGCAACTGAAAAATTAGAAAATAGGAAGAAAATAGGAAAATCGAATAATTAAAAAATTGTAAAAATTAAATGTCAAAAAGTCGAAGAAAAGAAAAATTGAAAAATCGGACTATTAAAAACGGGCCACTTTAAATTTAAAAAAACGAGAAATTAGTAAAATGGAGATCTCAAAAATCGAAAAATTAAAGTGGAAAATTCAAAGATTAAATTATGAAAAAATTCTAACATCAAAAAATGCACTTTGAAAAATCGGACAAATTAAAATGGAAAAATTGAAAAATTAAAATATCCAAGAATTCACATATTTTGAAATCGAAAAATTGAAAAAATTAAACATCGGAAAATTACAAATCGAAAAATTGGGAAAAGGAAAAACTGAAAAATCGAATAACTGAAAAATTGAAAAATTTGGAAAATGTAAAACTGAGAAACTAAAAAATTGAAAAAATGAAAAACAGTAAATCGAAAAGTTCAAAAGTGAAAAATCCAGAAATTAGAAAATTTAAAATTGAATGGAAAAATTGAAAAATCGGACTGAAAACTTGAAAACAACAATAATAAAATAAATAGTACCAAAATAACTAATCACAAAAATACCCTTTTTTTCTCGAGAAAATCGAAAATACCATGGTACTTACCCACCCATTCTTCCACACTACGGTCGAATACTAATAACCTGATATCCCATCCGAGTGGAAATACCACGGGAAGACCATGCTGAGTCACTACAATGTGTCCATTAGGCTTAACCAGTGGCGTATCATTTTCGCTCTGAAATGGGGGCAATAGTACTAATTCCGCTGGTGTGGACCAGTGGAACCGACCGAACACTTTTACAACCTTTTGTTGACATGTGCTTCGTAAAGTATTTCCACTCTAGTGTCATTTACGCGAACTTTCCTGGTAAAGACCTCCGTCATTCGTCAATCTTTAAACGTCAGGGTTGTATTCAGGACAATAGCTAATCTTCATAAATTCACACCGTTAAATCCCGAAATAAACCACCTACAAATTCCAACAAGTGGATTTTCTATGTCTATACAGCCCCTTGCAGTGATGAAGAATAGACGGCCTTGTTAGGGGTTTGCCGACCGAAAATTCCAACCTGACTCTGTGATTTATGGTTTCACGGGTTAAAAGCTTAGAAAGAAAAATAATAGAATGATAAGTTAAATTTTATTACTACATATTTATAAAAGTAACAACTATTTTTCGACAACGTAAAGTGCTATGGCGACAAAAGTGGGTCAACAAATCATCAAAGTTGAAATCTTCGATAATTTTTAGTTTGTTTAGTGGAGGACTTGAGAATAATGCACACTGATTGTTTGTCAATAGAGCTTATCGTCAACCAATCAAATTGACAGATTAGATAATTTTGATATCAAAGGTGTTCATAGTTCGTTCCATGAAATAACATCACGTAGGCGCGAAATGATGACTCAGGGTGGTTTTTAAAAGATAACTCGATAGAGACTACAATACCCAATTTTTACACAACGTACCTTGGACTTTCAGCTCAAAGGTGCATAAGGAATGTTTGTAATACGAGACGTTTCAGAAAAAATGTGGACGTTGTAATTTATAACGAACCAAATCGTCCGCACTGTGATAATCTTCGAAAGTTTTGGTTGTTAAAGCTCGCTTTTAACTCTCGTGTCGTAACAATGCGTTCATCCATATTCAGTCGAGCGTTTTCCGGATAATTAATGCACGCTTCTGAGAAAAAGCGTAAATCACATGTATCGTAAGTAAACAAAAGAAAAGGTGAACGCTTCACTTACTAAGCGACCTATCCCTCTCTCTCTCGCACCATTACGTAAACCCCAATCTCGATCTCCTCCGCTGACTCACTCCCAATCGAAAAACCTCATACTTTCGACTCGATAAGTCGATATCTCGGGAAACCCCAGTAAATCCGTGTCCTTGAAGCCGCCAACCTCGTGCAAGAAAACAACGGAACGCCACACGTAAAAATAGAGTCAGGTAGAACGCCCCGAACGCTCGCCGTACTACCAAGAATCATCCGAGTTCCGAGAAGAGCCGGCTGCTCGTACCTGGTTTTTCTCCGAAATCCCCGCTCCGAGGCGGATTCCGAGAACGGCAGATGCTGGTTTCTACTCGGAGTTGCTAATTCGCTTTCGAGAATTTTCACGCGAACTAGACGAAAAGTGGGATCGTGATGGAGTTGCTGAAGTACTGTTGGATTGGTTCTCGCGGACGGTTAGCACCTGGACGCCGGTAGGAACGGTTAGTGGTTTCGTGGAAGTGTTATCGCTATCGCTAGCTGCGGAGATGGCGGCGGGATTGGTAGTGGCAGTGGTGGCGTTGGAGGCGGTTTCATGGTAATGCGTGGTGGTGGTTGGACGGTTTCTAAGCGAAAGTTTGAAATATGGGTACTTGTTTGTTTAGATGCGCAATGCAAACGCCTTCTGACTAATACTGCAAATATTTTTTCGCAAGAGTGAGTCAGGTTCAAGTTTAACAGTGGCTTGTAAAATTGCAGAAGCCGTGTTATGTGGTGTTGTTTTGACGAAAAATGTTGGTGTGGACCGGGAGTGTAACACGAAAATGGGACTTTGAATGTTTCGAGTTGAGTTCTCATGACCATATATGTAGCCGTACCATACAATCAGTACCAAAAAGGAAAGGAACCACCAATATTATGGGTGAAAATGTACCCACGTGGTTTGTGGTTTGAACTACCGAACCGATGACTTAATTTCACGCGAATTTTAAAATCGTGGAGGTGGGAAAGCTGTGACCATAACTTCTGTGTTCATCTCTTCCGGAAAATTGGTGACGTCATCGTAAATATTCTCGCGTAATGGTGTAATTAAACTTGAACTAAATCAAATTTTGCTGTGGCTCTTAAAATTTCATTAATACAAAGATTAACAGATTCGTGAGAAAATTTCAGATAAGATAGACATTTCTCCGGATTGATATTAAAGGGTATACAAGGATATAAAAATATATAGAATGATAAGTAGTCGGATATAGAAGGATATATGTGTAAAATATAAAAGTGTCTGGATAAATATACATATAAAAATATGGAAACAGAACAATATCGAAGGATATAGATGGATATAAAGGATATATTCCAATGGGAATTCTGCAAAAATAGTAAGTTATTCCAAGAAATAAGCCAAAACTAACTTCTGTAAGTTGAAATCTATAAGAAAATTCTTTGGTAACGTTTTGAAAATGGTCAAAAATTGGCCGAAATTTTCATAGCGGAGATTTTTGAAAAATTTTGCTGGAGGCCAAAACTAACTTCTGGAGCTTGGAAACTATAATCAAATGTCTGTAGCAAAGTTTCGAAAATGGTCGAAAATTTTCATAGAGGGATTTTGGAAAAATTTTGATTTTGAAAAAATTGATAAAAAATCCCAAAAAATTCAAGCACACAGATTTCGACGTGTTCATTCCAAAAATATAGTGTGTTTATGGTTCGGGGGCAACATTTTCGAAATATTCAGTGTGAAAATGATTTTTTTTTTAATCCAAAAAATCGTAATCTACTGGGCAATTCTGCAAAAATGGTAGGAGTTATGGAAGAAAAGAGGCCGAAATTAAGTTCTATAGGTAGAAATCTATAAGAAAATGTCTTTGGTTGGAAACTATGACAAAGTGACTGTGGTAAAGTTTCGAAAATGATCGAAAATTGGTCGAAATTTTCATATTTAAAAATTTTTCTTTTGTAAAAGTTGTCAAAAAAAATCCGAAAAAGAATCAGGGAAAGAGATTTCGACGTGCTGATTCCAAAAATATAACCTGTTTGGGGGTAAAAATTTTAGAAGTATTGGGTTTGAAAACCAATTTTTTTTAACCAAAAAATTGCAATACATGATTCGGTAGGTGATTCTAGGAAAATTGTAGCAGTTATCGACGAAATAAGGCCGAAACTACCTTCTGTAGGTCGAAATCTGTAAGAAAATGTGTTTCGTTAAGTTTCGAAAATGACGGAAAATTGTCCAAAATTTTCGTGGAGTATGGGTTCAGAAAATTTTGATTTTGAAAAAGTTGACAAAAAAAATCCTCAAAAATTCAGGGGTATAGATTTCAATGTACTGATTCCAAAAATATAGCGTGTTTATTGTCCCAGGGCAAGATTTTAGAAATATTCGATTTGAAAATCAATTTTTTTTAATCCAGAAAATCGCAATATTCCAGTTTGTGATTCTGGAAAAATAGTAGGAGTTATCCAAAAAAATTTGCCGAAACTAACTTCTATAAGTCGAAATCTATAACAAAATGTCTTTGGTTCATTTCGAAAATTGGACGAAATTTTCCAAAAAATGTTGCTTTTTGCATTAATTTTGGATTAATGCAATTTTTTAAAAATGCAAAAAATTGCATTAATCCAATGGGTGATTTTGAAAAAATGGTACTTCTAGACGTCATCGACGTATTAAGTTCGAAATTAATTTCTGCAGGTCGAAATCTCTCCAGACTGATAGAAAAGGATATACCAGGATATAGACAGATGTAGAAGAATGTAATTGGATATAGAAGGATATAGACCAATTTAGAAGGATATATAGAAGGAAATAAAGGGATACACAAAAGATATAGAATGATAGAGAAGGGTACAGACAGACAGAGGCAGATATTGAAAAGTATAGACGGAATAGAAATACATAGAAGGATATAGATTAATATAGAAGAATATTTTGGGATGAACGATTGTGGAAAAATTGTAGGAGTTATTGAAGAAATGAGATCGAAACTTACTTCCGTAGGTGGAAATCGATAAGAAAATGTCTTTTGTCACATTTTGAAAATGGTGGAAAATTGTCCGAAATTTTCATATTGAAAAATTTTTCTTTTGAAAAAGTTGTCAAGAGATCTAAAAATTCTAAAAATATACATGTTTACGGTGGAAAATTTCTGAAGTAGGATTGGGTTTAACAATCAATTTTTTTTTAAATAAAAAATAGGCAATAGTCCAATGGGTGATTTTGGAGAAAATGTCTGTCGTTATGTTTCGAAAATGGACGGAAAATTTGCCAGTTTCCATAGAGAAAAATTTTGATTTTGAAAAAGTTGACAAAAAATAACTCAAAAATTCAGAGATATAAATTTTAGCGTACTGATTGCAAAAATATACCGTGTTTATCGTCCCAGGGCAAGATTTTAGAAATATTCGTTTTGAAAATTTTTTTTTTTTTAATCCAAAAAAACGCAATAGTCCAATGGGGGATTTTGGAAAAGTAGTAGGAGTTATCGAAAAAATTTTGTCGCAGCTAACTTGTATAAGTCGAAATCTATAACAAAATGTCTTTGGTTCAGTTTCGAAAATTGGCTGAAATGTTCCAAAAAATTTTGAATTTGAAAAAGTTGTCAAAAAAATACCAAAAAAATCAGGGATAGAGATTTCGACGTGCTGGTTCCAAAAATACATGTACATGTTTACGGTGAAAAATTTCAGAAGTATTTGGTTTGAAAACCAATTTTTTTTAAAATGCAAAAATTGAAATTATCCAAGGGGTGATTTTGGTAAAATCGACGAAATAAGGTTGAAACTAACTTCTGCAGGTCGAAATCTGTAAGAAAATGTCTTTCGCTAAGTTTCGAAAATGGACGGAAAATTGGCCAAAGTTTCTTGGAGTAGGGTAGAATTTTTTTTTAAATCCAGAAAATCGCAATATTCTAGTGGGCGTTTCTGGAAAAGTGGTAGAAGTTATCGAAGAAATTTGGTTGAAACTAACTTCTGTGGGTTATAACAAAATGCCTTTGGTTCAGTTTCGAAAATTGGCTGAAATTTTCTAAAAGGTTTTTATTTTAAAAAAGTTGTCAAAAAAATACAAAAAAAAATCGGGGATGTAGATTTCGACGTGCTGATTCGAAAATATAGTGCGTATACGAGTAAAAATTTTACGGTTTGAAAACCATTTTTTTTAAATCCAAAAAATTGCAATAATCGAATGGGTGATTTTGGAAAAATTCTGGAAGGCCAAAACTAACTTCTAGAACTTGGAAACTTTAATAACATGTCTGTAGCAAAGTTTCGAAAACGGTCGAAAATTTTCATAGAGCGATTTTGGAAAAATTTTGCTTTTGAAAAAAATGATTAAAAAGAATCCCAAAAGATTCATGCATATAGATTTCGACTTGTTCATACCAAAAATTTAGTGTGTTTATGGTCCGGGGGCAACACTTTGGAAATATTCGGTTTGAAAATGGATTTTTTTAAAATCCAAAAAATTGTAATCTACTGGGCAATTCTGGAAAAACGGTAGGAGTTATCGAAGAAAAGAGGGCGAAATTAACTTCTATAGGTAGAAATCTAAAAGAAAATGTCTTTGGTTGGAAACTGTAACAAAATGCCAAGTTTCGAAAATGCTCGAAAATTTGTCGAAATTTTCATATTTGAAAATTTTTCTTTTGAAAAAGTTGTCAAAAAAATCCCAAAAAAATTAGGGAGAGAGATTTCGACGTGCTGATTCGAAAAATATAGCTTGTTTGGGGGTAAAAATTAATTTGAGAAATATTCGGTTTGAAAACCAATTTTTTTTAAACAAAAAATTGCAATACATAATCCGGTAGGTGATTCTAGGAAAATGGTACAAGTTATCGACGAAATAAGGCCGAAACTACCTTCTATAGGTCGAATTCTATAAGAAAATGTCTTTCGTTAAGTTTCGAAAATGGACGGAAAATTGGCCAAAATTTTCGTGGAGTAGGGTTCAGAAAATTTTGCTTTTGAAAAAATTGCCAAAAAATTCCTCAAAAATTCAGGGGTATAGATTTCAACGTACTGATTCCAAAAATATAGCGTGTTTATCGTCCCAGAGCAAGATTTTATAAATATTCGATTTGAAAACCTTTTTTTTTTTTAGTCCAGAAAATCGCATATTCCAATGGACGATTCTGAAAGAGTAGTAGGAGTTATCCAAAAAAATTTGCTGAAACTAACTTTTATAAGTCGAAATCTATAACAAAATGTCTTTGGTTCAGTTCGAAAATTGGACGAAATTTTCCAAAAAATGTTGTTTTTTGCATTAATTTTGGATTAATGCAATTTTTTAAAAATGCAAAAAATTGCATTAATCCAATGGGTGATTTTGAAAAAATGGTACTTCTAGACGTCATCGACGTATTAAGGCCGAAATTAATTTCTGCAGGTCGTAATCTCTCCAGACTGATAGAAAAGGATATACCAGGATATAGACAGATGTAGAAGAATGTAATTGGATATAGAAGGATATAGACCAATTTAGAAGGATATATAGAAGGAAATAAAGGGATACACAAAAGATATAGAATGATAGAGAAGGGTACAGACAGATAGAGGCAGATATTGAAAAGTATAGACGGAATAGAAATACATAGAAGGATATAGATTAATATAGAAGAATGTTTTGGAATGAACGATTGTGGAAAAATTGTAGGAGTTATTGAAGAAATGAGATCGAAACTTACTTCCGTAGGTGGAAATCGATAAGAAAATGTCTTTTGTCACATTTTGAAAATGGTGGAAAATTGTCCGAAATCTTCATATTGAAAAATTTTTCTTTTGAAAAAGTTGTCAAAAAAATCCAAAATTCTAAAAATATACATGTTTACGGTGAAAAATTTCTGAAGTACGATTGGGTTTGACAATCAATTTTTTTAAAAATGCAAAAAATTGAAATTATCTAAGGGGTGATTTTGGAAAAATGGTGAAGTTATCGACGAAATAAGGCCGAAACTAACTTCTGCAGGTCGAAATCTATAAAAAAATGTCTTTCGTTATGTTTCGAAAATGGAGGGAAAATTTGCCACAGTTTCCATAGAGAAAAATTTTGATTTTGAAAAAATTGACAAAAAAATCCGCAAAAATTCAGGGATATAAATTTCAGCGTACTGATTGCAAAAATATACGGTGTTTATCGTCCCAGGGCAAGATTTTAGAAATATTCGTTTTGAACATCATTTTTTTTTAAATCCAAAACAACGCAATAGTCCAATGGGGGATTTTGGAAAAGTAGTAGGAGTTATCGAAAAAATTTTGTCGCAGCTAACTTGTATAAGTCGAAATCTATAACAAAATGTCTTTGGTTCAGTTTCGAAAATTGGCTGAAATTTTCTAAAAGGTTTTATTTTGAAAAAGTTGTCAAAAAAATACAAAAAAAAATCGGGGATGTAGATTTCGACGTGCTGATTCGAAAATATAGTGTGTATACGAGTAAAAATTTTACGGTTTGAAAACCATTTTTTTTAAATCCAAAAAATTGCAATAATCGAATGGGTGATTTTGGAAAAATTCTGGAAGGCCAAAACTAACTTCTAGAACTTGGAAACTTTAATAACATGTCTGTAGCAAAGTTTCGAAAACGGTCGAAAATTTTCATAGAGCGATTTTGGAAAAATTTTGCTTTTGATAAAACTGATTAAAAAAAATCCCAAAAAATTCATGCATATAGATTTCGACTTGTTCATTCCAAAAATTTAGTGTGTTTATGGTCCGGGGGCAACATTTTCGAAATATTCGGTTTGAAAATGGATTTTTTTAAAAATCCAAAAAATTGTAATCTACTGGGCAATTCTGGAAAAACGGTAGGAGTTATCGAAGAAAAGAGGGCGAAATTAACTTCTATAGGTAGAAATCTAAAAGAAAATGTCTTTGGTTGGAAACTGTAACAAAATGCCAAGTTTCGAAAATGCTCGAAAATTTGTCGAAATTTTCATATTTAAAAATTTTTCTTTTGAAAAAGTTGTCAAAAAAAATCCGAAAAAAATCAGGGATAGAGATTTGACGTGCTGATTCCAAAAATATAGCTTGTGTGGGGGTAAAAATTAATTTGAGAAGTATTCGGTTTGAAAACCAATTAAGTTGACAAAAAATTCGTCAAAAATTCAGGGGTATAGATTTCAACGTCCCAGGGCAAGATTTTAGAAATATTCCATTTGAAAATCTTTTTTTTTTTAAATTCAGACAATCCCAATATTCCAATAGACGATTCTGAAAGAGTAGTAGGAGTTATCAAAAAAAAATTGTAACTTCTATAAGTCGAAATCTATAACAAAATGTCTTTGCTTCAGTTCGAAAATTGGACGAAATTTTCCAAAAAATGTTGCTTTTTGGTACTCCTAGAAGTCATCGACGAATTAATGCCGAAATTAATTTCTGCAGGTCGAAATCTCTCCAGACTGATAGAAAAGGATATACCAGGATATAGACAGATATAGAAGAATGTAATGGGATATAGAAGGATATATACCAATTTAGAAGGATATATAGAAGGAAATAAAGGAATACAGAAAAGATTTAGAATGATAAAGAAGGGTACAGACAGATATTAGAAATACATAGAAGGATATAGATTAATATAGAAAACTATTTTGGAATGAACGATTCTGGAAAAATTGTAGGAGTTATCGAAGAAATGAGATCGAAAGTTACTTCCGTAGGTGGAAATCGATAAGAAAATGTCTTTTGTCACATTTGGAAAATGGTGGAAAATTGTCCGAAATTTTCATATTGAAAAGTTTTTCTTTTGAAAAAGTTGTCAAAAGAGATCTAAAAATTCTAAAAATATACATGTTTATGGTGAAAAATTTCTGAAGTAGGATTGGGTTTAACAATCAATTTTTTTTTAAATGAAAAAAATTGCAATAGTCCAATGGGTGATTTTGGAGAAAATGTCTGTCGTTATGTTTCGAAAATGGACGGAAAATTTGCTACAGTTTCCATTGAGAAAAATTTTGATTTTGAAAAAATTGACAAAAAATTCCTCAAAAATTCAGGGATATAAATTTCAGCATACTGATTGCAAAAATATACCGTGTTTATTGTCCCAGGGCAAGATTTTAGAAATATGCGTTTTGAAAATCAATTTGTTTTTAAATCCAAAAAAACGCAATAGTCCAATGGCGGATTTTGGAAAAATAGTAGGAGTTATCGAAAAAATTTTGTCGCATCTAACTTGTTTAAGTCGTAATCTATAGCCAAATGTCTTTGGTTCAGTTTCGAAAATCGGCTGAAATGTTCCCCAAAATTTTGAATTTGAAAAAATTGTCAGAAAAATACCAAAAAAATCAGGGATAGAGATTTCGACGTGCTGATTCCAAAAATATGTGTACATGTTTACGGTGAAAAATTTTAGAGGAATTTGGTTTGAAAATAATTTTTTTTAATGCAAAAAATTGAAATTATCCAAGGGGTGATTTTGGAAAAATGGTGAAGTTATCGACGAAATAAGGCCGAAACTAACTTCTGCATATCGAAATCTGTAAGAAAATGTCTTTCGTTAAGTTTCGAAAATGGACGGAAATTGGCCAAAGTTTTCATGAAGTAGGGTTCAGAAAAATTTTGATTTTGAAAAAGTTGACAAAAAAATCCTCAAAAATTCCGCGGTATAGATTTCAACGTACTGTGTCCAATAATATAGCGTGTTTATCGCCCTAGGGCAAGATTTTAGAAATATTCGTTTTGAAAATATTTTTTTTTTAAATCCAGAAAATCGCAATATTCCAGTGGGCGATTCTGGAAAAGTGGTAGAAAGTATTTCGGTTGAAACTAACTTCTGTGGGTTCAAATCTATAACATGTCTTTGGTTTAGTTTCGAAAATTGGTTGAAATTTTCTAAATTTTTTATTTAAACTTGTCAAAAAAATACAAAAAAAATCGGGTATGTAGATTTCGACGTGCTGATTCGAAAATATAGTGTGTATACGAGTAAAAATTTTAGAAGCATTCGGTTTGAAAACCAATTTTTTTTAAATCCAAAAAATTGCAATAATCCAATGGGTGAAAATTCTGAAAAATGGTAGAAGTTATCCACGAAATAAGGCTGAAACTAACTTCAACAGGTCGAAATTTATAAAGAAAGAAATCTTTCGTTAAGTTTCGAAAATGGACGGAAAATTCGCCAAAGTTTTCGTAGAGTTCAGAAAAATTTTGATTTTGAAAAAGTTGACAAAAAATTCCTCAAAAATTGAAGGGTGTAGAAAAAATTTTAGAACTATTCGATTTGAAAATCAATTTTTTTTAAATCCAGAAAATCGCAATATTCCAATGGGCGATTCTGGAAAACTGGTCGGAGTTATGGAAGAAATTTGGTTGAAAATAACTTCCATAAGTTGAAATCCATAAGAAAATGTTTTCGGTTCAGTTTCGAAAATTGGCCGAAATTCCCCAAACATTTTTTTTTTTTGAAAAAGCTGTCAAAAAAAAACAAAAAATCTGTGATAGACATTTCGACGTGCTGCTTCCAAAAATATACTATTTTACGGCGAAAAATTTCAGAAATATTCGGTTGGAAAAGCAATTTTTTAAAAAATGAAAAAAATGTATTAATCCCAATGTTTGATTTTGGAAAAATGGTAGAAGTTATCGACGAAATAAGGCTGAAACTAACTTCTGCAGGTCGAAATCCATAAGAAAATGTCTTTCGTTAAGTTTTGAAAATAGATTGAAAATTGGCCGAAATTTTCATGGAGTACTTAGGGTCCAGAAAAATTTTGATTTTGAAAAAGTTGACAAAAAATTCCTAAAAAATTCAAGTGTATAGACTTCAACGTACTGAGTCCAGAAATATAGCGTGTTTATGGTCCCAGAGCAAGGTTTTTAGAAATACTTGATTTGAAAAGCAACATTTTTTTTTTAATCCAGAAAAACGCATTATTCCAATGGGCGATTCTGGAAAAGTGGTCGGAGTTATCGAAGAAGTTTGGTTGAAAATAACTTCTATAGGTCGAAATCTATAAGAAAATGTCTTTGGTTCAGTTTCGAAAATTGGCCGAAATTTTCCAAAAAATGTACCTTTTGAAAAAGTTACCAAAAAAAAATCCCCAAAAAATTAGGAATAGATTTCGACGTGCTGATTTCAAAAATACACATGTTTACTATGAAAAATTTCAGAAGTATTCGGTTTGAAAACCAATGTTTTTTTAAATGCAAAAAATAATCCAATGTTCGATTTTGGAAAAAAGGACCAAAGTTTTCATGGAGTAGGGTTCAGAAAAATTTTGATTTTGAAAAAGTTGACAAAAAGGTTTTTAGAAATATTCAATTTGAAAAAATATATTTTTTCATCGAGAAAATTGCAATGTTCCAATGAGAGATTTTGGAAAAGACGTTATTAGAGGTTGAGATTTGCTGAATTTTTCCGGAAAATGTTGGTTCTGAAAAAGTTGTCAAAAATTCAGGATATAGATTTGGACGTGCTCAGTTGAAGATATTAGCGGAATAAAGATTATTATTAGAGTAAAAATATTGTGGGAAGAACGTGTTGGATCCTCACAGTATATATTCCGTAGGTTTTGGTCAATTTACAAACGAAACATCATTGGCTTAAACCACCAAGGAATCACAAAACAGATGAACGATGGCGGCGGTATGACCAATACAGTTCCAGTTTTATTGATGTGTTCTTCCCCAAGTATTTCCACTCTACTTGCGTTTCATTAATATATTTCGAAATTTTTTTTTATTATTATTTTTATTCCATATAATTTCACTGAGTGGCTCAAAAACGGGTCATCCAATTCCCCGAAATTATAGAAGTATATTTTTTAATGAGATAATCCTATAATTTCAGTAGTCTTTGTTTAATTAATACTTCCCGAGCGCCAGATAAGCCAATACCAAAACGTCGGTCCCCGTTTCCGTCTGTCTGTCAGCAATTTTTTTAGACATGATTGCACACTTCTTACAAAAAATATTTATTTCAGGAACGCGGTCATGTTATTATTAGTGTCACATTGTATATATGTCGATCAAACTATCGATTGGTTGTAAAAATTGCGTTAAGCCGGCTTTGTTAAATCAACTCCGGAATCGCTCGAATGCAACGTAAGTGGGCTTACCGTATCGTATCAGCGTTTCCCGAGCTCGTTATGCGCACCGCGAAACCGCAATCCGATAAATCTCCTACGCAGAAGGCGGGCAAGGCCGAATTTAAGCCGTTATCACTCTCTCATAAAGGCAACTTTAATAATAATTCCCGATTTATTCTCCGTATCTCTTATCAGTCGTTATCTGTAGCATTATGAGTCAGAGTGTCGTTCTCCTCACTCACCTCCCTCTCTTTTTCCAGTTAACACTCAGCGATGGAAACCAGCATCGACAGTTATCTGCACAAAAAGTTCAAGAAGCAACTCAGCGTCGAGCCCCGAGCCCACCTCCAGGTCCAGCATGAGAGCCCGAGCGGAGTCGTGGAGCCGCGTGAAGAAAAAAGGCCGCCGGAGAGGCAAGCGCAAAAGGACAATAACGAAAGTGTGCCAAACCAGAGTACAAATCAAAACAGTTCTCTCTCATCAACGCGAAACGTTTCCAAGTCTTCCATATCAGTAGAGGAGTGTAGAGCGAATTTACAATCTTCGAACCCGTGCATATCAGTAGAGAAAAGCTGGAGCGACCAGCGGCCCCCAGAGGCCGGCCAGGAACCAGTCACGTCTTCCATTTTAGATTATAGGCAGTACGTAAAAGAGGACGTAGCCTCGAATATCGCCAAGGACCAGGAGGAGGAGCGCGGCGAGCCGCAGCCGCCGCCGGACAAGGGCCCCGCCGGCAAGTACGTCTGCCCCTACTGCAGCCTGGTGTGCTCGAAGCCGAGCGTGCTCCAGAAGCACATCAGGGCGCACACGAACGAGCGACCCTACCCCTGCAACAGCTGCGGCTTCTCCTTCAAGACGAGGTCCAACTTGTACAAGCACTGCAGGTCCAGGACGCACGCGAACAGGGTGATGGGGAACAAGGTGAACGCAATGAGCGCTTGCTATGCGTTGGCGGGTCGAGACGACCTGGTGCGGGCGCGTGGGAGCACGAGTGCGGAAGTGATTGTGCTGTTCCGAGGGAAACGGTGGTACCGACACGACCAAACATACGAAATCAGAGTTGGCTACGATGATATTCACAAGTCTTCGGTGTAGTTTTCTAAATTCTGTGAGCCAGAACCCCCACTACGTAACGTCAGTTCTGATTGATTTATCATATAAATAAATTTTTGTTTTTTAACCCTCATTTTTGATTTCTAGTGGGCTGTATCTAACGAACCGCTTTGAAAATGACATTTAGTCAACTTCAGATACATTTTGAAATGATGCAGCAATGGTACCAACTGTCACAGCTCACAATCCACTGTAAATTAAAAAGTAAATTTCTGAAAAGTTTCATTTGTCACTCATGTGCTTTCATGTTCGTGCGAATTAAGTCGAATTTCAGTGGTTTAACTATCCAACTATCTGATGCCAAATATAGCACTAAACGTAGCCAACTCTGAATCAAAATGTTTCGAGTCGACGGTACTCCACATCGTGTCCACGAAACTTAGGATAATTTAATAAAAAATCAGGAATGCATGGGACAGAAACAGGTCAGTTTATTTTTCAAACAAATTCGAACATTTTTAGTTGAAGTTAAAAATTTGAACACGGGTGAATAATTATAGCTAAAAAATCGCAAAAATTTAAGCTTCTTATAGTTTTGTCACACTGTCTGACGTCACAAGTGTTGACTTGAGTCTGTTGGCAATTCTGGATTTTTAGTTGAAATTGGCATCGTTTTCTGAAATTTCCGGTTGCCAACTGTCAAGATTGACACGTTGTTGACATTCTTAAATTTGCAAAGTGTGTCCAAAACATAACCTAAATTTATCGCATGTCACGATTGACATATCTGTCACAGAATTGCTTTCGTTATACCAACATAAACACAAGAGAAGTTTACATTCTCGTTTAAAAAGTACTGCCAACAAACTCGGTCATTTTTAATCACGCGGTTTATACAGGATGGGTCACTAAGCGCGCAGTCCTCGACATCTCTTAATTATAAAAAAAAAATTATAAACACTATATGAAAATTTTAGCCCATTTATACCAAGCCACGTATTTTTCTTTATCTTTCAACAAAATGTTACAGATTTTAAAAATAACCACGAAGCCCCGCCCACCCACCCTCTCTTTTCTTAGAGAGTATGCCATATACCAAAATTAGTTTTATCTTAACAGGTGCTAACCCCGCCCACCCACCCTCTCTTTTCTTGGAAGGTATATCATTTGCCAAAATCCGTCTTATCTTAGCAGCCACTAGCCCCGCCCACCCACCCTCTCTTTTCTTAGAAGGTACGTGATCTGCCAAAACCAGTTTTACCTTAGCAGATATTAGCCCCGCTCACCCACCCTCGCTTTTCTAAAAGGTTATCTCATTTGCTAAAATCCGTCTTATCGTAAAAAAAAGGTATCTGATTTTGGCAAATGAGATACCTTCTAAGAGAAGAGAGGGTGGGTGGGTGGGGCTAGTATCTGCTAAGATAAAACTGGTTTTGGCAAATCACATACCTTCTAAGAAAGGAGAGGGTGGGTGGGCGGGGCTAGTATCTGCTAAAATAAAACTTGTTTTGGCAAATCACATACCTTCTAAAGAAAGAGAGGGTGGGTGGGCGGGGCTAGTATCAGCTAAGATAAAACTGGTTTTGGCAAATCACATATCCACTAAGAAAAGAGAGGGTGGGTGGGCGGGGCTAGTATCTGCTAAGATAAAACTGGTTTTGGCAAATCACATACCCTCTAAGAAAAGGAGGGTGGGTGGTTGGAGCTAGTAGCTTCTCTTAGAGGGTGTCTCATTTGCCAAAACCAGTCTTATCTTAACAGCTACTAGCCCCGCCCACCCACCCTCTCTTTTCTTAGAGAGTATGCCATTTACCAAAATTAGTTTTATCTTAACAGGTACTAGCCCCGCCCACCCACCCTCTCTTTTCTTGGAAGGTATATCATTTGCCAAAATCCGTCTTATCTTAGCAGCCACTAGCCCCGCCCACCCACCCTCTCTTTTCTTAGAGGGTATGTGATCTGCCAAAACCAGTTTTATCTTAGCAGATACTAGCCCCGCCCACCCACCCTCCCTTTTCTTAAAGGTTATCTCATTTGCTAAAATCCGTCTTATCGTAAAAAAAAGGTATCTGATTTTGGCAAATGAGATACCTTCGAAGAGAAGAGAGGGTGGGTGGGTGGGGCTAGTATCTGCTAAGATAAAACTGGTTTTGGCAAATCACATACCTTCTAAGAAAGGAGAGGGTGGGTGGGCGGGGCTAGTATCTGCTAAAATAAAACTTGTTTTGGCAAATCACATACCTTCTAAAAAAAGAGAGGGTGAGTGGGCGGGGCTAGTATCTGCTAAGATAAAACTGGTTTTGGCAAATCACATATCCACTAAGAAAAGAGAGGGTGGGTGGGCGGGGCTAGTATCTGCTAAGATAAAACTGGTTTTTGCAAATCACATACCCTCTAAAAAAAGACAGGGTGGGTGGGCGGGGCTAGTATCTGCTAAGATAAAACTGGTTTTGGCAAATCACATACCTTCTAAGAAAGGAGAAGGTGGGTGGGAGGGGCTACTATCTGCTAAAATAAAACTTGTTTTGGCAAATCACATACCTTCTAAAAAAAGAGAGCGTGGGTGGGCGGGGCTAGTATCTGCTAAGATAAAACTTGTTTTGGCAAATAACATACCCTCTAAAAAAAGACAGGGTGGGTGGGCGGGGCTAGTATCTGCTAAGGTAAAACTGGTTTTGGCAAATCATATACCTTCTAAGAAAAGAGAGGGTGGGTGGGCGGGGCTAGTAGCTTCTCTTTGAGGGTGGGTGTGTCATTTGCCAAAAACAGTCTTATCTTAACAGTTACTAGCCCCACCCACCCACCCTCTCTTTTCTTAGAGGGTATGTCATTTGCCAAAATCCGTCTTAACAGATACTAGCCCCGCCCACCCCCTCTTTTCAAATTTTGACAAATGAGTAATCCTCTAAGAGAAGAGAGGGTGGGTGGGTGGGGCTAGTATCTGCTAAGATAAAACTGATTTTGGCAAATCACATACCCTCTAAGAAAAGAGCGGGTGGGTGGGCGGGGCTAGTAGCTTCTCTTAGAGGGTATCTCATTGGCTCAAAAACAGTCGTAAGATATCTTCACGCATTAGGTGTGTGGAGTGTTGCCAATTTTACTTGTATAAAATTACGTCTTTTTCGTAATCTACTTCATACCGGAGTGTTAATCCCCCAATTTCCAGACACCCGGTACAGGGCGTTTTATTAAAAAACCAATTTGATTAAAAAGTGGAACACTGTGTATAGTTAAAAATAATTTTAGGGTGTAGTCCTTAAAAAAATGTGCAACTTTGTCGCCGATTTTTTTTTTTATTTTTTTTTTCTATTAATAATAATGATATGGAGGAGCGCTCGCTTAGTGACTCACCCTGTATATATCGGGTGAGTTTTTAAATTTTTGCTCTAGTCACCTACGCAATTGCTGACGTAGTGGGCAGCGAAAAATAAATCAAAAATAAAAAAAAAACAGTATTTTGATTTGATCATTTATTTAACTTAATATACAGGGTGATGAAAAAATTACCTATTTGCACGATGGTAGTTATAAGAACTCGAAAAAAATGGCTAAAAAAACACTTAAACCCATTTTTGAAAATATTAAGTTTCAAAATTGGAGAATTAACTTCGTAATTTTCGTATGTTTTAATGTGAGTTTAATTGAAAGTTTAAAATTCCGATAAAAATTGTCAAAAGTGGCTTATAGCTAATTATTATTAAATTATTAATAACTAATTGTTTAACTGCCTATTAGACAATGTAGTTCATAAGACAAATCAGAATTACCAAGTTAATTCTTCAAATTTGACGTTCAATATTTAAAAAAATTTAGAGCGGACATATTTTTAACCGTTTTTCGAGTTCTTCAAAACCTTCTTAACAACACACCATCGAGCACATACATTTTTTTTCATCACCCTGTATAAGATAAATACTTAAATTTGAACATTAAACTACCATATTTTGGTAGAATAGAAATATTATGAGAATATTAAGCTTTGCACACTTATTTAAACCAAAAATGACAAAATAGAATGACGATTTACTGGTGTGTTCTTCTGATAGTATTTCCACTCTAAACACAAATCCATTCAAAAAATGAACTTACAGCTGCTTTTGTCGAATTGTTTTCCTGATTTTTTTGCAATTTATTCAATGGTTTATGTACACTACATGAAATTTAACGACTGACACTTATTTTTCTTTTCTTTTTTTAATTATTATTTACAATAATGTGAACTCTAAATTTTTAGCCCATTTAACGAAATTTAATTGGTGAAGGTTCCCCGAAAATAGCTGACTGTGGTAATTTGGTTGCTAGGTAAATAAAAAAATTCCAGCGAATCTTTGAAACGTACTTTTTTT
This sequence comes from Zophobas morio, assembly GCF_036711695.1. Classification (NCBI taxonomy): domain Eukaryota; kingdom Metazoa; phylum Arthropoda; class Insecta; order Coleoptera; family Tenebrionidae; genus Zophobas; species Zophobas morio. The sequence goes on from NW_026972115.1 coordinate 3,423,661, forward strand.
GTAAATTAAATTCACAAAATGTTTACAAGAATAGTTTTCGTTTGGACATGTATCGAACTGAGAAATGTGTGTTCGTGGAACCACAACACTTCGACTGTACTTGAATCGCCAATGCTGTTCTTAAAATTTATTTTGTTTGTCACCGCTTTTTAGTTTTTAGTTTTTTTGGCATGGTTGTGACACCTCCACTTTCCACGACTCCAGTCTTTATATACCTACATTTTTTATTTTCTTCTTCCTTCATAGAACCCATAATTTCCAAGTTTATTTTTCTTTCCACGGAGTGATTTTCAAACCTTCAAGTTGGTTTTGGAAAATCTGTCATTAGTGCTATTTTGCTGAAGAAAGTTAGGTTATGTTGACTTTAGTGACGGGTTAGATGATCACAACGAGGCGGCAAAATGGTCAAAATTTCAAAGCCAACTTGCTTGTTCAATCCACCACCGCATTGTCTTTTCCTTCACCCTCTTTCGACTCCCCCGACTAACTCCGTCGCTTCCCCAGGTCCAAGAGATCAACAACGAAATCCCGGACATGTCGGAGGCTCGCAGCCCTCCTCACAACGACCCCGCCGCCCTCGAGGAGCGCGACCGCTCCCTCGACCTAAAAACCAAGCCGTACAAGCCCCGCTTCCACACCAAGCAGTACAAGGAGAACGAAGAGAACAAAGACGAATCCAACAGCAAGCACTCCAACCTCCTCTCCGACCACATCAACGAGATCATCAGCAAGAACAACTCCATCGTGAACTCCGGCGACTACCTCCTCAAGAAGCGCGCCGAGGTCTTCTCCGACAACGAGCAGCAGCGCAACATCACCGACCTGCTCTGCCTCAACGTGGACGAGCCGCTCAACCTCACCAAGAACCGCAAACGCTGCATGAGCGAGGTGGTGGAGCCCGTGGCGCAGAAGAGCCTCATCAAGGAGCTCCTCCTCAAGAACCTCAACTCGGACATGCAGTGTCCGCACTGCAAGATGATCTTCCAGACGGTGACGGAGCTCGAGCTGCACAAACTGCGCAGCTGCAAGGGCTTCGTCAAGCCGGGGGCCAAGTACACGAGGAGCAGCTCGGTCAACGTGGCGTCGATCCTCACGCAGAACAAGAACGCCTTCGACGGGATCCCGCACCTGCAGAACACGGTGTTCCCGCTGAAGTCGCCGGGACCGTTCCTGGGGAAGACGCGTCTGGTGGAGAGCGATAAAGGGAAGTCGTTTTCGTTCGATGATGGCTTGCCGACGGCGTTCCCGTCGGTGACGCCGAACGAGAGGTTCTTGTTGTCGCCGCTGACGCTCCCGAACGACAAGGAGAAGAAGGTGCCGGTGCGCATGTTCGGGGGGGAGGTGAAGATCACGCACACCAGTGGGGAGACGAAGAGCTTCAAGATCGACAACAAGGAGGATAAGTATGAGGGGATGGTGGAGTATAGTGGGAAAGTGAGCGAGAATAGGGTGGTGAAGTCGGGGTTGCAATCAGGTGGTACCATGTTAACGAACAAAGCTAATTATCCTAAGGAGGATATGAGGGGGGGACAGGACGTCATTCGGGTGTACGACAACACCCCCGTTTCACCTAGTATAGACATCGCGAACTTGCCTAAGCCCCAGATCACCCTCGGTCGTACCGACCTCTACCGGAACGACCTGGTGGTACGAACCCAAGTGGAGCAATCAGTCACTTCCAGCTACAAATACACTAACATTATGGACTTCAGCCAGAAGGCGGTGAAACTCCTCACTCCTAATCTAAAACAACCAAACCTCGCAGTACCCGGAGTACCCGCCCCCACGAAGTTCGCCTTCCCTCCTTTCGACGACAAAGTCATCGACTTGGAGAAACCCAAAGACCCGGAACCGCAGAACCTGAAGGTCTTCCAGAAAGTACTAACCTCCCCTTCCAACCTCTGCAACCCCATGAAACTCCTAGTCAACGGAAAAGTGGTACGCTACGTACCCGGCATCCCGGGCCCCGTAGCCGCCGAAGAACCCCTCGACATGGCTTACACCCCCGCCATCGTCGCCACGCGCCAAGTTCCTCGCCCCATCCCCAAACCCGAACCCAAGGCACCGCCCCCCAAAATGGAAACCCTCGAGATCAAGACCGACTTCTCCTTCAAGCCGGCCGAACTCAAGTCGCCCGAGAAGTCGCCCGTCAAGGTCTCGGACAAGCCCTCCAGCTTCAACGAGCCCAAGAAGTTCGCCAGACCCAACAGTCTGGCGCTCAAACCCACCACGGCGTCGTTGAAGCAGCACCACGGGCTGACCCCCACGATGTTCAACCAGATCTTGATCAGCCCGGACACCCCGCGCGTCGCCAAGAAGTACGTCCAGCAGTTCCTCCACGGGAACTACTTCAGCTACCTGGGGTTGAAGAGCTCGACGAAGCCGGTGTACTGCACCTTGAATAAAACGCAGCCGTTCTACGTGCCGCACTTCAAGAAATTGAGCATGTACTCGGAGTGGCGGCAGCAGGACACCAAGACGGAGAAGATCTTCGTGAGCGGGTACGACTCGAGGCAGAGGCACGGCAGGTACACGACGGCGGGGAAGGCGACGGCGGATCTGGTGGTGCACTCGAGCTACAAGGTAAGGGGGGCGAATACGGAACAATCACATTCATTCGAATATTGTTGGTAGGTTATGTCATTCCAAAAGTGGGGTTAGGAATCATCCAACATTTTACATAAAACTTTGACAACTATTTGACTTTTTAGGCCCAAAATTTGTGTTTTAGGAAACTTTTGAAATTACGAACTATGTTACTTACCCGTTATTTGATTAATAAAGTCGAAAAGTGGTAAATTAGCTTGAAATAAATCTCAGGATAGACCAACTCAGTTTGTCCAACATGAAGAAAAAATATCAATGCCCACTTTACTCTAAAGAGCACTGAATAGTTTAGGGATATTTTCTATTACGGCTAGAAAAAAATTTTAAGTGACAGTTTGTGAGCTTTGAAAAATATCTGGCGCTGCAATTATAATCCATATAACACTAAAAACGTGGAAAACCCTTGGAGGGTCTCCATTATATCTTTCTTGCATTGGTAAGAGTGACGATGTTCAGACAAATTTTGGTTAGTGTTTTACCAGAGAACATAGAGAAGCGTCATTGTTTAAATTAAAAGACGGTTGAGGACCCTCGACTTACGTTGGCAACAGTGTTTGTTTCTAACTAGTTTTTCTCTTCAATTTTACGATTTTGAAATATTTCGATTTTTCAGTTGACTTTTATAAACTCTTTATTTGTTGATTTTTCAGGTTTTTTGGTTTTTCAATTTTTCAATTTTTTCAGGTTTCGATTTTTCAACTTCACTTTTTTGATTTTTCGATTTCTCAATTTTTCAATTTTTTAATTTCTCAGTTTTTGGACATTCCAATTTTGGGATTTTTCAGTTTACTTATTATTCAATTTTTCGATCTTACGATTTTGCAGGTTTTTGATTTTTCAATTTTTCGATTTTTTTAAGGTTTCGATATTTCGTCTTCACTTTTTTTTCGATTTCTCGATTTTTCATTTCAGCTCTTCCATATTTCAATTTTTCAAAAATTTCGATTTCTTAATTTTTTTATTTTTCGACTTCCCGGTTTTAGATTTTCTGTTTTTCAGTTGCCGTTTTTTCAATTTTTCGATTTTAAAATTTTAAATTTTTCAGTTTTTTGATATTTTAATTTTTTTAATGTTTAAAATTTTAGATTTTTCGATTTCTCGATTTTTTATTTCAGTTCTTCGATATTTCCGTTTTTCATCTTTTCGAATTTTTCAAATGTTTTGATTTCTTAATCTATCGAGTTTTCGACTTCCCGGTTTTAGATTTTTTGTTTTTCAATTGCCGTTTTTTCAAATTTTCGATTTTTCAATTTTTCAAATTTGACTTTCATAAACTTTCAATTTTTCGATTTTACAATTAATCGATGTTTTGATTTTCCCATTTCTTGACTTTCGAGGGTTTTGATATTCCTGTTCTTCAGTTCTTTAATTTTTCGATTTTTCATTTTTTAGTTTTTTTAAGGGTTCGATTTTTCGACTTCACTTTTTGGATTTTTCGATTGCTCAATTTTTCGACTTTTTAGGTTCTCAGTTTTCGGCTTTTCAGGTTTTCCATTTTTCAGTTTTTCTTTCATTTTTCAGTTTTTCGATATCTCAGTTTTGGGATTTTACAATATTTCGATTTTTCGATTTTTGACTCCTGGATTTTCCGATGTGTTGATTATTTTACTTTTTCGATTTTTCAATCTTTCGATTTTTAAATTTTATATTTTTTAATTTTAAAATTTTAGATTTTTCGATTTCTCGATTTTTCAGTTCAGTTCTTCGATGTTTGAATTTTTCAAGTTTTCGAATTTTTCAAATGTTTCGATTTCTTAATCTTTTGATTTTTCGACTTCCCGGTTTTAGATTTTCTGTTTTTCAATTGTCATTTTGTTAAATTTTCGATATTTTAATTTTTCAAATTTGACTTTCATAAACTCTCAATTTTTCGATTTTTCTATAAATCGATGTTTTGATTTTTCCATTTCTTGACCTTCGAGTGTTTCAATTTTCCTGTTCTTCAGTTCTTTAATTTTTTGATTTTTCAATTTTTCGATTCTTTAGGTTCTCAGTTTTTGGATATTTCAGTTTTGAGATTTTTCAGTTTTGGGATTTTTCAATATTTCTGTTCTTCACTTTTTCATTTTTTGACTTCTGGATGTTTCGATGTGTCGACTTTTTACTTTTTCGATTTTTAAATTTTAGATTTCTCAATTTTTTGGTATTTTAATTTTTCAATATTTAAAATTTTAGGTTTTTCGATTTCGCGATTTTTCATTTCGGCTCTTCCATATTTCAATTTTTCAAAAATTTCGATTTCTTAATTTTTCGATTTCTCGACTTGCCTGTTTTAGATTTTCTGTTTTTTAGTTGCCGTTTTTTCAATTTTTCCATTTTTAAATTTTAAATTTTAGATTTTTCGATATCTCGATTTTTCATTTCAGTTCTTCGATATTTGAGTTTTTCAAGTTTTCGAATTTTTCAAATGTTTTGATTTCTTAAACTATCGATTTTTCGACTTCCCGGTTTTAGATTTTCTGTTTTTCAGTTGTCGTTTTTTCAATATTTCGACTTTTCGATTTTTGACCCCTGGATTTTTCGATGTGTTGATTATTTTACTTTTTCGATTTTTCAATCTTTCGATTTTTAAATTTTATATTTTTTAATTTTAAAATTTTAGATTTTTCGATTTCTCGATTTTTCAGTTCAGTTCTTCGATGTTTGAATTTTTCAAGTTTTCGAATTTTTCAAATGTTTCGATTTCTTAATCTTGATTTTTCGACTTCCCGGTTTTAGATTTTCTGTTTTTCAATTGCCATTTTGTTAAATGTTCGATATTTTAATTTTTCAAATTTGACTTTCATAAACTCTCAATTTTTCGATTTTTCTATAAATCAATGTTTTGATTTTTCCATTTCTTGACCTTCGAGTGTTTCGATTTTCCTGTTCTGCAATTCTTTAATTTTTGATTTTTCAATTTTTCGATTTTTTAAGATTTCGATTTTTCGACTTCACTTTTTGGATTTTTCGATTGCTGAATTTTTCGACTTTGTAGGTTCTCAGTTTTTGGATATTTCAGTTTTCGGATTTTTCAGGTTTTCCATTTTTCAGTTTTTCTTTCATTTTTCAGTTGTTCGATATCTCAGTTTTGCGACTTTTCAATATTTCGATTTTTGACTCCTGGATTTTTCGATGTGTCGATTATTTTACTTTTTCGATTTTAAAATTTTATATTTCTTAATTTTAAAATTTCAGATTTTTCGATTTCTCGATTTTTCAGTTCAGTTCTTCGATGTTTGAATTTTTCAAGTTTTCGAATTTTTCAAATGTTTCCATTTCTTAATCTTTTGATTTTTCGACTTCCCGGTTTTAGATTTTCTGTTTTTCAATTGTCATTTTGTCAAAATTTCAATTTTTAAATTTTCAAATTTGACTTTCATAAACTCAATTTTTCGATTTTTCAATTAATTTTTCAGGTTTTTGATTTTTCAATTTTTCGATTTTCTAAGGTTTCTATTTTTCGACTTCACTTTTTTGATTTTTCGATTTTTCAGTTTTTAGATATTTCAGTTTTAGGATTTTTCAATATTACAATTCTTCGGCTTTTCTATTTTTGACTTCTGGATTTTTCGATTACCTTTTTATTTTTTCGATTTTTCAATTTTTGATTGTTAAATTTGTAATTTTTCGATCTTTTGATATTTTAATTTTTCAATATTTCTTAATCTTTCGATTTTTGGACTTCCTGTTTTTCAATTTTTCGAATTGTTAATTTTTCATTCCCGATTTATCGAGATTTGATTGTTCAGGTTTTCGATCTATCAGTTTTTCAATTTTTATTTTGGCATATTTCGGTATCTCAGTTTTTCCAGTTTTCCATTTTTTCGTTTTTTGATTTTTCCGCTTTTCCAATTTTTCAACTTTTAACTTTTTGTTGTCGATTTCTCTATTTTTCGATTTTTCGACTTGATCACTTTTCGATTTCTCGTTCTTTTGATCTTTCAATCTCTCAATTTTTCAAGTTTTCGAATTTTTAAGTTTTTTGATTTATCGATTTATCGAGATTTGGATTTTTCAATATTTTGATTGTCAATTGCTCAATTTATAAATTGTTGAATTTTTAACTTTTCGATTTTTCGTTATTATCCATTGGGTTATTACGATTTCAACAATATTCGTAGTTTAAGACGTTTTGCAAGTATAAAACATAAATAAAGAATTAATTCTTGGTTAAACAAAATATGTAAAACCATCTAAATATGTACCAAAAATATTCACTTAGTCGTTATAAAAAGACGAGTTGTAGTGAAACAAGTTTTTTATTCCAAATTTTGAGTTTTTTTAAATCTGGGGAATTTTGCCAAACAAATCTCGTCAACTTTATTTTGGCGTTTATTTACTTTATTTAATTTGACATTTGCCATTGACGTTTCTCGTCATGGCTACCAACCGTACCGATCTAAATTACACCAGACCTATTTCAGAACCCCTTTCCGCTATTAACGAACCGCTTTGACGTCATTTGGGTGCTTTAATAGCCTATTACAAAATCAAGGTAGAAAAAACATTTAAAATTTCACACCAATCAGCTCACTAGTCGTAAACGGGACCTACTTTTTCGTGCTTTAGCGTTACGAAACGTCGAGAAAACCTTGTCATATATATCGCGTTTCCTCCGTTCAACAGGTGGTGCTTCCCATCTCCCGACTCTCCTATTCAAACCGCGCATTTAAAATATCCCGTTTTATTGGTTCCAAGTCCAACGTTACGCGTTTCCGGTTGTTATTTGTGTACTTGTTATTCGCAGCCATTGACGTAACAATAATTTGCGAATTAATGAGGCCGCGCTTTTTCAGTTTGTGGTTTCGGAATCGTCGATCAACGGGGAAAAAAACGACGACCAGCAAAAACCCAGCACCATCTTGGGCGGCTACGAGTGCAACGACGACTACACCTACGTCAGAGGAAGAGGTGGGTGGAGGCGCTTAGAGGGTTTTCATGACACGCTTTTTCAGGGAGAGGGCGCTACGTGTGCGACCAGTGCGGGATCAGGTGCAAGAAGCCCTCGATGCTGAAGAAACATATCAGGACCCATAGCAACGACAGGCCCTACACCTGCAACCATTGTAACTTTAGGTGGGTGCGCGTCCCAGATTTTACCGATTTTAATGTTCTGTTTGTGGGGGGTTTAGTTTCAAGACGAAGGGCAACCTGACGAAGCACATGAAGAGCAAAGCCCACACGAAGAACTACGCCGCCAGCGGCTCTGGGTCGTCCACCCAGCAGAGCGGCACGCAGAGTTCTGAGTCAGATACCGAGGATAGCGGAATGGACAGTAGTGGTGAGTTGATGTTGGGTATTTTTAGTTTTTACATTCAAGCATTGTTTGTTGTGTGTTTAAAAGTGTAATAATGTGGAAATGAGCCAACTTCTGACGACTTTGGAAATTACGTCGTGGGCTTTATTGCCCGGCTATCTATCATTTCAGTTTTTGTTGGCGTTAAGTCCGGGGAGTTTTATTGACGAGAGAAAGATGCTGGGATTGACGAGGAGATAAAAGCGGAATGGAGACGTTAACGCCGGGGTTTAATTAGTTTAGTTGTGTAATGGCGTATTTATTGTTGTAATGACAGCGAAATAAAACAAAGTGGCAGATTTGGCGATAGATGGAGGTGGCGTAAAATGATGCAAAGTCCGACGAAAGAGGAAACATACGAAATATGCTTGCTTATGTTTCTTATTTTTACTCCCATAGAGATAACAAAACAACAAAGGTGTAAAGATTTTCGTTTATTTCGCCAAGGAAATAACGCACGTAAATGTAAATATTTTCATGTTTTTCAAAGGAAGCAGTTAAAATTTTGTTGTTCATTTAAGTATTTAGCTTTGTCAACAGTAACGTTTTTTGTGCGAATCGTCCGTCGAATGAAGAAGTACAAAAATTTAATTTAATAATAATTTTGGTAGAGTTTTCACAGTCTTTTTTGTAATATTTATAAGTAACGATAGGAAAATCTATACATGTTTAAATCATATTTTTGCGGCAGAATATTTTGGTTAAAAAAAATCTTTAACAGGTCGATTATTTGAAAAGTTTGAAAGAATCTCAAGGATCGGTTTGCTTTATCTTTAAAAATAAATGAATACAGGTCGGCTCGCTTGTTGAAATAATCTTGGCAACCCCCGGTGGTTTATTTTAAGATAATTTGAAAAAATCTTCGGGATCCCCGGTGTTTTGTTTTGAAAGAATTTTAAAGATCTTGGGAGAGTGAGGGGCTTCGTGTTCTATTTTTTGAGGAATGTCCTAGAGTCTTCGGGGTTTCTGCTGTTTGGTTTTTGAAAGAATTTGAAAGAATCTCAGGACCTCGGCTGAAAGGAATTCCAGGTCTTTTATTATCAAAAGAATTTTAAAATTTTGAAGAATCTCGGGGGTCTCTTGGACGAATTTGTAAGAAATTCAGGCATCCCGGGTGTTTGATTTTTGGAAATTTTTAAAGGAATTTCAGGAGTCTTCGATGTTTTAATTATTACAACAATTTTGGAACTTGGGGGTTGCTGGTGTTTCGTTTTTGAAAAGATCTTTGGAAGCGGTTTTTTAGAATGAAGGATTCCCCTAGTGACCCTTTTAAACGGATAAGAAAGAATCTCAGGAGCTTGTAGTGTTTTATTTTTTGAAGAATTTGAAGGAATTTTAGGGTCTACTGAGGTTTGATCTTTGAAGAAAAAAAAATGAAGACTCAGATCTCCAATGTTTTGCTTTTGAAAGAATCTCAAGACCTGCTGGTTTATCTTTTTTGAGAAAAAATTTAAGCAATTTCGGGGGTCGGTTGGCAGAATTTGTAAGGATCTCAGGCTCCCTGGTGTTTGGTTTTTGATTTTTTTTTTAAGAAATTTTAGGGGTTCCAAGTGGTTTGTTATTAAAAGAATTTTAAAGGATCTTGGAAGCCGTTGGAGTTTTGTTTTAGAAAAAAGTTTGAAACGACTTTTTAACGGCATTTGTTTTTTTTGTAAGAATTTGTAAGAATCTCAGGGTTCCCTGGTGTTTGATTTTTGAAAATTGTTGAAGAAATTTGTGGGCCAAGCATTTTATTATTAAAAGAATTTTAAAGAATCTTGAGAGTCGTTGGAGTTTTGTTTTAGAAAAAAGTTTGAAACAATCTTTGGACGGCTTTTTTTTTTAATCGTAGAATTTGAAAAATCACGGAGCCGCCTGATGTTTGATTTTTGAAAAAAATTTTGAAGACTGGGTTCTCGAGTGTGTTGTTTTTGAAGAGTCGCTGGTTTATATTTTTTGAAAAAGACTCCGGGGTTTTTCGGAAGAATTTGTAAGAATCTCAGGGATCCCAGATGTTTGATTTTTGAAAATTGTTTAAGAAATCTCAAGCTTTTTATTATTATAAGAATTTTAAAGAATCTTGGGAGCCGTTAGTTTTGTTTTAGAAAAAAGTTTGAAACAATCTTTAGAGGCGTTTGTTTTCTTGTTTAATGGTAGAATTTGAAAAAATCTCGTAGCCGCCTGATGTTTGATTTTTGAGAAAAATTTTGAAAACTGGGTTCTCCAGTGTGTTGTTTTTGAAAGATTCTCAACAACCGCTGGTCTATATTTTTTGAAAAAAATTTGAAGAATCCGGGGTTTTTTGGAAAAATTTGTAACAACCTCAGAGATCCCCAGGTGTTTGATTTTTGAAAATTTAAAAACTTACATAAAAATTGAAAAATCCCACTCGAATAGTTGAAGAACGAAAAATTGAAAAATTGAGAAACTAAAGAAATTGAAATTCAAAAAGAAATTCAAAAGTTGAAAAAAGGGAAAATAGTAAAATCGAGAATTTGAATAATCGGAACATTTTAAAAATTGAAAAATTCGAAGATCAAAACATTGAATAATTGAGAAATTGAAAAAAATGCGCAAATCGAAGAGTTGAAGAAACGGTATATTGAAAAAAAAAACGAAAGGTGAAAAAACGAAAAATAGTAAAATGGAAAATTCAAAAAACAAAAATTCTAAAATTGAGAAATTGAAAAAGCAAAAAATTGAAAAATTGAACAGTTGAAAATTAGAAAATTTAAAAACGAAAAATTGAAATCGATCAACGAAAAAATTTTAAATTGAAATGAATGATTAGTATTTCTAAAAATTGAAAAATCGAAAAAATACCAATCGAACAGTTGAAAAGCGAAAATTTGAAAAATCGAGAAACTGAAGAAATTCAAAAGTTGAAAAAGTGAGAGAAACAAAAAATAATAAAATCAAAAATTGAAGAAAGGAAAAATTTTAAAATAGAAAAATCGAAAAATTGAAATATCAAAGCATTGAAAAATTGAAAAAATGCAAATCGAATGGTTGAAGAAACGAAAACATTGAAAAAAATATCAAAAAGTGAAAAAACCAAAATTTGTAAAATCAAAAATTCAAAAAAAGAAAAATTGTAAAAGCAAAAAATTGGAAAATCGAAAAATTGAAACATTTCAAAGTTGAAATCGATCAACGAAAAAAAGTTTAAATCAAAACCTCGAGATTTTAAAATTTTGAAAAATTGAAAAATCGAGGAATTGAAAAATCAAAAAATTTTAATATTCAAAAGTTGCAAAAGTGAAAAGAATGACATTGTAAAATCGAAAAATTGAAAAGTCGCAACTTTGAGAAAACAAAAAATTAATTGAAAAGTTGAAAAATCGAGAAATTAAAGAAACGAAAAATTTTAAAATTGGGGAACTGATTGAGAAAACAAAAATTGAATAATTGAAAAATTCAAAAGTTGAAAATATAAAGATTCCAAGGTAGGAAATTCAGAAATTGAATAAACGAAAAAATAAAAAATTGAATAATTAAAAATCGAGAATCACAACAACTGAAAGAACGAAAACTTAAAATATCCAAAAAAAATAGCAAATCGAAAAGTTGAGGAAACGAAACATTAGAGAATCGAAACATTTAAAATCGAATTTCGAAAAATTCATTTATTGAAAAATTAAATGTTGAATCAATCAACGAAAAAATTTAAAATTGAAATGAAAACTCGAAAAATTAAAGTACCTAGAAATAGTAAAATCGAAAAATTGAAGAAATGAAAATTTTAACAACCGGCAAATCAAAACTCGCAAAGCAGAAATTAAAATGACAATAAAAAAAAATTAAAATATCTAAAAATTGAAAAATTCAAACACTAAAAATTTTAAATTGAAAACTCGAACATTGAAGAAACGAAAAATTTTTTTTTAAGAAATCTCAAGCTTTTTATTATTATGAGAATTTTAAAGGATCTTGGAAGCCGTTGAAGTTTTGTTTTAGGAAAAAGTTTGAAACGACCTTTGAACGGCATTTAGTTCTTTTTTAGTGGCAAAATTTGAAAGAATCTCGGGGCCTCCTGATGTTTGATTTTTGAGAAAAATTTTGAGGATTCTGGGGTCTCCAGTGTGTTGTTTTTGAAAGATTCTCAAGAGCCGCTGGTCTATATTTGTTGAGAAAAATTTGAAGACTCCGGGGTTTTTTGGAAAAATTTGTAAGAATCTCAGAGATCCCCAGGTGTTTGATTTTTGAAAATTGTATAAGAAATCTCAAGCATTTTATTATTAAAAGAATTTTGAAGGATGTGGAGAGCCGTTGGAGTTTTGTTTTAGAAAAAAGTTTGAAACAATTTTTGGACGGCGTTTGTTTTTTTTTTAATGTTAGAATTTGGAAAAATCTCAGGGCCTCCTGATGTTTGATTTTTGAGAAAAATTTTGAAGATTCTGGTGTCTCCAGTGTGATGTTTTTAAAAGATTCTCAAGAGCCGCTGGTCTGTATTTTTTGAGAAAAATTTGAACACTCCGGGGTTTTTTGGAAAAATTTGTAAGAATCTCAGAGATCCCCAGGTGTTTGATTTTTGAAAATTGTATAAGAAATCTCAAGCATTTTATTATTAAAAGAATTTTAAAGGATGTTGAGAGCCGTTGGAGTTTTGTTTTAGAAAAAAGTTTGAAACAATCTTTGGACGGCGTTTGTTTTTTTTTTTTTAATGGTAGAATTTGGAAAAATCTCGGGGCCTCCTGATGTTTGATTTTTGAGAAAAATTTTGAAGATTCTGGTGTCTCCAGTGTGTTGCTTTTAAAAGATTCTCAAAAGCCGCTGGTGTATATTTTTTGAGAAAAATTTGAAGACTCCGGGATTTTTTGGAAAAATTTGTAAGAATCTCAGAGATCCCCAGGTGTTTGATTTTTGAAAATTGTATAAGAAATCTCACGCATTTTATTATTAAAAGAATTTTAAAGGATATTGAGACCGTTGGAGTTTTGTTTTAAAAAAAAGTTTGAAACAATCTTTGGACGGCGTTTGTTTTTTTTTAATGGTAGAATTTGAAAAATCTCGGAGCCGCCTGATGTTTGATTTTTGAGAAAAATTTTGAAGATTCTGGTGTCTCCAGTGTGTTGTTTTTAAAAGATTCTCAAGAGCCGCTGGTCTATATTTTTTGAGAAAAATTTGAAGATTCCGGGGTTTTTTGGAAAAATTTGTAAGAATCTCAGAGATCCCCAGGTGTTTGATTTTTGAAAATTGTATAAGAAATCTCAAGCATTTTATTATTAAAAGAATTTTAAAGGATGTTGAGAGCCGTTGGAGTTTTGTTTAAGAAAAAAGTTTGAAACAATCTTTGGACGGCGTTTGTTTTTTTTTTTTTTAATGGTAGAATTTGGAAAAATCTCGGGGCCGCTTGATGTTTGATTTTTGAGAAAAATTTAGAAGATTCTGGTGTCTCCAGTGTGTTGTTTTTAAAAGATTCTCAAGAGCCGCTGGTCTGTATTTTTTGAGAAAAATTTGAAGGCTCCGGGGTTTTTTTTTTGATTTTTGAAAATTTAAAAACTTACATAAAAATTGAAAAATCCCACTCGAATAGTTGAAGAACGAAAAATTGAAAAATTGAGAAACTAAAGAAATTGAAATTCAAAAGTTGAAAAAAGGAAAAATAGTAAAATCGAGAATTTGAATAATCGGAACATTTTAAAAATTGAAAAATTCGAAGATCAAAACATTGAATAATTGAGAAATTGAAAAAATGCGCAAATCGAAGAGTTGAAGAAACGGTATATTGAAAAAAAAAACGAAAGGTGAAAAAACGAAAAATAGTAAAGTGGAAAATTCAAAAAACAAAAATTCTAGAATTGAGAAATTGAAAAAGCAAAAAATTGAAAAATAGAAAATTTAAAAACGAAAAATTGAAATCGATCAACGAAAAAATTTTAAATTGAAATGAATGATTAATATTTCTAAAAATTGACAAATCGAAAAAATACCAATCGAACAGTTGAAAAGCGAAAATTTGAAAAATCGAGAAACTGAAGAAATTCAAAAGTTGAAAAAGTGAGAGAAACAAAAAATAATAAAATCAAAAATTGAAGAAAGGAAAAATTGTAAAATCGAGAAATCAAAGAATCAAAAAATTGAAGAAATGAAAAATTTTAAAATAGAAAAATCGAAAAATTGAAATATCAAATCATTGAAAAATTGAAAAAATGCAAATCGAATGGTTGAAGAAACAAAAACATTGAAAAAAATATCAAAAAGTGAAAAAACCAAAATTTGTAAAATCAAAAATTCGAAAAAAGAAAAATTGTAAAAGCAAAAAATTGGAAAATTGAATAATTGGAAAATCGAAAAATTGAAACATTTCAAAGTTGAAATCGATCAACGAAAAAAAATTTAAATTAAAAACTCGAGATTTTAAAATTTTGAAAAATTGAAAAAATGCAAATCGAACAATTGGAAAAACCTAAATCTGAAAAATCGAGGAATTGAAAAATCAAAAAATTTTAATATTCAAAAGTTGCAAAAGTGAAAAGAATGACAAATTGTAAAATCGAAAAATTGAAAAGTCGCAACTTTGAGAAAACAAAAAAATAATTGAAAAGTTGAAAAATCGAAAAATTAAAGAAACGAAAAATTTTAAAATTGGGGAACTGATTGAGAAAACAAAAATTGGATAATTGAAAAATTCAAAAGTTGAAAATCCACAAAATTCTAAGGTCGAAAATTCAAGAATTGAAGGAACGAAAAATTTTAAAATCAAAAAATAAGTCGAGAAACTGAAAAATTAAAAAAAATCGAAAACCAAAACATCGAATAATTGAAAAATTAAAGAATTGAAAACTCGAAAAATTAAAAATTGAAAAAAATCAAAAAGAGAAAAAACCAAAAATTGCAAAATGAAAATTCAAGAAGCAAAAAATTGTAAAAAAATTAATTGAAAAGTTGAAAAATCCAAAAATTAAACGAAAAATGTTAAAATAGAGTAACTGAAAAATAGAAAAATTAAAAAAACAAAAATTCAATGATTGAAAAATTCAAAAGTTGAAAATATAAAGATTCCAAGGTGGGAAATTCAGAAATTCAATAAACGAAAAAATGAAAAATTGAATAATTAAAAATCGAGAATCCCAACAACTAAAAGAACGAAAACTTAAAATATCCAAAAAATAGCAAATCGAAAAGTTGAGGAAACGAAACATTAGAGAATCGAAACATTTAAAATCGAATTTCGAAAAATTCATTTATTGAAAAATTCAAAAGTTGAAACAATCAACGAAAAAATTTAAAATTGAAATGAAAACTCGAAAAATTAAAGTACCTAGAAATAGTAAAATCGAAAAATTGAAGAAATGAAAATTTTAACAATCGGCAAATCAAAACTCGCAAAGCAGAAATTAAAATGACAATAAAAAAAAATTAAAATATCTAAAAATTGAAAAATTCAAACACTAAAAATTTTAAATTGAAAACTCGAACATTGAAGAAACGAAAAATTCTTTTTTAAAGAAATCTCAAGCTTTTTATTATTATGAGAATTTTAAAGGATCTTGGAAGCCGTTGGAGTTTTGTTTTAGAAAAAAGTTTGAAACGACCTTTGAACGGTATTTAGTTCTTTTTTAGTGGCAAAATTTGAAAGAATCTCGGAGCCTCCTGATGTTTGATTTTTGAGAAAAATTTTGAGGATTCCGGGGTCTTCAGTGTGTTGTTTTTAAAAGATTCTCAAGAGCCGCTGGTCTGTATTTTTTGAGAAAAATTTGAAGACTCCGGGGTTGTTTGGAAAAATTTGTAAGAATCTCAGAGATCCCCAGGTGTTTGATTTTTGAAAATTGTATAAGAAATCTCAAGCATTTTATTATTAAAAGAATTTTAAAGGATCTTGAGAGCCGTTGGAGTTTTGTTTTAGAAAAAAGTTTGAAATAATCTTTGGACGGCGTTTTTTTTTTTAATGGTAGAATTTGGAAAAATCTCGGGGCCGCCTGAAGTTTAATTTTTGAGAAACATTTTGAAGACTGGGTTCTCCAGTCTGTTGCTTTTGAAAGATTCTCGAGAGCCGCTGGTTTATATTTTTTGAAAAAAACTTGAAGAATCTCCGGGGTTTTTCGGAAGAATTTGTAAGAATCTCAGGAATCCCAGGTGTTTGATTTTTGAAAGTTTTTTAAGAAATCTCAAGCATTTTATTATTAAAAGAATTTTAAAGAATCTTGAGAGCCGTTGGAGTTTTGTTTTAGAAAAAAGTTTTAAATAATCTTTGGACGGCGTTTGTTTTTTTTTTAATGGTAGAATTTGGAAAAATCTCGGGGCCTCCTGATGTTTGATTTTTGAGAAAAATTTTGAAGATTCTGGTGTCTCCAGTGTGTTGTTTTTAAAAGATTCTCAAGAGCCGCTGGTCTATATTTTTTGAGAAAAATCTGAAGACTCCGGGGTTTTTTGGAAAAATTTGTAAGAATCTTAGAGATCCCCAGGTGTTTGATTTTTGAAAATTGTATAAGAAATCTCAAGCATTTTATTATTAAAAGAATTTTGAAGGATCTGGAGAGCCGTTGGAGTTTTGTTTTAGAAAAAAGTTTGAAACAATTTTTGGACGGCATTTGTTTTTTTTAATGGTAGAATTTGGAAAAATCTCGGGACCGCCTGATGTTTGATTTTTGAGAAGAATTTTGAGGATTCTGGGGTCTCCAGTGTGTTGTTTTTAAAAGATTCTCAAGAGCCGCTGGTCTGTATTTTTTGAAAAAAATTTGAAGACTCCGGGGTTTTTTGGAAAAATTTGTAAGAATCTCAGATCCCCAGGTGTTTGATTTTTGAAAATTATATAAGAAATCTCAAGCATTTTATTATTAAAAGAATTTTAAAGGATGTTAAGAGCCGTTGGAGTTTTGTTTTAGAAAAAAGTTTGAAACAATTTTTGGACGGCGTTTGTTTTTTTTTGATTTTTGAGAAAAATTTTGAAGACTCTGGGGTCCCCAGTGGGTTCTTTTTGAAAGAGTCTCAAGAGTCGCCTGTCTATATTTTCTGAAAAAAAAAAAATAATAAGAATCTCGGGGGTCTCTTGGAAGAATTTGTAAAAATTTCAGGGATCCCTGGTGTTTGACTTTTGAAAATTTTTGAAGAAATTTCAGGGGTTTTGAAAGAATCTCGGGGGTCTCTTAGAATAATTTGTAAGAATGTCGGGAATCCTCGGTGTTTGACTTTTGATTTTTTTCTAGAAATTTCTTGGGTTCCAAGTGGTTTATTACTAAAAGAATGTTAAGGAATCTTGGGAGCCGTAGTAGTTTTGTTTTAGAAATAAGTTTGAAACAATTTTTGGACCCCGTTGGTTTTTGTTAGTGCTAGAATTTGAAAAAATCTCAGGGCCTCCTGATGTTTGATTTTTGAGAAAAATTTTGAAGATTCTGGGGTCTCGAGTGTGTTACTTTTGAAAGAATCTCAAGAGTCGCTTGTCTATATTTTCTAAAAAAAAAAAAAAAAAATAATAATAAGAATCTCGGGAGTCTCTTGGAAGAATTTGTAATAGTTTCAGGGATCCCTGGTGTTTGACTTTTGAAAATTTTTGAAGAAATTTCAGGGATTTCAAGTGTTTCATTATCAAAAGAATTTTAAAGGATCTTGAAAAAAATTGAAAGAATCTCGGGGGTCTCTTAGAATAATTTGTAAGAATGTGGGGAATCCCCGGTGTTTGACTATTGATTTTTTCTAGAAATTTCTTGGCTTCCAAGTGGTTTATTACTAAAAGAATGTTAAGGAATCTTGGGAGCCGTTGTAGTTTTGTTTTAGAAATAAGTTTGAAACAATCTTTGGACCCCGTTGGTTTTTTTTATAGTGCTAGAATTTGAAAAAATCTCAGGGCCTTCTGATGTTTGATTTTTGAGAAAAATTTTGAAGACTCTGGAGTCCCCAGTGGGTTGTTTTTGAAAGAATCTCAAGAGTCGCCTGTCCATATTTTCTGAAAAAAAAAAAAAATAATAAGAATCTCGGGGGTCTCTTGGAAGAATTTGTAGGAATTTCAGGGATCCCTGGTGTTTGACTTTTGAAAATTTTTGAAGAAATTTCAGGGGTTTCAAGTGTTTCATTACCAATAGAATTTTGAAGGATCTTGAAAAAAATTGAAAGAATCTCGAGGGTCTCTTAAAAGAATTTGTAAGAATGTCGGAAATCCCCGGTGTTTGACTTTTGATTTTTTCTAGAAATTTCTTGGGTTCCAAGTGGTTTATTATTAAAAGAATGTTAAGGAATCTTGGGAACCGTTGTAGTTTTGTTTTAGAAATAAGCTTGAAACAATCTTTGGACCCCGTTGGTTTTTTTTAGTACTAGAATTTGAAAAAATCTCAGGGCCTCCTGATGTTTGATTTTTGAGAAAAATTTTGAAGACTCTGGGGTCTCCAGTGTGTTGTTTTTGAAAGAATGTCAAGAGCCGCTTTTCTATATTTTTTGAAAAAAATTTAAAGAATCTTTGTGTCCTTGGAAGAATTTTTAAGAATCTCAAGGATCGCCGGTGTTTGACTTTTGAAAATTTTTGAAGAAATTTCAGGGGTTCCAAGCATTTTATCATTAAAAGAATTTTAAAGGATCTTGACAGCCATTGGAGTTTTGTTTTAGAAAAAAGGTTGAAACAATCTTTGGACGACGTTTGTTTTTTTTTTTTAGTGCTAGAATTTGAAAAAATCTGGGGGCCTCCTGATGTTTGATTTTTGAGAAAAACTTTGAAGATTCTGGGGTTTTCAGTGTGTTGCTTTTGAAAGATTCTCAAGAGACGCTTTTCTATATTTTTTGAAAAAAATTTGAAGAATCTCCGGGTTTTTTGGAAGAATTTATAAGAATCTTCAGGAATCTCCAGTGTTTGGTTTTTGATTTTTTTTAAAGAAATTTCCGGGGTTCTAAGTGGTTTATTATTAAAAGAATGTTAAGGAATCTTGGGAGCCGTTGTAGTTTCGTTTTAGAAAAAAAATTGAAAAAACTCTCGGGGCGTCCTGATGTTTGATTTTTGTGAAAAATTTTGGAAGACTCTGGGGTCTCCATTGTGTTGTTTCTGAAAGAATCTCAAGAGCCGCTTTTCAATATTTTATGAAAAAAATTTAAAGAATCTCGGGGATCTCTTGGAAGAATTTGTAAGAATCTCGGGAATCCCTGGTGTTTGACTTGAAAATTTTTGACGAAATTTCAGGGGTTCCAAGCATTTTATTATTAATTGAATTTTAAAGGAAGTTTGGACTTTTTTTTAAGAAGCCCTTAGTAGCCCTATTAAACGGAGAAGGCCTCTTGGTGTTTTATTTTTTGAGGAATTTGACAGAATAGAACCTCCTGATGTTTGATAAAAAAAAAATTAAGACTCATGAATCTCCCATGTGAAAGAATCTGAAGAGGGGCTGGTCTATATTTTTTGAAAAAAAATTTAAAGAATCTCGGATGTCCCTTGAAAGAACTTATAAGATAAAACTGATTTTGGCAAATCATATATCCTCTGGGAAACTAGCGGGCGGGTGGGCGGGGCTAGTTCGCTAAGATATATAAGACTAATTTTGGCAAATGCCATACCCTCTGAGGAATCAAAGGAAAGGCCAAGATGAAACTAGTTCTAGATGATTCCATTTCTGTAAATATTGGCTTGACAAATAGAAACGGAATTCAAAAGTCATGGTATCAAAAGAAATAGAATAAGAAAAGAGCTAGTTTCTGAGAATCTATAAAAATATAGAATGTTGGAGAAATTTGCGGAAGATGTGGAAGAATTTTGACTTATGCACATACTGTTATTGAAAGCGGAGGTAAGGTGGTAAGAAATCTAAGAAAATTCTAGGTTCTATCAGACTTTGATGTTTAGAACAAGAACTGAGAAGATAAAAACAAGACAATGAAGTTAATTCTAGATGATTCCATTTCTATCTAAGAGTATTAGTCTGACAATATATAACGTTATGTAGATCTCAGAAACGGGATTTAAAATCTTGAAATTAACAGAAATAGAATACGAAAAAAGCTGGTTTTCAAGATCAGTAGGGGCAAAATCAGTCTTACCTTAACAAATACTAGGCCCGCCCACCCGCCCCCTATTTTCCCAAAGGTTATATCATTTGCCAAAATCAGCCTTATCTTAGCAAGTACTAGCCCCGCCCACCCGCCCCCTATTTTTTCAAAGAATATATGATTTGCCAAAATAAGACTTATGTTAGCAAGTTCTAGTCCAGCCCACCCCCCCTTTATTTTCTCAGAGGGTAGTACTTGCTAGTACTTGCTCAGATAAGACTGATTTTGGCAAATCACATATCTTCTGACAAAATATGGGCGGGTGGGCGGGGCTACCACTTGGTCAAATAAGGCTGATTTTGGCAAATCACATATCCGCTGAGAAAATATGGGCGGGTGAGCGGGGCTACCACTTGCTCAGATAAGACTGATTTTGGCAAATCACATATCCTCTGAGAAAATATGGGCGGGTGGGCGGGGCTACTACTTGCTCAGATAAGACTGATTTTGGCAAATGCCGTACCCTCTGAGAAAACAAAAGTCGGGGCGAGATGAAACTAGTTCTAGGCGATTCCATTTCTGAGAGTATTGGCTTGACAAATAGAAACGGAATTCAAAAGTCATGGTATCAAAAGAAATAGAATAAGAAAAGAGCTAGTTTCTGAGAATCTATAAAAATATAGAATGTTGGTGAAATTTGCGGAAGAAGTGGAAGAATTTTGACTTATGCACGTACTGTTATAGAAAGTAGAGGTAAGGTGGTAAGAAATCTAAGAAAATTCTAGGTTCTATCAGATTTTGAATTTTAGAACAAGAACTGAGAATACAGAAACAAGACAATGAATTTAATTCTAGATGATCCCATTTCTATCTAAGAGTATTAGTCTGACAATATATAACGTTATGTAGATCTCAGAAATGGGATTTAAAATCTTGAAATTAACAGAAATAGAATACAAAAAAAGCTGGTTTTCAAGATCAGTAGGGGCAAAATCAGTCTTACCTTAACAAATACTAGGCCCGCCCACCCGCCCCCTATTTTCCCAAAGGTTATATCATTTGCCAAAATCAGTCTTTCTTAGCAAGTACTAGTGTTTGATTCTTGTTTTTTTTTTAAGAATTTTCAGTTTCGAATTGATTTATTATTTAAAAGAATTTTAAAAAAATCTTGGGAGCTTTAGAAAAAATTTTGGAACAACCCTTGGACGCCGTTTGTTTTTTTTTAGTGCTAAAATTTTTAAAAATCTCGGGGCCTCCTGATGTTTGATTTTTTAGAAAAAATTGAAAAACTGGTGTCTTTTTGAAAGAATCTCAAAGGCCGCTTGTCTATATTTTTTGAAGAAAATTGAAAAAGTTGAAAGAATCTCGGGGGTCTCTTGGAAGAATTTGTAAGAATCTCAGGTATCCCTGGTATTTGCCTTTTGAAAATTTTTCAAAAAATTTCAAGGGTTTCAAGCATTTTATTGTTAAAAAAATTTAGTGTTTTATTTTTGAGCAACTTGAAAGAATTTCAGCACCTCCTGATGTTTGATTATCGAAAAAAATAAAATAAAAAACACCCCACTGATTAATTTTTTTTGTAGATGAGTCAACCCGTCGCGAGGAGCACGAGGCCGCCTACGGCCTCCTCTCGCTCGCCCAGAAGACCTCCCAGGCCCTCCACATCGGCGACTCCAGCAGCCCCACCGGCGTGGACGGCCCGCACCCCCACAACGTCCTCAACACCGAAGAAATCGTCCACGTCTCCAAATCCAACTACGTCAAGAACAAGATCCTCGACGACAAGCCGCCCATGAACTTCAGCGCGCCCAAGCTCAGCCTCACCGCCTCCAGCAGCGGCGACGAGGACACCCAACTCGCCCACTTCCTCGGCAAAACCACCATCAACCGACCCCTCACCTACCCCTACACGTCGGTCCTGCCGCCCTCCCCCGAGCCCGACAAAGAAAAGAGCATCAAGCAGTTCCACGTGATCCAGAAGTACGCCCGCGCCGCCTCCCCCAAGCTGCGCGAGTCCCCGAAGCCCGCGAAGGACCGGACCCGAGTGAGCGCGAGCGAAGTGCCGAACGCGAAAGTGAACAGTGCGCAGACGCCGCTGCTCAAGGTCAACGACGCGCCGGTGCTCGACGGACTCGCGACCGACCTGCGCAAGCGCAAGCTCAGCTACGAGGAGTTCGAGCGGCCGAAGCAGCCGAAGACGGACGAGGTGATCGACCTGTCGATGCCGGCGGAGAAGGCCGAGGCGCGGTTCAACGGCGACGCGGCGGCCGACGAGGCGTTCGCGAAGGCGGCCGAGGAGAAGGCGCCGGCGCGCAGCAACGGGTACGTGGTGCTGCCGATGGCGAGTGACGTGAGCATAAACTACGTGATCCAGGAGGGGCAGGCGAACGGGGACTCGCCCAAGTACAAGGCGGTGGAGTACGACAACAGCGCGATGGAGACGCTGGCGGACATCGCGACCAAGCAGGTCAAGCTCGAAAAGAACACGCTGGCGAAGAGCGTGGCGTCGGAGTACCTGAAGATCGCGACGAAGAACGAGGCGGCGGGGGACGGCGGCAGGGAGGCGAACGCCTTCGGGAGGGTGAACCAGGAGGTGAACGATTTGCTGGTGCGGCCGGAGGGGAACAAGAGCTGCCATATTTGCGCGAAGAGCTTCAGCAAGGCGCCGCAGTTGAGGTAGGGGTGAAGGTAGGGCGTGCAAAATCAGTTGGGAGAGGTGGTTTACGCGCGACAGCGTAGCTGCTGAAACGCGTCGAAAAAAATTGTTGTATATATTCTTCTGAGTTATGACTAAAATTTTTCAATTTTTGAATTGTTCGGTTTTTAGAGACATATTTTCATTTTCGTGTTTTGTTTTTAATTTTCCCTATTCTTTATTCTTAATTTTTCAATATTTCAACAAAAAATACAATGGCATGTAAAATGGAAAATTGAAAGTTGAGAAATTGCAAAATCGCATGCACCAAGAATTGAAAATCAAAAAATGCAAAACGAAAAATCGAAAATTCAAAAGTTGAAACATAAATGAGAAACTGGTAATTAAAAAAAAACTAAAAATAGTAAAATCGAGATCCCGAAGAAACCAAAACTTGAGAAAATTCAGAAATTGAAAACTCAAAAAAGTTGCATATCAAAAAATTGAAAAATAGAAAAATTTTTGGAATCGAAAAATTGAAAGATAGAATAATTGAAGATGAAAAATTCTAGAATTCAAACATTTAAATTTGAAAAATCCCAAACTCGAAAATTCGAAAATCCAAAAAAAAATCCAATCATTGAAAAATTCGAAAGTTGAAACCGAAGGACAAAAAAAATTCTAATTGAAAACTCGAAAATTTAAAAACTTGCATAAAAATTGAAAAATCCCACTCGAATAGTTGAAGAACGAAAAATTGAAAAAGTGAGAAACTGAAGAAATTGAAATTCAAAAAGAAATTCAAAAGTCGAAAAAAGGAAAAATAGTAAAATCGAGAATTTGAATAATCGGAACATTTTAAAAATTGAAAAATTCGAAGATCAAAATATTGAATAATTGAGAAATTGAAAAAATGCGCAAATCGAAGAGTTGAAGAAACGGTATATTGAAAAAAGAAAAAAACGAAAGGTGAAAAAACGAAAAATAGTAAAATGGAAAATTCAAAAAACAAAAATTCTAGAATTGAGAAATTGAAAAAGCAAAAAATTGAAAAATTGAACAGTTGAAAAATAGAAAATTTAAAAACGAAAAATTGAAATCGATCAACGAAAAAATTTTAAATTGAAATGAATGATTAATATTTCTAAAAATTGAAAAATCGAAAAACTACCAATCGAACAGTTGAAAAGCGAAAATTTGAAAAATCGAGAAACTGAAGAAATTCAAAAGTTGAAAAAGTGAGAGAAACAAAAATTAATAAAATCAAAAATTGAAGAAAGGAAAAATTGTAAAATCGAGAAATCAAAGAATCAAAAAATTGAAGAAATGAAAAATTTTAAAATAGAAAAATCGAAAAATTGAAATATCAAAGCATTGAAAAATTGAGAAAACCAAAATTTGTAAAATCGAAAATTCAGAAAAAGAAAAATTGTAAAAGCAAAAAATTGGAAAATTGAAGAATTGAAAAATCGAAAAATTGAAACATTCCAAAGTAGAAATCGATCAACGAAAAAAATTTTAAATTAAAAACTCGATATTTTAAAATTTTTAAAAATTGAAAAATCGAAAAAATGCAAATCGAACAATTGGAAAAACGTAAATCTGAAAAATCGAGGAATTAAAAAATCAAAAAATTTTAATATTCGAAAGTTGCAAAAGTGAAAAGAATGAGAAATTGTAAAATCGAAAAATTAAAGAAACAAAAAATTTTAAAATTGGGTAACTGATTGAGAAAACCAAAATTGAATAATTGAAAAACTCAAAAGTTCAAAATCCACAAAATTCCAAGGTCGAAAATTCAGACATTGAAGGAACGAAAAATTTTAAAATGAAAAATAAGTCGAGAAACTGAAAAATAAAAAAAATCGAAAATCAAAACATTGTATAATCGAAAAATTCAAGAATTGAAATTTCAAAAAATTAAAATATCCAAATATTGAAAAATTGAAAAAAATCAATAAGGGAAAAAACCAAAAATAGTAAAATCGAAAATTCAAGAAACAAAAAATTGTAAAATTGAGAAATTAAAGAGTTGAAAAATCAAAAATTTAAACACGAAAAATTTTAAAATGAAAACATTAAAAATCAAGAAATTGATAAATCGAAAAATTCTAGAGTTGAAATCGATCAAGGAAAAAAATTTTAAATTAAAAATTCGATATTTTAAAATTTCTAAAAATTGAAAATCGAAAAAATGCAAACCGAACAATTGAAAAAACGTAAATTTGAAAAATCGAGGAATTGAAAAATTTAAAAATTCAAAAGTTGCAAAGGTGAAAATAATGACAAATTGTAAAACCGAAAAGTCACAAATTTGAGAAAACAAAAAATTAATTGAGAAGTTAAAACTCATTGAAAAAATAAAAATTGAATAATTGAAAAATTCAAAAGTTGAAAATCCACAAAATTCCAAGGTTGAAAATTCAAGAATTGAGGGAACGAAAAATTTTAAAATCGAAAAATAAGTCGAAAAATTGAAAAATTAAAAAAATCGAAAACCAAAACATCGAATAATTGAAAAATTGAAGAATTGAAAACTCGAAAAATTAAAAATTGAAAAAATCAGAAAGAGAAGAAACCAAAAATAGGAAAATCGAAAATTCAAGAAGCAAAAAATTATAAAAAAATTAATTGAAAAGTTGAAAAATCCAAAAATTAAACTAAACATTTTAAAATAGAGTAACTGAAAAAATCAAAATTTATTTTATTTATTTTATTTTTTATTTTATTGAATAACTAAAATCGAGAATCAGAACAACTGAAAGAACGAAAACTTAAAATATCCAAAAAATAGCAAATCGAAAAGTTGAGGAAACGAAAAATTAGAGAATCGAAACATTAAAAATCGAATTTCGAAAAATTCATTTGTTGAGAAATTCAAAAGTTGAATCAATCAACGAAAAAATTTAAAATTGAAATGAAAACTCGAAAAATTAAAGTACCTAGAAATAGTAAAATCGAAAAATTGAATAAATGAAAAATTTAACAATCGGCAAATCAAAACTCGCAAACCAGAAATTAAAATGACAATTAAAAAAAATTAAAATATCTAAAAATTGAAAAATTCAAAAGTTGAAAATTCAAAGACTAAAAATTTTAAATTGAAAACTCGAAAATTGAAGAAACGAAATATGAAAAAGCAAACAATTAAAAATCGAAAAAAAGCTAAAAACTGAAAAATTGGAAATTGAGAAACTAAAAAATTTTAAGACCGAAAAATTTAATAATAGAAAAATTAAAAGTTGAAAATTAAAAAATTCCAAGGTAAAAATTTAGAAATTGAAGAAACGAAAAAATGAAAAATTGTACAATTAAAACCCGAGAATCAGAAAAACTGAAAAAACGAAAACTGAAAATATCTAAAAATTGAGAAATAGCAAATTGAAAAATTAGAGAATCGAATAAATAAAAATCGAAAAACTGAAAAATCTAAAAATTCGAATTTCGAAGAATTTAATAATTGAAAAATTCAAAAGTTTCATCAGTCACGAAAAAATTTAAAATCGAAAAATTGAAGAAATGAAAAATCTACCAATCGACAAATGAAAACTCGTAAACTGGAAACTAGAAAAATTAAAATATCTAAAAATCGAAAAATTCAGAAAACAAAATTCAAAAGTTGAAATATTCATACACTAAAAAAAATTAAATTGAAAAATCGGAAAAATCGAAAAAACGAAAAAAAAAACTAAAAACTGACAAATTGCAAATTAAGAAACTAAAAAATCAAAAAATTCGAACATCGAAAAATTTTAATAATAAAGAAATTAAAAGTTGAGAATTCAAAAATTCTAAGGTAAAATTTAGAAATTGAAAAAAATTGAATAATTAAAAATCGAGAATGAGAAAAACTGAAAAAACGAAAAATTGAAGAATCGAAAAATTAAAGATCGGGAAAGTGAGAAATCGAAAAATTCACATTTTGAAAAATTTAATAATTGAAAAATTCAATAGTTGAAGCAATCATCAAAAAAAATTAAAATTGAAATGAAAACTCGAAAAATTAAAAATTTAACAATCGACAAATCAAAACTCGCAAACTGGAAATTAGAAAAATTAAAATATCTAAAAATTGAAGAAATGAAATATGAAAAATCAAACAATTAAAATTCGAAAATCTGAAAACGAAAAAATAGCTAAACACCGAAAAATTGCAAATCGAGAAAGTAAAAAATAAAAAAATTTGAAGTTCGAAATAATGAAAAATCGAATAATAAAAAAAAATAAAAGTTGAAAATTCAAAATTTCCTAGGTCGAAAATTCAAAAATGAAACTAAAAAATCAAAAAATTCGAGGATCGAAAGCTTGAATAATAAAAAATTAAAAGTTAGAAATTCAAAAATTCCAAGATCAAAGATTTAGAAACTGAAGAAACAAAAAAATGAGAAATTGAACAATTAAAAATCAAAAATTAGAAAAACCGAAAAAAAGCGAAAACTTAAAATACATATCTGAAAATTGAAAAGTGACAATGGAAAAATTGAAGAATCGAAAAATTAAAAATCGAGAATCTGAAAAATCGAAAAATGCGATTTTGAAAAATTTTATAATATAAAATAAGAAACGAAAATTGAATAATTGAAAAATTCAAAAGTTGAAAATCCAAAAACTGAAAATTTTAAATTGATTACTCGAAAATTGAATAATAAAAAAATTAAAAGTTGAAAATTCAAAAATGCAATTACTGAAAAATCGAAAAATTGAAAAAATTGGATAATTGAAAAATCAAAAGTCAAAAATTCAGAATTTTAAAAATTAAATCGATAAACGAAAAAATTGAAAACTCGAAAAATAAAAATATCTAGAAATTGAAAAAGCGAGAAAAAAAATAATAATCAAAATTCGAAAACTGAAGAAACGAAAAATCGATACGTTGAAAAAAAGGAAACATTTTCAAATCGAAATTTAAAATACCGAGGGACTATTATTGTTTGTGATTTTTTTTGTCAAGTTGGCAACCTATTTAAAATTTTATGAAGGCATACCTGCCATCGTCTCAACCAATCAACACGCTTGTTAGGCGTGCTTATGTCAAAATTGACAATTGTGATTTGACGTACTATCACAGATGCCAATAATTCAGAGTTGCCAACACAAAAATTGGCTTCAATCATTAATAGTCACTCGTTATTTAAGCCATCAGTGGTGCATTTTTTTTTCATTTCAATTAATGAAAATATTGTTTAATGCGAACCAAAAGCCACTATGACAAAAAAAACTGACTTAATTAATCCTGTTACAATTTTTTCGAAGTTATTTATAAAAATATCTCGATTGTTACGGAATATCGATGTACTGCAATGATAACAATTCCACCGAATCTAATCATAATTCACACAATTGAAACCGATATTTCAATATTTCATGAATATTTGCCACCGAGGTTCAAATATTTAAAATTTTCAGTATTTTCTCAGTTATGTCACAGCTCACACCACATAAGTCAAGGTTGCGTGACTTGCATTTTTCATTATGTTTTGTGGTTTTGAATATCTTCACGCTTTTTACCATAAAAATCCAAAGTTCAAAAGGTTAATGTATTGATAATAATTAATTAACCTTTCCTTCTGACTGCTAATGTGTTTATATTTTTTATAAGTTGAGTAATTATTCCACAACTATTACACAACAATCTTCAAACCTCGCAAAAAATTACACCGCCAACTGATTTTGCACCCATCGACTCCTCGAGCCCGTTTTTGACCCTCTTCTTCCAGGCTACACATGAACATCCACTACCTAGAACGTCCGTTTCGGTGCCATTCGTGTTCTGTGAGCTTTCGGACCAAAGGCCATCTACAAAAACACGAGAGGAGTGCTAGTCATCACAATAAGGTACGACGAAATCGAAATTAAAATTAAAAAAAAATCGTGCTCTCTCGATTATCGCGAATTAAGCCACCGACGTAAACCAACAGGTGATGGGTCTATTTTGTACGTGTTTGTTTTAGTTATCTTCATCTCCTGCCTTATCTTCGTCAGAGCCTCGGCCGTTCAAATGCGTCGATTGTAATATAGCGTTTCGAATACACGGACATCTGGCGAAACATTTGCGCTCGAAAATGCACATCATGAAGTTGGAATGTCTTGCAAAAATACCTTTCGGTTTGTACGCGGAGTTGGAAAGGTCTAACAGTCTGCTTACGGAAATAAATACTGCTGATGGGGACCAATGTTTAGAGAGTTTAAAGGTGGGTGCATGCTTTCGTGACTCCACGTCAGGTCGATACAAAACAAAAAAAATCAATATGTGTATGTTTTTGAGAGAACTGGTGCCCGACTTATAGAAAAAAAATAGTTTAATTCTTGAAATTAACCTTGAGATTGCTAAATACGAGATAACTAGACCCGTGGGGTTTTTTAGCCACGAACTTGATAATACATTTCGCGGAATTTCCATGTATGAATTTTAAAGTAAACACAGTGGGAACGAAGCAAAAACGTAAAGAAAACACGCGTCTGAGGTTTAAAGGGTATGAAAACATTTACAGTATTGTGAGATTTTCCAGTACTGTTTTTTGGAATTTTGTACTGACGTGGAGTACATTGATGTGACGTTTAATCAGCTTTGATTATCGAAATCTCCCGTTTCTGTTGCAGACTTTAGCCAAGAAGGTTTTTATCAACGACCCAAGTAAGTTGAATCAATTGAATTCAGAAGCTGCAGACGCAGATAGCTAGATAAGCAAATCACTAATTTAATTTCGTGCAAGACTGAACCAAAATCTTAAAGAAGAGTATACATTTTATAAGATATAGGATAAAAATATAGTCTTTGTTATACCTATAAGAAAGTATATTTTAAATCATTTCTCATGTGTCAAATATGTTATGTGATATAAGAATAAGGCTAGGTAAATGTTTTACAATCTTGTTTTAGTTGGTCAAACCATTTTAGTAATTGACTTCCTGTATTTTTAATTTGTTTTCGTTTTAAGCCGAGATCCTCAAGAATTTTTATTTGGTTGTCGCGAGGGAATCAAGTTTTATTTTATATTTTGATCTTATGTTAAGATTATCCTCCCTAAGTTGATATTATTACCTGTTTTTAGGTATTTTATAGAGACATAAACTTTAAGTTTTAAGTGTTGTATAAATAGATCATGTTAAGCTAATTTCATGTTGTACATATTGTTTATACCATTAGGCGATTTGTGTAATGTTAGTAGTTACATGAGTTAACACACTTCTTCATTTGTTTCATGCGTTCTTCCCAATTATTCAAGATTCTCATTTGCTCCAAGCGTAGATCAGTTATTTTTTTATTTGTAGTTTTGGGTTAACTCGTTTAATTAACCTTCATTTGCGAAATGAAAATGATAATTCTGTTTATATTGTTGAAAAAAGTACAAGATTATTATTGTTACAAATGAAATTTTGTTTTAAATATAACTATTAATTTTCCCACGACTTTCATTTAAATAACACAGTTTTATTTTTCGTTTAAAAATTATTAAAGTGGATGCCCGGCGCCTCCACCATTTTGGCTAGATTTTGCGCATCTTAAAATAGACGTGTGGTTGGTTTATATTTTTTCTAATTCTATGGTTTTGTAATCATAACCTCAACCAGATTTAATGGACATTAACATCCTGCCAAACGAGTTTAAATCTAAAGCTGGGTTTGCACAATTTAAAAAAAATGGTCGAAAGTTGTTTTGACAGAACTTCCCTCGCTCCTGAAGTACAATGACACATATCCAGCATTTTCGCGTTGAGTTTTTCTTTCCATTATTTTGTGATGACGTCACAAACACGTGGTGCAGTGTAATACTAAAAATAACAGTTTCGTATTCCCAAAACTTTCTGGGAAAATGGAGCCGTTCCTGATTTAATCAATAAAATAAATTTACTCATTCATTGATTTTTTTGAGCCACCTGTTTAAGCAAATCTAAAAAATATGCATGCAGTGATAAATCACATGTTAAAACTTATCACATTTTGCACATTTCGGGTAGATTAAGGAATTTAACTCGTTACTAATGAAGTTTGCAATTTAACAACTTTAAATTTCACAAGTTTTTACAATATTAATACGGGCAAAATCAGTTTTATCTTAACAAGTACTCGGCCCGCCCACCCGCCCTCTATATTCTCATAGGATATATCTTCTGCCGAAATAAGTTTTGTCTTAGCAAGTATTAGCCCCACCCACCCACCCTTTACTTTCTTGGAAAGTATGTCATCTGCCAAAATCAGTTTTATCTTCCCAAGTATTATCTACGTCCACCCGCCCCCTATTTTCTCAGATGATATGTCATTCATTTTTGCGAAATTTGAAGAAGGGGGGACCGTTAAAAAATTTCAATTTTAAAAAAGTTGTCTAAAAATTATGAAAAAATTCAAGGACGTAGATTTCGACACGCTGATTCCAAAAATATAGCATGTTGATGGTCACGAAGCAAGATTTTCGAAAAAATCGTTGCGAAATGCGAATTTTTGAAAATTTCAAAAATTTCGAAATTTCAACGTTCGATTCTGGAAAAACCGTTGCATGTATCAAAAAACCGAAGCCGGATTTGAGTTCTACGGCTCGAAATCTACAAGAAAATGTATTTAGTTGAGTTTCGAAAATGTCAAAATTTTTGCGAAATTTGAAGAAGGGGGGACCGTTAAAAAATTTCAATTTTAGAAGTTGTCTAAAAATTATGAAAAAATTCAAGGACGTAGATCTCGACACGCTGATTCCAAAAATATAGCATGTTGATGGTCACGAAGCAAGATTTTCGAAAAAATCGTTGCGAAATGCGAATTTTTGAAAATTTCAAAAATTTCCAAATTTCAACGGTCGATTCTGGAAAAACGGTTGCATGTATCAAAAAACCGAAGCCGGATTTAAGTTCTACGGCTCGAAATCTACAAGAAAATGTATTTAGTTGAGTTTCGAAAATGTCAAAATTTTTGCGAAATTTGAAGAAGGGGGGACCGTTAAAAAATTTCAGTTTTAAAAAAGTTGTCTAAAAATTATGAAAAAATTCAAGGACGTAGATCTCGACACGCTGATTCCAAAAATATAGCATGTTGATGGTCACGAAGCAAGATTTTCGAAAAAATCGTTGCGAAATGCGAATTATTGAAAATTTCAAAAATTTCGAAATTTCAACGGTCGATTCTGGAAAAACGGTTGCATGTATCAAAAAACCGAAGCCGGATTTGAGCTCTACGGCTCGAAATCTACAAGAAAATATATTTAGTTGAGTTTCGAAAATGTTAAAATTTTTGCGAAATTTGAAGAAGGGGGGACCGTTAAAAAATTTCAATTTTAAAAAAGTCGTCTAAAAATTATGAAAAAATTCAAGGACGTAGATCTCGACACGCTGATTCCAAAAATATAGCATGTTGCTTGTCACGAAGCAAGATTTTCGAAAAAATCGTTGCGAAATGCGAATTTTTGAAAATTTCAAAAATTTCGAAATTTCAACGGTCGATTCTGGAAAAACGGTTGCATGTATCAAAAAACCGAAGCCGGATTTGGGTTCCACGGCTCGAAATCTACTAGAAAATGTATTTAGTTGAGTTTCGAAAATGTCAAAATTTTTGCGAAATTTGAAGAAGGGGGGACCGTTAAAAAATTTCAATTTTAGAAAAGTTGTCTAAAAATTATGAAAAAATTCAAGGACGTAGATCTCGACACGCTGATTCCAAAAATATAGCATGTTTCGAGAAAACGTAAAAGTATACAGTCGGTCGACGGACTCGATTACAATACTTGACTCGCTGACGTACGCTCAGGAAGTAAAAATTTTCCGTGAACACAACTGTCTTCCATTTATGAAAAATGTAATGTAATGGTGAATTAAATTGCGAAAACAATGGATCAAAGTATTGGATGGATCCTTTTAATTACTGGTGAATTTTATGCAACGAACTTTACGGAGCTGTATTATTGGTTGCATATGCGTTCATAACATTATTAAATGCATAATTTTAACATTAAAAAGACGTTTGTTTATAAAAATTACTCACTTACCATGTGTATTTCTTGTCGATGTGATAGCCCCCTTTATTAAGGCACTCATTTTGGAAAAATACCAGCTTCTCCGTATTCTTTTTTCCCAATCATTTGCCTGTTTAAACCGTATAATTTAAATTACAGTCTGTGAAATTCGGAGAAATCGTAGCAAATGAAAATCAAGTCGATGAACTTTTAGATTTTGTTTTATTATTTTTCCAGCAAAAACACCCTTATGGCCCCCAAAAACATACTTTGAATAATGAAAATTGATGAATTGACTGACTATTAATGACTGAAGCAAATTTTTGGGCAACTACAATGGCATAATAAAACTTAGAAAATGTTGCCAACCACTGATTTCATTAGTTGATAGATATAAGACCAAATTATAATAATTATTATTCACAAAATAACTTCTTTAAAGTGGTAACCTGATAGTGTGTGTATACTGTGTTGCCTATCTAACATAAACAATCAAGACAATTAGGACCTAACAGTAAAAAGACAATACATTCCGTTTTTTATAAATTCCTTCCCTACATAAATCTTTAGGACTGAAATTCATTGGAACAGACTTTTCTATTGAATAATCAAATCTAATTTCTATTTCATTTTTAACTTCTTCGATATCTTAAATACTTGCAACAACTATGTATTTCTTTTCCAGTCAACTTTTTAAACTATTTTAACTTTTACTGATGACAAACTCTTGTTTAACTCAACATAAACTGTAATAACCTGAGTACTTTCACTTACTTTCAAAAATTTTTCAAAAAAAAAAATGGCGATTACCTAGATTCAAAAATCCTTGGAAAACAACGTCAAAATTAATCAAATCAAGTCCTTGTTAAATTTTAGAAAATCGCACTCAATTATGATGACGGTCGTAGAAAACAAAAGCCATCAATGACAATAATATAACCCACAATAGAGGCAATCAGACAGAGAACACTTAACTCTCTATTAAGAGAATTGTTCTGTGGTGGCTACGCTACCTATGATTTAACAATCGCTTCTAGTCAAACTGTGAATATGTAATTGTCTATAAATAATTGCCGCATCACAGTAGGTATTGCCTTAGAACATGGATTATAACTAAATTATTGACATTGCGTGCCAGCTAAGGTGTGTAGTACGCGTTGCTACAAAGGTGAGCGGCAAACTGTGTATTATTATACTTCCATTTTTTGTTTAACTAATTTTTTCCTATGCCGTGCTAAGAACTTTATATACGGGCTCAATAGGCTTCAGCACCTTACTCCACCAGGTGCATATAATATGAAATAAAACCCCCATAAGCATCATATCAACTTATATTTCCGCAATAATTTAAAGCTACTTTTCTTATCTACAATTTCAATATAAAAACGTACATAAATAATGATATAATACAAAAGAAAATTTGGCCGAACCTCGATCCTACAACAGAAGTTGAAAAAACCACATCTATTGACTACGCGTAGTGATGTAAACCAATGAGACCAGTCTATTGTACTACAGTCCATACGGCAACAAAACCTGAAGCACTACAGTCACTTTACACTTACGCTACTCAACCGGAAAAACGCAAACGTGGAATCCAGAACAGCCCTTTAAACTTTAGGAATGAAACAACACTGGTATTAAAACCCTCCGCCCCTACGCCGTCTCCACCCCCGCCGAGTGGCCGTTCGTCTGCGAGTAGTCCACCAGCGGACTCGGCGGCGCCGTCGAGCAGCTGCTGCTGCTGCTGCTGCTCGAGCACGAGTCGTTCGAGTCCGTCTCCGAGTCCTCCGAGTCCGAGCTGCAGGTCTTGCTCCGGAGCGCCGCGTTCTCGCGCTTCAGTGCCTCGTTCTCGATCGTCAGTCTTTCCACCTCGCCCTGGAGGTCGGCGGGGGCGGCGGCGGCGAGCTCGGCCTCGTCCGCCGCCCCGCGCTTGCGCTGCCGCTTCGTCAGCAGCTCGAGCTTGCTCTCGAGCAGCAGGTACTCCTGGATGAGCTCGTCCTTGGACATGGCCTGCAGCCGCTCGGCCTGCACGCTCTCGTACTGGTCTACGAAGTCTTTGATGAGAAACTGCTCCTCGTCGTCGGGCGACGAGTAGAACTCGCCCTCGGACTCCACGCTGAAGCTGGAGTCGCGCGTTCGGCCGGCCGACGTCGTCGAGAACCGGTCGGCGTGCTTGAGATTCTCGTCGAGCTCCTCGATGTTGCCGTGGTCCTCGAGGAGGAACTGGTTGCTGTTGTAGGGGGCTTCGGGTTTTATCACTTTCGTCGACTTGCGCCCGTTCTTCGGGTAGGGATACCTGGAAAATTAAAAAATAATAATGGCTGTAACTCTTTAAACATGTTACTATCCCCGCAACAACGAAAATTTATTGACAATCCGACAATCAAAAGTACCAACTGTGAAGATTTTAACGAAAACAGGAAAAAATAATAAATAAGGAAAAGCGAGAGGAAGAATATACGAAAGAAAGGGAGGATCACAGGAGGAGTTAAGAACGAGGAAAAAGGAGCCAAAGTTGGGTCAGGTCTCCTCGAGTCGGGCCAGGGCAAAAGTAGGGGGAAGGAAAGAATGAAGGAAGTACGGAGACAATGAGGAAAAAAGAACGAGAATGCGGGAAAGAATGAATGAGAACAATGGAAAGAATGAGACAAAGACAGATAGTAGAGAAAACATGAGCAGAGCGAATGGATAACGTCGGAGAGAAAGGATCAGAGAAAGAAGAAGAGGGAATAAGCTAAAAGGGAAATTGAAAAGAAAAAGGAGAAACGAAATGAGCAGAAAAGAATAATAAAATGTGTGTGAGCGTGAGAGAGAGAATTTAGGAGAAAATGAGAGAATAAGGGAACGAGAGGCACTAGAGGAAAGAGAACGGGCCAAGCGAGAACGGAAGAAAGAGGGGACGGGGAAAAAGATGACAAGAGAAAAGGGGAACAGGAAAAAAGGGAGGAAGGGGATAAGGGAATGGGGAAGAAGTGCGAAAGAATGGAAGAAAACAGGAAAAAACAGAGGAAAGACAGAACGAGGGAAACTCACCACGGAGAAAATAGAGATTGGGGGAGAGTTAACGTGGAAAATAAAAGATGACAATGAAGGAAAGTGTGAGAATAGAAGTTAGAACGGGAGAATAAGGAAAAGAGCAAGAAAAAAAGAGGAAGAGAATTAAAAAGGGGATATGTACAGAGACAGAAAAGAATAATAAAATGTGAGACAGAGATACGTCAAGAGAAAATGAATAAAGGGAAGAGAACAAAAATATAGGAAAGAGAATTAGTACAATGGGACGAAGTAGTGGGAAAGAAAAAGAAACAGTGGAATGAGGGAAATAGAGAAAGCGTGAGGAAAGGAGGAGAATATAAGACAGAGTGAGAAGACATAGGGAGAGTAGTGAGAGAGAGAGAGGGGGGCGAGAGGGACGGGGGGTGGAAGAGGAAGAGGGAGGGAATAGGGGGAGGGGAAAGAGAGGAAGGAATAAGGGAGCGGGAGAGAGGAGAGAGGGGAGCGAAAGAGAGAAAAGAAAGGAGGGAGAGAGACATGAGACAAGAGAGAGGATAAAGAGACATGAGGCAAGAGAGAAGATAGAAACATGAAGCGAGAGAAAGGGAGATGAGGCTAGAGAAACATCGTGCAAGAGAGAGAATAGACATGATGCAAGAGAGAGGATAGAGACATGAGACACGAGAGAGAATAAAGAAACATGGAGCAAGAGAGCGGATAAAGAGACATGAAGCAAGAGAGAGAATAGTGACATGAGGCAAGAGAGGGGATAGAGACATGAGGCAAGAGAGAGGATAGAAACATTAGGCGAGAGAGAGAGATATGAGGCACGAAAGAGAGATGCGGCAAGGGAGAGGAGAGAGAATAGAAACATGAGGCAAGAGAACATAAGGAGACATCAGGCAAAAGAGAGGATAGAGAGACATGAGACAAGAGAGAGAATAGAGACATGAGACAAGAGAGAGAATAGAGACATGGGGCAAGAGAGAGACATGAGGCAAGAGAGAGACATGAGGCAAGAGAGAGAGAAACATGAGGCAAGAGAGAGAGAAACATGAGGCAAGAGAGAGAGAAACATGAGGCAAGAGAGAGAGAAACATGAGGCAAGAGAGAGAGAAACATGAGGGACAAGAGAGAAACATGAGGCACGAGAGAATGAGTGACATGAGGCACGAGAGTGGGGGGGCACATGAGCTACGAGAAAGAGGGTGACATGAGGCACGACAGAGGGAGATTAGGCAAGAAAGGACACACAGAGATGAGGCAAGAAAGGACACAAAGAGACATGAGGCAAGAGAAGACAGAGAAATGAGGCAAGAGAAAAGAGAGATGAGGCAAGAGAGAGGATAGAGAGATGAGGCAATTGAGAGGGATATGAGGCGAGAGAAAGAGAAGCATGAGGCACGAGGGGGTGATATGATGCACGAGAGGGGTGGCATGAGGCACAAGGGGGTTGACATGAGGCACGAGAAATGAGTGACATGAGGCACGAGAAAGGAGTGACACGAGGCACGAGAAAGGAATGACATGAGGCACGAGAAAGGAGTGACATGGGACACGAGATATATGGTGGTATGGGGCACGGGAGAGGGGGTGACATGAGACAAGAGAGAAGAGAGAGAGAGAGAAGTGAGGCAAGAGAGAAGAGAGAGAGTGAGAAGTGAGGCAAGAGAGAAGAGAGAGAGAGAGAAGTGAGGCAAGAGAGAAGAGAGAGAGAGAGAAGTGAGGCAAGAGAGAAGAGAGAGAGAGAAGTGAGGCAAGAGAGAAGAGAGAGAGAGAGAAGTGAGGCAAGAGAGAAGAGAGAGAGAGAAGTGAGGCAAGAGAGAAGAGAGAGAGAAAAGTGAGGCAAGAGAGAAGAGAGAGAGAAAAGTGAGGCAAGAGAGAAGAGAGAGAGAAAAGTGAGGCAAGAGAGAAGAGAGAGAGAGAAGTGAGGCAAGAGAGAAGAGAGAGAGAGAAGTGAGGCAAGAGAGAGAAAGATGAGGCAAGAAAGGACACACACAGAGACATGAGGCAAGAGAAAACAGAAAGATGGGGCAAGAGAGAGCATAGAGACATGAGGCAAGAGAGAGCATAGAGACATGAGGCAAGAGAGAGATATGAGGCACGAGAGAGAGAGATGCGGCAAGGGAGAGGGGAGAGAATAGAGATGAGACAAGAGAGAGGATAGAGAGACATGAGGCCAGAGAGGATAGAAAGACATGAGGCAAGAGAGACATGAGACAAGAGAGAGGTTAGAGAGACATGATGCAAGAGAGGATAGAGAGACGGAGAAAGGATAGAGATATATGAGACAAGAGATAGGACAAAGAGACATGAGACAAGAAAGAGGATAGAGAGACATGAGGCAAGAGAGAAGATAGAGAGACATGAGGCAAGAGAAGATAGAGAGACATGAGGCAAAAGAGAGGATAGAGACATGAGGCACGAGAGAGAGAGAGAGAGAGAGAGAGAGAGAGAGAGAGAAATATGAGGCACGAGAGAGATAGATATGAGGCACGAGAGAGAAACATGAGGGACGAGAGAAACACTTGAGGTAAGAGGATAGAGAGAGGGATGAGCCAAGAAAGGACACACACAGAGATGAGGCAAGACAGGATAGGGAGAGTTGAGGCAAGAGAGAATAGAAATAGATGAGGCAAGAGAGAGTATAAAAAGACATGAGGCAAGAGAGAGTATAAAAAGACATGAGGCAAGAGAGAGGATAGAAAGACATGAGGCAAGAGAGAAGATAGAAAGACATGAGGCAAGAGAGAGTGTAGACAGGAGGCGAGAGAGAGTTAGAGAGAAAAGAAGCAGATACGAGAGGGTGATGAAGGTAGAGTAGAGAGAGGGGGAAGATCAGAAGAAAAAGAGAATAAGAGAGAAATTGAGAGATTCGGAGAAAGAGAGAAATAAAGTTAGTTTTTTCAGACGATGTGGGATGTGGGATATGAGAGAGATTAGGGAAGAGATGACAGGGGATAAGGAGAGAGAGAGAGATTAGTGGAGATGAAACCAAAGACGGAGAGGAGGGAGACGGGAGGGAGAGAGAAAAAAGAGAGAAGAGAGATGAGAGAGATGAGAGAGAGGAGAGAGCTGAGAGAGAGGAGAGAGAGGAGAGAAGGGAGAGAATTTGCAAATAAAAATGGTAAACCATCAAAATCCACTTGTTTTATTCAAATCATCGCTAAAATGAAACTTCCCATTTATTATAATTTCCACCTTTGTGAGAAATTATTAAACCAAGTCAGAGTCAAAATTTACGAAATTTCATATTCTAACCAAGAAAACTGATCAAGTCATCACAGAAGACAACGTATGCATGCTTTAAAAATACGGAATCTCATGTTTATGATTTTTTTAAAACTCCGAAATCCGCAATAAAACAAAAAAGATCCCGCGGCATAAACAAACCGACAACTTCATCCGAAATTAAAACCCGTCGAGCTTAGCGCGAATCCGGCGCTCGGCTCAACATTATTAATTAATTTATTGTACGCATATTAAGTCTTCGGCTTCATTAACGTAATACCCGTCGATTTTCTCCGGCTTTCTCGAGCTTCCTCCGAACTCATCATCACCACGAGTTAGAAATTTTCGACAAATTCTCGATGTCGTCCTTCCTGTTTACCCAGCGTTTACGCAACCCGCCGCCGAAGAGCCGCCTTCAAAAAAACACTCCGAATATGCCTCGGCTAATTACCAGCCAGACACAAACCGCTTTTTTCCTCCTCATCACATATTTATTCTTGAAACTTTAACCAAACAAAGAGCAAGTTTCCGCCGTAATTGAAGAGCCAAACACTAAGCCTCCTGCCTCGAAAGAACGACGCTCGCGAGCCGTTATTTCACCCCATGAAATCTGCGCCTTTTCAACATTTAATTAGCTCGTAGGGCTGAAGTTACACATTGGAGAATTGTCGCCGAATATGGTGTTTGCTTACGAGTCTTGAAGTTCAAATTTACATCTGAATGGCGACAATGTGATAAGCTTTTTTGTGCGGTGACTAGTAATGAGCCAAGTTTGGGAATTATTCGACGCGTAATTGTATAATTGGGGTTTAAAAGTTGGGTCCAACGGAGGTCAGGTGTTTGATAAGACACTAATTACGTAATCGTGGCCATAAATGCGGTAATTGCAGGATTATTGCACTGGCATGAATTCGGTAACGTATCTATGGTTCGAGCAATACATCAAGAGCACTCAATCAACTCATTGCTGTTCGATGAAATATCACTCAGTCGTGAATAGAGATTAAATTGTTACCGGTATTCGTTTATTAACTCTGTAAAACCTCATTTCATCGTTTAATTTGAAGCACAAAGACCAATCGATAACGATGCAAACAAATTTAAAAAATACATAAAGTACTCCGATTAAGGGTGTTACCACGTTGTAATTGTATCCACCCCAAGTGGTTGCTTTCCCTTAACATTTCAATTCGGTCACCCCCCCTAAATAAAACCTTATCACTAATACCACCACTCGAATAAAAAAATAACGACATCCTAACTCCCGAACGGCCATAACTGTAAAACAAAAGACTAACTTTATTCAGCACAAACAACATTTCCATTTTCTTTGTGCCCGATTCCATTATCTTCGCCTCTCGATTGTCGGATCGATTATGGTTATAAAATAAACGATTTTAATCTCGGCTTAAAGAGATTTGTATCACTTATCTCCATCATCTCCCCCGCCCATGACCTAGAGGACGTCACCGAATTACCATATATTGCGACACATTCCCAACAAAAATAAACACCAGCGCTCTCTCTTTTTTTCCGAAAATCGCCCGAAAAAATTCATAACACAATAGAGGTGTGAACAAACCGGTAGTATGCAAACCGTTTTCTTTGTTAATATGAGAACCGACAAAGAAGTCGAGTAATTTTTGCCGCATTCCTTCGGATTTCGAATTTCACAAAAACGCTCGACTTGTCGGCACGTTTTTAATAATTTATTTATAAAGCTGCGGACGTTTCTAAAGCCTGTCGTGACATGTTTGTGTAAATTAAGAAGGACAAAGAGGACCCTCTAATTTATGACGGAATTAACGCGTTTTAGGTGGCGCCTCCGAGATGGCACAGTTTTGCTTTAGCTTTATGTCGGATCTAATTAAAAAAGGCGAGGACAAAGAAAGCGAAAATGCGCGACGAAATTCCCATCATTATTCCGTTTCTGTAATTCTTCTTCAAAAAGTTCGATGAGACTTTCACTTTACGTTTGTTTCATCTTCGCTCAAATGGCTCTCGAATATTCAGATTAGCCGCTTCTTAGTAATGGTAGTTCGTTTTCGGGCTTTAATTGTAGTAATAATGACATTCGACGTTTGAAGTTTTTATCACTGGGGTTCATCGATCTCAATTTTTTTTACTATATTTTTCAATTAAATGTGTTCGAGATTAGGCAACCAATTAAACAATTAGTGACAATAAGATGAACTTATATAGTTCCACAGTCCAAAAGAGGCGGACAAATCAGAGCCCACTTGGATGTAATAATCATTTAAATTTTATGATGGCGTCATCAATCTTTTTAATGGGCTAAAACTGCGTCCCCAAAACCCTCGAAAATTAGTTCGGCCGTTTTTTCTGTTTCAAGTCAAGTGGGCGTCGACTTTGCCGCCTTGTCGAAACC
The DNA here is from genome assembly GCF_036711695.1 of Zophobas morio. Lineage (NCBI taxonomy): Eukaryota > Metazoa > Arthropoda > Insecta > Coleoptera > Tenebrionidae > Zophobas > Zophobas morio. The sequence goes on from NW_026972115.1 coordinate 3,464,618, forward strand.
GGGACTATAATTAAATTGTCAAATCGACGTCGCCTTTGAGACGGCGTTGAAAAGTCATGTCAGCGTAATGTCGCGCGGCAAATTTGGACACTGGATTTCCACGGTGAAGTATGAGACAGTTATTTGTAGACTCTGTACACAAAACGACCGTCATTATTTTTAACCAACGTGAAACCAGAAGGTTGACTTCCACAACTTTTTTTTTAGTGTGCATACAGAGAAGTTTGTTTCTATGGCATTTCACCACAATCACGAACAAGCGAAAAATTCAATTTGAGGGGTAATAAAGAGGAATCGATACACCAAAAAGAACAAAAAACAACTGTCATAATGCGTCATCGGCCCACTAGATCTAATCGCGGCAATAAAAATAAAACCCCTCCGACGAACGCCAATGCCTTTGTCCATCACTTTTACAACCCGGGGCCATAAATTCGGACAAACGTTATGCAAACGCTCAATTAAAATAATTCCCCACACCTTTTTTCGCCAATTCCAAGCGGAAACAGCACGCGAAAGTAGTTACATCTTTCTTTTGAATTATGGACGCATTAAAGCAATTTGTAAGTGTGTAATGAGTAATGCTGCACTTCCGGTTTATTTAATTCACTTGTCTTAGGAGCGCGCTGCAGCCTTGACATATTTTATGGATTTCGTGCGGTATGTAAATCGCCGCTAATTAGTGTCATTTAAGTCAACTCGATCGACTTTTGACAACGCAATCGGTCCATACCGCCCGAAGTCTATAATCCGAGTCCGAGTTTATGTAAATCTGTTTCGACTTTTCCGGCTTTTCTTACCTCCTTTTTGATTTTCCGCGTCTCGTCTTCCTCTTCTTCGTCGGTATGTCGCATTCGGGCATCTTCGCGCCGGCTTCGGGTCGGCCGAGTGCGCACGCATCTTTCTGTTGAACGACGTCACCCTGGGGAAGCGTCGCAGGCGGTTTTCCATCCGGATTTTCTGGGCCGGTTTCTGCACGATTTTCACTCATTTTCGGGGAATCTTCGCTTTTCGCGTCTATCTGACCATCGAACGGTTCAAACTAGGTCGTCGTCTGGGAGCACTCCCGCAGCCAGCTCGCGACCAAATGCACTCGACTCGACAGAAAGCGCCATTTTCTCATAGCACAGTTTGTTTGTTTCCCAACAGGTGAGTCGGAATAATGTGGACTGCGCATGCGTCCGCGGCGACGACGAGTATAATTGGTTGCATAACTTGCATTATTACTACAAATCGACGAAAAAATTGACCACAAATGGCTGGAATTTTTAAAATTTTAATGATAATAAAATGGACAATCAGTTTTTATTTCGAACACTGCAACATTGGAAATTAATATGTTACAATTTCCCTGCGTTTTCGTGATCTTCTTACTCTGTACTTAGTAGCAAAGTACCACTGCTTATTTATTGTTAAGCCTTTAACGCTTTTTTATTAGAATGATAAAGCAAAACTATTCATCATTTGAAAGAGACTGAAAAAACACCTTTTACCAAAATATAACACATCCGAAAGTACCACAGGTCGTAACCATTAGTGGCACAAAAGTGACCAAAACCACTTCAAAAATAAAGTGGTTTTCAGAATAAGATCTGATTTTTCTAAAGCCTCAGGGGAGTCAGTTGAGTTATTTACCCATGCTGGGTACGATTTAGGTTTAAAATGTCAACCAGAAAGGGTGGGGGCGCCCAACCCACTTGACCACAAACACAAATGGGAAATGCACCCAGCTGCAACCATTTTCATGGGTGGGTCGGTTTGGCCACCATGGTGGAATTATGCAACAATGACAAGAGCGACTTTTTCTCTGGTACCATGATGGTGCGTTTATTTACACGCGACACGATGGGTCCACAACCATGATAAGACTTCATACTCACTGTTATCACTGCAACATTGTTAACCCATCGCACTTCAATAGAGAAATTAGAACCAGCTGCGACCTTCGCAACCGCGTTGCTTTTTGTTTTCTTTGCAATCAGGTTCTTGTCCTGATTGTTAATTTATAGATGCACCCATAAATGGCGCCGTATTTTGCATGTGAAAGGTTGATGGGTGTACCGGCCAGAGAAAGGAAGATAGATAGCGGCGACGCTTTTGTTCGAAGAAGCGAGAAAACAAGAAAAATGGGTTAAAAATAACGTAATCGCTGTTTATCTTTAGGACGGTTTTATTTATAAGTTCTGCGGTGGGTCGAATGCATCCATGAGGTCTTATTGTAATTTTTGGCTCAGAAAAGCGATTTTTCTTTCGGAAATTTTACACAACTCTTTCAACACAACCGGTTCTATTATCTGTTGACCGCAAACACGGTGCGGTGTTTACATTTTAAAAATAAAAGGCGATTATGTGAAGGTTCTCTTTCTAGTTTTATATCTGTTTTGTTGCTTGTTTTGCTTTGATAATCGATGATATTTTTGTTTGATGGGGGCAGTGGCGTACGATGCAAGCAGGAGCCGGTTTGGGCTGACCTTGACTGCATTTATTGCGCAATTAACACCAGAGGCGCGGAGTTGGGAGGTTTAAGGGTGGCAAGAATTTTTTAAAAATGGGAAATGTCAACAAACTGATTGTATTGCTTACACAGGTGTCTCATATTGTAATTTATTGTTATAGTTGCACTTCCTTAAGCTGGCTACACACAGGTAGACTTTGTACACAAATTTCAACGTTATTCGGTAATAATGCGGAAGTGCATCTGTCTGTGTGTAGCCGGCTTTACACGTTTCACTTGTCTGATTATCTGTGATCCACAAATAAAAACTCTGTGGTGTATCGTGTTTACACTTTAAAAATAAAGTGTGATTATGTGTTTCCTTTCTAATTTTTACATCTGTCACGTCGTTGTTTTGATAATCCAGGATATTTTTAGTTTGGGATTGCAGTGGCGTACACAGAACGCCGCAATGGTTAAAAAGTAATTAAAAACTTGATATTTTTTCGTTTTTTCTTATGATTTCCTTTCTGTGTGTTATGATTTCCTTTCTGCACGTATTTTCCTGTTGGTGAGTTCGTTGAGTTCATTTAACAAAATTCAGAGGGCGCTGTCACGATTTCTAAAAATTCAAAAAGTAGAGTTACTGCATTATATTACACAGATAGATACAATACAGGAACTCTACATCCGCAAAACTTTTTAACATGAAGCGTTTTTAGCTGCCATGCAGGTTTAAGCAAAAATGAGCCACAAAAACTATTAAGCAATTACTGGTCAACTACACAATTTTCGCCCCTATGTACTCTTTGCTAGGGGTCATATAGTTGCATTATTTTCGAACATACCTTCTGGCTATTCTCTGGCCATTATCACCACGTTTCTTATTAAAGTTTAAAGTTGTCCACCACGTGGTGTCGTTTTGTTGTGTAGATCGAATGAGTAATTTGGTAAGAGGTGTTTAAATTATTTATATATATTTTCCATTATGGCATTTCTAGCGCAACCATGCCAAATCTCCCAGTTCTGTGCCCCAAAAATTGGAACCAATCCGTGTTTCCACAGGAAGATTTGGAAGAAATAAAAAAATATTATTTTGGTCGCTTTATATTACCCAGGATGACGATACTGGAAATAAATGCGATTTTCAGTAAAGGAGCGGCGACATGTGGCTGGATGGTTAAATTTAAGCACAATTTAGAAGTAGACGAGGGGTTATACGACCGCATATTTAGTATATTAGGCGAACACAAACCGATGAACTTTCGAATTTCGGACCTGTTTGCGTTGAACAAAGAAGATTTTTGTGTGATTTATAAAGTAATGTGTCTATGTCAGTGCAATTTGTAGTGTAAGGAAAAAGTACAAAATGACAAACTTATGTGAATAATGTAACAAATTGTAAATAAACTAACTAATAAGAGTTTTGTTTGTCTGCGCTTTCCTATATTTATTTTGAATTTTGTTTATTGCAACTGTCATTCATGGAAAAAATTGCTAGTGTTGTCAAAATCATTTGGGACATGCTGTATGTGATATATACTAAAATCAATAATAAAAAACCTTGACACGATAGTAACATTTTGTGTTGAATTAAGTCTTTATTTATTTATTTTTGAGCTATCATATAGCATCTACAATTAAAGTAAATAAATTAGCCAACAATTTCTCAGTTCAAACTGAAACTGATAACACTATCAAATGGCCTCTAACTAAATTCATTAAAAAATAAACACCTAAACTTGTACCTTTCCTGATAATGCTATATTTATCATAAATACAAAGATACATTTTTTTTTAAGCAAAATTCATTCATAATTAGAACTTTATTCACTCGTTGTGTTGGTACTCATTATCAGTGGGTGCAACCTCCAAATCTCCCCTCTTTGTCGGTTACCCACCACAACACCATCCTCCATCTCTTTCTCAATATCGCAAACCACAATTTGAGGTTAACCACCTGTCATCCACTGTGCAATAAACAAAAACAAACCGAATCACCCTTCCAAGGGGTTTAAACCAGCTTTAAAATGTCGAACGCTTACAACATCGAATGGTAAACCTCGTCATAACTCCGCCCTCTTTACATCACCCCATTTCAGGAAAACCTCCACCAACGACACCCTTTCGGCAAAAACCAAAGAACTAGTGGGAACTAAAACCAGCGACCACCCCCTGAAAACCACAACCGTGAGTTTAGCCCCCCTTGTTTATTTAATACACAGCGGTTTAGGTGACTGAGCGAATCCCTCGACGCATCTTGGGGTCGCAACCCAGCACTGGAAGAACCACCCCAGTGTCGTCCCCGTCGGCTCTCCTTGAACCCCTAAGCACGGCTCTGGAAGGGGTGGACCCTTTGACGGCGTTCGCAATTGAGGAAATGGACCCGTTATCGAAACTAGCAGCAGAGGAGGTTTGTGTCTGGACTAAGCAATTTTTTCTTCAATGATTTGTTTTTGTAGACTGATAGTCGATCAAATTCTGACAAAAAGTCGGATCAGAGAGTCGAAGTGGACTCGTGGGGGGCGAAAAAAGCGGCGATTTTGTCGAAATATACGACGTCGGAAAAAATATCAATTGTGACGAGTTTTTTGTCAGATGGAGAGAAAGGTTTGTGGTTTGTTTGGGGTTTAAAATGATAATGGGGTTGTTGTAGTTGTTGTTAAGGCTCAAAGTACCGCTGTCGATAAAATCCAACACAGACTAGAGCAGTTGGATTGTATTGATGAGGGTTCTCAGACTAAGTTAGACTTGTCTCAGACTGAGTATGTAAACCGGATTGAGCAACTCAATAGGGAGTTAGTGTCAGCGTGGAATTCTGAGCAGAGGGTCAAGTCTTTAAAAATCGCGATACAGTGCGCTAAATTATTGGCAGACACGAGCGTGTTGAGGTTCTATCCAAGCAAATTCGTGCTTATTACTGACATTTTGGACGTTTTTGGACAGTTAGTCTACAACAGACTGAGCACAAAGACGGATTCTCACAAGTGAGACAAGTGCGCAATGTTTGTTTAAAACTGACAAAAATTCTAGGTTAGGTTCGAAGCTTGCAAAACTACCGGAGGATTTCACCCCCGACATGGTCTCAGATTCGGCGAAAGAGACTTGTTTGAATTGGTTCTACAAAATCGCTTCCATTCGAGAATTGGTTCCGCGATTATACGTAGAGATGGCGCTGATGAAATCGTACTACTTTCTGTCATTGAGGTGTGTCAACGTGTCATCTATTTTTTGTATGTCACTGGTTTGTAGTGAGTGCCAGGATGCCTTGAGACGCTTGACCCACATGATCTCCGGAATAGGCAACCCCCTAGTGGCCGTCTATGCCCGCTGTTACCTCTGTCGAGTCGGCAGCAGTCTGTCCAACCGCATAAAAAACAAACAATATCTCCTACAAAACTTCCACAGGTTTTTGCAAAGCTACCAACATGTACGTCCACCAAAAATCACGATTTAAACTCACAGCGGACTTTTAGTTGTTCAGTCGTAGCGTTAAGGGTGAACTAACCCAACAAAAGATGTCGCTGTCGGTGTATATGTCTTTGTTCACCCCTGCTTTAGACTACATGCTACAAACGGTGACCTTGGATTCGTCGGATTTTTTGTTGGATGATCTACTCGAGAGGTGTAGGGTCCACGGCAATAGGTTAATAATAGTAATAGTAATAATAATAATAATAATAATAATAAAGTGGTGTCGTTGCAGTTCGTTAATTCTCAACACGATCATGTCAGCTTTTAAGCCCACTCTTATCTCAATTCGCACCCTCCAGTTCCTGGAAATGATCGAGCATTGTCTAGATCAGGGGATTCCTCTGCATTCGTTGTTGAGGACTCTGGGGCTGTGTGTGAGTGTGGCGCCGCCACCCTTCGAACACAGGAGACAAATTTTGAACATCGCGTGGCGGCACATCGCCTCGTTGAAGGACGTGGAGGAGTATATAGCGTGTGCCGAGCCCTGGGTGCTCTACGTTGTCAAATATTTTTCGGTAAGTGATTAGGGTAACGAAAACGAAAATACCGAAACAAAATCAACAACACTAAATTAAATGTTTGATGACCCCATTTCCGTTATTACTATTGATCAGTCACACAAATACAGTTTTTATTTAGTTAATTAAAAACGACGATTCCAATCAACATGACTTTCAAGCTCTGTATAAAAGATATTCGTTGTTTGCGCCCATTTGTCGTATTTTTGGGCGCTTTTCTTATCACACCGTGGTACGATATTGGCGAAAATTCCATGTATAAACCACGACTGGCACAACTGTATGGGTGTTTTTTAATAAGTTTAAACGTGCTATGGATTGCGTACTGCGTGCTAAACAACGTGGTGATCACCAGTGTCACTCTGAACGTTCTCCACGCCCAAAGGTTCATCCAAACCGTCACACACGCAAATTTGCTAATATTGAACACATTCACTATTATAAAGTCGGCGTTTTTGGAAGCGGACGACTGGAAAAGACTGTTCCTCAAACTAAAATACATCGACGTGAAGCTACAAAATAAAGGGAAAAAAGAACACACGATTAAAACTTTCTACTGTCAGGTTATAGCTAAACAGACACTTTTTGCGATTCTGTTGACCTACCAAATTTTTTTTTGGTTCAAAGTCGCTCAACCGAATTTATTAAAATTCTGTGGAGCTACCGTGATTTACTTGTATTATGAATTTTTGGTGGTTCTTTTGATCACCGGCTTGGTTGAGAGTTTCAGAAGTCGCTATCGAGACTTAAACAAGAAACTCGTGATGGCCTATAAATTGCCGAAATTCGTGCTCGGGTTAAGTAACATCTCCGAAGAGTACCGAATCATGAGCGAAATCGTCCACACCTTCAACAAGATATTCGGCTATCAAATAATAATAATAATAGTGCGGTGTGGCTTCGAAACGATTTTCGCATTCGTCAGTTTTGACAGTGCTGCTAGTGCACTCTATGGCGATTTGTACGTCTATGGTATGATTTATATCATCGATCTGTTGCTTATTGTGGTTGTAAGTGTAAATTTAGAACGAACTACTGTAGTTAATTCTGCGTTTTTAGTACAATTTTTTGACTATAATCATTTCGATCAATTCGACGGTCCAGGAAGCCCAAACTTTCGTCGATTTGTTGTACGAGCTTCAGGAAAAGTTCTGTGAATCGTCGAAAGAGTCCAGAGCTTTGGCCAAACTCATAAGTCATGCTAAACATTTTCAGCCGAAGTTCACAGCTAGAGGGCTTTTCAAACTCGACAAGTCCGTGATTTTTGGAGTCATTGGCAACGTCGCAACGTATCTGATTATCACTTTTCAGTTGAATGACAGCGAGCGAAAGTTGGGTGGATTTGACAGAATTGGATTCTAATTGATAGGTTATTAAAATGAAAGTCTTAATAAATATGTAACGTTTATTTAGAGCTGAAATAAAGTAACCTTCCCGTTATAGGTACAAGCACGAATAGGGTGGCAACAATTGACGTTTATGACACCAAGCTGTTAATAATTCTGAATTGCCAACACAAAACAATGTATATTCCTAGATTCAACATCGTTCCAGTTGCTGTTCCCGCTGACGTTGCTTTTAGAGCTGGAAATTGTCATATTTTATGTTTTTTGTTGTCGAAATAAGTCTACACAGTTAAGAAAAAAAATAGCAAAATATGCCCCGCCCACCCACCCCGTCTCAATTGTGATGATTTTTTTTTATTCGTCATGAGCCAATTTTACCATTTTAAACATGTTTTAACTGTGATGTTCTGAAAAGACGACAACGTATATTAAGAAAAAAAGCAAAATATATGCCCCGCCCACCCACCCTATCTCAATTGTAATGATTTTTTTTATTCGCCGTGAACCAAGTGGGCGGAGCTTAACTGCAAATACTTATTTCTCTACAAGAAATTAAAAACATGTTTTTGAGTTGTTCAAAGAATACTATGTATATTAAGAAAAAATTAAAGCCAAAGATTAAACCCCACCCATATCCATTGCAAGCTCAATTGTGATGAATTTTTCATTTGTTATCAGACCGAGGGGAGGAGTCTAATTGCAAAATTAAAATTTCCTTACAAAAAATTACCGTTTTAAACGTGTTTTAGGTTTCTAAGAATAAAAAAAAATCATCACAATTGAGATGGGGTGGGTGGGCGGAGCTTATATTTTGCCTTTTTTTCTTAATATTCATAGTATTCTTTGAATACTATGAATATTAAGAAAAAAGTATCAGTATACGCAAATACGTGTTTTTAATTTCTTGTAAAGAAATAAGTATTTTGCAGTTAAGCTCCGCCCCTTGGTTCACGGCGAATAAAAAAAATCATTACAAACGCGATAGGGTGGGTGGGTGGGCTTACATGTTGTCTTTTTGTTTCAATATATGTAGACTTCTTTTCACAACTTGAAACTTAAAACATGCAATGGAAAATTTGTATAAGGAAATATCGATTTTGCTATTAGGCTCCGCCCCATAATTCCCAAGGAAATATGGATTCCTTTCAAAAATGTACCATTTTAACGATGCTCTAAGTTTCTAGTTATGAAAAGGTGGCTATCTATATAAAGAAAAAAAAAAAGCAAAATATAAGCCCCGCCCACCCGCCCTATCTCAATTCTGATGATATTTTTGATTCGTCGTGAGCCAAGGGGGCGGACCTTAACTGCAAAATCCTCATTTCTCCACGAGAAATTTAAAACATGTTTTTGAGTATCGTGTTGTTTAAAGAATACTATGTATAGTAACAAAAAAAAAAAAGCCAAAGATTAGGCCCCACCCATACCCACCCCGATCTCAATTCTCACTTGTGATGAATTTTTCATTCGTTGTCAGATAGAGGGGCGGGACGTAATTGCAAGATCCATATTTGTTTACAAGAATTTACCATTCTAAACATGTTTTAAGTTTCTTGTTCTGGAAAGACGACCATGTATATTAAGAAAAAAGGCAAAATATAAGACCCGCCCACCCACACTATCCCAATTGTAATGATTTTTTTATTCGCCATTAACCAAGAGGGCGGAGCTTAACTGCAAAATACTTATTTTTTTACAAAGAAATTACCACGTTAGACATGTTTTTGGGTATCGTATTATTCAAAAAATAATAAGTGTATTAAGAAAAAATTAAAGCCAAACATTAAGCCCCACCCATATCCATCGCAAGTTCAATTGTGATGAATTTTTCATTCGTTGTCAGACCGAGGGGCGGAGCCAATTGCAAAATTCATATTTCCTTACAAAAATTTGCCATTTTAAACGTGTTTTAGGTTTTTAAGAATAAAAAGTCTTTTTATATATATATATTTTTTTCTTTATAGACATAGTATTCTTTCAAGAACACAATACTCACAAACATGTTTTTAATTTCTTGTAAAGAAATAAGTATTTTGCAGTTAAGCTCCGCCCTCTTGGTTCTCGGCGAATAAAAAAAATCATTGCAATAGAGACAGGGTGGGTGGGCGGGCTGACATTTTGCCTTTTTGTTTTAATATGTGTGAACTTCTTTTCACGACATGAAATTTAAAACATATTTAAAATGGAAAATTTGTAAAAAGAAATTTCGACTTTGCAACTAGGCTCCGCCCAATAAATGCAAAATCCATATTTCCTTGCAAAAATGTACCATTTTAACCATGTGCTAAGTTTCTTGTAAAAAGATGAATATCTATATAAAGAAAAAGAAAGGCAAAACATAAGCCCCGCCCACCCGCCCTATCTCAATTCTAATGATGTTTTTTATTCGTCGTGAGCCAAGGGGGCGGACCTTAACTGCAAAATCCTCATTTCTCCACGCGAAATTGAAAACATGTTTTTGAGTATCGTGTTGTTCAAAGAATACTATGTATATTAACAAAAAAAAATTGCCAAAGATTAGGCCCCACCCATACCCGCCCCGTTTTCAATTCTCACTTGTGATGAATTTTTCATTCGTTGTCAGATCGACGGGCGGGGCTTAATTGCAAAATCCATATTTGTCTACAAGAATTTACCATTTTAAACATGTTTTAAGTTTCATGTTCTGGAAAGACGACCATGTGTATTAAGAAAAAAGACAAAATATAAGCCCCGCCCACCTACCCTATCTCAGTTGTAATGATTTTTTTTATGCGCCGTTAACCAAGAGGGTGGAGCTTAACTGCAAAATATTTATTTCTTTAAAAGAAATTACCACGTAAGACATGTTTTTGAGTATCGTATTATTCAAAGAGTACTAAGTGTATTAAAAAAAATTAAAGCCAAGATTAAGCTCAATTGTGATGAATTTTTCATTCGTTGTCAGATCGAGGGGCGGAGCCAATTGCAAAATTCATATTTCCTTACAAAAATTTGCCATTTTAAACGTGTTTTAGGTTTCCAAGAATAAAAAAAATCATTGCAATTGAGATAGGGTGGCTGGGCGGGATTTATATTTTGTTTTTTTTTTTTCTTAATATACATAGTATTCTTTAAAGAACACAATACTCACAAACATGTTTTTAATTTCTTGTAAAGAAATAAGTATTTTGCAGTTAAGCTCCGCCCCTTTGGTTCACGGCGAATAAAAAAAAATCATCACAATTGAGACAGGACGGGTGTGCGGGCTTACATTTTGCCTTTTTTGTTTTAATATGTGTAGACTTCTTTTCAAGATTTGTGTCAGGAAATGTCAATTGTGCATTTAGACTCCGCCCTTTAATTGCAAAATCCATACTTCCTTGCAAAAATGTACCATGTTGTAATAAGACGGCAAAATTTAGGCCCCGCCCGCCCACTCTGTCTCAGTTTTGATGATTTTTTTTATTCGTCGTAAGCCGAGGGGTGCAACTTAATCGTAAAATCCTTATTTTTTTACGAGAAATTACCATGTGAAATATGTTCTTAAGTAATCGTGTTATACAAATAAAACTAAATGTATTAATTAAAAAAGAAAGGAAAACCAAAAGAGAAGCCCCACCCATCCGTCTCGATCTCAATCATGATGAATTTTTCATTCGTTGTCAGGCCGAGGGGCGGAGCGTAATTGCAAAGTCGTTATTTCCCTATTTACCATTTTAAACATCTTTTAAGTTTCTTGTTGGGAAAAGACGACACATATTAAGAAAAAAGGCCAAAATATAAGCCCCGCCCACCCGCCCTATCTCAATTCTGATGATTTTTTTTATTGGTCGTAAGTCGAGGGCGAAGCTTAACTGCAAAATCCTTATTTCTGCACGAGAAATTAAAAACATGTTTCTGATTATTGTGTTGTTCAAAGAATACTATGTATATTATCAAAAAAATTAAGTCGAAGATTAGGCCCCACCCATAGCCTCCCCGATCTCAATTCTCAATTGTGATGAATTTTTCATTCGTTGTCAGATCGAGGGGCGGGGCTTAATTGCAAGATCCACATTTGTCCATAAGAATTTACCATTTTAAACATGTTTTAAGTATCTTGTTTTGAAAAGACGACTACGTATATTAAGAAAGAAGGCAAAATATATGCCCCGCCCACCCACCCTGTCCCAATTCTGATATATTTTTTTATTGGTCGTAAGCCTAGGGGCGGAGCTTAATTGCAAAATCGTTATTTCTCTACAAGAAATTACCATGTAAGACATGTTTCTGAGTATTTCTGAGTTATTCAAAGAATACTAATCTGATCTATGTAGTGATGAAGTTTTCATTCGTTGGCAGACCCAGGGGCGGAGCCTATTTGCAAAATCCATATTTCCTTATAAAAATTTGCCATTTTAAACGTGTTTAAGTTTCTAAGAATAAAAAAATTCATCACATTTGAGATGGGGTGGGTGGGTGGTGTATATATTTGGCTTTTTTTTTCTTAATATACGTAGTATTCTTTGAACAACACGATACTCAAAAACATGTTTTAATTTCTTGTAAGGAAAAGATATTTTGCAGTTTGGCTCCGCCCCTTTGTTTCACGACGAATAAAAAAAATCATTACAATTGAGACAGAGCAAGTGGGCGGGCTTACATTTTGACTTTTTTGTTTTAATTTGTGTAGATTTCTTTTTACTACATGAAACATTTGTATAAGGAAATGTCAATTTTGCATTTAGGCTCCGCCCCATAATTGCAAAATCAATATTTCCTTGCAGAAATCTACAATTTTAACCATGTTTCAAGTTTTTTGTTATGAAAAGATAGCTATGTAAATAAGGAGAAAAAAAGGCAAAATATAAGCCCCACCCACCCGCCCTATCCCTATTCTGATGATTGTGTTTATTCGTCGTGAGCCAAGAAGGCGGAGTTTAACTGCAAAGTCCTTGTTTCGGTACGAGAAATTAAAAACATGTTTTTGAGTATCGTGTTATTCAAAGAATGCTATTTATATTAACAAAAAAAAATAAGCCAAATATTAGGCCCCACCCATACCCACCCATCTTAATTCTCAATTGTGATGAATTTTTCAATCGTTGTCAGGTCGAGGGGCGGGGCTTAATTGTAAGATCCATATCTGTCTAGAAGGATTTACCATTTCAAACATGTTTTAAGTTTCTTGTTCTGGAAAGACGACAATGTATATTAAGAAAGAAGGCAAAATATAAGCCCCGCCCACCCACCCTGTCTCAATTCTGATGATTTTTTTTTATTGGTCGTAAGCCGAGGGGCGGAGCTTAATTGCAAAATCGTTATTATTTCTCTACAAGAAATGATCATGTAAGACATGCTTTTGAGTATCGTGTTATTACGAGGTAAGCGCCAAATATTCTCGGCCTGATATATTTGCGATTGCTCATCGGGAAATTTGTACAACTCATAGAAGACTAGAGGGTCCCCGCAGTATGTGTGTAAAATTTCAAGCCCTACTGCCCATTAGTTTTGATACATTTGAGGAGTAATCTTTGAAAAATTATGGACTCATCATGCCTGTTTAAAATTGAAAATCGAACGGCAATAAAATTCTTAGCAAAAGATGGAATTGCTCTAAAGGGTATTAAGGGCAGGATGGTTTTTGTGTTTGCTGAAGCTTGTCCTTCACATTTTACTAAAAAAAATGATTACAGTTATTTCGCATGGGGTAAGAAACCCTTGAAGACGAATCAATCTTCCAAAAAAATCATGGCCACAATTTTTTGGGACTGTAAAGGCATGTTGTTGATTAATTTTAAAGGATGAAATACCACTGTCAACGCTACATATTATGGTTACTTATTGCATAAATTAGGAGAACGTATTTGGGAAAAAAGGCCGAGAAAATTAGCAAGAGGCGTTCGATTGCTTCATGACAATGCGCCCGTTCATACCGCATGTCTTTCTCAAGCTGCTATAGGGGCCTGTGACTTCGAGTAACTTGAGCACCCACCCTACAGTACTGACTTAGCTTCGAACGATTATTAACTGTTCTCTAAGTTAAAAAACGACTTGCAGGGAAAACGTTTGGGACGGATAAAGAAGTGCAAACGGCAGTACTACATCATTTTAGTGATAAAGATTCAAATAATTTTTTTAAACGGATAGAGCTGTTAGTTGAACGTAGTTTTGAATGTATTGAAGTTAACAGAGACTATGTTGAAATATAAATATTTAATTTTTTTCCATCAGGTCTCTTTCTTTGTTAGGCCGAGAATATTTGGCGCTTACCTCGTATGTATATTAAGAACAATTAAAGCCAAACATTAAGCCCCACCCACACCCGCCCTGATCTAAATAGTAATGAAGTTTACTCATTCGTTGTTAGACCTAGAGGCGGAGCCTAATTGCAAAATACATATTTCCTCGCAGAAATCTACCACTTTAACTATGTTTCAAGTTTCTTGTTATGAAAAGATAGCTACGTAAATAGGGCGAAAAAAAGGCAAAATTTAAGCCCCGCCCACCCACCCTATCCCTATTCTGATGATTTTTTTATTCGTCGTGAGCCAAGAAGGTGGAGTTTAACTGCAAAGAGCTTGTTTCGGTACGATAAATTAAAAACATGTTTTTGAGTATCGTGTTATTCAAAGAATACTATTTATATTAACAAAAAAAAAAAATAAGCCAAAGATTAGGCCCCACCCATACCCACTCCGATCTCAATTCTCAATTCTGATTAATTTTTCAATCGTCAGATCGAGGGGCGGGGCTTAATTGTAAGATCCATATTTGTCTACAAGAATTTACCATTTCAACAAACATGTTTTAAGTTCCTCGTTCTGGAAAGACGACTATGTATATTAAGAAAGAAGGCAAAATATAAGCCCCGCCCACCCGCCCTGCCTCAATTCTGATGATTTTTTTTATTGGTCGTAAGTCGAGGGGCGGAGCTTAATTGGAAAATCGTTATTATTTCTCTACAAGAAATTACCATGTAAAACATGTTTTTGAATATCATATTATTCAAAAAATATTATTTATATTAAGAAAAAATTAAAGCCAAAGATTAAGCCCCACCCACACCCGCCCTGATCTAACTAGTAATAAAGTTTACTCATTCGTTGTTAGACCTAGAGGCGGAGCCTAACTGCAAAATACATATTTCCTTACAAAAATTTACCATTTTAAACGCGTTTTAAGTTTCTAAGAATAAAAAAATCATCACAATCGAGATAGGGCGGGTGGGCGGGGTTTATATTTTGCTTTTTTTCTTAATATACATAGTATTCTTTGAACAACACGATACTCAAAAACATGTTTTTAATTTCTTGTAAGAAATAATAATTTGCAGATAAACTTCGCCCTCTTGGTTCACGGCGAATAAAAAAATCATTACAATTGAGATAGGGCGGGTGGGCGGGCTTACTTGATGTCTTTTTGTTTTAATATATGTAGACTTCTTTTCACAACATGAAACTTAAATAAAATGGAAAATTTGTATAAGGAAATATCGATTTTGCAATTAGGTTCCGCCCCATAATTGAACAATCCATATTTACTTGCAAAGATGGCTATGTATATTAATAAAAAAAAACGCCAAAATATAAGCCCCGCCCACCCGCCCTATCTCTATTCTGATGATTTTTTTATTCGCCGTGAATCAAGAGGGTGGAGCTTAACTGCAAAACACTTATTTCTCTACAAGAAGTAAAAAAACATGTTTTTGAGAACTGTGTTGTTCAAAGAATTTTTCATTCGTTGTCAGACCGAGGGGCGGAGCCTACTTTCAACGGCAACGGCAACGTCGAACAGCAACGTCAGCGACAAGCTTATAAATCGACCTTTATGCTCCCGGAAATCTCTGTTCGCTTTCGCTTAACTGAAGCGTAATAATAACGTACGTCGCCACGTTGCCAATAATCCCGAAAACCACGTGCTTGTTTAAATTGAAAAACCCGTGTGCGGTAAACTCGGGCTGAAAATTCTTGGCGTGCTTCAGCAGCTTGGAGAGCGCTTTTACGTGTTTGTGGTCCTGGTGACACTGCTCTTGAAGCTGGAAACACAAATCGACGAAACGTTTAGCTTGTTGAATAGTTTCTTGAATTGACACAATCATTGTCAAAAAAAAGTACTAAAATGAAAATAGTGAGGCGAGTTTTGGTAATTACTGGCACTTACCCCCAGAAAAAGCGTTCGTAAAGTAATCGATAAATAGGCATAAAAGCAGTCTTCTTCAGCGAAAGTCTTGGACGCTATGTGGAACATTAAAAAGCACTGAATGCACTGTAGTGCCCGATCAATCGTGATCATTATGATCTGGTAACCAAAAAGTTCGGAAAAAATGGTCACAGTTTCCCCCAAAACTCGGTACTCTTGTGCCAGATCGTTTAATTTTTTGACAAGTTTGTCTGTTTTGTAAGTTACCATAAGCTTGGTGTTTAAGTCTTTGTAGCGACTGTTGAAGCTCTCAATGTACGCGTTGATCAAAATCATGACCAGAAATTGGAAATAGTAGTCTATTAAACTGACTAGACAAATTTTGACAATCTCAAAGGAAAAAACCCGCGTCCAGAATAAAACATGGGCGGTTACTGCACCCACAAACAAAAAGTGCTGGAGAATAACGCGATAATAAAAATTTTTGATTGTGCGGTCTGTCCTACCCGTATTTTGTAGTTTTAAGTCGACGAATTTTAGCTTCGTGATGAGGGTTTTCCAGTTGGTGGTGTCGCCAAAGGAGGATTTTATTATCGTGAAAACAAGTAAGAAAGTGGAATTTACGGCCGCAAAGGTGAAGATGAAACTCTGAACGTGCAAAACGTTCAAGCTAATGTTTCGTAGTAAAGTTTGTTGCGACATACAGTACAACATCCAGGATATTTTTAAAAATATTAGCAAAATTCCATAGAGTTTTGCAAGAGAGGGTTTGTAAATTGAGTTCTTGTGGAAGTCGTACCATGGCGCGACTAGGAAAAAGTTTAAGTACCACGTAAATGGGCGCAGGAAGTTGATATCTTTGACTGAGAGACCCAACGCCATGGTGGTTGGTCGAGTTTAGTGTAATTAATTGCTGGATTGTGGTTTTTGTTGTGCCACAAATCGATTTTAATAACGAGAATAGTTACAAAAAAAAGTGTGTTTTAGTATTATTTACCAACTGAATAAAGCTAATTGGCAAACACAATTTAGACACTGTAGACTGTAGAGCAAACAAGGCTTATCAAGCCCGTCTATTAGTTTATTTGCCTGTATTATTGATACCGTTTTCAAATTACACCAAAATTGAAAAATCGAAAACTTAATAGATAATTGACAAATTGAAACCTTTTAAATGAAAAAAATCGGTAAACCGAAAAATTGAAAAATTTATAAATCGAGAAATTGGAAAACCAAAAAATCTAAACCGAGAACTTGAAAAATCGAATAATCGAGAAATCAAAACATCAAGGAAAACAAAAAAATTAACGGAAAATCTAGAACCTAAAAATTGAAAAATTAAAACCGAGAAATCGAAATATCAAAAAATGGAAAAATTGAAGAACCGAAACATTGCAAAATCCCAGAACTGAAATACTGAAAAACTGAAAAATGGAAGGAAAATTGAAAAATCGAAAAAGTGAAAAAATTCAAAACTGAAATCTTGAAAAACTGAAAAATGGAAAGAAAATTGAAGAATCGGAAAAGTGAAAAAATCCAAAACTGAAACATTGAAAAATTCAGAAATCGAAAAATTGAAAAATCACAATTGAAGAAAGAAATATTGAAAAATCTAAAAATTGGACACTGAAAAATTGAAAAATTTTAAAGCTTTATGACTGAAAAATGGAAAAATCACAAATTTTAACAATCGAAAAAACTTGAAACATTGGAGAATCGACGAATTGAAATATCCCAAAATTGAAAAATCGAAAAATTGAAGAATCGAAGAACTGAGAAACCGCTGAATTGAAAAATTCCGAAATAGAAATGACGAAAAATTGGGACATCGAAAAACTGATATAAATATATATAAATATACTGAAAAACCAAAACATCGAGAAACAACACAGAGATTGAGGAATCGAAAATTCGAAAAGCCGAGAAAACAAAAAATCGAAAAATTTAGAAATCGAAATAGCCCAAAATTGGAAAATTGAAAACTGAAATATTGAAAAATCATAAAATTGGAAGTTGAAAAACTGAAAAATCGAAAAACTCCAACATTTAGGTAAAAGTTTAGTAACAATCAAAAAATTGAAAAACCGAAAAATTAAAGAACTTGAAAAATGAAAAAATCGAGAACTCGAAAAGTCGAAAAACCCAAAAAATCGGAAATTTAGAAACGTCAAAAATTGAAAAATCGGAAAATTTGATCCAAAAACTGAAAAATCGCGAAATTGAAAAATGACGAAAAATTGGGAAATCCAAAAAGTGAAAAATTGAGAAATTAAAACATCGAGGAACGACACACTAAAAATCAAGCAATCGAGAGTTCAAAAATCCGAGAAATCAAAAAATCGAAAAATTTTAAATCGCAACAGTCCATAATTGAAAAATTGAAAACTGAAACATTGAAAAATCGAAAAATTAGACAGTTGAAAACCGGAAAAATCGAAAAACCGAAAAATTTAAAAGTTCAATAATTGAAAAATGGAAAAATCACAAATTTTAACAATCGAAAAATTGAAAAACCGGAAAATCAAAAAATCGAGAGCTCGAAAAGTCGAAAAACCCAGAAAGTCGATTATTCCAGAAATTGAGAAACCGAGAAATCAAAAATCCAGAAACGTCAAAAACTGAAAAATCAAAAATTTTTAAAATCGAAAAATTGGAAAATCGACAAATTCAAATATCCCGAAATTGAAAAATTCAAGAATAAAAAAACTGAAAAATCCCAAAATCTAAAAATTAAAAATCGAAATATGTAATAAAAAAATCTAAAATCTGAAAAATCGGAAAATTGAAAAACGACGAAAATTTGAGAAATCCAAAAATTGAAAAATTGGAATATAAAATATTGAAAAATCGAAAAATTGGGCAGTTGAAAACCTGAAAAATGAAAAACCGAAAAATTTGGAAGGTTAATAACTGAAAAATGGAAAAATCGCCCTTAAAAAATAAAAAAATCGAGAACTCGAAAAGTCGAAAAACCCAGAAAATCAATTAATCCAGAAACTGAGAAGACGAAAAATCGAAAATTTAGAAACGTCAAAAATTAAAAAATCAAAAAAATTTAAAATCTACGATATTAAAAAATTGAAGAATAAAAAAACTAAAAAATCCGAAAATCAAAAAATTAAAAATCGAAGTATGTATAAAAAAAATCTAAAAATTGAAAAATCGGAAAATTGAATCGAAAAACTGAGAAATCGCAAATTGAAAAATTCCGAAAAAGAAATGACGAAAAATTGGGAAATCGAAAAATTAACAAATTGAAGAACCAAGACATCGAGAAACGACACATCAAGATCGAGAAATCAAAAAATCGAAAAATTTAGAAATTGAAATACATATTTGCCTTTTTTTATATTCTTGTAAAGAAATAAATATTTTGCAGTTAAACTCCGCCCCTTTGGTTCAGGCCGAATAAAAAAAGATCATCACAATGGAGATAGGGTGGGTGGGCGGGCTTATATTTTGTCTTTTTTTGAATATGTGCAGACATGAAACTTAAGACATGTTTAAAAATGTACCATTTTAATCATGTTCTAAGTTTCTTATTATGAAAACATGGCCATGTATATTAAGAAAAAAAAAGACAAAACATAAGAAATAGAGAAAGGGAAAATCAAAAAATCAGTTAATCGAAAAATTGAAAAATCGAAAAATTTAGAAACGTCAAAAATTGAAAACTGAAAAATAAAAAAATTTAAAAATCGTAAAACTGAAATATCGGAAAATCGAGTAATCGAAAAATGAAGAAATTCGAGAAACCGAAAATATGAAGAATCGAGACATCGAAGAATCGATAAATTGAAAAATCCCAATAGTAATATGTCGAAAAATTGGGAAATCGAAATCGAGCAAAACTGAAGTATCGTAAAGTTAATAAATTGAAAAACTGAACATTTTTGAAAAAAAAATCGTATCAAAAACTAAAAAATCGAGAAATTGAACAATCTAAAAATTAAACAATTTAAAAATCGAAGAATTGGAAAACCAAAAAATCTAAACCGAGAACTTGAAAAATCGAATAATCGAGAAATCAAAACATCAAGGAAAACAAAAAAAATAACGGAAAATCTAGAACCTAAAAATTGAAAAATTAAAATATCTATCGAAAAATTGAAAACCTGAGAAATCGAAACATCAAAAAATGGAAAAATTGAAGAACCGAAACATTGCAAAATCCCAGAACTGAAATACTGAAAAACTGAAAAATTAAAGGAAAATTGAAAATTCGAAAAAGTGAAAAAATTCAAAACTGAAATCTTGAAAAACTGAAAAATGGAAAGAAAATTGAAGAATCGGAAAAGTGAAAAAATCCAAAACTGAAACATTGAAAAATTCAGAAATCGAAAAATTGAAAAATCACAATTGAAGAAAGAAATATTGAAAAATCTAAAAATTGGACACTGAAAAATTGAAAAATTTTAAAGCTTTATGACTGAAAAATGGAAAAATCACAAATTTTAACAATCGAAAAAACTTGAAAAATCAAAAAATCGAGAACTCGAAAAGTCAAAAAACCCAAAAAATCGATTAATAATAATTTAGAAATCGAAATAGCTCAAAATTGAAAAATTAAAAACTGAAACATTGAAAAAATCTAAAAATTGGACATTGAAAAACTGGAAAATTTTAAAGCTTCATGACTGAAAATTGGAAAAATCACAAATTTTAACAATCGAAAAAACTTGAAAAATCAAAAAATCGAGAACTCGAAAAGTCGAAAAACCCAAAAAATCGATTAATAAAATAATAATTTAGAAATCGAAATAGCTCAAAATTAAAAAATTAAAAACTGAAACATTGAAAAAATCTAAAAATTGGACATTGAAAAACTGGAAAATTTTAAAGCTTCATGACTGAAAATTGGAAAAATCACAAATTTTAACAATCGAAAACTTGAAAAATCAAAAAATCGATAACTCGAAAAGCCGAAAAACCCAAAAAATCGAAAATTTAGAAACGTCAAAAAATGATGAATAAAATAATTTTAAAATCGAAACATTGGAGAATCGACGAATTGAAATATCCCAAAATTGAAAAATCGAAAAATTGAAGAATCGAAGAACTGAGAAACCGCTGAATTGAAAAATTCCGAAATAGAAATGACGAAAAATTGGGACATCGAAAAACTGATATAAAACTGAAAAACTAAAACATCGAGAAACAACACAGAGATTGAGGAATCGAGAATTCGAAAAGCCGAGAAATCAAAAAATCGAAAAATTTAGAAATCGAAATAGCCCAAAATTGGAAAATTGAAAACTGAAATATTGAAAAATCATAAAATTGGAAGTTGAAAAACTGAAAAATCGAAAAACTGCAACATTTAGGTAAAAGTTTAGTAACAATCAAAAAATTGAAAAACCGAAAAATTAAAGAACTTGAAAAATGAAAAAATCGAGAACTCGAAAAGTCGAAAAACCCAAAAAATCGCAAATTTAGAAACGTCAAAAATTGAAAAATCGGAAAATTTGATCCAAAACTGAAAAATCGCGAAATTGAAAAATGACGAAAAATTGGGAAATCCAAAAAGTGAAAAATTGAGAAATTAAAACATCGAGGAACGACACACTAAAGATCAAGCAATCGAGAGTTCAAAAATCCGAGAAATCAAAAAATCGAAAAATATGTATTAAAAAATCTAAAAACTGAAAAATCGGAAAATTGAAACCTAAAACTGAAAAATCGTGAAATTGAAAAATGACGAATATTTGGGAAATCCAAAAATTGCTAAAACATCGAGAAACGACATACTAAACATCAAGAAATCGAGAATTCAAAAAGTCGAGAAATCAAAAAATCGAAAAATTTATAAATCGCAACAGTCCATAATTGAAAAATTAAAAACTGAAACATTGAAAAATCGAATAATTAGACAGTTGAAAACCGGAAAAATCGAAAAACCGAAAAATTTAAAAGTTTAATAATTGAAAAATGGAAAAATCACAAATTTTAACGATCGAAAAATTGAAAAACCGGAAAATCAAAAAATCGAGAGCTCGAAAAGTCGAAAAACCCAGAAAGTCGATTATTCCAGAAATTGAGAAACCGAGAAATCAAAAAATCCAGAAACGTCAACAACTGAAAAATCAAAAATTTTTAAAATCGAAAAATTGGAAAATCGACAAATTGAAATATCCCGAAATTGAAAAATTCAAGAATAAAAAAACGGAAAAATCCCAAAATCTAAAAATTAAAAATCGAAATACGTATTAAAAAAATCTAAAATCTGAAAAATCGGAAAATTGAAAAACGACGAAAATTTGGGAAATCCAAAAATTGAAAAATTGGAATATAAAATATTGAAAAATCGAAAAATTGGGCAGTTGGAGACCTGAAAAATGAAAAACCGAAAAATTTGGAAGGTTAATTACTGAAAAATGGAAAAATCGCACTTAAAAAATAAAAAAAATCGAGAACTCGAAAAGTCGAAAAACCCAGAAAATCAATTAATCCAGAAACTGAGAAGACGAAAAATCGAAAATTTAGAAACGTCAAAAATTAAAAAATCAAAAAAATTTAAAATCTACGATATTAAAAAATTGAAGAATAAAAGAACTAAAAAATCCGAAAATCAAAAAATTAAAAATCGAAGTATGTATAAAAAAAATCTAAAAATTGAAAAATCGGAAAATTGAAGAATCGAAAAACTGAGAAATCGCAAATTGAAAAATTCCGAAAAAGAAATGACGAAAAATTGGGAAATCGAAAAATTAACAAATTGAAGAACCAAGACATCGAGAAACGACACATCAAAAGATCGAGAAGTCAAAAAATCGAAAAATTTAGAAATTGAAATACATATTTGCCTTTTTTTCTATTCTTGTAAAGAAATAAATATTTTGCAGTTAAACTCCGCCCCTTTGGTTCAGGCCGAATAAAGAAAGATCATCACAATGGAGATAGGGTGGGTGGGTGGGCTTATATTTTGTCTTTTTTTGAATATGTGTAGACATGAAACTTAAAACATGTTTAAAAATGTACCATTTTAATCATGTTCTAAGTTTCTTATTATGAAAACATGGCCATGTATATTACGAAAAAAAAGACAAAATATAAGAAATAGAGAAATGGGAAAATCAAAAAATCAGTTAATCGAAAAATTGAAAAATCGAAAAATTTAGAAACGTCAAAAATTGAAAACTGAAAAATAAAAAAAATTAAAAATCGTAAAACTGAAATATCGGAAAATCGAGTAATCGAAAAATGAAGAAATTCGAGAAACCGAAAATATGAAGAATCGAGACATCGAAGAATCGATAAATTGAAAAATCCCAATAGTAATATGTCGAAAAATTGGGAAATCGAAATCGAGCAAAACTGAAGTATCGTAAAGTTAATAAATTGAAAAACTGAAAATATTTGAAAAAAAAATCGTATCAAAAACTAAAAAATCGAGAAATTGAACAATCTAAAAATTAAACAATTTAAAAATCGAAGAATTGGAAAACCAAAAAATCTAAACCGAGAACTTGAAAAATCGAATAATCGAGAAATCAAAACATCAAGGAAAACAAAAAAATTAACGGAAAATCTAGAAGCTAAAAATTGAAAAATTAAAATATCTATCGAAAAATTGAAAAACCGAGAAATCGAAACATCAAAAAATGGAAAAATTGAAGAACCGAAACATTGCAAAATCCCAGAACTGAAATACTGAAAAACTGAAAAATGGAAGGAAAAGTGAAAATTCGAAAAAGTGAAAAAATTCAAAACTGAAATCTTGAAAAACTGAAAAATGGAAAGAAAATTGAAGAATCGGAAAAGTGAAAAAATCCAAAACTGAACAGAAATCGAAAAATTGAAAAATCACAATTGAAGAAAGAAATATTGAAAAATCTAAAAATTGGACACTGAAAAATTGAAAAATTTTAAAGCTTTATGACTGAAAATTGGAAAAATCACAAATTTTAACAATCGAAAAAACTTGAAAAATCAAAAAATCGAGAACTCGAAAAGTCGAAAAACCCAAAAAATCGATTAATAATAATTTAGAAATCGAAATAGCTCAAAATTGAAAAATTAAAAACTGAAACATTGAAAAAATCTAAAAATTGGACATTGAAAAACTGGAAAATTTTAAAGCTTCATGACTGAAAATTGGAAAAATCACAAATTTTAACAATCGAAAAAACTTGAAAAATCAAAAAATCGAGAACTCGAAAAGTCGAAAAACCCAAAAAATCGATTAATAATAATTTAGAAATCGAAATAGCTTAAAATTGAAAAATTAAAAACTGAAACATTGAAAAAATCTAAAAATTGGACATTGAAAAATTGGAAAATTTTAAAGCTTCATGACTGAAAATTGGAAAAATCACAAATTTTAACAATCGAAAACTTGAAAAATCAAAAAATCGAGAACTCGAAAAGTCGAAAAACCCAAAAAATCGATTAATAATAATTTAGAAATCGAAATAGCTCAAAATTGAAAAATTAAAAACTGAAACATTGAAAAAATTTTTAAAATTGGACATTGAAAAACTGGAAAATTTTAAAGATTCATGACTGAAAATTGGAAAAATCACAAATTTTAACAATCGAAAACTTGAAATCGATAACTCGAAAAGCCGAAAAACCCAAAAAATCGAAAATTTAGAAACGTCAAAAAATGATAAATAAAAAAATTTTAAAATCGAAACATTGGAGAATCGACGAATTGAAATATCCCAAAATTGAAAAATCGAAAAATTGAAGAATCGAAGAACTGAGAAACCGCTGAATTGAAAAATTCCGAAATAGAAATGACGAAAAACTGGGACATCGAAAAACTGATATAAAACTGAAAAACTAAAACATCGAGAAACAACACAGAGATTGAGGAATCGAGAATTCGAAAAGCCGAGAAATCAAAAAATCGAAAAATTTAGAAATCGAAATAGCCCAAAATTGGAAAATTGAAAACTGAAATATTGAAAAATCATAAAATTGGAAGTTGAAAAACTGAAAAATCGAAAAACTGCAACATTTAGGTAAAAGTTTAGTAACAATCAAAACATTGAAAAACCGAAAAATTAAAGAACTTGAAAAATGAAAAAATCGAGAACTCGAAAAGTCGAAAAACCCTTTAATCGAAAATTTAGAAACGTCAAAAATTGAAAAATCGGAAAATTTGATCCAAAAATTGAAAAATCGCGAAATTGAAAAATGACGAAAAATTGGGAAATCCAAAAAGTGAAAAATTGAGAAATTAAAACATCGAGGAACGACACACTAAAGATCAAGCAATCGAGAGTTCAAAAATCCGAGAAATCAAAAAATCGAAAAATATGTATTAAAAAATCTAAAAACTGAAAAATCGGAAAATTGAAACCTAAAACTGAAAAATCGTGAAATTGAAAAATGACGAATATTTGGGAAATCCAAAAATTGCTAAAACATCGAGAAACGACATACTAAACATCAAGAAATCGAGAATTCAAAAAGTCGAGAAATCAAAAAATCTAAAAATTTTAAATCGCAACAGTCCATAATTGAAAAATTAAAAACTGAAACATTGAAAAATCGAAAAATTAGACAGTTGAAAACCGGAAAAACCGAAAAACCGAAAAATTTAAAAGTTTAATAATTGAAAAATGGAAAAATCACAAATTTTAACGATCGAAAAATTGAAAAACCGGAAAATCAAAAAATCGAGAGCTCGAAAAGTCGAAAAACCCAGAAAGTCGATTATTCCAGAAATTGAGAAACCGAGAAATCAAAAAATCCAGAAACGTCAACAACTGAAAAATCAAAAATTTTTAAAATCGAAAAATTGGAAAATCGACAAATTGAAATATCCCGAAATTGAAAAATTCAAGAATAAAAAAACGGAAAAATCCCAAAATCTAAAAATTAAAAATCGAAATACGTATTAAAAAAATCTAAAATCTGAAAAATCGGAAAATTGAAAAACGACGAAAGTTTGGGAAATCCAAAAATTGAAAAATTGGAATATAAAATATTGAAAAATCGAAAAATTGGGCAGTTGGAGACCTGAAAAATGAAAAACCGAAAAATTTGGAAGGTTAATAACTGAAAAATGGAAAAATCGCACTTAAAAAATAAAAAAAATCGAGAACTCGAAAAGTCGAAAAACCCAGAAAATCAATTAATCCAGAAACTAAGAAGACGAAAAATCGAAAATTTAGAAACGTCAAAAATTAAAAAAATCAAAAAAAATTAAAATCTACGATATTAAAAAATTGAAGAATAAAAAAACTAAAAAATCCGAAAATCAAAAAATTAAAGATCGAAGTATGTATAAAAAAAATCTAAAAATTGAAAAATCGGAAAATTGAAGAATCGAAAAACTGAGAAATCGCAAATTGAAAAATTCCGAAAAAGAAATGACGAAAAATTGGGAAATCGAAAAATTAACAAATTGAAGAACCAAGACATCGAGAAACGACACATCAAAAGATCGAGAAATCAAAAAATCGAAAAATTTAGAAATTGAAATACATATTTGCCTTTTTTTCTATTCTTGTAAAGAAATAAATATTTTGCAGTTAAACTCCGCCCTTTGGTTCACGCCGAATAAAAAAAGATCATCACAATGGAGATAGGGTGGGTGGGCGGGCTTATATTTTGTCTTTTTTTGAATATGTGTAGACATGAAACTTAAAACATGTTTAAAATGTACCATTTTAATCATGTTCTAAGTTTCTTATTATGAAAACATGGCCATGTATATTAAGAAAAAAAAAGACAAAATATAAGAAATAGAGAAATGGGAAAATCAAAAAATCAGTTAATCGAAAAATTGAAAAATCGAAAAATTTAGAAACGTCAAAAATTGAAAACTGAAAAATAAAAAAATTTAAAAATCGTAAAACTGAAATATCGGAAAATTGAGTAATCGAAAAATGAAGAAATTCGAGAAACCGAAAATATGAAGAATCGAGACATCGAAGAATCGATAAATTGAAAAATCCCAATAGTAATATGTCGAAAAATTGGGAAATCGAAATCGAGCAAAACTGAAGTATCGTAAAGTTAATAAATTGAAAAACTGAAAATTTTTGAAAAAAAAAATCGTATCAAAAACTAAAAAATCGAGAAATTGAACAATCTTAAAATTAAACAATTTAAAAATTGAAGAATTGGGTAACCAAAAAATCTAAACCGAGAACTTGAAAAATCGAATAATCGAGAAGTCAAAACATCAAGGAAAACAAAAAAATTAACGGAAAATCTAGAACCTAAAAATTGAAAAATTAAAATATCTATCGAAAAATTGAAAACCCGAGAAATCGAAACATCAAAAAATGGAAAAATTGAAGAACCGAAACATTGCAAAATCCCAGAACTGAAATACTGAAAAACTGAAAAATGGAAGGAAAATTGAAAATTCGAAAAAGTGAAAAAATTCAAAACTGAAATCTTGAAAAACTGAAAAATGGAAAGAAAATTGAAGAATCGGAAAAGTGAAAAAATCCAAAACTGAAACATCGAAAAATTCAGAAATCTAAAAATTGGACATTGAAAAATTGAAAAATTTTAAAGCTTTATGACTGAAAAATGGAAAAATCACGAATTTTAACAATCGAAAAAACTTGAAAAATCAAAAAATCGAGAACTCGAAAAGTCGA
Source organism: Zophobas morio (assembly GCF_036711695.1). Taxonomy (NCBI): domain Eukaryota; kingdom Metazoa; phylum Arthropoda; class Insecta; order Coleoptera; family Tenebrionidae; genus Zophobas; species Zophobas morio. The sequence continues at coordinate 3,492,039 of NW_026972115.1, forward strand.
AAAACCCAAAAAATCGATTAATAATAATTTAGAAATCGAAATAGCTCAAAATTGAAAAATTAAAAACTGAAACATTGAAAAAATCTAAAAATTGGACATTGAAAAACTGGAAAATTTTAAAGCTTGACTGAAAATTGGAAAAATCACAAATTTTAACAATCGAAAAAACTTGAAAAATAAAAAAATCGAGAACTCGAAAAGTCGAAAAACCCAAAAAATCGATTAATAATAATTTAGAAATCGAAATAGCTCAAAATTGAAAAATTAAAAACTGAAACATTGAAAAAATCTAAAAATTGGACATTGAAAAACTGGAAAATTTTAAAGCTTCATAACTGAAAATTGGAAAAATCACAAATTTTAACAATCGAAAACTTGAAAAATCAAAAAATCGATCGATAACTCGAAAAGTCCAAAAACCCAAAAAATCGAAAATTTAGAAACGTCAAAAAATGATAAATAAAAAAATTTTAAAATCGAAACATTGGAGAATCGACGAATTGAAATATCCCAAAATTGAAAAATCGAAAAATTGAAGAATCGAAGAACTGAGAAACCGCTGAATTGAAAAATTCCGAAATAGAAATGACGAAAAATTGGGACATCGAAAAACTGATATAAAACTGAAAAACTAAAACATCGAGAAACAACACAGAGATTGAGGAATCGAGAATTCGAAAAGCCGAGAAATCAAAAAATCGAAAAATTTAGAAATCGAAATAGCCCAAAATTGGAAAATTGAAAACTGAAATATTGAAAAATCATAAAATTGGAAGTTGAAAAACTGAAAAATCGAAAAACTGCAACATTTAGGTAAAAGTTTAGTAACAATCAAAAAATTCAAAAACCGAAAAATTAAAGAACTTGAAAAATGAAAAAATCGAGAACTCGAAAAGTCGAAAAACCCAAAAAATCGAAAATTTAGAAACGTCAAAAATTGAAAAATCGGAAAATTTGATCCAAAAACTGAAAAATCGCGAAATTGAAAAATGACGAAAATTTGGGAAATCCAAAAATTGCTAAAACATCGAGAAACGACATACTAAACATCAAGAAATCGAGAATTCAAAAAGTCGAAAAATTTTAAATCGCAACAGTCCATAATTGAAAAATTAAAAACTGAAACATTGAAAAATCGAAAAATTAGACAGTTGAAAACCGAAAAAATCGCAAAACCGAAAAATTTAAAAGTTCAATAATTGAAAAATGAAAAATCACAAATTTTAACAATCGAAAAATTGAAAAACCGGAAAATCAAAAAATCGAGAGCTCGAAAAGTCAAAAAACCCAGAAAGTCGATTATTCCAGAAATTGAGAAACCGAGAAATCAAAAATCCAGAAACGTCAAAAACTGAAAAATCAAAAATTTTTAAAATCGAAAAATTTCAAAATCGAGAAATTGAAATATCCCGAAATTGAAAAATTCAAGAATAAAAAAACTGAAAAATCCCAAAATCTAAAAATTAAAAATCGAAATATGTATTAAAAAAATCTAAAAACTGAAAAATCGGAAAATTGAAAAACGACGAAAATTTGGAAAATCCAAAAATTGAAAAATTGGAATATAAAATATTGAAAAATCGAAAAATTGGGCAGTTGAAAACCTGAAAAACGAAAAACCGAAAAATTTGGAAGGTTAATAACTGAAAAATGGAAAAATCGCACTTAAAAAATAAAAAAATCGAGAACTCGAAAAGTCGAAAAACCCAGAAAATCAATTAATCCAGAAACTGAGAAGACGAAAAATCGAAAATTTAGAAACGTCAAAAATTAAAAAATCAAAAAAATTTAAAATCTACGATATTAAAAAATTGAAGAATAAAAAAACTAAAAAATCCGAAAATCAAAAAATTAAAAATCGAAGTATGGATAAAAAAAATCTAAAAATTGAAAAATCGGAAAATTGAAGAATCGAAAAACTGAGAAATCGCAAATTGAAAAATTCCGAAAAAGAAATGACGAAAAATTGGGAAATCGAAAAATTAACAAATTGAAGAACCAAGACATCGAGAAACGACACATCAAAAGATCGAGAAATCAAAAAATCGAAAAATTTAGAAATTGAAATACATATTTGCCTTTTTTTCTATTCTTGTAAAGAAATAAATATTTTGCAGTTAAACTCCGCCCCTTTGGTTCAGGCCGAATGAAAAAAGATCATCACAATGGAGATAGAGTGGGTGGGCGGGCTTATATTTTGTCTTTTTTTGAATATGTGTAGACTTCTTTTCACAACATGAAACTTAAAACATGTTTAAAAATGTACCATTTTAATCATGTTCTAAGTTTCTTATTATGAAAACATGGCCATGTATATTAAGAAAAAAAAAGACAAAATATAAGAAATAGAGAAACGGGAAAATCAAAAAATCAGTTAATCGAAAAATTGAAAAATCGAAAAATTTAGAAACGTCAAAAATTGAAAACTGAAAAATAAAAAAATTTAAAAATCGTAAAACTGAAATATCGGAAAATTGAGTAATCGAAAAATGAAGAAATTCGAGAAACCGAAAATATGAAGAATCGACAAATCGAAGAATCGATAAATTGAAAAATCCCAATAGTAATATGTCGAAAAATTGAGAAATCGAAATCGAGCAAAACTGATGTATCGTAAAGTTAATAAATTGAAAAACTGAAAATTTTTGAAAAAATCAAAAACTAAAAAATCGGGAAATTTAACAATCAAAAAATCAAAACATTGAAATCCCAGTAAGTTGATAAATAGGAAAATTTAAAAAACAAGAATTTTAAAAATCCAAGAATTGAACAACAAAAAAAATCCAAGCCTGAAAACTCGAGAACTCAATACATCAAAGAAATCAAAAAATCTAAAATTTAAAAATTCGACAAATTGAAAAATCATGGAACTGAAAAATCGAAGTCGAGATAGTGAGAAATCTAAAAACCTAAAACTTTAAAAACTGAAAAATTAAAATATCGAAAAATTTAAAAACCGAGAAAACACAATATCAAAAATTTGAAAAATTGAAGAAACGAAATATTGCAAAATTCCAAAGCTGAAATATTGAAAAACCTAAAAATGGAAGAAAAATTAAAGAATCGAAACAGTGAAAAAATCCCAAACTGAAACATTGAAAAATTGAGAAATGGAGAAATGGGAAAATCAAAAAAATTGGTCCAAAGAGTTTAGACAGTACTTCCCTCGTTATCGGAAACGTGACGACTGCATGCCTATTATGTTTTTTTTTCACATTAGATTTCAAAGAATTCGGTTTTGTGGTTTTTGTTGATTAAATCAATAAAATAAATTTGCGCATTTATTAAATTTTTTGAGTCACCCTGTATATCCGAATCCAAAAAATATGAATGGAATGATAAATTACAAGAAGAGACTCATCATATTTTGTACATTTTAAATAGGATTATACGGCAAACTTTTGAGTTGACGTCATCAATTTTTTCGAGAAGATAACCAAATATATTTTGACTAAAAATTTATTATGCGCTTTATAACCTTAAAACAATTGCAAGATTTCAAAGTATTGGGTTCTGTAGTTCCTGATTAACTCAATAAAATAAATTTACGCATTCATTAATTTTTGGGGCCATCCTGTATATGCAAATCCAAAAACGTGAATGGATTGATGAATCACAAGAAGAGACTCATCATATTTTATACAATTTAGATAGGATTTATTCAGCAAAATTTTGGGGTGGCGTCATCCATTTTTTAGGAGAGATGAGCAAATATATTTTGATCAAAAATTCACCATGCTTATGATAGATTTAAAACATTTTCAAGATTTCAAAGCATTCGGTTTTGTAGTTCCTGATAAAATTAATAAAATAAGTTTGCGCATTCATTAAATTTTTTGAGTCACCCTATATATCCGAATCCAAAAAATATGATAAATTACAAGAAGAGACCCATCATATTTTGTACATTTTAGATAGGATTTATTCAGCAAAATCTTGAGATGACGTCATCAATTGTTTACAGGGGATAAGTAAATATATTGTGATTAAAACGGTCCTGGTTTAATAACAAAAAAATATTGTTCATCTATGAAACAAGAAATATGTAAAAAGATGGCAGATAAACTTGGCAGATTTTACTTTGGCGCATTATCGCCCGAAATAATTGATTCAAGAAGAAAGAGGAACCTGCCTTTGCGAGAGATTTTTTTAAAATAAATAAACTTTTTTCTATTTTTTTTATGTACTTTAATAATTTATTAGGAGTACATTTTTCATCACCAAGACTTGCATATTTTTATTATAAATATATTTTGAAAATGATCTCTCGGCAAATGAAAACATCTACGAACACTTTTTTCGAGTAAACAATGAAGGGAGAAGTTACTGGGCGTAGGGCTTTTTTAAAACACCTCCTTTCTGGGATAAGTAGTAGATACACTTAGCTACTTATACGTGTTAAACAACAGCTGTATTTTATATATTTTTTATTATTATTATAAATATGTTTATTAGTTTTATTAATTAACAAAGCAAAATATATATTATCAATAATATTACAATGAATTTTTAGTAATCATGTGTATTGAATTCAGGATCCTGAGTGAAGTAAAAATATTATAGTTCCCCAGTTTTAATTCGGTTTTATGATAGTACCTCATTGCGTAAAAGTTAAATTCCTTAACAATAGATTACTACGGCCGGTCCTGGCGGCTTGTTATAAAGCTGAGTTCCTTGCCATAAATTAGAAAAATCAGCCGAGAACTCTAACAATCAGCATATGGTAGACAAGGCGATAAGGGTTTTACCTGGAAAGTCGCTTCCGTAAATTTTAGTGGCGCTCCTATCGGCAAAGTACTGAACTAACTGCTCAAATTCTGTCGAATTGATACCCATTTTTTTCAATAATTGTTAGTTTTTGTTAAAAACTCTGCTAACCAATAGATCATTAATTTTCCTCTGATATTCCTATTAAAATTATTCGACGTATTTTGCATTAATTTGTGATATATTTTGATTTTAATAAACACATTATTATTTAAACAAATTGTACCACTAACAAATATTTAATGACTCTGCGCTCTGTAAAAAGTGATGCTTTATCCATGTGCGAATTTTCAAGCGATTCTATGATGGTTATGACTCAAAAAACTTGAAAAGAAAACATACAATGGTGCTTTTTTTACGATATTTTCAGTTTGATGTATGATACATCTATATTAATATCATTTTTTCATACAAAAAACCAAAAAAATATTATACCTCGTCTAGCGAGTCCCCTTAAGTAATATATTTTCAGCATCGAGAAATCAACACCATTCTTGGCGACATAATCGAGCACATAGCGCCCGACCGAAGCTACGAACAATACTACAACCAACTAAAATATATAGTCGAAAACATAGTTCACAACATCCAGGACTTTGAGGCCTTGCTTGTCATGGTAAGTTCGCTTCCACCCCGACACACTTAACCCTAGCGCCTCCAGGACAACTTCCTCCCCTTGATCGACCTCTTCCAAGAAGAGTCCGCACGAGTCGAAGTCTGTAAAAAAATCCTCATCGGAAGCAACATCAGCGTGCACGTAGTCAACGACCCCGTCGTCGTCAACGCCCTCATGTTCCTCTGCTCCACGTTGCACGACTCCGTCAACGCGCTCACCCCCGACGACGAGTACAGACAAATCGGCGACATTTTGTGCCACGTTATCAAGGTTATAGACTACGGCCGCGATTTCGAGCAGCAGTTGACGTTCTACGTGGAAGCCAGAGGCATGTTCTCGAACATCGACATAGTGTTCGTGCAGCTGGTCCAGGTAAGAATGGCTTAAAAAATGACTTATTAATCTGACTTAACATTTAAGTGTGTCAACGCCCTCTCTGTCAAGACGCGACAAATCGTCAAAGGGGCCCACACGAGGAAGACCGGGGACTTCGTGCGGGCGTGCGCAGCCTACTGCTTTATTACGATACCGTCGATCAAGTCGGTGAAGCATCGCTTGAGGTTGTACTTGCTGTCGGGCCAGGTGGCGCTGTTTAACCAGTGTTTGGGGCAAGCGGATGCTTGTTTTAAGGCTGGGGTTAGCACGATTTCGGAGATACAGAGTGAGAAGGCGCAGTTCCCGGAGGCTGAGTTGGTGCCTTATGTTAAGCAGTTTTTGTCGATTTTGTTAGTGGTGCCTGATAACCCCGACTGTAGCGTCTTGAATTTGACTAGGTCTATGCTGAATGTGCTGCAGGGGTACAGTTGGGATAATACCGCCTCGTTGATTAGCATTTATTTGAGTGTTATTGACATGTTGAGCGTGATGGCGCAGGAATGGTACCCGTATCACATCGACAAAGGTAAAATTTGTGCTCAGTCTAGTTTTTGTACGTCTGTGGTTTGTGGTTTGCACTGATAGATTAATATAGATGCGACATACAGGCTGATTTTGAAAAACCACCCTTATTGACATTGGGGTCCTCAAGCGCCAAATTTAAATAGTCGATGCCAATAAAAAAACTTGTTTCACTACAACTGCTCGACTCTAAGCGTTCAGAAGCGATTTGGTTGATTTTGACTATAATATAGTTGTTTGGTCGGTTTTTATGACGACTAAGTGAATATTTTTGGTACATATTTAGATGATTTTACATATTTTGTTTAACTAAGAATTGATTCTTTATTTGTGTTTTATACTAGCAAAACGTCTTAAACTAAGAATATTGTTGAAATCGTAATAACCTAATGGATTTTTTTCGGGAAAATGTTTTGGAAACACTATGTTCTATTTTGTATGAATTTTTAAATGTTTTTAGTGACAATTTTTGTGGTTGTTTTCGATACACTGTATGATATTAACTGTGAGAAAAAAAATGAAAAATTAAAATAATCGAAAAATCGAAAAACCGAGAAATCGAAAAATCAAAAAATTAAGAAATCGTGGGGTGGAAAAGTCGAACAATTAAGAATCCGAAATACGTCAAAATCGAAATTTAAAAATCGAGCAATTTGTAAATTGAGAAATTGAGAGATTGAAAAATCGAAAAATAGAGAAATCGACAAACAAAAAGTTAAAAGTTGAAAAATTGGAAAAGCGGAAAAATCAAAAAACGAAAAAATGGAAAACTGGAAAAACTGAGAAACCGAAATGGCCCAAAATAAAAAATTGAAAAACTGATAAATCGAAAACCTAAACAATCAAGTCTCGATAAATCGGGAATGAAATTTAACACATCGAAAAATTGAAAAGCAGAACATCTAAAACCAGTAAGTCGAAAAATCAAAAGATTAAGAAATATTGAACAATTAAAATATCAAAAGATTGAAAAATCTAAAATTTAAAAATCCAAAAATTGAAAAATCGAAAAATCAAAAAGTGAAGTCGAAAAATAGAAACCTTAGAAAATCGAAAAATTGAAAAATCAAAAACCTGAAAAATCAAAAATTAAAGAACTGAAGAACAGGAAAATCGAAACATCGATTAATTGAAAAATCGAAAAATTGAGTTTATGAAAGTCAAATTTGAAAATTTAAAAATCGAAAATTTGACAAAATGACAATTGAAAAACAGAAAATCTAAAACCGGAAAGTCGAAAAATCAAAAGATTAAGAAATCGAAACATTTGAAAAATTCGAAAACTTGAAAAATTCAAACATCGAAGAATTGTTCATTTTTTGGTCGTCTTTTTTTCATTTTTTGCGTTTTTTGTACCCTCTTTTGTCGCTTGATTTCTCGTTTTTTTTTTGTCATTTTTCCCCCTATATTGCGTTTTTTGTCGTTTTTCTGTTGTTTTTTTGTTGCTCTGTGTTGGAGGTTTTTTTTTGTTGCATTTTTTTAGTTTGTTTTATTTTTCGTATTTGTATGTGCTTTTAATGTTTCCTTTTTTGTTATTGTTTATTTTATGTTCTTATTTTGCTTTTTTTGATATTTTTTTCACATTTTTGCGGTGTCTTTTTTTGTTGCTTTTTTTATCACGTTTTTTGTCGCATATTTTTTTTGTCAACTTTTTTTGTGTTTCTTGTTTCATTTTGTCGTTTTTTTAGTTCCCTTATTTTTCACTTTTTCTCATTTTTTTGTCATTATTTGTGCCTTTTATTCCTTTTTTTTTTGTTGTTTTTTGTATTTGTTTGTCACTTGATTGCATCCTTTCTTTGGTTTTGGTTTTTGACGTCTGTTCATTTTTTCTTTGGCTTTTTAGCCTCTTTTTATGGATGTTTATGTATTTTTTAGCTTTTTTTTTCAGTGTTCGTATTTTTTTGTCGCTTTCTTTATTGTTTTTTCTTTATTCAATTTTTTTTTGTAATTTTTTAGTCCCCTTATTTTCCGCGTTTTGTTGCTTTTTCGTCATTTGCTTCTTTTACTTTTTTGTTTTGGATATTTGTATGCCTTTTTAGTTGTCTTTTCTTGGTCACTTTTTTAATTTCTTTTTGTCGCTTCATTTCTTGCCTTTTTTGTCGAGGTTTTAACGTCTTTTTCGTTTTGTCTCTCCTTTTTGTCCTCTTCTTTTCTCATTTTCTGCCTTTTATGTCGTTTTTCCGTTGCTTTTTTGTAGTCCTTTTTGTCGCTTTATTTCTAGTATTTTTTTGTCGAATTTTTGACGTCTTTGAAAAATTCGAAAACATGAAAAATGGAAATATCGAAGAAAAAATGAAAAATCGCGAAATCGAAAAATCAAAAATTTTAAATATTGAAAAATTAAAATATCAAAAAACTGAAAAATCTATAATTTAAAAGTTGAAAAATTGAAAAAACGACAATTGAAAACAGAAAATCTAAAACCGGGAAGTCGAAAAATCGAAAGATTAAGGAATCGAAACATTTGAAAAATTAAAATATGGAAGAGCTGAAATGAAAAATCGAGAAATCGAAAAATCTAAAATTTTAAATATTGAAAAATTAAAATACCAAAAAATTGAGAAATCTAAAATTTAAAAATCGAAAAAGTAAAAAGTCGACACATCGAAAAATCCAGAAGTCAAAAATGGAAAAGTCGAAGAACAGAAATATTGAAAAATTCCAAAACTGAAATATGGAAAAACTGAAAAATGAAAGAAAAACTGACGAATCGAAAAACTGAAAAATCCCAAAACTGAGAACCTAAAGAATCCAAAAATTGAGAAATCGAAAAATCAAAAAAGTGAAGTCGAAATATCGAAACCTTGAAAAAATCGAAAAATTTAAAAATCAAAAACCTGCAAAATCGTAAGATCGAAAAATTTAATAATAAGTAAACTGAAAAATCCTAAAACTGAAATGTCCAAAAACTGAGAAATTAAAAAATTGAAAAAATGAGAAATCTAAAAATAAAAAAAGTGAAGTTCGAATCCTGAAAAAATTGAAAAACCAAAAAACCTGAAAAACCAATTAATAGAAAAATCGACAAATAAAGAGTTTATAAAAGTCAAAAATTGAAAAATCGAAAATTTGACAAAACCGGGAAGTCGAAAAATCAAAAGATTAAGAAATCGAAACATTTGAAAACTTGAAAAATTGAAATACTGAACTGAAAAATCGAGAATTCGAAAAATCTAAAATTTTAGAAATTAAAAAATCTAAAAATTGAAAAATCGAAAAAGTAAAATAATCGACACATCGAAAAATCCAGGAGTCAAAAATCGAAATATTGAAAAGTCCCAAAACTGAGATATCGAACAACTGAAAAATAAAAGAAAAACTGAGAACCTAAAAAGTCGAAAAATTCAGCAATCGAAAAATCCAAAAAGTGAAGTCGAAAAATCGAAACCTTAAAAAACCTAAAAAATGAAAAATCGAAAAATTAAAGAATTGAACAGCAATATCGAAACCTTCGAAAGTCAAGAAATGGGAAAATAAAAACATCGATTAATTGTAAAATCGAAAAGTTGAAAGTTTATGAAAGTCAAATTTGAAAAATTGAAAAATCGAGAAGCTGGAAAAACGACAATTGAAAAACAGAAAATCTAAAACCGGGAAGTCGAAAAATCGAAAGATTAAGAAATCGAAACATTTGAAAAATTCGAAAACATGAAAAACGGAAATATCAAAGAAGAAATGAAAAATCGCGAAATCGAAAAATCTAAAATTTTAAATATTGAAAAATTAAAATATCAAAAAACTGAAAAATCTAAAATTTAAAAATCTAAAATTTAAAAATCGAAAAATTGAAAAAACGACAATTGAAAAACAGAAAATCTAAAATCGGGAAGTCGAAAAATGGAAAGATTAAGAAATCGAAACATTTGAAAAATTGAAATATGGATTTGCTGAAATGAAAAATCGAGAAATCGAAAAATCTAAAATTTTAAATATTGAAAAATTAAAATACCAAAAAATTGAGAAATCTAAAATTTAAAAATCGAGAATGTAAAAAGTCGACAAATCGAAAACTCCAGAAGTCAAAAATGGAAAAGTAGAAGAACAGAAATATTGAAAAATCCCTAAACTGAAATATCCAAAAACTGAGAACCTAAAGAATCGAAAAACTGAGACATCGAAAAATCAAAAAAGTGAAGTCGAAATATCGAAACTTCAAAAAAATCGAAAAATTGAAAAATCAAAAACCTGCAAAATCGTAAGATCGAAAAATTGAATAATAAGTAAACCGAAAAATCCCAAAACTGAAATGTCCAAAAACTGAGAAACTAAAAAATTGAAAAATTCAGAAATCGAAAAATCAAAAAAGTGAAGTTGAAAAATCGAAACCTGAAAAAATAGAAAGATTGAAAAACCAAAAGACCTGAAAAATCAATCAATTGAAAAATCGACAAATAAAGGGTTTATAAAAGTCAAAAATTGAAAAATCGAAATATTTAAAAATTGTAAAATCCAAAATAAGACTCATTTTGACAACTGACCTACTCTTCTAACCAGAAGTACTAGCCCCGTCCACCCACCCTTATTTTCTTGAAAGAGTAGGTCATCTGCCAAAATCAGTCTTTTATCTTGGCAAGTATGAGACTGATTTTTGCAAATGACATATCCTCTAAGAAAATAAGGGTGGGTGGGTGGGGCTAGTACTTGGAAAGATAAGACTGATTTTGGCAGATGACCCGCTCTTCTAAGAAAATAAAGGGTGGGTGGGGGGGGGGCTACTACTTGTCAAGATAAGACTGATTTTGGCAGATGATCTTCTCTTCTAAGAAAATAAAGGATGGGTGGGTGAGGCTAGTACTCGCTAAAAATAAAAAATTAAAATTAAAAAATGACAAATTGAAAAATCGAATAAATGAGAAATTGGAAAATTGTAAAGCTGTATAATCCGAAAATCAAATTTTAACTTGGGGACTTGAAAAATTAAAAGATTGGAAATAAAAACTCCAAAATTATCAAATTAAATATTCAAAAGTTGAAAAATCTAAAAACTAAAAAAATGAAAACTGGAATTCCGAATTCGATGTTATAAGATTTGTTTTTTTATTTTTTGTTTCAATTTTTCGATATTTCAGTTTTTGATTTTCCCATTATACAGTTGTACAATTTTCTGATTTCTCATTTATCCGATTTTTCAATTTGTCATTTTTAATTTTTTAATTTTAGTAAATAGTAGCCCCACCCAGCCACCCTTTATTTTCTTAGAAGAGTAGATCATCTGCCAAAATCAGTCTTATCTTGGCAGGTACTAACACCCGCCCCCCGCCCACCCTCCCTTATTTTCTTAGAGGATATATCATTTGCAAAATCAGTCTCTTCTTGACAAGTACTAGCCCCCCGCCCACCCACCCTTTATTTTCTTAGAACAATGGGTCATCTGCTAAAATCAGTCTTATTTTTGCAGGTACTAAATTTAATTTAAACTCTGTGATTTACTATGACGCTTCTCTATGTTCTCTGACTGAAATGTCAAAATCAGAGCCTGCTTTTGTAATTGTGGTGGTTCTTTTTAGTGGAATCGAACGACTCTCTGTACGGCTCGGATAAGAAATTTATAGCCGAAATTAACAAAATTTGCTCTGTGGTGATCTCGGAATTGATGAGCAAGTTGCAGGCGCTGGGGCCCTGCACTAAACAGTCTTCTTTCGCCGTCGAACTATTCGTCAAGGTGGCCGTGAGAAACGAACTGACCAATCAGCTTCTAGTTCTAGCCCTCAATTTGTGGAACTTAGCTGTCAAAGATGGTTCCTTAGACAAGCGATATCTGGTATGTTTTATTACAAATTAATATTAATACATCAGAAAAAATAAAAACTACAAATATTCGTGTTTCAGATCAGGACCAAAGACTACTTAAAACATAAAAGTTCGAGTAATAACACCCGCCTACAAGAAATAGTGGAAAAAATGGAGTAGTGTAAATGCAAACGTAAAAAATAAAATATTTTCGAGTTTATTTCGGTCTACCGCGACCTCTGCCCCCGCCCCCGCTCCCTTTCTTTTTCTTATTGGTGGTCTGCTTCTTGTCATCAGCTTTACGTTTAGCAGGAGTCGTAGACAACACGGTAAAAAATCCATCCAATCTCCCCTGAACGCTAGAACCACGTGACTTTAATAACTTTTTAACGCCGTTTCTGACACGCTCTTCATTAAATTGTTTATCCCCACAGAGAAACTTCACCATTCCTTCCTCATCAGGGTCATTCCATTTCAACTAGAAAAAAATCACCCTTATTCACTCTTGTCATTAAAAGCAAATTTAGTACCTCAATATTCGTGGCTTCCATCACCTCTGGGTCATAAAACAGCCGCCGCGCCCCCTCGTAATTCCACTCCTGCGGCGCCGGATACTTATTAGCATCAATGTTCTTGAGCACTTCATCAATACTTTTATGCTTTTTAATCAACTCGATTGCTCTCTTTGGCCCAATCCCTCTGATGCTTTCAGTGTAGTCACACCCCAGTAAAATACACAAATCGACGAAAGCCCCCTGATCCAACTCCAACCCTTGTAGAACTTTATCGAGATGAATCTCCTGCACTGGCATTTTTCTGGCTTCACTGAACGTCAAGTGTCTCAGCAAAATGTTGGAACCGAAAGTCAAAGCGTCCATGTCTTCGGTGGCCGTGGCGTACACAAGTCCCGCTTTCACCATAGCGGCGCACTGAGCCTCCGCTTCACACGGGGCTTCCACATACGGCACCCCCATTAAAGTGAGCAGCTGCTTGGCTTCGTCGGCGTGGTTGCGCGTGACTTTGACCAGGCGCCGGTTGAACCTGTCTATTTCTGTGACGTCTCCTAGTTCAGTGGCTTTGTCGAGGGCTTTCTGGGCCTCCTCGCGCCGTTCTTGACGTTTGTTCAACTCGGCGGATTTCAAATCTGGGGGCTTGCCGTCGAAAACGTAGACCGGTTTAATCCCGTTTTCGATGAGGCGGATTGTGCGGTAGAAGGTTCCAAGGAGGTGAGAGGTGGTTTCGCCGTCGACTGAGGTGAGTTGGCCGGTTTCGTTTCGAACGGCTATGAGGAACTGGTATAAGCACATGGAGGCGTCGATTGCGACTTTGCGGCCTGAAAGGTTAAATGAGATAAGGGGGTTGTTGGATTGGGGGCTTACCGAAGTAGTGCTTGATTTCGCCTTCTTTGATGGCTTGGGGGGCGAGGTCCGCCAGAAGTTTAGATAAACCGAGAATACCCATGGTGGTGGTCGCTAAGTCGCGGCGACGTTGTGTGGTTGTTGGTGGTTGCTTCCCGCGCAAAAATTAACCTCACTTTTGAAAATCGTGTTTGCGGTAATTGTGCATGGGGTGAGTTGTTACGTGTACTAGGGGGTGTGATTGGGGGTCGCTTACGCGTCGGGACGCAGTGACAACTTTTCTAAACCACGAAAAACGCAAATTAATTTTTTTCCAGTCGCGCGAAGCTAGCAACAGTTCCATCCCAACTTTCACCGTAGTTGGCACTCCTGCCCGTCGAGAGCAGCGAACTTCGTGGGGTTTTAGATTTGTCAATTTTTGTATCTCAAAATAGGCAACAATAAATTTCTTTTTATTTTCGCTACCTAAAGTAAATTTAAAGTTTACCGTTGTTGTTAATAATTGTAAATATTGTGTAAATTTTTGTTATGTTATAGAAATACTAGGTGAGTCGAAACCAGTTCATAAATAAAACATCACTAATTATGGTGCTGCTTTACAAACAAAAGGTGAAAGACAAATTCGAAAAATCCCGATCGCGACTTTCTAACTCGCACAAACCGTCCCCGCCCCCCGGAAAAGCCCCAACTAAGCCCCTTTTTGTGTTTTCCAGCGCGAGTACGATTTTCTTGTGGACTGGTCAGGAGATGTCGAATAAAAGTTCCGTCAATAACACAGCAGGCCTCAAACAAATCGACTTGGATCAGATTTGGGGCGACTTGAACGCGGGGATCGAGCATGCATACAGCCAGCAGCACATGCCGAAGTATCTTTACATACAGCTGTATACACATGTGTACGACTACTGCACGTCGGTGCATCAGCAGGCCAATGGCCGGGGCTCCTCGAGTATCTCCACGAAGAACAAGAAGAGCCAGGTCGGGGGCGGCGCGCAGCTCGTGGGGCTGGAGCTGTACAAACGGATTAGGGAGTTCCTCAAGAATTATCTGGTGACCTTGTTGAGTGTAAGCATTTTTTCGGTTTTTAAAGTTGGGGGTGGCGGGTCAAAAGTCGGGTAATTAGATTAGCGAGTGTTGTGGATTGGGCAATGATTTGCAGAATTAGTGCAGCGGCTAATAACCCGAAATAATGAATGTAGAAAAATTTTAAACTTAGTCGAGTCAAGTGGCCATAATTTAGGTTACAACTGGCAGTTGACTAAGTTATAAGAGTTAGTGGTGGTTTTGCGGTTTTTTTTGTGTGATTTTTTTGAAAATTGTAGCATCACTATTATCCAGACATAACCTAAATAATAGGAATTAAAGTTTGACATTTTTTGGCGAAAGATAGCGCTGTTGTACTTAACCCAATATGAGGGAGACTTGTGCCAGCTGTTTTGCCAAGAATTAGAGTCTGCATGACTCAGAAATAAGTATAAAAATTGCATAAATTCAGCGATAAAATAAATAAGAAATTATCTGTTTTTGTAATTTTAAGATAACCTTTTTGTACAACTTTTTAGTTTTAATTAGATCTACAAATTTATATTGTGCTTGCCACACTGGACACTGAAATAACGTAATTCAGTTAAATTCTACTTTGGATTTAACGATTTTTCAAATTTAAGCCTCCCACAATTTTCTAAATAATGCATTAATTTTTTTTTAAGAATTTGTGTTTTTCGGACCACTTAATTTAATTGACTGAAATTCTTTTGTTATTTTGGGACTCTAACCTGTTTGTTTTGAATCAATTGAATTGTTTATAATTTATTTGTAAAATTTATGGTCTGATTATTTAAAAATGTCGGGTTCAAGGTTTCTAGAAATATTTTGGTTTGTGGATTTAAAAAATACCATATCGAAAAACTGTCTAGTAGGCCATGCAATTTATTTGTAAAATAGTTATGTTGGCAGTTGCTGTCAAATAACTGTCATTATTTTAAAAATAAATTGCACGGCCTACTATGGGACTTTTTATGGTCATATTGTTTTTCGCTAAATATTAAACGAGGTATAAAAAATAAAAACTGTTTATTACTTGATTTTTTATCATTTCGAACCACTCACGTACTTCTTGGTGGAGCGGAAAATTTAACACGGTTGATAATAAATGTCACAAATAGAGTCTCTTTGACTTAACATCAATAAAACTGGATGAAGGTCGCATTTTTCGCTAAGAATTCAGTATCATTTTATTTATAGTTTTTCAGCGGAAGACTTAATTGAATTCCGCTGGAGGCAACTTCAAGTCTTAATAAATCTTGACATTTTGGGTCCCCACATTGCTTACGTCCGCCTATTTTTTCATAAAATGAAAACAATAGAGCGCAGTTATTCAAATCACGAAAACAAGTCGTCTTAAGTGCGTAATTCGTGAATCGCTCGCATAAAGTTCTGCGTTTTTCACCTGTTCGGCGTCATTGTAAGCAAATAATTAGCTTCCGACACAGAAAAAAAAGTAAGACGCGTGTTTTCGTTCAAGGTGAAGTGGTGAAAACAAGCTTTTCGCAACCTTTTCACACAAAAGGTGCAATTTTTACTTCCCGAGCGTAAGCAAAGGAAGTATTGTAATCGAGTCCGGCGGCCGACTCTCTACTTTTACGTTTTCTCGATCTTTCATGACCCCTAGAAGACGAAGAAATAGGTCTCCCATTTCCGTCTGTCTGTCCGTCTGTCCGTCCGTCTGTCTGTCCGTCTGCCGTCCCGGATTTTTATTAGACAGATAATCTCCGAAAGTACTCGACCGATTGTTGTGAAATTTTGTACTTATATTAAGAATATCATGTAGATGGTAAAACGCTAACCAAAATTTGTCTAATCATCCCCACCACTAATGCGATGACGTCACTTCAAAATTGTACATAGCAAATGGGTTTTTAATTGTATAAAATAACATAGTCCTACACATGTAGTTTACAACTCTGAATCGACTTTTCACCCGAAACGTCCAGATTTTTGGAAAAAAAATCAAAATTATATAACAACATTTTGGAATTTAATTTTTAATCTGCTAACCAGAATGCTTTGAAATATTGCAGATGTTTTAAGGCTATAAAGAGCATCATAAATCTTTAGTCAAAAAATATTTGCTTATCCCCTCCAAAAACTTGATGACGTCAGCTCAAAAGTTTGTGGAATAAATCATATCTAAAATGTACAAAATATGATGAGTCTGTACTTGTGATCGATCACTCCATTCATATTTTTTGGATTTGCATATACAGGGTGACTCAAAAAAATTAATGAATGCGTAAATATATTTTATTGATTTACTCAGGAACTACAAAACCGAATGCTCTGAAATCTTGCAGATGTTTTAAGGTCAGAAAGAGCATAATAAATGTTTAGTCAAAATATATTTGCGTATCCCCTCCAAAAACTTGATGACGTCAGCTCGAAAGTTTGCCGAATAAATCATATCTAAAATGTACAAAATATGATGAACCTGTACTTGTCATTTATCACTCCATTCATATTTTTGGATTTGCATATACAGAGTGACTCAAAAAAATTAATGAATGCGTAAATATATTTTATTGATTTAATCAGGAACTACAAAACGGAATGCTCTGACATCTTGCACATGTTTTAAGGTTATAAAGAGCATAATAAATGTTTAGTCAAAATATATTTGCTTATCCCCTCCAAAAACTTGATGACGTCAGCTCGAAAATTTGCCGAATAAATCATATCTAAAATGTACAAAATATGATCAGTCTATACTTGTGATCTATCACTCCATTCATATTTTTTGGATTTGCATATACAGGGTGATTCAAGAAAATAAATGAAAGCGTAAATTTATTTTACTGATTTACTCAGGAACTACAAAACCGAATGCTTCGAAATCTTGAAGATATTTTAAAATTATCATAAGCATCGTAAATTTTTGATCAAAACGTATTTGGTCGTCCCCCCTAAAAAATTTATGACGTCACCACAAAATTTTGCTGAATAAATCCTATCTAAAATGTAAAAAATATGGTGAGTCTCTTCTTGTGATTTATCATTCCATTCAAATTTTTTCGATTTGCATATACAGGGTGACTCAAAAAAATTAATGAATGCGTAAATTTATTTTATTGATTTAATCAGGAACTATAAAACCGAATGCTTTGAAATCTTGCAGATGTTTTAAGGTTATAAAGAGCATAATAAATTTTTAGTAAAAATATATTTGGTTATCTTCTACAAAAAACTGATGACGTCAGCTCAAAAGTTTGCCGAATAAATCGTATCTAAAATGTACAAAATATGATGAGTCTGTACTTGTGATTTATCATTCCATTCATATTTTTGGATTTGCATATGCAGGGTGACTCAAAAAAATTAATGAAGGCGTGAATTTATTTTATCGATTTAATCAGGAATTACAAAACCGAATGCTTTGAAATCTTGGGAATATTTTAAAGTTATTATAAGCATGGTAAACTTTTGTTCAAAATGTATTTGTTCATCCCTCCTAAAAAAATTGATGACGTCACCCTTAAATTTTGCTGAATAAATCCTATCTAAAATGCAAAAAATATGATGAGTTTGTACTTGTGATTTATCATTCCATTCATATTTTTTAGATTTTCTTAAGAGGTGGTTCAAAAGAATTAATGAAGTCAATTTATTTTATTGATTAAATTAAAGGCAACACTTATTATTAGTATTACACCCCAACCAACCCAATTTGGTAGACACAAAATTTGTTAAAGGAAAAACTCGGTTGAAACATAAGGGTAGCACGCTTATTTACATCGACTTTAACATTACAGACCTGCATTTGTTTTATGCTCTCACTTGGTTCCGCGAATGTGAAATGGACATGTTTATAATCAACCAATTGTGAATTTCACCGTCAAGAATTAAAATAAAACCCAATGTTTTATATAATAAGCGGAAGTCGAAGCAATAAAACCGATGGTCGTTTTGTTTACAGTTTCTCTGTTTGACTCTCACGTATGCTGTTACGCCTGTCATCTTAAATTAAGAATGTTTATACATACACGATTTTCAGTTGCCTCTGATACGTATACGTGAGTAAATTGTTTCGTTATTTTATTGATTATTACAAATCAATATTCAAAACGACCCAATTCATTTTCCCGAAAATTTGAGAATATAATAATTTTATTCTTAGTATTACACTACATCTATCCCAACTGATATACGTGTCCTTGCAAAAATGTTGATGACGTCATCGCAATTTTTTTTTAAATTCCCACTACAAAAATGTAATGAGAAAAAAAACACAATAGGCATGCAGTCGTCAAGTTTCCGACAGCGAGGGAAGTACTGTCTAAACTCTTTAGACCAATTTTTTTAATGACTGGGCGCCGCTTCGGCGGAAATGGTTGCCACAGTGCTATGAATGAAAAAAAAAGTCTAGATAAAACACAAAATTTTTTACAGTCAGCGCAAGATTTGGAAAGGTTTCAATGGAACGAACGACCTGCAATAAATTAGAGAAAATCTAGTAAAATAAATGCCAAGAATTTTAACGTCGGTGTAACGATCCAGAAATAATGAGGAAAAAGCGCGGAAAATAATCGGTGACAGGTGACGAAACGATTTTATCGTCGTTGTCACGTTTCGCGGAATAACAATGGTTTTATTGAGAATCGACCCTTATCTCTGATAACGATATTTCCACGTTGCAAAATCCAAATAAAGACAATGGTTTTTGAGCAACCACGCCGAGGTCGGAGGTCGCCGGACAAATGGCCCCATTTTTCGCATAAATCCGCGATAACGAGTGGATGTTGTGCCCGGTTTTGAATGTGCCGACCTTTGGCATTTGTGCGAAATGCGACAAAAGATAAATAAAGGCAAACGAGATAGATTGAAACGTCGGGAAATGGAATTTTCGCGCGATTTCGCGTAATGAGGGTCGTTTGTTCGCTTAGTTTTCGAATAATGGAGATCATATTTCGCGCGAGATTGGAAATGAAGCGGTAAACTAATAGAGGGAACGGACGCTCGCATACGAATAGGTGGTTTATTGTGGGAGCGCGGTATAAAAGTAACGGGTTTTCGAATAAAAACTCCCTCGCAGATCGCCGTTTATATCATTTAGGAAACATAAATTAGCACAAGTGGATCGATACGAGCGGTTTTTGAGTTGGATTTGTGGGAGTGGTAATTATATACTTCGTGAGACGTTAATGTCGTACTAACAAGCTCCAGCTACGAATTTGACGTTTTTAGGCGGTTTTTAGATGGTGGTTTTCACCTACAGCGTTTGTACTAACGAATTCGCTATATTTTTCTATTATTAAAATGAAAGGTTGGTCAGGCTTAAATTAAAACGCTAAATTTTGGGTAGTCAAGATAATGAACGTTTTCAATTTATTAATAGGAATTTAAAAGTTTAATTGGTGGAGAGTCTGTAATATATGAGGTTTTTCCGACAGGCGGGGGAGCTCGCTTTTGGAGTAAGCGGCACCGGTCTAAATGATGGCTTTAATTCTGTAAGTTTTTGGAGTTTTTTTTTTATTCTGATAATTATTACGGTGAGGTATACTATGTCCAGCGAAAGATCGGACTACGTTTCGGGTAGTACAGTTTCTTCATCAGTTTAATTCAAATTCAAAATTGTCCCATCTGTTACTGGATGCAATATGCTGCAAGTTTTTTTGTGCGCGTTTTTCAAAAAATTGGGGAAAACAGTAAAAAATCTATAGCCTAGAGGTGATCGCAAACTAAAATTTGTCTTTTCATGCCGTCAAAAAAATCGATGACGTCATCTTAAAATTTCTAACATGCTTAATAATATACTTTCAATTTTATACTTTATTAAACACGTTAAATTTAGGACATATTTCAAAATTAAAAATTATTTTTTTTATATGTTTTGCAACGAAATTAATATGTTGATTATCCCCACCGAAAAATTTGATGACGTCAGTTCAAGATAGAATTTCGGCAATTTTTCGATTTTCAACTTGAATTTTTAAAATTTTGATTTTTCGATTTTCCAATTTTTGATTTTTCAGTTTTTCAATTTTGCAATGTTTGGATTTTTCAATTTTTCAATTTTTAATTGTTCGATTTTCCATTTAGCTTTTTTAATGTTTCAATTTTTAATTTGAAATTTTTCTAATTTATAGTTTTTCGATTTGCACTTATTACAATTTTCGATTTTCCGTTTTTCGATTTTTTAACTTGAATTTTTCAATTTTTAGATTTAATTTTTCGATGTTTCAGTGCTACAATTTTTCGATTTCCCAGTGTTTAGATTTTTCAATATTTTAATTGTAGTTTTCCGAATGTTTCGGTTTTCCAATTTTTAACTTTCGAATTTTTCAATTTTTCGATTTTCTATTTCGATTTTTTTAATGTTTCAATCTTTAATTTGAAATTTTTCGAATTTATGGTTTTTTGATTTGCTCTTTTTAGAATTTTAGATTTTCAGTTTTTCGATTTTTCAACTTGAATTTTTCAACTTTTAGATTTTTTTTCGTTTCTTTAGTTTGTCGATTAGCAATTTTTCGATTATTATTTTTTCGATTTCTCGAAATTTCAGTGTTAACAATTTTTGGATTTCCCAATGTTTAGATTTTTCATTATCGCGATTTTTAACTTCTGAATTTTTAAGCTTTTCGATTTTCCATGTCGTCTTTTTGACAGTCTTTTAGTTTTTATTTTGAAGTTTTTTGATTTGCACCTTTCTGAATTTCTCAAATTTTAGATTTTTCCTTTCCTTTTGCAATTTGCAGATTTTAGATTATTAATTTTTCGACTTTCCACTTGAATTTTCGGATTTTTCAATTTTTCGGTTCTTCAGCGTTTCCCAATGTTTAGATTGTTCACTAATTCGATTGTAGTTTTTCGATTTTCCAATTTTTGATTTTTCAGTCTCCCAATTTTTCAGTTTTTCAATTTTGCAATGTTTCCATTTTTATTTGTTCGATTTTTCAACTTTTGAATTTTTCAAATTTTTTATTTTTCTTTTCGTTTTGCGATGTGCAGTTTTCCGATTATTAATTTTTCAATTTTCATTTGGAAATTTTTCAAGGTTACGGTTTTTCGGTTTGCCATTTTTCGATTTTCCACTTGAATTTTTGGATTTTTCAATTTTTCAAGTCTTCAGTTTTTCAATTTTTTGATTTTTCACTGCTCCGATTTTTCAGTTTTTCCTTTTTGTAATGTTTTGCTTTTTCAACTTTTGAATTTTTTAATTTTTCGATTTTCCATTTCGTTTTTTTTTGAAATTGAAATTTTTCGAATTTTAGAATTTTTGATTTTCAGTTTTTCGGTTTTTCGACTTGAATTCTTAATTTTCACAATTTTTTTTCATTTCTTTGGTTTGTCGATTTGCAATTTTTCGATTATGAATCTTTCAATTTGTCGATATTTCAGTATTACAATTTTTCAATTTCCCAATGTTTAGATTTTTCAATATTTCGATTGTAGTTCTTCGACTTTTAAATTTTCCGAATTTTTCAGTTTTTTGGTTTGCAATTTTTTTATTTTCTACTTCAATAAAATGATTTTTCAATTTTTCGATTCTTCAGCTTTTGAATTGTTCGATTTTCAACATTGAAAATTTTTATTTTTTCTCTTTTCCATTTCGTTTTTTTAATGTTTCGATTTTTAATTTGAAAGTTTTCGATTTGCACTTTGTAGAATTTTCGAGTTTTCAACTTGAATTTTTCAATTTTTACATTTTTTTTTTCGTTTCTTCGGTTTGTCGATTTGTGATTTTTGGATTATTAATTTTTCAATTTTTCGATGTTTCAGTATTACAATTTTTCAATTTCCTAACATGTATTTAGATTTTTCAATATTTCGATTGTAATTCTTCGTTTTTATTTTGAAATTCTTCAAATTTACAGTTTTTTTGGCTTGCAATTTTTCGATTTTCCAATTGAATTTTTGGATTTTTCAATTTTTCGATTTTCCAGTTTTTCAATTTTTCGATGTTTCAGTGTTACAATTTTTTGATTTCCCAATGTCTAGGTTTTTCAATTTTGAATTGCCCGATTTTCCAACTTTTGAATTTTTTAATTTTTCGATTTTCCAATTGTTTTTTTTTATGTTTCAATTTTTCGATTTTTTTTCGTTTCTTTAGTTTGTCGATTTGTAACTTTTCGATTATTGATTTTTAAATATTTCCATTGTAGTTTTTCGACTTTTCAATTTTTGATTTTTCAATTTTCCGATTTCTAACTTTTGAATTTTTTATTTTGAAGTTTTTCGATTTGCACCTTTCCGAATTTTTCAATTTTCAGTTTTCCGATTTTTCGACTTGAATTTTTCACATTTTAGATTTTTCTCTTAGTTTTGCGATTTGCAGTTTTTCGATTATTAATTTTTCAATTTTTTATTTTAAATTTTTCTAAGTTTACGGTTTTTCGGTTTGCAATTTTCCAATTCTCGACTTGAATTTTTGGATTTTTCAATTTTTGGGTTCTTCAGCTTTTCAATTGTTCGATTTTTCAACTTTGAATTTTTAATTGTTCGATTTTCGATTTCGTTTTTTTTTATGATTCGATTTTTAATTTGAAAGTTTTCGAATTTTCAACTTGAATTTTTCAATTTTTACATTTTTTTTTTCGTATCTTCGGTTTGTTTAGATTTTTCAATATTTTGTTTGTAGTTTTTCGATTATTAATTTTTTAATTTTTATTTCGAAATTTTTCAAATTTACAGTTTTTTGGTTTGCAATTTTTCGATTTTCTACTTGAATTTTTGGGTTTTTCAATTATTCGATTTTCCAGTTTTTCAATTTTTCGATGTTTCAGTATTACAATTTTTCAATTTCCTAATATGTATTTAGATTTTTCAATATTTCGCTTGTAGTTTTTCGACTTTTCAATTTTCCGATTTTTAACTTTTGAATTTTTCAGTTTTTCGATTATAGATTTTTTTTTTATTTTGAAATTTATCAAATTTACAGTTTTTTGGTTTGCAATTTTTAGATTTTCCACTTGAATTTTTGGATTTTTCAAATTTTCGATTTCCCAATGTTTAGATTTTTCAATATTTCGATTGTTGTTTTTCGGTTTTCCAATTTCTGATTTTTCAATTATTCGATTTTTCAACTTTAGAATTGTTTAATTGTTCGATTTTCTTATTCGTTTTTTTAATGTTTCAATTTTTTTTGCATTTTCAATTTTTCAATTCAATTTCGATTTTCAATTTTTAATTTTTCAGTTTTCCGACTTCTAATTTTTGAATTTTTCAGTTTCTAGATTTTCTATGTCGTCTTTTTAATAGTCTCAATCAAGATTTTTCAAAATTTCGATTGTAGTTTTTCGATTTTTCAATTTTCCGATTTTCAACTTTTGAATTTTTCAGTTTTTCGATTATTAATTTTTTAATTTTTATTTTGAAATTTTTCAAATTTACAGTTTTTTGGTTTGCAATTTTTCAATTTTCCACTTGAACTTTTGGATTTTTAAATTTTTTGATTTTCCAGTTTTTCAATTTTTCAATGTTTCAGTGTTACAATTTTTCGATTTCCTAATGTTTAGATTTTTCAATTTTGAATTGTTCGATTTTCCAACTTTTGAATTTTTTATTTTTTCGATTTTCCAATTATTTTTTTTATGTTTCAATTTTTAGATTTTTTTTCGTTTCTTTAGTTTGGCGATTTGTAACTTTTCGATTATTAATTTTTCAATTTTTCGATATTTCAGTGTTACAATTTTTCGATTTTCAATTTTTGATTTTTCAATTTTCCGATTTCTAACTTTTGTATTTTTTATTTTGAAGTTTTTCGATTTGCACCTTTCCGAATTTTTCAATATTCAGTTTTCCGATTTTTCGATTTGAATTTTTCAAATTTTAGATTTTTCTTTTAGTTTTACGATTTGCAGTTTTTCGATTATTAATTTTTCAATTTTTATTTTAAAATTTTTTAAGTTTACGGTTTTTCGGTTTGCAATTTTCCAATTTTCGACTTGAATTTTTGGATTGTTCAATTTTTGGATTCTTCAGCTTTTCAATTGTTCGATTTTTCAACTTTGAAATTTTTTAATTGTTCGATTTTCCATTTCGTTTTTTTTATGTTTCGATTTTAAATTTGAAAGTTTTCGATTTGCATTTTTTAGAATTTTCGATTTTTCAACTCGAATTTTTAATTTTTTACATTTGTTTTTTCGTTTCTTTTGTTTGTCGATTTGTAATTTTTAGATTATTAATTTTTCAATTCTTCGATGATTTTTCGATTTCCCAATGTTTAGATTTTTCAATATTTCGATTGTAGTTTTTCGATTTTTCAATTTTCCGATTTTTAAGTTTTGAATTTTTCAGTTTTTCGATTATTAATTTTTTAATTTTTATTTTGAAGTTTTTCAAATTTACAGTTTTTTGGTTTGCAATTTTTCGATTTTCCACTTGAATTTTTGGGTTTTTCAATTTTTCGATTTTCCATTTCGTTTTTTTTTTGTTTCAATTTTTAATTTGAAAGTTAAAGTTTTCGAATTTATAGTTTTTCGATTTGCACTTTTAGAGTTTTCGATTTTTCAACTTGAATTTTTCAATTTTTAGATTTTTTTTCATCTTTGGTTTGTCGATTTGTAATTTTTAGATTATTAATTTTTCAATTTTCCGATTTCTAACTTTTGAAATTTTCAGTTTTACATTTTCCATGTCGTCTTTTTAACAATATTTCAGTTTTTCAGTTTTTATTTTGAAGTTTTTCGATTTTTTAACTTGAATTTTATCAAATTTTAGATTATTTTTTTTTGCGATGTGCAGTTTTTCGATTATAAATTTTTCCATTTTCATTTGGACAATTTTCAAGTTTACGCTTTTTCGGTTTGCATTTTGGACTTGAATTTTGGGTTTTTTCAATTTTTCGTTTCTTCACTTTTTCAATTTCTCGATGTTTCGGTGTAATAATTTTTGGACTTTTCGATGTTACAATTTTCGATTTTTCAATATTTCATTTGCACAATGTTTCGAATTTTCAATTTTTGGGTTTAAATTTTTGGATTTTTATTTTGTAAATTTTCAAGTTTACGGTTTTTCGTTTTGCAATTTTTTGGATTTTCAACTTGAATTTTTCGGTGTTTCAGTGTTACAATTCCTCAATTTTCAATTTTTCATTGACACAGATTTCGATTTTTCAATTTTTAGTTTTTCTTGATTTTTGTTGTGCCATTTTGTAATTTCATTATTTTAAAATTTTCGGTTTTTCTAGTTTTGAAAAATTGATTTTAATAAATTGTCTCCTTTCGTTGAAAAATTAGGAAATTATAAATCGTAAAAATGAAAAATTAAGAATCCAAAACTGAAAAATAAAAATTCCAAAATTGAAGATCGAAAAAAAAATTGTAAAATTTGAAAGTTGAATAACTAATAAATCGAAAATCGAGAAATCGTGTTCAATAATTGAAACATTGTTAACATTTAGGCTTCGAAAAATGAAAAATAGAAAATCTGAAGAATTGAAAAGTTGAAAAATCGAAAAAAACTCGAGAACCAAAATTTGTCTGTTCATTCAGTTCAGAAAATCGATGACGTCATGTTAAGCTTTCTAACATGCTGTTTTCTTGTCGCTTAATAATATACATTATTAAACAAATTAAATTTCGGACATATTTCAAATTTAGCAATAAAAATCTTTTTTTTTTATTTTTCAAGGAAATTAATATGTTTATCCTCACCAAAAATTTGATGACGTCAGCTCAAGATAGTATTTAGGCATTCGAAGAAAGAATAAAATCTTACAAGGATTACACAAGATTAATATTTATTGACCCCCTCCAAAATAATCGATGACGTCTTCTAAAAAATCGTTAAGAAACGTTGATTAAAGTACGAAAACTGCAGTCGTGATTGTTTTTTTTTTTTTACTGTGTATTATTTACAAATTCATTTAAAAAGACTTAACTCTATACAGTGTCTCATTAATTTATTATTAGAGATTGTTAGTGTAAGAAAAAAATATACAGGGTGAATCATCGAGAGCGCGCTCCTCGCTTTCCCATTAATTATTATTAGAAGCTATACACAAACATTGTTTTCAAATATACAGAGTGATCTGGTTTTAAGTAGTTTATTTTTGAAATTCCAATGCAACGTTGCCACGTTATTCCAATTTTCGTGGAATTTTTTAGCGATGGAAATCTCCACAATTTTTTTTTTTTTTTTCGAAATTGCCTTTCTACATGGATGTGGTTTCATAAATAACTTCATGTTTTTTTCAATCTATAAACCCGCTATCCCCTGACCCAACTTCGCGTTTTATGCTCGCTTTATTACTCTCCATCGTGTAATTCGCTTGTCGCTGATTTTATTTACCTCAAGCACCAATAAAAAACCCCGCCTCTTCCAACTCTGCGTTTCCTGCATTCTCCTCAAATTTTTTTCCCCACAACTGCTAAAATTAGCCGCTCATGCAAGACCGCGTTTTCACCGTGAATCGTCAATTTCGCAACGAATCATTTTTTATTAGTTGTTCGGTTTCGTGAACGATCTCGATCGATGAAGAAAAAACCTGGCGTTGCATGCATACAGACAAGCGTGTTAAAATTAAATGTAGTTTTAAATCGGCTGCGGCCGATCGAAAAGAGCGCCAGCAGAAAAGCGAACGTTTATTGCCTCGTGAATAACGAACGAACGATAATGAAAATTAAAATTTCAAATGATGCTAAGACGAGATGAATGGGATTTGCATCTTTATTGGTAAACGACGCTTGCTTAGCGGCGGAAATGGACCGTTGGATGTTCAGTCGCGTATTTTAATCGGGGACTGGTGGGTTTGAGAGTCGGTCGGTGCGTAGTTGGGCGGATTTTACCAAAAATGGGAACTGCGGGGGGGACGGAAAATGGTGATGTCACTTCGTGCGAAAGTGAGGATTGTTGGGTTTCGATTTGGCGATTGTTTGTTTGTTCATTGTTTCGATTTTACTGTTTTTCGAATTTTGAATTTCGAGATGCATAGTTTAATTTTTCCAATTTTTGATATTTCAGTTTTTTAGTTTTTGTTTTGAAATGTTTCGAAATTTATAATTTAAAATTTTCGATTTTTGAATTTGTCAGTTTTTCGATTCTTTATTTCTTGAATTTTTCGTTTCATTTATTCGAATTGTAATTTTTCTACTTTGCAAATTTGACTTTTTTGGTTTTTTAATTTTTCATTTATTACAATTTTTTTATTTCTCAGTTTTTCGATTTTAAAATTTTTAATGTTTCAATTCCTTGCTTTTCCGATTTTTATTTTGAAATTTTTCTAGTTTACAATTTAAAATTTTTCAATTTTTGGAATTTTGATTTTTCGATTTTCTTGTTTTTGATTTTTTTAATTCTTCCTTTCCTCATTTTCGTCGATTTCTTCTCATGTTTCGATTTTTCAACTTTTAAAACTCATAATTTTTTTATTTCTTCATTTACTTAGTTTTTCTTAATTCTCAATGTTTCGATTTTAGAAATTTTTCTAATGTCTAAATCTTTCAATTTTTGAGGATTTAAAAATCTCGATTTTTGGATTTTTCAATTTTCATCTTGAATTTTTCGGTTCTTACTTCTTTTTCTTAACTTTTTTCAGATATCAGCTTGAATTTTTCAATTTCGATTTTTAAACTTTTGAATTTTTTAGTTTTTCGATTCTTCATTTATTCTGTTTTTCGACATACAATTTCTATTCTAGACAATAAAATCATACTTTTTGCGGATGACACTACTTGCTATAGTGTGGACTCAGACATCCCGTCTCTCTTGGACAGGATGGAACAAGATATTAATGCTGCTAGTGAATGGTTTACTTCAAACAGATTAACGCTTAATGTACTGAAAACTCAAAAAATGGTGTTTTCCCTTCGTTACATTTCTGAGATTGACAATCCGAGGTGTGTCAAATTTCTTGGTGTGACACTGGACCCGAAATTATGCTGGGATAATCACGTCATTGATATCTGTAAAAAATTGTCCAAATCAACTTTTCTTATTAGGAATTTGCAATATGAGGTTAGTGAGCAGATCCTTATGATGATATACTACTCTTTATTTCAAAGTATTTTTAGCTATGCCATTATAACCTGGGGCCACAGCAGTCATTTAAAAACCGTTTTTAAATTGCAGCGCCGAGTAGTTCGAATTATTGGAGGTCTATCTTACAGAGCTTGTGTTAAAAATTATTTTAAAGAAAAAAGTATTCTCACCGTGCCCTGTCTTTATATTTTATATGCTTTATTATATGTGAAGTCTAATCTCACCACTTATAATAATCCCACAAATATGTCATTAATCACGAGATCTACCCATAGCATTCACACCGAATTCTATCGTGTAGGTAGAAGTAGAAATGCCATCAATTATTATGGGCCCAAATTATTCAATAAATTACCGAAACGTATTGCTAACTTACCTTTTTCGCAATTTAGCCGTACTATAAGAAATTTTTTATTAAAAAACGCATTTTACTCTCTCGATGAATTTTTAAATTGTAGCGATGTCCTGTGTAGTTTTTACCAGTCGATTTGAATTATCTTGTAAATTGTATAATTTTAAACTCTTTATATTGTAACTTCATCTGACTTGACTTATGTACCCTAATGGTCATTAATAAATACTTACTTACTTACTTACTTACTTACTTACTATTCTTCCAGTTTAATTTCTAAAATTTTCGATTTCATAGTTTTTCTAATTATAGTTTTTAGATTTTTTCAAATTTTCGTTTCTTCATTTATTGTAATTTTTCTACTTTTCAAATTTGACTTTTTTGATTTTTTAATTTTTCATTTATTACAATTTTTTCATTTTTCAGTTTTTCGATTTTAAAATTTTTAATATTTCATTGCCTTGCTTTTCCAGTTTTTATTTTGAAATTTTTCGAGTTTACAATTTAAAATTTTTCAATTTTTGGAATTTTAATTTTTCGATTTTTCTGTTTTTGATTTTTTCAATTTTTCCTTTCCTCATTTTTCATCTATTTCTTCTAATGTTTCGATTTTTCAACTTTTAAAACTCATAATTTTTTTAATTCTTCATTTATTTAGTTTTTCTTAATTCTCAATATTTCGATTTTACAATTTTTCTTTTTTAATTCCTAGATTCTTCAATTTTCGATGTTTTAAAATGTCGATTTTTTTATTTTTGTTTTGAAATGTTCTGGTTTTTGGTTTGCGATTCTTCAATTTTTTGATTTATCAGCTTGAATTTTTCAATTTTTCGAATTTTTAATTTCCAGATACATTATTTTATTTTTCCATTTTTCAGTTTCTGGAATTTTAATTTTTCGATTTGCAATTTTCTGTGTTACAATTTTTCGAAACATCTAGAAATTCAAAAATGCAAAATCGTAAATTGAAAAGGAAAAAGTCAAATCGAAAAAAAAATCAGTTTTTCAATTCTCCATTTCTTCAGTTTTTCGATTTGCAATTTTACAATTTTAAATTTGACTTTTTTGATTTCTTAATCTTTCGTTTACTCAGTTTTTCGAATTGCAATTTTTCTATAATTTCAGTGTTACAATTTCTCGATTTTGAAAGTTTTATATTTCAATTTCTTGCCCTTTTAGTTTTTTTTTTAAATTTTTGGAATGTGCAATTTAAAATTCTTCAATTTTTCGATTTTTCCATTTCCAAATACTTTAATTTTTCGACTTTTCGGTTTCTGGAATTTTAATTTTTCGGTTTTTGTGTTTTGGACTAATTTTTCTTTTCTTTTTTTCGTCAATTTCGTCAATTTGAAATTTTTCGATTGTAAAATGTTTCGATTTTAAAATTTTGCTTTTTTTAATGTCTAAATCTTTTAATTTTTGAGAATTTAAAAATGTCGATTTTTGGATTTTTCAGTTTTCATCTTGAATTTTTCGGTTTTTCAATTTTACATATTCGATTTTTCAATTTTCCTTTCTTCACTTCTTTTTCTTAACTCTTTTGAGATGAGCTTGAATTTTTCAATTTTTTGATTTTTTAATTTCCAATTATTTTAATTTTTCCATTTTTCGGTTTCTCAAATTTTGATTTTTCGATTTTTAAATTTTTGAATTTTTTAGTTTTTCAATTCTTCATTTATTCTGTATTTCGATATGCAATTTTTCCATTTTAATTTTTAAAATTTTCGATTTTATAGTTTTTCTAATTATAGTTTTTAGATTTTTTCAAATTTACCTTTTTTGATTTTTTAATTTTTCATTTATTCAGTTTTAGATTTGCAATTTTCAGTGTTACAATTTTTCGTTTTTTTTTTAATTTTCCGATTTTAAAATTTTTAATACTTTCATTTCTTCCTTTTTCAATTTTTATTTTGAAATTTTTCAAGTTTACAATTTAAAATTCTTCAATTTTTCGATTTTTTAATTTCCAAATACTTTAATTTTTCGATTTTTCGGTTACTGGAATTTTAATTTTTCGATTTTTCTGTTTTTTCTTTCCTAATTTTTCATCGATTTGCAATTTTTCGTTTTTAAAATGTTTTGATTTTTCAACTTTTAACTCTTAATTTTTTTAATTCTTCATTTATTTAGTTTTTCGATTTGCAATTTCTTATTTCTCTAAATTTCTCAATTTTTGATTTAAAAATCTGGATTTTTTCGTTTTCTTATGAAAACTTTCAAGTTTCTGGTTTTTTTGCTTTGCGATTTTTCAATTTTCAAGTTGAATTTTTTGGTTTTTTCTTCACTTTTTCAATTTTTGATTTTTTTAATTTCTCGATTTTTCAATTTTTGATACTTTACTTTGAAACTTCAAGCTTGTATTAAACTTTAATTATTCGATTTTTCAATTTTTCGAATTTTTAAATTCCAAATATCTTAATTGTTCGTTTTTCGTTTTCTCAAATTTTATTTTTTTTTCAATTTTGAAATTTTTGATTTTTTGAGATGAGCTTGAATTTTTCAATTTTTTGATTTTTTAATTTCCAATTATTTTAATTTTTCCATTTTTCGGTTTCTCAAATTTTGATTTTTCGATTTTTAAATTTTTGAATTTTTTAGTTTTTCAATTCTTCATTTATTCTGTATTTCGATATGCAATTTTTCCATTTTAATTTTTAAAATTTTCGATTTTATAGTTTTTCTAATTATAGTTTTTAGATTTTTTCAAATTTACCTTTTTTGATTTTTTAATTTTTCATTTATTCAGTTTTAGATTTGCAATTTTCAGTGTTACAATTTTTCGTTTTTTTTTTAATTTTCCGATTTTAAAATTTTTAATACTTTCATTTCTTCCTTTTTCAATTTTTATTTTGAAATTTTTCAAGTTTACAATTTAAAATTCTTCAATTTTTCGATTTTTTAATTTCCAAATACTTTAATTTTTCGATTTTTCGGTTACTGGAATTTTAATTTTTCGATTTTTCTGTTTTTTCTTTCCTAATTTTTCATCGATTTGCAATTTTTCGTTTTTAAAATGTTTTGATTTTTCAACTTTTAACTCTTAATTTTTTTAATTCTTCATTTATTTAGTTTTTCGATTTGCAATTTCTTATTTCTCTAAATTTCTCAATTTTTGATTTAAAAATCTGGATTTTTTCGTTTTCTTATGAAAACTTTCAAGTTTCTGGTTTTTTTGCTTTGCGATTTTTCAATTTTCAAGTTGAATTTTTTGGTTTTTTCTTCACTTTTTCAATTTTTGATTTTTTTAATTTCTCGATTTTTCAATTTTTGATACTTTACTTTGAAACTTCAAGCTTGTATTAAACTTTAATTATTCGATTTTTCAATTTTTCGAATTTTTAAATTCCAAATATCTTAATTGTTCGTTTTTCGTTTTCTCAAATTTTATTTTTTTTTCAATTTTGAAATTTTTGATTTTTTCAGGTTTTCAGTTCTTTATTTCTTCATTTATTCGAATTGTACTTTTTCGATTGTTCAAATTTGAATTTTTTGATTTTTTATTTTTTCAATTTGCAATTTTTCCATGTTTCAATGTTACAATTTCTCGATTTCTCCTGTGTTTCGATTTTACAGTTTTTCGTTTTTTCAATTTTTCGAATTTAAAAGTTTTTAATATTCAATTTTAAAATTTTATAATTTTGATTTTTGAATTAGTCGATTTTTCAATTCTTCTTCACTTATTCTTCACATTTATTGATTTATCAGCTTCAATTTTTCAATTTTTCGATTTTTTAATTTCAAAAATATTTTAATTTTTCTATTTTTCGGTTTCTTGAATTTTAATTCGTCGATTTTGTGCTTTTGGATTCTTCAGTTTTTCTTTCTCTAATATTTCGATTTTAAACTTTTTCTTTTAATTTCCAGATTTTTCAAATCAATTTTTGAAAATCAATCAGTTTTTTAAATCAATTTTTGATTTAAAAAACTGGAGTTTTTGATTTTTGTTTTGAAAACATTCAAGTTTCTGATTTTTTCGTTTGCGATTTTTCAATTTTCAACTTGAATTTTTCGGTTTTTCAATGTTTTGTTTCTTCACTTTTTCGATTTCCCGATTATTCAATTTTAAAATTTTATAATTTTGCAGTTTTTTGATTTTTGAATTAGTCGATTTTTCAATTTTCCTTTCTTCACTTCTTCACTTTTATAGATTTATCAGCTTGAATTTTTGAATTTTTCGAATTTTTAATTTCCAGATATTTTAATTTTTCCAATTTTTCGATTTTTGAATTTTCGGTTTTTCGATCTGCAGTTTTACAATTTTCAATTCAAGTTTTTGATTTTTTTCAATTTTTCGTTTCTTCATTCATTCGAATTGTAATTTTTCGAGTTTTCAAATTTGACTTTTTTGATTTTTTAATTTTTCGTTTATTCAGTTTTTCGATTTGCAATTTTTCGATGTTTCAGTGTTACAGTTCGTCGATTTTAAAATTTTCCTACAATTTAAATTTTTCAATTTTTCGATTTTTTAATTTCCAAATACTTTAATTTTTCCATTTTTCGGTTTCTCGAATTTTTCTACTTTTGGATTTTTCAATTTTTCCATTACCAACATTATTTTTCATCGATTTGTAATTTTTTTATTTTAAAATGATTCAATTTTTCAACTTTTCACTCTTAATTTTTTTAATTCTTCCTTTCTTTAATTTTTCGATTTGCAATTTCTTATTTCTTTCGATTTTGGAATTTTTCTTTTTTTTTATTTCTAGATTTTTCAATGTTTGTAGTTAAAAAAAAACTCAATTTTTTTGTTTTTGTTTTGAAAGCTTTCAAGTTTCTGGTTTTTTGGTTTGCAATTTTTCAATTTTTCGGTTTTTCAATTTTTTGTTTCTTCACTTTTTGGATTCTACGATTTTTCAATTTTTGATTTTTTTTCTCGATTTTTAAATTTTTAAGGTTTCTGTTGCTCATATTTTCAATTTTTATTTTGAAATGTTTCGAGTTTACGAGTTTAAATTTTTCATATTTGAATTCGTAGATATTTTAATTTTTCGATTTTTCAGGTTTTTAAATTTTGAATTTTTTGATTTTTTGACTTTTGCGTTTTTAATTATTCATTTATTCAGTTTTTCCATTTGTGATTTTCCAATTTTATTTTTTCAATGATTTTGGGATTTTTCTTTCTTTTTTTTATTTCTAGATTTTTCAATTTTCGATGTTTTAAGAACGATCTCTTTTTTTTATTTATGTTTTGAAAGCTTTCAAGTTTCTGGTTTTTTGGTCTGCAATTTTTCAATTTTTCGGTTTTTCAATTTTTTGTTTCTTCACTTTTTGGATTCCACGATTTTTCAATTTTTGATTTTTTTTTCTCGATTTTTAAATTTTTAAGGTTTCTGTTGCTCATATTTTCAATTTTTATTTTGAAATGTTTCGAGCTTACGAGTTTAAATTTTTCAATTTTTGAATTCCTAGATATTTTAATTTTTCGATTTTTCCGGTTTTTAAATTTTGAATTTTTTAATTTTTTGACTTTTGCGTTTTTAATTATTCATTTATTCAGTTTTTCCATTTGTGATTTTCCAATTTTGTTTTTTCAATGTTCTTTCGATTTTGGGATTTTTCTTTCTTTTTTTTTATTTCTAGATTTTTCAATTTTCGATGTTTTAAGAACAATCTCATTTTTTTTTTATTTTTGTTTCGAAAGCTTTCAATTTCTGGTTTTTTGGTTTGCAATTTTTCAATTTTTCGGTTTTTCAATTTTTTGTTTCTTCACTTTTTCGATTCTACGATTTTTCAATTTTTGATTTTTTTTCTCGATTTTTAAATTTTTAAGGTTTCTGTTTCTCACATTTTCAATTTTTATTTTGAAATGTCTCGAGTTTACGAGTTTAAATTTTTCAATTTTTGAATTCCTAGATATTTTAATTTTTCGATTTTTCAGGTTTTTAAATTTTGAATTTTTTGATTTTTTGACTTTTGATTTTTTAATTATTCATTTATTCAGTTTTTCCATTTGTGGTTTTCCAATTTTGTTTTTCAATGCTCTTTCGATTTTGGGATTTTTCTTTTTTTTTAGTTCTAGATTTTTCAATTTTCGATGTTTTAAAAACAATTTCATTTTTTTTTTTTGTTTTGAAAGCTTTCAAGTTTCTGGTTTTTTGGTTTGCAATTTTTCAATTTTTCGATTTTTCAATTGTTTGTTTCTTCACTTTTTCGATTCTACGATTTTTCAATTTTTGATTTTTTTTCTCGATTTTTAAATCTTTAAGGTTTCTGTTTCTCACATTTTCAATTTTTATTTTGAAATGTTTCGAGTTTACGAGTTTAAATTTTTCAATTTTTGAATTCCTAGATATTTTAATTTTTCGATTTTTCAGGTTTTTAATTTGAATTTTTTGATTTTTTGACTTTTGCTTTTTTAATTATTCATTTATTCAGTTTTTCCATTTGTGATTTTCCAATTTTGTTTTTTCAATGTTCTTTCGATTTTGGGATTTTTCTTTCTTTTTTTTATTTCTAGATTTTTCAATTTTCGATGTTTTAAGAACAATCTCATTTTTTTTTTTATTTATGTTTTGAAAGCTTTCAAGTTTCTGGTTTTTTGGTTTGCAATTTTTCAATTTTTCGGTTTTTCAATTTTTTGTTTCTTCACTTTTTCGATTCTACGATTTTTCAATTTTTTGATTTTTTTTTTCTCGATTTTTAAATCTTTAAGGTTTCTGTTTCTCACATTTTCAATTTTTATTTTGAAATGTTTCGAGTTTACGAGTTTAAATTTTTCAATTTTTGAATTCCTAGATATTTTAATTTTTCGATTTTTCAGGTTTTTAAATTTTGATTTTTTTTGATTTTTTGACTTTTGCGTTTTTAATTATTCATTTATTCAGTTTTTCCATTTGTGATTTTCCAATTTTGTTTTTTCAATGTTCTTTCGATTTTGGGATTTTTCTTTCTTTTTTTTTATTTCTAGATTTTTCAATTTTCGATGTTTTAAGAACAATCTCATTTTTTTTTATTTTTGTTTTGAAAGCTTTCAAGTTTCTGGTTTTTTGGTCTGCAATTTTTCAATTTTTCGGTTTTTCAATTTTTTGTTTCTTCACTTTTTCGATTCTACGATTTTTCAATTTTTGATTTTTTTAATTTTTAAATTTAAATTTTTTTTTTTTTGAAATGTTTCGAGTTTACGAGTTTAAATTGTTCATATTTGAATTCCTAGATATTTTAATTTTTCGATTTTTCAGGTTTTTAAATTTTGAATTTTTTGATTTTTTGACTTTTGCTTTTTTAATTATTCATTTATTCCGTTTTTCCAATTTTGTTTTTTCAATGTTCTTTCGATTTTGGGATTTTTCTTTCTTTTTTTTTTATTTCTAGATTTTTTAATTTTCGATGTTTTAAGAACAATCTCATTTTTTTATTTATGTTTTGAAAGCTTTCAAGTTTCTGGTTTTTTGGTTTGCAATTTTTCAATTTTTCGGTTTTTCAATTTTTTGTTTCTTCACTTTTTCGATTCTACGATTTTTCAATTTTTGATTTTTTTTCTCGATTTTTAAATTTTTAAGGTTTCTGTTTCTCACATTTTCAATTTTTATTTTGAAATGTTTCGAGTTTACAAGTTTAAATTTTTCAATTTTTGAATTTATAGATATTTTAATTTTTCGATTTTTCAGTTTCTTGAATTTTAATTTTGGATTTTTTGACTTTTGCTTTTTTAATTCTTCATTTATTCAGTTTTTCCATTTGTGATTTTCCAATTTTGTTTTTTCAATTTTCTGAGTTTTTTCACTGTCTCGATTTGACAATTTTTTTATTTTTCTTATTTTCGATTGCACAATTTTTCGGTTTTCCAATTTTTGATTTTTTAGTTTTTTAATTTTTCAATTTTACAATTTTGCAATCAATCGATTTTTAGTTTTTCAAATTCTTAATTTTTATGTTTCAATTTTCAAGTTTCGTTTTTTCAAATTTTCGGTTTTTCAATTTTTCAAAATTTGATTAAAAAAATAAACAAGTTGAAACTTGAAAAACCGAAAAGTGGAATAACGAAAAAGCAAGAATCCGAAAAATCAAATACATATTTAAAAATTCAAAAATTTCAAATCGTAAATCGAAAAGCAGAAAAAAAAATATTATTTACTTAATTTTGAGTATTAAATACAGTAAATAAAGACAATGGAAGCCTTTTTACAATTACCATCAAAATACTATTATTGAAAATGATCGTATCCGACAAAACCGAACCGGACACGTGACTTACACTGTAAAAACCCGGTCGCACCTCGTCTTTTACGCAACCGTGTTCAGTCCCCGGTCCGCTTCCGTCGCAATCCGCAAATTGTCGCAATTATCTCCGAAATCCGATCCACTAATGTCTTTATGACGCCATCCAGTTAATTACAGTTCCTATTGTGCCTTCCTCCATTATCCGCCAAACGAGCACGTTATCTATCGATTTCGGCACCACAAAGCATACCGAAACACGTGACAAACCGATCTTTTCTCTTCAGGACGGAATGAATCGGATGGGCGAAGGCGTTCTGAAATTTTACACGCGACAGTGGGAAGAATATCAGTTCAGCAGCAAAGTGCTGAACGGAATTTGTTCATATCTGAATCGACACTGGGTGAAGCGGGAATGCGAAGAAGGCAGAAAGGGGATATACGAAATCTACCAGTTGGCGCTGGTGACATGGAGGGATCATCTTTTCAAACAGTTGAACAAGCAGGTGTGTTGGTCGGGTTGGTGTGTTTTCCGGCGAAACTGATTTCAACTACTTAGGTGACTACGGCGGTTTTGAAACTGATCGAGCGGGAGAGAAACGGCGAAACTATTAACACTCGTTTGGTATCAGGAGTGATAAACTGTTACGTGGAGTTGGGTCTGAACGAAGAAGAGCCAGGGGCTAAAGGACCGAACTTGTCTGTCT
Organism: Zophobas morio; assembly: GCF_036711695.1. NCBI lineage: Eukaryota > Metazoa > Arthropoda > Insecta > Coleoptera > Tenebrionidae > Zophobas > Zophobas morio. Next base: position 3,529,596 of record NW_026972115.1, read on the forward strand.
ACAAAGAAAGCTTCGAGAACATGTTCCTGGAGGACACTGAACGCTTTTATCTCAAAGAAAGCAGCAACTTCTTGGCGCAGAATCCGGTCACTGAATATATGAAAAAAGCCGAGCAGCGGTTACTGGAAGAACAGAAACGCGTCCAGGTGTATTTGCACGAGACCACCAGCAATCGTTTAGCTAAGACTTGCGAAAAGGTCTTGATTAAGAAACACTTGGATATGTTCCACGCCGAGTTCCAGCAGCTGCTCGACGCCGACAAGGACGACGACTTGGGTCGGATGTACTCGCTGGTGGCGAGAATTCCCGACGGCTTGGGCGAGCTGAGGACGCTCCTCGAGCAGCACATCGCGGCTCAGGGGCTCTCAGCTATAGAGAAATGCGGGGAAAGTGCACATAATGTGGGTAGCGGTGTTTTTGCGGATTCCAATTCATGGTTTTCCTTGCAGGATCCTAAGATTTATGTTAATACGATTTTAGAAGTCCACAAGAAATATAACGCTCTTGTTTTGATTGCTTTTAATAATGATAGCGGGTTCGTGGCAGCTTTGGATAAGGCGTGCGGGAGGTTCATCAACGCCAACGCTGTGACGAAGAAGGCCAATTCTAGTAGTAAGTCGCCGGAGTTGCTGGCGAAGTATTGTGATTTGTTGTTGAAGAAGTCGAGCAAGAATCCCGAGGAGGCGGAGCTTGAAGATACGTTAAACCAAGTCGTAAGTGTAGTGGGGGGTGTGCACGGTCGTATGATTGGTTGATTTAATTTTTATTCAAGATGGTTGTGTTCAAATATATCGAAGATAAAGATGTCTTTCAGAAGTTCTATAGTAAAATGCTGGCGAAGCGACTTGTACAACACATGTCAGCTAGTGATGACGCTGAAGCTTCAATGATCTCAAAACTGAAACAAGCTTGCGGGTTTGAGTATACGTCCAAGTTGCAGAGGATGTTCCAGGTATGTTGCGAACTAGCGACCCGATTACTTGATCGTCACGCTATTCCAGGATATCGGAGTCTCCAAAGATCTGAACGAGCAATTCAAAAGCCACCTGTCAAAATCAAACGAAACCCTAGACATAGACTTCAGTATCCAAGTGTTATCTTCAGGATCATGGCCTTTCCAACAATCGTTCACTTTCGGTTTACCCACAGAGGTACTTTCGTCAAACTAACTCAACTCGCTTTAATCGGTTCGTTGCAGCTTGAAAGAAGTGTTCATAGATTTACAAATTTCTACTCCGGCCAGCATTCAGGCAGGAAGCTGAACTGGCTCTACAACATGTCCAAAGGAGAACTACACACAAACTGTTTCAAAAATAGGTACACACTCCAAGCTAGTACGTTCCAAATGGCTGTGCTTCTCCAGTTTAACGTCGCGGAAAGTTGGACAATATCCCAGCTTGAGGAAAACACACAAATCAAAACCGACTTTCTAATTCAGGTCATACAGATATTACTTAAGGCGAAGTTGATCACGTGCGAGGACGACGAGAACGATCTTTCTCCAAACTCCGTAGTGAATCTTTTCTTAGGATATAAAAAGTAAGTTAGAAAAAGACTGAACAGTTGTTGTAATTTCGTTCGTAGTAAAAAACTCCGGGTGAATATCAATATTCCGATGAAGACCGAGCTGAAGATGGAGCAGGAAACCACCCACAAGCACATCGAGGAGGACCGGAAGTTGCTGATTCAGGCGGCTATCGTGCGGATCATGAAAATGCGGAAGATTCTGAAGCATCAGCAGCTGGTGGCGGAGGTCCTCAATCAGCTGTCGTCGAGGTTTAAGCCACGAGTCCACATAATTAAAGTAGGTGTCGCGCGAAATCGTAATTTTTCGTCATTGTGGTTTATTTACAGAAATGTATAGACATACTCATTGAAAAGGAATATCTAGAGCGAACCGAAGGCCAGAAAGACACCTACAGTTACTTAGCATGATTCAATAAAACCGTCATCCGTTTTTTGTTTTTGACTAAGGAGAAGATTTGTGTGTGAGTCAACGAGTGGTTTGTACATTGTAAATATTTGAGAAATAAATTGTACTTTAAGTGATATGCTATACTAAAAATACACGAGTGTATTTATGTTTTCATTGAATTTTCCTGACGTCTCTCAAAGTGATATCGGAAGTAATTCGCTCTCTTCGCTGATATTTCTTTGAACGGTTACTTTGTTTTATGAGCTTTTATTTACTTTATTCATTGTATAGAATCTGTTTATTTGTATAACATATGTGAAAAAAAAAATACGAATGTAATTTAATTCACGGATTTTAAATAAATTGTTTTGACAAAGCGCATTCTGATTTTTATCAGTCGAATCGATAAGAAAGGTGAGTGACCGCTTACATAACAATCATAGTATCAAGTGTGAATGCCCCTTTATCCTAGCAACCAATCACGATCATCGAGAAACGTCAAATTTCCGTACCTAACCTAAATTAACCCCAACGCGAATATTCTTGGAACTGGGGCAAGAATGGCACTCTAGGACTGCGGAAACCCGAAATAGACTACAAGAAACTCTTCGACTTGAAGCCCCCTCAGAGAAACGGGTAACAAATAACTGTGTCCTTTTTTCCACTACAATCAGTTTCAGCCTAATCCTCAACCTGCATCACACCGAACAAAACTCGCAGAAAATCCGCTTCATTAACAGTTCGTTCCATAAAAGCGGCCAGTTTCTGGTTCTCGCAGACAACGAAGGCAACATTTTCGTCATAGATTTCAGCAGCCACAAGTTCTGGAACCTCCCAAGAATACTCAGCTCATGCACAATAATCAAATTTTTGCAGCCCCACTCATGCCTGTCCTAATGTAAATAGTACTGAAGTTTTCATTTGTTGGCAAACCTTAACTGCAAAATCCACATTTCCTTACAAAAATTTACCATAATAAAAAATCTTCACGATTGAGATCCGGGTGGGCGGGGTTCATTTTTGGCTTTTTTTTTCTTAACATACTTAGTACTCTTTGAACAACATGATACTCAAAACATATGTTTTTAATTTCTTGTAAAGAAATATGTATTTTGCAGTTAAGCTCCGCCCCCTTTGTTCACGGCGAATAAAAAAATGATTACAATTGAGACAGGGCGGGTGGGCGGGCCTACATTTTGCCTTTTTTGTTTGAATATGTGTGGACTTCTTTTCGCTACATGAAACATGTTTAAACTGGAAAATTTGTATAAGGAAATGTCAATTTTGCATTTAGGCTCCGCCCCATTGTTGCAAAATCCATATTTCCATCCAGAAATGTACCATTTTAACCATGTTTTAAGTTTCTTGTTACGAAAAGATGGCTATGGAGAAAAAAGGCAAAATGTAAGCCCCGCCCACCCGTCCTATCCCTATTCTGATGTTTTTTTATTCGTCGTGAGCCAAAAAGGCGGAGTTTAACTGCAAAATCCTTATTTCTCTACGAGAAATTAAAAACATGTTTTTGAGTATCGTCTTATTCAAAGAATACTATTTATATTAACAAAAAATTAAGCCAAAGATTAGGCCCCACCCATACCCGCCCCGATCTCAATTCTCAATTGTGATGAATTTTTCATTCGTTTGTTAGACCAAAGGGCGGGGCTTAATTGCAAGATCCAAATTTGTCTACAAGAATTTACCATTTTAAACATGTTTTAAGTTTCTTGTTCTGAAAAGACGACTGCGTATATTAAGAAAGAAGGCAAAATATATGCCCCGCCCACCCACCCTGTTTTAATTCCGATGATTTTTTTATTGGTCGTAAGCCGAGGGGCGGAGCTTAATTGCAAAATCGTTATTCTTTCTCGTCAAGAAATTGCCACGTATGACATGTTTTTGAGTATCGTGTTATTCAAAGAATACTATTATTCAAAGATCAAGCGCCACCCATACTTGCCCTCATCTAAATAGTAATGAAGTTTTCATTCGTTGGCAGACCTAGGGGCGGAGCCTAATTGCAAAATTCATATTTCCTTACAAAAATTTACCATTTTGAACGTGTTTCAAGTTTCTAAGAATAAAAAAAATCATCACAATCGAGATAGGGTGGGTGGGCGGTGTTTAAATTTTGGATTTTTTTCTTAATATACATAATATTCTTTGAACAACACAATACTCAAAAACATGTTTTTAATTTCTTGTAAAGAAATAATAATTTGCAGGTAAACTTCGCCCCCTTGGTTCACGGTGAATAAAAAAATCATTACAATTGAGACAGGGTGGGTGGGCGGGCTTATTTTTTTGTTTTGTTTTAGTATGCGTAGACTTTTTTTCACAACATGAAACTTACAAAGTCCATATTTCCCTGCAAAAATGTACCCTTTTAACCATTTTTTAAGTTTCTTGTTGTGAAAAGATGGCTATGTATATAAAGAAAAAAGGCAAAATATAAACCCCGCCCACCCGCCCTATCTCAATTCTGATGATTTTTTTTATTCGTCGTGAGCTAAGAAGGCGGAGCTTAACTGCAAAATCTGTATTTCTCTACAAGTTAGTCATAATACCTAATATGATTTTGAGACGAATAGGTGATTAATTGGCTTAATATTAGAGGACCTCATTACCTCCATCAATATTTGATTTTCGTGCAATTAGTGCTGTCAACCAGAAAAATGCCCCCCCCCCCTACTTCAGGGTATTTTCCTTCAAGTCGGCAGCATTGCTCATTACCGCAATTTGATTGGTTGAAAATCCAAGGTCAACAACGTAACGGCGAAAGCTAAGCTTAAGCAACGAGTGGTTTGTAGATTGTAAATATTTGAGAAATAAATTGTACTTTAAGTGATATGCTATACTAAAAATACACGAGTGTATTTATGTTTTCATTGAATTTTCCTGACGTCTCTCAAAGTGATATCGGAGTAATTCGCTCTCTTCGCTGATATTTCTTTGAACGGTTACTTTGTTTTATGAGCTTTTATTTACTTTATTCATTCACGAATGTAATTTAATTCACGGATTTTAAATAAATTGTTTTGACAAAGCGCATTCTGATTTTTATCAGTCGAATCGATAAGAAAGGTGAGTGACCGCTTACATAACAATCATAGTATCAAGTGTGAATGCCCCTTTATCCTAGCAACCAATCACGACCATCGAGAAACGTCAAATTTCCGTACCTAACCTAAATTAACCCAAACGCGAATATTCTCGGAACTGGGGCAAGAATGGCACTCTAGGACTGCGGAAACCCGAAATAGACCATGAACCTGAATCTGAGCAAGCAGAGCCGCATCTACAAGAAACTCTTCGACTTGAAGCCCCCTCAGAGAAACGGGTAACAACTAACTGTGTCCTTTTTTCCACTACAATCAGTTTCAGCCTAATCCTCAACCTGCACCACACCGAACAAAACTCGCAAAAAATCCGCTTCATTAACAGTTCGTTCCATAAAAGCGGCCAGTTTCTGGTTCTCGCAGACAACGAAGGCAACATTTTCGTGATAGATTTCAGCAGCCACAAGTTCTGGAACCTCCCAAGAATACTCAACTCGTGCACAATAATCAAATTTTCGCATTTCAAAGAGAACGAAATTCTAGTGGGGGCGCACACCGGGCGGATCTCCGTAGTAGACATCCAGACGGGCTTTCTGTCAGCGGAACTAGTGGGGCACGAGTGCCCCGTGTCCTACGTTTCGTTCGCCAGTGACTTTTTGTGTCTCACGTCGTCCATAAACGAAGCGATATTGTGGAATCTCGAAACAAACACGAAAATACAGGTGTTGAATTTAACACACAGTTGTACCTTGAAATATGTAGGTGTAACATTTACGCGTTTTCAAATAACCAAAATCCGTTGTAGGTTTCTTTCATTCCAGTCACGAACGACATCCTCACCTGTTTCAACGACGATTGCATCCAAATTTGGCAATTTGGCACGTTCGAAGTCAAAAATAACATACCACCTCTTGTGTGGTTCAACCATGAGGTGAAAAATATCACATTTACGTTGTACGTTGTTGCTAAATTTTACGAAATCACACTTAACGATTTTTCTTGAAGAGACGGTAAAATCATGGTGCTTGGCTGCCGCCCCCACCACCTCGCCCTCTTCCTCCTAAGCACTTTCAAGCTACTCAAGTTCATCACCCTCCCCGAGTACGTACAGACGCTCAAACACGTCGATTTCGTCCCCCAGCCCAACGACGGCGGCTCCAATAAGCTCGTCGCCGTGTTGTCGGGTCGCGGCTCCGTCCATTTCTACGACTTCGAGCAGAACATCATCGTCAGCGAGCTGGTGGCGGACTACGAAATCTCCAAGTACGATTTCTCGAGCAAAAGCAACTTCTTCGTGTGCTTGCTGTGCTCGGGTGACGTTAATATCTACGACGTGGTGCACTACATCGTGGTTCCTGTTAAATTGAGAGCTGTGAGGGCGGAGACGCCGGGTCGTAGTGTCCGATTAAAGAAGTGTTTGGAAAAAATGGGTGTGGTTAAGGAGAAGGTGAGTTGGCGCGGACCGCAGACTAAACCTAATGGTTAGCAGATTAGGGAGATTCTCGAGATCGAGAAGCTGCGGATGATCCTGAAGGAGTGCGGGGAGTATCCGGATAGTTATAGGAAGAAAATATGGGAGCATTTGTTGGAGCTTCCAAACAATAAGCGACAATACAACGCCATTATTAATAATAGAATGATTATTTCGTTCGACGGGTTGTGCCAAAAGTATCCACTACAAGACAAGAGGTGTCTTAAAAATCTCAAACAGTTATTGGATAATTTGGTCACGTGGTGTCCGTTTTTCTTCCATGTTGACTACCTGCCACTATTTGTGTTCCCGTTTGTGAAAGTCTTCGCTAACAAGCCGCTCACGTGTTTTGAGGCGGTTTGCACTATTATTAGTAAGTGGAAGGTCATACCATTGTTTAAGTACATATATTATAGTTGGACAACCTAATACAAATTTTACTTCGCCTAAATAGTGAGCTTTAGGACAAGGAATCCAGGGGGCGTGGGACAAATTTTTCGTCAACGCGCATTTTCACTACAGTGAGCCAACGTATTAGGTTTATTTTACTCTAAATCAGATGGCGCCATCAAACATTAGCAAAGGCAAACACCCTTCACTCTGCTCTTATACGAGGAGTTATCCATAAATCCATAATTAACGTTGTTCCGTAAACAGTAATGTGTATAAACATATATGTACAAAATACGAAAATATACTTGACATAAAAAATATGAAGTAACGCGTTGTAACGTGATACGAAAGAATTGAATTTAAATGAATTTGACGCCTATTTTTATTTGACTATATCTGAAGACTGACAGAAACTTTCCAAGGGTTTTTAAACTGGTATAATTGTTTAGTTTTACAAGATTAAAGTAAAACAAGATTTTAAGTAAAATTTAGATTCGTGGTGTTACAAAAATATTAACACAAAATGAAAATATATGTTCAAAGTAAATAACAGAATGACATAAACTTTCGGCGTTAACATTACAAATAATTACAAGAGAGAAAAAAACGCATTAAGAAATTAAGAGGCATGTTTGTAATATCGAGGCTGCTTTGAAGACTGTTTGTTTCTATGAAAAACAATTGCTGTTATCGGACATTTTGGTAGATTTTGTTCCAAAAATACGAGATAACTAATTGTTTCTTCAACTAGTTTCCGTAACTTCTAAAATTTAAAAAGGATACGCCGTTCTGCTGTAATAAAATCTAAAATAAGGTCAAAATCACACTAATATTACAACTGATTTTGTTAACCACATGAATATAATTTACATTAAAATAAGTTACAGACATTGTTTGAAATGTTTATTATAGTTCGAAAACAAGATAAAATAAATAAATAAATAAAATGTGCAGTTTATAAACGTCAGAATTTTAGTATAAAAATAATCATGTTTGAAGCTTTATTTTGTCTGTTCGATTTTATTGGGTGTATTGGGCCTCTCTCGGGATATAACACCGACATCAGTGCACCGACCCAACGTTCTTCAACCGATGGGATGATTTATTACTTCCGTTATGCTAGCCCTACACACAGCGATTTGGTTTTCGGATTTTCGGCTAGATCTGCACAGTTAACTCTTTGCGCACTGCACACTGACATAGAGTATTTTGTTCACGCGAGCATCAAAAATATTACGCCGAAAGCACTTCTTCAAGTGTTATTTTTTTTTAAGATGTCATATTTGTCAGCGTTTCCAAAATTTTCTTCTTTGCACAGGTCAACTAATTTTTCGTAAACCGCATTTTAAAATTTTTGTTATTGTATTTTTTACTTTTTAATTTTCTAAGGCATGAAAAAATCCCTTACAGGTTTCTATGAATTTATTAACGAAATCAACTGATAACTTGCGCGCCATTTTGTGTTAATTAATACCAGTAGTGATTATGATAATTTTATAATTATCATTTTAATGAAATTGTGTTCTTCACTTCGCGAACGACAGCAAACAATTTAAAATTACCGCTAGTCAAGCACCTGAAAATCCATCTCTCCCAAATATGTCTTTCTTGGTACGATTTGTAATCCGAAGTCTCCCTCCACATACAACTTTTCGTCGCCTGAAAACTTGTTTGATCTACAGACTAAAATACACTCAGGCCAATATCGGCTTTAAGCCATTTATCTATAAACCAATATTCGTTAGAGTTGATCTGATACACATCCACTACGAAGAACTAACCCATTTCGACCACTGGACTTTACAACGAATAAGTGAACAAAGTTCTTGAACATCTTAACGATTTAATACATAATGTTCCCGAATGACAAAATTTACATTTCAAATTGTATTATCAAATTACACTCTCCAAAATTTGTCACGAACAATGACATGACGCAATCTCCAAATTTTACAATAGTAAAATTGTAGTTTCGCCCCGTTTACGGTTTATGCATCCGTGTCGAGTTTTCACCTTAGACGTCAAGATTTTTGGAAAAAAATCAACATTTTCCAATTTATAATGTTATTTAAATTTTAAAAAGTAGAATAGTCCTGATCTTGTGATTTATACCTAAATACGCTATTGGGATTTTTCGGCTTGTCGATTTCTCGATTTTTCAACTTTAAATGTCTCAATTTTTCAATATTTCAATTTTGGGCTTTTCCGATTCCTCCATTCCTTAAATTTTCTATTTCTCGATTTTTTTATTTTTCGATTTATCAATCTTACGATGTTTCAATGATACGATTTCTCAATTTTTGTCCTCTTCAATTTTACGGTTTTTAAATACTTGGATTTTTCAATTTTTCAAATTTTCACGTTTCTAAATTTTCAGTTCGCCGATTTCTAAAGTATTTTTTTTATTTGTCCATTTCTGGATTTCCTAAAGTTTCGACTTTTCACATTTTCAATTCTTCAATTTTTCGATTTTTTAAGATTACGATTTTTCAATTTTGCTTTTTTAGATTTTCGATTTCTCAATTTTCCAATTTTTTAATTTCTCAATTTTTTGAATATTTCTTTCAGTTATGAGATTTTTCAATATTTCAATTTTTCGACTTTTCGATTTTTGAATTGATGGATTTTTTTTGATTTCTCGCTTTTTTCCTTTTTGGATTTTCAATTTATTGTAAACTTTAGATTTTTCAATTCTGCGACTGTTTAATGCTTCGATTTCTCAATTTTTAAACTTTTCGATGTTTTAATATTTCATTTTTTAAAATTCTAGGTTTTTCGATATCTCGAGTTTTCAGTTCTTCGATATTTCAATTTTTCGGTTTTTTGATTTTTAATTTTTGATTTTCCAGTTTTTCTTTTTTAAAATTTTTCGATTATTAAATTTTTTAATTTCTCAATTTATCGAATTCAGATGTTTCGTTGTTTTGATTGTTCAATTTCTCAATTTTTCTTTTTTAACTTTCCTTTTCGGCTTCCGACTCCTCAGTTTCTCGATCCTCCGATTTTTCGATTTCTCGAAGTCTCAGTTTTTGAATTTTTCGATGTTTCGATTTTTGGATTTCTCGGTTTTTCGATTTTTTTCTTTTGAGCTTTTCAATTTCTGGATTTTCGAATTTTTCAATGCCCCGATTTTTCAATTTTTCAGATTGAATTGGATTTCTCGATTCTTCAATTTTGCGTATTCATTGTTTTAAATTTTAGTTTTTTCGATTTCTCGATTTTTTGACTTTTCAGTTCTTCAGTATTTAAATTTTTCAATTTTTCAAATTTTTGCGTTAAATTTTCAGTTTTCTGATTTTTCAATTAATCTATTTTTGATTTTCCCACTTCTCAAAGTTTCGATTTTTCAGTTCTTCAATTCTTCGATTTTTCGACTTCGCTTCATTGGTTTGTCGATTTCTCAATTTTTGGATATTTCTTTCAGTTTTGATATTTTTCAATACTTCGATTCTTTCATTTTTCGACTTCTAGATTTTTCTATTTTTTAGTTTTGGATTTTCAGTTTTTTGTTTTTTATTTCAATTTCTCAATTTTTCAACTTTTTTATATTTTAATTTTTAAATTTCTAGATTTTTCGGTTTCTCGAGTTTCCAGTTCTATATTTTAATTTTTTTAATTTCCGAATGTTTAAATTTTTTGAGATCTCAATTCATTGAGATTCGGATGTTTCAATGTTTTGATTATTCAATCTCTCGCTTTATCAATTTTTCCATATTTAAGTTTTCGATTTTTCGATTTTGGCCTATTTCGGTTTCTCAATTTTTTGATTTTTCGACTTCTCGATTTTTCGACTCCTCGATTTTTTTGTCTTTTGATTTTTCGATTTCTCGATGTCTCAATTTTTGAATTTTACAATGTTTCGATTTTTCAATTTGTTGGTTTTTCGATTTTTTGCTTTTCGGTTTCTCGATTTTTCGATGTTTCGATTTTTGATTTATCCGATTTTTCAATGGTCCAATTTTTTAAATTCTCGACTTCTCGATTCGTTGATTTTTCAGTTTTTCGATGATTAAATTTTAGATTTTTTTTTTTTTTTGATTTTTTGATGTTTGGATTTCTCCATTTTTCAGTTTTAGGATATTTTAACTTTTCAATGTTTTAAATTTTAGATTTTTCGATTTTTCAGTTCTTCAATATTTTTTTATTTTTCAAATTTTGACGTTTCTGAATTTTTAGTTTTCGGATTTCTCAATTAATCTATTTTTTTATATTCCCATTTCTCCACTTCCTAAAGTTTCGATTTTTCAGTTCTTCAGTTCTTCAATTTTTCGATTATTCAGGTTTTTGATTTTTCAATTTTTCGATTTTTTAAGTTTGCGATTTTTAGACTCTGCTTTTTTGACTTTTCTGTTTCTCAATTTTTTAATTTCCTAATTTTTTGATATTTCGTTCAATTTTGTGATTTTTCAGTTTTTCGATTTCTCAATTTTAACTTTTCAATTTTTGAAATTATTAATTTTTTTCGATTTTTTGAGTTTTCAGTTCTTCTATATTTCAATTTTTCAATTTTCGGAATTTTTAAATTTTCGATTGTCCAATTTTTTTTTATTTTTCGATTTTCCAATTTTTCGATGTTTTGATTTTTGAATTAACCGATTGTTCAATTTCTCGATTTTTAAATTTTAGATTTTCCAATTTTAATTTTTTTGATTTTTTTATGTTTCGATTTCTCGATTTTACAATTTTCCCATATTTGAATTTTTCAGTGTTTTAAATTTTCGATTTCGAGGATTTACTGTGTTACAGTAGTCATCAGTCATTACTCATCAAGAACGATTATTGCTGTGCGTTAAAATGCCTACATACTGAAAAGCACGTACATACAAGACACATTTAAGGCTGTTTTAGTATAATTTTTGCAATTTTAAATTTATTTCTTGATGTCTAAATCGTATATATTTAAATGGTGATGAATATTTTGTGATACAATCTTAGGATAAAATGCATTTTAGTTTCAAAGCTAATATGTATTTAATGACTTGACTACTGTTAATAAAAAAAATACGTAAGAAGATGTTCATATTGAATTAATTTGGTGTTCATAGTTTGATGATAACTCATAGTTATTCTGGAGGCAAATTAGATGACTTGTTACTTATTAATTAAAGTAGTGGACGTTTAATTTCGTACCTTTAAAGTGGACGAAGGGACGCATATTTGTTAACCATGCAGTTCATGGATAATATTAAATTTTTACCGCGATAATATTAAATTTTTGTTACCTTAACCTTGAAACAGGTATGCACTACATATGCATATATTACATATATGTAAAGTCTTCAACACGTACGTTTGCTTATTTTGTGACTGCTCCCCGTACAACGTACTGATTAATACGTCCGTTTACTACCTTATCGACATCACGTGCTTACGGACTATTTTTACCCCCTTTCGTAAGGTACCGCCACTTCATAGTGAAGCGAGTGAGATGTAAAATATATATTCATTCTTTTCTACATGGGAAAGTGATTGTCCGTATAGGTTGTCCTACTATAATATACTTAAACAATGGTCATACTTAATATAAGTCAGTTCTACCAACTGAAATATTTCAGTCAATTGGTGCCAATTCTGGTTTGAGTACTTCCCGCTACCTCCTATTAATATTCTCGCCATGGTCGAAAACGTCCTCATGGAGCACGACCCCGAACTCCTCGACCACCTCACCAAGAAAAACATTACAGCTGAAATATACGCGTGGCCCATTTTAAAAACCACGTTTTCCGAAATTTTAGCAGCGCCCTCTTGGAGAGTCTTCTGGGACCATGTTCTGACCAATGAGCCTTCGTTTCTGCTGTGTGGGGTTGTCGCCTACAATATTTTACACAGGGCGGTTTTATTCAGTCTTAAAGATGAGAAACAGTTTCGCTGCTTTTATAACACCCATCACCCTGTAGATGTAAAGAGGTTGCTAGCCAAAAGCTACCAAATTTTAGCCAATACGAGTGCCTCGATTCATCCGCGCCAATATTTAAATATGTTCCAAAAAATTAAAATGGGGGAGTACCCGAACTTTTGTGACTATCCGAAAACGATCGTAGATATGAAAGCGGCGAAAAGTAGAGAGATGACCGAGGAAGCGGGGAAGTTGAAACGGGACGAAGTTGATTTGTTCAGACAGCGATTAGTGAGTTTGGACAGGTTGCAGGATTTTGGGGTGCAAGAGGAAGAGAATAGGCGGATTTTAGGTAAATTATCTGATACTACACCGAAGTGATAAAATAGTGGCGCTTGTGTTTGACAGAAATGGAAAACGCCATCAGAAAGCAGTTGTTAGAAGAGCAAGACCGCGTTCAAACCCACTACGAAAGAATTGCGAAATTACGCGAACAGTTCAACGCAGAAGATAAAGTGGTGGCGTCCCTCAAAAACAAAATCGCTAAAGAAGAACAAAAGAAAAGTCGCCAGAAGTATTTGAACAGTCTTTTAAACGATGTCAGTTTTCAGAAAAAAGAAAAAGATTACGAGCTGACGAAAGTCGAAGATGAGCTGCTGCGTAATTATTCGCAGTTATTGAAAAATAAGTACAAAATAGAGAAATTGTTGCCTGACGGAACTTCGACCAGTACGACACCTGCGTCTACCATTGACAAGCATCAACAAGATTTGGCCAATGAGATTAGAACCGTAAGTCGAAATCGTCGCGTTTCTCTCATAATTTCCCTTTCCAGGTGAGCAGTTTCGACAAGCCGCAAACGTATTTGAAAGATCTTAACCTAACAACGGGTTTGGAAGCCATGGATAATCTAATTAAAAAAATTGAAGATGAACTAGAAAAGGAGAAACGTGGCGTTGTCGATGAAAGTGCCGCCAATCGGCGAGTCCTGGAGCTACAAGTAGAAACGAGAGAGCTTGCAGCGGAAGTTAATAATTTGATTAAGTTATTGGCGGAGTCCAGAAGCGTGGAGTTGAACGAATAACTTAAGTACCTGCACTTTTTACACGTTTTATATTTATATTTTTATGTGTCTTGTTGAATTTTATTTTTTTCTGTGTTCATCGATCTCGTATTTGCACTGTGATATTGTTATTTTAAGCAGATTACATCTTTTTTATATAAAAATACCAAGAATTAAATCATCCCGTCCCCATATCGTGCGTAAACGCGGGTTTATAAGAACGGTATGAACGTAAAGTGGGGTTTACAACTTGTTGAAGTTGCTTCCGCTAACGTAAGTTTTAGAGCTGAAAATTGTCATTTATAGACTCTGTTGCCAAGTTGCCGTTGATAGTAACTTTGATGTTAACTTTTAGGGGTTATAGGAGAAAAGTGGCGGATTTAGGTTGATTACTACAAAAATTTATCATTTTGGACATTTTTATGTTTCTTGTCGAAATAAGTCTACACATACTAAGAAAACAAGGTAAAATGTCAGCCCGCCCACCCGCCCTGTCTCAATTGTGATGATTTTTTTTATTCGTTGTCAGACAAGAGGGCGGAGCTTAACTGCAAAATCCTTGTTTCTATACGAGAAATTAGAAACATGTTTTTGAGTATCGTGTTGTTCAAAGAGTACCATGTATATTAACAAAAAATTAAAAGCAAACTTTAAGCCTTACGCTGTTCTGAAAAGACGACCACGCACATATGAAAAAAAGGCAAAATATAAGCCCCGCCCACCCACCCAATCTCAATTCTCATGATTTTTTTTTATTGGTCGTAAGCCGAGGGGCGGAGTTTAATTGCAAAACCGTTATTATTTCTCTACAAGAAATTACCACGTAAGACATGTTTTTGAGTTTTTCAAAAAATACTATGCATATTAAGAAACAATGAAAGCCAAATATTAAGCCCCACCTATACCTGCCCCATTCGTTGGCAAACCCAGGGGCGGAGCCTAATTGCCAAACCCATATTTCCTTACAAAAATTTACCATAATGAAAAAATCATCACGATTGAGATAGGGTGGGTGGGCGGGGTTTATTTTTGGCTTTTTTTCTAAATATACATAATATTCTTTGGACAATACGATACTCAAACACATGTTTTTAATTTCTTGTAAAGAAATAAGGATTTTGCAGTTAAGCTCCGCCCCCTTTGTTCACGGCGAATAAAAAAATCATTACAACTGACAGGGCGGGTGGGCGGGCTGACATTTTGCCCTTGTTGTTTTAATATGTGTAGACTTCTTTTCGCTACATGAAACATGTTTAAAATGGAAAATTTGTATTAGGAAATGTCAATTTTTGTATTTAGGCTCCGCCCCATAATTGCAAAATCCATATTTCCTTCCAGAAATGTACCATTTTAGACACGTTTTAAGTTTCTTGTTATGAAAAGATGCCTATGTAAATAAGGAGAAAAAAAAAGGCAAAATATAAGCCCCGCCCACTCGCCGTATCCCCATTCTGCTGATTTCTTTTATTCGTCGTGAGCCAAGAAGGCGGAGTTAAGTGCCAAATCCTTATTTCTATACGAGAAATTAAAAACATGTTTTTAAGTATTCAAAGAATACTATTTATATTAACAAAAAAAATAAGCCAAAGATTAGGTCCCACCCATATCCACTCCGATCTCAATTCTTAATTGTGATGAATTTTTCATTCGTTTGTCAGATCGAGGGGCGGGGCTTAATTGAAAGATCCATATTTGTCGACAAGAACTTACCATTTTAAACATGTTTTAAGTTTCTTGTTCTGAAAAGACGACTGTGTATATTAAAAAAGAAAGCAAAATATATGCCCCGCCCACCCACCCTGTCTCAATTCTGATGATTTTTTTATTGGTCGTAAGCCGAGGGGCGGAGCTGAATTGCAAAATCGTTATTCTTTCTCGGCAAGAAATTGCCACGTTTGACATGTTTTTGAGTATCGTGTTATTCAAAGATTAAGCGCCACCCATACTTGCCCTGATCTAAATAGTAATGAAGTTTTCATTCGTTGGCAGACCTAGGGGCGGAGCCTAATTGCAAAATTCATATTTCCTTACAAACATTTACCATTTTAAACGTGTTTCAAGTTTCTAAGAATTAAAAAAAAAATTGTTTTTTTTTTCTTTTTTTTTTTTCTTAATATACATAGTATTCTTTGAACAACACGATACTCAAAAACATGTTTTTAATTTCTTGTAAAGAAATTATAATTTGCAGATAAACTTCGCCCGATTGGTTCACGGCCAATGAAAAAAATCATTACAATTGAGACAGGGTGGGTGGGCGGGCTTACATTCTTCCTTTTTGTTTTAATATGTGTAGACTTTTTTTCACAACATGAAACATGTTTAAAATGGAAAATTTGTATAAGGAAATGTCAACTTTGTATTTAGGCTCCGCCCTATAATTGCAAAATCCCATATTTCCTTCTAGAAATGAACCATTTTAGACATGTTTTAAGTTTTTTGTTATGAAAAGACCACTATGTATATTAAGAAAAAAGGCAAAATAGGTATAAGCCCCGCCCACCCTCCCTATCTCAATTCTGATGATTTTTTTATTCGTCGTGAGCCAAGAAGGCGGAGCTTAACTGCAAAATCCTTATTTCCTTACGAGAAATTAAAAACATGTTTTTGAGTACCGTGTTGTTCAAGGAATACTATGTGTATTAACAAAAAAATTAAGCCCCACCCATGCCTGCTCTGATCTAAATAATAATGAAGTTTTCATTGGTTGGCGGACCTAGAGGCGGAGCCTAATTGCAAAATCCATATTTTCTTACAAAAATTTGCCATTTTAAACGTGTTTTAAGTTTCTAAGAATAAAAAAATCATCACAATCGAGATGGGGTGGGTGGGCGGGGTTTATATTGGCTTTTTTCTTAATGTACATAGTATTCTTTGAACAACACGATACTCAATAACATGTTTTTAATTTCTTCTAAAGAAATAATAATTTGCAGATAAATTTCGCCCCCTTGATTCAAAGCGAATGAAAAAAATCATTACAATTGAGACAGGGTGGGTGGGCGGGCTTACATTTTTCCTTTTTGTTTTAGCATGTGTAGACTTTTTTCACAACATGAAACTTAAACCATGTTCAAAATGGAAAATTTGTATAAGGAATGTCAATTTTGCAATTAGGCTCCGCCCCTTAATTGCAAAATCCGTATTTCCTTGCAAAAATGTACCATTTTAACCATGTTTTAAGTTTCTTGTTGTCAAAAGATGGCTATGTATATGAAGAAAAAAAAGGCAAATTATAAGCCCCGCCCACCCGCCCTATCTCAATTCTGATGATTTTTTTTATTCGTTGTGAGCCAAGAAGGCGGAGCTTAACTTCAGAATCCGTATTTCTCAACAAGAATTAAAAAACATGTTTTTGGTATCGTGTTCAAAGAATACTATGTGTATTAATTAAACAGCAAGCCAAAAATTAAGCCCCACCCATATCCATTCCAAGCTCAATTGTGATACCTAATATGTTTTTGAGATGAATAGGTGATTAAATGGCTTAATATTAGTGGACTTCATTATCTCTATCAAAATTTGATTTTCGTAGAATTTTTCAACCCGAATAATGTCCCCCCCTACTTCAGGGGATTTTCCTTCGAGTTGGCAGCATTGCACATTACCGCTATTTGATTGGTTGAAAACCCAACGTAATGGCGAAAGTTAAGCTTAGTTTATAAATCGACCGTAAACGCATCTTAACGGTAATTTCATATCAAATGTCAAAACACAAACACACGTAACCTCACTTTCAAAAAAACAACATTTCTCCTATTTTGGTTATTCTTTTAAGTGGAAAAACTAAAATAAACAGCCAAAATGAATCCACTAACGTAAGTACACACAATAACCAACAAACAACCTCCTCACACTCTGCTTTAGGAACATGAAAAATGTGAAAAAACTGAGCGAGCAGGAACTTTACACCGGCAACAAAACCTCCTGGCACGAACAGTACCGAAGCAGCGCTTGGATTTTCATTGGGGGCTTACCCTACGACTTAACCGAAGGCGACATTGTGAGCGTTTTCTCCCAGTAAGTCTAGACATAGGGACCCCAACACGTCACTATAAACCCCATTCCAGGTACGGCGAAATCGTCAACATAAACCTCATCCGCGACAAGGACTCGGGAAAGTCCAAAGGCTTCTGCTTCTTGTGCTACGAGGATCAAAGATCGACTGATTTAGCGGTCGACAATTTCAATGGAATACGAATTTTGAACAGGATAATACGAGTCGACCACGTCACGGACTACAAAATCCCCAAACAAGGGAAGAAAACCGACGAAGAAACGAAAAAGTTGTACGAAGAAGGGTGCGCCCCGAAAGTCGTCCCTGTGCAAGCACCTATCAAGGGTCCAGTGAAAATCAAAAAGGACCCAGACGATTTTAGGGAGACTCTGGTGGATCAGATTAGTTCGGAAATACAGCTGCCGCCGCGGCTGCCAATCTACACCATAAAACAAGAGAAAATTGACGAGGAGGAGGAACCTGTCCCAAAAGAGAAAAAAGAAAAGAAGCACAAAAAAGACAAGAAAAAGAAAAAGAAGAAGAAGAAATCCGACGATAGTAGCGAGTCCGGCAGCGAAAAATCTAAAAAGAAGAAGAAGAAAAGGAAGAGGGAGAGGAGTGGGTCTGACTCTGACTACTCAGCGGAGGATAGCGAG
Organism: Zophobas morio; assembly: GCF_036711695.1. Taxonomy (NCBI): domain Eukaryota; kingdom Metazoa; phylum Arthropoda; class Insecta; order Coleoptera; family Tenebrionidae; genus Zophobas; species Zophobas morio. The sequence continues at coordinate 3,547,983 of NW_026972115.1, forward strand.
TCCGACGAGGACAGGAAGAGGACTAGTCCAGACAGCCGAAAACGAAGATAAAATTTTATTTATTCACCTATTCACACAGATTTTTACGTCTTCGTTATCAGTAAGGTAATCTTCTTCTTCAGTTATTTTTGTTACATATTTGTCTACAATTGAAGGAACGTTGTTTATTTTTTTATCTTGTAAATAATATAGAGTGAAATGTGAAGGGCCGCTGTTTGTGATTTTCGCACTACCTAGACATTCTCCATTTTTCGCTAAGACGGCGTATTGTCCAGGTGTTACCGCTCTTTTGTACTTATTTACTTTAATGACCAAACCTTTATCAGTTTGACAGACCTTGCAAGGAACCCAGTGTTTAGTATGTTGGAATTTAAAATCACAGTCCAAAATGTCTCCATTCTCTAGATCCTTGGGCTTTGAATGTATCCAGTACGGTTTTGACGTAAAAATTAAATTTGTGTAGAGAAAAGGGTGTTTTGTGCCCTTTGCCACGTAAATTGTGTTAGTTTCTACATCCTTTTTGGCCGTGAAGTAGGGTTTTTCTAAGCTGTGTATGCGTGCCCTTTGACCTAAAGTCCATTGGTGGATTCCATTATGCTGTCCTACAATTTTGTTGTCATCCACGTCTACAAAGTCGCCAGGTTTGTCTTCTATGTACTAATTGAAAAATAAAAGTGTGATTAATAAAACAAAAATAAAAATCTTAAGTACCTCTTTAATAAAATCCTGGAATTTTCTATTTCCAATGAAGCAAATCCCCATACTCTCCTTCTTTTTTGCGATTTTCTCCAACCCATTCACTGTGGCGATTCTTTTGACCTCACTTTTCATTAAATCCCCCAGCGGAAACATCGTCCTTTGCAGCGCTTTTTGTCTCACTTGACACAAAAAAAACGTCTGATCTTTAATCCAGTCTCTCGCCAGGTACAACCTCACCCCACTCTTCTCGTCGTAATTTTCCAAAAATGGACCAAAACTACTCCTTGCATAGTGCCCTGTGGCTATAGCGTCCGCCCCCAGCTTCTCCACAGCATACTTGTAAAAATATCGAAACTTCACATTTCTGTTACAAAGAATGTCGGGGTTTGGGGTGCAGCCGCTCTCGTACTCCCGTACCAGCTCGCTGCATCATTAGTTTTAGTACGAAAAAGCGAACTATTTACGGAGTTACCAAAACACTTCATTCCAGTAATGTTTGACGAAGTTGACGTGGGTTAACTTGATGTTGAGCTTGCCGCAGACTAGGGCTGCGTCCTTGTAGTCTGCGTCGGCCGAGCAGACCCCCTTTTCGTCCGCGATGTCCCAGTTTTGCATAAAGACACCCTGGACGTCATAACCTAGAAATTGTTAATGAGTTGATGTTGATGAGAATGAAATTTTAAAGAGTGTTAAATTTATATTCAATTATCTTTAAAAAAAAAGGAACAGTTGCTATGTAATAAAAATTGATATATAAATAATTATAAATAAATGATTAACAAAAGTTAATTTTCTAATAAAAAGAAGTAAAAGTAAAAACCAGAAATCACAACAGGTTATGGGCCCAGAGTACTCGCAAGTACTGAGGCAGTAAAGCTAGAAGAAGAAATTTTAGAACCTTAACGAGAGAAATAAAACTCGAAAAGGAAGAAAACGTATTTGACAGTGACATAAGAAGAAAAAAAAACAAAAATAATGGCATTGACAGAAGAGGTGAATTTAATAGAAAAGCTCAAAGATGAAACCACGTATCAGTTGTGGAAATTTCAAATAGTAGTAACATTTAAGGCTTATGATCTGTTTGGAATAGTAAATGGAGACAAGCTTCTATCTAGTGTGGAAAAGGAGGAAGACAAAACTAAATGGGTGAGAAATGATGCAAAAGCGCAAAAACTAATTGTGACGTCAATAGACAAAAAGTACATGATGCACATTATGGACTGCACCACCTCCAAAGAAATGTTCGAAAAAATCAAAAATATTTTTGAAAGAAGCACTTCAGAACAAATATGTAATTTGCTGCAAGAGTTCTACAGCTACACATTTGGAAAAGGTACTGATATGGCTACTCACATTAGCAAAATAGAGAGTATTGCACACAAATTAAAAAGTCTAAATCAAACAGTTGATGACAACATGTTAATGTCAAAAATACTGTCATCTTTACCTCAAAGTTATGGTTTCTTCAGGACTGCCTGGGAATCTACTCAAGATAATGAGAAAACCTTACCAAAATTGATAGCAAGACTACTATCCGAAGAAAACCGTAGCAAGGAAAGTGAGAGAGATATTGCATTTAAAAGTTCAGAAAGATTTTGTAAACATTGTAAAAGTAGTTCGCATGATACAAGATTTTGCCGAAAATGGAAAGAAAAGGGTGCTGGCGAAGTAAAATGTTTTAAGTGTGGATGCTCTGGACATATTGCAAATAACTGTCCCAAAAAGACAAATAATCAATGCAAGATTTGCAAGAAAACAAACCATAAAGAGCAATACTGTTTCTTTAGAGATAAGACAAAATCATTAGAAAAAAAGAAGATAGCCTTTCTTACAGAAGACAGAAGATTGACAACGCAAGATTTTATAGTTGATTCAGGATGTTCATCCCACATGGTCAACTCGAAAGTGATGTTTACAGCATTAGAAAATATCGAAAGTAGCATACAAGTTGCAAAGAAGAATGAAAAAATGAAGGCAGAAGGGAAAGGAACAGTTGAAGGAAGTTCATGTATACTGAATGATGTACTTTTTGTACCCGAATTAAGCAAAAATCTACTGTCAGTTAATGCTATAACAGAGAATGATGGTGAAGTAACATTTACTAAAGAAAAGGTAGTAATAAAGAAAAACAATGAAAAAATACTTGAAGGAAAAAAAATTGAAAGTGGTTTATATATGGTTAGTATAAATCAAAGTAAGGAAGAGAGTTATCTTGCAGAAAATACTTCAGTAAAAGACTGGCATAGAAAGCTAGGACATTTGGGAACAAAGAATATAAAAAGATTAATAGATCTATCGACAGGCGTAAAACTGAATAAAAAAAAGTGTCAAATGGGTTTCTGTGAAGTCTGCATGGAAGCAAAGCAAACAAGACTCCCTTTTAATACAACGAGACAGAGGGCAAGAAGACCACTAGAAATTCTACATACAGATGTATGCGGCCCAATCGATCCTGAAACTTGGGATGGAAAACGATACATTTTAACAGTGTTAGATGATTATACTCATTATTGTAGAATTTTTCTATTGAAGTATAAGAGTGAAGTATCAGAACATTTAAAAGATTTTATTAGAGAAGCAGAAGCTTATCATAATCAAAAGGTGGTAAAAATACGTTGTGACAATGGTGGTGAATATACGTCATCGAATTTTAAACACTGGACAAAAAATAAAGGCATTGTTCTGGATTATTCTATACCCCATAGTCCACAACTAAATGGAAAAGCAGAAAGATTAAATAGAACCTTATTGGAAAAGGCAAGAGCGATGATATTTGACAGCAAGCTAAGTAAAGATTTTTGGGGCGAAGCTGCGTATGTAGCAGCGTATCTGTTAAATCGAAGTCCTACAGAAGCAATAGACAAAACACCAATAGAATACTGGACCAAAATGAAACCTGATCTGTCCAGATTACAAATATTTGGTTCTGTAGCATATGCAAAGACACTGGGAAATTTACACAAACTTGACCCTAGAAGTAAAAGGTATCTTTTTGTAGGATATGCACCAAATGGTTACCGCTTATGGGATGAAAAATCTAAGGAAATAAAAATACACCGAGATGTTATCTTCAATGAACCAGGTAGTCAATCTTTGGCTGATTACAGAAGAACAAGCAAAATAAATGTTATAGAAAGCGACGAAGAAAATCAGGAACAGAATGCAGAACTAGAAGAAAACAATACAGGTGAAAATTCAGAAACCGAAACTGAAAATGAACAAGACATTAGACAAAAACCAAATCAAATAGAAGTACAAAATATAATTTTGGGAGAAGGAGAAGGCATTACAGAATCAAGAAGAGGAGAAGGCATCGCAGAAACAAGAAGTGGAAGAAAATTAAAACAATCTGTAAAACTTAAAGATTATATTGTAAACTTTGTTGAAGAAGAAGCGTTATTAACTTATGAAGAAGCAGTCAAGGGACCAGAAAAGGACAAATGGCTTGAGGCTATACGTGAAGAAAAAGAATCTCTGAATAAAAATCTTACATGGAGTTACGTGAATATAAATGAAGTAGACAAACATCGCATTCTGACAAGCAAGTGGGTATTCAAAGTTAAAGATAATGGAAAATATAGAGCAAGGTTGGTAGTAAGAGGGTGCCAACAACATAAGGGAATAGATTACAACGAAACATTCAGTCCAGTTGTGAACATAAGCTCAGTAAGAATAATGTTAGCACTGGCTGCCAAGTATAATATGTCAGTTACCAAATTTGACGTAAAAACAGCATTTTTGTATGGAAGTATTTCAGAAGAAATTTTTATGCATGTACCAGAGGGGTTCAAATGTGAACAAACTGAAAACAAAGTGTGTAAATTGTCGAAATCGCTATATGGCCTAAAACAAGCTCCTATGAAATGGAATGAACGTTTTACTACATCTTTAAAACTGAATGGTTTAAAACCACTGATTAGTGATCAATGTTTATTTACGAATATAGAAAAGACCATGTTATTAGCAATCTTTGTAGATGACGGATTATTGATCAGCAAATGTGAAGAAGAAATGAAATCGTTATTGAAAAATCTTCAAACCGAATTTGAAATGACAAGTGAAAAAAATCCTAATAGGTTTTTAGGAATTAGTATTCGAAAACATGATGGAAAAGTTATACTTTCACAACAAGATTATGTACAAGCAACTTTAGAAAAATTTAATATGCAAAACTCCAAACCTGTACCTACGCCCATGGTCAAACAAGATATAAGTTCAGAAGATAAAATGGTAAAAATTAATTATCCATTCAGAGAAGCTGTTGGAAGTTTATTATATTTAAACAACAAGACCAGACCAGACATATCATATGCAGTGAATTACTGTAGTAGAAAAATGGAAAATTTTTCAAATCAAGACATTGTAACAGTAAAAAGAGTGTTTCGCTATTTAATATCTACACAAAATGATGGACTGTGCTACGATGGCCAAAACAGTGAGAGATTGATTGCCTATTGTGATTCAGATTTTGCAGGGGACACTGAAACACGCAGAAGTACAACAGGGTACATAATATTTTTTTGTGGTGGACCCATATCGTGGTGTTCCAGGAAACAGCCAATAGTTTCACTTTCAAGCACAGAAGCTGAGTATATATCTGCTGCAGAATGTGTTAAAGAACTTCTTTACCTCAAATCTCTAATTGATGAACTTACCAATGGTGAAGTGAAGATAGATTTGTACGTTGATAATCAGAGTGCAATCTCAATAGTGAAAACCGGACAGTTCAATCGACGAAGCAAGCACATAGATGTAAGATTTCATTTTATAAATGAAAAGGTGCGAGAAGGTATTATAAACATAAAGTATTGTTCAACTGAAAAACAAATCGCCGACATATTTACCAAACCTCTTGGAAACATTAAATTTGAAAACCTGAAAGAACAATTTATGTCAAGCATCAATTGACAAGTAACAAGTGACATAACCTTAAAATTTGGAGAAGGTGTTAATGAGTTGATGTTGATGAGAATGAAATTTTAAGAGTGTTAAATTTATATTCAATTATCTTAAAAAAAAAGGAACAGTTGCTATGTAACAAAAATTGATATATAAATAATTATAAATAAATGATTAACAAAAGTTAATTTTCCAATTTTCTAATAAAAAGAAGTAAAAGTAAAAACCAGAAATCACAACAGAAATCGGGGGTTGGGTTTGGTGGGTGCGTGTGGGGTTTACCTTTGTGTTTTAGGATGAGGGCGGCGACGGCGCTGTCCACCCCGCCTGAGACGCCGACGACGACTTTTTTAAATTTTAACATTTTAATCAGTCTTGTTTCATAACCTAGAAAATGACGTCACATTGGCGTTGGGGATTTTCGTGTTTCGCGATTTTGTGGCCTTCCTGCACGAGCAACAACCAATCAGGAATCAGTATTCAAAAAATGGTTCGAATGTTGACTGGTTGACAGTTTAAAACTTTAATAAAAGGGGTAAAAACTTGTCTCAGTTATGGTAAAAATGAATAAAAAAGAGTAGAAATCGAATTAATTAGTGACAAGAACGTGAATAATAGGTATGTGGCTTTTGTTTTAATGTTCACGCATGACCCGCGACGACTGTTGCAGTGTGAAACTAAACTCTAGAACAGTACCCCCTTGTGGAAAACAATGGTTGATTTTGAACGAATCGAGACATACAATGCCGCGGACGAAACTATCAATTTCGGCTCGCGGGTTTTGTCAGACGACACCAGTTTGCGCGAAATTACAACCTTGGCTTCCATTCCTGTTTCGGATCAAGTAAGTCTGTTTGTGTAATGGTTCAAAATGTAACGCTTTTTCAAGGGACGGACGCGCCCCCACATTAACGCTGTCACGCAAGGAAGCATTTACTTGAGTGTCAATACTTCGTTCGGGATTTTTAAAGACAGGGAGTGCTCCAATGTTGTCTTTAACGCGACATTTCAGTCCATAGTGGACTCGTTTTGCGTTTGTCCGCAGAAAAATTTCTTGCTGATATGTCTGAGGGACGGAAACGTCCACTTGTTGGATTGTAATCACGAGTTCAACTGCGTTTTCAGCGGGTACGGGTTTTCGCCCCCAGGTTTCAACCCTTGATGACTATGTTTTTAGATCTTGTGAACGCGACGATGACGGCGATAGGTTTTTTATTAATGCGTTCGTGGATAAGGGGTGTTTTTTGGTTGTCACTAAAACAGGGGAGGTCCATAGGGTGACTTTTGACGGGTGTTTTGGAATGGAGTGTGTCCATAAATTTAATTTCAAAACAAAAATTGCCTCAATTGAGTACCCATTTTTGGTGGTGAGCGGTACGGAATTGGCGATTTTGAACACCGAAAATGAGAGTGTTGAGTTTGATGGGGGCTGGGAGTTCAAAAAAATGTTTCCTCTTACTCAGTGAGTTTTTTTTTATTTTTTGTTTTATGTCGTGATTACGTAATTTGCAGTATGTTTCTGGCTTTGGATTTTGAGGGTGGCTTATTTAAAATCTGCGCCGTCACTTTGCTCGTTTTTCCATTGGGTAATTGTTGTAAGATTGACGACATGGAAGTGTTGTCTGACGGCAACCAAAAACAGATAATTGCTGTGACAAAAGACGACGAATCGCAGCAGAGTTACATCCAGCTACTTTCCTACCCTAGTAATAAATACTATTTGAACAGTTAAATCGCACTCTTGACGTTTTTTTTGTAGATTTAGACCAACTATTCTCAATTCAAGTTTCAAACCACATTCATTTAATTTCTTTGGATTCGCTGAATGAAGAGATTTTGTATATTTCGAAAGTTACGTCAGGCGAAACTGTCACCCAGTTGCGTCTTCAAGTGATTAACGAAACCGAGCCGGAGCAGAGGCTCGAGCGACTGCTGAAAAAACGCAAGTATGACGAGGCGGAAATTTTCGCCCAGCTTTTTACCCTGGATAAGGCGCTAATCCAGAAAGCTCGGGCCCGTGAAATCACGGAAACGCCCAACTGTACGTCGGAAGACGTCTACAAATTGATTCGTTTATTGGAGACGATCGACGACGACGAGTTTAGACTTCTGTGTTGTTCAGATAGCGAGTTTTTTTGTAGTAGTTTGGGTGATGTGGAAAAAATTTTAACGTACGGGTGCCAACTTGAGTTGAAACATAATGGTACGCAATTGGGTGCCCAGGAGCTTCAGAAGACGATCGCTGCGACCATGTGGAGGTTTCAAACTTTTGTTACTGTTAACAGAAACCAGGGTAAAGCGTTGCAGGCGTGGGAGAAGTTCTCTGAGTGCGATCTAATACAAGAAGTGAAGCTGTTGTTGAAAAACGTAAGTACAACCATTGTTTAAGTATATTATAGTTGGACAACCTATACGGACAATCACTTTCCCATGCAGAAAAGAATGAATATATATTTTACATCTCACTCGCTTCACTATGGAGTGGCGGTACCTTACGAAAGGGGGTAAAAATAGTCCGTAAGCACGTGATGTTGATAAGGTAGTAAACGGACGTATTAATCAGTACGTTGTACGGGGAGCAGTCACAAAATAAGCAAACGTACGTGTTGAAGACTTTACATATATGTAATATATCTATGGGTTATCATCAAACTATGAACACCAAATTAATTCAATATGAACATCTTCTTACGTATTTTTTTATTAACAGTAGTCAAATCATTAAATACATATTATCTTTGAAACTAAAATGCACTTTATCCTAAGATTGTATCACAAAATATTCATCACCATTTAAATATATACGATTTAGACATCAAGAAATAAATTTAAAATTGCAAAAATTATATCTAGCAGACTTAAAACAGCCTAGTATGTAGGCATTTTAACGCACAGCAATAATCGTTCTTGATGAGTAATGACTGATGACTACTGTAACACAGTAAATCCTCGAAATCGAAAATTTAAAACACTGAAAAATTCAAATATGGGAAAATTGTAAAATCGAGAAATCGAAACATAAAAAAATCAAAAAAATAAAAATTGGAAAATCTAAAATTTAAAAATCGAGAAATGGAACAACCGATTAATTCGAACATCAAAACATCGAAAAATTGGAAAATCGAAAAATAGAAAAAAATTGGACAATCGAAAATTTAAAAATTCCGAAAATTGAAAAATTGAAATATAGAAGAACTGAAAACTCAAAAAATCGAAAAAAATTAATAATTTCAAAAATTGAAAAGTTAAAATTGAGAAATCGAAAAAATATCAAAAAATTAGGAAATTAAAAAATTGAGAAACAGAAAAGTCAAAAAAGCAGAGTCTAAAAATCGCAAACTTAAAAAATCGAAAAATTGAAAAATCAAAAACCTGAATAATCGAAAAATTGAAGAACTGAAGAACTGAAAAATCGAAACTTTAGGAAGTGGAGAAATGGGAATATAAAAAAATAGATTAATTGAGAAATCCGAAAACTAAAGATTCAGAAACGTCAAAATTTGAAAAATAAAAAAATATTGAAGAACTGAAAAATCGAAAAATCTAAAATTTAAAACATTGAAAAGTTAAAATATCCTAAAACTGAAAAATGGAGAAATCCAAACATCAAAAAATCAAAAAAAAAAATCTAAAATTTAATCATCGAAAAACTGAAAAATCAACGAATCGAGAAGTCGAGAATTTAAAAAATTGGACAATTGAAAAATCGGATAAATCAAAAATCGAAACATCGAAAAATCGAGAAACCGAAAAGCAAAAAATCGAAAAACCAACAAATCGAAAAATCGAAACATTGTAAAATTCAAAAATTGAGACATCGAGAAATCGAAAAATCAAAAGACAAAAAAATCGAGGAGTAGAAAAATCAAAAAATTGAGAAACCGAAATAGGCCAAAATCGAAAAATTGAAAACTTAAATATGGAAAAATTGATAAAGCGAGAGATTGAATAATCAAAACGTCGAAACATCCGAATCTCAATGAATTGAGATCTCAAAAAATTTAAACATTGGAAATTAAAAAAATTAAAATATAGAACTGGAAACTCGAGAAACCGAAAAATCTAGAAATTTAAAAATTAAAATATGAAAAAGTTGAAAAATTGAGAAATTGAAATAAAAAACAAAAAACTGAAAATCCAAAACTAAAAAATAGAAAAATCTAGAAGTCGAAAAATGAAAGAATCGAAGTATTGAAAAATATCAAAACTGAAAGAAATATCCAAAAATTGAGAAATCGACAAACCAATAAAGCGAAGTCGAAAAATCGAAGAATTGAAGAACTGAAAAATCGAAACTTTGAGAAGTGGGAAAATCAAAAATAGATTAATTGAGAAATCAGAAAACTGAAAATTTAACGCAAAAATTTGAAAAATTGAAAAATTTAAATACTGAAGAACTGAAAAATCAAAAAATCGAGAAATCGAAAAAACTAAAATTTAAAACAATGAATACGCAAAATTGAAGAATCGAGAAATCCAATTCAATTTGAAAAATTGAAAAATCGGGGCATTGAAAAATTGGAAAATCCAGAAATTGAAAAGCTCAAAAGAAAAAAATCGAAAAACCGAGAAATCCAAAAATCGAAACATCGAAAAATTCAAAAACTGAGACTTCGAGAAATCGAAAAATCGGAGGATCGAGAAACTGAGGAGTCGGAAGCCGAAAAGGAAAGTTAAAAAAGAAAAATTGAGAAATTGAACAATCAAAACAACGAAACATCTGAATTCGATAAATTGAGAAATTAAAAAATTTAATAATCGAAAAATTTTAAAAAAGAAAAACTGGAAAATCAAAAATTAAAAATCAAAAAATCGAAAAATTGAAATATCGAAGAACTGAAAACTCGAGATATCGAAAAACCTAGAATTTTAAAAAATGAAATAATAAAACATCGAAAGGTTTAAAAATTGAGAAATCGAAGCATTAAACAGTCGCAGAATTGAAAAATCTAAAGTTTACAATAAATTGAAAATCCAAAAAGGAAAAAAGCGAGAAATCAAAAAAAATCCATCAATTCAAAAATCGAAAAGTCGAAAAGTTGAAATATTGAAAAATCTCATAACTGAAAGAAATATTCAAAAAATTGAGAAATTAAAAAATTGGAAAATTGAGAAATCGAAAATCTAAAAAAGCAAAATTGAAAAATCGTAATCTTAAAAAATCGAAAAATTGAAGAATTGAAAATGTGAAAAGTCGAAACTTTAGGAAATCCAGAAATGGACAAATAAAAAAAATACTTTATAAATCGGCAAACTGAAAATTTAGAAACGTGAAAATTTGAAAAATTGAAAAATCCAAGTATTTAAAAACCGTAAAATTGAAGAGGACAAAAATTGAGAAATCGTATCATTGAAACATCGAAAGATTGAGAAATCGAAAAATAAAAAAAATCTAGAAATAGAAAATTTAAAGAATGGAGGAATCGGAAAAGCCCAAAATTGAAATATTGAAAAATTGAGACATTTAAAGTTGAAAAATCGAGAAATCGACAAGCCGAAAATTCCCAATACCGTATTTAGGTATAAATCACAAGATCAGGACTATTCTACTTTTTAAAATTTAAATAACATTATAAATTGGAAAATGTTGATTTTTTTCCAAAAATCTTGACGTCTAAGGTGAAAACTCGACACGGATGCATAAACCGTAAACGGGGCGAAACTACAGATTGCGTCATGTCATTGTTCGTGACAAATTTTGGAGAGTGTAATTTGATAATACAATTTGAAATGTAAATTTTGTCATTCGGGAACATTATGTATTAAATCGTTAAGATGTTCAAGAACTTTGTTCACTTATTCGTTGTAAAGTCCAGTGGTCGAAATGGGTTAGTTCTTCGTAGTGGATGTGTATCAGATCAACTCTAACGAATATCGGTTTATAGATAAATCGCTTAAAGCCGATATTGGCCTGAGTGTATTTTGGTCTGTAGATCAAACAAGTTTTCAGGCGACGAAAAATTGTATGTGGAGGGAGACTTCGGATTACAAATCGTGCCAAGAAAGACATATTTGGGAGAGATGGATTTTCAGGTGCTTGACTAGCGGTAATTTTAAATTGTTTGCTGTCGTTCGCGAAGTGAAGAACACAATTTCATTAAAATGATAATAATAAAATTATCATAATCACTATTGGTATTAATTAACACAAAATGGCGCGCAAGTTATCAGTTGATTTCGTTAATAAATTCATAGAAACCTATATAGGATTTTTTCATGCCTTAGAAAATTAAAAAGTAAAAAATACAATAACAAAAATTTTAAAATGCGGTTTATGAAAAATTAGTTGACCTGTGCAAAGAAGAAAATTTTGGAAACGCTGACAAATATGACATCTTAAAAAAAATAACACTTGAAGAAGTACTTTCGGGGTAATATTTTTGATGCTCGCGTGAACAAAATACTCTATGTCAGTGTGCAGTGCGCAAAGAGTTAACTGTGCAGATCTAGCCGAAAATCCGAAAACCAAATCGCTGTGTGTAGGGCCAGCATAACGGAAGTAATAAATCATCCCATCGGTTGAAGAACGTTGGGTCGGTGCACTGATGTCGGTGTTATATCTCGAGAGGGGCCGAATACACCCAATAAAATCGAACAGACAAAATAAAGCTTCAAACATGATTATTTTTATACTAAAATTCTGAAGTTTATAAACTGCACATTTTATTTATTTATTTATTTTATCTTGTTTTCGAACTATAATAAACATTTCAAACAATGTCTGTAACTTATTTTAATGTAAATTATATTCATGTGGTTAACAAAATCAGATGTAATATTAGTGTGATTTTGACCTTATTCTAGATTTTATTACAGCAGAACGGCGTATCCTTTTTAAATTTTAGAAGTTACGGAAACTAGTTCAAGAAACAATTAGTTATCTCGTATTTTTGGAACAAAATCTACCAAAATGTCCGATAACAGCAATTGTTTTTCATAGAAACAAACAGTCTTCAAAGCAGCCTTTAACAACTCGATATTACAAACATGCCTCTTAAGTTCTTAATGCGTTTTTTTCTCTCTTGTAATTATTTGTAATGTTAACGCCGAAAGTTTATGTCATTCTGTTATTTACTTTGAACATATATTTTCATTTTATGTTAATATTTTTGTAACACCACGAATCTAAATTTTACTTAAAATCTTGTTTTACTTTAATCTTGTAAAACTAAACAATTATACCAGTTTAAAAACCCTTGGAAAGTTTCTGTCAGTCTTCAGATATAGTCAAATAAAAATAGGCGTCAAATTCTTTTAAATTCAATTCTTTCGTATCACGTTACAACGCGTTACTTCATATTTTTTATGTCAAGTATATTTTCGTATTTTGTACATATATGTTTATACACATTACTGTTTACGGAACAATGTTAATTATGGATTTATGGATAACTCCTCGTATAAGAGCAGAGTGAAGGGTGTTTGCCTTTGCTAATGTTTGATGGCGCCATCTGATTTAGAGTAAAATAAACCTAATACGTTGGCTCTCTGTAGTGAAAATGCGCGTTGACGAAAAATTTGTCCCACGCCCCCTGGATTCCTTGTCCTAAAGCTCACTATTTAGGCGAAGTAAAATTTGTATTAGGTTGTCCAACTATAATATACTTAAACAATGGTACAACTAAAATTGTGAAAATGCTAGCTTGACTAATTTTTCTGCAGCATTGTATAGAAGACGCGAAGATTATTTACAGCCGCCTTGACGCTCAAACGAGGAAAGAGTTGACGGATTCGGACGTTTCCGACATTCTTAACGTCCTCAACCACGTAATAATACGTCCTTTTTGTTTTTCATTTTTGTAATTTACGGTTTCTAGATCTCTATAGCGACGTACGAGCCGTTTCTGCCAATATTCATCTCCATTACTCTATCCGCTCTCCCGTCGAGCTTCCCGTTATTCCTCAAATGGACCCACAGCCGCGTTTTCTACTTAGAAAATCGCGGAAAAGCCAATTTCCCCGATAACGCGATCCGCTTCACTGAAAACATAGTCGAATTGATGCGTCTGACCAACTCTGCAGACATTTCCTTCCAAAGACAGTGCATCCTACACCAGGAGGCCCTCTCCAACCTATCAGTTCTCACCCCAACTCTCAAAACCCTCAAAACGCTCAAAACCGACTACAGAATTGACATTCCACTGGCGGATTGTTTATCAGGACCCCAGAACGTCGTCCGCCTTCTCCTCAACGTCGAAATGTGCGCCGACGACTACGACGTCTTCCTCAAACGCTTCTTGTGGCCGTACATGGTGGAGAACCACATGCAGCCCAACGAGATTTTTCTCGCAGAGATCGAGGTGAGTCGCCGAGAAAAAAGAGCGCTGGTTGCACCTTGTTGTAGGAGCTGGTGAAATACGAAGAGTCGTATTGGGGCACGCTGATCGAGTCGATTTTGAACTGTATTAGCTCGGTTCGGGTCAGGCTGGAGGCCGTGAAGTGCGTTCTGAACGAGGCGAAGGCGCCGTGGAGCGACACCGTGCGGAAGATCGCCGAGGAAGCGGCCACGAGCTCGCATCCGCTGGCGGCGGAAATTAAAGAGCTGATTCTTGCGGAGCCGATCCAGGTGGTGCTGATGAGGCCGAATTATCTGATCAGAGAGCGCAAGGTCGGGAGGGGTGATGTAGGTTTTTGGTAGTGGAGGTGTGGGTTAGTCATGGGTGAGTTTTAGCTGAAGTTTGTGCTGAATAGGATTGTGTATTGCAACGAGCCGACGATGGTGGAGGATGTGTATCTGTTGTGTGGGGAGGAGAAGCACGTGGGGAATATGTTGCTGGTGAACCACTTTATCAGGAAAGGGTGAGTTTATTTCGTGTCTAAAAAATTAGGTTGGTAACGGGAACGCGTTTCTTGTTGAGTTTGACATTTCCGGTCATGGCTTACTAGACGACTGTGTTAAAAATGATTTAATTTTTTCGTAGGTGTTTTGAAAAAGCCATAAATTTATTGGACAATAATACCCCCGAAGAGGTCTTCAACTGTGCACAGGAGCTAGCTACAATGGTAGAAACAGTTGTTAATGATGCGGTAAGTTTTCTTTTTAAAAATTTATTGGACATTTTCATAGGCTTTACGAGAACTAGTGTAATTTATGTTTTCAAGATTGGTAGTTGTTACAAATGTCATTGTCTAATAAACTCCAAAAGAACGAAATTATACTTAAAATGATTTTCGTGGCTAAGTATTGGACCTGCGGAGTTCTGGGCAGCCAGGACAAGTTTAGGTTTAGACATAGCTGGGCTCAAATGTATATTTTGGTCATTTTCCAATATTAAGAAAAAAAGGCAAAATGTGATGATTTTTTTTTAAGTCGTCGTGAGCCAAGGGGGCGGAGTTTAACTGCAAAATCCTTATTTCTGTTCTGTTTTTGAGTATCGTGTTGTTTAAAGAATGCTATGTACATTAACAAAAAAATTAAGCCAAAGATTACGCTCCACCCGTACCCGCTCCTATCTCAATTCTCAGTTGTGATGAATTTTTCATTCGTGGTCAGATCGAGGGGCGGGGCTTAGCAAGATCCATATTTGTCTACAAGAATTTACCATTTTAAACATGTTTTAAGTTTCTTGTTGTGGAAAGATGACTACGTATGTTAAGAAAAAATGCAAAATATAAGCCCCGCCCACCCATTTTTCTACTATGTTTTTCCGAAAATTAGTTGAAGACATTTTTTTGTAGATTTCGATACCCAGAAGCCATTTTGGGCTTCGTTTCTTCGGAAATTCCCACCATGTTTCCAAAATTTTGAATTTTATTTTGTCACGTAGTCGCTTTTGCGCTTGAAAAAATTCAAAGCCCGCCCACCCGGTTTTCGTTTTTAATCACTGATTTTATTGGACAAAAAGTGTTCAATTGATAAAACTAACTCCACCCAGCTCCGTTTTTGAATTTCATTGGATAATTTTATTTCCTCTGAGATGAAAATCAAGTCAAGTGGTTCAATTTAAGCTTTAAAAAATTCAAAGTGGCTCCGCCCACCCACCCTGTTTTCGTTCTAATCACTCATTTTATTGGACAAAAAAATGGCATTTACACTGATACAGAGTGGAATGTAGACAGAAAGGTAAAATAAGCAAATAGTATAACAAAAGAAGTTACGATTGACGGTTTTTTTTTTACTTT
Source organism: Zophobas morio (assembly GCF_036711695.1). Classification (NCBI taxonomy): domain Eukaryota; kingdom Metazoa; phylum Arthropoda; class Insecta; order Coleoptera; family Tenebrionidae; genus Zophobas; species Zophobas morio. The sequence goes on from NW_026972115.1 coordinate 3,563,703, forward strand.
TTTCACATCCTGGATTCTATTATTAATTTCCACTCCCACTCGACAGAAGAACATAATTAGCCCCGCCCACCCACCCAGTCTCCTTTTCAGTGATTTATTTTATCCGAACTGAACGAAATGAATCATCTTATGCTCAACAAAAATAAAATTAGTTGTTACAATGAGAAGAGGAGAGTGGGCGGGGCTAGTACTTGCTAAGATAAGACTGATTTTGGCAGATGACATATCCTGTGAGAAAAAACAGGTTGGGTGGGCGGGGCTAGTATTTGCTAAGGTAAGAGTGATTTTGGCAAATGACATACTCTCTAAGAAAAGAGAGGGTGGGTGGGGTTTATATTTTGGCTTTTTTTCTTAATATACATAGTATTCTTTGAACAACACGATATTTTAAAAACATGTTTAATTTTTTGTAAAGAAATAATAATTTGCTGTTCAGCCCCGCCCCTTTGGTCCACGGCGAATAAAAAAAATCATCACAATTGAGACAGGGCGGGTGGGCGGGCTTAGATTTTGCCTTTTTGTTTTAATATGTGTAGACTTCTTTTCACAACATGAAACTTAAAACATGTTTAAAATGGAAAATCTGTATAAGGGCATTATCGATTTTGCAATTAGGCTCCACCCTATAATTGCAAAATCCATATTTGCTTGCAAAAATGTACCATGTTGTGAAAAGACGACAAAATATAGGCCCCGCCCACCCACCCTATCTCATTTCTGATGATTTTTTTAATACGTCGTAACTCGAGGGATGGAACTTAATTATAAAATCCTTATTTTTTTACGAGAAACTACCATGTGAAATATGTTCTAAAGTAATCGTGTTATAGAAATAAAACTGAATGTCTTAATTAAAAAAAAACCAAAAGAGAAGCCCCACCCATCCGTCGCGATCTCAGTTGTGATGAATTTTTCATTCGTCGTTAAACCGAGGGGCGGAGCGTAATTGCAAAATCGATATTTCCCTATTTACCGTTTTAAACATGTTGTAAGTCTCTTGTTGGGAAAAGATGACTACACATGTTAAGAAAAAAAGGCAAAATGTAAGCCCCGCCCACCCGCCCTATCTCAATTCTGATGATTTTTTTTAGTGGTCGTAAGTCGAGGGGCGAAGCTTAACTGCAAAATCCTTATTTCTCTACGAGAAATTAAAAAAATGTTTCCGAGTATTGTGTTGTTCAAAGAATACTATGTATATTATCAAAAAAAATTAAGCCAAAAATTAAGCCCCACCCATACCCAGCGCGATCTTAATTCTCAGGTGTGATAAATTTTTCATTCGTTGTCAGATCGAGGGGCGGGGCTTAATTGCAAGATCCACATTTGTCTACAAGAATTTACCATTTTAAACATGTTTTAAGTATCTTGTCCTGAAAAGACGACTACTTATAATAAGAAAGAAGGCAAAATATAAGCCCCGCCCACCCACCCTGTCTCAATTTTGATATATATTTTTTTATTGGTTGTAAGCCTAGGGGCGGAGCTTAATTGCAAAATCGTTATTATTTCTCTACAAGAAATTACCATGTAAGATATGTTTGAGTATTTCTGAGTTATTCAAAGAATGCTATGTATATTAAAAAAAAATTAATGGCAAATCTGATCGAAGTAGTGATGAAGTTTTCATTCGTCGCCAGACCGAGGGGGCGGAGCATAATTGCAAAATCGATATTTCCCTATTTACCATTTTAAACATCTTTTAAGTTTCTTGTTGGGAAAAGATGACTACACATATTACGAAACAAAGGCAAAATATAAGCCCCGCCCACCCACCCTATCTCAATTCTGATGATTTTTTTTATTGGTCGTAAGTCGAGGGGCAAAGCTTGACTGCAAAATCCTTTCTCTACGAGAAATTAAAAACATGTTTCTGAGTATTGTCTTGTTCAAAGAATACTATGTATATTATCAAAAAAATTAAGCCCCACCCATATCCAGCTCGATCTTAATTTTCAAGTATGATAAATTTTTCATTCGTTGTCAGATCGAGGGGCGGGGCTTAATTGCAAGATTCATACTTGTGTACAAGAATTTACCGTTTTAAAAATGTTTTAAGTTTGTTCTGATAAGACGACTACATATATTGAGGGAAAAAACAAAATACAGGGTCATCAAAATTGATTGAGAGAGTTGGTACCCCTTGTTTTTGTCGTGAAGTTTGTCAACCTTATGACAGATTTGTTTAAGGTTATATGGCAATGAATTCAGTAGCGTGACAAAAATTAGAAACTTCAAATCTGACAACTAATGTTTTTACCAAAAAAAAAAGTCGAAAAAAGACGCCACTGAGTTTTGAAATTTGAAACTTGAAACTTCAAATCTGGCAGCTAATATTTTTATACAACTTAATAAACCAAATTATTCAAGTTCAGGTTTACCAACTCTCTCAATCAATTTTGATGACTCTGTATAAGCCCCGCCCACCCGTGCTATCTCAATTCTGATGATTTTTTTTTATTCGTCGTAAGCCTAGGGGCGGAGCTTAATTGCAAAATCGTTATTATTTCCAAGTTATTCCAAGAATACTGTGTATATTAAGAAAAAATTAAGGCCAAATCTAATCTGATCTAAGTAGTGATGAAGTTTTCATTCGTTGGCAGACCGAGGGGCGGAGCCTAGTTGTAAAATCCATATTTCCTTACAAAAATTTGCCAATTTTAAATGTGTCAAGAGTCTAAGAATAAAGAAAATCTTCACAATTGAGATAGGGTGGGGTTTATATTTGCCTTTTTTTCTTAATATACAAAGTATTCTTTGAACAACACGATACTCAAAAACATGTTTTTAATTTCTTGTAAAGAAATAAGTGTTTTGCAGTTAAGCTCCGCCCCCTTGGTTCACGGTGAATATAAAAAAATCATCACAATTGAGACAGGGTGGGTGGGCGGGTTTACATTTTGCCTTCTTTCTTAATATACGTAGTCGTCTTTTCAGAACAAGAACTTACAACATGTTTGAAATGGTAAATTTTTGTATGGAAATTGGGATTTTGCAATTACGCTCCGCCCCACGGTCTGACAACGAATGAAAAATTCATTACAACTGAGATCGCGGAGGGGGTATAGGATAGGTGGAGTTTAATATTTAGCTTTATTTTTTAATTAATATATAGGGTTTTCTTTGAATAACACGATTACCTAAGAAAAAATAAGGATTTAACAATTAAGCTCCGCCCCACGACGTACGACGGGTAAAAAAAAATCATCACGATTGAGATAGGGCGGGTGGGCGGGGCTTATGTTGTGCCTTTTTTTCTTAATATACGTAGTCACTGTTTTAAATTTTTGTTGTGGAAGGATGACTACGTATATTAAGAAAAAAAAAAAGACAAAATATAAGCCCCACCCACCCACCCTGTCTCAATTGTAGTGATTTTTTTATTCGTCGTGAGTCAAGAGGGCGGAGCTTAATTGCAAAATAATTAATTCTCTAAAAGAAATCACAAGACATGTTTTTGAGCATCGTGTTAAATTTAAAGGGTGTTAAATTGCAAATTTCCATAGTAACGAGTTAAATTCGTAAATCTGATTGGCTGTTTATTTTTTAACAACCTTTAAATTTCAACATGTTTGATTCAGAAGTGGCCTTTATGTATACAATTTTTAATATATTAAAAATTATAGCAATTTCTAGTAGGAAAAGAAAGATTTTGCAATTAAGCTCCTCCCCACGACTTACGACGGGTAAAAAAAAATCATCACGATTGAGATAGGGTGGGTGGGCGGGGCATATACTATGCCTTTTTTTTCTTAATATACGTAGTCATTTGTTTTAAATTTTTGTTGTGAAAATATGACTACGTAAATTAAGAAAAACAAAGCAAAATATAAGCCCCACCCGCCCGCCCTGTCTCAATTGTGATTTTTTTTTATTCGTCGTGAGCCAAGAGGACGGAGCTTCATTGCAAGATTCTTATTTCTTTACAAGAAATTACCACCTAAGACATCGTGTTATTCAAAAAATTCTAGGTATATTAAAAATTAAAGCTAGATTTTGCAATTAAACTCCGCCCCTCTGACTCACGACGAATAAAAAAATCGGCTTTTTTTTTAATATACCTAGTAATCTTTTCACAACATGAAACTTAAAACATGTTTAAAATGGAGAATTTGTATAAGGAAATAACGATTTTGCATTTAGGCTCCGCCCCATAATTGCAAAATCCATATTTCCTTATAAAAATGTACCATTCTAACAATGTTTTAAGTTTCTTGTTGTGAAAAGACGGCTGTGTATATTAAGAAAAAAAAGCAAAATATAAACCCCGCCCACCCGCCCTGTCTCAATTCTGATGATTTTTTTTTTATTTGTCGTGAGCCAAGGGGCGGAGCTTAATTGCAAAATCCTTATTTCTCTACAAGAAATAAAAAACATGTTATACCAAAGACAGTATATTCCAAATTCACTTTTACAAATAATATACCTGTTAAATTAATGACAATCAAAAATAATTTTTGGCATTGCAGTCATTCGTCCATTCTCTAAATCTTGCCAACTGCACCAAAATTCCCTAGATTTGAAATCTCATTAAAAAGGTCCACTAGCAACAATTTTAGACTTCCATCCCCACCTTTCAGGTGAATCTACCCTCCGACCTCATCGACAACTACTACGAAGTAGCAGGTTGCGTTTTCCGTCGATTAAACGACAACGAAACTAACGACTTCTACCGCACTTGCCACAACGCCACCCTCACCCAAATCCGAAACGTCTACAACTTACGTAAACACTTCAACGTTAAAACCACGACCCACGACCTCTGCAACCCCGCCACCAGAAACCACCTCCTGGAGGAGCTCTTCGACGCTGCCATCCGCGACTTCAGCAGCGGTAAACGCACGCTCGATCAAGTCTTTGCCGTCTGCCAGAAGCTGTCGCTTTATCTGGGCATCGACCACATCGAGTTCACCAAGAAGCTGTGCGAGAAGACAGCCGACTACGGCGTGATTCTCAAAGCCGCGCAACGCGTCGGGGACTCGGACGCTTCCGCCAAAGACCTGTGCTCGATGGCCGCGTTGCTGCTGAAGTACTCCGGAACGTACAAAGTCAAGCTGCTTGACGATAGTTTCGACTCCGAGAGCATGGAGGTGGTAGGTGATGAGGTGTTCCTGGAGGGGATGAAGTTGGCGCGGGAGTTGATGGGGAAGGCGACGTGCAACGCGAAGGTGGACGAGGAGGCGACGTGCATGGAGCTGGGGAGGTGGGTGCAGACGAGCTCCTCGTTCACGAGGAGTGGCGATTCCGAGCTGAAGAAGAAGCTATTCGGGGATGTTTTCGACGTGGCGTCGGTACCGCCCGGGTTTTTGACGTTTTCGACGATCAGGAACGTGTTCGTGGGGTTCTCCAGGTACTTGTCGGGGTTGAATAACCCAGGCGGTGTTGATTTAGTCGCGGAACCGCCTTTAACCGAAGAAGACTTCTTCAAGGAGCTGAAACTCCTGCCGCCGATTCTTGAAAACTTGAGCAAAGAAGGTCAACACTTCACTTCGTATAATATCGTGCAGACGCTTCAAGACTGCATGATGCAAGTGCCGAATCCGAACGCCGCCACTTTGAAGTTCTTGAACGACGTGTTGAAGAAGAAGTGCGTCCCCAAGGTGTTGGCGTCCATTTTGAGCAACAACGTCGTGGATGAGAATCTGTTGTACGGGCTGTTGTTGTTGTGTGACCGCGACGACGCCGCCAAGTTCGTCGTGAACAGCTGGAAGATGTACAAAAGACACCCGAAGAAGTTCGCTTGTATCACCAGGATCGGTCTCAAGTTGTGGGATTATCACAAGATTTCGCAAGGGAAGTCGGAGATGCTCAAGTCTTTGACCATTATCAAGTGGTGGAAGAAATTCGAAGGAAAAAAGTTGGATTATGATGTTTTCTTCAAGATGAAGTCTGAAGAGCGGTTCGAGTTGCTGGTAAATTCGGACTGTTTGGATGTCGGTACGGTGAAAGAGTACTGTCACGATTTTAAGCTGGAGGTGATGTCGTCGTATAAGTTGTTTTTGATGAATGTCTTGGTTAATTGGAAACCCGAGTACGAGGTAAGTGTTCACAAAAGTCACCCAAAAATTTTTCAAACTCTTGAATTTTAGATCTCGAGCGAAACCCACGCCGGCTCCCGCAAACACCTAGTGGTGAAAAACAGCGAAGCCGACCTCCTCCAGAAGTGCCACGACGTCATCAACCTCCTCGACCGCGAACACGTCCTCCACATCGTGATGACTCTCTGGAAATCCGTCAACACCTACTACTACGAAGTCTTCCTCGCCATGCTGGACATCCTCTCCCGCATCAACTCCGACCAAGAGAACGACGCCAAACGGATGCTGCTCATCTTCCTCAAGGACTACCAGCGAGTGAGCAAACCGAGCGAGACCGAAATCGAGCACTGGTTCACGAACTACCCCGACACCCAGTCGATCGACGTCCTCTCCGAGTTCCGACTCTCCTTCAGTCCGCTGCTCTTCACCGACCAGATCTTCAACATCATCCGGCCCGAGATCAACCTGGCGACGTACAAGAGGTGGTTCGACGCCATCGACATCCTCAAGCCGTACCTCACCAAAAACACGATCTGTTCGTTCGTGATGAAGGACGTAGTGGCCAGCGGGGTGTTGAGCAGGCCCGCCACGAAGGAGTGGGTTCTGTGCTCGAAGCACGACGATCTGTTCAAGGAAATCGACGAGTGCGTGATGAATATCTCGGATTTGGAGTTGGCCACGTCGGTGATGTACCATCTGATGACGCACACGCCCAACGGTAGGTGGTGGCGGGTGGAGGCGGTTATTCTAGTTTGGGGTTGCAGGGGCGGATCAGGTCGCGGCGGCGAAGCTGTGTTATAACTATGCTGTGGAGTACAAGAGGCTCAATCCGGAGTCCAGCGATGTGGAAAAAGCGGTGATTAAGGTGAGAGCAGAGGTTAAGAAAGGTACCTTTTTTGAAGACCCTGGAAGTTATCTTCCCCCAGGTTTTTTTTTATATTGGGTGTCTGGAAAATGGCGGATTAACTCTTCCTTCTCACATTTTGGTGTAGTTATAATTTTTAAATTGGTTCTTTTGCTACATTTAACAACTAAATAACACCCATGGTATATTATTTTGAAAGCCCATGGAGATCTTTTTTGTAAATTATTCTTAGAGGGTATATTATTTGTTAAAATCAGTCTTATCTTAACAGCTTCTAGCCCCGCCCACCCACCCTCTCGTTTCTTAGAGGATATGTCATTTGCCAATATCAGTTTTATCTTGGCAAGTACTGATGACTAATTTTTACAAAAAATGATCAAAATTTGGAATCTTCTCTAGTGTTTAGTTGGTTATGCTTTAATGGATTTTTGTTGTTGGTTTTGTTTTTGTTTATTATTTATAAATGTGTTGATTTTTTGCTCGAAACATCCAGATTTTTGAAAAAAAAATCAAAAATGTATGACAAAATTTTGCAATTTAATTTTGAAACAGCAAAACCGAATGCTCTAAAATTTTGCAACTTTTTAAGGCGCTCGCCTTCTAAAAGCTCTTTCTTTAAAGTTTAGTTTCAGAAATATTCAAGAAAGTATTTTAGCGAAATTGTTTGGGATCATTTATGATACTAATTTTGTAGATTTTCGGAAACTAATCCTTCAAATACGAGCGCAGTGAGCACATTCAGGTCTTCTCATCATTAGTAGTCACAATTGTTTTCGAGATACACTTTTTTCTACGCGATGAATAATTTTCTTGTTATAATTTAGCTTCTCAGGGACAATAGTGACTTATTTTTAATAACACCTACACATGCTCGCTGCGCTCGCATTCTAAGCGATTTCTTTTCACATTTTGGTCTCATGAAAAATAAATATAAATGATATATTACTGAAATGATATTAAACCCGACTTAAAGAAATGAATACGGCTCCTAATGCAATGGAAGAAGCGTCAGTTTTTAAAATAAAAGTGTTATTTTGTGCAAAATTTGGATACTGTAAAATTGGTGGTTTTACTAAAGCATTTTTCAATGTTTCAATGTTTTAACTTTCCACGTTCCAACTAAATTGCACATTTTTCTTGCTTAATCTGTTTATTGGCGCTGCTATGTTAGCAAAATTCTGTAAAGTTTTTTTTCTTCTTCGTTCCCTATTTTTTCTCAAACCAATATGATAATGCTTCAAACATATTTCACTCCGTAATTTCTTGTACGTAAATACGGACTTTGCGGTTAAGCTCCACCCCTCGATCTCACGACGAATAAAAAATTCATCACAAATGAGATGGGGCGGGTGGGTGGGGCTTATCTATTTCAATAATAAAATACTGAAAATATCAAATGGTAAATTCGAGGTAAGAATTATGTTTTACAACTCATTGATTAAGCCCCACCCACCTACCCCTATCCCAATTGTGATGAATTTTTCATTTATTGTCATTTCGAAGGACGGAGCTTAATGACAAAATCCACATTTCTTTAGAAAAATTTACCGTTTCCAAGATGTTTTAAGTTTCTTGTTGTGAGAAGATGGCAATGCATATTAAGAAAAAAAAAAGGTAAAATATAAGCCCCACCCACCCGCCCCTATCTCAGATGTGATGAATTTTTTTTATTCATCGTCAGCTGCGGGGCGGAGCTTAATTGCAAAATCTCTATTTCTTTACAAGAAATTACCATGTGAAAAGTCACCAGGGTTGCCAGATCTACCATTACGTACAGTGTTTTTTTTTTCTTTTTCGAAATCTCCTTGTACTTTTGAAAAAATAAGCATATTTATTCCCTATTTTTTCTCAAAGTAGTCTATTTTCAACAATACGATCAGATCTCAAACATTTTTCACTTGGTAATTTCTTGTACAGAAATATGGACTTTGCGGTTAAGCTCCACCCCTCGGTCTCACGATGAATAAAAATATTCATCACAATTGAGATGGGGCGGGTGGGTGGGGCTTGTCCATTTCAATCATAAAATACTGAATATATCAAATGGTGAATTTGAAGTTACAATTATGTTTTAAGTGTTATGTTATTGAAAGTAAACTCTATAGGTACATTAAGAAAAAGAAGCGAATGATTAAACCCCGCCCACCCACCCGTATCTCAATTGTGATGAATTTTCTTCTAAGAAAAGGTGTTAGCCCCGCCCACCCACCCTTTATTTTCTTAGAAGAGTGGGTCATCTGCCAAAATCAGTCTTATCTTAACAAGTATTAGCCCCGCCCACCCACCCTTATTTTCTTAGAGAATAGATCATTTGCCAAAATCAGTCTTATCGTAGCGAGTACTACTAAATTTTTCAGTTGTTCGGTTTTTCAACTTTCGAATTTTTAAATTTTCAACTTTTTGATCTGTCTTTTGATTTCTGATTTCTCTGGGCAACTCGATTTTTTAATTTAACAATTTTGGCAGTTTTGCGATTTCTCAATTATTTGATTTTGAAAATATCGAGAAAATAGATGTTTATTTTTTTAAATTTTCGATTTTTGATTTTTTGTCACCGAGTAAAAAAGTAATTTTGATCAACGATTGCCATTTTTACCGTAACTTGAAAACATCTGAAAATTTTGTTTCTAATCTTCAATTTTTAGATTTTTCGATTTTTCAAAATTTCGGTTCGAATAAATTTGTTGTTTTAGTTAAAAAATCGAAAAAGGAAAAATTTTAACTTGAAAATTTGAAAAATTAAAAATCAAAAAATTCCACAATTGTAAAGTTAAAACTTGAAAAATCAAAAGATTGGAGTTAAAAACTGCTAAATTGTCAAACAAATTATCAGATGAAGTATTCAAAAGTTGAAAAATCTAAAAACTAAAAAAAAATGAAAATTGGAATTTCGAATTCGATTTTATAAGATTTGGTTTTTTTTTTCAATTTTTCGATATTTCAGTTTTTGATTTTCCGATTAAACAGTTGGACAATTTTCCGATTTCTCATTTATCCAATTTTTCAATTTGTCAATTTTTGATTTTTAAGTTTTTTATTTTTAGCAAGTACTAACCACACCCACCTGCCCTTTATTTTCTTAGAGGGTAAGTTATTTGGAAAAAACTGCAAAATTGTCGAATAAATTATGAAATGAAATATTCAAAAGTTGGGAAAAAAAAACAAAAAAAAATGATAACTGGAATTACGAATTCGATTTTATAAGATTTTTTTTCCATTTTTCGATATTTCAGTTTTTGATTTTCCGATTAAACAATTGTACAATTTTCCGATTTCTCATTTATCCAATTTTTCCATTTGTCATTTTCTGATTTTTAAGTTTTTTTATTTTTAACAAGTACTAGCTACACCCATCCAGCCTTTATTTTCTTACAAGAAGAAGTCATCTGCCAAAATCAGTCATATCTTGGCAGGTACTAGCCCCCGCCCACCCACCCTTATTTTCTTAGAGGATACGTCATCTGCCAAAATAAGTCTCATCTTGACAAGTACTAGCCCCGCCCACCCACCCTTATTTTCTTAGAGGATATGTCATTTGCAAAAATCAGTCTCATACTTGCCAAGATAAGATTAATTTTGGCAGATGACCTACTCTTCTAAGAAAATAAAGGGTGGGTGGGCGGGTCTAGTACCCTTTCTTAGAAGAGGTCATTTATTAAAATAAGTCTTATTTTGGCAAATACTAGCTTGGCCCACCTGCTCTTTATTTTCTTAGAGGGTAAGTTATTTGGCAAAAACTGCAAAATTGTCGAATAAATTATCAAATGAAATATTCAAAAGTTGGAAAAAAAAAACAAAAAAAAAATGACAACTGGAATTACGAATTCGATTTTATAAGATTTTTTTTTCCATTTTTCGATATTTGAGTTTTTGATTTTCCGATTAAACAATTGTACAATTTTCCGATTTCTCATTTATCCAATTTTTCAATTGTCATTTTTTGATTTTTTAGTTTTTTTATTTTTAGCAAGTACTAGCGTTTATTTTCTTAGAAAAATAAGTCATCTGGCAAAATCAGTCTTATCTTGGCAAGTACTAGCTCCCCGCCCACCCACCCTTATTTTCTTAGAGGATATGTCATCTGCGAAAATAAGTCTCATCTTGACAAGTACTTGCCCCGCCCGCCCACCCTTATTTTCTTACAGGATATGTCATCTGCAAAAGTCAGTCTCATACTTGCCAAGATAAGATTGATTTTGGCAGATGACCAACTCTTCTAAGAAAATAAAGGGTGGGTGGGCGGGGCTAGTACCCATTCTTAGAAGAGTAGATCATTTGTCAAAATAAGTCTTATTTTGGCAAATACTAGCCTGGCCCACTACAAAATTGTCAAACAAATTATCAAATGAAATATTCAAAAGTTGAAAAAAACAAAAAAGTGACAACTGGAATTACGAATTCGATTTTATACGATTTTTTTTCCATTTTTCGAAATTTCAGTTTTTGATTTTCCCATCAAACAGTTGTACAATTTACCGATTTCTCATTTATCCAATTTTTCAATTTGTCATTTTTTTCATTTTTAAGTTTTTTTATTTTTAACAAGTACTAGCCACACCCACCCAGCCTTTATTTTCTTAGAAGAATAAGTCATCTGCCAAAATAAGTCATATCTTGGCAGGTACTAGCCCCCGCCCACCCACCCTTATTGTCTTAGAGGATATGTCATCTGCCAAAATAAGTCTCATCTTGACAAGTACTAGCCCCGCCCACCCACCCTTATTTTCTTAGAGGATATGTCATTTACAAAAGTCAGTCTCATACTTGCCAAGATAAGATTGATTTTGGCAGATGACCAGCTCTTCTAAGAAAATAAAGGGCGGGTGGGCGGGCTAGTACCCTTTCTTAGAAGAGGTCATTTGGCAAAATAAGGTTTATTTTGGCAAATACTAGCTTGGCCCACCTACCCTTTATTTTCTTAGAGGGTAAGTTATTTGGCAAAAACTGCAAAATTGTCGAATAAATTATCAAATGAAATATTCAGAAGTAAAAAAAAAACAAAAAAAATGACAACTGGAATTACGAATTCGAGTTTATAAGATTTTTTTTTTCCATTTTTCGATATTTCAGTTTTTGATTTTCCGATTAAACAATTGTAGAATTTTCCGATTTCTCATTTATCCAATTTTTCAATTGTCATTTTTTGATTTTTTAGTTTTTTTATTTTTAGCAAGTATTAGCGTTTATTTTCTTAGAAAAATAAGTCATCTGGCAAAATCAGTCTTATCTTGGCAAGTACTAGCCCCCCGCCCACCCACCCTTATTTTCTTAGAGGATATGTCATCTGCGAAAATAAGTCTCATCTTGACAAGTACTTGCCCCGCCCGCCCACCCTTATTTTCTTAGAGGATATGTCATCTGCAAAAGTCAGTCTCATACTTGCCAAGATAAGATTGATTTTGGCAGATGACCAACTCTTCTAAGAAAATAAAGGGTGGGTGGGCGGGGCTAGTACCCTTTCTTAGAAGAGTAGATCATTTGTCAAAATAAGTCTTATTTTGGCAAATACTAGCCTGGCCCACTGCAAAATTGTCAAACAAATTATCAAATGAAATATTAAAAAATTGAAAAAAACAAAAAAAATGACAACTGAAATTACAAACTCGATTTTATAAGATTTTTTTCCATTTTTTGATATTTCAGTTTTTGATTTTCCGATTAAAGAGTTGTACCATTTTCCGATTTCTCATTTATCCAATTTTCCAATTTGTCATTTTTTGATTTTTAAGTTTTTTTATTTTTAACAAGTACTAGCGACACCCACCCAGCCTTTATTTTCTTAGAAGAATAAGTCATCTGCCAAAATCAGTCTTATCTTGGCAAGTACTAGCCCCCCGCCCACCCACCCTTATTTTATTAGAGGATATATCATCTGCCAAAATAAGTCTCATCTTGACAAGTACTAGCCCCGCCCACCCACCCTTATTTTCTTAGACGATATGTCATCTGCAAAAGTCAGTCTCATACTTGCCAAGATAAGGTTGATTTTGGCAGATGACCAACTTTTCTAAGAAAATAATGGGTGGGTGGGCGGGGCTAGTACCCTTTCTTAGAAGAGTAGGTCATTTGTCAAAATAAGTCTTATTTTGGCAAATACTAGCCTGGCCCACCTACCTTTTATTTTCTTAGAGGATAAGTTATTTGGCAAAAACTGCAAAATTGTCAAACAAATTATCAAATGAAATATTCAAAAATTGAAAAAAAATAAAAAAAAATTACAACTGGAATTACAAATTCGAAAGTTTTTTTTTTCCATTTTTCGATATTTCAGTTTTTGATTTTCCGATTAAACAGTTGTACAATTTTCCGATTTCTCATTTATCCAATTTTTCAATTTGTCATTTTTTGATTTTTAAGTTTTTTTATTTTTAGCAAGTACTAGCCACACCCACTCAGCCTTTATTTTTTTAGAAGAGTGGGTCATCTGCCAAAATCAGTCTTATCTTGACAAGTACTAGTACCGCCCACCCACCTTTATTTTCCTACAGGATATGTCATTTGCAAAAATCAGTCTCATACTTGCCATGATAAGATTGATTTTGGCAGATGACCAACTCTTCTAAGAAAATAAAGGGTGGGTGAGCGGGGCTAACACCTTAGAAGAGTTGGTCATTTGTCAAAATAAGTCTTATTTTTGCAAATACTCGATTTTTGCTGATTCTACATTCTAACAGAAATGATAATTAAACAGTCATGGTTGAGAGAAATACTAACTAAAAGTTTTATTACTAAAAAAGAACCAATTTTAAAATCGTAATTCCACCAAAATGTGAGCCCGGTATATATTTTCAATCCACCGGTTTTTAGGTGACGAAGAAATACTACGCCTGCTGCGGCATGCACATTTTGCACACTTACAAACTCGCCGAACCTAAGTATATAAATTTACTCTCTGACCCGAAAGAACTGATTTTGGCCCTGTTCCTGGACGAACGAATTTTGAACAACGGTTTGGAGTTCGGTTGCCCGGAAATACACACGGCAACTGAGGCTTTAGCCGCTTTGTTTAACTTGGATATAAAAAAAATTCGGCACGAATTAATCCATAGTTCGTTGGGTCATGAAGACATTTTAAGTTCGCCATTAAATTTTGATTCTTCCATAGTATACACGAACGGAGCTTGCACCGACGACGAGAACTTGGACAGGTTTGTACTTTTATTAAATTTTTTAAATTTCAAGTTTCGAAACTTTCAACAGAATTGCGTATATTTGCTGCAACGATGACCTGAAATACTGGCAAGTGCGACTTTATAATTTGGGCACAGGAACGGAAACTGAGGAGCAGTTGAGCGTTCACTGCAAGGCGCGAGCTTTGAAAGTGTTAGCCATGATTTCCGACAGCGATACGATCGTTAACTTAACGGAATGCACATATGACGAATTTATGTGAGTTCGTGGACTAAAACTGGACACGCTTGATAGTTTTTTGCAGAAATTTCATTGATAAACTCACGGTGGTCAGTAATTTGGAGTATTTGGGCATCAGTTTGGATGTTGCGGCTCTGCATGAGTACAACAAGAAAGAGTTGCTTAATCGCTTGGTACGAAGATCTGGGAGTATATTAGGGATAAAAACTATGGCGTTAATATGTATGACCTTCTCGATCGACGACGTCAAAGTTTGGGAGTTCATTGTGAACAACGCAGTCGCGTTCTCTTTGGTGAGTAACGTTGTTAACGACGTTCATTTGTCAGCGCGTGAATTTTTAGTTCGTCGAATTAAAAACCTACCTCAATTTCTTAAAAAAAGGTAGCTACCAAAATGAGAACTTCTACGTAAAGGGTTGGCAAAAGTTGGTTGATCATTCTTTTGCTCACTTAAGCAGTTCAAACCATGATGATGTACTCCTCACCGTTTTTTTAACAATTCAGGTATATATGTGAAGCGTTTAACAATTTAAAATACTGATTTGTTGTTGCAGTCGTGCCCTGTTTTGTTTTCGCTAAATTTGGATAACGCGTTTAGGAGATGCATGGATAACAACAAACCCGAGTTTGCAGCGGTGTTGTTGCAGTACTTGGACGGCGCTAGAAGGGACGAGTACGTCGCACAAATTCGTCACGCAAAAGGAAATTTAGGCGAAAAGTTGGCTGCTTTGGAACGAAAGGGGCTGTGGGGCATCTCCTACGTAAGTCGCGAGGTTGTTGAGAAAAGGGTGTCTTATAATGCGTTTGTAGGTGAAAACCATCCTGGGGTAACTATGTTTGAACGAAAACTCGATTTGAACAAGAATATTTATGGATTACGAGAGTCTTTCACGTGCGAAGTATGTTTGATTAAAAAAATATCAATTTTTAATCAAACATACTTTGCACACTACTGGTTACTATTTTTTTTAATTTATTATTAACAACACCATTTATGGTTTAAGACTGTGCAAAGTATGTTTGATTAAAAATATATCAATTTTTAGTGCTGTTGTGAATAATGAATTAAAAAAAATAGTAACCAATAGTGAAAGATAATTATCTTTCACTACTGGTTACTATTTTTTTTTGTGATTTTTCTGCTACGATTTCTGGAATCTTTAAAATATATTTATTTTTAAACAAATGTATGTAGTTTTTTTTTATTCTTGTACGTAACCTCATTACTGTCAAAGTTGTAATTACTGCCAACTTGAAACGGTGGTCCCGTTGCTTTTTGTTAAAATATAGTAACTTTTGTGTGTAGCACAAGTTTATAAAACCACATTAAGCCAATATTACTAGTACTAAAGTCGCCGCAACAGGAAAAAAATTATGTTGGTAACGTATTACCTGTAATTTCACTTTTCTTAGGTTGTCACCCTGCTAATTCTCATCAAAGTTGACATTTGAATTTTAAAACTGCGTAAGAAAAGAGAGGGTGGGTGGGCGGGGCTAGTACCTACAGATAAAACTGATGGGGCGGAGCCTAATTATTGCAAAATCCCTATTTCCGTCTACAAATTTTCCATTTTAAACATGTTTTAAGTTTCATATGGTGAAAAGAAGTCTACACATATTAAAACAAACAGACAAAATGTTAACCCTCCCACCCGCCCTATCTCAATTGTGATGATTTTTTTATTCGCCGTGAACCAAGGGGGCGGAGCTTAACTGCAAAATACTTATTTCTTTACAAGAAATTAAAAACATGCTCGAATATCGTGTTGTTCAAAGAATACTATGTATATTAAGAAAAAAAAAAACAACATATAAAGTAAGAGTACAGACCAGGAATACTGAAGTTTTAATTGCAGATTTATTCGTTTTCAATTAAGCAAAAATGTTATTCCTATGTCATTTTTTTGTAAAATAGAAAATACAGTTTTTTTTCCTCTTGTTGAATCCGGGGACATACTGTATATTATTCTTTTAATAACACGATACTCAAAAATATGCCATACATGGTAATTTTTTGTAGAGAGGGAAATAATAAGAATTTTGGATTTAAATTCCACTCCTTTGACTCTCGACGATTATTAAAAAAATCATCACAATTGAGATAGGGTGGGTGGGCGGGGCTTATATTTGATTTTTTTTTTAATATACGTAGTTGTCTTTTTAGAACAAGAAACTTAAAACATGTTTAAAATGTTCTTGTAGACAAATTAGACCCCGCCCCTCTATCTGACAACGAATGAAAAATTCATCACAATTGATAATTGAGACCGGGGCGGGTATGGGTGGGGTCTAATCTCCGGCCTTATTTATTTCTTAATATACATAGTATTCTTTGAACTGGATATTCAAAAACATGTTTTTAATTCCTCGTAGAGAAATAAGGATTTTGCAGTTAAGCTCCGCCCTCTTGCCTCACAACGAATAAAAAAAATCATCACAATTGAGGTAGGGAGGGTGGGCGGGGCTACATTTTGTCTTGTTTTCTTAATGTACGTGGTCATCTGTTTTAAATTTTTGTCGTGAAAAGATGACTACGTATATTAAGAAAAGTAAGGCAAAATATAAGCCACACCCACCCGCCCTGTCTCATTTGTAATGATTTTTTTTATTCGTCGTGAGCAAAGAGGGCGGAGCTTAATTGCAAAATCCTTATTTCTCTATCAGAAATTACCATGTAAGACATGCTTTTGAGCATCGTGTTGTTCAAAAAAATTTACTGTATATTAAAAATTCAAGCCATATTGAGATAGGGTGGGTGGGCGGGGCTGATATTGTGCCTTTTTTCTAAATATCGGTAGTCATTTCTTTTAAATTTTTGTCTTGAAAAGATGACAACGTATATTAAGGAAAAAAGCCAAATATAACCCCCGCCCACCCGCCCTATCTCAATTGTGATGGTTTTTTTATTCATAGAAACTTAAAACTCGTTTAAAATGGCAAATTTTGTAATTAAGCTCCGCCCCCTTGTCTCACAACGAATACAAAAAATCATCACAATTAAGATAGGGAGGGTGGGCGGGGATACATTTTGCCTTGTTTTCTTAATATACGTAGTCATCTGTTTTAAATTTTTGTTGTGAAAAGATGACTACGTATATTAAGAAGAGTAAGGCAAAATATAAGCCCCACCCACCCACCCTGTCTCAATTGTAATGATTTTTTTTATTCGTCGTGAGCCAAGAGGGCGGAGCTTAATTGCAAAATCCTTATTTCTCTTTTAGATTACCATGTAAGACATGTTTTTTAGCATCGTGTTGTTCAAAAAAATACACTATATTAAAAATTCTAGCCAGATTGAGATAGGGCGGGTGGGCGGGGCTTATATTGTGCCTTTTCTCTTAATATATGTAGTCATTTGTTTTAAATTTTTGTTTTGAAAAGATGACAACGTATATCAAGAAAAAAAGCCAAATATAACCCCCGCCCACCGGCCATATCTCAATTCTGATGATTTTTTTGAGGAAAAATGGTTTTTTCAATTAGGCTCCGCCTCTAGGTCTGCCAACGAATGAAAACTTCATTACTATTTACATCAGAACAGGTATGGGTGGGGCTTATTCTTTGGCTTTAATTTTTTCTTAATTTCTTGTAGAGCAATAATAAGCATTTTGCAATTCTTTGGCTTTCGACGATGAAAAAAAAATCATCACAATTGAGATAGGGCTGGTGGGCGGGGCTTATATTTTCTTTTTTTCTTGATATACGTAGTTGTCTTTCCCGAACAAGAAACTAAAAACATTTGTAAAATGGTAAATTCTTGTAGACAACTACGGATTTGCAATTACGCTCCGCCCCTCGATCTGACAACGAATGAAAAATTCATCACAATTAATTTCCGGTTTATTTTTTTCTTAATATACATAATATTCTTTGGACAAGACGATACTCAAAAACATGTTTTTAATTTCTCGTAGAGAAATAAGGATTTTGCAGTTAAGCTCCGCCCCCTTGTCTCACAAAGAATTAAAAAAAACATCACAATTGTGATAGGGAGGGTGGGCGGGGCTACATTTTGCCTTGCTTTCTTAATATACGTAGTCATCTGTTTTAAATTTTTGTCGGGAAAAGATGACTACCTATATTAAGAAGAGTAAGGCAAAATATAAGCCCCACCCACCCGCCCTGTCTCGTTTGTAATGATTTTTTTTATTCGTCGTGAGCCAAGAGGGCGGAGCTTAATTGCAAAATCTTTATTTCTCTATCAGAAATTACCATGTAAGACATATTTTTGAGCATCGTGTTGTTCAAAAAAATACACTATATATTAAAAATTCAAGCCAGATTGAGATAGGGTGGGTGGGCGGGGCTTATATTATGCCTTTTTTCTTAATACACGTAGTCATCTATGTTAAATTTTTGTTGTGAAAATATGACTACCAATATTAACAAAAAAAAGTAAAATATAAGCCCCACCCGCCCACCCTATCTCAATTCTGATGATTTTTTTATTCTTAGAAATTTAAAACTCGTTTAAAATGGTAAATTTTTGTAAGAAAAAATAGTTTTTGCAATTAGGCTCCTCCTCTAGGTCTGCCAACGAATGAAAAGTTCATTGTGGGCGTGGCTTAATATTTGGCTTTAATTTTTTCTTAATTTCTTGTAGAGTAATAATAAGAATTTTGCAATTAAATTCCGCTTCTTTGGCTTTCCACGATTAAAAAAAAATCATCACAATTAAGATAGGGCGGGTGGGCGGGGCTTATATTTTACCTTTTTTCTTGATATACGTAGTTGTATATCCAGAACAAGAAACTGAAAACATTTGTAAAATGGTAAATTCTTGTAGACAAATAGGGATTTTGCAATTACGCTCCACCCCTCAATGTGAGAACGAATGAAAAATTCATCACAATTATTAAGAATTGAGATCGGGGCGGGTATGGGTGGGGTCTAATCTCCGGCTTTATTTTTTTCTTAATATACATAATATTCTTCGGATAAGACGATACTCAAAAACATGTTTTTAATTTCTCGTAGAGAAATAAGAATTTTGCAGTTAAGCTTCGCCCTCGACTTACGACCAATAAAAAAAATCATCAGAATAGGGATAGGGCGGGTGGGCGGGGCTTATATTTTGCCTTTTTCTTAATACAACTATGTAGTCTTTTCAGAACAAGAAACTAAAACATGTGTGAAATGTTCTTGTAGACAAATATCGATCTTGCAATTAAGCCCCGCCCCTCGATCTTACAACGAATGAAAAATTCATCACGATTGAGAACGAGACGAATGGGTGGGGCTTCTCTTTTGGTTTTCTTTTTTAATTAATACATTAAAGTTTTCTTTGTATAACACCATTACTTAAGAAAATATTTCACTTGCAAAGTCGATATTTTCTGAGTCATACAAATTTTCCATAAGTTTCATGTTGTGAAAAGAAGTCTACACATATTAAAACAAAAAGGCAACATGTAAACCCGCCCACCCGCCCTATCTCAATTGTGATGATTTTTTTTATTCGCCGTGAACCAAGGGGGCGACATTTATCTGCAAATTATTATTTCTTTACAAGAAATTAAAAGCATGTTTTTGAGTATCGTGTTGTTCAAAGAATACTATGTATATTAAGAAAAAAAAAGCTAAAATATAAACCCCGCCCACCCACCCTATCTCAATTGTGATGATTTTTTTTTATTCTTAGAAACTTAAAACACGTTTAAAAGGGCAAATTCTTGTAAGGAAATATAGATTTTACAACTTTATCACTACTTAGATTAGATTAGATTTGGCTTTAATTTTTTCTTAATACACGTAGTATTCTTTGAATAATAAGATACTCAGAAACATGTCATACATGATAATTTTTTGTAGAGAAATAATAGCGATTTTGCACTTAAGCTGCGCCCCTCGGCTTACGACGAATCAAAAAAAAAATCATCAGAATTGAAATAGGGCGGGTGGGCGGGGTTTATATTTTGCCTTTTTTCTTAACATACGTTGTCGTCTTTTCAGAACAAGAAACTTAAAACATGTTTTAATCAGTCCAGTAGTTTTTGAGAGAATTTGTCTAATAAAAGTGTCAACAAACGGAAGACAACATTCGTCACTAATTTTTTGTAGAGAATGAATAGACACAAGTGTGTTAACGGTTTAAGTAAATACACAAATAATTACAATTAAAATAAAAAATGACAGCATCTTAAAATATAAATGCATTATAAAACAAATAAATGGTCTTATAGTGTTTTAACAAAATGAAATTGTTTCATTTTCGAGAAGAAATAAAAAATCAGTTTATTGGATGTTTTTTAATTTGTTGTTTCTACTTACAATTACCTGGATAATCAGCTTCCGTTTCCTTTACTCTTATCTTTTAATTAATGACACATAAATGCGATTGTGTACGTGCAACCAAAAATAACCCCTAATAAACCCTTGCGCAATCCGGCCCTGTCGCCTACCCCAACACCGCACTCGTGGACGCCCACCTTTACCCACCTTCTTCGAGCCCCGCGCGGTGGCAGCACCGTCGCCCGCGCTCCGTTCAATTTCCGACCCACGTGCCGACAAGGACGCCAATCGCCGTCGCGCAATCCCGACAGAGAGGCCCGATCTTACGTGCAGCCGTCCCCTCCAGGTGCGGATTCTGCTCAAACGGGTTTGGATTGTTGTTATTTTTGTTTTCAGTATTCAGTGCGAAAGGTGTCGGTGCGAAGCAAGCGAGCGTCTTCGGCGATCAAGCGAACTTCGTTTCTGTGAATGGACTTTTGCGAAGCGGCGTCGAGAAGGCCGCGACTTTGTGCTAACTGTCGTTTTTCCGGTGATGTCGCGATGACCAGTCAGGAAAATTGAGTTGTCGGGAAATGTCGGTGGAAAAGTGAGTGAGTTTCCCGAGGTGCCGGCACGATGAGGCGTGATTTGTTGGTGGGACTGCTGCTGGTGGCTTGCTGGGGGCGCGGAGGGAGAGCCAGGGTCGCCAGGGTCGGCACGGTCGCCCCAGTGACCACGACAGGTGAGTTGGGAGGGTGCAGGGGCGGACCGGGTGAAGAGTTTGTGGCGGGTTTTACGAGGTTGGGAAATTGATTTCGCAGTGATTTGATGATACTTGTGGTGTGCGAAGTGGAAATATTATGTTTTCGGACTTAGATTTTATTGTGGCGAAACGTCCATTGGACATTGCTTTTCGAGCTATAATGCCGAAAATAGCGGGAATTTAAAATACCAAAGACCGATTTTTGCACTGACTTGACGCTAGATTAAGGGTTTTCAACTCAACTCAAGTTGAAAGTACCAATATGACCCAAAAAAGTCGCCTAGTGTGCTATGAAATTTATTTTTAAAATAATAATGTTGCAGCCATTTGACAGTTTTTTTGGTCGTAACTGCCAAACCGAACAAGGAACGGGTTGCCAACATAATTTTTTAACACTAAATGCCTGCAATGCCTGCTAGACGAGTTTTTCGATAATAAAACCCCTATTTTCTCTAGTAAATAGCATTGACAGATGTGCTTTTTTGTGTAAGAAACAAGTTTTATTTGATATACGGTTATACCTATTGGAAATAGGATTCATCCCTTTCGAAACTTTGATGACGTAATCCCATACACTACTTGACGTTTGGAAGCAGTTGCGCAACAATAAATATAATATAATAAATCCTTTTAATTTGAGTATAAAAAAAATTAATGGGTGAATTGATTAATTTTGTGGGTTATCGCAGGGTCGGGTCATTTAATAATTTACTTAAAATTCTGGCATGTGATATTTTAAATACATAACTCTTTGTTTACGACAATCTAAATTCTTGATGCAAAAATGATCCAGAAAAAAGTCGTCCAGCAACCTTTGAAATCGCGTTCTTTGTTCAGTTTGACAGATATGATCATAGAACTGTCAAATAAAGTGTCAAATATCTGCAGCAATCAAATTTTGTCGGAGGCCTGAAAGCCCAAAATTTTACTTTATTTAAAAGTACATAAAATTGTGCCTGGTTTTTGAAGTAGTTTGAAAAAATCTCGGGGGCCTCTTGTGTCAACATTTTGGAAAATTTCATGTGGTCCCGGATCAAGATTTCCGAAATCTTAGGTTTAAAGCAAATTTTTTAATTGTCGAGATCGAAATCAACAAAATAATCCGTTTTGGTAATTTTTAAAGTTGTTTGCGAAAAGTCAAAAATTTCATACGTACAGAAAATTTCAACTTTTGCCTGAAGTTGCCTAAAAAATACAAACAATTCTGAGATGTAAATTCAGACGAGTTGAATAGAAAAATAGTGTGTTTGTGGTCCCGGATTAAAATTTTTGAAATAGTCAGTTAGAAGTCAATTTTTTTAATAGTTCAAAAATTATCACATCTTATTTTGGCAATTGTGGAAAAACACGCGATATTTTTCTAAGAAATGAAATCGAAAATAATTTCTGAAGATCGAAAATAACAGAATAAGTATTTAATCTGTTTTAGTGATTTTCGAAGTTGCTCGGGAAAAGTCAAAAATTTCAATTCATTGACAAATTGAGATTTTGCTAAAATTAGAAAAAATTTGGATACAGATTTTGGCGAATTGAATTGAAAAACAGCGTGTTGATGGCCCTGTATCAAGATTTTCAAAATATTCGTTTTAAAGTCAAATTTTTAAAAATCTCAAAAATTTCAATATTTCATTTTGGTGGTTCTGGAAAAACGGTGGATATTTTCGAAAAAATAAAGCTGAAAACAACTTCTGGAGATCGAAATCAACAAAATCATCCGTTTTGGTAATTTTTGAAGTTGTTTGCGAAAAGTCAAAAATTTCATACGTACTGAAAATTTCAACTTTTGCCTGAAGTTGCCTAAAAAATACAAACAATTCTGAGATGTAGATTCGGACGAGTTGAATAGAAAAACAGTGTGTATATGGTCCCGGATTAAGATTTTTGAAATAGTCAGTTAGAAGTCAATTTTTTTAATAGTTCAAAAATTATCACATCTTATTTTGGCAGTTGTGGAAAAACACGCGATATTTTTCGTAGAAATGAAATCGAAAATAAATTCTGGAGATCGAAATTAACAGAATAAGTATTTAATCTGTTTTAGTGATTTTCCAAGTTGCTCGGGAAAAGTCAAAAATTTCAATTCATTGAAAAATTGAGATTTTGTTAAATTTACAAAAAATTCGGGTATAGATTTTGGCGAGCTGAATTGAAAAATAGCGTGTTGATGGCCCTGTATCAAGATTTTCAAAATATTCGTTTTAAAGTCAAATTTTTAAAAATCTCAAAAATTTCAATATTTCATTTTGGTGGTTCTGGAAAAACGGTGGATATTTTCGAAAAAATAAAGCTGAAAACAACTTCTGGAGATCGAAATCAACAAAATCATCCGTTTTGGTAATTTTTGAAGTTGTTTGCGAAAAGTCAAAAATTTCATACGTACTGAAAATTTCAACTTTTGCCTGAAGTTGCCTAAAAAATACAAACAATTCTGAGATGTAGATTCGGACGAGTTGAATAGAAAAACAGTGTGTGTATGGTCCCGGATTAAGATTTTTAAATAGTCAATTAGAAGTCAATTTTTTTATCATCTGTTTTTGGTCAATGGCCGAAATCAATCTTATCTCGGCAAGTATGAGACTAATTTTTGCAAATGACATATTCTCTAAGAAAATAAGGGTGGGAGGGCGGGGCTAGTACTTGTCAAGATGAGACTTATTTTGGCAGATGACATATCCTCTAAGAAAATAAGGGTGGGTGGGCGGGGCTAGTACTTGTCAAGACGAGACTGATTTTGGCAAATGACTTATTCTTCTAAGAAAATAAAGGCTGGGTGGGTGTGGCTAGTACTTGTTAGAAAATAAAAAAACTTTAAAAATCAAAAAATGACAAATTGAAAAATTGGATAAATGAGAAATGGGAAAATTGTACAACTGTTTAATCGGAAAATTAAAAGCTGAAATATCGAAAAATTTATTAAAAAAAAAACAAATCTTATAAAATCGAATTCGTAATTCCAGTTGTCATTAATTTTTTTTTAGTTTTTTTCAACTTTTGAATATTTCATTTGATAATTTGTTTGACAATTTTGCAGTTTTTAATTCCAGTTTACAATTTTGGAATTTTTTGATTTTTAATTTTTCAAGTTCTCAAGTTAAAATTTTTCCTTTTCAGGATTTGTCATTTTTCGATTTTTTAACTAAAAGAACGGGAGCAGTACGGCTCAGATAGCCCCTAGCGCGGCACAGCGATAATGCTCATGAAGCAACGCTGTCCGCAGTCACTTTGTGGATGGGTGGCCAAGATCGCCACACCTATCTGAGCGGCTCGGTGCGTCTCCCCCCTCTACACCCAATGGGTAAAAGAGGGTAACAGATTATATATATATATATATATATATAAAATAAAAGAACAAATTTATTCGCATCGAAATTTTGAAAAATCGAAAAACCCAAAAATTGAAAATTAGAAACAAAATTTTCAGATGTTTTAAAGTTACGGTAAACATGGCAATCGCTGATCAAAATTACTTTTTACTCCCTTCCAAAAACTCGCTGACAAAAAATCAAAAATCCAAAAATTTATAAAAATAAACATCTATTTTCTCGATATTTTTCAAAATTATATAAAGTGAACGTACAAATCAGCAAAAATCGAATATGACCTACTCTTCTAAGAAAAGGTAGTAGCCCCGCCCACCCACCCTTTATTTTCTTAGAGGAGTAGGTCATCTGCCAAAATCAATCTTATCATGGCAAGTATGAGATTGATTTTTGCAAATGACATATCCTCTAAGAAAATAGGGGTGGGTGGGCGGGGCTAGTACTTGTCAAGATAAGACTGATTTTGGCAGATGACACACTCTTGTAAGAAAATAAAGGGTGGGTGGGCGGGGCTAGTACTTGTCAAGATGAGACTGATTTTGGCAGATGACTCATTCTTCTAAAAAAATAAAGGCTGGGTGAGTGGGGCTAATGCTTGCTAAAAGTAAAAAAACTTAAAATCAAAAAAGACAAATTGAAAAATTGGATAAATGAGAAATCGGAAAATTGAAAAAAAAAACAATAAAATCGAATTCGAAATTCCAGTTTTCATTTTTTTTAGTATTTAGATTTTTCTACTTTTTTTTCATATTGATAATTTGTTTGACGATTTAACAGTTTTTAGTTCCAATATTTTGATTTTTCAAATTTTAACTTTACAATTCTGAAATTTTTTGATTTTTAATTTTTCGAGTTCTCAAGTTAAAATTTTTCCTTTTCACGATTTATCATTTTTCGATTTTTTAACTAAAAGAACAAATTTATTCGAATCGAAATTTTCAAAAATCGACAAAGCCAAAAATTGAAGATTAGAAACAAAATTTTCAGATGTTTTAAAGTTACAGTAAACATGGCAATCCCTGATCAAAATTACTTTTTACTCGCTTCCAAAAACTGGCTGACAAAAAATCAAAAATCGGAAATTTTTAAAAATAAACATCTATTTTCTCGATATTTTTCAAAATCATATAAAGTGAAGGTACAAATCAGCAAAAATCGAGTATGACCTACTCTTCTAAGAAAAGGTACTAGCTCCGCCCACCCACCCTATATTTTCTTAGAGGAATAGGTCATCTGCCAAAATCAATCTTATCTTGGCAAGTATGAGACTGATTTTTGCAAATGACATACCCTCTAAGAAAATAAGGGTGGGTGGGCGGGGCTAGTACTTGTCAAGATAAGACTGATTTTGGCAGATGACCCACTCTTCTAAGAAAATAAAGGGTGGGTGGGCGGG
This sequence comes from Zophobas morio, assembly GCF_036711695.1. Classification (NCBI taxonomy): domain Eukaryota; kingdom Metazoa; phylum Arthropoda; class Insecta; order Coleoptera; family Tenebrionidae; genus Zophobas; species Zophobas morio. The sequence goes on from NW_026972115.1 coordinate 3,589,663, forward strand.
GCTAGTACTTGTCAAGAAGAGACTGATTTTGGCAGATGACTCATTCTTCTAAGAAAATAAAGGCTGGGTGGGTGGGGCTAATGCTTGCTAAAAGTAAAAAAACTTAAAATCCAAGAAAAGACAAATTGAAAAATTGGATAAATGAGAAATCGGAAAATTGAAAAAAAAAAAACAATAAAATCGAATTCGAAATTACAGTTTTCATTTTTTTTAGTATTTAGATTTTTCAACTTTTTTTTCATATTGATAATTTGTTTGACGATTTAACAGTTTTTAATTCCAATATTTTGATTTTTCAAATTTTAACTTTACAATTCTGAAATTTTTTGATTTTTAATTTTTGAAATTCTCAAGTTAAAATTTTTTCTTTTCACGATTTATCATTTTTCGATTTTTTAACTAAAAGAACAAATTTATTCGAATCTAAATTTTCAAAAATCGAAAAATCCAAAAATTGAAGATTAGAAACAAAATTTTCGGATGTTTTAAAGTTACAGTTAACATGACAATCGCTGATCAAAATTACTTTTTACTCCCTTCCAAAAACTCGCTGACAAAAAATCAAAAATCGGAAGTTTATAAAAATAAACATCTATTTTCTCGATATTTTTTAAAATCATATAAAGTGAAGGTACAAATCAGCAAAAATCGAGTATGACCTACTCTTCTAAGAAAAGGTAGTAGCCCCGCCCACCCACCCTTTATTTTCTTAGAGGAGTAGGTCATCTGCCAAAATCAATCTTATCTTGGCAAGTATGAGACTGAGTTTTGCAAATGACATATCCTCTAAGAAAATAAGGGTGGGTGGGCGGGGACCTACCACTTGCCAAGATAAGACTGATTTTGGCAAATGACTTATTCTTCTAAGAAAATAAAGGCTGGGTGGGTGTGGCTAGTACTTGCTAGAAAATAAATAAACTTAAAAATCAAAAAATGACAAATTGAAAAATTGGATAAATGAGAAATCGGAAAATTGTACAACTGTTTAATCGGAAAATCAAAAACTGAAGTATCGAAAAATTTATTTAAAAAAAACAAATCTTATAAAATCGAATTCGTAATTCCAGTTGTCATTCTTTTTTTTTTAGTTTTTTTCAACTTTTGAAAATTTCATTTGATAATTTGTTTGACAATTTTGAAGTTGTTAACTCCAATTCCAATTTACAATTTTGGAATTTTTTGATTTTTAATTTTTCAAGTTCTCAAGTTAAAATTTTTCCGTTTCACGATTTGTCATTTTTAGATTTTTTTAACTAAAAGAACAAATTTATTCGAATCGAAATTTTGAAAAATCGACAAATCCAAAAATTGAAGATTAGAAACAAAATTTTCAGATGTTTTAAAGTTACGGTAAACATGGCAATCGCTGATCAAAATTACTTTTTACTCCCTTCCAAAAACTCGCTGACAAAAAATCAAAAATGGAAAATTTATAAAAATAAACATCTATTTTCTCGATATTTTTCAAAATCATATAAAGTGAAGGTAGAAATCAGCAAAAATCGAGTATGACCTACTCTTCTAAGAAAAGGTAGTAGCCCCGCCCACCCACCCTTTATTTTCTTAGAGGAGTAGGTCATCTGCCAAAATCAATCTTATCTTGGCAAGTATGAGACTGATTTTTGCAAATGACATATCCTCTAAGAAAATAAGGGTGGGTGGGCGGGGCTAGTACTTGTCAAGATAAGACTGATTTTGGCAGATGACCCACTCTTCTAAGAAAATAAAGGGTGGGTGGGCGGGGCTACTACTTGTCAAGATGAAACTGATTTTGGCAGACGACATATCCTCTAAGAAAATAAGGGTGGGTGGGCGGGGACCTAGTACTTGCCAAGATAAGACTGATTTTGGCAAATGACTTATTCTTCTAAGAAAATAAAGGCAGGGTGGGTGTGGCTAGTACTTGCTAGAAAATAAATAAACTTAAAAATCAAAAAATGACAAATTGAAAAATTGGATAAATGAGAAATCAGAAAATTGTACAACTGTTTAATCGGAAAATAAAAAACTGAAGTATCAAAAAATTTATTAAAAAAAAAAACAGATCTTATAAAATCGAATTCGTAATTCCAGTTGTCATTCTTTTTTTTAGTTTTTTTCAACTTTTGAATATTTCATTTGATAATTTGTTTGACAATTTTGAAGTTTTTAACTCCAATTCCAATTTACAATTTTGGAATTTTTTGATTTTTAATTTTTCAAGTTCTCAAGTTAAAATTTTTCCTTTTCACGATTTATCATTTTTCGATTTTTTAACTAAAAGAACAAATTTATTCGAATCGAAATTTTCAAAAATCGACAAAGCCAAAAATTGAAGATTAGAAACAAAATTTTCAGATGTTTTAAAGTTACGGTAAACATGGCAATCGCTGATCAAAATTACTTTTTACTCCCTTCCAAAAACTCGCTGACAAAAATCAAAAATCGGAAATTTATAAAAATAAACATCTATTTTCTCGATATTTTTCAAAATCATATAAAGTGAAGGTAGAAATCAGCAAAAATCGAGTATGACCTACTGTTCTAAGAAAAGGTACTAGCACCGCCCACCCACCCTTTATTTTCTTAGAGGAGTAGGTCATCTGCCAAAATCAATCTTATCTTGGCACGTATGAGACTGATTTTTGCAAATGACATATCCTCTACGAAAATAAGGGTGGGTGGGCGGGGCTAGTACTTGTCAAGATAAGACTGGTTTTGGCAGATGACCCAGTGTTGTAAGAAAATAAAGGGTGGGTGGGCGGGGCTAGTACTTGTCAAGATGAGACTGATTTTGGCAGATGACTCATTCTTCTAAGAAAATAAAGGCTGGGTGGGTGGGGCTAATGTTTGCTAAAAACAAAAAACTAAAAATCAAAAAAAGACAAATTGGAAAATTGCATAAATAAGAAATCGGAAAATTGAAAAAAAACAAATTTTATAAAATCGAATTCGAAATTCCAGTTTTCATTTTTTTTAGTTTTTGGATTTTTCAACTTTTGAATATTTCATTTGTTAATTTGTTTGACGATTTAAGAGTTTTTAATTCTAATATTTTGATTTTTCAGATTTTAACTTTACAATTCTGAAATTTTTTGATTTTTCATTTTTCAAGTTCTCATAAAATTTTTCCTTTTCATGATTTGTCATTTTTCGATTTTTTAACTAAAAGAACAAATTTATTCGAACCGAAGTTTTGAAAAATCGAAAAATCTAAAAGTTGAAAATTAGAAACAAAATTTTCAGATGTTTTAAAGTTACGGTAAACATGGCAATCGCTGATCAAAATTAGTTTTTATTCGCTTCCAAAAACTCGCTGACAAAAAATCAAAAATCGGAAATTTTTAAAAATAAACATCTATTTTCTCGATATTTTTCAAAATCATATAAAGTGAAGGTACAAATCAGCAAAAATCTAGTATGACTTACTCTTCTAAGAAAAGGTACTAGCCCCGCCCACCCACCCTTTATTTTCTTAGAGGAGTAGGTCACCTGCCAAAATCAATCTTATCTTGGCAAGTATGAGACTGATTTTTGCAAATGATATATCCTCTAAGAAAATAAGGGTGGGTGGGCGGGGCTAGTACTTGTCAAGACGAGACTTATTTTGGCAGATGACATATCCTCTAAGAAAATAAGGGTGGGTGGGCGGGGGCTAGTACTTGCCAAGATAAGACTGATTTTGGCAAATGACTTATTCTTCTAAGAAAATAAAGGCTGGGTGGGTGTGGCTAGTACTTGCTAGAAAATAAAAAAACTTAAAAATCAAAAAATGACAAATTGAAACATTGGATAAATGAGAAATCGGAAAATTGTACAATTATTTAATCGGAAAATCAAAAACTGAAATATCGAAAAATTTATTAAAAAAAAAAAACAAATCTTATGAAATCGAATTCGTAATTCCAGTTGTCATTTTTTTTTAGTTTTTTTCAAATTTTGAATATTTCATTTGATAATTTTGGAATTTTTTGATTTTTAAGTTTTCAAGTTCTCGAGTTAAAATTTTTCCTTTTCACGATTTGTCATTTTTAGATTTTTTAACTAAAAGAACAAATTTATTCGAATCGAAATTTTGAAAAATCGAAAAATCCAAAAATTGAAGATTAGAAACAAAATTTTCAGATGTTTTAAAGTTACGGTAAAATGGCAATCGCTGATCAAAATTACTTTTTACTCTCTTCCAAAAACTCGCTGCCAAAAAATCAAAAATCGGAAATTTATAAAAATAAACATCTATTTTCTCGATATTTTTCAAAATTATATAAAGTGAAAGTATAAATCACCAAAAATCGAGGATGACCTACTCTTCTAAGAAAAGGTAGTAGCCCCGCCCACCCACCCTTTATTTTCTTAAAGGAGTAGGTCATCTGCCAAAATCAATCTTATCTTGGCAAGTATGAGACAGATTTTTGCAAATGACATATCCTCAAAGAAAATAAGGGTGGGTGGGCGGGGCTAGTACTTGTCAAGATAAGACTGGTCTTGGCAGATGACACACTCTTGTAAGAAAATAAAGGGTGGGTGGGCGGGGCTAGTACTTATCAAGATGAGACTGATTTTGGCAGATGACTCATTCTTCTAAGAAAATAAAGGCTGGGTGGGTGGGGCTAATGCTTGCTAAAAGTAAAAAAACTTAAAATCAAAAAAAGACAAATTGAAAAATTGGATAAATGAGAAATCGGAAAATTGAAAAAAAAAAACAATAAAATCGAATTCGAAATTCCAGTTTTCATTTTTTTAGTATTTAGATTTTTCTACTTTTTTTTCATATTGATAATTTGTTTGACGATTTAACGGTTTTTAATTCCAATATTTTGATTTTTCAAATTTTAACTTTACAATTCTGAAATTTTTTGATTTTTAATTTTTCGAGTTCTCAAGTTAAAATTTTTCCTTTTCACGATTTGTCATTTTTCGATGTTTTAACTAAAAGAACAAATTTATTCGAATCGAAATTTTCAAAAATCGACAAATCCAAAAATTGAAGATTAGAAACAAAATTTTCAGATGTTTTAAAGTTACGGTAAACATGGCAATCGCTGATCAAAATTACTTTTTACTCGCTTCCAAAAACTCGCTGACAAAGAATCAAAAATCGGAAGTTTATAAAAATAAACACCTATTTTCTCGATATTTTTCAAAATCATATAAAGTGAAGGTAGAAATCAGCAAAAATCGAGTATGACCTACTCTTCAAAGAAAAGGTACTAGCCCCGCCCACCCACCCTTTATTTTCTTAGAGGAGTAGGTCATCTGCCAAAATCAATCTTATCTTGGCAAGTATGAGACTGATTTTTGCAAATGACATATCCTTTAAGAAAATAAGGGTGGGTGGGCGGGGCTAGTACTTGTCAAGATAAGACTGATCTTGGCAGATGACCCACTCTTGTAAGAAAATAAAGGGTGGGTGGGCGGGGCTAGTACTTGTCAAGATGAGACTGTTTTTGGCAGATGACTCATTCTTCTAAGAAAATAAAGGCTGGGTGGGTGGGGCTAATGCTTGCTAAAAATAAAAAAACTTGAAATCAAAAAATGACAAATTGAAAAATTGGATAAATGAGAAATCGGAAAATTGAAAAAAAAAAACAATAAAATCGAATTCGAAATTCCAGTTTTCATTTTTTTTAGTATTTAGATTTTTCAACTTTTTTTTCATATTGATAATTTGTTTGACGATTTAACGGTTTTTAATTCCAATATTTTGATTTTTCAAATTTTAACTTTACAATTCTGAAATTTTTTGATTTTTAATTTTTCGAGTTCTCAAGTTAAAATTTTTCCTTTTCACGATTTATCATTTTTCGATTTTTTAACTAAAAGAACAAATTTATTCGAATCGAAATTTTCAAAAATCGACAAAGCCAAAAATTGAAGATTAGAAACAAAATTTTCAGATGTTTTAAAGTTACGGTAAACATGGGAATCGCTGATCAAAATTACTTTTTACTCGCTTCAAAAAACTCGCTGCCAAAAAATCAAAAATCGGAAATTTATTTTTTTATTTTTCAAAATCATATAAAGTGAAGGTACAAATCAGCAAAAATCGAGTATGACCTACTCTTCTAAGAAAAGGTACTAGCCCCGCCCACCCACCCTTTATTTTCTTAGAGGAGTAGGTCATCTGCCAAAATCAATCTTATCTTGGCAAGTATGAGACTGATTTTTGCAAATGACATATCCTCTAAGAAAATAAGGGTGGGTGGGCGGGGCTAGTACTTGTTAAGATAAGACTGATTTTGGCAGATGACCCACTCTTGTAAGAAAATAAAAGGTGGGTGGGCGGGGCTAGTAGTTGTCATTTTTGATTTTAAGTTTTTTTACTTTTAGCAAGCATTAGCCCCACCCACCCAGCCTTTATTTTCTTAGAAGAATGAGTCATCTGCCAAAATCAGTCTCATCTTGGCAAGTACTAGCCCCGCCCACCCACCCTTTATTTTCTTAGAGGAGTAGGTCATCTGCCAAATTAAATCTTATCTTGGCAAGTATGAGACTGATTTTTGCAAATGATATATCCTCTAAGAAAATAAGGGTGGGTGGGCGGGGCTAGTACTTGTCAAGACGAGACTTATTTTGGCAGATGACAAATCCTCTCAGAAAATAAGGGTGGGTGGGCGGGGGCTAGTACTTGCCAAGATAAGACTGATTTTGACAAATGACTTATTCTTCTAAGAAAATAAAGGCTGGGTGGGTGTGGCTAGTATTTGCTAGAAAATAAAAAAACTTAAAAATCAAAAAATGACAAATTGAAAAATCAAAAAATTGGATAAATGAGATCTCGGAAAATTGTACAACTGTTTAATCGGAAAATCAAAAACTGAAATATCGAAAAATTGAAAAAAAAATTAATCTTACAAAATCGAATTCGTAATTCCAGTTGTCATTTTTTTTGTTTTTTTCAAATTTTGAATATTTCATTTGATAATTTTGGAATTTTTTGATTTTTAAGTTTTCAAGTTCTCGAGTTAAAATTTTTCCTTTTCACGATTTGTCATTTTTAGATTTTTTAACTAAAAGAACAAATTTATTCGAATCGAAATTTTGAAAAATCGAAAAATCCAAAAATTGAAGATTAGAAACAAAATTTTCAGATGTTTTAAAGTTACGGTAAAATGGCAATCGCTGATCAAAATTACTTTTTACTCTCTTCCAAAAACTGGCTGACAAAAAATCAAAAATCGGAAATTTATAAAAATAAACGTCTATTTTCTCGATATTTTTCAAAATCAAGTACATAATTGAGAAATCGGAAAACTGCCAAAATTGTAAAATTAAAAAATCGAAAGTTTTTTTCAGTTGCCTAGTGAAATAAAAAATCCAAAGACAGATGAAAAAATTGAAAATTAATTTAAAATGAAAAATTCGGAAGTTGAAAAATCGAAAAACTGAAAAATTTAATAGTACTGGCTCCGATAAGACTGATTTTGGCAAATGATCTGGTCTCTAAGAAAAGAAAGGGCGGGTGGGTGGGGCTAGCACTTGCCAAAATAAGACTCATTTTGGCAAATGACCTACTCTTCTAAGAAAATAAAGAATAGGTCATCTTTCAATCTGCTTTTTGCAAATGACATATCCTCTAAGAAAATAAGGGTGGGTGGGTGGGGCTACTACTTGTTAAGATAAGACTTTTAAAAGGCGAGCGCAGCGAGCACATTCAGGTTTTATAAAAAAAAATTGGTCCAAATTCATAAAATTTTCAGCAAAATATTTGTGTTACCACCATCATTATTTAAAAAATTTCACAGACGACTTCGTTTCGATTTTATTAAACACTAGTCGTCAAGAATGGGGACCTTGCGAGACTGGTTGGAGGCTAACTGTGGCGATTTAAATCCACTTCCATTTTTGGAACGCCAGCTAATGACGAAATTGGGCAAAAAACGGCCGGGTTTGGGAACGTAATTAAAATGCCGGATGGGATTATCAGAGCGATTCCTTTATTATGCATGAGGACGCGGATTGTTTGATAACCTTTGGAGTTCGTTGGAGATAAGTGCCGGGGGAAATTTCCCGTTTGTGTGGATCGATCGTTTAATTGGTGGAGCGTTGCGGAAAATGGCGAATTTTTTTCGCAGACAAAAAAACGTCGTGCGTTGATGAATGATTCATTTACGTATCTCAATATCAAATAATGGAAAAAAAGTTTTATTTTGTTGGCAACAAATGCTTCACTGTGCAAGACTGCGTAATCCCGACCGAAACCCTAGAAGATAAATAAATGCGAACAACTCATCCAGGGTCCAATTTTTCCCCGGAATTACCCTTTATACCCGCATTAGCATTTTTCTCTTCCCTTTACAGCCGCCATAAATCCAAACTTCCGAATTACACACCCTAAGCCCTAAAATTTGATTGAAGAGGCTCACGATGGATTCCCGTTATTTATAAGCCAGTTTAGTCGCAGCAGCACATGTTCGCACCCGAATCAATACCGTGTAGGTCTTTAATTTATCGTTTAAACGATATCAATAAACTCATTAAACGATCATAAACGAGAATGTTGCTTCAAACTGTAATTACAATTTTCAACGAATTTATTGCGCCCGCATAGGCCGCACTAAACATGTGTGAATTATGGGATATGCATACAGGATGTTGTAAAGCTGTTAACGCTGCTCTGAAGCTGCGCAATTTTGGAAAAAATACGAAAACCGACTTCGTAATGAAATGTTAAAATTATGCTAATTCATTTCCACGTTGGACTTTTCTGGGGAAATTAAAATGCAATTAGACGCACACCTGTGGTCAAATTTATTAAAAGCTATTAGGTACCTTCTGGCTGCTATAAATCGTAATATGTTTTTAATTTCTGGAGAACCAAACAAGTCAGATAAGCGAATGCAAACACTAAAAATAAAGCTATTTGACTTTTTTTTGCAATATTTATGGCTGGGTTTTATTGCTTGCGATAAATCATCTGGTACGAGTTGGAAGAATCTGGTGCTCGCCCAGCGAAAAACAAATACTGCGACGAGTGATAAACGATACAATTATTTAAACAAAATTTAAGCAAAGTGTATACAAAATCTCTTAAATATTAGAAGCTAGAACAAAAGTGCGCCATCAACAAACCTACCGTTATTAGTGGTTAGAAACAAAAGTAAACAGGTAATAATAATAACAATAAATAATTAAAAAGCTCTCCCCTTTCGGGAAGAACCCTCGCGCCGCCTCTGTCCAGATAACGAGATTACCAGCTCCGGATCCGCGATAACTGGGTGACCTTTTCTAGTCGAAAATATTTGGTCAGCGCGATAAGGGAGGTCAGAGGTGGTTCGTTTTCAATTAGCGATGATCGAATTCGTCTCTTTCGCCTTTCTAAGTCATAATGGAGCGCCGTCGCTTCTTAATTGGCTCTTAGCGCGATGCTCCCTAAGTGCCCTTTTTATCTTCCGCCTCGCGCTGAATCTTAATGAAGGCGCGGAGAATTTCTGGAATCGCTAGCGCGTTTATTTTTCATGGAAATGGGGCGGAAATTTCCAGGGGCTTTCGTTGAGGAAATTTTCGGGCGCAAATGTTCATTATTATGGCGCCGGTGCGCTCGGCTGGCACGTGGACGGAGGCGGAAATAATTGTGCGGTTTGGTTCGAAGAAGCGGTGGTCGATGGATTGAATTCTGGTTAGGAGACAATTGAGGAAGTGGGGGAGTGGAGACGGAATTGCAAAAATTGGACGCCGGTTGAGTGGTTATTGTTTGTTGTTGGTTGTGTGGTTAGAGGAGGTGTTGTAATGAATTGGATCAACACGGCTGTATTTTTGGTATTGGCGGATTTGGAACCCAGGGGCGCCCTAAATATTGATTGCGACACTGGAAAAAAAAATTGAGCTCTCGCTGAAGTTATTTTTGTTTTTGGAAAACATGTAGAAATTTTGGAAGAAATGAAGCCAAAAACAACTTCTGGAAGTCGAAATTGGTACAATAATCTCTTTTGGTAATTTTCGAAGATGTTTGAGAAAAGTCAAAAATTGTATAAGGGTTTTAAAAATTTGGGCTTTTGTTGAAATTGCCTAAACGTCTGTAAAAAATTCGGAGATACAAATCTTGACAAGTTGAATCGAAAAACAGCATGTTGATGGCTCCGGATTAAGATTTTCGAAATCGTTAATTTAAAGTCAAAATTTTTAAGTGTTCGAAAAATTCTAATACATACGTATTGCATTTTGGCGATTCTGGAAAAATAGTGAATATTTTTGAAGAAAGGAAGCCGAAAACAACTTCTGGAGATCGAAATGAACAAAATCAAGTCTTTTGGTAATTCTTGAAGTTGTTCGGGAAAAGAAAAAAAATTCACACGTGTTGAAAAATTGAGCTTTGCTGAAGTTGCCTAAAAATCTACAAAAAATTCGGAAATATAGGTCTTGACAAGTTGAATCGAAAAACAGCAGCGTGTTGATGGCCCTGAATCAAAATTATCGACACATTCGGTTTGAAATAAAATTTTTGAAATATTCCAAAAATTTGAATTTTTCATTTGGGCGATTCTGGAAAAACAGTGAATATTTTTGAAGAAATGACACCGAAAACAACTTCTGGAGATCCAAATCAATAAAATAATTTCTGCTAGTAATTTTCGAAGTTGTTCCGGAAAAGTCAAAATCGATTCTTACTGAACAATTGTGCTTTCCTGGAGTTGCCTAAAAATTACAACAAATTTAGAAATATGGATTTTGATCTCGTTGATTCGAAAAGCGACATGTTGTAATCTCGGACTAAGATTTTCGAAATAGTGAGTGAAAAGTCGAAATTTTTTAAATATCTCAAAATTTAGTTGTCTCATTTTGACGATTCTGGAAAAGCAGCGGATATTTTCGAAGAAAGGAAGCCGAAAACAACTTTTGGAAGTCGAAATCAGCACAATAATCTTTTTTGGTAATTTTCGAAGATGTTTGAGAAAAGGCAAAAATTGTATAAGGGTTTTAAAAATTTGGGCTTTTGTTGAAATTGTCTAAAAGTCTGTAAAAAATTCGGAGATACAAATCTTGATAAGTTGAATCGAAAAACAGCAGCGTGTTGATGGCCCTGAATCAAAATTTTTGAAACATTCGGTTTGAAGTCAAATTTTTGAAACATTCAAAAATTCGAATTTTTCATTTTGGTGATTCTGGAAAAACAGTGTATATTTTTGAAGAAGTGACACCGAAGACAACTTCTGGAGATCGAAATCAATAAAACAATCTCTTCTGGTAATTTTCGAAGTTGTCCCGGAAAAGTCAAAATCGATTCTAACTGAACAATTGAGCTTTACTGGAGTTGCCTAAAAATTACAACAAATTCAGAAATATAGATTTTGATCTCGTTGATTCGAAAAGCGACATGTTGTAATCTCGGACTAAGATTTAAGAAATAGTGAGTGAAAAGTCGAAATTTTTTAAATATCCCAAAATTTGGTTGTTTCATTTTGACGATTCTGGGAAAGCAGCGGATATTTTCGAAGAAAGGAAGCCAAAAACAACTTCTGGAAGTCGAAATCGGCACAATGATCTCTTTTGGTAATTTTCGAAGATGTTTGAGAAAAGTCAAAAATTGAATAATGGTTTTAAAAAGTTGGGCTTTTGTTGAAATTGCCTAAAAGTCTGTAAAAAATTTGGAGATACAAATCTCGACAAGTTGAGTCTAAAAACACCATGTTGATGGTCTTGGATTAAAATTTTCGAAATAGTTAATTTAAAGTCAAATTTTTTAAGTGTTCGAAAAATTCTAATACATACGTATTCCATTTTGGCGTTTCTGGAAAAATAGTGGATATTTTTGAAAAAACGAAGCCGAAAACCACTTCTGGAGATTGAAATGAACAAAATCAAGTCTTTTGGTAATTCTTGAAGTTGTTCAGGAAAGTAAAAAATTTCACACGTGTTGAAAAATTGAGCTTTGCTGAAGTTGCCTAAAAATCTACAAAAAATTCGGAAATATTGATCTTGACAATTTGAATCGAAAAACAGCAGCGTGTTGATAGCCCTGAATCAAAATTTTCGAAACATTTGGTTTGAAGTCAAATTTTTGAAATATTCCAAAAATTTGAATTTTTCATTTTGGCGATTCTGGAAAAACAGTGGATATTTTTGAAGAAATGACACCGAAAACAACTTCTGGAGATCGAAATCAATAAAACAATTTCTTTTGGTAATTTTCGAAGTTGTCCCGGAAAAGTCAAAATCGATTCTTACTGAACAATTGAGCTTTACTGGAGTTGTCTAAAAATTACAACAAATTCAGAAATATAGATTTTGATCTGGTTGATTCGAAAAGCGACATTTTGTAATCTCAGACTAAGATTTTCGAAATAGTGAGTGAAAAGTCGAAAATTTTTAAATGTCTCAAAATTTGGTTGTCTCATTTTGGCGATTCTGGGAAAGCAGCGGATATTTTCGAAGAAAGGAAGCCAAAAACAACTTCTGGAAGTCGAAATCGGCACAATGATCTCTTTTGGTAATTTTCGAAGATGTTTGAGAAAAGTCAAAAATTGAATAATGGTTTTAAAAATTTGGGCTTTTGTTGAAATTGCCCAAAAGTCTGTAAAAAATTCCGAGATATAAATTTTAACAATTTGATGGCTCCGGATTAAAATTTTCGAAATACTTAATTTAAAGTCAAATTTTTTAAGTGTTCGAAAAATTCTAATTCATACGTATCCCATTTTGGCGATTCTGGAAAAATAGTGGATATTTTTAAAGAAACGAACCCGAAAACAACTTCTGGAGATCGAAATGAACAAAGTCAAGTCTTTTAGTTAATTTTGAAGTTGTTCGGGAAAGGTAAAAAATTTAATACGTGTTAAAAAATTGAGCTTTGCTGAAGTTGCCTAAAAATTTACAAAAAATTCGGAAAAATAAATCTTGACAAGTTGAATCGAAAAACATAATTATTTTTACTGTAATGAAATAGCTTTATGGAAGTTGAGCTTTATAAATGACTAATTTGGAAATAATTGGCTTACGACGAAGATAGAAAAGCTGTAGAATTTTTTTTAGTAGATACTTGATCTCCAACTGAAAATTTTGACGATTTGTGAGATAATCAAGAGCAAATTTCGAAGTAGGTCTTTCATTTTTTAGTATGAACAGTGTTTAGGAAGATAGATTATGACATTTAGGGACCGCAACAAAAACAGTTTTCAAGATTGCCAAAATTTTGACGAATTTTTGAAAAATTCAATTGAAATAACGCCTAACTGTGGCACATTTTTTCAGACTGATCTTGTTTAGAAAGTCCAGAAGTGTTATTTTTTAGCTTTGGCAGCCTCAAGATCGCACATAACAAGAAAATATATATTTTTTTTGTAGTGACAAGATTGATTTTTCCTTTTATCAAAAATTTTTTTAATGCCTAATGAACTCAAAAATTTGATTATCTACACAAGAAATCAATGATTATGTTACTTTTTTTTTCCTAAATAAAGGGCTTTTGTTTAGAAACAATTGATGGAAAGGAGTTTTTCTTGTTGTAGACATCGGATTAAGAGACGGGTGGGTGGGCGGGCAACTTTTATTTTTACTGTAATGGAATATCTTTATGGAAGTGGAGCTTTATAAATGACTAATCTGGAAATAATAATTAGCTTACAACGAAGATACAGAAGATGTATAATTTTTTTTAATACTTGATCTCCAACTGAAAATTTTGACGGTTTTTGAGATAATCAAGAGAAATTTTCGAAGTAGGTCTTTCATTTTTTAGTCTCAACAGTGTTTAGGAAGATACATTATGGCATTTAGGGACCCCAACAAAAAACGGTTTTCAAAATTTACAAAATTTTGACGAATTTTTAAAAAATTAAATTGAAATGACGCCTAACTGGGGCACATTTTTTCACACTGATCTTGTTTAGAAAGTCCAGAAGAGTTATTTTTTAGCTTTGGCAACCTCAATATCGCAACATAACAAGAAAATACATCATTTCTTTTTGTAATGATGGCCCTAAATCAAAATTTTCGAAACATTCGGTTTGAAGTCAAATTTTTGAAACATCTCAAATATTCGAATTTTTCATTTTGGCGATTCTAGAAAAATAGTTGATATTTTTGAAGAAATGACACCGAAAACAACTACTTGAGATCGAAATCAATAAAACAATTTCTTTTGGTAATTTTCGAAGTTGTCCCGGAAAAGTCAAAATCGATTCTTACTCAACAATTGAGCTTTACTGGAGTTGTCTAAAAATTACAACAAATTCAGAAATATAGATTTTGATCTGGTTGATTCGAAAAGCGACATGTTGTAATCTCAGACTAACATTTTCGAAATAGTGAGTGAAAAGTCGAAAATTTTTAAATGTCTCAAAATTTGGTTGTCTCATTTTGGCGATTCTGGGAAAGCAGCGGATATTTTCGAAGAAAGGAAGGCAAAAACAACTTCTGGAAGTCGAAATCAGCACAATAATTTCTTTTGGTAATTTTTGAAGATGTGTGAGAAAAGTCAAAAATTGTATAAGGGTTTTAAAAATTTGTGCTTTAGTTGAAATTGCCTAAAAGTCTGTAAAAAATTCCGAGATATAAATTTTAACATTTTGAATCGAAAAACAGCATGTTGATGGCTCCGGATTAAAATGTTCGAAATAGTTAATTTAAAGTCAAATTTTTTAAGTGTTCGAAAATTCTAAGTCATACGTATTCCATTTTGGCGATTCTGGAAAAATAGTGGATATTTTTAAAGAAACGAACCCGAAAACAACTTCTGGAGATCGAACTGAACAAAGTCAAGTCTTTTAGTTAATTTTGAAGTTGTTCGGGAAAGGTAAAAAATTTCATAGGTGTTGAAAAATTGAGCTTTGCTGAAGTTGCCTAAAAATCTACAAAAAATTCGGAAATATAAATCTTGACAAGTTGAATCGAAAAACATAATTATTTTTACTGTAATGAAATAGCTTTATGGAAGTTGAGCTTTATAAATGACTAATTTGGAAATAATTGGCTTACGACGAAGATAGAAAAGCTGTAGAATTTTTTTTAGTAGATACTTGATCTCCAACTGAAAATTTTGACGATTTGTGAGATAATCAAGAGCAAATTTCGAAGTAAGTCTTTCATTTTTTAGTATGAACAGTGTTTAGGAAGATACATTATGGCATTTAGGGACCGCAACAAAAACAGTTTTCAAGATTGCCAAAATTTTGACGAATTTTTGAAAAATTCAATTGAAATGACGCCTAACTGTGGCACATTTTTTCAGACTGATCTTGTTTAGAAAGTCCAGAAGTGTTATTTTTTAGCTTTGGCAGCCTCAAGATCGCACATAACAAGAAAATATTTTTTTTTTGTAGTGACAAGATTGATTTTTCCTTTTATCAAAAATTTTTTAAATGCCTAATGAACTCAAAAAATTGATTATCTACATAAGAAATCAATGATTATGTTACTTTTTTTCCTAAATAAAGGGCTTTTGTTTAGAAACAATTGATGGAAAGGAGTTTTTCTTGTTGTAGACATCGGATTAAGAGACGGGTGGGTGGGCGGGCAACTTTTATTTTTACTGTAATGGAATATCTTTATGGAAGTGGAGCTTTATAAATGACTAATCTGGAAATAATAATTAGCTTACAACGAAGATACAGAAGATGTATAATTTTTTTTAATACTTGATCTCCAACTGAAAATTTTGACGGTTTTTGAGATAATCAAGAGCAATTTTCGAAGTAGGTCTTTCATTTTTTAGTCTCAACAGTGTTTAGGAAGATACATTATGGCATTTAGGGACCACAACAAAAAACGGTTTTCAATATTTACAAAATTTTGACGAATTTTTGAAAAATTAAATTGAAATGACGCCTAACTGGGGCACATTTTTTCACACTGATCATGTTTAGAAAGTCCAGAAGTGTTATTTTTTACAACATAACAAGAAAATACATCATTTCTTTTGGTAATGATGGCCCTAAATCAAAATTTTCGAAACATTCGGTTTGAAGTCAAATTTTTGAAACATCTCAAATATTCGAATTTTTCATTTTGGCGATTCTGGAAAAATAGTTGATATTTTTGAAGAAATGACACCGAAAACAACTTCTTGAGATCGAAATCAATAAAACAATTTCTTTTGGTAATTTTCGAAGTTGTCCCGGAAAAGTCAAAATCGATTCTTCCTGAACAATTGAGCTTTACTGGAGTTGCCTAAAAATTACAACAAATTCAGAAATGTAGATTTTGATCTGGTTGATTCGAAAAGCTACATTTTGTAATCACGGACTAAGATTTTCGAAATAGTGAGTGAAAAGTCGAAATTTTTTAAATGTCTCAAATTTTGTTGTCTCAGTTTGACGATTCTGGGAAAGCAGCGGATATTTTCGAAGAAAGGACGCCGAAAACAACTTCTGGAAGTCGAATTGAGCACAATAATCTCTTTTGGTAATTTTCGAAGATGTTTGAGAAAAGTCAAAAATTGTATAAGGGTTTTAAAAATTTGGGCTCTTGTTGAAATTGCCTCAAAGTCTGTAAAAAATTCGGAGATACAAATTTTGACAAGTTGAATCGAAAGACAGCATGTTGATGGTCCCGGGGTAAGATTTTCGAAATAGTTAATTTAATGTCAAATTTCTTGCGTTCGAAAAATTCTAACACATACGTAGTTAATTTTGGTGATTCTGGAAAAATAGTGGATATTTTTGAAGAAACGAAGCCTCAAACAACTTCTGGAGATCGAAATGAACAAAATCAAGTCTTTTGGTAATTCTTGAAGTTGTTCGGGAAAGTAAAAAATGTCACACGTGTTGAAAAATTGAGTTTTGCTGAAGTTGCCTAAAAATCTACAAAAAATTCGGAAATATTGATCTTGACAAGTTGAATCGAAAAACAGCAGCGTGTTGATGGCCCTGAATCAAAATTTTGGAAACATTCGGTTTGAAGTCAAATTTTTGAAATATTCCAAAAATTTGAATTTTTCATTTTGGCCATTCTGGAAAAGCAGTGAATATTTTTGAAGAAATGACACCGAAAACAACTTCTGGAGATCGAAATCAATAAAACAATCTCTTCTGGTGATTTTCGAAGTTGTCCCGTAAAAGTCAAAATCGATTCTTACTGAACAATTGAGCTTTACTGGAGTTGCCTAAAAATTACAACAAATTCAGAAATATAGATTTTGATCTCGTTGATTCGAAAAGCGACATGTTGTAATCTCGGACTAAAATTTTCGAAATAGTGAGTGAAAAGTCGAAATTTTTTAAATGTCTCAAAATTTGATTGTCTCATTTTGACGATTCTCGGAAAGCAGCGGATATTTTCGAAGAAAGGAAGCCGAGAACAACTTCTGGAAGTCGAAATCGGCACAATAATCTCTTTTGGTAATTTTCGAAGACGTTTGAGAAAAGTCAAAAATTGTATAAAGGTTTTAAAAATTTGGGCTTTTGTTGAAATTGCCTAAAAGTCTGTAAAAAATTCGGAGATATAGATCTCGACAAGTTGAATCGAAAAACACCATGTTCATGGTCTCGGATTAAGATTTTCGAAATAGTTAATTTAAAGTGAAATTTTTAAAGTTTTCGAAAAATTCTAGTACAAACGTATTCTATTTTGGCGATTTTGGAAAAATAGTTGATATTTTTGACGAAACGAAGCCGAAAACAACTCCTGGAGATCTAAATGAATAAAGTCAAGTCTTTTAGTAAATTTTGAAGTTGTTCGGGAAAAGTAAAAATTTCACACGTGTTGACAAATTGAGCTTTGCTGAAGTTGCCTAAAATTCTACAAAAAATTCGGAAATACAGATATTGACAAGTTGAATCGAAAAACAGCAGCATGTTGATGGCCATGAATTAAAATTTTTGAAATATTCCAAAAATTTGAATTTTTCATTTTGGCGATTCTGGAAAAACAGTGAATATTTTTGAAGAAGTGACACCGAAAACAACTTCTGAAGATCGAAATCAATAAAACAATCTCTTCTGGTAATTTTCGAAGTTGTCCCGGAAAAGTCAAAATCAATTCTTACTGAACAATTGAGCTTTACTGGAGTTGCGTAAAAATTACAACAAATTCAGAAATATAGATTTTGATCTCGTTGATTCGAAAAGCGACATGTTGTAATCTCGGACTAAGATTTTCGAAATAGTGAATGAAAAGTCGAAATTTTTTAAATCTCTCAAAATTTGGTTGTCTCATTTTGACGATTCTGGGAAAGCAGCGGATATTTTCGAAGAAAGGAAGCCGAAAACAACTTCTGGAAGTCGAAATCGGCACAATAATCTCTTTTGGTGATTTTCGAAGATGTTTGAGAAAAGTCAAAAATTGTATAAGGGTTTTAAAAATTTGGGCTTTTGTCGAAATTGCCTAAAAGTCTGTAAAAAATTCGGAGATATAGATCTCGACAAGTTGAATCGAAAAGCAGCATGTTGATGGTCCCGGATTAATATTTTCGAAATCGTTAATTTAAAGTCAAATGTTGTAAGTGTTTGAAAATTGTAATACATACGTGTTTTATTTTGGCGATTTTGGAAAAATAGTGGATATTTTTGAAGAAACGAAGTCGAAAACCACTTCTGGAGATCGAAATGAACAATGTCAAATCTTTTAGTAATTTTTGAAATTGTTCGGGAAAAGTAAAAAATTTCATACTCATTGAAAAATTGAACTTTGCTGAAGTTGCCTAAAAATCTACAAAAAATTCGGAAATATAGGTCTTGACTAGTTGAATCGAAAAACAGCAGCGTGTTGATGGCCCTGAATCAAAATTTTCGAAACATTCGATTTAAAGTCAAATTTTTCATTTTGGCGATTCTGGAAAAACAGTGAATATTTTTGAAGAAATGACACCGAAAACAACTTCTGGAGATCGAAGTCAATAAAACAATCTCTTTTGGTAATTTTCGAAGTTGTCCCGGAAAAGTCAAAATCGATTCTTACTGAACAATTGAGCTTTACTGGAGTTGCCTAAAAATTACAACAAATTCAGAAATATAGATTTTGATCGTTGATTCGAAAAGCGACATGTTGTAATCTCAGACTAAGATTTTCGAAATAATGAGTAAAAAGTCGAAATTTTTTAAATATCCCAAAATTTGGTTATCTCATTTTGACGATTCTGGGAAAGCAGCGGATATTTTCGAAGAAAGGAAGCCGAAAACAACTTCTGGAAGTCGAAATCGGCACAATAATCTCTTTTGGTAATTTTCGAAGATGTTTGAGAAAAGTCAAAAATTGTATAAGAGTTTTAAAAATTTGGGCTTTTGTTGAAATTGCCTAAAAGTCTGTAAAAAATTCGGAAATATAAATCTTGACAAGTTGAATCGAAAAACAGCATGTTGATGATTCTCGATTAGGATTTTCGAAATCGTTAATTTAAAGTCAAATTTTTTAAGTGTTCGAGAAATTCTAATACATACGTATTCCATTTTGGCGATTCTGGAAAAATAGAGGATATTTTTGAAGCAACGGAGCCGAAAACAACTTCTGGAGATCGGAATGAACAAAATCGAGTCTTTTCGTAATTTTTGAAGTTGTTCGGGAGAAGTAAAAAATTTCACACACGTTGAAAAATTGGGCCTAAGAATCTACAAAAAATTCGGACATATAGATCTTGGACAAGTTGAATCGAAAAACAGCAGCGTGTTGATGGCCCTGAATCAAAATTTTTGAAACATTTGGTTTGAAGTCAAATTTTTGAAATATTCCAAAAATTTGAATTTTTCATTTTGGCGATTCTGGAAAAACAGTTGATATTTTAGAAGAAATGACACCGAAAACAACTTCTGGAGATCAAAATCAATAAAATAATTTCTTTTGGTAATTTTGGAAGTTGTCCCGGAAAAGTCAAAATCGATTCTTACTGAACAATTGAGCTTTGCTGGAGTTGCCTAAAAATGACAACAAATTCAGAAATATAGATTTCGATCTCGTTGATTCGAAAAGCGACATGTTCTAATCTCGGACTAAGATTTTCGAAATAGTGAGTGAAAAGTCGAAATTTTTTAAATGTCCCAAAATTTGGTTCTCTCATTTTGACGATTCTGGGAAAGCAGCGAATATTTTCGAAGAATGGAATCCGAGAAGAACTTTTGGAAGTCGAAATCGGCACAATAATCTCTTTTGGTAATTTTCGAAGATGTTTGAGAAAAGTCAAAAATTGTATAAGGGTTTTCAAAATTTGGCTTTTGTTGTAATTGTTTAAAAGTCTGTAAAAAATTCGGAGATACAAATCTTGACAAGTTGAATCGAAAAACAGCATGTTGATGCCTTCGGATTAAGATTTTTGAAATCGTTAATTCAAAGTCAAATTTTTTAAGTGTTCGAAAAATTCTAATAAATACGTATTCCATTTTGGCGATTCTGGAAAAACAGTGGATATTTTTGAAGAAACGAAGCCGAAAACAACTTCAGGATAAAGCGATGAACAAAATCAAGTCTTTTGGTAATTCTTGAAGTTGTTCGGGAGAAGTAAAAAAATTCACACGTGTTGAAAAATTGAGCTTTGCTGAAGTTGCCTAAAAATCTAAAAAAAATTCGGAAATATAGATCTTGACAAGTTGAATCGAAAAACAGTAGCGTGTTGATGGCCCTGAATCGAAATTTTCAAACATTCGGTTTGAAGTCAAATTTTTGAAACATTTGAAAAATGCGAATTTTTCATTTTGGCGATTCTGGAAAAACAATGAACATTTTTGAAGAAATGACACCGAAAACAACTTCTGGATATCGAAATCAATAAAACAATCTCTTCTGGTGATTTTCGAAGTTGTCCCGGAAAAGTCAAAATAGATTCTTACTGAACAATTGAGCTTTACTGGAGTTGCCTAAAAATTAAAACAAATTCAGAAATATAGATTTTGATGTCGTTGATTCGAAAAGCGACATGTTGTAATCTCGGACTAAGATTTTCGAAATAGTGAGTGAAAAGTCGAAATTTTTTAAATGTCTCAAAATTTGGTTATCTCATTTTGACGATTCTGGGAAAGCAGCGGATATTTTCGAAGAAAGGAAGCCGAAAACAACTTCTGGAAGTCGAAATCGACACAATAATATCTTTTGGTAATTTTCGAAGATGTTTGAGAAAAGCCAAAAATTGTATAAGGGTTTTAAAAATTTGGGCTTTTGTTGAAATTGCCTAAAAGTCTGTAAAAAATTCAGAAATATAAATCTTGACAAGTTGAATCGAAAAACACATGTTGTTGGTCTCGGATTAAGATTTTCGAAATCGTAAATTTAAAGTCAAAATTTTTAAATGTTCGAAAAATTCTAATACATACGTATTTGATTTTGGCGATTCTGGAAAAATAGTGGCTATTTTTGAAGAAACGAAGCCGAAAACAACTTCAGGATAAAGCGATGAACAAAATCAAGTCTTTTGGTAATTCTTGAAGTTGTTCGGGAAAAGTAAAAAACATCACACGTGTTGAAAACTTGAGCTTTGCTGAAGTTACCTAAAAATCTACAAAAAATTCGGAAATATAGATCTTGACAAGTTGAATCGAAAAACAGTAGCGTGTTTGTGGCCCTGAATCAAAATTTTCGAAACATTCGGTTTGAAGTCAAATTTTTGAAATATTCCAAAAATTTGAATTTTTCATTTGGGCGATTCTGGAAAAACAGTGAATTTTTTTGAAGAAATGACACCGAAAACAACTTCTGGAGATCCAAATCAATAAAACAATTTCTGATAGTAATTTTCGAAGTTGTCCCGGAAAAGTCAAAATCGATTCTTACTAAACAATTGAGCTTTACTGGAGTTGCCTAAAAATTACAACAAATTCAGAAATATAGATTTTGATCTCGTTGATTCGAAAAGCGACATGTTGTAATCTCGGACTAAGATTTTCGAAATAGTGAGTGAAAAGTCGAAATTTTTTAAATGTCTCAAAATTTGGTTGTCTCATTTTGACGATTCTGGGAAAGCAGCAGATATTTTCGAAGAAGGGACGCCGAAAACAACTTCTGGAAGTCGAAATCGGCACAATAATCTCTTTTGGTAATTTTCGAATATGTTTGAGAAAAGTCAAAAATTGTATAAGGGTTTTAAAAATTTGGGCTTTTGTTGAAATAGCCTAAAAGTCTGTAAAAAATTTGGAGATACAAATCCTGACAAGTTGAATCGAAAAACAGCATGTTGATGGCTCCGGATTAAGATTTTCGAAATCGTTAATTGAAAGTCAAATTTTTTAAGTGTTCGAAAAATTCTAACACATACGTGGTTTATTTTGGCGATTCTGGAAGAATAGTGGATATTTTTGAAAAAACGAAGCCGAAAACAACTTATGTAGATCGAAATGGACAAAGTCAAGTCTTTTAGTAATTTTTGAAGTTGTTCGGGAAAAGTAAAAAATATATCATACGCATTGAAAAATTGAGCTTTGCTGAAGTTGCCTATAAATCTACAAAAAATTCGGAAATATAGATCTTGACAAGTTGAATCGAAAAACAGCAGCGTGTTGATGGCCCTGAATCAAAATTTTCGAAACATTCGATTTAAAGTCAAATTTTTGAAATATTCCAAAAATTTGAATTTTTCATTTTGGCGATTCTGGAAAAACAGTGAATATTTTTGAAGAAGTGACACCGAAAACAACTTCTGGAGATCGAAATCAATAAAACAATCTCTTCTGGAGATTTTCGAAGTTGTCCCGGAAAAGTCAAGATAGATTCTTACTGAACAATTGAGCTTTACTGGAGTTGCCTAAAAATTAAAACAAATTCGGAAATATAGATTTTGATGTCGTTGATTCGAAAAGCGACATGTTGTAATCCCGTCCTAAGATTTTCGAAATAGTGAGTGAAAAGTCGAAATTTTTTAAATGTCCCAAAATTTGGTTGTCTCATTTTGACGATTCTGGGAAAGCAGCGGATATTTTTGAAGAAAGGAAGCCGAAAACAACTTCTGGAAGTCGAAATCGGCACAATAATCTCCTTTGGTAATTTTCGAAGATGTTTGATAAAAGTCAAAAATTGTATAAGGGTTTTAAAAATTTGTGCTTTTGTTGAAATTGCCTCAAAGTCTGTAAAAAATTCGGAGATACAAATCATGACAAGTTGAATCGAAAAACAGCATGTTGATGGTCCCGGATTAAGATTTTCGAAATAATTAATTTAAAGTCAAATTTTTTAAACGTTCGCAAAATTCTAACACATACGTATTTCATTTTGGCAATTCCGGAAAAATGGTGGATATTTTTGAAGAAACGAAGCCGAAAACAACTTCTGCAGATCGAAATGAACAAAACCAAGTCTTTCGGTAAATTTTGAAGTTGTTTGGGAAAAGTAAAAAAATTCACACGTGTTGAAAACTTGAGCTTTGCTGAAGTTGCCTAAAATTCTACAAAAAAATCGGAAATATAGATCTTGACAAGTTAAATCGAAAAACAGCAGCGTGTTGATGGCCCTGCATCAAAATTATCGAAACATTCGATTTAAAGTCAAATTTTTGAAAAATCACAAAAATTTTAATTTTTTATTTTGGCGATTCTGGAAAAACAGTGAATATTTTAGAAGAAAAGACATCGAAAACAACTTCTGGAGATCTAAATCAATAAAACAATTTCTTCTAGTAATTTTCGAAGTTGTCCCGGAAAGGTCAAAATCGATTCTTACTGAACAATTGAGCTTTCCTGAAGTTGCCTAAAAATTACAACAAATTCAAAAATATAGATTTTGATCTCGTTGATTCGAAAAGCGACATGTTGCAATCTTGGACTAAGATTTTCGAAATAGTGAGTAAAAAGTCGAAATTTTTTAAATATCCCAAAATTTGGTTATCTCATTTTGACGATTCTGGGAAAGCAGCGCATATTTTCGAAGAAAGGAAGCCGAAAACAATTTCTGGAAGTCAAAATCAGCACAATAATCTCTTTTGGTAATTTTCGAAGATGTTTGAGAAAGGTCAAAAATTGTATAAGGGTTTTAAAAATTTGGGCTTTTGTTGAAATTGCCCAAAAGTCTGTAAAAAATTCGGAGATATAAATCTCGACAAGTTGAATCGAAAAACAGCATGTTGATGGTACCGGATTAAGATTTACGAAATCGTTAATTTAAAGTCAAATTTTTTAAGTGTTCGAAAAATTCTAATTCAAACGTATTTCATTTTGGCGATTCTGGGAAAACAGTGAATACTTTTGAAGAAACGAAGCCAAAAACAACTTCTGGAGATCGAAATGAACAAAGTCAAATCTTTTGGTAATTTTTGAAGTTGTTCGGAAAAATAAAAAAATTCATACGTGTTGAAAAATTGAGCTTTGCTGAAGTTGCCTAAAAATCCACAAAAAATTCGGAAATATAGATCTTGACAAGTTGAATCGAAAAACAGCAGCGTGTTGATGGCCCTACATCAAAATTTTCGAAACATTCGGTTTGAAGTCAAATTTTCAAAATATTCCAAAAATTTGAATTTTTCATTTTGGCGATTCTGGAAAAACAGTGGATATTTTTGAAGAAATGACACCGAAAACAACTTCTGGAGATCGAAATCAATAAAACAATCTCTTCTGGTAATTTTCGAAGTTGTCTCGGAAAAGTCAAAATCGATTCTTACTGAACAATTGAGCTTTATTGGAGTTGCCTACAAATCTACAACAAATTAAGAAATACAGATTTTGCTGATGTCGTTGATTGGAAAAGCGACATGTTGTAATCTGGGACTAAGATTTTCGAAATAGTGAGTGAAAAGTCGAAATTTTTTAAATATCCCAAAATTTGGTTGTTTCATATTGACGATTCTGGGAAAGCAGCGGATATTTTCGAAGAAAGGAAGCCGAAAACAACTTTTGGAAGTCGAAATCAGCACAATAATCTCCTTTGGTAATTTTCGAAGATGTTTGAGAAAAGTCAAAAATTGTGTAAGGGTTTTAAAAATTTGGACTTTTGTTGAAATTGGCTAAAAGTCTGTAAAAAATTCGGAGATACAAATCTCGACAAGTTGAATCGAAAAACAGCATGTTGATGGTACCGGATTAAGATTTACGAAATCGTTAATTTAAAGTCAAATTTTTTAAGTGTTCGAAAAATTCTAATTCAAACGTATTTCATTTTGGCGATTCTGGGAAAACAGTGAATACTTTTGAAGAAACGAAGCCAAAAACAACTTCTGGACATCGCAATGAACAAAATCAAGTTTTTTGGTAATTCTTGAAGTTGTTCGGCAAAAGTAAAAAAATTCATACGCATTGAAAAATTGCTTTGCTGAAGTTTCCTAAAAATTACAAAAAATTCGGAAATATAGATCTTGACAAGTTGAATCGAAAAACAGCAGCGTGTCGATGGCCCTGCATCAAAATTTTCGAAACATTCGATTTAAAGTCAAATTTCTGAAATATTCCAAAAATTTGAAATTTTCATTTTGGCGATTCTGGAAAAACAGTGAATATTTTTGAAGAAATGACACCGAAAACAACTTGTGGAGATCGAAATCAATAAAACAATTTCTTTTGGTAATTTTCGAAGTTGTCTCGGAAAAGTCAAAATCGATTCTTACTGAACAATTGAGCTTAACTGGAGTTGCCTAAAAATTACAACAAATTCAGAAATATAGATTTTGATCTCGTTGATTCGAAAAGCGACATGTAATCTCGGACTAAAATTTTCGAAATAGTGAGTGAAAAGTCGAAATTTTTTAAATGTCTCAAAATTTGGTTATCTCATTTTGACGATTCTGGGAAAGCAGCGGATATTTTCGAAGAAAGGAAGCCGAAAACAACTTGTGGAAGTCGAAATCGGCACAATAATCTCTTTTGGTAATTTTCGAAGATGTTTGAGAAAAGTCAAAAATTGTGTAAGGGTTTTAAAAATTTGGACTTTTGTTGAAATTGACCAAAAGTCTGTAAAAAATTCGGAGATACAAATCTCGACAAGTTGAATCGAAAAACAGCATGTTGATGGTCCCGGATTAAGATTTTCGAAATCGTTAATTTAAAGTCAAATTTATTACGTGTTCGAAAAATTCTAACACATACGTAGTTCATTTTGGCGATTCTGGAAAAATAGCGGATATTTTTGAAGAAACGAAGCCGAAAATAACTTCAGGATATCGCAATGAACAAAATCAAGTCTTTTGGTAATTCTTGAAGTTGTTCGGGAAAAGTAAAAAACATCACACGTGTTGAAAACTTGAGCTTTGCTGAAGTTACCTAAAAATCTACAAAAAATTCGGAAATATAGATCTTGACAAGTTGAATCGAAAAACAGTAGCGTGTTTGTGGCCCTGAATCAAAATTTTCGAAACATTCGGTTTGAAGTCAAATTTTTGAAATATTCCAAAAATTAGAATTTTTCATTTTGGCGATTCTGGAAAAACAGTGAATATTTTTGAAGAAATGACACCAAAAACAACTTCTGGATATCGAAATCAATAAAACAATTTCTTTTGGTAATTTTCGAAGTTGTCCCGGAAAAGCCAAAATCGATTCTTATGACCAATTGAGATTTACTGGAGTTGCCTAAAAATCTATAACAAATTCAGAAATATAGATTTTGATCGTTGATTCGAAAAGCGACATGTTGTAATCTCGGACTAAGATTTTCGAAATAGTGAGTGAAAAGTCGAAATTTTTTAAATGTCTCAAAATTTGGTTCTTTCATTTTGACGATTCTGGGAAAGCAGCGGATATTTTCGAAGAAAGGAAGCCGAAAACAACTTCTGGAAGTCGAAATCGGCACAATAATCTCTTTTGGTATTTTCGAAGATGTTTGAGAAAAGTCAAAAATTGTATAAGGATTTTTAAAATTCAGTTGTAATTGCCTAAAAGTCCGTAAAAAATTCCGAGATACACATTTTGACAAGTTGAATCGAAAAACAGGAATGTGTTGATGGCCCTGAATCAAAATTTTCGAAACAGTCGGTTTGAAGTCAAATTTTTGAATTTTTCATTTTGGCGATTCTGGAAAAACAGTGGATTTTTTTGGCGAAATGACACCTTCTGGAGATCTATGTGAATAAAACAATCTCTTTCGCTATTTTTTTTATTGTGATACTACATATCTTTGGTAAAAAATCACAACAAAAAAATACACAAAAGAACTTGTATCCGATTGTATTCGTAGTTAGTTTGTAGTGATGTCATGAAACAAAAAATATATGTTTACGGTTTCGATCAGATCAATGATATAACATTTCGCAACAACAAAGCTGTGTAATTTGACCCTGCCTCTGCGTCACATTTCCTTAAACACTCCACCTCTCAGTCGCCTTTGCCTCCAGCAAATCGCAAAACAAAAGTTAATTGTGGCAATTCGCGAAACCCCACATCGTTTCCATCAAACAAAAGCCGCAACTTCAAACACCACACGCATTCGTATATTTAGAGATATCGCATTTCACAGTTGCTACTTTAAACAACTCAAAACCGTCCACCTCAAGACGTTCTGTGTACTACACCCAGCGAAATCCGTTCCTCAAATTGAATAATCGTGCAGTCTCCGTCGATTTAGCTAATAGAGCAACTCCCGAGCTCAATAAGCGGGGAAATTATCCTTTTGTTCTTGGGAATCGAATCGTACAGCGACACGCAACCGAGGGAATTTTATCTCGGTCTTTACGCAAGACTGGAGGCTGTTATCGGAAATGGAAGACAAGCAAGGAGGCAGGTTAATGCCTCCTGGAGATTAGCCCACACAATGCACTTGTTGCAGTTAAGGACGACGCATTGCTGATTTTTTTTCCAGTCTTTGACCTTTTGGTTTCGGCGGGAAAGCGAAATGAAGGGGCAGGTGTTGGCCGCAGGCCGAGGACCAGCAAAAGCGGTTGTCGGTTTATTGTCGGCTATTTATTCGTTAACTTCACGTTTATGCTACAATAAAAAAAATGTTAACGGGACTGAAATAAATAAATGAACAAATTTCGTAAGATCTTTATACAAATAAAGATAAGCGATATCCTCTTCGTCGGCGTTTTTATTTGAGTAGTTAGCGGAAAAAAAGTGTTTATTAGTTGCTTTTAAAATTCTTCCGCCAAAAAAGGAACCTGAGTTAGCTATAAATAAATAATTTCGTTTTTAATAACACTGAAAATAAAATATACCTACCGGATGATCACCACTTACTAATTTTTCACAGTCAATTTATTTTATTGAATAAATCAAGAATTCTAAAACTGAATACTTTGAAACTTTACAGACGTGTTAAAGTTATTGTAAGCACGGTAAATTGTTAATCAAAATATATCTGGTTATTCCCTCAAAAAATTGATGACGCCATCTCAAAATTTTGCCGAATAAATGTGCAAAATACGTGATTTATCAATGCATTGATATTTTTTAGATTGCTTAAACAGATGGCTCAAAAAAATTTAGAATGAGTCAACTAATTCCCAGAAAATTTTGAGAATACAATAGTGTTATTTTTAGTATTAAACTGCACCAATCCACCACAAATTGAAAAATTGGATTAATGAGAAATCGGAAAATCAAAAACTAAAATATCGAAAAATTGAAAAAAAAAAAATTTTTTTAGTTTTTCTCAACTTTTGAATATTTGATTTGATAATTTGTTTGATAATTTTGCAGTTTTTAATTCCAATCTTTTGATTTTTCAAGTTTTAACTTTACAATTTTGGAATTTTTTGATTTTTAATTGTTCAAGTTCTCAAGTTAAAATTTTTCTTTTTCACGATTTGTCATTTTTCGAAGAAATGAAATCGAAAATAGCTTCTGGAGATCGAAGTTAACAGAATAAGTATTTAATCTGTTTTAGTGATTTTCGAATTTGCTCGGGGAAAGTCAAAAATTTCAATTCATTGAAAAATCGAGATTTTGCTAATATTACACAAAATTCGGATATAGATTTTGGCGAGTTGAATTGAAAAACAGAGTGTATCAAGATTTTCAAAATATTCGTTTTAAAGTCAAATTTTTAAAAATCTCAAAAATTTCAATGTTTCATTTTGGTGATTCTGGAAAAACGGTGGATATTTTCGAAAAAATAAAGCTGAAAACAACTTCTTCTCTCTTTTCTTAGAGGGTATGAAAAACTGAAAAATCTCAACATCGAAATATCGCAAATTTGGAAAATCGAAAAACCGAAAAATTAAAATCTGAAAATGTTTTTAAAAATCGATAAATGGAAAAATTAAAAAATCGAACTGAAAAATCAAAAAACAAGAAATCGCGAAACTGAAAAATTCCAAAATCGAAACATGGGAAACCTGGAAAATCGAAAAATCGAAAAACCGAAAAATTAAAAACTGATTTTTTTTTTTAAATCGATAAATCGAAAAATTAAAAAAATTAAAAATCTGGAAATTGAACAATCGAAACGTCAAAATCTAGATAAATCGAGAATTCGAAAGAACGAAAAGTCAAAAAATTAAAAAATTGAAAATTCGGGAAACTGAACAACCGAAACGTCAAAATCTAAATAAATGGACAAATCTAAAAAACGAAAAATCGAAGAATTTTAAAAGTTGAAAAATTGGAATGTCGAGAAATTGAATAATTGAAAAATGTAAAGTTTAAAAAATCAAAAAAAACAAGAAATCGAGAAACTGAAAAATTCCAAAATCGAAAAACCGAAAAATTAAAAACTAATTAAAAAAAATCGAGAAATCTAAAAATTAAAAAATTGAAAAATCTGGAAATTCGAAAATCGAATAATTAAAAATTTGGAAAATCGGGAAACTGAACAATCGAAACGTCAAAATCTAGATAAATCGAGAAATCGAGGAAACAAAAAGTCGAACAATTTTTAAAAATCGAAAAATTGGAATCTCGACAAATTGAGTAACGTAAAATTAAAAAAAATCGAAAATCTGAAAAATCAAAAAAATAAGAAATCGAAAAACTGAAAAATCCCAAAATTGAAACATCAAAAACCTGAAAAACCGAAAAATCGAAAAACCGAAAAATTAAAAACTGTTTTTTTTTAAAGCGATAAGTCGAAAAATTAAAAAACTGAAAATTCGGGAAACTGAACAATCGACACGTCAAAATCTAGATAAATGGATAGATCTAAAAAACGGAAAGTCGAAGAATTTTAAAAGTTGAAAAATTGGAATGTCGAGAAATCGAATAATCGAAAAATGTAGATTAAATTTTACATCAAAAAAATTTTACAATCAAAAAAGCAAGAAATCGAGAAACTGAAAAATCCCAAAACCGAAAAACCGAAAAATTCGAAAAAATAAAGCTGAAAACAACTTCTGGAAATCGAAATCAATAAAATAATCGGCTTTGGTTATTTTTGAAGTAGTTTGCGCAAAGTTAAAAATGTCATACGTACCTACTGAAAATTTTAGTTTTTGCCTGAAGTTGTCTAAAAAATACAAACAATTTTCAGATATAGATTCGGACGAGTTGAATAGAAAAACAGTGTGTTTATGGTCCCGGATTAAGATTTTTTAAATAGTCAGTTAGAAGTCAAATTTTTTTAACATCTCAAAAATTACACATCTTATTTTGGCGATTGTGGAAAAACAGCCCATATTTTTCGAAGAAATGAAATCGAAAATAGCTTCTGGAGATCGAAATTAACAGAATAAGTATTTAATCTGTTTTAGTGATTTTCGAATTTGCTCGGGAAAAGTCAAAAATTTCAATTCATTGAAAAATCGAGATTTTGCTAATATTACAAAAAATTCGGAAATAGATTTTGGCGAGTTGAATTGAAAAACAGCCCTGTATCAAGATTTTCAAAATATTCGTTTTAAAGTAAAATTTTTAAAAATCTCAAAAATTCAATATTTCATTTTGGTGATTCTGGAAAAACGGTGGATATTTTAGAAAAAATAAAGCTGAAAACAACTTCTGGAGATCGAAATCAATAAAATAATCGGCTTCGGCTATTTTTGAAGTTGTTTGCGAAAAGTCAAAAATTTCATACGTACTGAAAATTTCACCTTTTGCCTGAAGTTGCCTAAAAAATACAAACAATTTTGAGATGTAGATTCGGACGAGTTGAATAGAAAAACAGTGTGTGTATGGTCTCGGATTAAGATTTTTTAAATAGTCAGTTAGAAGTCAAATTTTTTTAACATCTCAAAAATTACCACACCTTATTTTGGCGATTGTGGAAAAACAGCCGATATTTTTCGAAGAATAGAAATCGAAAATAGCTTCTGGAGATCGAAGTTAACAGAATAAGTATTTAATCTGTTTTAGTGATGTTCGAATTTGCTCGGGAAAAGTCAAAAATTTCAATTCATTGAAAAATTGAGATTTTGCCAAAATTACAAAAAATTCGGATATAGATTTTGGCGAGTTGAATTGAAAAACAGCGTGTGGATGGCCTTGTATCAAGATTTTCAAAATATTCGTTTTAAAGTCAAATTTTTAAAAATCTCAAGAATTTCAATATTTCTTTTGGTGAGTCTGGAAAACGGTGGATATTTTCGAAAAAATAAAGCTGAAAACAACTTCTTCTCTCTTTTCTTAGAGGGTATGAAAAACTGAAAAATCTCAACATCGAAATATCGCAAATTTGGAAAATCGAAAAACCGAAAAATTAAAAAATCGAACTGAAAAATCAAAAAACAAGAAATCGCGAAACTGAAAAATTCCAAAATCGAAGCATGGGAAACCTGGAAAATCGAAAAATCGAAAAACCGAAAAATTAAAAACTGATTTTTTTTTTAAATCGATAAATCGAAAAATTAAAAAAATTAAAAATCTGGAAATTGAACAATCAATACGTCAAAATCTAGATAAATCGAGAATTCGAAAGAACGAAAAGTCAAAAAATTAAAAAATTGAAAATTCTGGAAACTGAACAACCGAAACGTCAAAATCTAAATAAATGGACAAATCTAAAAAACGAAGTCGAAGAATTTTAAAAGTTGAAAAATTGGAATGTCGAGAAATTGAATAATTGAAAAATGTAAAGTTTAAAAAATCAAAAAAAAACAAGAAATCGAGAAACTGAAAAATCTCAAAATCGAAAAACCGAAAAATTAAAAACTAATTAAAAAAAAATCGAGAAATCGAAAAATTAAAAAATTGAAAAATCTGGAAATTCGAAAATCGAATAATTAAAAAATTGGAAAATCGGGAAACTGAACAATCGAAACGTCAAAATCTAGATAAATCGAGAAATCGAGGAAACAAAAAGTCAAACAATTTTTAAAAATCGAAAAATTGGAATCTCGATAAATTGAATAATGTAAAATTAAAAAAAATCGAAAATCTGAAAAATCAAAAAAATAAGAAATCGAAAAACTGAAAAATCCCAAAATTGAAACATCAAAAACCTGGAAAACCGAAAAATCGAAAAACCGAAAAATTAAAAACTGTTTTTTTTTAAGTCGATAAGTCGAAAAATTAAAAAATTGAAAATTCGGGAAACTGAACAATCGACACGTCAAAATCTAGATAAATGGATAGATCTAAAAAACGGAAAGTCGAAGAATTTTAAAAGTTGAAAAATTGGAATGTCGAGAAATCGAATAATCGAAAAATGTAGATTAAATTTTACATCAAAAAAATTTTACAATCAAAAAAACAAGAAATCGAGAAACTGAAAAATCCCAAAACCGAAAAACCGAAAAATTCGAAAAAATAAAGCTGAAAACAACTTCAGGAAATCGAAATCAATAAAATAATCGGCTTTGGTTATTTTTGAAGTAGTTTGCGCAAAGTTAAAAATGTCATACGTACCTACTGAAAATTTTAGTTTTTGCCTGAAGTTGTCTAAAAAATACAAACAATTTTCAGATATAGATTCGGACGAGTTGAATAGAAAAACAGTGTGTGTATGGTCTCGGATTAAGATTTTTTAGTTAGAAGTCAATTTTTTTTTACATCTCAAAAATTACCACATCTTATTTTGGCGATTGTGGAAAAACAACCCATATTTTTCGAAGAAATGAAATCGAAAATAACTTCTGGAGATCGAAATTAACAGAATAAGTATTTAATCTGTTTTAGTGATTTTCGAAGTTGCTCGGGAAAAGTCAAAAATTTTCATTCATTGAAAAATTGAGATTTTGCTAAAATTACAAAAAATTCGGATGTAGATTTGGGCGAGTTGAATTGAAAAACAGCGTGTTGATGGCCCTGTATCAAGATTTTCAAAATATTGGTTTTAAAGTCAAATTTTTAAAAATCTCAAAAATTTCAATATTTCATTTTGGTGGTTCTGGAAAATGGTGGATATTTTCGAAAAAATAAAGCTGAAAACAACTTCTAGAGGCCGAAATCAACAAAATCATCCGTTTTGGTTATTTTTGAAGTAGTTTCCGAAAAGTCAAAAATTTCATACGTACTGAAAATTTCAGTTTTTACCTGAAGTTGCCTAAAAAAAACAAACAATTTTGAGATGTAGTTTCGGACTAGTTGAATAGAAGAACAGTGTGTTTATGGTCCCGGATTAAGATTTTTGAAATAGTCTGTTAGAAGTCAATTTTTTTAATAGTTCAAAAATTATCACATCTTATTTTGGCAATTGTGGAAAAACACGCGATATTTTTCGAAGAAATGAAATCGAAAATAGCTTCTGGAGATCGAAGTTAACAGAATAAGTGTTTAATCTGTTTTAGTGATTTTCGAATTTTCTCGGGAAAAAAAAAATTCAATTCATTGAAAAATCTAGATTTTGCTAATATTACAAAAAATTCGGAAATAGATTTTGGCGAGTTGAATTGAAAAACAGCGTGTTGATGGCCCTGTGTCAAGATTTTCAAGATATTCGTTGTAAAGTCAAATTTTTAAAAATCTCAAAAACTTCAATATTTCATTTCGGTGGTTCTGGAAAAACGGTGGATATTTTCGAAAAAATAAAGCTGAAAACAACTTCTGGAGATCGAAATCAACAAAATCATCCGTTTTGGTAACTTTTGAAGTTGTTTGCACAAAGTCAAAAATTTCATACGTACTGAAAATTTCAACTTTTGCCTGGAGTTGTTTAAAAAATACAAACATTCTGAGTTGTAAATTCGGACGAGTTGAACAGAAAAACAGTGTGTTTATGGTCCCGGATTAAGATTTTTAAAATAGGTAGTTAGAAGTCAATTTTTTTATCATCTGTTTTTGGCTAATGGCCAAAATCAATCTTATCTTGGCAAGTATGAGACTAATTTTTGCGAATGACATATTCTCTAAGAAAATAAGGGTGGGAGGGCGGGGCCAGTACTTGTCAAGATGAGACTTATTTTGGCAGATGATATATCCTCTAAGAAAATAAGGGTGGGTGGGCGGGGCTAGTACTTGTCAAGAATAGACTTATTTTGGCAGATGACATATCCTCTAAAAAAATAAGGGTGGGTGGGCGGGGGCTAGTACTTGCCAAGATAAGACTGATTTTGGCAAATGACTTATTCTTCCAAGAAAATAAAGGCTGGGTGGGTGTGGCTAGTTCTTGCTAGAAAATAAAAAAACTTAAAAATCAAAAAATGACAAATTGAAAAATATCGAAAAATTTATTAAAAAAAAAAACAAATCTTATAAAATCGAATTCGCAATTCCAGTTTATTCTTTTTTTTAGTTTTTTTCAACTTTTGAATATTTCATTTGATAATCTGTTTGAGAATTTTGCAGTTTTTAATTCCAATTTTTTTTGTTTTTCAAGTTTT
Source organism: Zophobas morio (assembly GCF_036711695.1). Classification (NCBI taxonomy): domain Eukaryota; kingdom Metazoa; phylum Arthropoda; class Insecta; order Coleoptera; family Tenebrionidae; genus Zophobas; species Zophobas morio. The sequence continues at coordinate 3,624,041 of NW_026972115.1, forward strand.
AACTTTACAATTTTGGAATTTTTTTATTTTTTTATTTTTAATTTTTCAAGTTCTCAAGTTAAAATTTTTCCTTTTCACGATTTGTCATTTTTCGATTTTTTAACTAAAATAACAAACCGAACCGAAATTTTGAAAAATCGAAAAATTGAAAATTAGAAACAACATTTTCAGATGTTTTAAAGTTACGGTTAACATGGCAATCGCTGATCAAAATTACTTTTTACTCATTTCCAAAAACTCGCTGACAAAAAATCAAAAATGGAAAATTTATAAAAATAAAAATCTATTTTCTCGATATTTTTCAAAATCAAGTAATTGAGAAATCGGAAAACTGCCAAAATTGTAAAATTACGGAGTGAAATATGTTTCAAGCATTATCGTATTGGTTTGAGAAAAAATAGGGAACAAAAAAGAGAAAAAACTTCACAAAATTTTGCTAACTTAGCAGAGTCAATAAACAAATTAAACTCTTTTGAAACATTGAAAAATGCTTTAGTAAAGCCATCATTTTTACAATATCCAAATTTTGCAGAACACAGTATAACCTCGACGATCCGAATTAATTGGGGAAAGATGTGTTCGGATTAGCGATTTGTTCAGATCAGCGAATTTCCCAAAGAGCTGAAAAATTGAGTAACAACTTCGTCCACTTATTTTCTTAGAGGAGATGACATTTGCCAAAATCAGTCTCATCTGGACAAGTACTAGCCCCGCCCACCCACCCTTTATTTTTTTAGAAGAGTGGGTCATCTGCCAAAATCAGTCTTATCTTGACAAGTACTAGCCCCGCCCACCCACCCTTATTTTGTTAGAGGGTATGTTATTTGCAAAAATAAGTCTCATACTTACGAAGATAAGATTCATTTTGGCCAATGACCTACTCTTCAAAGAAAATAAAGAATAGGTCATCTGCCAAAATCAGTGTTATCTTGGCAAGTATGAGACTGATTTTTGCAAATGACATATCCTCTAAGAAAACAAGGGTGGGTGGGCGGGGCTAGCACTTGTTAAAATAAGACTGATTTTGGCAGACGACTCACTCTTACGAAAATAAAGGGTGGGTGGGCGGGGCTAGTAGGTTTTCTTAGAAGGATAGATTTAATTAAAAAAAATGGTCCAAATTTAAAAAAATTTCAGCAAAATGTTTTGAGCCGTTCTTGAGAGACGTCATCCATTTTTTGGGAGGCGGTAAACGGATCAATTTTGATTAACGATTTACCATGCTTATGATAACCTTAAAACGTTGCAAAATTTTAGAGCATTCGGTTTTCCAGTTTCAAAATTAAACAGCAAAATTTTGTCATACATTTTTGATTTTTTTTTTTTTTTTCAAAAATCTGGATGTTTCGGACAAAAAATCAACACGGATTCCTAACTACACGTAAGAGTATGCTCTTTTATAACATTTAAAGCATAGATGGCGAACAGACCGACAGACAGACAGACTCTTAAGGGTTAAAACAAGTCGAGATATATTTTAAATATACTTTATATTGTGTGTACCTGTGCGGACTGCCCCCTTTGGACTGGTTTTAAAGAATCTAGAGTGTCACACGGTTAATAAATCGTCCAATATACTTGCAGCACGTAATCCTGCTGTACAATTTACGGCAGAACTGTGACAAACACGTCTATATTATTCGCACAAAAACGTGCTTTTACAACTGGAATAATCCACAACATTTGAAATTTATCAGCGTCTGATTAGTTGCAAGTATGTCGAACATATTTAAAATCAATCACAAATATATTAACCACAGTTTAAATGCAATTTCAACCTTGTTAAAAATGATTTTTTAATGTCGTCCTAGACCAAAAAAGATAAGAAAAACATGAATGCAAAAACAATTAAACATTTATGATAATATAAAAAGTAAGGTTTTGTGCGTCAGCGCGGAAGTGTCACTTCGCCCAATAAAACGAAGCTTTCGAGGGCGGCTTTGCATATTTCTTTGCACAATTGCCGAACAAAGAACTTCCCATATAATAAATAATGACCGCTATTACCGCATGACTAAGTGAGTAATGTGACTGACATTGCGAAAAACAAAAATAAACATTACATTGCTCCATCAGGACAAAAACTCGCAGAAATGATCATCGAGGTAATAATAGTACAACAGACGCAGTTTATTCTAATAAGAGTTTTATATTCCGCTGCACTCCGACGTTTAGCATATCCTTGCGTGCTTCGCAATTTAAAATCGTGCGCTTTTGGCGCGGAAAAATCCGAAAAGTGGTTTAATGTACGCGATTGAGGGAGCAGTGTATGAATTAAAAAATTCGTTGACGCAGAAATGGGTCGCTGGCCAAAGGTATGTTGGTCCAAGGCCAAGAAACAAAGAAGATACAAAATATTTACACTTTTGTAATTTGTCAAGTGGCGTAATTTGGATTTTTCGTTTTGGAGAGGTATTATAGCGCGGTTTTAGCACTGTGTGCATTATTACCTCCTGTGGCTTTGAACTTTAAACGATAATTGCTCTTGTTGTGTTTGTTTAGCTCTTCAGGCTAATAACATGCAGATAAACCTTAAATGTTGGCGGCTGTCTTGTTGTAGAAACATTTTTGCATACGGCGCAGACGAGTAATTAAATGACCGACAACACAGCATAATCAATTAAAGAAATTTATTACCGTTGTTCCAACTTCTGCGACAACGACGTTTGTATAAAAATGGAATAAAACTTGTCGTAATATTTATGTTTACAAGATACTTATCCACTTTTTCGAAACAGTTTGAAAAACATGCTGAATAATCAAATCATCATCAGCGCATCAAATAAAGATGCTTTAATTTTATCAATTTATTCGTAAGGACGGCGACAGCGGTCTACCGCAGACTTGTGATAACGAAATCATTATTATTAGGTTGATTATTTTCGCTTTATCAAAACGAGAGTTAATGATTCGGAGAAAATCTATCCCAGTTTGATTTATTATGTAATTCCATTCCTTCTCCGTGTGATAAATTATGGATGTGACTTCTTAACTGGGGCGCCTTAACTGATGGCCAACTTTGTGGCTTCAGTTTGGTCGCTTTAGCCTTTTATATTGTTACGAAATACACCCTTACGCCGCCCCAGTACGACGCCTATGGCGGTCGAGAGCCTTCTGGACGTACGCACGGCGCTGATGGGTGAATCATCGCTGTTGACGGCCGAGAGGCGGGCGCATAAAGACAGGTCTGGAGCGTCTCGAAGCGGCGTCCAGGGGAGTCTCGAAGCGGAGTCGCGATGGATGTTCGTGAAGGATCTCGATCAGAGACTATGGGTTTAAATGGAGGCGACCGTAGGTAATGGATTCATTCATCCAGTGAAGACAGTCGAGAGCGCCGGAATAATTTCTGTACATATTCGTCGCAATAGATAGTGTTGTAATTCGACCTGAAGAAATAATTTTTTTGAGTTTTACCAACACCCGATTTATTATTCGTCCGTCAATCGTAACACTGGTGTCAGGAGTGGGATTAATTGTGAAATAAATCGGGATTCGAATTTGGTTGGTGCTACTAGGGGAGACCGGAACAAAGTGAACTTTCGAGAAAATTCTCTCCCGCGGTAAGAGTGGAATAACGGAATTAGACTTTCATCACCTGACATTGGCTTCGAGAATTGACATCTGTCAAGGCTCTAGAAGTTTCTAGAAGAAAATTTGATGCCGACTACCACAAGAGCGCAAACAGCCAACATGGAGGAACAACTGACAAAAATGATGAAAATGTTGAGCGAAAATCAAAGAATAATGGAAGAAAGTAGAAAAGAAGATCGAAGAATAATGGAAGAAAATGGAAAAGAAGATCGCAGAATAATGGAAGAAAATCAAAGAATAATGGAAGAAAATTTAAAAGCTATGCAAACTACACTTTTGAACAGCCGAAGCGAAATCCTCCAAGTCGTGCGAAATGAAGTGGACGAGGTGAGAAATGAAATGGAAAACAAGATCAAGAAGCTCGAAGAAAGGTTGCAAACACCACGACCTACAATTGCGACCCCTGCAGAATTCAGTCCGGTGAGAGTTCAACCCCCTATTTTCGATGGGCAGACGTCGTGGACTACTTATAAGAAGCAATTTGAAGCTGCGGCCTTGTCGAATAGCTGGAATGACCAACAGAAAGCGACCGTTTTGGTAGTAGCACTACGAGGTGCGGCCCTGGAGATTCTACAGACATTATCAGAAGAGAACCAGAAGGACTATACCGCTTTGACGACCGCCCTCGAACTCAGATTTGGAGATGAACACCTCCGGCAAGTTTTCGTAGCGCAGCTTAAATCTAGGATTCAGAAGAGTAGTGAATCTCTTCAGGAGTTTGCGGCTGATGTTAAACGTTTGGTACACCTCGCCTATCCTGAAGCTCCGCAAGACTTCCAAGACAGACTGGCAGCAGAAACCTTCGTAAACGGCGTAAGAGATAGTGAGGTAAGAAGAGTCCTGCAAATCTCCGGGTTCAAGAAACCATCCGAGGCGCTGATTCGAGCGTTAGAAGTGGACGCCGCATACAACAGCTCACCTCGTTCCAACGTTAAGATACGAGGCATTGGGGTTGAGGGCGAAGTAAACCCTATTCAAGAGAGTCTCGACAAAATGAGCGAGAACTTTGAGAAACTCGCCCGCGAAATAATTGCCGAAATCAAGACGGGCAGTTCTAGACAACATGGAGGGCGCCTAGAATGTTACAGGTGTGGGCGTCAAGGGCATGTTAGGAGGGATTGCCGTGTTAGATCGCCAGGGCCGATGAGGAGATCGCAGCCGCGACCTCGTCTATATCAGGAGCAGGAAAACTAAAGGCAGTCGGTATCTCGGGGCGCGTACTGGCTGCTAAAAGAGAAGCCCCAACAACTGTAATGGTTAGAAGTATCGCGGGGAGCGTCGACAGTCCGACAATCAGCGGAAAAATCAATGGACGGGAATCGAAGATCATCATCGACACAGGAGCCGAAGTGTCCCTTGCACGCAGATCCAGGTTACAAAATTGCCAAATTAAATCAGTACGTACCGCCACGAATGTGAAGACGGTCACGGGAGAAACAACACCGGTTCTGGGTACAGCGGTGGTGAATGTAGAGCTCGGTCGACTCCGAATAAAGCATGAAGTTCTGGTGGCGGAAATCGCTGACGATTTCATTCTGGGTATGGACCTAATCAGCCGGTATGGTTTAATGATCGACCCAGAACAGAAAATTCTGCGTTTCGGAGCCGAAGAATTTGTGTTGGGACGTCCGAATGTGGAAGCTGCAACAGTCAGACTAGTGGTCTGTCAGACAACGAAGGTAGATGGTAATGCAGAAGTCATCGTCCCCGCCAGAGTAGAGACGAACCCCGGATACAGTTTGGGGATGGTGCAGCCGGCACATGACTCGACCCACAAGCTCCTGATCGCGAGCACCCTAGTCAAAACCGATCGTGACATACCCTTACGTGTGGCAAACGTGTTTCCCAATGCAGTCAATATTAGAAAAGGGGAGATTATCGGAATGTGTGAGCCAGTCGCCCGAGTATTGAACTGCGAGGAAGAAGACGTTGAGAATGAGTCTAAGGAAGGGGATACCAAAGGCTTGGAAGTCAACTGGGACCAGCTGTCTGCTCGTGAGAGAAAACTGGCCAAAGGACTCATTCGTAGGCACCGTAATGTCTTCGCCTCAGAGGAGGAACCATTCGGGAAGACCAACATCGTAGAACACCGAATAAACACTGGTGACACGCAACCGATCCGTCAGGCTCCTCGAAGACTACCCCTAGCCAAACAAGAAGAAGCTACAAGACTCGTGGACAACATGTTGAGAGATGGGGTAATTGAAGAATCCAACAGCGCGTGGTCATCTCCAGTAGTCTTGGTTACCAAGAAGGACGGGACTACCCGATTTTGCGTCGATTACAGGAAACTGAACGACGTCACGAAGAAAGACAGTTACCCCCTTCCTCGAATAGACGATACCTTGACGACCTTATCCGGCTCGGCGTGGTTTTCGACCTTGGACTTGAAGAGTGGCTACTGGCAAGTAGGCTTGCACCCGGACGACAAAGAAAAGACTGCGTTCTCCACCGGAAGTGGCCTCTATCACTTCACCGTTATGCCCTTCGGGTTATGTAATGCGCCAGCAACATTCGAGCGGCTGATGGAGATGGTGCTAAAAGGACTGACATGGAAGACCTGTCTGGTATACCTCGACGACGTCATGATTATGGGCAAAACGTTTGACGACCATCTGAAGAATCTCGAGGAGGTGCTAGAACGAATGGAAAAGGCTCGTTTGAAACTAAATCCCAAGAAATGCTCGCTCTTCCAGAAAAGAGTCGAATTCCTGGGCCATATCGTGTCGGAGAAAGGAATAGAAACCAACCCGACGAAAGTTCTTGCTATCCGGGATTGGCCCATACCAAGAGACAAGCATGAACTACGAAGCTTCTTGGGACTCTGCACATATTACCGACGATTTGTAGAAGGGTATGCCGACATCGCAGCACCGTTACACCAACTGACGGAGCAGAAGGCGACTTTCAAGTGGAGCAGTACATGTGAGATGGCCTTTAAGAGACTGAAGACGGCTTTGTGCACCAGCCCCATTTTGGCTTACCCCAGGGACAAAGGAAGGTTCGTCCTCGATACCGATGCGAGTAACTCGGGAGTTGGGGCCGTATTGTCGCAGATACAAGATGGGGAGGAAAGGGTTATCGAATATTTTAGTAAATTACATTCCAAACCAGAGAGAAATTACTGTGCCACAAGGAAGGAACTGCTAGCCATTGTCAAAGCCGTCAACCACTTCCACAAGTATCTATACGGACAGGAGTTTCTGATCAGGACCGACCACGCTGCCCTCTCGTGGCTACTACGGATAAAGAATCCCGAGGGCCAAGTAGCGCGTTGGCTGGAAAGACTACAGCAGTACCACTTTAGGATCAAACACCGAGCGGGTCGACTTCACAACAACGCTGACGCTTTGTCAAGACGTCCGTGTGGAGAGTGCAAGCACTGCGACAGGATCGACGCGGAAGAAGGGAACCTGCCCGTTCGTCGGACGATTTTTGAGCAAGATGAAGAATGGACAACGGCGCGGTTAAAGCGTGAGCAAGAAGCAGACGACATAATCGGACCAATACTAAAGTGGAAGGAGGAAGGAGTCAAACGACCCGGCTGGGCAGAATTGTCCGACCAATCCCCCAGTTTGAAGGCGTTATGGGCCCAATGGGATTCCCTGGTCATGGAAAATGGGCTCTTGAAGCGAAAGTGGGAGAGTCCTGATGGGCGTACCTCTAAGACGATGCTGGTACTCCCCAAGGTAAAGGTTTCCAAGGTCTTAGAGGAAGTTCATGCCGGAACATCTGGAGCCCACTTCGGAGTGAACAAAACTTTGTCGAAAATCCGGGAGAGGTTTTATTGGGTAGGTTATCGTGACGATGTCGAAAGTTGGTGTCGCAAGTGTACGACGTGTGCGGCCAGCCAAGGTCCTCATACCAGGGCGAGGGGAAAGATGAAGAAATATAATGTTGGGGCACCTTTCGAAAGAATCGCCATCGATGTGGCCGGTCCGTTCCCTGTAACAAACGACGGCAACAAGTTTATCCTGGTGGCTAGCGACTACTTCAGCAAGTGGCCAGATGCCTATGCCATTCCAAATCAGGAAGCCGTCACGGTCGCGAAAGTACTGGTTGACAATTGGATCAGTAGGTTTGGCGTCCCCTTGGAACTTCACTCAGACCAGGGACGCAATTTCGAATCCAACGTCTTCCAAAGAGTGATGCAGCTACTGGGAATACGTAAGACAAGGACAACGCCACTACACCCACAGTCCGACGGCATGGTGGAAAGGTTCAATCGGACTATGGAGCAACACCTTTCGAAAGTGGTAGAAGAGCACCAAAGGGATTGGGACCAGCACCTTCCACTATTCCTGCTGGCCTACCGCGCAGCTATCCACAACACCACGGGCCAAACACCTGCTCACGTTGTATTTGGGAAGGAACTGCGGCTGCCCTGTGACCTAGTCTTTGGATTGCCATCCGAAGAACCAATGGAAGTACGTGACTACGTGGACGAACTGAAAGAGAAGTTGGTCAACGTGCATGAACTAGTGAGGGGCCGGATCAAGATTGCCAGTGACCGAATGAAGACCCGTTATGATGTGAAGGCCAACTGTGGCGGATTCCAGGAAGATGACTTAGTGTGGCTGTATAACCCCCGACGGAAGAAGGGACGTTGCCCAAAACTGGCTCCTGACTGGGAAGGTCCATACACTATCGTCACTAGAATAAATGACGTAGCTTATCGGATCCAACGTGGACCAAAGACGAAGATGAAGATCGTTCATCTCGATCGACTAAAACGGTACGAAGGAAACAACGAAGACGCTTCCGATCGGGACGATCGGATTTGAAGAGGGGGGCAGTGTTACGAAATACACCCTTACGCCGCCCCAGTACGACGCCTATGGCGGTCGAGAGCCTTCTGGACGTACGCACGGCGCTGATGGGTGAATCATCGCTGTTGACGGCCGAGAGGCGGGCGCATAAAGACAGGTCTGGAGCGTCTCGAAGCGGCGTCCAGGGGAGTCTCGAAGCGGAGTCGCGATGGATGTTCGTGAAGGATCTCGATCAGAGACTATGGGTTTAAATGGAGGCGACCGTAGGTAATGGATTCATTCATCCAGTGAAGACAGTCGAGAGCGCCGGAATAATTTCTGTACATATTCGTCGCAATAGATAGTGTTGTAATTCGACCTGAAGAAATAATTTTTTTGAGTTTTACCAACACCCGATTTATTATTCGTCCGTCAATCGTAACAATATCATCCTCGTTCTACTGCAGAGAATGGTTCCCTCATAGTTTTTTGTTGACTTCCAGCAAAAAATCGTTGATGGATACGGCGAATCTCACAATGGGAGTATTTTCTTCATATTAAGTAATTACTTATCAAAGTTTAGTACGGTCGAAAGCAACAAAGTCGCACGAATGTGGTGTTCTAATTGTTTGTGGTTATTTATTTCAAGTTGTTTATTTTCACAAGTGTGTAAAACGTACGAGTATACATGTGTTGTGTGTTTATTTTTTGATCAAAATACAAATTGTATGTGAAATTATTCTTTCCGCGGCGGTGCGGGAGCAAGATTCTGCTTATAATTTTCAGTGCGGTAAGTGGTGTTTTGAGCGCTAGTGCGGTAAACAAACTTAAATTGAGAAACCTGTGAAATTGTACATATTTCATAAGAAATTTTTTGGTTGTCTGTACTTCAGAAATAAGGGAAGTTCTGTGCATATAACAGTAAACGTTTAACAATTAAAAAAAAAAAAAAATCGGGGGGATTCATAATGTCTTTTTTTTAAGATTTTGATTAATCTTGGAGGACCCTAGTGACCTTTTTTTAAGAATGCTAAAGAATTCGGGGGAGGACTAGTGTTTTTTTTTTGGGGTTCTCTATTGTTTTTAATAAAAAGTCTTAGAGGCCTGTAGTGTCTTTTTTTAAAGAATGAAAAGAATTCTTGGTGGTTCCCTGTTTCTTTTTTCAAGAATGATAAAAAATTTTAGGGGTTACTTATGTTTTTTCTCAGAATTGATAAAAAATCTTGGGGGCCCTACTGTCTATTTTTTAATGAAGAGAAGTTTGGTGGTTCCCAGTGCCCTTTTTTAAAGAATGGTAATGAATTTTCTGGTTCTCTAGTGTCTTTTTAAAGAAGAATATCAAATCTTGGGGCCCATTGTGTGTTTTTTTTAAGAACGATAAATATCTTGGTGTTCCCTAGGGTCTCTTAAAAAAATTATAAATCCTAGGAGTCCCTAGTGTCTTGTTTTGAAAGAATGATGAAGAATTTTCGGGTTCCCTAATGTGTTCTTGGGGGTCCCTAATGTCTTTTTTAAAGAAGAATAACAAATCTTGTGTCCCGTTGTGCTTTAAGAATGATAAAGAGTCTTAGGGTTCCGTAGGGTCTCTTAAAAAAAAGATAAAAAATTTTACTAGTCCCTAGTGTCCGTTTTTTAAAGAATGATGAAGAATTTTCGGGTTCCTTAATGTCTGGTTTAAAGAATGAAAAAAAATTCTCATGGATCCGTACTGCATTAAAAAAAAATGATAAAGATTCTTGGGGTTCCCCTAGTGTCTTAATTTAAGAATGATTAAGAATCTTCGGGCGACTTAAAGTTTTCTTTAAAGAATAATAAAACATTATGTCTTTTTCGAAAAAATGATAAAGATTCTTAGGGTCCCCTAAAGTCTTATTTTTTAAGAATAATGAAGAATCTTGGATTTCTCTGTTTTTTTTTTCAAAGAATGGTAAATCGTGGGGGGTGTTTTTTTTCTTGAAGATTGGAAAGGATTCCTGGTGGTTTTCAGTCTCTTTTTCTTTCAAGAATGATAAAGAATCTTGGGGTTCCCTAGGGTCTCTTAAAAAAAAGATAAAAATCTTAGGAATCCCTAGTGGCCTCTTTTTAAAGAATGATGAAGAATTTTCGGCTTCACTAATGTCTTCTTTAAAGAATAAGAAAAATTGTAGGGGATCCGTACTGCCTTTTTTGAAAAAATGATAAAGATTCTGGGGTCCTCTAGTGTCTTTTTTCAAGAATGATAAAAAATCTTAAGAGGTTCCTTGTGTTTTTTTTTGCAAGAATGATAAAATATCTTGGGGCCCTATTGTCTGTTTTTTAATGAAAAGAATCTTGGTGGTTCCCAGTGACCTTTCTTAAAGATTGATAATGAATCTTGGGGTCCGTTGTGTTTTTTTTTTAAAGAATGATAAAGAACCTTGGGATTCCCTAGGGTCTCTTAAAAAAAAAGATAAAAACCTTAGCAATTCCAAGTGTCCTCTTTTTAAAGAATGATGAAGAATTTTCGGCTTCGCTAATGTCTTCTTTAAAGAATAATAAAAATTTTAGGGGATCCGTACTGCCTTTTTTTTGAAAAAAATGATAAAGATTCTTGGGCTCCTCTTGTGTCTTTTTTCAAGAATGATAAAGAACCTTAGGGTTCCCTGAGGTCTCCTAAAAAAAAAAGATAACAATCTTAGGAATCCCTAGTGTCCTCTTTTTAAAGAATGATGAAGAATTTTCGGCTTCACTAATGTCTTCTTTAAAGAATAATAAAAATTTTAGGGGATCCATACTGCCTTTTTTGAAAAAATGATAAAGATTCCTGGGGTCCTCTAGTGTCTTTTTTCAAGAATGATGAAAAATCTTAAAGAGGTTCCTTGTGTTTTTTTTTTTCAAGAATGATAAAGAATCTTGGAGGCCCTTCTGTCTTTTTTTTAATGAAAAGAATCTTGGTGGTTCCCAGTGACCTTTTTTAAAGATTGATAATGAATCTTGGGGTCCATTGTGTTTTTTTTTTTCAAGAATGATAAAGAACCTTGGGGTTCCCTGAGGTCTCCTAGAAAAAAAGATAAAAATCTTAGGAATCCCGAGTGGCCTCTTTTTAAAGAATGATGAAGAATTTTCGGCATCACTAATGTCTTCTTTAAAGAATAATAAAAATTTTAGGGGATCCGTACTGCCTTTTTTGAAAAAATGATAAAGATTCCTGGGCTCCTCTAGTGTCTTTTTTCAAGAATGATAAAGAACCTTGGGGTTCCCTGAGGTCTCCTAAAAAAAAAAGATAACAATCTTAGGAATCCCTAGTGTCCTCTTTTTAAAGAATGATGAAGAATTTTCGGCTTCACTAATGTCTTGTTTAAAGAATAATAAAAATTTTAGGGGATCCGTACTGCCTTTTTTGAAAAAATGATAAAGATTCCTGGGGTACTCTAGTGTCTTTTTTCAAGAATAATAAAAAATCTTAAGAGGTTCCTTGTGTTTTTTTTTTTGCAAGAACGATAAAGAATCTTGGGGCCCTACTGTCTTTTTTTAATGAAAAGAATCTTGGTGGTTCCCAGTGACCTTTTTTAAAGATTGATAATGAATCTTGGGGTCCGTTTTGTATTTTTTTCAAGAATGATAAAGAACCTTAGGGTTCCCTACGGTCTCTTAAAAAAAAGATAAAAATCTTAGAAATCCCAAGTGTCCTCTTTTTAAAGAATGATAAAGAATTTTCGGCTTCACTAATGTCTTCTTTAAAGAAAAATAAAAATTTTAGGGGATCCGTACTGCCTTTTTTGAAAAAATGATAAAGATTCCTGGGGTCCTGTAGTATCTTTTTTTCAAGAATGATAAAAAATTTTAAGAGGTTCCTTGTGTTTTTTTTTGCAAGAATGATAAAGAATCTTGGGGGCCCTACTGTCTTTTTTTTAATGAAAAGAATCTTGGTGGTTCCCAGTGACCTTTTTTAAAGATTAATAATGAATCTTGGGGTCCGTTGTGTTTTTTTTTCAAGAATGATAAAGAACCTTAGGGTTCCCTACGGTCTCTTAAAAAAAAAAAGATAAAAATCTTAGAAATCCCTAGTGTCCTCTTTTTAAAGAATGATGAAGAATTTTCGGCTTCACTAATGTCTTCTTTAAAGAATAACAAAAATTTTAGGGGGTCCGTACTGCCTTTTTTGAAAAAATGATAAAGATTCCTGGGGTCCTCTAGTGTCTTTTTTCAAGAATGATAAAAAGTCTGAAGAGGTTCCTTGTGTTTTTTTTTTAAGATTGATAAAGAATCTTGGAGGCCCTACTGTCTTTTTTTTAATGAAAAGAATCTTGGTGGTTCCCAGTGACCTTTTTTAAAGATTGATAATGAATCTTCGGGTCCGTTGTGTTTTTTTTTTTTTCAAGAATGATAAAGAATCTTGGGGTTCCCTAGGGTCTCTTAAAAAAAAGATAAAAATCTTAGGAATCCCTAGTGTCCTCTTTTTAAAGAATGATGAAGAATTTTCGGCTTCACTAATGTCTTTTTTAAAGAATAATAAAAATTTTAGGGGATCCGTACTGCCTTTTTTAAAAAAATGATAAAGATTCCTGGGGTCCTCTAGTGTCTTTTTTCAAGAATGATAAAAAATTTTAAGAGGTTCCTTGTGTTTTTTTTGCAAGAATGATAAAGAATCTTGGGGGCCCTACTGTCTTTTTTTAATGAAAAGAATCTTGGTGGTTCCCAGTGACCATTTTTAAAGATTGATAATGAATCTTGGGGTCCGTTGTGTTTTTTTTTCAAGAATGATAAAGAACCATGGGGTTCCCTAGGGTGTCTTAAAAAAAAAGATAAAAATCTTAGGAATCCCTAGTGGCCTCTTTTTAAAGAATGATGAAGAATTTTCGGCTTCACTAATGTCTTCTTTAAAGAATAATAAACATTTTAGGGGATCCGTACTGCCTTTTTTGAAAAAATGATAAAGATTCCTAGGGTCCTCTAGTGTCTTTTTTCAAGAATGATAAAAAGTCTTAAGAGGTTCCTTGTGTTTTTTTTTCAAGAATGATAAAGAATCTTGGGGGCCCTACTGTCTTTTTTTTTATTGAAAAAAATCTTGGTGGTTCCCAGTGACCTTTTTGAAGATTGATAATGAATCTTGGGGTCCGTTGTGTTTTTTTTTCAAGAGTGATAAAGAACCTTGGGGATCCCTAGGGTCTCTTAAAAAAAAGATAAATCTTAGGAGTCCCTTGTGTCCTTTTTTGAAAGAATGATGAAGAATTTTCGGGTTTCCTAATGTCTTCTTTAAAGAATAACAAAAATTCTAAGGGGCTTTTTTTTAAAAAAAATGATAGTTTCTTGGGGTCTCTTGGTGTCTTTTTTTTAAAATGATAAAGAATCTTGGGGCTTCTGTTGTCTTTTTTTTACAGATGGTAAAGTATCCTGGGGTTCTCTAGTGTCTTATTTAAAGAGTGACAAAAAAATCGTAGGAGTTCGTAGTGTTCTCTTTTGAACAACGATAAACTATCTTGGGAGTTCCCTAGAGTTTTTTTTTAAGAATGATAAAGATTCTTGAGGTTTGCCGTCTTTTCGGAAACAATGTTAAAAGATCTTGGAGGGCCTAATGTTTTTTTATTGATAAAGAATCTTGGAGGGCCCTAGTGTCTTTTTTTAAGAAAGAAAAAAATCTTGTGGGTCCCTAGTGTTTTTTTAAAGAATGATAATGAATCTTCTGGTTCCCTAGTGTCTTTTTTTAAGAAGAGTAACAAATCTTGGGACCAGTTTTGTTTTTTTTTTAAGGAATGATAAAGAATCCTGGAGTTCCCTAGGATCTCTTAAAAAAAAGATAACAAATCTGAGGAGTCCCTAGTGTCTTCTTTAAAGAATAATAAAACTTGTAGAAGGTCTGTACTGCCTTTTTTGAAAAAATGATAAAGATTCTTGGGGTCCCCTAGTGTCTTTTTTTTTTAAGAAAGATAAAGAATCTTGGGGCTTTCTATTGTGTGTTTTACAGAATGGTAAAGAATCCTGAGTTTCTCTGGCGTCTTTTTTAAAGAATGGCAAAAAATCGTAAGAGTCTTTAAGAATGATAATCTTCGGGTACCTTCGAGTTTTCTTTAAAAAATAATAAAGAATCTTGGGGGTCCGTAGTGTCTTTTTTGAAAGAATGATAAAGATTCTTGGGGTTCCCTAAAGTCTTATTTTTTAAGAATGATGAAGAATTTTGGGGGCCCGAGTGTCTTTTTTAAGGATAATGAAGAATCTTGGGGCTTCCTAGTATGTTTTTTTAAAGAATGAAAAAAAAAATCTTGGGAGAGTCCCTAATGTTTTTCTAAGAATTATAAAGAATTTTGGAATTCTCGAGTGTTTTTTTTAATGAAAAGAAATTTTGGCGGTTTTCAGTATCTTTTAAAGAATGATAAAAAATTTGGGGGGAGGAGTTCCGTGTGTTTCTTTTTCCCAAGAATGATAGTCTTTTTTGAAAGAATGATAAAAAATCTTAGGGGTCCCTAGTGTCTTTTTTTTTTAAAGATAATGAAGAATTTTCGGGTTCCCTAATGTTTTCTTTACAGAATAACAAAAATTCCAGGGGGTCCCTACTGCTTTTTTTTTTGAAAAAAAAAAAATGATAAAGATTCTTGGAGTCCCCTAGTGTCTTTTTCTAAGAATGATAAAGAATATTGGGGCATTTTATTGTCATTTTTTAGGAGTGACAAAAAATCGTAAGGAGTCCCCTAGTGTTTTTTTAAGAATGATAATCTTCAGGTACCTTACAGTTTTCTTTAAAAAACATTAAAGAATTTTGGGGGTGTTTTTTTTTTTTTGAAAGAATGATAAAGATTCTTGAGGTCCTCTAGTTTTATTTTTTAAGAATGATGAAGAGTCTTGGTGTTTCCTAACAGTTTTGTTAAAGAATGATAAAGAATTTTGGGGGATCCGAGTTTCTTTTTTTAAAGATAATAAAGAATCTTGGAGGGCCCTTGTATCTTTCTTTAAAGAATGATAAACAATCTTAGGAGTTCCTGATGTCTCTCTTTTTAAAGAATTAGAATCTTGGGATTCTCTAGTGTACTTTTTTAAAAAATGAAAAGACATTTTGGTGGTTTTCAGTGTCTTTTAAAGAATGAAAAAAAAATCTGGGAGGGGGGTTTCCGTGTTTCTTTTTTCTCAAGAATGATAAAGAGTCTTGAGAGCCGTACTATCTTTTTTGAAAGAAAGATAAAAAATCTTAGGAATCCCAAGTGTCTTTTTTTTAAAGATGATAATTTTCGGGTCCCCCAAGGTCTTCTTTAAAGAATAATAAAAATTTTAGGGGTCCGTACTGCCTAGTGCTTTTTTTTAATGATAATCTTCGAGTACGTTAGAGTTTTCTTTAAAAGACATTAAAGATTCTTGGGGTCCCCTAAAAGTCTTATTATTTTTAAGAATGATGAAGAATCTTGGTGCTCCTAGCTCTTTTGTTAAAGAATGATAAACAGTCTTAGGAGTTCCTGGTACCTCTCCTTAAAGAATGAGAATCTTTGGGTTCCAGAGCGTCTTTTTTTAAAGAATGAAAAAAAAATCTTGGGGATTTCTAGTGTCTCTTTTTAAAAAATGAAAAGAAATTTTAGTGGTTTTGAGTATCTTTTAAAGAATGAAAAAACAATCTGGGTGGAGGGGTTCCGTGTGTTTCTTTTTTTCAAGAATGATAGTCTTAGGGATACCTAGTGTATTTTTTTTAAAGATGATGAAGAATTCTCGGGTTCCCTAATGTCTTCGTCAAAGAATAATACAAATTCTAGGGGATCTGTATTGCCTTTTTTCAAAAAATGATAAAGATGCTTGGATCCCCTAGTGTCTTTTTTTAAGAATGATAAAGAATCCTGGGTTCTCTAGCGTATTTTTAAAGAGTACAAAAAATCGTAGGAGGAATGATAAGCTTCAAGTATTTTAGAGTTTTCTTTAAAGAAAGGTCCGCAGTGTATTTTTTTAAAGAATGATAAAGATAGATTCTTGGGGTTCCCTAGTCTTATTTTTTAAGGATAATAAAGAATCTTGGAACCTCCTAGTATCTTTTTTAAAGAATGATAAACAATCTTAGGAGTTCGTAGTGTCTTTCTTTTTAAAGAATGAGAATCTTGGGGTTCCATAGCGTATTTTTTTAAAGAATGATAAAAAATGTTAGGGGTTCCTATTATCTTTTTTTTTTTTAGAATAAAAGAGAATCTTGAGGGCTGCTGGTGTTTTTTGTTTTTGAAAGAGTTTAAAAGAGTTTTAATCCCGACGATCCTTGTATTTTGTTTGCGAAAGAGTTTGAAAGAACGTTTCTATTATAGGAACTTACAGAAAAAAATAACATTCGCAATATCAAATTTTGTAATCATTGATCTGAGAACCCGAACTTATTTTATTGTCTGTGCTGCAGAGACGAGGAAATTTCCGTGTAAATAACTTCATACCAACTTTTTATTACATATCAACGATCTCTGCCATCTGTTCACTGACACCAGATAATTAGATAACAACATGCATAAAGACCAAGCCAAATTTTTCCTAATTAGTATTTTTATTTTTCTATTATATTTGCTGTATAACTTTCTATTTGTCCATCATTAATCTGATGAATTCAGTAATCCAATTCTGATTAATGGCTTAAGTAGCTAAGTTCATTAATTTCGCTAGTTGATGATGCTGAATAGTAATTTTAATTGTTACGATGACGCAATCCCATGATGATCGTTATTCCCATCTATAAAAAAAAACGCAAAAAACTAAGCAGCTATCAAGACGATCGACAGCGGCGGCGCAGGATGAAGTTCCCGGGGGCAAACATTTTTTATATCTACACAGTTGTTTCTTTTTTCCGTTCCATTATCTTCGTCAAGCCCTAGCGCCGCCCCTGCCGCAAGCTCGTGCATTATCTTCGTCAAGCCCTAGCGCCGCCCCTGCCGCTCAAATTGATTAAGCCTCACCGCCGTTTTTCATTCGCACGTTTCTCGGGGGCAAAAAACGCCGCCTCTGCTCTCGGCCACTTAATCATCGCATACCGACGCCCAAGACGCCCGGCGTCGTTAGCTGCTTGTTTGTTACGCACGACGGAATTAACCGTCTACATAAAAGAAGGAAGCAATCCGGACCAAAGGAGGTGTTTAATGAAAGTAAACTGGCTTTAATGGGAATGTGCGATCAAATGGAGTGAGTTCAGCTGGATTATCTGACGGGTTCAAGGCCGTACCATGGCAGTGCTCGTTTTCGTACCGACGTCAATGGAACTGTGCAGTAGTTCGCGGATGCACTCCCATTGCCAATAATTAATCAAGACGACGTTCGATGAATAGTAATCGACCACTGACTATTCGAATAATTCATTTACGACTGTTTACATACGATTTCGCTAAAAAGTGTAAATTTTGAGGTGTAGTTCGTTGAACGCGGGTTTGTGTACTCGTTTCCGTCAACACGTGATTCACAAATGTAAAAACAGTTGGCAGGAGGTCGTAAATGAAATCGCGGGAGGTTGATAACTTTCCGTGGAGAAAATGTCGAAATTGTTGTGGTTTAGAGTGGGCTGTAACAAACAGTTGGCATCACTGCTTTCAAAGCGAGTGATGTAAGACATAAAAGGTGGGCTATTTTTTAACCGATAATAACGAAGAACAAATAATTGCATAAAAGAATAAATATTTTTGTCGCCTTGTTTTGAAAATGACAACGTTATTTGTTATAGGCGCCGCTTCGATACATCTTATCGAATGTTAAGATAGCAATTAAAGTCGGTTTACACAAGATAATTTTATTCTGGAATTAACGAACCCATTGTAGAAAATTGTTGTTGATGACGTCAATGTCATAATAATCTACCCCTCATAATACGAACTCGATTTTTCAGGTTGCTGAAACGACGTGAGAGCAACTTTCAGACGTGCTGAACCAATCCTTGACAAGAATACATTTTATGATTCACTTGAAAGCGACCTAAAAATAGAGCATAAATAGCACTTTTCCACCCAGCGGTGGTTCGCGAATTAAATTAATTTAATTCGTGTAAATTATATTGGACTTTGAACGGTAGTCAGTGTGGTACAGTATTGCTAGGGTTTGTGGTGCGTAAAAAGCAATTGTTACTGATTGATCAAATATTGCGTACGAAGGAATGTGCTTGTGACTGAATGCCGTTTTGGAGACCGAGGCGAAGCCGAGGTTTTTTAAATATTCCAAAATATTAACTGTTGGAGTGAATCACTGCATGCATGGAGCTGTTTAATTTCCAATCGGCGACAGAATATATAAATATTAATTAATTGCTAACTAGTTCTGGAAATTAATTTGTCGTCACGGTGCATTTAAACAAAGAATTTTGCTAATAATAATGTGTTGATGGCGCTTCTACCGCAAGCGAGTGACGCAAAAATAATCTGAACATAGTACGTAGTAAAAAAGAGGTTTGTTTTTGTTTATTTCGAGGTGAGCGGTAGAATAATTATGGATTTAGATTTTGGGCAAGGTTTTGTCATTTTTGTTTGGAGATCCGGGACAAGAAACTTCGGAATTTAAGAAAAGCTCTGGCGGACTAGAGTTTCAGTTTTTTTCTCACAGGTTTCAAAAATTCAAAATTTTCAAAAAAAAAGTTGTGGTTCTGTTGTGAACTTTTATATTGTTTTTGAGGGACTTAAATTTTCCAAAAGCGTTCATTTTCTCGTTTTCTCTTGCCGATTTTGAAATCTTTAACCAAAACTGCTGTCGATTGGAAATTCGTGAAACATTGTGGTGTTTTCGAATTTTCAAAAAAAGTTTATTATTTGGCACTTTGGATTTTTTTTAATCATTTATCAACGTTTTTTGTCATTTTTCGCGGTAATTTTCGGGAAATTGAGAAATCGGGAAATTGAAAAAATGAAAAATCGAAAAATTTTAAATTGAAAAAACCGAAAATGAAAAAACTGTAAAATTTAAAAATTGCGACGTTGTAAAATTAAAAGATGGAAAAGCAAAACTTTCTCCCTTATTTTGTTTATTTATTGGTTTTTTGTTTCTAGGTGGACACGTATCCGTTGGAAAATAAAGCCTTTATTATTAGTATCAATTTAAAAAATTAACAATTAACTCGGGTAATTAAAAAATCAAAAATTGAAAAATCGTAAAATTGAGAAACTGTGAAATTAAAAAATGGAAAAATTGTAGAATAAAAATCAGAAACTAAAAATTCAAAAATGGAATAATTCAAAAATTGGAAAAACCGAAAATTTCCAAAATTGTAAAACTCAGAAATGGAAAAATTTTAATGGAGAAATGATTAAAAAAAATAATAATAAAAAAAATGGCAATTTAAAAATTTAAGTAAAGTTATAAAATTAGATGATTGAAAGTTTAGAAATCAAAAAATTTTAAAAAACAAGAATATTTAGAAATTTTAGACAAGAAAAATTGCAAAATAAAATTAAAAGGCAATTAAATTAAATAATGCTACATTATTTTTCAGTGCGATTTTAGTGATTTTTAATTGAGATTTTTAATTGATTTTAAAAACCGCGAAATTGAGAAGTGAAAAAATAAGAAATTAAAAATCGAAAAATTGTGAAATTCAAGAATTGAAAAGCCAAAAATTAAAATATCCATACATTTTACAAACGAAAAATTGCAAAATAAAACTCAAAAACTAAAAAATGGAATAATTGAAATTTTGGAAAAAACGAAAAATTATAAAATGGTAAAACTGCAATATCGAAAAAATTTTATCGAAAAGTTGCAAAATTGAAAAACTTAAATCCGAAAATCGAAAAATCGAAAAACTGCAAAGCGGTAAAATTAAAGTGAAAAACCAAAAATCAAAAAAATCAAGAAATTGAAAAATCCTAACATTGAAAATTGCAAAATCAAGAAAAAAAACTGATAAATATAAACAATGAAAACTCGAGTAATTGAAAAGTCGAAACATTGAAAAACTGTAAAATCGAAAAAACTGAAAAATTTAAAAACTGAAAACTCGAGTAATTAAAAAATCAAAAATTGAAAAATTCTAAAATCGAAAAACTAAAATTGAAAAATTTTAAAAACAAGAATTAAAGTATCTACAAATTTCAGAAACGAAATTTGTAGAATAAAAATCAGAAACTAAAAATTCAAAAAATGAAATAATTGAAAAAATGGAAAACCGAAAAATTCCAAAATATGTAAAACTGAGAAATCCAAAAATTTTAATGGAGAAGTAGCAAAATTGATTAAAAAAAAAAAAGAACAAAAATAAAAAAAAATGGAAATTTAAAAAATTGTATTTTTCAGTGCGATTTTAGCAATTTTTTAATTGAGAAATTCCAAAATTGAAAAACTAAAAACCAAGAAATTGAAAACCTCTGAAATTCCAAAATTGAAAAACCAAAAATCAAAATACCTATAAATTTTAGAAACGAAAAATTGCAAAATAAAACTCAAAAACTAAAAACTAGAAAATGGAATAATTGAAATTTTGGAAAAAACGAAAAATTATAAAATTGTAAACCTGAAAAATCGAGAAATTTTAATCGAAAAGTTGCAAAATTGAAAAACTTGAAATCCGAAAATTGAAAAAACGAAAATTTAAAATAAATTAAATCTGAAAACTATAAAATTGAAAAATCGAAAAATTGCAAAGCGGTAAAATGAAAGTGAAAAACCAAAAATCAAAAAAATCAAGAAATTGAAAAATCGAAATATTGAAAAATTGTAAAATCGAAAAACTGTAAAATTGAAAAACTGAAAAATTTTAAAAAACAAGAATTAAAATATCTACAAATTTTAGAAACGAAAAATTGTAGAATTAAAAATCAGAGTCAAAATAAAAAAAAGGAATAATTGAAAAATTGGAAAAACCGCAAAATTCCAAAGTTTGTAAAACTGAGAAATCCAAAAATTTTAATGGAGAAGTTGCAAATTTGATTAAAAAAAAACAAAAATAAAAAAATGGAAATATCAGAAACTAAAAACGCAAAAAATGGAATAATTGAAAAATTGGAAAAACCGAAAAATTCCAAAATTTGTAAAACCGACAAATCGAAAAATTTTAATGGAGAAGTTGCAAAATTTATTAAAAAAAAAACAAAAATAAAAAATTGGAAATTTAAAAAATTGTAAACGCAACATTATTTTTCAGTGCGATTTCAGTAATTTTTAATTGAGAAATTCCAAAATTGAAAAACTAAAAACCAAGAAATTTAAAAGTAAAAAATTAAGAAACTAAACACTGAAACACTGAAAAATTGTAAAATTGAAAAACTCTGAAATTCAAAATTGAAAAACCAAAAATTAAACTAGAAACGAAAAATTGAAAAATAAAACTCAAAAACTAAAAACTAGAAAATGGAATAATTGAAATTTTGGAAAAAAACGAAATATAAAATTGTAAAACTGAAAAACCGAATATTTAAAGAAAAATTAAATTTGAAAACTATAAAATTGAAAAATCGATAAATTGCAAAGCGGTAAAATTAAATACTCAAAAATTTTAAAAAACGAGACTTAAAATATCTAACGATGTTAGTAATTTTTACTCCAGATATTGAAAAATTCTAAAATCGAAAAACTCTGAAAATGAAAAATTGAAAAAACTAAAAACTGCAAGCTCGAAAAATTGGAAAAAAACAAAAACTATAAAACAGTAAAACAGAGAAATTTAAAATTATAATTGAAAAGTTGCAAAATTGACAAACCAAAAATCGAAAATTTGAAAAATAAAAAAATGAGGATTTGAAATGTAGAAATATTGAAAAATTGTAAAAACTGAAAAATCTAAAAATTGAAAACTCGAGTGATTGAAAAATCGTAAAATGGAAAAAACCTGAAAGATCTAAAAACTGAAAACACGAGTAATAGAAAAATCAAAAATTAAAAAACTGAAAAATCAAAAAATTTTAATCGATAAGTTCCAAAATTGAAAAACTTAAAATCGGAAAACTGAAAAAATGAAAAATAAAAAAAATCTGAAAAATCGAATAAGTGCAAAGCTGTAAAATTAAATAACGGAAAATTTTTAAATCGAAAAATTAAAAAAAAGTAGGACTTAAAATATCTGAAAATTATAGAACCGAGAAACTAAAAATTAAAAAATTGAGAAATTGAAAAAGCGAAATAATGAAAAATTGTAAAATCGAAAAACTGTGAAAATGAAAAATTGAAAAAACCAAAAAACTAAAAACTCGAAGAAACTAAAAATTATAAAATTGTAAAACAGAGAAATCTAAAATGATGGTTGAAAACTTGCAAAATTGAAAAACTGAAGATCGAAAATTTGAAAAATAAAAAATCGAGGAATTGAAAAATTGCAAAAACTGAAACGTCGACTAACTGAAAAATCAAAAATTGAAAAATCGGAATATTAAAAATTGCAAAATCAAAACAACTGAACATGTAAACATTGAAAACTTATAACATTGAATAATTATAAAATCGAAAAAATTGAAAGATCTAAAAATTGAAAACTCGAGTAATAGAAAAATTAAAAATTGAAAAATCGGAAAATTGAAAAAATGAAAAAAATTCTGAAAACTATAAATTGGAAAATCGAAAAATTGCAAAGTTGTAAAATTAAATGGTCGAAAATTTTGAAATAAAAAAATTAAAAAAAACGACTTAAAATATCTGCAAAAACAAAAACTGAGAAACTAAAAAACTGTAAAAATTCGAAAAATTGTAAAAATTCGAAATATTGGAAAAAACGAAAAGTTACAAAATATTGTAAAACAGAGAAATCTCAAATTATGGTTGAAAAGTTTCCAAAATTGAAACTAAAAATCGAAAAATTGAAAAAACAATTAAAAATTATTTTTCAGGGCTTTCCATTCAAAAAGTGTGTTTTTTGTTTCCTTTTTCTTCATCACACCTATGAGTCATTAGGGACTTAAGATCTACGGAAAATTCGTTGTCGAATCCTGAATATTAAATTTTTTAGCCCATTACCTCTTTCAAAAATTTCAAAACTTTTTATCATAATATTCAGAAACTTCCGATAAATTCCTTATTAACCACCTTAGTACTCAAAATCCGATATAGTTACAATTTACAGTTAAAAAAATCTTAGTATCTCATTTTCCCTTTCTTCCAGCGCCAGCGGTGACCTGCTCCAGCGACCAATTCCAGTGCAACAACGGCCAATGCATCCCGTCCAACGGGCTCTGTGACGGCCGCCCCGACTGCAAGGACTCCAGCGACGAACCCCTCGAGTGCCCCCAAAACCACAAATGCCGGCAGGGACAATTCCAGTGCGCCCTCACGAAAAAGTGCATACCGTCCGGCTGGGTATGCGACGAGGAGCAGGACTGCGGCACCTCCCCCGACCTGGGGCCGGACATGTCCGACGAGCACCCCACCATGTGCCCCAAGGAGGTCAGGTGTATGTGGAACGAGGCGGTCTGCGCCGACGGCTTCCACTGCGTCCATCTGACGAAGTTCTGCGACGACCACGGCGACTGTCCCGACAACAGCGACGAGTGGGACTTCTGCAGGAACGCCACCGACCGGTCCGAGTCCTGCGACTGGCTGCAGTGCAGCTACGGCTGCAGGCCCACGAACGAGGGACCCAGGTGCTTCTGTCCCGACGGGCAGCGCCCCGACAAGAACAAGTGCGTCGACGCCGACGAGTGCGAGCTCGACGACTCCTGCGCCCAGGTGTGCACCAACACGGTGGGCTCCTTCAAGTGCTCGTGCGTGCAGGGGTACGAGAAGAACGGCACGGGGTGCGTGGCGATCAACGGTGAGTAAAACCGGGTTTGAATTTAATCGTAGATGGATGTAAAAATGGCGGCCAAATTTTTGAGTCGGGTGTTTTTTTTAACACGATTAAACCAAAATCTCCTAGTTTACTGTTATTCAAAATTTCATTAAAAAATAAAAAAAATTAAAGATAGAGAACTTGAAAAATTGAAAATGTAAACTTAAAATCAATATATCATTAAAGTGATAATTGCAAATTTAAAAAAATCGACAAATTGAAAAATCTAAGAATTGGAAGATTGTAAAATTGTAAAAATAAATCAAAGAAATTGCGAAAAATTAAAAATCCAAAAATGGAAACAAAACCAATAGAGAAACTCAAAAATCGCAAAATTGAGAAAATCAAACTAAAAAATGAAATTATTAAAAACGAAAAATTGAAAAATGTCACAAGTGAAAAATTTAAAAATCGTAAAATTTTCATGGTTTTCGTCCGTTTTCGTACTTTTTTTTATCCTTTTCGTCCTTTTGCGTCCTTTTTCGTCCTAGTTCGGTCTTTTCGAGCTTTTCGTCCTGTTTCGTCTTTTTTCGTCCTTTTTCGTCTTTTTCGTCCTTCTTCCTTTTTCATCCTTTTTCGTCCTCTTCGTCATTTTTCGTCCTTTACGTAATTTTTCATCCTATTCGTCCTTTTAGTCCTTTTACATCCTTTTTCGTCCTTTTCGTAATTTTTCATCCTTTTCGTCCTGTTCATAATTTTTCATCCTTTTCGTCCTTTTTATAAATTTTCATCCTTTTCGTCTGTTTTCGTCCTTTTCGTGCTTTTTCGTCTTTTTGCGTCCTTTTCATCCTTCTTCGTCCTCTTCGTCATTTTTCGTCTTATTAGTAATTTTTTATCCTTTGCGTCCTTTTTCATCCTTTTCGACCTTTTCGCCCTTTTTCGTCCTTTTCATCCTCTACGTAATTTTTCATCCTATTTGTTGTTTTCGACCTTTTCGTCCTCTTTCATCTTTTTTGTCCATTTTCATCCTTTTTAGTCCTCTTCGTCCTTTTTCGTCCGTTTCGCCCTTTTTTGTCTTTTCGTCCTGTTTCGTCCTTTTTGTAATTTTTCATTCCTTTTTCGTCTTCTTCGTCCTTTTCGTAATTTTTCATCCTATTCGTCCTTTTCGTCCTTTTTCGTTCTTTTCGACCTTTCCGTCCTTTTTTGTCTTATGGTCCTTTTCGACCTTTTCGTCCCTTTTAATTATTTCGTCTTTTTCGTCTTTTTTCGTTCTTTACGTAATTTTTTATCTTTTTCGACCTTATTCGTCCTTTTTCATTCTTTGTCGTCCTTTTCATTCCTTTTTCCTTCTCTTCGTCCTTTTCGTAATTTTTCATCCTATTCGTCCTTTTTTATCCTTTCCGTCCTTTTCGTAATTTTTCATCCTTTTCGTCCTTTATCGTTCTTTTTGACATTTGGGTCCTTTTTTGTCTTATCGTCCTTTTCGTCCTTTTTTATCTTTTCGTCCTCTTCGTCCTTTTCGCCCTTTTTTGTCTTTTCGTCCTGTTTCGTTCTTTTTCGTCCTTTACGTAATTTTTCATCCTCTTCATCCTTTTCGACCTTTATCGTCCTTTAACGTCGTTTTCATTCCTTTTTCATTCTTTTTCGTCGTTCTTCGCTCTTTTCGTAATATTTTATCTTTTTCATCCTTCTTTGTTCTTTTTCGTTCTGTTCGACATTTTCGTCCTTTTTTGTCTTTTCGTCCTCTTCTTCCGTTTTCGACCTTTTCGGAATTTTTTATTCTTTTCGTCCTTTTCGTCCGTTTTCGTCCTCTTCGTAATTTTTCATCCTTGTCGTCCGTTTTCGTCCATTTCGTATTTTTTTTCCTTTTTGTCCTTTTTCGCCCTTTTCGTAACTTTATATACTTTCGTCATTCTTCGACCTTTTCGTCCTTTTTGTAATTTTTCATCCTCTGTCCGTTTTTGTTCTTTTCGTAATTTTTTATCCTTTTCGTCCTTATTCGTCCTTTTTGTCCTATTTCGTCCTTTTTCGTGCTCTTCGTCCTTTTCGTCCTTTCCGACCTTTTCGTCCTGTTTCGTCCCATTTCGTCTTTTTCGTCCTTGTTCTTCCTTTTTCGTCCTATTCGTCCTTTTTCGTGCTCTTTGTCCTTTTTCGTTCTTTTCGTCCTTTTACATCCTTTTTCGTCCTTTCCGTAATTTTTCATCCTTATCGTCCTTTTTCGTTCTTTTTCGTCCTTCTTTGCCTTTTTCCTAATTTTTTATCCTTTTCATCCTTCTTCGTCCTGTTTCGTCCTTTTCGACATTTTCGTCCTTTTCCGTCCTTCTCGTCCTTTTTCATCCTTTTCGTCCTGTTCATAATTTTTCATCCTTTTCGTCCGTTTTCGTCCTTTTCGTAATATTTTATTCTTTTCGTCCTATTCGACCTTTTCGTAATTTTTTATTCTTTTCGTCCTTTTCGTCCGTTTTCGTCCTCTTCGTAATTTTTCATCCTTGTCGTCCGTTTTTGTCCTTTTCGTATTTTTTTTCCTTTTTGTCCTTTTTCGCCCTTTTCGTAACTTTATATACTTTCGTCATTCTTCGACCTTTTCGTCCTTTTTGTAATTTTTCATCCTCTGTCCGTTTTTGTTCTTTTCGTAATTTTTTATCTTTTTCGTCCTTATTCGTCCTTTTTGTCCTATTTCGTCCTTTTTCGTGCTCTTCGTCCTTTTCGTCCTTTCCGACCTTTTCGTCCTGTTTCGTCCCATTTCGTCTTTTTCGTCCTTGTTCTTCCTTTTTCGTCCTATTCGTCCTTTTTCGTGCTCTTTGTCCTTTTTCGTTCTTTTCGTCCTTTTACATCCTTTTTCGTCCTTTCCGTAATTTTTCATCCTTATCGTCCTTTTTCGTTCTTTTTCGTCCTTCCTTGCCTTTTTCCTAATTTTTTATCCTTTTCATCCTTCTTCGTCCTGTTTCGTCCTTTTCGACATTTTCGTCCTTTTCCGTCCTTCTCGTCCTTTTTCATCCTTTTCGTCCTGTTCATAATTTTTCATCCTTTTCGTCCGTTTTCGTCCTTTTCGTAATATTTTATTCTTTTCGTCCTATTCGACCTTTTCGTAATTTTTTATTCTTTTCGTCCGTTTTCGTCCTCTTCGTAATTTTTCATCCTTGTCGTCCGTTTTCGTCCTTTTCGTATTTTTTTTCCTTTTTGTCCCTTTTCGCCCTTTTCGTAACTTTATATACTTTCGTCATTCTTCGACCTTTTCGTCCTTTATGTAATTTTTCATCCTCTGTCCGTTTTTGTTCTTTTCGTAATTTTTTATCCTTTTCGTCCTTATTCGTCCTTTTTGTCCTATTTCGTCCTTTTTCGTGCTCTTCGTCCTTTTCGTCCTTTCCGACCTTTTCGTCCTGTTTCGTCCCATTTCGTCTTTTTCGTCCTTGTTCTTCCCTTTTCGTCCTATTCGTCCTTTTTCGTGCTCTTTGTCCTTTTTCGTTCTTTTCGTCCTTTTACATACTTTTTCGTCCTTTCTGTAATTTTTCATCCTTATCGTCCTTTTTTGTTTTTTTCGTCCTTCTTTGCCTTTTTCCTAATTTTTTATCCTTTTCATCCTTCTTCGTCCTGTTTCGTCCTTTTCGACATTTTCGTCCTTTTCCGTCCTTCTCGTCCTTTTTCATCCTTTTCGTCCTGTTCATAATTTTTCATCCTTTTCGTCCGTTTTCGTCCTTTTCGTAATATTTTATTCTTTTCGTCCTATTCGTCCTTTTCGTAATTTTTTATCCTTTTTGCCCGTTTTCGTCCTTTTTACCTTTTTCGCCCTTCTTCGTCCTTTTCGACCTTTTCGTCTTTTTTGTAATTTTTCATTCTCTTTGTCCGCTTTCGTCCTTTACGAAATATTTATCCTTTTCGTCCTTTTCGTGTTTTTTCATCCTATATCGTCCGTTTCATTCCTTTTTCCTTCTCTTTGTCCTTTTCGTAATTTTTCATCCTTTTCGACCTTTTTCGTCCTTTAACGTCCTTTTCATTCCTTTTTCGTCCTCTTCGTCCTTTTTCATCCTTTTCGTCCTTTTACATCCTTTTTCGCCCTTTTCGTAATTTTTCATCATTTTCGTCCTTTTTCGTTCTTTTCGACCTTTGCGTCCTTTCTTGTCTTATCGTGCTTTTCGACCTTTTCGTTCTTTTTTATCTTTTCGTCCTTTATCGTCCTTTTCATTCCTTTTTCGTCCTCTTCGTCCTTTTTGTAATTTTTCATCCTATTTGTCCTTTTCATCCTTTTCGTCCTTTTACATCCTTTTTCGTCCTCTTCGTAATTTTTCATACTATTCGTCCTTTTTCATTCTTTTTCGTCCTTCTTCGCCCTTTTCGTAATTTGTTATCTTTTTCGTCCTTTTCGTCCTTGTTCGTTCTTTTTCGTCCTTTTCGACATTTTCGTCCTTTTTTGTCTTTTCGTCCTTCTCGTACTTTTCGT
Organism: Zophobas morio; assembly: GCF_036711695.1. Taxonomy (NCBI): domain Eukaryota; kingdom Metazoa; phylum Arthropoda; class Insecta; order Coleoptera; family Tenebrionidae; genus Zophobas; species Zophobas morio. The sequence continues at coordinate 3,652,386 of NW_026972115.1, forward strand.
AATTTTTCATCCATCATACCATCGTATGATGTCGCAGAATAAAGACGTGTCTCCGGGTCTCCCCGTATTACCATGTAAAAAGTGCAAAATTATGCCGGTAGCTGGTCTCACATGTATTAAATGTGGGTCACTAAGCCACCCTAGCTGTGTTAAACTACTAAAAAACGTAAAAACAATAAGTGAAACGCGTATTAATTGTTGTGATAATAGTGATAACTTTGATAATAGTGTTCTTCAATCGCAACCAGATGAATTACTTATCCCGCAATCACAGTTCGAAATTCTTATTACAAAGGCAATAGAGCCACTGTTTATGCAAATTGAATCGTTACGAAATGATGTACGTAATCTCAAAGAAAGCAATGTGGAATTGGTAAGGTTGTTAACATGTCCCTCAATGGTGAATAGTCAACAGATGCAACAGTTGAAATCTTATTATGTCACAAACTCTGAAAAGAGCATCAATTTTTCTGAGTCTGAAGTCAGTGCTCCTAAAAACCCTGTATTTTCACACACTAAAAATGAGTACAGAGTTGGTAAAAAGTATGTGAATACTAGAGACAAAAAAGCAACAGCTGATAATCCAACACAAGACATTATGAGTTCATCGTCCCGTGACAAACCGAAGGATAAAATTGTCTGTAAGGATGTTCAAGATGATGACTGGGTTGTGCAACGTCGTTCTCATAAATCCGGACGAAGGAAGGCTCCCACAATAGTTGGTACTTTAAAAAATGTTAATGAGTGTGGTGAACTTCGCTCTAGTTATGTAAAGAGGGCATGGTTCTATGTAGGGAAAGTCGTTAAGGGCACTGAAGCCTCAGTTGTCAAACAGTACGTCCGTAACAAGCTCTCGTCTAATGATATGGTTGTTGAGAATATCTCTGTCAATGGGATCTATGAAGCCTTCAAATTAGGAGTTCCATTTGAATACAAGGATTTGGTTTTAAAGGAAGATTTCTGGCCACAGGGTGTTAGCATTAGACGTTTTAATTTTCCTAAAAATTCTTTTTTAGGAGGAAAACAGCCGCAAATAAGTGCCAAAAACCTAAACTTGCCAATCCCTTAGTGTACTATCAAAACGTAAGGGGCTTAAAGACAAAATTGAATGATTTCTACTGTGCCATCCTCTCTGAGGAATATCCTATTATTGTTTTTACAGAAACTTGGTTATCTGATGATATTATTAGTACATCTGTTTTTGATGATCGCTATATAGTCTTTCGTACTGACAGAAATGCTATTAATAGTGTCAAAAGTCATGGAGGCGGTGTATTAATAGCGGTTAACAAATATTTAAAATCTAGTCAAATAATGCTCAATGACTCCTTGGTGGAAGAGCTGTGGGTCAAAATTTGTTCTGAATCTAGTACCTTAATAGTAGGTTGTGTTTATTTACCTCATAATTGCGATTTTTCAAAACTTGTTAGTCATATAAATTCACTACATTTTGTTTGTGATCAATCATGTGATGATAATATGATTATTATTGGTGATTTTAATCTACCTAATATTGAATGGAAGATTGTTGATGATAATTTTGGCTTTGTACCCTTTGATCTCAGTGACGAACGCTCATCTTATATTTGTGATCATTATGCTTCTCTAGGTTTTAGTCAATGTAATAATTTTAAAAATAATTGTAATCATGTTTTAGATCTATGTTTTTATAATGTATCAACTATTGAGTTGCAATTATGTAATCCTTTAATTAGGCCTGATCCGAGTCACCCTACTTTTATTGTTAGTATTGATAATTTTCTTGCATGTGACTATAATTATTATTTTGAATATTTCTATGATTTCAATAATGTTAGTTACAATAGAGTTTTAAATTTTTTGATGTCCATTGACTGGAATCAAGTCCTTACTAGTATTGATGTTAATGTAGCTGTTGAAACTTTTTATATGTACATATATGAAGCTTGTCATTTGTTTGTTCCCTTTAAAAGGAAATTTGTAAATAATTTGTTTCCTCCATGGTTCTCGAAATCTTTGATTTCTCTCATAAGGGAAAAAAAAAATAGCGCATAAACGTTTTAAAATGTATAATCGTAATTGTGATCTCCTAACTTTTGAAGCTCTTAGAAAACGTTGTAAATCTGAAATTAAGATTGCTCATAGTATATATTTAGCTGGCATTGAAAATGATCTCAAGTCTAATCCCAAAAATTTTTGGAAATTTGTTAGCAAAAAATCTAAACTTAATTATACACCTTCGCCTATGTTATCTCAGGACTTGCATATTTTAAGTGATGATAAAACCATCTGTGAAGCATTTAATGAATACTTCTTTACTGCATTTGATTTCAATAATTTTGTGAAATGTACTTTGCTACCTGATAAGTCTGTTAATGTTGGATCTATTTCTGTTAGTTTTGTTGAAATTGAAAATGCTCTTAATAAGTTAGACGTCAATAAGGGACCCGGGCCTGATGGACTGCCACCTAAATTTTTAAAAATGTGTCATGAAGCTCTTGTCTTGCCTTTGCAAATTTTATTTAATCTTTCTCTTTCATCAGGAGTCTTCCCTGATACATGGAAACACGCGTTTGTAGTCCCAGTATACAAAAATGGTGCTAGAAATCGTATCAATAATTACCGTCCAATTTCGTTGTTATCTACTATAAGTAAACTGTTTGAATCTATTGTGTTAGAGAAACTATTTCCTTTGTTTAAATCTGTAATTTCTCCATGTCAGCATGGGTTCTTTCCAAAGCGCTCTGTAATCACTAATCTATTTCATTATGTAAATTCTATTCTTGAATCCATGGGTAATGGTCTGGAGGTTCACGCCGTCTATAGTGATTTTTGTAAGGCATTTGACAAAGTCAATCATTATATTTTAGTACAAAAATTAGCTGCTTACGGAGTCTTTGACCCTCTCCTTAAATGGTTTGGTAGTTATCTGGATAGTAGAACTCAGCAGGTTAAAATTAAAAGTATCTTATCTGACAGACGATGTGTGCCTTCGGGGGTTCCTCAAGGATCAATTTTGGGACCATTTCTGTTCTGTTTATTTATCAATGATGTTGGAAAGAATTTTAAATGTAATTACAGTTTATTTGCTGACGACTTGAAATTTTTTTTTAATATTAATAGTAACAGTGACTGTGAATTAATGCAAGCAGATCTTAACAGTTTATATCGTTGGTGTGTTGATAATAGCATGAATTTAAACTTGGAAAAATGTTACAGTATATGCTTTACTCGGAAAAAAAATAAATCGATTCCTCGTTACTTAATTAACAATACTGTTTTAAAATCTGTGCCCTGTGTTAAGGATCTCGGTATATTTCTTGATAGTCAGCTGAATTTCTCTTTTCATATTGATCATGTTATTAACAAAGCAAGTAAGGTACTGGGATGCATCAAAAGGTATTCAAGAGACTTCCTTGATTTTACAACTATTGTTCATTTATATAAAACTTTAGTCGTACCCATTATTGACTATGGATGTATAATTTGGGCTCCACATTACAAAACTCACCTGGAGCGTATTGATTCGATATTAAAAAAATTTTTACATTTTGTCAAGTTTAGATTACCTTCAAATATAAATTGCTCTCTAGAGCTTATGATGTCTTACCTTCATTTGTCTACGTTTTGTACTAGGAAAACTTATTTTAGTATTTGCTTCATTTATAAACTGCTTAATAACCTTATTGATGTGCCTGATCTACTTAATATGATCAAATTTAGAGTGCCCCAACATCTGACTAGGATTAAGTCTCTATTTTATATTGATTTTGCCGCAACTAATTATGTTAAAGCTTCACCTTTACATGAAATTTTGAATGTTTCTAACTTGTATTACAATGAAATTGATTTCTTTTGTTATGCTTCATTCAACTCTTTTAAACATAAATTACGAATTCTTCTTCTTATGTAGGTAATTATAGGTGTGTGTATTTTTTACTCTATGTATCCTCCTTCTTTGTAAATCCATGTACTTAAAGCTATTTTGGCGTTGAAATAAAGTATTATTATCCTCTTCGTCCGTTTTCGTCCTCTTCGTAATTTTTCATCCTTGTCCGTTTTCGTCCTTTTCGTTATTTTTTTTTTTCCTTTTTGTCCTTTTTCGCCCTTTTCGTAACTTTTTATACTTTTCGTCCTTTTCGTCATTCTTCGTCCTTTTCGACCTTTTCGTCCTTTTTGTAATTTTTCATCCTCTTTGTCCATTTTCGTCCTTTTCGTAATTTTTTAACCTTTTCGTCCTTATTCGTCCTTTTCGTCCTATTGCGTCCTTTTTCATCCTTGTTCGTGCTCTTCGTCCTTTTCGTCCTTTCCGACCTTTTCGTCCTTTTTCATCCCATTTCGTCTTTTTCGTCCTTGTTCTTCCTTTTTCGTCCTCTTTGTCCTTTTTCGTCCTTTTCGTAATTTTTCATCCCAGTCGTCTTTTTCGTCCTTTTTCGTTCTTTTCGTCTTTTTACATCCTTTTTCGTCCTTTTCGTAATTTTTCATCCTTATCGTCCTTTTTCGTTCTTTCTCGTCCTTCTTTGCCCTTTTCGTAATTTTTTATCCTTTTCGTCCTTCTTCGTCCTGTTTCGTCCTTTTCGACATTTTCGTCCTTTTCCGTCCTTTTCGTCCTTTTTCATCCTTTTCGTAATTTTTCATCCTTTTCGTCCTGTTCATAATTTTTCATCCTTTTCGTCCGTTTTCGTGCTTTTCGTAATATTTTATTCTTTTCGTCCTATTCGTCCTTTTCGTAATTTTTTATCCTTTTTGTCCGCTTTTGTCCTTTTTGAAATATTTATCCTTTTCGTGCTTTTTCGTCTTTTTCGTCCTTCTCGCCCGTTTTCGTACTGTTCGTAATTTTTTATCCTTTTCGCACTTTTCGTCCTTTTTCGTCCTTTGCGTCTTTTTTCGTCCTTTTTCATCCTTTGCGTAATTTTTCATCCTTTACGTTCTTCTCGACCTTTTCGTCTTTTTCATCCTTTTTCGTCCTCTTCCTCCTTTTTGTCCTTTTCGTAATTTTTTATCCAATTCGTCTTTTTCGTCCTTTTCGTCCTTTTACATCCTTTTTATCCTTTTCGTCCTTTTTCATTCTTTTCGACCTTTTCGTCCTTTTTCGAAATAATAAGAAAATTTAGGCATCGAAAAATTGCAAAATTGAAGAAATTAAAATTTATATCATCTAAAAATTGTAAAAACGAAAGATCGCAAAATAAAAATCGAAAAACTAAAAAATCGAAATAATTTGCAATTCGGAAAAATCGGAGAACTTAAAAATTAAGTCGAGGAAATGAAAAATCTAGAAATATGAGTAATTTTAAAACTGAACTCGAAAAATGAAAAAAACCGAAAATTGTAAATAAACTCGAAACACTGAAATCTCACAGTTGAAGAAAACAAGAATTAAAAATTAAAAAACTGATAATTGAAAAAATGAAAATTTGGAGATTCTTGAAATTCAAAAAACGAAGAAGCGAAAATGGAGAAACTAAAAATTCGCAAAGAAAAATCGAAAAGTTGAAAAATTAAAATCGAGAAAAAGGACGATTGAAAAATCAAAATGTAGAGAAAAAGAAAAACTAAAAATCGAAAACCGTAAAAAGGGAAAAATCGTAGAAAATCGGATGAGTGAGGATTCAAAACATTACAAAGAAAATTGTAAAATTGAAAAATCTAAAAATTAAAAAATCGAAAAGTTGAAAAAAAAAAAATTGTAAAATCTAAACACCGAAAAATTGCAAATCGAAAAAATGAAGAAACGAATAATTAAAAAATTGTACAGGAAAATCGGAAAATTTAAAAATTGAAAAATCGGATTGAGAAATTCGTAATTCGAAAAAATAAAAAAATTTAATAATCAAAATAAAATGTCGACAATCGAAAAATTGCAAACTGAAAATTCCAAACATTACAACATAATAATCGAAAATTTAAGTCGGGAAGGTGAAAACTTCAAAACTTGAAAAATTTATAATTGAAAAATTCAAAAATTGCGTGTCCAATAACTGAAGAAAAGAAGAACTGAAAAATTGAAAAATTAAAAATTTTGAAACTCAAAACTCCAAAAATTGAGAAACCGAAACGAGAAAGCAAAGAAATGAAAATTTGCAAAATCTTAAAATCTTAAAATTGAAAAATTCATTGAAAACCAGAAAGAAATCAGATCAAGATAATGAAGAAACGAAGAAGTGAAAAATGGAGAAATCAAAAAATTGTAAAGGAAAATTGAAAAATTAAAAATTGATAAATCGCATTGAGAAAATTGTAAAACTGAAAAATCTAAAAATTGAAAAATCGAAACACGGAAGTATTTGTAATTTGGAAAAATAAGAAAAATGAATAATCGAAAAATTAAAAAAATTTAAACCAAAACAATTTCAAATAGAAAAATTAAATGTCGAGAATCGAAAAAATAAAAAAATCGAAAAATCAGGAAATTGAAATTTAAAAGTCGAGAAAGTAAAAAGTTCAAAAATTGAACATCGAAAAATTGCAAAATTATAATTGAAGACTTGAAAAATTGCATTATTAAGAAATCAAAAAATAAAAATTACAAAACTGAAAATTCAAAACATTTGAAAAAATGAAAATTTAAAATACCTATCTAAAAATTGTAAAAACTAAATATTGCAAAATAAAAATCGAAAAACTACAAAATCAATTGTAATTCGGAAAAATTGGAAATTCAAAAGTGGAGAAATCGGAAAATTTTAAATTCCTAGAATCCTTAAATATTGAATCCTGGTACCACCCATAAACTTTACAAAACTGCCTTATCTGAATGCCGCCGTTCTTTCAGTTCCCAGAGACATGGAACCCTCGCTCATTTTCTCAACCCAGGCCGAGATCCGCCGCCTCAAACTCACCGGCGACCCCTGGCCAGGCAATTCGTTCCTGGACCTCCTCAACAGTACCGCTCTGGAATTCATCTTCAACAACCACTCCGTGTGCTACGTCCACCACAACCACTCCAAAGCGTCTCTCGTCTGCGCCAACATAGACGACTTCACTCAACGCACCGAACTCAAATCCCGCTCCACCCTTTTAGAGTTCGAATCCGTCCAGCAGATGGCGATGGACTGGGTCTCCAGAAACTGGTACTTCTTGGACGACCAACGAGAAATCATTTTGGTGTGCACCGAGCACCTGGAGTGGTGTAACATCCTCCTGGAGCACGACCTGGGCAAACCTCGAGCGGTGGCTCTGGACCCCACCCGAGGCTACATGTTCTTCACGAAGTGGGGGCACTCGTCTCCCATGCTGGAGCGGTGTAGAATGGACGGGAGCGACAGGAAGCCCATAGTCGACGTCAAGATCGTGTACCCGTACGGGGTGACGGTGGACTACCCCACCCAGCAGATTTATTGGGTGGACACCTATCTGGATTTCGTGGAACGCGTGGACTACGAAGGCAAGCACAGGAAGACGATTTTAAGAGGGCTTTCGATGCAAAATCTCTACGGGATCAGCGTTTTCGAAAACAAGTTGTATTTGTCGTCGTGGTACAGCAACGACATTCTCCGGCTGGATAAGTTTACTAAGAAGGCGGATGTGCTGTATAAGGAGACAAGTAGGCCGTTTAATATCCACGTGTACCACAGGCAGCGGCACCCCATAGGTGAGTAGTTCTCGTTTTCGTCGTGGTTAAATCGCATCCTACCGACTGCGCCATTTTTAGTTCCGCACCCCTGCCACTATAAATCCGACTGTGAGCACATGTGTATCTCCAACTGGAAGCGCGACGTTGCTATCGAGAAATGCCTCTGTGCTGCTGGGTATCGCATGAATAGTAAAAACCGCTGCGTCATTAAAACCGGTAATCGGTTTCTTTTGATTGCGAAGAGTAAACCGGCTTCGATTAAGGGTATCGAGCTTGATAGCAACAACGAAACTATGATTCCTGTGACGGGGATCCGCCAACCCACGGCTATAGACTACGACGTGCAGAGCGGTAGCATCATTTACTCGGATAGTCACCGGATGGTGATCGAGAGCACGAAAATTAGTGACTCGTCGCATAAAGTCGTGCTGCAGAAGAACGTGCGAATGTGCGACGGGCTCGCCGTGGACTGGATGTCGCGCAATTTGTATTGGACGGATCACGAAGTCGGGAGTATTAGTGTGCTCAAGTTGGCTAATTCGTCGCAGAGTCGGACTTTGATTCAAGACCCGTTTTTCAACCCGGTGTCGATCACGCTGGATCCGAGTCGAGGGGTGATGTATTGGGGAGACTGGTCGAATATTTTTCCGAATAAAGGGAAGATTTACGTCGCTAATATGGACGGGAAGAATTTGAAGGATTTCGTCGAGGTGGATATAGATTGGCCGAGCGGGCTTACGCTGGATTTGGTCGAGAAGAGGCTGTATTGGTGCGATCGTCACTTGAGTAGGATCGAGAGTATCGATTTCAACGGGAGGAACAGGAGAGTGGAGCTGAGTAAAGGGATCAAGCATCCATTCGGGTTGGCATTAGGACCGGGGAAACGTTTCTACTTCACGGAATTCGCCAACGGGACCGTGATGATGTACAGCAGTAAAACCGGGTTGAAGGAGCTGGATCACAGCAACCCCCCGATCCTAGACATCAAACTGTACGACGCCTCGTCCCAAAAAGGTAAGAAAACTCTAAAGTGGTCTCCAGTGACTTGTAAAGGGTTCGCGTTTCCGGGGTCGAATCACTTAACACGTACGGGGTTGTTTTGTCGTTTTTAAATAAACTCACATTTAAATACTCAAGATGATTTTTATTTACAAGTCACGGTTCTCGATTTCTACCGCATTAGAGTTCCATTATTAATATTGTTCTGTTCTTACAATGAGTTTGGGGATATATATGTTACAGCTAATATCCGAAATACGTTATTATGCATAATAACTAGATATTTTAGGAATTATGCGTAATAACTAAACTTGTCAGTTATTATGCATAATAACCGGAAACATTAGGAATTATGCGTAATAACTGAATTTTTCAGTTATAATGCACAATAACGTATACGTTTAGGTAATATTGATAATAACTAACAGAGGAACAGGAATTGTGCATAATACCTGATACATTAGTCATTAAGCATATTATTATAACCTAATAGGCCAGGGCCGATAATTTTTTAGAACAAAAAAATTTAGAACAGGATGATACCCATTGGAAAAGGAAGAAAATATAACAAAAAAAATTGGTCTAAAGAGTTTAGACAGTACTTCCCTCGCTGTCGGAAACTTGACGACTGCATGCCTATTGTGTTTTTTTCTCATTACATTTTTGTAGTGGGAATTTAAAAAAAAATTGCGATGACGTCATCAACATTTTTGCAAGGACACGTATATCAGTTGGGATAGATGTAGTGTAATACTAAGAATAAAATTATTATATTCTCAAATTTTCGGGAAAATGAATTGGGTCGTTTTGAATATTGGTTTGTAATAATCAATAAAATAACGAAACAATTTACTCACGTATACGTATCAGAGGCAACTGAAAATCGTGTATGTATAAACATTCTTAATTTAAGATGACAGGCGTAACAGCATACGTGAGAGTCAAACAGAGAAACTGTAAACAAAACGACCATCGGTTTTATTGCTTCGACTTCCGCTTATTATATAAAACATTGGGTTTTATTTTAATTCTTGACGGTGAAATTCACAATTGGTTGGTTATAAACATGTCTATTTCACATTCGCGGAACCAAGTGAGCGCATAAAACAAATGCAGGTCTGTAATGTTAAAGTCGATGTAAATAAGCGTGCTACCCTTATGTTTCAACCGAGTTTTTCCTTTAACAAATTTTGTGTCTACCAAATTGGGTTGGTTGGGGTATAATACTAATAATAAGTGTTGCCTTTAATTTAATCAATAAAATAAATTGACTTCATTAATTTTTTTGAACCACCTCTTAAGAAAATCTAAAAAATACGAATGGAATGATAAATCACAAGTACAAATTCATCATATTTTTTGCATTTTATATAGGATTTATTCAGCAAAATTTAAGGGTGACGTTATCAATTTTTTTAGGAGGGATGAACAAATACATTTTGAACAAAAGTTTTACCATGCTTATAATAACTTTAAAATATTCCCAAGATTTCAAAGCATTCGGTTTTGTAATTCCTGATTAAATCGATAAAATAAATTCACGCCTTCATTAATTTTTTTGAGTCACCCTGCATATGCAAATCCAAAAATATGAATGGAATGATAAATCACAAGTACAGACTCATCATATTTTGTACATTTTAGATACGATTTATTCGGCAAACTTTTGAGCTGACGTCATCAGTTTTTTGTTGAAGATAACCAAATATATTTTGACTAAAAATTTATTATGCTCTTTATAACCTTAAAACATCTGCAAGATTTCAAAGCATTCGGTTTTGTAGTTCCTGATTAAATCAATAAAATAAATTTACGCATTCATTAATTTTTTTGAGTCACCCTGTATATGCAAATCCAAAAAATATGAATGGAGTGATAGATCACAAGTACTGACTCATCATATTTTGTACATTTTAGATATGATTTATTCCACAAACTTTTGAGCTGACGTCATCAAGTTTTTGGAGGGGATAAGCAAATATTTTTTTACTGAAGATTTATGATGCTCTTTATAGCCTTAAAACATCTGCAACATTTCAAAGCATTCTGGTTAGCAGATTAAAAATTAAATTTCAAAATGTTGTTTTATAATTTTGATTTTTTTTTCCAAAAATCTGGACGTTTCGGGTGAAAAGTCGATTCAGAGTTGTAAACTACATGTGTAGGACTATGTTATTTTATACAATTGAAAACCCATTTACTATGTACAATTTTGAAGTGACGTCATCGCATTAGTGGTGGGGATGATTAGACAAATTTTGGTTAGCGTTTTACCATCTACATGATATTCTTAATATAAGTACAAAATTTCACAACAATCGGTCGAGTACTTTCGGAGATTATCTGTGTAATAAAAATCCGGGACGGCAGACGGACAGACGGACGGACGGACAGACGGACAGACAGACGGACAGACAGACGGAAATGGGAGACCTATTTCTTCGTCTTCTAGGGGTCATGAAAGATCGAGAAAACGTAAAAGTAGAGAGTCGGCCGACGGACTCAATTACAATACTTCCTTTGCTTACGCTCGGGAAGTAAAAAATCGGTGTGCTTTTTGTTCATTGAAATCTCTAGTTTCTAATGGTGTAAAAAAAAGTATACATTACTATGGTAAATTTTCTCAGGAAATCCAAAAAAAACGAAAAACTCGAATTAGAAATTTTTTTTTAATCATGTAAAATTTTGAGCTATTTATTAAAATTTACAATTTAATTACTCGAAAAAAGTAAGATTCCAGGTTACACTGATAAACTCAAAAATTTAAAATCCATGAAACAAACGCCTTCTGTTGGTGGGAGATTTGTCAATATGAAAGATGATTTAATTCTTGCCAATTGATTTTCGAAATCTTAATTGATCCAGTGTTATATTGTCATTTTTACTTCCAAAATATGATGAGTCTGTACTTGTGATCTATCACTCCATTCATATTTTTTGGATTTGCATATACAGGGTGACTCAAAAAAATTAATGAATGCGTAAATATATTTTATTGATTTAATCAGGAACTACAAAACCGAATGCTCTGAAATCTTGCAGATGTTTTAAGGCCATAAAGAGCATAATAAATGTTTAGTCAAAATATATTTGCTTATCCCCTCCAAAAACTTGATGACGTCAGCTCGAAAATTTGCCGAATAAATCATATCTAAAATGTACAAAATATGATGAGTCTGTACTTGTGATCTATCACTCCATTCATATTTTTTGGATTTGCATATACAGGGTGATTCAAGAAAATAAATGAAAGCGTAAATTTATTTTACTGATTTACTCAGGAACTACAAAACCGAATGCTTCGAAATCTTGAAGACATTTTAAAATTATCATAAGCATGGTAAATTTTTGATCAAAACGTATTTGGTCGTCCCCCCTAAAAAATTTATGATGTCACCACAAAATTTAGCTGAAAAAATCCTATCTAAAATGTACAAAATATGGTGAGTCTCTTCTTGTGATTTATCATTCCATTCAAATTTTTTCGATTTGCATATACAGGGTGACTCAAAAAAATTAATGAATGCGTAAATTTATTTTATTGATTTAATCAGGAACTACAAAACCGAATGCTTTGAAATCTTGCAGATGTTTTAAGGTTATAAAGAGCATAATAAATTTTTAGTCAAAATATATTTGGTTATCTTCAACAAAAAACTGATGACGTCAGCTCAAAAGTTTGCCGAATAAATCGTATCTAAAATGTACAAAATATGATGAGTCTGTACTTGTGATTTATCATTCCATTCATATTTTTGGATTTGCATATGCAGGGTGACTCAAAAAAATTAATGAAGGCGTGAATTTATTTTATCGATTTAATCAGGAATTACAAAACCGAATGCTTTGAAATCTTGGGAATATTTTAAAGTTATTATAAGCATGGTAAACTTTTGTTCAAAATGTATTTGTTCATCCCTCCTAAAAAAATTGATGACGTCACCCTTAAATTTTGCTGAATAAATCCTATCTAAAATGCAAAAAATATGATGAGTTTGTACTTGTGATTTATCATTCCATTCATATTTTTTAGATTTTCTTAAGAGGTGGTTCAAAAAAATTAATGAAGTCAATTTATTTTATTGATTAAATTAAAGGCAACACTTATTATTAGTATTACACCCCAACCAACCCAATTTGGTAGACACAAAATTTGTTAAAGGAAAAACTCGGTTGAAACATAAGGGTAGCACGCTTATTTACATCGACTTTAACATTACAGACCTGCATTTGTTAATGCGCTCACTTGGTTCCGCGAATGTGAAATATACATGTTTATAATCAACCAATTGTGAATTTCACCGTCAAGAATTAAAATAAAACCCAATGTTTTATATAATAAGCGGAAGTCGAAGCAATAAAACCGATGGTCGTTTTGTTTACAGTTTCTCTGTTTAACTCTCACGTATGCTGTTACGCCTGTCATCTTAAATTAAGAATGTTTATACATACACGATTTTCAGCTGCCTCTGATACGTATACGTGAGTAAATTGTTTCGTTATTTTATTGATTATTACAAATCAATATTCAAAACGACCCAATTCATTTTCCCGAAAATTTGAGAATATAATAATTTTAGGTCTACTGTACTGGATCATCACATGATGTCTAAGGGTTGAAATCATCACATGATGTTCAAAAGTTTCCCATAATTATTAATTAGTTTAACAAAAGATAAACGCTAATGTACATAGAACTAATATTAGAAATAACGTTGATGCAGTGTAATAACAGACTCAACCCCGTTGTAGGTGAGAACAACTGCACCAAGAACACCGAGTGTCCCGAGCTGTGTTTACCCACCCCCGTGGGGGCGGTGTGCGAGTGCTCCAACGGCTTCCATCTCGTCAACAACACGTGCTTACCTCAATTGAACAACACCCACGTTTTCAATATCTGTCTTCCGGGTCAGTTCCAGTGCAAGAACTCGTATTGCGTCCCGCAGTCGGAGACCTGCAACGGTATCAATAACTGCGGCGACCATTCCGACGAAGCCGGGGGACCTGATGGTCCCTGCGGGGACACCGTGTGCGGTGCGAATCAGATGAAGTGCGATAATCACACGTGCATTTCCAAGTACTGGCGTTGCGACGGCGAGCAAGATTGCGTCGACGGGACCGACGAGGACGAGAAGAATTGCTCGCAGGTCTGCTCGGCGGCGCAGTTTAAGTGTGCCGTTTCGAAGCGGTGCATTCCGTCGGTGTGGAAATGCGATTCGGTGGCTGATTGCGGGCCGTATGACTCCAGCGATGAAGAGGACTGCGGTAAGTTGGGGTTGATGGTGGTAATTAGGGTCGAGATTGCTCGGTGGGAAGTAGTTTGAGTGAAAATGGGCGTCGATTTGGCGGCGGGTTCTGGTAAATGATAATCGATGATTGCGACGTTGATGACGTTCGGGGGGATTTATAGTTGTGTATATTAAATCGGCGCCTGAAAACTTGTTTGATCTACAGACCAGAGCGCGCTCAAGCCAGTGTCGACTCTAAGCGATTTAGCTGATTTGGAGCATAATTTCTGCGGGAAATAGTTGTTTGGTCGGATTTTATAATGAATAAGTAGATTTTTTTCGGGAAAATGTAGTTATTTTTATGTTTTGTCTTCTACTTTCTATGGATTTTTTAACGACAAATTTAGTGACAAATTTTTGTGTTTATTTTCGATACATTGTATGATATTAACACTGAGAAAAAAAATCTAAAATTTAAAAACCGAAAAACGAAAAATCGAAACTCCAAAATTTAAAAAATCGAAACATCCAAGAAGTGGAAAATCGAAAATCCGAAAAGTAAAAAGTGGAAAAACCGAGAAATCGAAAAATCAAAAGATCCAGAAATTAAAAAGTCGACAAGTCGAAAAATTGAGAAACCGAAATGGGCCGAAATCGAAAAATGAAAAACTGAAAAATTGATAAATCTAGAAATTGAACAATCAAAACATCGAAACATCCAAATGTCAATAAATCGAGAAATCAAAAAATTAAAAAATTCTGAAAATCTAAAAGCGGAAAAATAAAAAACCGAAAAAACGGAAAATCACAACATTGAAAAATCGAAAAATTTTAAAAATAAAATTAAAAAAAATCGAAACCTTAAAAAATCTAAAAATTGAAGAATTGAAGAACTGCCAAATCGAACGAGTCGGAAGTCAAGAAATGGGAAAATCAAAACATCGATTAATTGTAAAATCAAAAAATTGAGAATTTAGAAGAGTCAAAAATTGAAAAATCGAAAAACCGAAATATTTAAAAATCGTAAAATTTAAGAGAAAAACTGAAAAAACGTAAAACTAAAACATCAAAAATTTGAAAATCGGGAAATTGAATAATAAATATGTAATCTGAAAAATCCCAAAATTGAAATTTCGAAAAATTGAAAACTGAAAGAAAAACTGAACAATGGAAAAATTGAAAAACTGAGAAATCTTTTGATCCAAAAAGTGAAATCGAAAAACAAGAGTTTATAAAAGTCAAATTTGAAAAATTGAAAAATCGAAATATTTAAAAATCCTAAAATTGCCGAGAAAAATTGGAAAACCGTAAAATTGAAACATCGAAAAATTGAGAAATCGTGAAATTGAAAAATTGAATAACAAATAAACTGAAAAATTCCACAACTGGAATTTCGAAAAATTCAAAAATGAAAGAAAAACTGAAAAATCCCAAAACTGAAATATCCAAAAACTGAGAAATTAAAAAACTGAAAAATTGAGAAATCGAATAATCAAAAAAGTGAACTCGAAAAATCAAAACCTTAAAAAATTGAAAAATCAAAATCCTAAAATTTTTAAAAATTGAAGAAATGAAAAATCGAAATATTTAAAAATCGGAAAATTGAGAAATCGTGAAATTGAAAAATTGAATAATAAATAAACTGAAAAATCCCAAAACTGGAATTTCGAAAAATTGAAAAATGAAACAAAAACTGAAAAATCCCAAAACTGAAATATCCAAAAACTGAGAAATTAAAAAACTGAAAAATTGAGAAATCAAATAATCAAAAAAGTGAACTCGAAAAATCAAAACCTTAAAAAATTGAAAAATCAAAAACCTAAAAATTTTTAAAATTGAAGAAATAAAAAATCGAAAAGCAAGAGTTTATAAAAGTCAAATTTGAAAAATTGAAAAATCGAATTATTTAAAAATCATAAAATTGCCGAGAAAAATTGGAAAACCGTAAAACTGAAACATCGGAAAATTGAGAAATCGTGAAATTGAAAAATTGAATAATAAATAAATTGAAAAATCCCAAAATTGAAATTTAGAAAAATTGAAAAATTAAAGAAAAACTGAAGATTGGAAAAATTTAAAAATTTCAAAACAGAAATATCCAAAAACAGAGTAATTAAAAAACTGAAAAACTGAGAAATCAAAAAGTCAAAAAAAGTGAAGTCGAAAAATCAAAATCTTAACAAATTGAAAAATCAAAAACGTAAAAAATTGAAAAATTGAAGAATGAAAAATCGAAAAACAGTTTCTAATAGTCAGATTTGGAAAATTGGAAAAATATAAAATTGAAACATCGGTAAATTGAGAAATCGTGAAATTGAAAACTTGACAAACTCTAAAATCGAAAAATTGAATAATAAATAAACTGAAAAATCCAGAACTGAAATTTCGAAAAATTGAAAAATGAAAGAAAAACTGAAAAATCCCAAAACTGAAATATCCAAAAACTGAGAAATTCAAAAACTGAAAAATTGAGAAATCGAAAAATCAAAAAAGTGAAGTCGACAAAACGAAACCTTAAAAAATAGAAAAACTGAAAAATCAAAAACCTGAAAAATCGAAACAGTCGAATGTCAAGAAATAGGAAAATCAAAACATCGATCAATTGAAAAATCGAAAAATTGAAATTTAGAAAAATTGAAAAATGAAAGGAAAATGAAGATTGGAAAAACTAAAAAAATCTCAAAACTGAAATATCCAAAAACAGAGAAATTAAAAAAATTGAAAAACTGAGAAATCAAAGTCAAAAAAGTGAAATCGAAAAATTAAAATCTTAAAAAATTGAAAAATCAAAAACCTAAAAATTTTAAAAATTGAAGAAAAGAAAAATCGAAAAACAAGAGTTTATAAAAGTCAAATTTGAAAAATTGAAAAATCAAAATATTTAAAAATCATAAAATTGCCGAGAAAAATTGGAAAACCGTAAAACTGAAACATCGGAAAATTGAGAAATCGTGAAATTGAAAAATTGAATAATAAATAAACTGACAAAAAACAAAACTGGAATTTCGAAAAATTGAAAAATGAAAGAAAAACTGAAAAATCCCAAAACTGAAATATCCAAAATCTGAGAAATTAAAAAACTGAAAAATTGAGAAATCACATAATCAAAAAAGTGAACTCGAAAAATCAAAACTTTAAAAAATTGAAAAATCAAAAACCTAAAAAATTTTTAAATTGAAGAAATGAAAAATCGAAATATTTAAAAATCATAAAATTGCCGAGAAAAATTGGAAAACCAAGAAATTGAGAAAACGAAAAATCAAAAACCTGAAAAACCAAAAAACTGAAGAATTGAAAAACCGAAAAATCGAAACAGTCAAGAAATGGGAAAATCAAAACATCGATTAAATGAAAAATCGAAATATTTAAAAGGAGAAAAATTGAAAAAACTTAAAATTGAAACATCGAAAAATTGAGAATTGAGAAATTGTAAAATCGAAAAATTGAATAATAAATAATCTGAAAAATCCCAAAATTGAAATTTAGAAAAATTGAAAAATGAAAGAAAAACTGAGAAATCAAAGTCAAAAAACTGAAATCGAAAAATCAAAATCTTAAAAAATTGAAAAATCAAAAACCTACAAATTTTAAAAATTGAACAAAAAAAATGGAAAAACAAGAATTTATGAAAGTCAAATTTGAAAAATTGAAAAATCGAAATATTTAAAAATCGTAAAATTGCCGAGAAAATTAGAAAACCGTAAAATTGAAACATCGGAAAATTGAGAAATCGTAAAATTGAAAAATGAAAGAAAAACTGAAAAATCCCAAAACTGAAATATACAAAAACTGAGAA
Organism: Zophobas morio; assembly: GCF_036711695.1. Taxonomy (NCBI): domain Eukaryota; kingdom Metazoa; phylum Arthropoda; class Insecta; order Coleoptera; family Tenebrionidae; genus Zophobas; species Zophobas morio. The sequence continues at coordinate 3,669,964 of NW_026972115.1, forward strand.
TTTAAAAAACTGAAAAATTGAGAAATCGAAAAATCAAAAAAGTGAAGTCGAAAAATCGAAACTTTTAAAAATAGACAAACTAAAAAATCAAAAACCGAAAAATCGAAACAGTCGAAAGTCAAGAAATGGGAAAATCAAAACATTGATTAATTGAAAAATCGAAATATTTAAAAATCGTAAAATTGCATAATAAATAATCTGAAAAATCCCAAAATTGAATTTAGAAAAATTGAAAAATGAAGGAAAAACTAAAAAATTTCAAAACAAAAATATCCAAAAACAGACATAATTAAAAAACTGAAAAACTGAGCAATCAAAAAGTCAAAAAAAGTGAAGTCGAAAAATCAAAATCTTAACAAATTGAAAAATCAAAAACCTAAAAAAATGAAAAATTGAAGAATGAAAAATCGAAAAACAATTTCTAAAAGTCAAATTTGGAAAATTGGAAAAATATAAAATTGAAACATCGGTAAATTGAGAAATCGTGAAATTGAAAACTTGACAAACTGTAAAATCGAAAAATTGAGTAATAAATAAACCGAAAAATCCCAAAACTGAAATATCCAAAAACTGAGAAATTAAAAAACCAAGAAATTGAGAAATCGAAAAATTAAAAAAGTGAAGTCAAAAAATCGAAACAGTCGAAAGTCAAGAAATGGGAGAATCAAAACATCGATTAATTGAAAAATCGAAATATTTAAAAATTGTAAAATTGAAGAGGAGAAAAATTGAATAATAATCTGAAAAATCCCAAAATTGAAATTTAGAAAAACTGAAAAATCTCAAAACTGAAATATCCAAAAACTGAGTAATTAAAAAATTGAAAAACTGAGAAATCAGTGAAGTCGAAAAATCAAAAAACAGTTTCTAATGTCAAATTTGAAAAATTGGAAAAACATAAAATTGAAACATCGGAAAATTGAGAAATCGTGAAAAACTTGACAAACTGTAAAATCGGAAAATTGAATAATAAACTGAAAAATCCAGAACTGAAATTTCGAAAAATTGAAAAACGAAAGAAAAGCTGAAAAATCCAAAAACTGAGAAATTAAAAAACTGAAAAATTGAGAAATCGAAAAATCAAAAAAGTGAAGTCGACAAAACGAAACCTTAAAAATAGAAAAACTGAAAAATCAAAAACCTGAAAAATCGAAAGAGTCGAATGTCGGGAAATAGGAAAATCAAAACATCGATTAATTGAAAAATCGAAATATTTAAAAATCGCAAAATTGAAGAGAAAAATTGAAAAATTGAGAAATTATAAAATCCAAAAATTGAATAATAAATAAACTTAAAAATTCCAAAACTAAAATTTAGAAAAATTGAATATTCGAAAGTTGGAAAAGCAAGAAATCGAAAAGTCGAAAAATCGAAAAGTCTCAACGTCGAGGGCGTTTCTTTTCCGAAAAAAATCTATTGCATGATAACGATTCCAACAGCATTGTTAATTTGCGGAATTTTACTAGTACCATACATAATTAAAGAATTATTTTTTAATTAAAGAAAAAATAGTTGCATGCTAATAATTATAATTACCACATGTACCTACCAAAATATTCACTTATTCGTTGTATAGTCCGACCAAGCGGTTAAGATGTGTATCAGATCACGGAACATGGTTTATAGATCAAATCGTTTCTGAACGCTTAGAGTCGACATTGGCCTGAGTGCGCTCTGGTCTGTAGATCAAACAAGTTGTCAGGCGACGAAATGGTAACTCGTCGATTAAGAGGACTCCCAAGACGAGGTAGAACAATTGGAAAACCATGTGGTACATTTCTTCGAGGGAGTCCCTTTAAGTCATTTACTGCTAAAATTAATGACGTTCGCGAGCGTACGCAAATTCGAACTAACTAGACCTAAACACTATTTCGCTTTTCTTTCTGTAGAAAGAAAGCCATGCGAGGTTGACGAATTCACGTGCAAAAACGGCCGCTGCATCGAGATCTTTATGTACTGCGACACCTTCGACGACTGCAACGACAGCTCTGACGAAATCAACTGCACCACTTGTGACACAGATCAACAGTTCTTCTGCCCCACGACAAACACCTGCCTCTCAGGCTCCAAACGATGCGACGGAGTCGTCGACTGCGACGGAAGCTACGACGAAATAAACTGCGGCAAGGACGGACAAAGGATCTGCGAATCATTCGAGTTTGAATGTACCAAGAAGTTCGAATGCATCCACCGGGTACTACCCGTACAATTACGCGAATAACTAATTCCAAAAACCCTTGATTCCAGACCATGGTGTGCGACTCCGACGCGGACTGCTTCGACCGCACGGACGAGGAGAACTGCACCCCGACCTCCATGGAGAACTCCACCTTCCAGCCCACCCCTCCCGTCCCCACCTGCCACTACCCGTCCCGCTTCTGCGACAACAGCACCGTGTGCCTCAGCGTGGAGCAGCTCTGCGACGACGAGCCGGACTGCGACGACGGCTCCGACGAGGGCGCCAGGTGCTCGGAGCTGCTCTGCGACCACAGCATCGTGTGCTCGCACCACTGCCACAACGCCCCCGAGGGCTTGGTTTGCTACTGTCCGCCGCACCTGCATCTGCAGCCCGACCGCACCCACTGCCTCAGCACGCATCCGTGCGACGCCTGGGGGGTGTGCTCGCAGAAGTGCGTCGAGGTGGGACAGAGGTACAAGTGCGGCTGCTTCGACGGGTACGCCTTGGAGCCGGACAGCTTCACGTGCAGGAGCACCAACGGGGCGGTGCCCCATGTCATTTTCAGCAACCGGCACGAGCTGAAAGCCGTGGATTTGCACAATTTCAACGTCAAGTCGTTCATTTCGAGTCTGAGGAATACGATAGCGCTGGATTTTTATCACACGGAGAATGCGGATATGGTGTTCTGGACGGACGTGATCGATGATAAGATTTATAGGGGGACGGTGGTGGGGGGGTCGCTGAGCAACATAGAGGTGGTGGTGCAGACGGGGCTGTCGACGGCCGAGGGGTTGGCGGTGGATTGGATAGGCGAGAATCTATACTGGGTCGAAAGCAACCTGGATCAAATCGAGGTGGCCAAACTCGACGGGCGCTTCAGGCGCACTCTGGTGGCCGGCGAGATGGAGAGCCCTCGAGCCGTGGCTGTGGACCCCCGCGACGGTTTCCTTTTCTGGACGGACTGGGATAACAACGCGCCTCGAATCGAGCGCTGCTCCCTGGCGGGATTGGAGCGTCTGGTGGTGGTAAGAGTGGACCAGATCACCGACGGCGGCTGGCCCAATGGGTTAACCCTCGACTACGACCTGCGTCGGATTTATTGGATCGACGCCCGCTCCGACTCTATTCACACCACCAAGTACGACGGCAGCGACCACCACGAGGTGATGAGGAACCACGAAACGTTGTCCCATCCCTTCGCCATCACCCTCTTCGAGAACTACGTTTACTGGACGGACTGGAGGACCAACAGCGTGGTGCGGGCGAACAAATTCACCGGTGGCGACGTCTCAGTCATCCAGAGGACGCTAACCCAGCCCTTCGACATCCAGATTTTGCACCCGTCGAGGCAACCCAGAGACGGGTTGAACCCGTGCGGGGACAACAACGGAGGGTGTTCACACTTGTGTTTGCTTCACACGAATCAGAGTTACAGGTGCGACTGTCCGCACGTTATGAGGTTGAACCGCGATAATAAGAAGTGTGATGGTAAGTTGTGTTGGATGGTATAGTTTCCTCAAACCTATAAGGCGTTTATGGCTTTGACGTTTAAAGTACTTTACAGCCGACCCTTCATAAAGCTTAGTAAATGTAAACCATGCCACGTGCCAGGGACGGCCGAGACGCGAAGGACCGGACTAAGAGTAATTTTGTTTCTTCCGTACCTTAATTATTTAATCATTATTCTGCACATTTGAAAATATTATTAAGATCATGAAAGCAAAAAACATAAAATCATCCACAAAGTTTTTTGATAAATCAAATAATTTTGACGATGTCACCGGCCTTTGTTTCAAATCCAGAGGGTACAATCGCACGCAAATGTTTTGAGCCTATGGGCGGATCATTTTTGCCGGTCGTCACCGAAGGAGGCGGTCCGAATCGTCCAAGGGCAGAATTTGTAGGTAGGCTCAAACTACAACGAAATTTACGTGTTGACCAAATTCTTCCCCTGAATTAGTTTTAATTTTATAAATACTTACTCTGAATTAGTTTTAATTTTATAAATACCCTATCTAAAATGTTCAGAATATACTTGTGATTTACCATTCCATTAATATTTTTTGGATTTGTTTATGCATACAGGGGGACTCAAAAAAAAAAATACTGAGTCAATTTATTTTATTGAAGAAATCAAGAATTGCAAAAATGAATACTTTGAAATCTTGTCAATTAGTTAGAAAAAAAAAAACCTGTCCTGCTCTAATAACATCGAGAATACGCTCAAAATCACACTAATATTAGGTCTAATTGTGCCGACCATAGTTATAAAATTCACATTAAAGAAAAAATCTTTTCGGTGACAAATTTAATCTTTGCATACTTCAGCGTAGTTAGTGAACTCGTTGTGACCACTGAAATATACAAAGAGTAAATGTATTTGCTTATCTTCGCCAAAAAATGCATGACGTCATCGTAAAATTTGATATGATGAGTGTATACCTGTGATTTATCATTGCAGTAATATTTTTTAGATTTACTTATACAGCCTGTCTCAAAAAAAGGTCGCTTCGATTTTCGATTTTTCGTTTTTTCGGCCAACAGTTTCATCGAATTAGATTTTTCAGTTTCCATTTTTCTATCAACTTTTCGATTTTATTACTTTCTAATTTTCTGATTTTTCAAATTTGCGGTATTTTGATTTTTCGAGTTTTCAGTTTTTTCGTTTTTCGATTTTTTAATTTTTCGTTTTTTTGATTTTTCGATGTTTCGATTTTTTAATTTACCATTATTATTATTATTATTATTAGTACAAAAATAAGGATGGAGGTGAAACCTATGCATCCAGATAGAAATAAGAGACAATTTCAATAACAACTTTCGATTTTTCGTCTTTCCATTTTTAGATTTTTTGATTTTTCGTTCGTCAGCTTTTAGACTTTGCAATTTTTTTGCATTTTTCGATTATATTCTACTTTCCGATTTTTTTGATTTTTGAATTCTCGATTTTACGTTTTTAATTCTTCGATTTCCGATTTTTCAATGTTCCTGTTTTTTAATTCTTCTATTCTCGATTTTTCGATTTTCCATTAATCATACAATTTTTCGATTTTTCGGTTGTTTTATTTTTCGACCTTCGATTTTTCAACTTTCGATTATTCGATTTTCCATTTTCTGATTTTACGATTTTTCGATTTGCGATTTTTCGATTTTCGTTTTTCCGCTTTTGTGGTTTTTCGATTTTTCTGTTTGTTTCAGTTTTTATGGTTCTGCAATTTGCAGCTTTTAGATTTGAATTTTTGTTACTTTCCGATTTTCCACTTCTCGATTTTTTGATTTTTTTTCGATCGTCGTTTTTTCGATTTTTTGATTTTTCAATTTTTAGGCCTTCCAATTTTTTTACTTTTCCCTTTTTCGAGTATTTGTTTCATGGAATTTTCGATTTTTCGAGTTTTCGGTTTTCGATTTTTCGGTTTTTCCATTTTCCGATTTTCGATTTTTCGATTTTCCACGTTTAGATATGTTTCGATTTTTTTTTATTTTTCGATTGTTCTGTTCGTCAGTTTTGAGACTTTGCAATTTTTACTTTTCCACTTTTCTATTATTTTAATTTCGGATTATTCGATTTTTGAATTTTCGTTTTTTTAATTTGTCGATTCTCGATATTCCGATTTTCGATTTTTCGATTTTCCAATCTTCGATTTTTCAATTTCCAGTTTTTGATTTTCCACTTTTTGATTTTACGATTTTTCGATTATTTTACTTTCAAGTTTTTTGATTTTTGAATTGTTGACTTTTTAGAGTTTTCAATATTATGAATTTTCGAATTTTCAGTTTTCCTATTTTTCGATTTTTGATTTTTCCATTTTTGGGTTTTTTGATTTTTCAATTCTCGGTTCTTCAATCTTGCAAATTTTCGATTTTTCAGATTTGTGAATTTCTAGTTTTTCGATCGACCTACGTATTAGATTCATTGAATTTCCATTTTTAGATTTTTGATTTTCCAGTTTTGCATTTTCAGATTTTCTGTTTTTCGCATATCTGATTTATCAAATTTTCGATTTTTCGGCTTTTCGATTTTTCGATATTTGATTTTCGAATTTTCGATTGTTCAGTTTTCCAGTTTTCAGCTTTTAGACTTCAATTTTTTTACTTTTCGATTTTCCAAATTTTCGAGTTTCAATTTTCAGATTTTTGATTTTTCGATTTTCTTTTTAAATCTTTGAATTTTTCGGTTTTGATTTTTCGAATTTTTGATTTTTAATTTTTCCATTCTTCGGTTTTTAGACTTCAATTTTCTTTCTTTTAAATTTTTCGATATTCTATTTTCCGCTTTTCAGAATTTTCGATTTTCAGTTTTCAGACTTTCGATGATTAGAATTTTGGATTTTTCACTTTTATGATTTTCCGATTTTTAGAAAATTTGAGTAGTTGAATTTTCGATTTTTCAATTCATCGATTTTTCTATGTTCAATTTTTCAATTTTTCCATTCTCAACTGTCAGACTTCAATTTTGCTACTTTCCGATTTTTTGGTTTTCGATTTTCCAATTTTCAGAATTTTCAAGTTTCTTTATTCAGATTTTCCATTTTCCACTTTTTCGATTTTATATTTTTCGAATTTTTGTTTTTCCAATTTTTTGCTTTTTCGATTTTTCTGTTCGTTTCAGTTTTTCGGCTTTGCAATTTTTTTTACTTTATATATTTTGATTATTTTAATTTCCGATTTTTTTATTTTTCTTTTTGATTTTTTTAATTTTCAATATTACAAATTTTTGACTTTTCGATTTTTTGGTTTTCCCGTTTTTCAATTGTCGATTTTTACAATTTGTATTTTTCGATTTTCTGTCTTTTGCATTTCAGTTTTTCCGATTTTTGATTTTGCGCATATTTGATTAATCAAATTTTCGAAAAAGTTACCATGCTTACAAAAACTTCAAAACATCTACAATATTTCAAAGTATTCAGTTTTGCTATTCTTGATTTCTTCAATAAAATAAATTGACTCAGTCATTAACTTTTTTGAGACACCCTGTATAACCAGATCTAAAAAATATTAATACAGTGACAAATCACAAGTATAAAACTCATCATATTTTATACATTTAAGACAGGATTTATTCTGCAAAATTTTGAGGTGACTCATTTTTTAGAGGGGACTTTTCTTTAGAACTTTTAGAGGGGAACAATTTCGTCAAATATGATTTTTACGTAACTTTAACCGTTTAAGCAGCGTAAGCAACGGAATCTATCAAAAGAGGAATAATTTTCCCGTTTTTCCGAGTTTTTTGAATTTGAACCAGCAGTTTCTGAGATTAACGTGTTCAAATAAACAAAAGCTTCAGCTTTGTTATATAAGTATAGATAATACATGACTAGAGAGCGAAAAGTATGCAGCAAAATTTTGAGAAATATGATCATGTAATATGCATGAAATTTATGCAAATATGCTGTAACTTTATTAATATATGCAGAGATATGCAGTTGCATATCCTCCAAAAATTGAAAAGAAGTGTAATAACACAACTAAATTTATTTACAAATTATAAAAACAGGTTTATCAAGCTTAATTTTTTTAATAAAAAATACATAGATAAATAAAATTTTTAAAAATTATTGTCTTACAGTAAATAGCGACAAATAAATAAAAATTAATAATAATAGGCCATTTAATTAGTATTTTTGTAGCAATGTAGCAAAAAATTTTGCCGATGATCCGAAAACATATTTTGTAAATAGAAATGCGGTTTGTAGCAGAAGCTACAAAACACAGTGCCTTCTTGAAGAATAAATTCAGGAAAAGACCAGTACAGGACACGGTTGATAAAAGCGTTAACTGTTAATTTAGAAGAGTCGAGTGATGATGACAGTGACTATTTCGATCAGTAAATAAGCAGTTGTGTTAATAAGTAAATAGTTGTGTAAAGTTACTTTGTTTTTACTTAAAATAAAAAAATCGAAAGGCGCAGTTGTCGGTAAATACAAAACTCAGTCCTGCCCTGTGCTTTTACCAGAAAAGGTCTTTTCAGGTAGGTATCGGTGAGCGGATTTAAGACATCCGGTTGTGACGGCCTACTAAATTATAATGGGAGTCAAATTGGTGTGAAGTCATAAACGCCAAATATGTTTGAGGGAACTCTAAAGCATAAAGTGTGTGTAACGTGTGTTTTTACAGTGAACGAGCAAGTTCTTCTCATTGCTAGGATGAGCGAAATTCGAGGGGTGGATATTTTGCAGCCGTACTACCACACGATTCCGACTATTAGTGTTCCACAGGTGCTAAATCCGGTACAGTTGGAGTACCTAGCTCGAAACAACACACTCTACTGGGCGGATTCGCACAACCATGAAATTAAAAGGTCGGGTTTGACCACGGGACCCATCCAGACTCTCATCGACAGGGGTCTGAATCAACCATCGGGTCTCGTTATTGACTGGTTGTCGAATTTGATGTTCGTGTCGTCACCTCAGGGTATAAACGTATCGAACCTCGACGCCGAATACACGATGACGTTAATCGATGACGTGAAAGTACTATCAATGGCTGCTAATCCTTCTCAAGGACGTTTGTATTGGATAGCGTCAACAAACACCACATACATCGAATCGAGCAACATGAATGGTACCGATAGGAAAATCATAGTACGTACGAACGTCAGACCCAACGCGAAGAGTCTGTGCGTGGACGTGCCATCCAACAGACTCTACTGGGTTAGCGAATTCGAGATCTGTTTTAGTGACTTGGACGGTAACGATGTACGAAGAGTGAAACTACCGTCGAAGTTACTAGTGACCGCGGTCACTGTATACCACGACCACGTTTACTACGCCGACGACGATGACCATTCGATACACATAGCAGACAAAACGACAGGTCAGAAAGACATGATCTTACGCAACAACACCGGTAGTGTTCTCGCTTTGCGAATCTACGACCCATTGGAACAAAAAGGGTACCATCCCTGTTCCAAATCCAACTGTTCCCACCTCTGCTTACCCTTGTCCGACACCACGTACACCTGTCGTTGCGCTACCGGCTACAACCCCGATCCTCAAGACTCCACCAAGTGCATCAGCGTCCAAGAATTCATCTTCTATTCCGTCAACTGGGAAGTGCGCGGTTTGTCTTTGGATGGTAATAACCAGACGGCCGTGCTGGGACCCATTTATCGAGTTTCCATGGCCAGTGCGATCGACTTCATCGCCGATGAAGATCTATTGTTCTGGGCGGACAGCGACCATGGGTCCATCACGAGCATCAGACGCGACGGCACAGACAGACGCTTCATTATCGAACCCACGGAAGCCATGGATAGCGTTCCAGTGGACTGGCTGGCGGGGCTCGCTATTGATTGGGTCGCTAGAAACATGTACTGGTGTGACCCCAAACGTGGGGTTATCGAAGTGGCGAGGTTGGACGGGAGCAAACAGCACGTTTTGCTGGCCCACGAAATCGGGAAACCGACTTCGATAGCTGTGGATCCAGTAAAAGGGATTCTTGTATGGGCTGGAGGACCCAGGGTGGAGATAGCAACCTTGGACGGGAAAAACAGGAAATTGGTGGTTAATAACTCCGTGGCGATTTTCGACGTCGCGGTGGACTCAGACAAAGAGAGGATTTATTTTTGTGACTCGGCGAAGAACACGATCGAGGTGGTGGGGTACGATGGAAAAGGGAGGGAGGTGCTGTTGAACACGTCGTTGGAGAATCCGGCTGCTTTGACGGTGTTCGAGGATAAGATATACTGGGTGGACACGTATGTATTTTTTTCAACCTATAGACTCAATAGTAACATAACTCAATTGTAGTACTTTCGAAAAAGGGAGCGTTTTGGAAGCCCCATTGAAGAATATTTCGGATTTCAAAGTGCTCCTTCGCGACGTCGGCGACTCCCTCAAAGACATCCAGATTTTCTCGAAGCGCAAACAAAAGGGGACCAACGCGTGTGCCAAAAACAACGGAGGGTGCCAACAGTTGTGTCTTTTCAACGGGACGCACCCAGTTTGCGTGTGTTCCCACGGGAAAATCTCTTCGGATGGTAGAAGTTGTAAACGTAAGGACTTTCTTGTGCTTGTTTTCTTCACCATTGTAATAACTTAACTTTGCAGCTTTCCAAAGCTTCGTGATGTACTCTCGAGTCGTCAGCATCGACTCGATCCAAATCCTCGACGACGATAACCTCCAAAATGCCCCCCACCCCAAAATCAAAAATAATACTCTTCTGAAAAACGCCATCGGGCTTGCCGTCAGTTACAAACACCAGAGACTTTTCTATTCTGACATCCAGAAAGGGTCTATTAATGCGGTGTTTTATAATGGTACGGATCACAAAATTATTGTTGAGGGTGAGTAGTTAAAAATACCAGAGGTAGTTTACTTATGGGGTTATGTAGGGCAAGGGTCCGTGGAAGGTCTCGCTTACGAACAACTCCATAAAATGTTGTACTGGACTTGTAACAACCACGCCACCATCAACCGGGTCAATCTTACCGATAAAATGACCAATTCGAGTCAAGTCGAACACGTGGTGCGTCTTCGCCCTCAGGACAAACCCAGAGGAATAGCCATTGATAGTTGCGGCGGTCGTGTTTTCTGGACTAATTGGAACTCGCACCAGCCGAGCATCGAAAGGGTCTACCTGTCAGGTCAGTACTACCTATCCCTACGCTGTCGCCCAGGCAACATGATGTCGTCTTTTTCACGTGAATAAATGGTCATCATTTACGTCATAGTGACCAAAGATTTAACGAGATATTGACGTACCAATGACGGTCAAATGTCTCGTCCAGATGACGTCATTTTCTCACGAAATATTGACGTGATGTACTGGCGTCTTAGAGTCGTCATTTTGTAACGAACTATTGACGTGATTTACTGACGTCCTAGAGACGGCATTTATTGTCCATTTTAAGACGTTTTTACTTCCCGAGCGTAAGCAAAGGAAGTATTGTAATCGAGTCCGTCGGCCGACTCTCTACTTTTACGTTTTCTCGATCTTTCATGACCCCTAGAAGACGAAGAAATAGGTCTCCCATTTCCGTCTGTCTGTCCGTCTGTCCGTCCGTCTGTCCGTCTGCCGTCCCGAATTTTTATTAGACAGATAATCTCCGAAAGTACTCGACCGATTGTTGTGAAATTTTGTACTTATATTAAGAATATCATGTAGATGGTAAAACGCTAACCAAAATTTGTCTAATCATCCCCACCACTAATGCGATGACGTCACTTCAAAATTGTACATAGTAAATGGGTTTTCAATTGTATAAAATAACATAGTCCTACACATGTAGTTTACAACTCTGAATCGACTTTTCACCCGAAACGTCCAGATTTTTGGAAAAAAAATCAAAATTATAAAACAACATTTTGAAATTTAATTTTTAATCTGCTAACCAGAATGCTTTGAAATGTTGCAGATGTTTTAAGGCTATAAAGAGCATCATAAATCTGTAGTCAAAAAATATTTGCTTATCCCCTCCAAAAACTTGATGACGTCAGCTCAAAAGTTTGTGGAATAAATCATATCTAAAATGTACAAAATATGATGAGTCTGTACTTGTGATCTATCACTCCATTCATATTTTTTGGATTTGCATATACAGGGTGACTCAAAAAAATTAATGAATGCGTAAATTTATTTTACTGATTTACTCAGAAACTACAAAACCGAATGCTTTGAAATCTTGCAGATGTTTTAAGGTTATAAAGAGCATAATAAATGTTTAGTCAAAATATATTTGCTTATCCCCTCCAAAAAATTGATGACGTCAGCTCGAAAGTTTGCCGAATAAATCCTATCTAAACTGTAAAAATATGATGAGTCTGAACTTGTCATTTATCACTCCATTCATATTTTTTGGATTTGCATATACAGAGTGACTCAAAAAAATTAATGAATGCGTAAATATATTTTATTGATTTAATCAGGAACTACAAAACGGAATGCTCTGACATCTTGCAGATGTTTTAAGGTTATAAAGAGCATAATAAATGTTTAGTCAAAATATATTTGCTTATCCCCTCCAAAAACTTGATGACGTCAGCTCGAAAATTTGCCGAATAAATCATATCTAAAATGTACAAAATATGATCAGTCTGTACTTGTGATCTATCACTCCATTCATATTTTTTGTATTTGCATATACAGGGTGATTCAAGAAAATAAATGAAAGCGTAAATTTATTTTACTGATTTACTCAGAAACTACATAACCGAATGCTTCGAAATCTTGAAGATATTTTAAAATTATCATAAGCATGGTAAATTTTTGATCAAAACGTATTTGGTCGTCCCCCCTAAAAAATTTATGACGTCACCACAAAATTTTGCTGAATAAATCCTATCTAAAATGTACAAAATATGGTGAGTCTCTTCTTGTGATTTATCATTCCATTCAAATTTTTTCGATTTGCATATACAGGGTGACTCAAAAAAATTAATGAATGCGTAAATTTATTTTATTGATTTAATCAGGAACTACAAAACCGAATGCTTTGAAATCTTGCAGATGTTTTAAGGTTATAAAGAGCATAATAAATTTTTAGTCAAAATATATTTGGTTATCTTCTACAAAAAACTGATGACGTCAGCTCAAAAGTTTGCCGAATAAATCGTATCTAAAATGTACAAAATATGGTGAGTCTCTTCTTGTGATTTATCATTCCATTCATATTTTTAGATTTGCATATGCAGGGTGACTCAAAAAAATTAATGAAGGCGTGAATATATTTTATCGATTTAATCAGGAATTACAAAACCGAATGCTTTGAAATCTTGGGAATATTTTAAAGTTATTATAAGCATGGTAAACTTTTGTTCAAAATGTATTTGTTCATCCCTCCTAAAAAAATTGATGACGTCACCCTTAAATTTTGCTGAATAAATCCTATCTAAAATGCAAAAAATATGATGAGTTTGTGCTTGTGATTTATCATTCCATTCATATTTTTTAGATTTTCTTAAGAGGTGGTTCAAAAAAATTAATGAAGTCAATTTATTTTATTGATTAAATTAAAGGCAACACTTATTATTAGTATTACACCCCAACCAACCCAATTTGGTAGACACAAAATTTGTTAAAGGAAAAACTCGGTTGAAACATAAGGGTAGCACGCTTATTTACATCGACTTTAACATTACAGACCTGCATTTGTTTTATGCGCTCACTTGGTTCCGAGAATGTGAAATAGACATGTTTATAATCAACCAATTGTGAATTTCACCGTCAAGAATTAAAATAAAACCCAATGTTTTATATAATAAGCGGAAGTCGAAGCAATAAAACCGATGGTCGTTTTGTTTCCAGTTTCTCTGTTTGACTCTCACGTATGCTGTTATGCCTGTCATCTTAAATTAAGAATGTTTATACATACACGATTTTCAGTTGCCTCTGATACGTATACGTGAGTAAATTGTTTCGTTATTTTATTGATTATTACAAATCAATATTCAAAACGACCCAATTCATTTTCCCGAAAATTTGAGAATATAATAATTTTATTCTTAGTATTACACTACATCTATCCCAACTGATATACGTGTCCTTGCAAAAATGTTGATGACGTCATCGCATTTTTTTTTAAATTCCCACTACAAAAATGTAATGAGAAAAAAAACACAATAGGCATGCAGTCGTCAAGTTTCCGACAGCGAGGGAAGTACTGTCTAAACTCTTTAGACCAATTTTTTATATTTTGATTTTTAGAAAAAAATATGCAATAAATAAAACGCTGAAATAATTTTATTTTTTTATATTGTTTAGCTTAAATAAAATATTATAATTCGTTATAACCACCAAGTAAAGCCCAAAACAAAGTATATATTAATTAAAGTTAAAACAAATTAGTGTAAAAAAATTAAATTTACTACAATTTTGTACAACCAACTTCAATAAACAAATAAAAAATATGTCAATTAAACAAATTAAAGATAAACCACTCCTAAGAACATAAACAAATCTACATACAGGTAATTACGAGTATAATTAGTATAAACAAAAAAAAGGATGTTGTACAATATATAATCAAAAATAAACGTTGCAATAAAATATGCTATTTAAAGAAAAATCTGTTTTAAAAACACAAAGAAATCTATTTAGTTACAAAGAATATTAAAAAAAAAACTATAATAAACTATAGATCAGTCTTAAAAACACAAACAAATCTGTTTACAGGAAATATTAAAAAAAACTAGAATAAAAGGAAAAGACAATTGAATCGCATTGTTGAAGTTACTTGATAGAAAATGCACTGTAAAACTACAGTATATGTAATTAGTTCTGTTTTAACAATCATATCAATAACCTAAGTTTTTTAAGTTTGCCTCAATTTATTGCACTGAAAAGAAAAACCCGTTAGAGTGCATGGATTAATGGAAATGCAATCATTTTTTCGTCTATGGGCAACAGCAAGCATTTGGCTATTATTAAATTTAAGGAATTACAGCTTAAAGCAGAAGACAAATTCTGTATTTTAAAAACGCTAAATTTACTTGAATCTAACGGATAATCGCAAAATGGTTGCATTGACAAAAACGTACAGCCTATCAGGAAAATCTCGTTGTCAATACTTTTCACAATGAAGCAAAATATGTATGTGTAAATAGCAAGTTACCAAAAAGTATCGTAGTATTACAGGCATCTACCTGTATATAATATGCAATATTATGTTATATATGTATATATGAATTCATTGTATTTTTTTTAACTTACAAAGAAATCTGCTTGTTCTAATATGCAAACATAATCTTGTAATTCGTCAAAATTTGTTTAGCTGTGGTTTTGGCGGCATAACTTCTATTTTTGTTTTCTTTTTCAGTTGTCAGATTTGATGACGTTTCCATGTTGGAAATTTTTTCACTCGTTTCCTTTAGCATTTCTTTCGTTTCGCACATGTGTTTTGTATTTGTTTCAAATCTAGAATAAAATTATGTTCAAGCATTAGTTCATAAAAAATTGCAGTAATATACCTGTGCAATATTTTATAGCGCCTCATTTTCAAAAACAATCACCGTAAGTTCTTCATAATCAGTGGGAGTATCTTCAGTGATTAATGGTGGTCTTTCCAGCTTATCTGAAAAAATTGCTTTTTTTATCTCCGTACAGTCATCAAAAATAACAGAAACACGTAAAAATTAAAATGATTACTTTATTAGATATTAACTTACCTAGTATAAATAAGTACAACCCACAATGAAGGCATAAATTTTCACAAAACTAAGAAAGTTTCGGTGGTTGAGAACCAACTGGAAATATTGCAATGCAATGCTTCTCTGTGAAGTGCAAGAAACATAAATACCGAAAAAAGGGAAAGTCCGAATGCACACCCCAAACATCTGATGTATTGTATAGTAAATACGGATAAGAATAAATTTAATAAAACTGAATATTAATCACTCTCGATTTTTTTTGGTAACCGTCATCACTTTATAAACGTCTTTATAAAATCAAAATTCGACGAAGGAATTCTTCAAAACCTTGTCCCGTTTTAGGGACAATGGACAAAGAATTTTTATGACTTTATTTGTGTCGTAGGGTCTTTTCGCTCAACCCCAGATGTTCTATTTATAATTTGCCAAGCAGGTACTTACAAAATAACACTTCCAGAGTAAACAAGTTTTTAGAAATAATTATTTTATTAGAAATTATTAGAATGAAAAAACTTGTCCTTGGTGTATTTCTAATTAAGCCGTTGTATTTTTTGCTCTAAATATAATTAAGCATTATGAAGGCCACTTTTTAAAGAATACGACGACCCCCCTAATTGATCATATAATCTATAAAAAATTGGTCTAAAGAGTTTACTTCCTCGCTGTCGGAAACTTGACGACTGCATGCCTATTGTGTTTTTTTTCTCATTACATTTTTGTAGTGGGAATTTAAAAAAAAAAATTGCGATGACGTCATCAACATTTTTGCAAGGACACGTATATCAGTTGGGATTGATGTAGTGTAATACTAAGAATAAAATTATTATATTCTCAAATTTTCGGGAAAATGAATTGGGTCGTTTTGAATATTGATTTGTAATAATCAATAAAATAACGAAACAATTTACTCACGTATACGTATCAGAGGCAACTGAAAATCGTGTATGTATAAACATTCTTAATTTAAGATGACAGGCGTAACAGCATACGTGAGAGTCAAACAGAGAAACTGTAAACAAAACGACCATCGGTTTTATTGCTTCGACTTCCGCTTATTATATAAAACATTGGGTTTTATTTTAATTCTTGACGGTGAAATTCACAATTGGTTGATTATAAACATGTCTATTTCACATTCGCGGAACCAAGTGAACGCACAAAACAAATGCAGGTCTGTAATGTTAAAGTCGATGTAAATAAGCGTGCTACCCTTATGTTTCAACCGAGTTTTTCCTTTAACAAATTTTGTGTCTACCAAATTGGGTTGGTTGGGGTGTAATACTAATAATAAGTGTTGCCTTTAATTTAATCAATAAAATAAATTGACTTCATTAATTTTTTTGAACCACCTCTTAAGAAAATCTAAAAAATATGAATGGAATGATAAATCACAAGTACAAACTCATCATATTTTTTGCATTTTAGATAGGATTTATTCAGCAAAATTTAAGGGTGACGTCATCAATTTTTTTAGGAGGGATGAACAAATACATTTTGAACAAAAGTTTACCATGCTTATAATAACTTTAAAATATTCCCAAGATTTCAAAGCATTCGGTTTTGTAATTCCTGATTAAATCGATAAAATAAATTCACGCCTTCATTAATTTTTTTGAGTCACCCTGCATATGCAAATCCAAAAATATGAATGGAATGATAAATCACAAGTACAGACTCATCATATTTTGTACATTTTAGATACGATTTATTCGGCAAACTTTTGAGCTGACGTCATCAGTTTTTTGTAGAAGATAACCAAATATATTTTGACTAAAAATTTATTATGCTCTTTATAACCTTAAAACATCTGCAAGATTTCAAAGCATTCGGTTTTGTAGTTCCTGATTAAATCAATCAAATAAATTTACGCATTCATTAATTTTTTTGAGTCACCCTGTATATGCAAATCGAAAAAATTTGAATGGAATGATAAATCACAAGAAGAGACTCACCATATTTTGTACATTTTAGATAGGATTTATTCAGCAAAATTTTGTGGTGACGTCATAAATTTTTTAGGGGGGACGACCAAATACGTTTTGATCAAAAATTTACCATGCTTATGATAATTTTAAAATATCTTCAAGATTTCGAAGCATTCGGCTTTGTAGTTCCTGAGTAAATCAGTAAAATAAATTTACGCTTTCATTTATTTTCTTGAATCACCCTGTATATGCAAATCCAAAAAATATGAATGGAGTGATAGATCACAAGTACAGACTGATCATATTTTGTACATTTTAGATATGATTTATTCGGCAAATTTTCGAGCTGACGTCATCAAGTTTTTGGAGGGGATAAGCAAATATATTTTGACTAAACATTTATTATGCTCTTTATAACCTTAAAACATCTGCAAGATTTCAGAGCATTCGGTTTTGTAGTTCCTGATTAAATCAATAAAATATATTTACGCATTCATTAATTTTTTTGAGTCACCCTGTATATGCAAATCCAAAAAATATGAATGGAGTGATAGATCACAAGTACAGACTTATCATATTTTGTACATTTTAGATATGATTTATTCCACAAACTTTTGAGCTGACGTCATCAAGTTTTTGGAGGGGATAGGCAAATATTTTTTGACTAAAGATTTATGATGCTCTTTATAGCCTTAAAACATCTGCAACATTTCAAAGCATTCTGGTCAGCAGATTAAAAATTAAATTTCAAAATGTTGTTTTATAATTTTGATTTTTTTTCCAAAAATCTGGACGTTTCGGGTGAAAAGTCGATTCAGAGTTGTAAACTACATGTGTAGGACTATGTTATTTTATACAATTGAAAACCCATTTACTATGTACAATTTTGAAGTGACGTCATCGCATTAGTGGTGGGGATGATTAGACAAATTTTGGTTAGCGTTTTACCATCTACATGATATTCTTAATATAAGTACAAAATTTCACAACAATCGGTCGAGTACTTTCGGAGATTATCTGTCTAATAAAAATCCGGGACGGCAGACGGACAGACAGACGGAAATGGGAGACCTATTTCTTCGTCTTCTAGGGGTCATGAAAGATCGAGAAAACGTAAAAGTAGAGAGTCGGCCGACGGACTCGATTACAATACTTCCTTTGCTTACGCTCGGGAAGTAAAAATGACGAAGAAAGGACGGCCTTTTGACGTCAGAAATAAGTCATAAAAATCTCGTCATTTTCACGTGATTTTTTGGGCGAATGACGTCGCCGACGAGTTATGACCAAAAATTGACGTGAATTAGACGACAGTCTGCTGCTTGGGCGCAATTCTAGTGTCTTCGGTTGCAGGCTACGGCCGGGAATCCATCGTCAAGACCGACATCCGCATGCCCAACGCCCTCACCCTCGACCACAAATCCCAGAAGATCTACTGGGGCGACGCCCGCTTGGACAAGATCGAGCGCTGCGAGTACGACGGTTCCAATCGCGTCGTCCTCGCCAAAGTGACCCCTCAGCACCCCTTCGCCATCGCCGTCTACGGCGACTACATCTACTGGACCGACTGGATGCTGCGCGCCGTCCTGCGAGCCGACAAACTCACCGGCCAGAACGTGGTCTGGCTGCGGCGCTACGTCGACAGACCGATGGGCATCGTGGCCATAGCCAACGACACCGACGATTGCTTCTCGCACCCGTGCGCCAACCTCAACGGCGGCTGCGAGGAGATCTGCACGTTGAACGCGTCGGCGGTCGTGCAGTGCCTGTGTCTGGAAGGCCGCATCCTGGGGGAGGACGGCAGGAGGTGCTACAACAATTCGAAGGCCTGCGACACCTACGACAGTTTCCGGTGCTCGGACGGCGGGTGCGTGCCGTTCAGAGTGACGTGCGACGGTATAGCGCACTGCACGGACAAGTCGGACGAGGAACCTGGGTATTGTGGGCACAGGACGTGTCTTCAAGGGTGGTTCCAGTGCAACAACAAGAGGTGCGTTCCGGCGGGGGAGAAGTGCAACGGCGTGGACAACTGCGGGGATTCGAGCGACGAGCAGAACTGCTCGTGCTCGGAGGAGGATCACTTCCGGTGTGGCAGCGGCGAGTGCATTTTGAAGAAGTTCCGCTGCGACAACGACCAGGATTGCAAGGATGCGAGCGACGAGATGGGATGCGGTGAGTTTGAGTGGGTGACGCGGGGGCGCGTGTAATGTTCCGAATTTCAGAGAGGCGCAACTGTAGTTTGGACTTCCACGATGTTAATTTGATGAATTGTGCGAACACTACGGCGTGTATACATAAGGACTGGTTTTGTGATAACGAGAATGATTGTTGGGATATGTCGGACGAGATGAACTGCACGGGACACAAGAAGAGGTGCGACATTCGGGAGTTCCAGTGCTCGAATGGGACTTGCATTAGTCTTGAGAAACGGTGCGACGGGAAGGATGATTGTCATGACGCGAAGACGCTGACAGGAGTCAGTTCGGACGAAGAGAATTGCAGTGAGTGTGCATAAAATTGCAATTTTAGTCTTTAATGGCACACTTGTTTCCATTTTTTTTCTTTAGGGGTGGTGGAAGGCCGCTGCCCCCACGACCAGTTCATGTGCTCCAACTTCATGTGCATCCCCCTTTCTTGGCACTGCAACGGCTTCGACGACTGCCACGACCAAAGCGACGAAATCAACTGCAGTAAGTACCCGTCGGTCGTCGAGTTCCCATAACCGCTCCCTTTTTCCAGAGCACCGTTGCCGCAGCGACCAGTTCAGGTGCGACAACGGCGAATGCATCCCCATGAGCTGGCAATGCGACGGTCACCCCGACTGCACGGACCACTCCGACGAGAGCAAGCATTGCCGAATGCGCGAGTGCGACCCCGGCGACTTCCACTGCAACAGCACTGGAAGGTGCATTCCCAAGATCTGGCTGTGCGATGGGGAGTCGGATTGTATAGACGGCGCCGACGAGCACAAAGACCAGGGGTGTGGGGTTTGCACTGCTGAGCACTTCCAGTGCACAAATGGGGTTTGTATCAACAAAATGTATTATTGCGACGGGGACAAGGACTGCAATGACGGCAGCGACGAGCCCCCGGAGTGCCACAAGAAGTGTACTAACGAGGAGTTCACTTGCGGGAACGGGAAGTGTCTTATGGAGTTGTTGAAGTGCGACGGGAACGACGACTGTGGTGACGGGAGCGACGAAGGGCAGGAATGTCACAATGACGATGATTATTGTAAGGGAGAAGGGTGGTTCCATTGCGGGGATGGGGTGTGTATTAACGACACCCTGCTGTGTAACGGCGAGAATAACTGTGGTGACTACAGTGATGAAGCTAGTTGTCGTAAGTTGAAAAGTGGAAAAATACGGGGGTGGTAATACAGTTTTATGATTTGTAGATATCAACGAGTGTACATCAGAGATACCACCATGTGAGCAAAACTGTACTGACAAACCCATTGGGTACGAATGTGGGTGTTACACTGGGTATAAGGTCAGTCATAAGAACGTGAATTTGTGTGAAGACGTCGACGAGTGTCTAGACAGACCTTGTAGTCAGTTGTGTTACAATACGAGAGGCTCGTATCATTGTAGTTGCGCCTCTGGGTATATTCTTCACGTAGACGGGAAAAGCTGTGGTGCCAATTCCTCCGTTCCGGTGACTCTGATTCTAGCCAATCGCTACTATATAAGAGAGTTCGACTTTAGCTTTCAATCGACGCTGTTGGCTCACAATTTAACCAATGCGGTAGCTCTGGATTATGATTGGAGCTCCAAGTGCATCTATTGGTCGGACGTGACCCAGATGGGTAGCTCCATTAAGAGACTGTGTGACTACAAGAACGTCTCCAGCGAGATACAGGTTTTGCATTCACCGACGTTACAAAATCCCGATGGGTTGGCAGTAGATTGGGTCGGAAGAAATCTATACTGGTGCGATAAGGTAAGAACTAGAAAAAAAATTAATGTGATCACTAGAGAGCGGATTTATAAGCACAAAAAAATTAAGAACAAGCGCTTAAATAAGCACAACAGTTTCAATAAAAAAGTTTTATTTTAAGCAAAAAAGCATTAAAAACATAATTATATTACAAATCAAAGAACACTTCTTAGAACTTTGGATAAAATATTATTACAATAATCCTAGACTTTATATTTTTCACACGTATTTGAGTTTTCTTTAAAACAATTTATGATTGTACTATGTTCCAAGTTGTCCACTGTAAAATTTTTTCGCCGATCATTTAAAATGTGTTTAAAATTGGAGAATGTGCGTTCAACGTCCACACTCGTTGTTGGCGCAAATTTGAATTTTTCAACTAATGTTGAATCCAACTCCAAATTTTCCACCTTCTGGCCTTGTAAAACACGAGCAACGTCGGAAAGAACACCGAAACCTGCATTTTTACTTCCCGAGCATAAGCAAAGGAAGTATTGTAATCGAGTCCGTCGGCCGACTCTCTACTTTTACGTTTTCTCGATCTTTCATGACCCCTAGAAGACGAAGAAATAGGTGTCCCATTTCTGTCTGTCTGTCCGTCTGTCCGTCCGTCTGTCCGTCTGCCGTCCCGGATTTTTATTAGACAAATAATCTCCGAAAGTACTCGACCGATTGTTGTGAAATTTTGTACTTATATTAAGAATATCATGTAGATGGTAAAACGCTAACCAAAATTTGTCTAATCATCCCCACCACTAATGCGATGACGTCACTTCAAAATTGTACATAGTAAATGGGTTTTCAATTGTATAAAATAACATAGTCCTACACATGTAGTTTACAACTCTGAATCGACTTTTCACCCGAAACGTCCAGATTTTTGGAAAAAAATCAAAATTATAAAACAACATTTTGAAATTTAATTTTTAGTCTGCTAACCAGAATGTTTTGAAATGTTGCAGATGTTTTAAGGCTATAAAGAGCATCATAAATCTTTAGTCAAAAAATATTTGCTTATCCCCTCCAAAAACTTGATGACGTCAGCTCAAAAGTTTGTGGAATAAATCATATCTAAAATGTACAAAATATGATGAGTCTGTACTTGTGATCTATCACTCCATTCATATTTTTTGGATTTGCATATACAGGGTGACTCAAAAAATTTAATGAATGCGTAAATATATTTTATTGATTTAATCAGGAACTACAAAACCGAATGCTCTGAAATCTTGCAGATGTTTTAAGGTCATAAAGAGCATAATAAATGTTTAGTCAAAATATATTTGCTTATCCCCTTCAAAAACTTGATGACGTCAGCTCGAAAGTTTGCCGAATAAATCATATCTAAAATGTACAAAATACGATGAGTCTGTACTTGTCATTTATCATTCCATTCATATTTTTTGGATTTGCATATATAGAGTGACTCAAAAAAATTAATGAATGCGTAAATATATTTTATTGATTTAATCAGGAACTACAAAACGGAATGCTCTGACATCTTGCACATGTTTTAAGGTTATAAAGAGCATAATAAATGTTTAGTCAAAATATATTTGCTTATCCCCTCCAAAAACTTGATAACGTCAGCTCGAAAATTTGCCGAATAAATCATATCTAAAATGTACAAAATATGATCAGTCTGTACTTGTGATATATCACTCCATTCATATTTTTTGGATTTGCATATACAGGGTGATTCAAGAAAATAAATGAAAGCGTAAATTTATTTTACTGATTTACTCAGGAACTACAAGACCGAATGCTTCGAAATCTTGAAGATATTTTAAAATTATTATCATAAGCATGGTAAATTTTTGATCAAAACGTATTTGGTCGTCCCCCCTAAAAAATTTATGACGTCACCACAAAATTTTGCTGAATAAATCCTATCTAAAATGTACAAAATATGGTGAGTCTCTTCTTGTGATTTATCATTCCATTCAAATTTTTTCGATTTGCATATACAGGGTGACTCAAAAAAATTAATGAATGCGTAAATTTATTTTATTGATTTAATCAGGAACTACAAAACCGAATGCTTTGAAATCTTGCAGATGTTTTAAGGTTATAAAGACCATAATAAATTTTTAGTCAAAATATATTTGGTTATCTTCTACAAAAAACTGATGACGTCAGCTCAAAAGTTTGCCGAATAAATCGTATCTAAAATGTACAAAATATGATGAGTCTGTACTTGTGATTTGTCATTCCATTCATATTTTTGGATTTGCATATGCAGGGTGACTCAAAAAAATTAATGAAGGCGTGAATTTATTTTATCGATTTAATCAGGAATTACAAAACCGAATGCTTTGAAATCTTGGGAATATTTTAAAATTATTATAAGCATGGTAAACTTTTGTTCAAAATGTATTTGTTCATCCCTCCTAAAAAAATTGATGACGTCACCCTTAAATTTTGCTGAATAAATCCTATCTAAAATGCAAAAAATATGATGAGTTTGTACTTGTGATTTATCATTCCATTCATATTTTTTAGATTTTCTTAAGAGGTGGTTCAAAAAAATTAATGAAGTCAATTTATTTTATTGATTAAATTAAAGGCAACACTTATTATTAGTATTACACCCCAACCAACCCAATTTGGTAGACACAAAATTTGTTAAAGGAAAAACTCGGTTGAAACATAAGGGTAGCACGCTTATTTACATCGACTTTAACATTACAGACCTGCATTTGTTTTATGCGCTCACTTGGTTCCGCGAATGTGAAATCGACATGTTTATAATCAACCAATTGTGAATTTCACCGTCAAGAATTAAAATAAAACCCAATGTTTTATATAATAAGCGGAAGTCGAAGCAATAAAACCGATGGTCGTTTTGTTTACAGTTTCTCTGTTTGACTCTCACGTATGCTGTTACGCCTGTCATCTTAAATTAAGAATGTTTATACATACACGATTTTCAGTTGCCTCTGATACGTATACGTGAGTAAATTGTTTCGTTATTTTATTGATTATTACAAATCAATATTCAAAACGACCCAATTCATTTTCCCGAAAATTTGAGAATATAATAATTTTATTCTTAGTATTACACTACATCTATCCCAACTGATATACGTGTCCTTGCAAAAATGTTGTTGACGTCATCGCAATTTTTTTTTAAATTCCCACTACAAAAATGTAATGAGAAAAAAAAACACAATAGGCATGCAGTCGTCAAGTTTCCGACAGCGAGGGAAGTACTGTCTAAACTCTTTAGACCAATTTTTTCTAGAAAATCTTCAACGGTCTTGCCGCAAAATGCCGAAAAAGAACATCTGGTTAAAAGCTTTAATTCATTATCAACGGAAGTAAGGATTTAAAGTCATAAAATCTATGGAGTATTTTTCCAATCCTATAATAAAATTTTATTACCTAAACGACCGGAACCTATTCACAGAAAGGGTTTTGAGAAAGTGTACTTCAATGGTCAAGTCCCGGTAAAATGCATACGATACGATAGGCCTACTAACAAGTACTTTGTCATCCCGACAAGTCCGGCATTTGAACAAAATATGCATAAAATTGAAAAAAAGCAAATAAGCATTAAAAAAAATGTGTCAAATGACTCCAAATTGTATCATAGTTACAGATATAAAAAAGTTTTGAAGTGCTTACATTTTTCACAAAAAGCATTAAACCTAGAAATCCGCTCTCTAGTGATAACATGAGCGTGATCCTCAACAAAATGGAACCGTACGGTGTGTTTTGAAATTTAATCTGAACTGGGACACTACAATGTCACTATTTCTCGTCTGCAGGGTTTAGACACCATCGAAGTCTCCTCCCTCGACGGCCGCTACCGCCGCGTGCTCCTCTCCAAGGACCTCGAGGAGCCCCGCGCCGTCTGCTTGGACCCCGTCCGCGGCTACCTCTACTGGACCGACTGGGGCACCCACGCCCACATCGGCAAAGCCGGAATGGACGGCAGTTCGCCCCACGTCATCGTCAACTCCAACCTCGGCTGGCCCAACGCCCTCACCATCTCGTACGAAACGTCGGAGCTCTTCTGGGCGGACGCCCGCGAAGACTACATCGCAGTATCGGACCTCGACGGCAACAACATGAAAATCGTGATGAGTCGCCAGAAGAATCCCAACCTGCAGTTGCACCACGTCTTCGCCATCGACATCTGGGAGGACTTCATTTATTGGACGGACTGGGAGACCAAGTCCATCGAGAGGTGCCACAAGCACAGGGGTGACCAGTGTTTGAAGTTACACTCGACGGTGCACCGACCTATGGATATTCGGGTCGTGCACCCTCTGAAGCAACCGAACGTGACCAACCCTTGCGAGAAAGCCAATTGTTCCGCTTTGTGTCTACTAACCCCGACGGAGCCCTTCTACAAGTGTGTGTGTCCCGAGAACTACATCCTCGGAAGTGATGGGCGGAGCTGCGTGGCGAATTGCACGTCGGCGCACTTCGAGTGTAAATACACTTATAAGTGTATACCGTTCTGGTGGAAATGCGACACTCAGGATGATTGCGGCGACGGCAGCGACGAGCCCGCAGATTGTAGGGCCTTCACGTGCCTGCCGGGCCAGTACCAGTGCTCCAACGGCGTCTGCATCCACCCTTCGGACCTCTGCAACGGCAACGACGACTGCGAAGACAACTCCGACGAGAAGGACTGCCAGAACTACACTTGTCTCAATACGCAGTTCCGTTGTAAGGGCAACAGCACGGTCGCCCCCAGGTGTATTCCGTCGAAGCTGCGCTGCAACAAGCACCCGGACTGTCCCTTCGGCGACGACGAAGCCCAGTGTCCTCCGGCGACGTGTCCGCCGAACCAGTTCAAGTGCGCCAACGACAAGTGCATACCGGCGGTGTGGGTCTGCGACACCGACAACGACTGCGGGGACAACTCCGACGAGCAGCAGGACTGCCACTCGAGGACGTGTTCGCCGCAGCACTACAGGTGCAGCTCGGGTCGGTGCATTCCGATGAGCTGGAGATGCGACGGGGACCCCGACTGCGCCAATAACGAGGACGAGCCGGCGTCGTGCAGCCAGCCGGAGTTCCACACTTGCGAGCCGACGTACTTCAAGTGCAAGAATAATAAGTGCATTCCGGGGCGGTGGCGGTGCGACTATGACAATGATTGTGGCGATGGGTCGGACGAGGTGGGGTGTGTGCCGAGGAACTGCTCCGAGTCGGAGTTTCGGTGCGGCGACGGAAGGTAAGCACGACAACGTTGTTATAATGTTATTATTATTATTATTATTATTATTATTATTATTTAGCCATCCTAACAGATAAACCATTTATAAGGATGGGAAAGAATTAAGAAAAAAAAAAAAAGAGAGAAAATTAATTCAAAATTATAAACGCAAACTTTTAATTTGGCGGATACTGCTGTTGAATAGGTCAAAATGATTTCTGTATAAATTATAGTTACGACACATAGTGACAATAGGTGAAAACATATGTACGTTTATTCTTGAAAATTCAACGTAAAAACATTCTGGATTCAGAAATGTTTTCTCTTTAAGCTTGCAAATGGTACTCTGGTATTAAGTCTAGGTACCAAGAAAGACAATTTTCCCAATAGTACGTCTGAATCAATTTTACCATTTGCAAGCTTAAAGAGAAAACATAAAGACAAAATAACACGTCTCATTTTTAACCTCTGAACTGAGAAAATGGATAGCAGAGTATCATGAGGAAAACCTCTGTCCGGATAAAAACCGAATGCTCTAAAGTGGAGAAATTTTAAAAATTTGCGTTGTAAATTCTCTATTTTGAGGCAGTGCGTATTATAACCGGGAGACCAAATAGTGCAACCGTATTCTAATTTTGATCTCACGAATGCAAAATATAAACAGAGGAGAGTCTTGTTGTTCTGAAAATGCTTGCTGGTTCGAATTATGAATCCTAAAGCTCTTAGCGCTGATGCTACTATTGAATCATAATGTTCTGAAAATGATAACTCTGTATCAAAAATGATTCCCAAATCTTTAATTGTGACAAACCGTTGAAGCGCCGAGTCACTTACATGGTACATATAAATGCTATTATTATGTTTCAATGAGAACGTCATTACACCACACTTCGAAATATTTAGAGGAAGCCCTTCTTGGAGGCACATTACTTCAATTTTTCTTAAATCAGATTGAAGTTTAAGGTGGTCTGAAAAAGATGATATTTTTCTAAATACTTTCAGGTCATCAGCATATAAAAGACATTGAGAATCCAGATTAGATACTATATCATTAATGAACATAATGAAAAACAAAGGCCCAAGAATTGACCCTTGTGGAACCCCCGAGGTGACATGTATTTGATCCGAGTGGAAACCACTAAGAGTGACAGTTTGCGTTCTACCAATTAAATAGGATTTGAATAATTTGATAAATGCATTTGATATACCGAAAGAGCTTAATTTATTTAGTAGCTTAAAGTGGTCTAATCTGTCAAATGCCTTTGAGAAATCGGTATAAATACAATCAACCTGGGCTTCAGTATCAAATGATTCTGCAACAAATTGAGTGAAACAACAAAGATTAGTCTCAATAGATCTACCTCTGAAGAAGCCATGCTGTAATGGGGTGATATATGTTCCAATATGATGAACAATAGCATTATGTAATAATGTTTCAAATGCTTTAGAAAAGTTACACAGCAACGTTATGGGCCGATAATTTTCTATTTCGCTTTTGTTTCCTTTTTTGAAGACAGGAAAAACGTATGACTCTTTCCAAAGGGTAGGATATATTCCAGAACTAATCGAAAGATTAAAGATAATCATTAATGGAAAAGCGAGGACGCTTGCACAATCCTTTAATAGAAAAGACGGGATGCCGTCAGGCCCAGATGTCATTTTGTTTTTCACCTTTTGCAGAATGTGGAGAACCTCTTCTTCACTGAAAAAATTTCTAAAAACTGAGGTACAGTGATAGGAGAACATTGCACCAGAAGGATCAGATGGGATAAAAGATTGCTGAAAAAAAGTCAGCAAATGAATTAACGATGTTTATAGGACCGTTTATAATTTTATTGTTGTACGTCATCGAATTCAGTATGAGATTTTCTTGTTTAAAGCTCTTAATATACTGCCAGAAAAGGTTCGGATCAGAAGGAATATTGCTTTCGATGTTTTGCATGTATGCGATATGGGACAGTTTGATCTCATTTTTAATGTCAGCTCTTAAATTTTTGAATTTATTATAGGATTCAACATCATTACTACGTTTATAAATAGCCCAAAGTTTCCATTTTAGCTTAAGTTTTTGAATAATGTGGCGATTAAACCATGGTGGGTACTGACGTTTTTTGAATCGTCTGCTTTTAGGAACTGACAACTCAAATATGTTGTTTAATTTGGAGTAAAATAAGGAGCACGCAATGTCTACATCAGTACAGCTAGTAATAAAGGACCAGTCTGTGTTCAGGAGTAAGCTGTACAACTGATAAAAATCAGCTTTTCTGAAATTATAGGTTTTAAAATTGCCATTATACAAATATTTACCATGACACAACTTGAGGCAGTTTGTTTCAATTTCTAAACTCGGGTGATGGGCGTCTTCGTTAAGTAATACGTCACTAGCTTTCACAATTACACACTGCTTATCTGATAAAACTAGATCTAATAATCTATCGTAATTATTTGTAATATAATTATATTGATGATAATTAGTTAAATTTAAGAAGTAAAGAAGTGAATTAGTTTTTGAATCTTTTAATTGAGAATTTACTAAATAAGCAGAGTAACTTGGTATATTGAAGTCCCCAAGAATGATTATGTTATTACCTAGTAATAAACATAATGAGGAAAGAAGTTCAAAAAACAGTTCTACATCACCGGCACTAACTCTTGGGGCTGGAGGAACATAAACTACAATAACATTAAGAGTACCATGAGCCATGCAAATTTTTACAACCAATACATCAATTACTGGTAACGCACTAAAGTTTAAACTGTCAAGTTTATATTTGTGAGATCTTAAATTTGAATCTACAGCAAGAAGAACACCTCCTCCTCTTTCACAATCAAGAGAAGAATATTTGCGGTCACTTCTATAAATAACATAATTAGGACCGGAGATTTCAGAATTTTGAACAGTTTCACTCAAGAATGTCTCAGTAAAAGCAACTACATCATAGTGACAACCAGCAAGTGAATTGTATACGTCAGTTAATTTGGTGTTAAGGCCTCTAACATTTTGATAGTAAATAAAAAGTACTTTGGAATTTTTTATGCAGATATTGCCAGAATTATCTGACAAAAATTGATTAGATGAACTTGAACGAGGCAAGGAAGTTACCCTGGAATCATCACGTGATTGCTATATTGGCAGTCCAAATAAATCTTGTTTTATTTTTTGGAGGACTTGCTGGTGTGCCCCGCATTTGCTATAATCCCAGGCCGCGTGGTTAACGTTAATTTCACTGTTTTTATTTTTAATGTTTAGATTATTACAATTTACACAAGTAAATGAATCTGTATCTGAATTACAATCCTTAAGACCGTGATTACCACCACAACGAGGACAAGAAACCGTATTTTTACAATATTTCTGAGAGTGGCCAAAGGTATTACAATTATAACATCTTGTGATATCTATGGCGCCATAAATAGAACAACCTTTTAAACCAATAAGGCAATGACCTAAACTTAACGCTTTTTTATATGTTATTAAGTCAACTTCAAAAACTGCTTGAAAGACCGTATTATTTTTTTTTATTGGACTGAATTTAAGTAAATTACAAGTGGAGCTCTCATCAAATATGGATTCGTTTTGTTTTTTCATATAGGAAGATACATCTTTTGATTCTATATAATCAGGGATACCGGCGATTCGAATCCTAGGTCCTACTGATTTGACCTCACGAATTTCATAAGATGCAGATAGTTTATCTTGGGCAATTTGTTTAAAATTGCAGGAATTATCACATTTTAATAACAAACCGCCATCTTTCAAATTCTTAACTTTTCCAATGTTGACGTCTTTAAGAGGATCAACACTTTTCATAACATCAAATTTTGTTTTATTAGTAGACTGTTTATCGTCTTTTGGCATTACTATTATCGTCTTCTGGGAATTCTTCGTAACTACATTCCGGTAAGAAGTTTTTGCATTCTGTGCATCTATATCAGCAAAATTGGTTTGTTCACAAGGTAAGATGTTATTTAATTTACCGATTTCATTGCGTAGGTTCAAGTTTTCAGTAGATAAGTCCTGAATTGTCATTTTTAGTTCAGAAATGGCGTCTATTAATGGCTTTATATGTTTGGCTACAATGGTATCAATCATTTTCATAGTCTCAGGTGTTAATTTAGGATCACTGGTATTAGTTTCTGGATTGACCACATTAGATTGTCGGCAGAAACCAGAGAAATTGAACAAAATGCACAGAACCAATTATTAAGTTTACCTAGTTCTTTCAACCTATTGTAAGAATCCTCATCAATCGTCACACGGTCGCAATGAAAATGTAATTTGCATGCTTTACATGATAAATGATTTTCAGCCCGAGTGATAGTACGGTTGCACTTAGTACATTTGATTGCCATCGCTCAAATTCAATAAACTAACAAACGTAGTGCTGATAAATCACACTATCCCCCCTACAGGGTCAGATAGCGATAGGAGTGTATTCGAAAAAACTGTTAATAAAAATCAAGGTAATATGAAGAAAATTAGTAAAATAAAGATTTTCGAGTATAGGTCACTCACCGACCCCACCTAAGGGGGTGTCGACGTACTATGCTATGTATCACTCAGTTCACCAATTTCCTTAAAAAACTTTAGCAGAAATCTCAGGAAATAAAGGAATTAAATGTAGCACCGTCACCGCACAAGTTAACGACACAACCTAATGTTGACTTCATGCGTCGTTTCTAGGTGCATCCGCGGCTCCCAGAAATGCGACGGTGAATTCCAATGCGAGGACCGCTCCGACGAGGCCAACTGCCACATCCACTGCAAGCACAACGAATTCCAGTGCGCTAACCCCCAGGTGTGCATCTATTTGGAGTGGAAGTGCGACGGCGAGGCTGATTGTGCTGACGGCTCCGACGAAGCTAACTGCAGCGGAACTTGCCCCGACAACGGCTACAAGTGTCAGAGCGGGCTGTGCATCAACGAAGAGTGGCGCTGCGACGGCCAGAACGACTGCGAAGACGGGTCGGACGAGCAGTTTTGCTCTCTGGTGGGGTGCTTACCTGGACGTTTCCGCTGCAAGAACCACATGTGTATTCCTACGAATTTCCTGTGTGATGGACACCCCCAGTGTGAGGATGGTAGCGACGAAGATCCGCACATCTGCAGACGGCACGGTTTGTGTTCATCGGATCAATTCGCTTGCAAGAATGGTCACTGCGTCATGAATAAGTTGCGGTGCGACGGGAAGAACGACTGCGACGATAACAGCGACGAACTCAATTGTAATAATTCGACTTGTCAGTGGAATACGTGTTCGCAGATTTGTATCGAGACGAAGCACAACATGACGGTTTGTAAATGTCTGCCGGGGTATACGCATATAAAAGGAGGGGTGTGCGTGGCTGACGGTGATTGGGCGAATTTGGTTTTGGTATCGGAGGCCGAGTTGAGGTTGATGTCGCCGTATAAACCTGGAGATAGCAATAAAATGAGAAGTAAGACGTTGGCTACGGCTCCGGGTTATAAAGTGGACGCTGTAGACATTCTCTATGATAAAAAGGAGTCGATTGCTTTTTGGACCGACCACCAGAACAAAAGAATACAGAGTGTGTTCCTTCACTTGAACGATAGTAGAGTGAAGAGGGATTCCGAGTCTGTTAAAACTATCATCAGTGGATTGAATGACCCGAGAGGTATCAGTGTGGACTGGGTGGCTAAAAGGTTGTATATTACGGATGGTGTGAGGATTCTGGTTGCTACTGTCGATGGCCAGTATATGTACACTTTGTTGAGTGGTGAGATGCAACAACCGAGAGACATCGTGGTGTCGCCACAAGAGGGCGTGCTATTTTGGGTCGATTGGGGGCCGGCACCAAGGATCGAGACAGCGCATATGGATGGCAACAAACGAAGAATTTTGATTGGTTCAGCTATCCTCTATCCAACTGGCTTAGCCATTGATTATACCACCAAGCGACTGTATTGGTCGGACCTCAAGAGTTTAACTGTAGAAACCGTGAAATTCGATGGTACGGATCGGCACGTGGTTAGACACTTTGATAAAGGTAAGTGTATAACTTGCAGAGGTGGATACAAGATTTATAAATATTTTCAGATACGAAACCATACAAGATTGAAATCTTCGAAAATTATCTCTTCGTGACGACGTACCAAAAGCACGATGTGCTTCGAATGAACAAGTTCGGGACAGGGAATATCACCCATCTGTCGCAAGGATTGACCCGAATCGCCGACATTTTGATTCTACACGAACAGAAGCAAGACCAAGCCATTAACAACACATGTATCGATTTTTGTCACCCCACCGAGTTCTGTCTCATAAGTCCTCTCACAGCAACTTGTACGTGTGCGGACGGCTACGTCAAGGCCAATCTCGTAAGTACAAGCATTGTTTAAGTATATTATAGTTGGACAACCTATACGGACAATCACTTTCCATGTAGAAAAGAATGAATATATATTTTACATCTCACTCGCTTCACTATTATGAAGTGGCGGTACCTTACGAAAGGGGGTAAAAATAGTCCGTAAGCACGTGATGTCGATAAGGTAGTAAACGGTCGTATTAATCAGTACGTTGTACGGGGAGCAGTCACAAAATAAGCAAACGTACGTGTTGAAGACTTTACTGTAATATATGTATGTATATGTAGTGCATACCTGTTTCAAGGTTAAAGAAAAAAAATTTAATATTTTCGCGGTATACTTATTATCCATGAACTGCATGGCTAACAAATATGCGTCCCTTCGTCCACTTTAAAGGTATACGAAATTAAACGACCACTACTTTAATTAATAAGTAACAAGTCATCTAATTTGCCTCCAGAATAACTATGGGTTATCATCAAACTATGAACACCAAATTAATTCAATATGAACATCTTCTTACGTATTTTTTTTATTAACAGTAGTCAAATCATTAAATACATATTATTTTTGAAACTAAAATGCATTTTATCCTAAGATTGTATCACAAAATATTCATCACCATTTAAATATATACGATTTAGACATCAAGAAATAAATTTAAAATTGCAAAAATTATATCTAGCAGACTTAAAACAGCCTAGTATGTAGGCATTTTAACGCACAGCAATAATCGTTCTTGATGAGTAATGACTGATGACTACTGTAACACAGTAAATCCTCGAAATCGAAAATTTAAAACACTGAAAAATTCAAATATGGGAAAATTGTAAAATCGAGAAATCGAAACATAAAAAAATCAAAAAAATAAAAATTGGAAAATTTAAAATTTAAAAATCGAGAAATTGAACAATCGGTTAATTCAAAAATCGAAACATCGAAAAATTGGAAAATCGAAAAATAAAAAAAAATTGGACAATCGAAAATTTAAAAATTCGGAAAATTGAAAAATTGAAATTTAGAAGAACTGAAAACTCAAAAAATCGAATAAAGTTAATAATTTAAAAATTGAAAAGTTAAAATTGAGAAACAGAAAAGTCAAAAAAGCAGAGTCTAAAAATCGCAAACTTAAAAATCGAAAAATTGAAAAATCAAAAACCTGAATAATCGAAAAATTGAAGAACTGAAGAACTGAAAAATCGAAACTTTAGGAAGTGGAGAAATGGGAATATAAAAAAATAGATTAATTGAGAAATCCGAAAACTAAAAATTCAGAAACGTCAAAATTTGAAAAATAAAAAAATATTGAAGAACTGAAAAATCGAAAAATCTAAAATTTAAAACATTGAAAAGTTAAAATATCCTAAAACTGAAAAATGGAGAAATCCAAACATCAAAAAATCAAAAAAAAAAAAAAAATTAAAATTTAATAATCGAAAAACTGAAAAATCAACGAATCGAGAAGTCGAGAATTTAAAAAATTGGAGAATTGAAAAATCGGATAAATCAAAAATCGAAACATCGAAAAATCGAGAAACCGAAAAGCAAAAAATCGAAAAACCAACAAATCGAAAAATCGAAACATTGTAAAATTCAAAAATTGAGACATCGAGAAATCGAAAAATCAAAAGACAAAAAAAATCGAGGAGTCGAAAAATCGAGAAGTCGAAAAATCAAAAAATTGAGAAACCGAAGTAGGCCAAAATCGAAAAATCGAAAACTTAAATATGGAGAAATTGATAAAGCGAGAGATTGAATAATCAAAACATCGAAACATCCGAATCTCAATGAATTGAGATCTCAAAAAATTTAAACATTCGTAAATTTAAAAAATTAAAATATAGAACTGGAAACTCGAGAAACCGAAAAATCTAGAAATTTAAAAATTAAAATATGAAAAAGTTGAAAAATTGAGAAACTGAAATAAAAAACAAGAAACTGAAAATCCAAAAATAAAAAATAGAAAAATCTAGAAGTCGAAAACTGAAAGAATCGAAGTATTGAAAAATATCAAAACTGAAAGAAATATCCAAAAATTGAGAAATCGACAAACCAATAAAGCGACGTCGAAAAATCGAAGAATTGAAGAACTGAAAAATCGAAACTTTGAGAAGTGGGAAAATCAAAAATAGATTAATTGAGAAGTCAGAAAACTGAAAATTTAACGCAAAAATTTGAAAAAATTCAAAAATTTAAATACTGAAGAACTGAAAAGTCAAAAAATCGAGAAATCGAAAAAACTAAAATTTAAAACAATGAATAATTAAAATATCGCAAAATTTAAGAATCGAGAGATCCAATTCAATTTGAAAAATTGAAAAATCGGGGCATTGAAAAATTGGAAAATCCAGAAATTGAAAAGCTCAAAAGAAAAAAATCGAAAAACCGAGAAATCCAAAAATCGAAACATCGAAAAATTCAAAAACTGAGACTTCGAGAAATCGAAAAATCGGAGGATCGAGAAATTGAGGAGGCGGAAGCCAAAAAGGAAAGTTAAAAATTGAGAAATTGAACAATCAAAACAACGAAACATCTGAATTCGATAAATTGAGAAATTAAAAAATTGAATAATCGAAATATTTTAAAAAAGAAAAACTGGAAAATCAAAAATTAAAATTCAAAAAATCGAAAAATTGAAAAATTGAAATATAGAAGAACTGAAAACTCGAGATATCGAAAAACCTAGAATTTTAAAAAATGAAATATTAAAACATCGAAAAGTTTAAAAATTGAGAAATCGAAGCATTAAACAGTCCCAGAATTGAAAAATCTAAAGTTTACAATAAATTGAAAATCTAAAAAGGAAAAAAGCCAGAAATCAAAAAAAAATCCATCAATTCAAAAATCGAAAAGTCGAAAAATTGAAATATTGAAAAATCTCATAACTGAAAGAAATATTCAGAAAATTGAGAAATTAAAAAATTGGAAAACTAAGAAATTGAAAATCTAAAAAAGCAAAATTGAAAAATCGTAATCTTAAAAAATCGAAAAATTGAAGAATTGAAGATGTGAAAAATCGAAACTTTAGGAAATCCAGAAATGGACAAATAGAAAAAATACTTTAGAAATCGGCAAACTGAAAATTTAGAAACGTGAAAATTTGAAAAATTGAAAAATCGAAATATTTAAAAACCGTAAAATTGAAGAGGACAAAAATTGAGAAATCGTATCATTGAAACATCGAAAGATTGAGAAATCGAAAAATAAAAAAATCGAGAAATAGAAAATTTAAAGAATGGAGGAATCGGAAAAGCCCAAAATTGAAATATTGAAAAATTGAGACACATATAGTTGAAAAATCGAGAAATCGACAAGCCGAAAAATCCCAATAGCGTATTTAGGTATAAATCACAAGATCAGGACTATTCTACTTTTTAAAATTTAAATAACATTATAAATTGGAAAATGTTGATTTTTTTTCCAAAAATCTTGACGTCCAAGGTGAAAACTCGACACGGATGCATAAACCGTAAACGGGGCGAAACTACAATTTTACTATTGTAAAATTTGGAGATTGCGTCATTTCATTGTTCGTGACAAATTTTGGAGGGTGTAATTTGATAATACAATTTGAAATGTAATTTTTGTCATTCGGGAACATTATGTATTAAATCGTTAAGATGTTCAAGAACTTTGTTCACTTATTCGTTGTAAAGTCCAATGGTCGAAATGGGTTAGTTCTTCGTAGTGGATGTGTATCACATCAACTCTAACGAATATCGGTTTATAGATAAATCGCTTAAAGCCGATATTGGCCTGAGTGTGCTTTGGTCTGTAGATCAAATAAGTTCTCAGGCGACGAAAAATTGCATGTGGAGGGAGAGTGCGGATTACAAATCGTGCCAAGAAAGACATATTTGGGAGAGATGGATTTTCAGGTGCTTGACTAGCGGTAATTTTAAATTGTTTGCTGTCGTTCGCGAAGTGAAGAACACAATTTCATTAAAATGATAATTATAAAATTATCATAATCACTATTGGTATTAATTAACACAAAATGGCGCGCAAGTTATCAGTTGATTTCGTTAATAAATTCATAGAAACCTGTAAGGGATTTTTTCATGCCTTAGAAAATTAAAAAGTAAAAAATACAATAACAAAAATTTTAAAATGCGGTTTACGAAAAATTAGTTGACCTGTGCAAAGAAGAAAATTTTGGAAACGCTGACAAATATGACATCTTAAAAAAAATAACACTTGAAGAAGTGCTTTCGGCGTAATATTTTTGATGCTCGCGTGAACAAAATACTCTATGTCAGTGTGCAGTGCGCAAAGAGTTAAATGTGCAGATCTAGCCGAAAATCCGAAAACCAAATCGCTGTGTCAGCATAACGGAAGTAATAAATCATCCCATCGGTTGAAGAACGTTGCGCCAGTGCAATGATGTCGGTGTTATATCCCGAGAGGGGCCCAATACACCCAATAAAATCGAACAGACAAAATAAAGCTTCAAACATAATTATTTTTATACTAAAGTTCTGAAGTTTATAAACTGCACATTTTATTTATTTATTTATTTTATCTTGTTTTCGAACTATAATAAACATTCCAAACAATGTCTGTAACTTATTTTAATGTAAATTATATTCATGTGGTTAACAAAATCAGATGTAATATTAGTGTGATTTTGACCTTATTCTAGATTTTATTACAGCAGAACGGCGTATCCTTTTTAAATTTTAGAAGTTACGGAAACTAGTTCAAGAAACAATTAGTTATCTCGTATTTTTGGAACAAAATCTACCAAAATGTCCGATAACAGCAATTGTTTTTCATAGAAACAAACAGTCTTCAAAACAGCCTTTAACAACTCGATATTACAAACATGCCTCTTAAGTTCTTAATGCGTTTTTTTCTCTCTTGTAATTATTTGTAATGTTAACGCCGAAAGTTTATGTCATTCTGTTATTTACTTTGAACATTTATTTTCATTTTGTGTTAATATTTTTGTAACACCACGAATCTAAATTTTACTTAAAATCTTGTTTTACTTTAATCTTGTAAAACTAAACAATTATACCAGTTTAAAAACCCTTGGAAAGTTTCTGTCAGTCTTCAGATATAGTCAAATAAAAATAGGCGTCAAATTCATTTAAATTCAATTCTTTCGTATCACGTTACAACGCGTTGCTTCATATTTTTTATGTCAAGTATATTTTCATATTTTGTACATATATGTTTATACACATTACTGTTTACGGAACAATGTTAATTAAGGATTTATGGATAACTCCTCGTATAAGAGCAGAGTGAAGGGTGTTTGCCTTTGCTAATGTTTGATGGCGCCATCTGATTTAGAGTATAATAAACCCAATACGTTGGCTCACTGTAGTGAAAATGCGCGTTGACGAAAAATTTGTCCCACGCCCCCTGGATTCCTTGTCCTAAAGCTCACTATTTAGGCGAAGTAAAATTTGTATTAGGTTGTCCAACTATAATATACTTAAACAATGGTACAAGTCATCACTGATAAATTTGGTTTGAATTCAAACTGGGACACCACAACATCATAATAACTGTGTCTCGCTTTCAGACCTGCAAGGCCGTCTCAACTCGCGCCCCCAATTGCCCCCTCAACTGCAACACCGGTACCTGCAAGATGACCCCGGGCCAGGCGCCCAAGTGCCACTGTCCCGTCGAGTACACCGGGTCCCGCTGCGAGCACTACCGCTGCTCCCAGCACTGCAAGAACAAGGGCATGTGCTACGTGAACCTCGCCGTCCCGGTGTCCCCCGACTCGCTGCCACCGCTGCGCTGCAACTGCGCGCCGCAGTGGACCGGCGAGCGCTGCGAGACCCCGGTGAACGTGTGCGAAGGTCGTTGCTACAACGGCGGCACGTGCTTCATCCCCAAGCCGGGGATTCCCGTGTGCAACTGCCCGTCGGGTTTCTCCGGCTCGCGCTGCCAGAACTGCGCGCAGCTGGTGTGCGAGAACGGGGGCGTGTGCGCCAAGGGCGAGCACAAGGACACGTGCAAGTGTCCCGTGGGCTACATGGGGCGCCACTGCGAGAACTCGGTGTGCGGCAAGAACGGGACGCCCGTACCGACGGCCATGGGGGTGAAGTGCAGCTGTCTGCCGGGCTACGGTGGCGACAAGTGCGAGCAGGACAAGTGCTACCAGCACTGCTTCAACGGCGGGACGTGTCGGATGGGGGCGAAGCAGCCGGAGTGTGTTTGTACGAAGTTCTACGGAGGGCGGCGCTGTCAAGTGGATCTCTGCGATGGGACGCACGACGCGCCGGAGGGGTGCGCGGAGAGGTGCAACTGTCATAACAACGGGACGTGTGTGGTCATGGGGGGGAAGTCGGTTTGTAGGTGCTTCAAGCCGTGGGGGGGAGCGCAGTGTGAGGTAAGTAAAACAATAGTCGTTTATCAGTATTATTGTTTAAGTATATTATAGTTAGACAACCTATACGGACAATCACTTTCCCATGTAGAAAAGAACGAATATATATTTTACATCTCACTCGCTTCACTATGAAGTGGCGGTACCTTACAAAAGGGGGTAAAAATAGTCTGTAAGCAGGTGATGTCGATAAGGTAGTAAACGGACGTATTAATCAGTACGTTGTACGGGGAGCAGTCACAAAATAAGCAAACGTACGTGTGGAAGACTTTACATATATCATATATGTAATATATGTATATGTAGTGCATACCTGTTTCATGTCATCTAATTTGCCTCCAGAATAACTATGGGTTATCATCAAACTATGAACACCAAATTAATTCAATATTAACAGTAGTCAAATCATTAAATACATATTATCTTTGAAACTAAAATGCATTTTATCACAAAATATTTATCACCATTTAAATATATACGATTTAGACATCAAGAAATAAATTTAAAATCTCAAAAATTAAATGTAGCAGACTTAAAACAGCCTTAAATGCGTCTTGTATGTACGCAAATGTTTTGAGCCTATGGGCGGATCATTTTTGCCTGCCCTCACCGAAGAAGGCGGTCCAAATCCTTCAAGGGCAGAATTTGTAGGTAGGCTCAAACTACAACGAAATTTACATTTGGTAAGAAGTATTTATGGCTCACACCAGTTCTCTCAAATTTGTCGGAGAAGATTTAGCAGGTAGTTGTTCCCATAAAATAATGGTCACTTTCGTTCGTGAGTACCGATGGTCCGGACATGAATTATTTTGCTTTCTAACATCTTTCGACCAATTGTTCCGTACAAAAAATTTCATCACTTTTTCCAATAAAATACTCCTAAATGTTCATAATAAATAAATAAATAAATAAAAAAAAAACGATATTGTCGAGTGTCCCCTCTAAAAAATTTATGACGTCACCTCAAAATTTTGCAGAATAAATCCTATCTTAAATGTATTAAATATGATGAGTTTTTATACTTGTGATTTATCACTGCATTAATATCTTTTAGATTTGGTTATACAGGGTGTTTCAAAAAAGTTAATGACTGAGTCAATTTATTTTATTGAAGAAATCAAGAATAGCAAAATTGAATACTTTGAATAAATATTGTAGATGTTTTGAAGTTTTTGTAAGCATGGTAACTTTTTCGAAAATTTGATTAATATGCGCAAAATCAAAAATCGGAAAAAATGAAATTCACAAATGCAAAAAACAGAAACTCGAAAAATACGAATCGTAAAAATCAAAAAAATAAAATGGCTAATTAAAAAATCGAAAATTCAATTAATCAAATACCTAGGTCGATCGAAAAGTGGAAATTCACAAACCTCAAAAATCGAAAAATCGAAAATTAAAAAACGGGAAAACCAAAAAATCGAAAAGTAATATTGAAAATTAAAAAAATCAAAAACAAAAATAAAAAAAATCGGAAATTAAAATTATCAATATATATGAAGTAGAAAAAATTGCAAAGCCTAAAAACTGAAACGAACAGAAAAATCGAAAAACCAAAAAATTGGAAAAACAAAAATTCGAAAAATCTAAAATCGAAAAAGTGGAAAATCGAAAATCTGAATAAAGAAACTTGGAAATTCTGAAAATTGGAAAATCGAACACCAAAAAATCGGGAAAGTAACAAAATTGAAGTCTAACAGTTGAGAATAGAAAAATTGAAAAACCGAAAATTATAAAAATTGACAATGGACAAACTGAAAATCCAAAATTCTAATGATCGAAAGTCTGAAAACTGAAAATCGAAAATTCTGAAAAGCGGAAAATAGAATATCGAAAAATTTAAAAGTAAGAAAATTGAAGTCTAAAAACCGAAGAATGGAAAAATTAAAAATCAAAAATTCGAAAAATCAAAACCGAAAAATTCAAAGATTTAAAAAGAAAATCGAAAAATCAAAAATCTGAAAATTGGAACTCGAAAATTTGGAAAATCGAAAAGTAAAAAAATTGAAGTCTAAAAGCTGAAAAATGGAAAACTGAACAATCGAAAATTCGAAAATCAAATATCGAAAAATCGAAAAGCCGAAAAATCGAAAATTTGATAAATCAGATATGCGAAAAACAGAAAATCTGAAAATACAAAACTGGAAAATCGAAAATCTAAAAATGGAAAAACCGAAAATCGAAAATTCAATGAATCTAGTACGTAGGTCGATCGAAAAACTGGAAATTCACAAATCTGAAAAATCGAAACTTTGCAAGATTGAAAAACCGAGAATTGAACAATCAAAAAACCGAAAAATGGAAAAATCGAAAATTCATAATATTGAAAACTCTAAAAGTCGACAATTCAAAAATCAAAAAATTGGAAAGTAAAATAATCGAAAAATCGAAAAGTAAACAAATTGCAAAGCCTAAAAACTGACGAACAGAAAAATCGAAAAATCGTAAAATCAAAAAGTGGAAAATCGAAAACTGGAAACTGAAAAATCGAAGATTGGAAAATCGAAAAATCGAAAATCGGAATATCGAGAATCGACAAATTAAAAAACCGAAAAATCGAAAAATTAAAAAATCGGAAATCGAAAAATGAAAAAAAAAAACAAAATTCAAAAATCGAATAATCCAAAACTAAAATAATAGAAAAGTGGAAAAGTAAAAATTGCAAAGTCTCAAAACTGACGAACAGAAAAATCGAAAAATCAAAAAAAATCGAAAAATATCTAAAAATGGAAAATCGGAAAATGGAAAAACCGAAAAATCGAAAATCGAAAAATCGAAAATTCGATGAAACAAATACTCGAAAAAGCGAAAAGTAAAAAAAATTGCAAGGCCTAAAAATTGAAAAATCAAAAAATCGGAAAAATGAAAATCGAAAAAACGACGATCGAAAAAAAATAAAAAAATCGAAAAGTGGAAAATCGGAAAGTAACAAAATTGAAATCTAAAAGCTGAAGAACGGGAAAATTCTAAAAAGCAACAATCGAAAAAAGCAAAATTAAAAATCGAAAATTTGAAAAATGGAAAATTGAAAACTCGAATATCGAGGTTTTGAAAAATCGTAAAAATGATAATCGAAAAATCGAAATGCCTCAAAAATCGAAAATTCGATTAATCAATATTCTAAAAATCGAAAAAACAGACACAAATCCACAAATCTGAAAAATCGAAAATCGAAATATGAAAAATTAAAAAACCGAAAAATTGAAAAATCCCAAATCGAAAAATGGAAAAACCGAAAATTCAAAAATCAAACTCTCGGAAAGTAAAATAATCGAAAAATGGAAAAATAAAACAAATTGCAAAACCATAAAAACTGAAACAAACAGAAAAATCTAAAAACCACAAAAGTGGAAAAACGAAAATCGAAAAATCGCAAATCGAAAAATCGTAAAATCAGAAAATGGAAAATTTAATGATTAATGGAAAATCGAAAAATCGAGAATAGAAGAATTAAAAAACCGGAAAATTGAAAAATCGAGAATTCAAAAATCAAAAAAATCGGAAAGTAAAATATAGTCGAAAAATGCAAAAAAATTGCAAAGTCTAAAAGCTGAGAAACAGAAAAGTCCAAAAAGCAGAGTCGAAAAATCGCAAACTTAAAAAATCGAGAAATTGAAAAATCGAAAACCTGAATAATCGAAAAATTGAAGAACTGAAAAATCGAAACTTTAGGAAGTGGAGAAATGGTAATATAAAAAAATAGATTAATTGAGAAATCCGAAAACTAAAAATTCAGAAACGTCAAAACATTGAAGAACTGAAAACTTGAAAAATCTAAAATTTAAAACATTAAAAAGTTAAAATATTGTTACGAAATACACCCTTACGCCGCCCCAGTACGACGCCTATGGCGGTCGAGAGCCTTCTGGACGTACGCACGGCGCTGATGGGTGAATCATCGCTGTTGACGGCCGAGAGGCGGGCGCA
Source organism: Zophobas morio (assembly GCF_036711695.1). NCBI lineage: Eukaryota > Metazoa > Arthropoda > Insecta > Coleoptera > Tenebrionidae > Zophobas > Zophobas morio. The sequence continues at coordinate 3,712,867 of NW_026972115.1, forward strand.
TAAAGACAGGTCTGGAGCGTCTCGAAGCGGCGTCCAGGGGAGTCTCGAAGCGGAGTCGCGATGGATGTTTGTGAAGGATCTCGATCAGAGACTATGGGTTTAAATAGAGGCGACCGTAGGTAATGGATTCATTCATCCAGTGAAGACAGTCGAGAGCGCCGGAATAATTTCTGTACATATTCGTCGCAATAGATAGTGTTGTAATTCGACCTGAAGAAATAAATTTTTTGAGTTTTACCAACACCCGATTTATTATTCGTCCGTCAATCGTAACACTGGTGTCAGGAGTGGGATTAATTGTGAAATAAATCGGGATTCGAATTTGGTTGGTGCTACTAGGGGAGACCGGAACAAAGTGAACTTTCGAGAAAATTCTCTCCCGCGGTAAGAGTGGAATAACGGAATTAGACTTTCATCACCTGACATTGGCTTCGAGAATTGACATCTGTCAAGGCTCTAGAAGTTTCTAGAAGAAAATTTTATGCCGACTACCACAAGAGCGCAAACAGCCAACATGGAGGAACAACTGACAAAAATGATGAAAATGTTGAGCGAAAATCAAAGAATAATGGAAGAAAGTAGAAAAGAAGATCGAAGAATAATGGAAGAAAATAGAAAAGAAGATCGCAGAATAATGGAAGAAAATCAAAGAATAATGGAAGAAAGTAGAAAAGAAGATCGAAGAATAATGGAAGAAAATAGAAAAGAAGATCGCAGAATAATGGAAGAAAATCAAAGAATAATGGAAGAAAATTTAAAAGCTATGCAAACTACACTTTTGAACAGCCGAAGCGAAATCCTCCAAGTCGTGCGAAATGAAGTGGACGAGGTGAGAAATGAAATGGAAAACAAGATCAAGGAGCTCGAAGAAAGGTTGCAAACACCACGACCTACAATTGCGACCCCTGCAGAATTCAGTCCGGTGAGAGTTCAACCCCCTATTTTCGATGGGCAGACGTCGTGGACTACTTATAAGAAGCAATTTGAAGCTGCGGCCTTGTCGAATAGCTGGAATGACCAACAGAAAGCGACCGCTTTGGTAGTAGCACTACGAGGTGCGGCCCTGGAGATTCTACAGACATTATCAGAAGAGAACCAGAAGGACTATACCGCTTTGACGACCGCCCTCGAACTCAGATTTGGAGATGAACACCTCCGGCAAGTTTTCGTAGCGCAGCTTAAATCTAGGATTCAGAAGAGTAGTGAATCTCTTCAGGAGTTTGCGGCTGATGTTAAACGTTTGGTACACCTCGCCTATCCTGAAGCTCCGCAAGACTTCCAAGACAGACTGGCAGCAGAAACCTTCGTAAACGGCGTAAGAGATAGTGAGGTAAGAAGAGTCCTGCAAATCTCCGGGTTCAAGAAACCATCCGAGGCGCTGATTCGAGCGTTAGAAGTGGACGCCGCATACAACAGCTCACCTCGTTCCAACGTTAAGATACGAGGCATTGGGGTTGAGGGCGAAGTAAACCCTATTCAAGAGAGTCTCGACAAAATGAGCGAGAACTTTGAGAAACTCGCCCGCGAAATAATTGCCGAAATCAAGACGGGCAGTTCTAGACAACATGGAGGGCGCCTAGAATGTTACAGGTGTGGGCGTCAAGGGCATGTTAGGAGGGACTGCCGTGTTAGATCGCCAGGGCCGATGAGGAGATCGCAGCCGCGACCTCGTCTACATCAGGAGCAGGAAAACTAAAGGCAGTCGGTACCTCGGGGCGCGTACTGGCTGCTAAAAGAGAAGCCCCAACAACTGTAATGGTTAGAAGTATCGCGGGGAGCGTCGATAGTCCGACAGTCAGCGGAAAAATCAATGGACGGGAATCGAAGATCATCATCGACACAGGAGCCGAAGTGTCCCTTGCACGCAGATCCAGGTTACAAAATTGTCAGATTAAATCAGTATGTACCGCCACGAATGTGAAGACGGTCACGGGAGAAACAACACCGGTTCTGGGTACAGCGGTGGTGAATGTAGAGCTCGGTCGACTCCGAATAAGGCATGAAGTTCTGGTGGCGGAAATCGCTGACGATTTCATTCTGGGAATGGACCTAATCAGCCGGTATGGTTTAATGATCGATCCAGAACAGAAAATTCTGCGTTTTGGAGCCGAAGAATTTGTGCTGGGACGTCCGAATGTGGAAGCTGCAACGGTCAGACTAGTGGTCTGTCAGACAACGAAGGTAGATGGTAATGCAGAAGTCATCGTTCCCGCCAGAGTAGAGACAAACCCCGGATACAGTTTGGGGATGGTGCAGCCGGCAAGTGACTCGACCCACAAGCTCCTGATCGCGAGCACCCTAGTCAAAACCGACCGTGACATACCCATACGTGTGGCAAACGTGTTTCCCAATGCAGTCAATATTAGAAAAGGGGAGATTATTGGAATGTGTGAGCCAGTCGCCCGAGTGTTGAACTGCGGGGAAGAAGACGTTGAGAATGAGTCTAAGGACGGGGATACCAAAGGCTTGGAGGTCAACTGGGACCAGCTGTCTGCTCGTGAGAGAAAACTGGCCAAAGGACTCATTCGTAGGCACCGTAATGTCTTCGCCTCAGAGGAGGAACCATTCGGGAAGACCAACATCGTAGAACACCGAATAAACACTGGTGACACGCAACCGATCCGTCAGGCTCCTCGAAGACTACCCCTAGCCAAACAAGAAGAAGCTACAAGACTCGTGGACAACATGTTGAGAGATGGGGTAATCGAAGAATCCAACAGCGCGTGGTCATCTCCAGTAGTCTTGGTTACCAAGAAGGACGGGACTACCCGATTTTGCGTCGATTACAGGAAACTGAACGACGTCACGAAGAAAGACAGTTACCCCCTTCCTCGAATAGACGATACCTTGACGACCTTATCCGGCTCGGCGTGGTTTTCGACCTTGGACTTGAAGAGTGGCTACTGGCAAGTAGGCTTGCACCCGGACGACAAAGAAAAGACTGCGTTCTCCACCGGAAGTGGCCTCTATCACTTCACCGTTATGCCCTTCGGGTTATGTAATGCGCCAGCAACATTCGAGCGGCTGATGGAGATGGTGCTAAAAGGATTGACATGGAAGACCTGTCTGGTATACCTCGACGACGTCATGATTATGGGCAAAACGTTTGACGACCATCTGAAGAATCTCGAGGAGGTGCTAGAACGAATGGAAAAGGCTTGTTTGAAACTAAATCACAAGAAATGCTCGCTCTTCCAGAAAAGAGTCGAATTCCTGGGCCATATCGTGTCGGAGAAAGGAATAGAAACCAACCCGACGAAAGTTCTTGCTATCCGGGATTGGCCCATACCAAGAGACAAGCATGAACTACGAAGCTTCTTGGGACTCTGCACAGATTACCGACGATTTGTAGAAGGGTATGCCGACATCGCAGCACCGTTACACCAACTGACGGAGCAGAAGGCGACTTTCAAGTGGAGCAGTACATGTGAGATGGCCTTTAAGAGACTGAAGACGGCTTTGTGCACCAGCCCCATTTTGGCTTACCCCAGGGACAAAGGAATGTTCGTCCTCGATACCGATGCGAGTAACTCGGGAATTGGGGCCGTATTATCGCAGATACAAGATGGGGAGGAAAGGGTTATCGAATATTTTAGCAAATTACATTCCAAACCAGAGAGAAATTACTGTGCCACAAGGAAGGAACTGCTAGCCATTGTCAAAGCCGTCAACCACTTCCACAAGTATCTATACGGACAGGAGTTTCTGATTAGAATCGACCACGCTGCCCTCTCGTGGCTACTGCGGATAAAGAATCCCGAGGGCCAAGTAGCGCGTTGGCTGGAAAGACTACAGCAGTACCACTTTAGGATCAAACACCGAGCGGGTCGACTTCACAACAACGCTGACGCTTTGTCAAGGCGTCCGTGTGGAGAGTGCAAGCACTGCGACAGGATCGACGCGGAAGAAGGGAACCTGCCCGTTCGTCGGACGATTTTTGAGCAAGATGAAGAATGGACAACGGCGCGGTTAAAGCGTGAGCAAGAAGCAGACGACATAATCGGACCAATACTAAAGTGGAAGGAGGAAGGAGTCGAACGACCCGGCTGGGCAGAATTGTCCGACCAATCCCCCAGTTTGAAGGCATTATGGGCCCAATGGGATTCCTTGGTCATGGAAAATGGGCTCTTGAAGCGAAAGTGGGAGAGTCCTGATGGGCGTACCTCTAAGACGATGCTGGTCCTCCCCAAGGTAAAGGTTTCCAAGGTCTTAGAGGAAGTTCATGCCGGAACATCTGGAGCCCACTTCGGAGTGAACAAAACTTTGTCGAAAATCCGGGAGAGGTTTTATTGGGTAGGTCATCGTGACGATGTCGAAAGTTGGTGTCGCAAGTGTACGACGTGTGCGGCCAGCCAAGGTCCTCATACCAGGGCGAGGGGAAAGATGAAGAAATATAATGTTGGGGCACCTTTCGAAAGAATCGCCATCGATGTGGCCGGTCCGTTCCCTGTAACAAACGACGGCAACAAGTTTATCCTGGTGGCTAGCGACTACTTCAGCAAGTGGCCAGATGCCTATGCCATTCCAAATCAGGAAGCCGTCACGGTCGCGAAAGTACTGGTTGACAATTGGATCAGTAGGTTTGGCGTCCCCTTGGAACTTCACTCAGACCAGGGACGCAATTTCGAATCCAACGTCTTCCAAAGAGTGATGCAGCTACTGGGAATACGTAAGACAAGGACAACGCCACTACACCCACAGTCCGACGGCATGGTGGAAAGGTTCAATCGGACTATGGAGCAACACCTTTCGAAAGTGGTAGAAGAGCACCAAAGGGATTGGGACCAGCACCTTCCACTATTCCTGCTGGCCTACCGCGCAGCTATCCACGACACCACGGGCCAAACACCTGCTCACGTTGTATTTGGGAAGGAACTGCGGCTGCCCTGTGACCTAGTCTTTGGATTGCCATCCGAAGAACCAATGGAAGTACGTGACTACGTGGACGAACTGAAAGAGAAGTTGGTCAACGTGCATGAACTAGTGAGGGGCCGGATCAAGATTGCCAGTGACCGAATGAAGACCCGTTATGATGTGAAGGCCAACTGTGGCGGATTCCAGGAAGATGACTTAGTGTGGCTGTATAACCCCCGACGGAAGAAGGGACGTTGCCCAAAACTGGCTCCTGACTGGGAAGGTCCATACACTATCGTCACTAGAATAAATGACGTAGTTTATCGGATCCAACGTGGACCAAAGACGAAGATGAAGATCGTTCATCTCGATCGACTAAAACGGTACGAAGGAAACAACGAAGACGCTTCCGATCGGGACGATCGGATTTGAAGAGGGGGGCAGTGTTACGAAATACACCCTTACGCCGCCCCAGTACGACGCCTATGGCGGTCGAGAGCCTTCTGGACGTACGCACGGCGCTGATGGGTGAATCATCGCTGTTGACGGCCGAGAGGCGGGCGCATAAAGACAGGTCTGGAGCGTCTCGAAGCGGCGTCCAGGGGAGTCTCGAAGCGGAGTCGCGATGGATGTTTGTGAAGGATCTCGATCAGAGACTATGGGTTTAAATAGAGGCGACCGTAGGTAATGGATTCATTCATCCAGTGAAGACAGTCGAGAGCGCCGGAATAATTTCTGTACATATTCGTCGCAATAGATAGTGTTGTAATTCGACCTGAAGAAATAAATTTTTTGAGTTTTACCAACACCCGATTTATTATTCGTCCGTCAATCGTAACAATATCCTAAAACCGAAAATGGAGACATCCAAACATCAAAAAATCAAAAAAATAAAAATTCGAAAATCTAAAATTTAAAAATCGAAAAACTGAAAAATCAACGAGTCGAAAACTCGAAGATATAAAAAATTGGAAATATGAAAAATCGGATAAATCAAAAATCGAAACATGGAAAAATCGAGAAACCGAAAAACCAACAAATCGAAACATTGTAAAATTCAAAAATTGAGACATCGAGAAATCGAAAAATCAAAAGACAAAAAACTCGAGGAGTCGAAAAATCGAGAAGTCGAAAAATCAAAAAATTGAGAAGCCGAAATAGGCCAAAATCGAAAAATCGAAAACATAAATATGGAAAAAATCATAAAGCGAGAGATTGAATAATCAAAACAGCGAAACATCCGAATCTCAATAAATTGAGATCTTAAAATTTTAAAAATTCGGAAATTTGAAGAATTAAAATATAGAACTGGAACTCGAGAAACCGAAAAATCTAGAAATTTAAAAATTAAAATATGGAAAAGTTGAAAAATTGAGAAATTGAAGTATAAAACAATCGAAAAATTGAAAAATCTAAAGTATAAAAAACAAAAAACTGAAAATCCAAAAATAAAAAATAGAAAAATCTAGAAGTCGAAAAATCAAAGAATCGAAGTACTGAAAAATATCAAAACTGAAAGAAATATCCAAAAATTGAGAAATCCAAAAACCAATAAAGCGAAGTCGAAAAATCGAAGAATTGCAGAACTGAAAAGTCGAGAAATCGAAAAATCTAAAATTTAAAACATTGAATAATTAAAATATGGCAAAATTGAAGAATCGAGAAATCCAATTCAATTTGAAAAATTGGAAAATCCAGAAATTGAAAGGCTCAAAAGAAAAAAATCGAAAAACCGAGAAATCCAAAAATCGAAACATCGAAAAATTCAAAAACTGAGACTTCGAAAAATCGGAGGATCGAGAAATTGAGTCGGAAGCCGAAAAGGAAAGTTAAAAATTGAAAAATTGAGAAATTGAACAATCAAAACAACGAAACATCTGAATTCCATAAATTGAGAAATTAAAAAATTGAATAATCGAAAAATTGAAAAATTAAGAAATCGAAGCATTAAACAGTCGCAGAATTGAAAAATCCAAAGTTTACAGTAAATTGAAAATCCAAAAAGTATCCAATTCAAAAATCGAAAAGTTGAAAAATTGAAATATTTAAAAACCGTAAAATTGAAGAGGAGAAAAATTGAGAAATCGTGTCATTGAAACACCGAAAGATTGAGAAATCGAAAAATAAAAAAATCGAGAAATAGAAAATTTGAAGAATGGAAGAATCGGAAAAGCCCAAAATTGAAATATTGAAAAATTGAGACATTTAAAGTTGAAGAATCGAGAAATCGACAAGCCAAAAAATCCCAATAGCGTATTTATAAATCACAATATTATAATTATACCAGTTTAAAAACCCTTGGAAAGTATGGAAAGTTTCTGTCAGTCTTCAGATATAATCAAATAAAAGTAGGCGTCAAATTCATTTAAATACAATTCTTTCGTATCACGTTACAACGCGTTGCTTCATATTTTTTATGTCAAGTACATTTTCATATTTTGTACATATATGTTTATACACATTACTGTTTACGGAACAATGTTAATTATGGGATTTATGGATAACTCCTCGTATAAGAGCAGAGTGAAGGGTGTTTGCCTTTGCTAATGTTTGATGGCGCCATCTGATGTAGAGTAGTGAAAATGCGCGTTGACGAAAAATTTGTCCCACGCCCCCTGGATTCCTTGTCCTAAAGCTCACTATTTAGGCGAAGTAAAATTTGTACTAGGTTGTCCAACTATAATATACTTCAACAATGTCAGTATCTAAGAAAATATTTTTCAGATTTACGTTGGTAACTTGGACAAGTGCGCCGGTTTTTGTGGAAATGGCGGAGTATGTCAGATTCTGTCCCCCCACATCGACCCCATCTGTCAGTGCCCGCCTACGTGGACGGGCCCCCGATGCGAATCTCTGGCTGTTTGTTCCAATTACTGTAAAAATGGCGCCACTTGTGACGTCAGCGACGGTTTGCCGTTCTGTAGGTGCCCTGACGGGTTCGAGGGCGTCAAATGCGACCAGCTCATCGTCAAATCTTTGGATAAAGCCATCCCTCAAAAAGACGGAGGCAGGGGCATGTTGGTCCCCGTTATATCAGCCGTCGTCGTGATTATTGTAATTTTGGTCGGCTTTCTGGCGTTTGATTTCTTCCTCAAAAAGCGCCAGTCGTTCTCGCACGAAAGACTCCAAGAGAACGATTTTAACAATCCCATGTACCAGGACAGGGACGCGGAACCGTTTACGTTGGACGCCGATAAGGTGAGCGATTGGTCGAATTTCCCCGACTCCGCCCATTTTTAAACCCGACTTGTTTTAGTCTGGCAATTTCGCCAATCCCGTATACGACTCGGTCTACAACAGCACCGGGAGTGGTCGAGGCGAAGAAAAAGCCGTCCTCTTGCAGCACCCCGCCGACGAGGCGCCCACTCCCGCCCCCGAAGAGATCTAGTGACATATCAGATTAAAATTTTGTTTTATTAATTGCTGTGAATTGTGCCATTTATTTTAAAATATTTAGGCAGCTGTATATTATAGCTGTACATACATCAGATGTATTTCTTTGATATTATTGTTGTTAACACTAATCTTGCCCGATGTTTATATCGTGTCTGTTTCGTGAACAGAATAACGTCCTTGTACATAAAACAATAATTATTGTGACTGATAAATGAATATATTTTTTTGTATGGAAAATATTTTGCCAGCTTTATAAATTTTAAATGGTTGTAATGGTTGTGCAAGATATATATACTGCGGCGGCTCGTGTCGCGCAAAATGTTGTGCTCAATACTCGGATACAGTTAACGTTGTATATTTTGATTCTCAGATGTAGTGTACTAAGTGTAGTTCTTTTTATGTGAAGTTTTGTAAAATGAGATGTAAAAAATCAAAAATAAAAATTGGTCTAAAGAGTTTAAACAGTACTTCCCTCGCTGTCGGAAACTTGAGGACTGCATGCCTATTGTGTTTTTTTTCTCATTACATTTTTGTAGTGGGAATTTAAAAAAAAATTGCGATGACGTCATCAACATTTTTGCAAGGACACGTATATTAGTTGGGATAGATGTAGTGTAATACTAAGAATAAAATTATTATATTCTCAAATTTTCGGGAAAATGAATTGGGTCGTTTTGAATATTGATTTTTTATAATCAATAAAATAACGAAACGATTTACTCACGTATACGGCAACTGAAAATCGTTTATGTATAAACATTCTTAATTTAAGATGACAAGCGTAACAGCATACTGAGAGTCAAACAGAGAAACTGTAAACAAAACGACCATCGGTTTTATTGCTTCGACTTCCGCTTATTATATAAAACATTGGGTTTTATTTTAATTCTTGACGGTGAAATTCACAATAGGTTGATTATAAACATGTCTATTTCGCATTCGCGGAACCAAGTGACCGCAGAAAACAAATGCAGGTCTGTAATGTTAAAGTCGATGTAAATAAGCGTGCTACCCTTATGTTTCAACCGAGTTTTTCCTTTAACAAATTTTGTGTCTACCAAATTGGGTTGGTTGGGGTGTAATACTAATAATAAGTGTTGCCTTTAATTTAATCAATAAAATAAATTGACTTCATTAATTTTTTTGAACCACCTCTTAAGAAAATCTAAAAAATATGAATGGAATGATAAATCACAAGTACAAACTCATCATATTTTTTGCATTTTAGATAGGATTTATTCAGCAAAATTTAAGGGGACGTCATCAATTTTTTTAGGAGGGATGAACAAATACATTTTGAACAAAAGTTTACCATGCTTATAATAACTTTAAAATATTCCCAAGATTTCAAAGCATTCGGTTTTGTAATTCCTGATTAAATCGATAAAATAAATTCACGCCTTCATTAATTTTTTTGAGTCACCCTGCATATGCAAATCCAAAAATATGAATGGAATGATAAATCACAAGTACAGACTCATCATATTTTGTACATTTTAGATACGATTTATTCGGCAAACTTTTGAGCTGACGTCATCAGTTTTTTGTAGAAGATAACCAAATATATTTTGACTAAAAATTTATTATGCTCTTTATAACCTTAAAACATCTGCAAGATTTCAAAGCATTCGGTTTTGTAGTTCCTGATTAAATCAATAAAATAAATTTACGCATTCATTAATTTTTTTGAGTCACCCTGTATATGCAAATCGAAAAAATTTGAATGGAATGATAAATCACAAGAAGAGACTCACCATATTTTGTACATTTTAGATAGGATTTATTCAGCAAAATTTTGTGGTGACGTCATAAATTTTTTAGGGGGGACGACCAAATACGTTTTGATCAAAAATTTACCATGCTTATGATAATTTTAAAATATCTTCAAGATTTCGAAGCATTCGGTTTTGTAGTTCCTGAGTAAATCAGTAAAATAAATTTACGCTTTCATTTATTTTCTTGAATCACCCTGTATATGCAAATCCAAAAAATATGAATGGAGTGATAGATCACAAGTACAGACTGATCATATTTTGTACATTTCAGATATGATTTATTCGGCAAATTTTCGAGCTGACGTCATCAAGTTTTTGGAGGGGATAAGCAAATATATTTTGACTAAACATTTATTATGCTCTTTATAACCTTAAAACATCTGCAAGATGTCAGAGCATTCCGTTTTGTAGTTCCTGATTAAATCAATAAAATATATTTACGCATTCATTAATTTTTTTGAGTCACTCTGTATATGCAAATCCAAAAAATATGAATGGAGTGATAAATGACAAGTACGGACTCATCATATTTTGTACATTTTAGATATGATTTATTCCACAAACTTTTGAGCTGACGTCATCAATGTTTTGGAGGGGATAAGCAAATATATTTTGACTAAACATTTATTATGCTCTTTATAACCTTAAAATGTCTGCAAGATTTCGAAGCATTCGGTTTTGTAGTTCCTGAGTAAATCAGTAAAATAAATTTAAGCATTCATTAATTTTTTTGAGTCACCCTGTATATGCAAATCCAAAAAATATGAATGGAGTGATAGATCACAAGTACAGACTCATTATATTTTGTACATTTTAGATATGATTTATTCCACAAACTTTTGAGCTGACGTCATCAAGTTTTTGGAGGGGATAAGCAAATATTTTTTGACTAAAGATTTATGATGCTCTTTATAGCCTTAAAACATCTGCAACATTTCAAAGCATTCTGGTTAGCAGATTAAAAATTAAATTTCAAAATGTTTTATAATTTTGATTTTTTTTCCAAAAATCTGGACGTTTCGGGTGAAAAGTCGATTCAGAGTTGTAAACTACATGTGTAGGACTATGTTATTTTATACAATTGAAAACCCATTTACTATGTACAATTTTGAAGTGACGTCATCGCATTAGTGGTGGGGATGATTAGACAAATTTTGGTTAGCGTTTTACCATCTACATGATATTCTTAATATAAGTACAAAATTTCACAACAGTCGGTCAAGTACTTTCGGAGATTATCTGTCTAATAAAAATCCGGGGGCAGACGGACAGACGGACAGACAGACGGAAATGGGGGACCTATTTCTTCGTCTTCTAGGGGTCATGAAAGATCGAGAAAACGTAAAAGTAGAGAGTCGGCCGACGGACTCGATTACAATACTTCCTTTGCTTACGCTCGGGAAGTAAAAATTGGTCTAAAGTTATTTACATAGAACATCCCTTGAAAAATTTCACCACCATTCCCATAGAAACCATCTGGCGTTTAATCAATCACCCAAAAATGGACGCCATTCTCTTACCCACAGAAATCGAATTTTACGTCGACACGATGACCCCTCAGAACATCCGCGACGTGGGAAGCAAACAGTAACCCCCAAACCCACACACCCCTCAATCTCAAACCGACTTCCTCCAGGTGGCTCGAGTGGCACCAGCGCCTCCAGAAACTCAACCAAGAAGCCCTCATTGAAGCCTCCCAAGTGCGCGAGGAGCACGTCAAAGAAACCCTCGTCACCTTGCAGAAATCTCCGGTCCTCGTCCACGAAGCCATCCTCATTAACATCTGGAAGCACAAGATCCTGCCGCAGCTGCTCAAACTGGACCCGGCACCCAAAAACACCTTCCTGGCTTACACCATCCTGTACCACGAAGCCGTCTGCGTGGCGCTCTTGGAACTGGTGATGTACCACGCCAACTGCTGCGACTCCCTGGGGGATTCTGCCGCCGATCTTCTGGACTACGCTTGCGGTACGGGGTCGCAGTTGCTGTCAGTGCAGAAATCGGACATCCAGCTGAAAGAATCCACCAGGGAAGAGTTAATGCGGCAGTTCAACGATCTGACTTTTGACATTGGCATAAGGTCGCTTTCGATTATTCGTTATCTGGCGGAGAACTTGGAGGTGCTGACTTTGAATATTTGTTCGCGGATTTACGATACGCATGATGTGCCTGTGCTGTTTGCGCAGCTGCTGCTGGTGCGCCCGTGGGTGAAGAACGGGAAGCAGTACAGAGGCGGGAAGTGGATGGACTGGGATGGGGAGGCGCTGGGGCAGGTAGAGGCGCAGGTACAGTAAAAACGTTTTAAATACACTCTGTTACAACGCAAATTGAAGAAGGTTAATTTAAATTTGTATTTTTATTAATTTCAAGGTCTGGTTGACTTTGCGCCATTTACTCTTAGATCCGGCTTGCAAAGACTACTACACGATCACTGAAGCTCGTCGTTCCCAATTAACTAAATTAATGATGATGTTAACCCCTACACTCCTAGATCAGCTGTCGCCCCTTATCGAACTCAAACAATGGCTATCACACATGTCTATAATGGAACAAGTGGCGAAAGCTTCCAAACCCATTCTCCTTGAAACCGTTCTAGAAATCAAGGAAAAAATTCTTGAGCAATCTGGAGGTAAATGGAAGAAATTAGCAAAAGAACAACTTCCTACAATATTTTGCAACGACCAGAAGACGCTAATGGAAAATGCGCAAATGTTAGTGTTATCAGTAATTATCTATGAAGTTGCAACATTGTTCTTTCAGGTTGAGTGAAGCCTACAACACCGACTTAATCGACAAGTTTGAGGTCAAAGAGAAAGCGTCGTGTGAACAATGTGGCAAAAATGCCATACAAAGATGCTCGCGTTGTAAGAAAGTCTGGTATTGTTCACGTTCGTGTCAGGTGACCCACTGGCCGCAACACAAGGAAGCTTGTAATAATACTGAATAGTTGTATTAAAGTTTTATTTTTTATAAAATAAACAATTACTTAGCATTCTTAAGGTATTCTTTAAGAACATCTAGGGCTGGGGATTCCTCGCCGTAATCCTAAAACAAAAACGCAACTATAGATCTTACTAACACCACACAAGTGGAACTAAATTGATAGACAGTCAGAAGGTATAATCACATCAGGTGATATTTGGGTATCAGAAGAGGGAGCCTACCGTAATCTCATCACACTTTACCCATAAAATACCAATTTAAAAACACACTCACCCTGATTACAACACACGAGCACCCAACAACTTTCCTCGCTTTGCCAGTATTGTCGATTTTGCAAAGTCCTGACCACTCTCCCAACTTTTTGTTATTGTCGACTTTAATCAAGGGAATATTGTGTTCGGAACATAGCGCCGAAACTAATTTTTTGTACATGGGTTCGTCGCAATTCTCCGCCAACACGCACAAAACGGCCTGTCGCTTATCCAGAGCTTTGGCGGCTTCATGCAAACCGTGTACGATCCCATCGTGGATGAGTGCCGTCTTTAGGACTTCTTGCAGGGCTTGGTTGACATCCATCGCGCCACCGGTGGTCGGTGGGGCCACCGGGGTGTCATCACTAAAAACACGAATAGGTTAGGTTCCACACACACTCACATTTCAATAATTAATCGTTTTCGAAAATTCAGACGGCGACTATCAGCACGGTTTTTTAATTGGGTAACTCTCAGAAGAGGGAGCCGCCAAGAATCATCACGAAGGGGCTGTTTTTGCGGAAATAAACAATAAGGTTAGGTACTCACACTTCGACGTCCGACATTTTTGTGGAATTTCTGAAACAAAGAAAAATTTCGAGTTCATGATGTGTGGAAGGTTTGTTTTAGTGGTGGATGGGGTGAGAAATCGAAGGATGGGGGCTAAGTTTTTGGATAAAAGTAAAAAACGTGAAATTTACCTTGTTACTTGACGTATCCAAGAAGCAGAAGAGTTGGGGAATTTTCAGTCTGTCGTTGCCACAACTAGCTGCGCAGGAGCACCAACTTAACTACTGTCACACTATTGTTGCTTGTTTTTGGTCGCAGAAACCCCTTCCGGGCACTAATTGTCGCTTTAAGGGTAGTAAACCCGAGGTCGTCCCTAATTACGCGATTATATTCATCTGAGTTGTTAATTTCGTGAAATTTTTTAATTGGAGCGCCCCCTCGTGGCATTGTGCGTACCACCCATTTTGTTAAAACCGCAAGCGCTTTGTCAATTCCTCCAGTACCAATTTTGACAACAATTTGTTTACACTTTGACTGTCCAGATTGGGGTGGCCCCCGGCACAGTTCACTTAGTAACAAACTACCGCTCTAAATCAATAGCAAAAAAGCCGGTGGGTGGTTCCGAACATCAACCAATCCCAGGTTAGCAAAATTTCCAAAATTGGGTTACAACCTCTATTCCTCGACTTGTAGCCTCAAAATGAAGGACGTCATCGATGTTATGGAACTGCAACGCGAGCGCAACAAACGCATCACCCCCGTAGACTACAGAAACCTCGACTTCAACGGCGGCTTCACCCCAGCTCGGTTCATATTCGAATGCGGCATGAAACTGCAAGGCCAACCTTTAACCCTAGCCACTGCTGCCATCTTAATGCACAAATTTTTCAAAGAAGTCGAGCAGTCAAAATACGACTGTTTTGTAAGTGTAGACAGCCTGAGGCTATGAAAGTTCAAATCTGGTTCATTCACACTTGCAATTTATTTACAGTTAATCGCCGCGTCTACGCTGTATCTCGCCGGGAAAGTGAAAGATGACCCTCTCAAGATCAGGGATATCATCAACGTGGCGCACAACACCCTCCATCGGGGCAGCAGCCCCCTCGAAATCGGGGACGAGTACTGGAGCATGCGCGACGCGATCGTGCAAGCGGAACTCCTGATTATGAGGGTGCTGAAGTTCGAAGTGTCGATCACGCACCCCCATAAGTACATGTTGCACTATTTGAGGTCGATGGAGGCTTGGTTGGGGAAGGACACGTGGGGGCAGGTACCGATAGCGAGGACTTCAGCGGCGTTTCTGCAGGACTTCCACCACGACCCTAGCATTCTGGATTATCAGCCGCAGCACGTCGCGGTCGCTTGTATATCGCTGGCGTTGCAGTGTTATGGGGTGAGGTTGCCGCTGATCGAGGATAAGGACGACGAGACGTGGTATTCGGTGTTTGTTAAGGATCTGCAGAAGGACAAGCACTGGGAAATTATGGAGAAAATCATGGACACCTACAACAGGGAGCCTGAGACTGCTTAATTAAGTATTCTTTTACATTCTGATTGTGTAATACATCATACTAATAGTAAGTTTTATGGTTTGATACATGCATTAATTTTGTAATAAAGATGAATGAAATTGGAGTTGTTGGCTTCGTTTCCTGGAAAGCGTGGTGTTTGGGTTTATTAATTCATTTTTAAGTGATAACCGGTTTCTTATCTGGTGTTTTGTCTATACTGTAATTACAGGATTCAGTGCACTTTTAGAAAATGGGTTTTTTACTTAGATCGAGGCCACGGCCGGAGCGGATTTGGTGGAAATTTCGTTCAACGATAAATTAATACATTTATTACTAGCTATACAAAAATGCACAGCTCTGCTTTCGCTAAAACGAAACTTCTTGGCAGCTTTTTCATATCAATGTTTACATGTTCTCACTGTCAGCGGAAAAAAGTCTTAACGTTCTACAGGAAATGACGCACTAGGAATACAATAATTGGTGAAAGTACGCGCTCATTGACGATAAAATAATCACACAAAGTAAAATTAAAACTGGGTAGTACAGGAGAAGGAATAAACCGGTGGTTTCTTCAGTGTGAAGTCCACAAACTGTTTATATTTGAATTCAAAGATGTGTTTACCCATGATAGAGTAAATTACCAAATATTTATTAGACTTGTTATCACGAATCTGTTCCTGGACCAAAATCTTCCATGAAGACGTACAATTCCAAAGTAACAATCTCGAGTACAGGTATTAATTGATAACGTCAAGTAATATTTGAGTAGGCGAGAAAACGGAACGAGTTTAATGTGATGTTTCCTTCCCGCGTTAATCTTATCTATACAGGCAATTTCCTTTATAATCCCGTCGACGCTTGATTTCTCTCGTTCCGTGGCAGCGATTTTTCTTACAAAATAAATCTGTTTATTCCCCCCCAAAAATTGATGACGTCATCTCAAAATTTTGCCGAATAAATTCTACCCAAAGTGTGCAAAATATGATGAGTTTTTACTTGTGATTTATTATTGCATTCATATTTTTTAGATTTGCTTGAACAGATTATTTTATTGATTAAATCAGGAACGACTCACTCCATTTTCACAGAAAATTTTGGGAATACAATGCTGTTATTTTTTGTATTACCATAGATTAATATAGATGCAACATACAGGCTGATTTTACAAAACCACCCTTATTGACATTGGAGTCCTCAACCGCCAAATTTAAATAGTCCATGCCAATAAAAAAATTGGTCTAAAGAGTTTAGACAGTACTTCCCTCGCTGTCGGAAACTTGACGACTGCATGCCTATTGTGTTTTTTTTCTCATTACATTTTTGTAGTGGGAATTTAAAAAAAAATTGCGATGACGTCATCAACATTTTTGCAAGGACACGTATATCAGTTGGGATAGATGTAGTGTAATACTAAGAATGAAATTATTATATTCTCAAATTTTCGGGAAAATGAATTGGGTCGTTTTGAATATTGATTTGTAATAATCAATAAAATAACGAAACAATTTACTCACGTATACGTATCAGAGGCAACTGAAAATCGTGTATGTATAAACATTCTTAATTTAAGATGACAGGCGTAACAGCATACGTGAGAGTCAAACAGAGAAACTGTAAACAAAACGACCATCGGTTTTATTGCTTCGACTTCCGCTTGTTATATAAAACATTGGGTTTTATTTTAATTTTTGACGGTGGAATTCACAATTGGTTGATTATAAACATGTCTATTCCACATTCGCGGAACCAAGTGAACGCATAAAACAAATGCAGGTCTGTAATGTTAAAGTCGATGTAAATAAGCGTGCTACCCTTATGTTTCAACCGAGTTTTTCCTTTAACAAATTTTGTGTCTACCAAATTGGGTTGGTTGGGGTGTAATACTAATAATAAGTGTTGCCTTTAATTTAATCAATAAAATAAATTGACTTCATTAATTTTTTTGAACCACCTCTTAAGAAAATCTAAAAAATATGAATGGAATGATAAATCACAAGTACAAACTCATCATATTTTTTGCATTTTAGATAGGATTTATTCAGCAAAATTTAAGGGTGACGTCATCAATTTTTTTAGGAGGGATGAACAAATACATTTTGAACAAAAGTTTACCATGCTTATAATAACTTTAAAATATTCCCAAGATTTCAAAGCATTCGGTTTTGTAATTCCTGATTAAATCGATAAAATATATTCACGCCTTCATTAATTTTTTTGAGTCACCCTGCATATGCAAATCTAAAAATATGAATGGAATGATAAATCACAAGTACAGACTCATCATATTTTGTACATTTTAGATACGATTTATTCGGCAAACTTTTGAGCTGACGTCATCAGTTTTTTGTAGAAGATAACCAAATATATTTTGACTAAAAATTTATTATGCTCTTTATAACCTTAAAACATCTGCAAGATTTCAAAGCATTCGGTTTTGTAGTTCCTGATTAAATCAATAAAATAAATTTACGCATTCATTAATTTTTTTGAGTCACCCTGTATATGGAAATCGAAAAAATTTGAATGTAATGATAAATCACAAGAAGAGACTCACCATATTTTGTACATTTTAGATAGGATTTTTTCAGCAAAATTTTGTGGTGACATAGATTTTTTAGGGGGGACGACCAAATACGTTTTGATCAAAAATTGACCATGCTTATGATAATTTTAAAATATCTTCAAGATTTCGAAGCATTCGGTTTTGTAGTTCCTGAGTAAATCAGTAAAATAAATTTACGCTTTCATTTATTTTCTTGAATCACCCTGTATATACAAATCCAAAAAATATGAATGGAGTGATAGATCACAAGTACAGACTGATCATATTTTGTACATTTTAGATATGATTTATTCGGCAAATTTTCGAGCTGACGTCATCAAGTTTTTGGAGGGGATAAGCAAATATATTTTGACTAAACATTTATTATGCTCTTTATAACCTTAAAACATCTGCAAGATGTCAGAGCATTCCGTTTTGTAGTTCCTGATTAAATCAATAAAATATATTTACGCATTCATTAATTTTTTTGAGTCACTCTGTATATGCAAATCCAAAAAATATGAATGGAGTGATAAATGACAAGTACAAGCTCATCATATTTTGTACATTTTAGATACGATTTATTCGGCAAACTTTTGAGCTGACGTCATCAGTTTTTTGTAGAAGATAACCAAATATATTTTTACTAAAAATTTATTACGCTCTTTATAACCTTAAAACATCTGCAAGATTTCAAAGCATTCGGTTTTGTAGTTCCTGATTAAAACAATAAAATAAATTTACGCATTCATTAATTTTTTTGAGTCACCTGTATATGCAAATCGAAAAAATTTGAATGTAATGATAAATCACAAGAAGAGACTCACCATATTTTGTACATTTTAGATAGGATTTTTTCAGCAAAATTTTGTGGTGACATAAATTTTTTAGGGGGGACGACCAAATACGTTTTGATCAAAAATTTACCATGCTTATGATAATTTTAAAATATCTTCAAGATTTCGAAGCATTCGGTTTTGTAGTTCCTGAGTAAATCAGTAAAATAAATTTACGCTTTCATTTATTTTCTTGAATCACCCTGTATATACAAATCCAAAAAATATGAATGGAGTGATAGATCACAAGTACAGACTGATCATATTTTGTACATTTTAGATATGATTTATTCGGCAAATTTTCGAGCTGACGTCATCAAGTTTTTGGAGGGGATAAGCAAATATATTTTGACTAAACATTTATTATGCTCTTTATAACCTTAAAACATCTGCAAGATGTCAGAGCATTCCGTTTTGTAGTTCCTGATTAAATCAATAAAATATATTTACGCATTCATTAATTTTTTTGAGTCACCCTGTATATGCAAATCCAAAAAATATGAATGGAGTGATAGATCCTAAGTAAAGGCTCATCATATTTTGTACATTTTAGATATGATTTATTCCACAAACTTTTGAGCTGACGTCATCAAGTTTTTGGAGGGGACAAGCAAATATTTTTTGACTAAAGATTTATGATGCTCTTTATAGCCTTAAAACATCTGCAACATTTCAAAGCATTCTGGTTAGCAGATTAAAAATTAAATTTCAAAATGTTGTTTTATAATTTTGATTTTTTTTCCAAAAATCTGGACGTTTCGGGTGAAAAGTCGATTCAGAGTTGTAAACTACATGTGTAGGACTATGTTATTTTATACAATTGAAAACCCATTTACTATGTACAATTTTGAAGTGACGTCATCGCATTAGTGGTGGGGATGATTAGACAAATTTTGGTTAGCGTTTTACCATCTACATGATATTCTTAATATAAGTACAAAATTTCACAACAATCGGTCGAGTACTTTCGGAGATTATCTGTCTAATAAAAATCCGGGACAACAGACGGACAGACGGACAGACGGACAGACAGACGGAAATGGGAGACCTATTTCTTCGTCTTCTAGGGGTCATGAAAGATCGAGAAAACGTAAAAGTAGAGAGTCGGCCGACGGACTCGATTACAATACTTCCTTTGCTTACGCTCGGGAAGTAAAAATTAAATTTCAAAATGTTGTTTTATAATTTTGATTTTTTTTCCAAAAATCTGGACGTTTCGGGTGAAAAGTCGATTCAGAGTTGTAAACTACATGTGTAGGACTATGTTATTTTATACAATTGAAAACCCATTTACTATGTACAATTTTGAAGTGACGTCATCGCATTAGTGGTGGGGATGATTAGACAAATTTTGGTTAGCGTTTTACCATCTACATGATATTCTTAATATCAATACAAAATTTCACAACAATCGGTCGAGTACTTTGGGAGATTATCTGTCTAATAAAAATCCGGGGGCAGACGGACAGACGGACAGACGGACGGACAGACGGACGGACAGACAGACGGAAATGGGAGACCTATTTCTTCGTCTTCTAGGGGTCATGAAAGATCGAGAAAACGTAAAAGTAGAGAGTCGGCCGACGGACTCGATTACAATACTTCCTTTGCTTACGCTCGGGAAGTAAAAAGTTAAAATTTTTAAAAAATTGCCCGGTTTTTCCAAGTCACCTTTTTAAGAAAGTCAAAATTTTAACGAATATATCCTGTTTTATCAAACGTGAATACGGTTTCGGCCAAGAAAATTCACCTTTTAAAAACACTTAAAGTTCGCCTTTTTGGCTGTTTTTCTGTTGGGCCACTTCAGCACACATATGAATCTCCGACCACTGAATTTACCAGACGTCACAAAAACCCGTATAAAAAGTCGTACACGACGTGGACTAATTAATCTGGAAATCTCACAAACGGCATTACAAATTTTACCCTGTTTTGAATTTTGTATTAGTAAGGCCCCCTCAGAACACAATACATTTTTAATGCTTTTAGCCTGGATTTCAAAGTAACTTGTAAAAAGTTAAAATTTTTAAAAAATTTGCCCGATTTTTCCAAGTCACCTTTTTAAAAAAGCCAAAATTTTAAGGAATATATCCTGTTTTATCAATCGTGAATACGGTTTCGGCCAAGAAAAGTTACCATTTAAAAACACTTAAAATTCGTCTTTTAACCCTGTTTTTCTGTTGGGCCATTTCAGCACATATGAATACGCTTTAATTTTGAACATTTATGCTTCAATCATATCCATAAATATCATATGGTGCATTTGTTTCAGGTGTTAAAGTTTTCATGATTACAGTTACCTATAATTATATCCATAATTTATAGTAGAATATATTCATAGAGGCGGTGTGTCGTTAACTTGTGCGGTGACGGTGCTACATTTAATTCCTTTATTTCCTGAGATTTCTGCTAAAGTTTTTTAAGGAAATTGGTGAACTGAGTGATACTTAGCATAGTACGTCGACACCCCCTTAGGTGGGGTCGGTGAGTGACCTATACTCGAAAATCTTTATTTTACTAATTTTCTTCATATTACCTTGATTTTTATTAACAGTTTTTTCGAATACACTCCTATCGCTATCTGACCCTGTAGGGGGGATAGTGTGATTTATCAGCACTACGTTTGTTAGTTTATTAAATTTGAGCGATGGCAATCAAATGTACTAAGTGCAACCGTACTATCACTCGGGCTGAAAATCATTTATCATGTAAAGCATGCAAATTACATTTTCATTGCGACTGTGTGACGATTGATGAGGATTCTTACAACAGGTTGAAAGAACTAGGTAAACTTAATAATTGGTTCTGTGCATTTTGTTCAATTTCTCTGGTTTCTGCCGATAATCCTAATGTGGTCAATCCAGAAACTAATACCAGTGATCTAAATTAACACCTGAGACTATGAAAATGATTGACACCATTGTAGCCAAACATATAAAGCCATTAATAGACGCCATTTCTGAACTAAAAATGACAATTCAGGACTTATCTACTGAAAACTTGAACCTACGCAATGAAATCGGTAAATTAAATAACATCTTACCTTGTGAACAAACCAATTTTGCTGATATAGATGCACAGAATGCAAAAACTTCTTACCGGAATGTAGTTACGAAGAATTCCCAGAAGACGATAATAGTAAAGCCAAAAGACGATAAACAGTCTACTAATAAAACAAAATTTGATGTTATGAAAAGTGTTGATCCTCTTAAAGACGTCAACATTGGAAAAGTTAAGGATTTGAAAGATGGCGGTTTGTTATTAAAATGTGATAATTCCTGCAATTTTAAACAAATTGCCCAAGATAAACTATCTGCATCTTATGAAATTCGTGAGGTCAAATCAGTAGGACCTAGGATTCGAATTGCCGGTATCTCTGATTATATAGAATCAAAAGATGTATCTTCCTATATGAAAAAACAAAACGAATCCATATTTGATGAGAGCTCCACTTGTAATTTACTTAAATTCAGTCCAATAAAAAAAAAATACGGTCTTTCAAGCAGTTTTTGAAGTTGACTTAATAACATATAAAAAAGCGTTAAGTTTAGGTCATTGCCTTATTGGTTTAAACGGTTGTTCTATTTATGACGCCATAGATATCACAAAATGTTATAATTGTAATACCTTTGGCCACTCTCAGAAATATTGTAAAAATACGGTTTCTTGTCCTCGTTGTGGTGGTAATCACGGTCTTAAGGATTGTAATTCAGATACAGATTCATTTACTTGTGTAAATTGTAATAATCTAAACATTAAAAATAAAAACAGTGAAATTAACGTTAACCACGCGGCCTGGGATTATAGCAAATGTGGGGCACACCAGCAAGTCCTCCAAAAAATAAAACAAGATTTATTTGGACTACCAATATAGCAATCACGTGATGATTCCAGGGTAACTTCCTTGCCTCGTTCAAGTTCATCTAATCAATTTTTGTCAGATAATTCTGGCAATATCTGCATAAAAAATTCCAAAGTACTCTTTATTTACTATCAAAATGTTAGAGGCTTTAACACCAAATTAACTGACGTATACAATTCACTTGCTAGTTGTCACTATGATGTAGTTGCTTTTACTGAGACATTCTTGAGTGAGACTGTTCAAAATTCTGAAATCTCCGGTCCTAATTATGTTATTTATAGAAGTGACCGCAAATATTCTTGTCTTGATTGTGAAAGAGGAGGAGGTGTTCTTCTTGCTGTAGATTCAAATTTAAGATCTCACAAATATAAACTTGACAGATTAAACTTTAGTGCGTTACCAGTAATTGATGTATTGGTTGTAAAAATTTGCATGGCTCATGGTACTCTTAATGTTATTGTAGTTTATGTTCCTCCAGCCCCAAGAGTTAGTGCCGGTGATGTAGAACTGTTTTTTGAACTTCTTTCCTCATTATGTTTATTACTAGGTAATAACATAATCATTCTTGGGGACTTCAATATACCAAGTTACTCTGCTTATTTAGTAAATTCTCAATTAAAAGATTCAAAAACTAATTCACTTCTTTACTTCTTAAATTTAACTAATTATCATCAATATAATTATATTACAAATAATTACGATAGATTATTAGATCTAGTTTTATCAGATAAGCAGTGTGTAATTGTGAAAGCTAGTGACGTATTACTTAACGAAGACGCCCATCACCCGAGTTTAGAAATTGAAACAAACTGCCTCAAGTTGTGTCATGGTAAATATTTGTATAATGGCAATTTTAAAACCTATAATTTCAGAAAAGCTGATTTTTATCAGTTGTACAGCTTACTCCTGAACACAGACTGGTCCTTTATTACTAGCTGTACTGATGTAGACATTGCGTGCTCCTTTTTTACTCCAAATTAAACAACATATTTGAGTTGTCAGTTCCTAAAAGCAGACGATTCAAAAAACGTCAGTACCCACCATGGTTTAATCGCCACATTATTCAAAAACTTAAGCTAAAATGGAAACTTTGGGCTATTTATAAACGTAGTAATGATGTTGAATCCTATAATAAATTCAAAAATTTAAGAGCTGAGATTAAAAATGAGATCAAACTGTCCCATATCGCATACATGCAAAACATCGAAAGCAATATTCCTTCTGATCCGAACCTTTTCTGGCAGTATATTGTCTTTATGTTTTCTCTTTAAGCTTGTAAATGGTAAAATTGATTCAGACGTACTATTGGGAAAATTGCCTTTCTTGGTACCTAGACTTAATACCAGAAATCCAGAATGTTTTTACGTTGAATTTTCAAGAATAAACGTACATATGTTTTCACCTATTGTCACTATGTGTCGTAACTATAATTTATACAGAAATCATTTTGACCTATTCAACAGCAGTATCCGCCAAATTAAAAGTTTGCGTTTATAATTTGGAATTAGATTTTCTCTCTTTTTTTTTTCTTAATTCTTTCCCATCCTTATAAATGGTTTATCTGTTAGGATGGCTAAATAATAATAATAATAATAATAATAATTTATTAGGTATATCAAAATGATCATAGGCGATTAATTAGTTTTATTAAGTATTTGATCGATAAGACCACATTTAAATCCGAAAACTGTCAAGTCAAATTTATCAGATTTAACTAATGTATTCGAAATATCATCCCTCTCAGAACACAATACATTTTTAATGCTTTTAGCCTGGTTTTCAAAGTAACTTGTGAAAAGTTAAAATTTTTAAAGAATTTGCCCGAGTTTTCGAACTCACCCTTTTTTAAAAAGTCAAAATTTTAAGAAATATATCCTGTTTTATCAAACGTGAATACGGTTTCGTACAAACAAATTTCCCTTTTAAAAACATTTAAAATTAGGAATTTTACCTTGTTTTCAAAGATTTTGCTCTGTTTTGAATTTTGTACTAGTAGGCCCCTCAGAACACAACACATTTTTAATGATTCCAGCCTGGTTTTCAAGATAACTTTTGAAAAGTTAAAATTTTTAAAGAATTTGCTCGGTTTTTTCAAACGTACCCTTTTCAAAAACGTCAAAATTCGTCAAAAGTCCTCATGAGCCAAGCGAATTTTAAGAAATATATCTTGTTTTATCAAACGTGAATACGGTTTCGGACAAACACTTTTGCCCCTGTTTTTGTTGGGTCACTTCAGCAAAACGTTTGTTATTATGATTCCTCTATAATAATAACAACATTTCATCTGTGTTTCTGCAAAAAAAAAACTGTTTCTATTATGTGTTTCTATTCTACTTTAAATTCACATTACTTTATTTAATAAATACTTTTTTCCTTGTGGTTTGTTAAACGGTTTTAACTGTTATAAATTAAATAGTAGAGAAACTTTTCTTACTCAACAAATCTTCGAAACTTTTCTTTGTCGGTTTCCGACCCAAAGGTTATGAGCAGTTTCACAGGTCCACAGTAAACGCGAAATTGGGACAGGGTACTTGTATCCTGTATTATTACATCGTTTTTATAGTAAAATCCATCAAATAACTTAAACAAGGGATGTCTTGAATTGATGCAAAAGGCTGTTTGTAACAACGCGATCCACGCTTCTGCAATAAGACCTTCTGTTTCGATGACGACATCTTTTAAGACACTCATATTGGATCGCCTTAATCGGACCATCTATTCGAAAAGACTAAATGCATTTTCCTAAAAACATTAACAAGAAAGGGACATACCTTGCTTTTAATTTGATCCAGAAAAACTCTTGCGGCGATAGTGGCACAAAACCGTTATGTTGATAGCATAAATCATTGACAGTCAGTGTGGCCAACAACCAACAAGTTAAAATGTAAAAAATGTAAGATTTGTAAACTGTGTTGCATATGATATTAATTTCACAAACTTCTCGGTTCGGTAAATGAACACAGTTAATATGTATAATTTACATACTTACCATTATTAGTACAACAGTTGATTTAATTTGTTCTAATATTCCTTCAATAGGAGAATCAATATCAGATATGTTCAACATGTCAATATTAAAAAAATTGGTCTAAAGAGTTTAGACAGTACTTCCCTCGCTGTCGGAAACTTGACGACTGCATGCCTATTGTGTTTTTTTTCTCATTACATTTTTGTAGTGGGAATTTAAAAAAAAATTGCGATGACGTCATCAACATTTTTGCAAGGACACGTATATCAGTTGGGATAGATGTAGTGTAATACTAAGAATAAAATTATTATATTCTCAAATTTTCGGGAAAATGAATTGGGTCGTTTTGAATATTGATTTGTAATAATCAATAAAATAACGAAACAATTTACTCACGTATACGTATCAGAGGCAACTGAAAATCGTGTATGTATAAACATTCTTAATTTAAGATGACAGGCGTAACAGCATACGTGAGAGTCAAACAGAGAAACTGTAAACAAAACGACCATCGGTTTTATTGCTTCGACTTCCGCTTATTATATAAAACATTGGGTTTTATTTTAATTCTTGACGGTGAAATTCACAATTGGTTGATTATAAACATGTCTATTTCACATTCGCGGGACCAAGTGAGCGCATAAAACAAATGCAGGTCTGTAATGTTAAAGTCGATGTAAATAAGCGTGCTACCCTTATGTTTCAACCCAGTTTTTCCTTGAATTTTGTGTCTACCAAATTGGGTTGGTTGGGGTGTAATACTAATAATAAGTATTGCCTTTAATTTAATCAATAAAATAAATTGACTTCATTAATTTTTTTGAACCACCTCTTAAGAAAATCTAAAAAATATGAATGGAATGATACATCACAAGTACAAACTCATCATATTTTTTGCATTTTAGATAGGATTTATTCAGCAAAATTTGAGGGTGACGTCATCAATTTTTTTAGGAGGGATGAAGAAATACATTTTGAACAAAAGTTTACCATGCTTATAATAACTTTAAAATATTCCCCAGATTTCAAAGCATTCGGTTTTCTAATTCCTGATTAAATCGATAAAATAAATTCACGCCTTCATTAATTTTTTTGAGTCACCCTGCATATGCAAATCCAAAAATATGAATGGAATGATAAATCACAAGTACAGACTCATCATATTTTGTACATTTTAGATACGATTTATTCGGCAAACTTTTGAGCTGACGTCATCAGTTTTTTGTAGAAGATAACCAAATATATTTTGACTAAAAATTTATTATGCTCTTTATAACCTTACAACATCTGCAAGATTTCAAAGCATTCGGTTTTGTAGTTCCTGATTAAATCAATAAAATAAATTTACGCATTCATTAATTTTTTTGAGTCACCCTGTATATGCAAATCGAAAAAATTTGAATGGAATGATAAATCACAAGAAGAGACTCACCATATTTTGTACATTTTAGGTAGGATTTATTCAGCAAAATTTTGTGGTGACATCATAAATTTTTTAGGGGGGACGACCAAATACGTTTTGATCAAAAATTTACCATGCTTATGATAATTTTAAAATATCTTCAAGATTTCAAAGCATTCGGTTTTGTAGTTCCTGAGTAAATCAATAAAATAAATTTACGCATTCATTAATTTTTTTGAGTCACCCTGTATATGCAAATCCAAAAAATATGAATGGAGTGATAGATCACAAGTACAGACTGATCATATTTTGTACATTTTAGATATGATTTATTCGGCAAATTTTCGAGCTGACGTCATCAAGTTTTTGGAGGGGATAAGCAAATATATTTTGACTAAACATTTATTACGCCCTTTATCACCTGAAAACATCTGCAAGATGTCAGAGCATTCCGTTTTGTAGTTCCTGATTAAATCAATAAAATATATTTACGCATTCATTAATTTTTTTGAGTCACTCTGTATATGCAAATCCAAAAAATATGAATGGAGTGATAAATGACAAGTACAGGCTCATCATATTTTGTACATTTTAGATATGATTTATTCGGCAAACTTTCGAGCTGACGTCATCAAGTTTTTGGAGGGGATAAGCAAATATATTTTGACTAAACATTTATTATGCTCTTTATGACCTTAAAACATCTGCAAGATTTCAGAGCATTCGGTTTTGTAGTTCCTGATTAAATCAATAAAATATATTTACGCATTCATTAATTTTTTTGAGTCACCCTGTATAAGCAAATCCAAAAAATATGAATGGAGTGATAGATCACAAGTACAGGCTCATCATATTTTGTACATTTTAGATATGATTTATTCCACAAACTTTTGAGCTGACGTCATCAAGTTTTTGGAGGGGATAAGCAAATATTTTTTGACTAAAGATTTATGATGCTCTTTATAGCCTTAAAACATCTGCAACATTTCAAAGCATTCTGGTTAGCAGATTAAAAATTAAATTTCAAAATGTTGTTTTATAATTTTGATTTTTTTTTCCAAAAATCTGGACGTTTCGGGTGAAAAGTCGATTCAGAGTTGTAAACTACATGTGTAGGACTATGTTATTTTATACAATTGAAAACCCATTTACTATGTACAATTTTGAAGTGACGTCATCGCATTAGTGGTGGGGATGATTAGACAAATTTTGGTTAGCGTTTTACCATCTACATGATAGTCTTAATATAAGTACAAAATTTCACAACAATCGGTCGAGTACTTTCGGAGATTATCTGTCTAATAAAAATCCGGGACAACAGACGGACAGACGGACGGACAGACAGACGGAAATGGGAGACCTATTTCTTCGTCTTCTAGGGGTCATGAAAGATCGAGAAAACGTAAAAGTAGAGAGTCGGCCGACGGACTCGATTACAATACTTCCTTTGCTTACGCTCGGGAAGTAAAAATAAAAAATTCCTGGCCTCATGAAGCTTGGCTGATTCATTCAACTCTTTCAATTTATCAACAAGTTTTTAATCAATTTCAAAACTATAGTTTGTTTAATAAATTTTTCCAATTAGATAATAAAATAAATTATACATTATTAATTAAAATTAAATCAAAATCCAAAGGGTATTGTATCAAAGTTTTTTAGAATAACTCTCTTGTCATAAACAAAACCAAATTCCTTTGTTTCTACTTTATTTAAAAGTTTTTTAGTTTTAGTATCTCTGGTAATTCGATTATATTGTGTATTGATTTTACTGTCTTTGCGTTCTAAACTATTATTCATGCTATCGAAATTAATCTTTTTGGACGTTTCATAGTTTAATGTAAATCCTTTAATTTTGCAAACAACTTTACCTGTATTAGTTTTATAACAATAACTTTTTGGACCTGTTGATACCCAGTCAACAATCCATACGTCCTTACCTAATTCATCGGTCCAATCTCCCAATAGACATCCTGTTTTTACAGTGTTTTTACCATTATCTATATATACAATGCTATCTGTATCATAATATATTACACTTTCTCCTAATATGTCTAACATTTCGTACAATCTTATGTAAAAGCCGCTATGAATATATTGGTATTGAAATCATTTTCTACATAGAAACCTTTATACTTGTAATCAATTTGTAACATATTTTCGTTTAATTCATTGATATTGTTACGCTTGACGGGCGTATAATAAATCGGGCGTTGGTGAAACTCAAATATTTATTTCTTTAGCTCGAATTACAACACTATCTATTGCAACGAATATGTACAGAAATTAATCCGGCGCTCTTGACTGTCTTCACTGACTGAATGAATCCATTACCTACGGTCGCCTCTATTTAAACCCATAGTCTCTGATCGAGATTCTTCACGAACATCCATCGCGACTCCGCTTCGAGACTCCCCTGGACGCCGCTTCGAGACGCTCCAGACCTGTCTTTATGCGCCCGCCTCTCGGCCGTCAACAGCGATGATTCACCCATCAGCGCCGTGCGTACGTCCAGAAGGCTCTCGACCGCCATAGGCGTCGTACTGGGGCGGCGTAAGGGTGTATTTCGTAACAATATGTATATTATCAAGTCTGTCGTCTAATAAAATCTCATAAAATCTCTTAATATCTGTAACATACTCTGTTGCGCCCATATTTTGTCTTTGACCAAATTTACCCCATAAGGAATTTAAACAGATTAATGCAACAGCTCTCTTTCCAGGATTATTTTCTATTTTCCCCAATTCAATACCTAGATTTTCTTTTACGGCTTTTCTATATTCTTCTTGATTCAAAATCATTTCTCCATTCACTTGTCTCTAACTTTATTTTCATAAATCCTTTAAACAAATAACTCGATTTTTGTTCAAAATGCCAAACTTCATCAATAGTTATTATTTTGTATCCTTTTTCAATTGCTTGTTTTACTTCGTTTGTACACCAGATTCCTCTGACAATTCTTTGAGATTCCGTATGAGTACACTTATCTTTTTGATTATTTAATTTTGCACACAATTGACATAATGGAAATGTTAGTTTTTCATCGCCAGATTTCCTTTTATTTTTAACAGGTAAAATAGGGTGATACAAACCTCTTGGTGGTAAAATTGCACATTTTATTAAACCATACCATTTTGAATTATACGTAGGAGGTTTGAATATTTTAGTAGGATGTCCAACTGGATAATCATCATAACATTGTACTGTTGGATATAAACTACAAATATCTATATATTTCATTTTCTTTCCATTAACTTTTAGTTTCGTAGCATTAGTTCTTCCTCCGAAGAACGCATTTCTAGGATTAAGTTCTTCAATTTCTTTATATTTGCTTTTAATTTGTTTCATTTCTTCTTTATATTCTTTAGATTTAATCCAATTGCATTCCCACATTTCTATTAAATTATAGCCAGCTTTTTTTATTTGCTCGCTTCTTTCTATTGTTTGTTCATAAAGATCTTCCATAGTTGTTTTATTCTTATTATTAATAAAATTTGAACTATAACATTTTGTACAACCATGCCAAAAACAACCGTGATATTGATAGACTGTATTAGATTTTTCATCAAAGCCATCAACTTTTGATCCACATATTCTCACTTCACCATCGTTTAATGCATGTTTTATATTTGGATTATGAAAACTATTCAACCAAGAAATTGATTGTTGAGAATATTGATCTTTTTTTAGATTATCAACAACTGCAATTGTATCTTTCTTAATATATTTTGATCTATATATAGCCATACAAACACCTGCAATTGTAATGTATCTAAAATGATCTATGTTAGCTATTTCTAGAAATTGTTTTCTTAATTCAAGACATTGTAGGAAAGCAGAGAAAAATGTTGTGCCTCGGTGGGATTCGAACCCACGTCTCCAAGCATTCCGGGCTGGTATGCTAACCGCTACACCACAAGACAAAACTTATCTTTACTCTGCTTTACCCGCGTGTTATTGTGCCGCCACAGTACTCCCCCCCCAGCGACACAGCGCGCGGTCGTGCTGGGGTGCGAAGGAGATAGTTGGTGGCGTCGCTCCTGCCACTCTTACGTTCGTCGTTCGAACCCTGGCGGTGCTGCGGACCCCGAACACAGCGGGCACAGGGCGGTGGCAGAAGGATGTTGCGCGTGCGTGCGTGCGTGCTGCCTGTCGGTGGTCACCAATGTAGGAAAGCAGAGAAAAATGTTGTGCCTCGGTGGGATTCGAACCCACGTCTCCAAGCATTCCGGGCTGGTATGCTAACCGCTACACCACAAGACAACTTATCTTTACTCTGCTTTACCCGCGTGTTATTGTGCCGCCACAACATCCTCTTCTTAATATATCCAAATCAATAGTTAAGCAATCAAAAGATTTAATGTTATTTTCATAATATTCCCTAAGTTTCTTATCCAATCCCTTTTCTCTAAATATTAAACTTATATCATTACCATCACAGGATGGAAATATCGAAATATAATTACATTGTAAACGAATTGATTTTGGTACTCTATACCAATCCTGCGTTATATAAATCATTGAAGCATTAATTTTTCTTCCGCGTATAGCTAAATCTATCAGTTTCTTTTGATCTTTTTCCGTTACGAAATCATCAACAACAATCAAATTTTGTTTATCTCTATCTAGTTCGTCTACATCAACAATGTCTTCTATATCTGATGAAAAGTACGATTGTCCACGAATTTTTTCATCATCAAATACATTTTGTAATAATTGATAATAAGGTTCTTCTAAATCTTTTGCATACAGATAAAAAGTATCAAAAAATAAATATTTTAAAAGATTGACAACAGTATTTGTTTTACCAGAACCACTTCGTCCTATAATTATTAATATAAAAGGCCATTTTGGCGCTAATTCATTAATGTTATAATATTCTTTTTCATCTGCTTTAATAAAATGAATAGGCAAAGAATCCATTTATTTATTTAACACAAATAATGCAAACCGTGGACACTTATAAATTGGTTTTAAATTGTATAAAATAATATAGCCCTAAACATGTAGTTTACGACTCCGAATTGAGTTTTTACCCGAAACGTCCAGATTTTTGGAAAAAAAATCAAAATTATAAAACAACATTTTGCAATTTAATTTTGAATGTGCCAACTTGAATGTTTTGAAATGTTGCAGATGTTTTAAGGCTCTAAAGGGCATCATAAATCTTTAGTCAAAATATATTTGGTTATCCCCTCCAAAAACTTGATGACGTCAGCTCAAAAGTTTGCCGAATAAATCCTATCTAAAATGTACAAAATATGATGCGTCTGTACTTGTGATATATCACTCCATTCATATTTTTTGGATTTGCATATACAGGGTGACTCAAAAAAATTAATGAATGCGCAAAATTTATTTTACTGATTTACTCAGGAACTACAAAACCGAATGCTTTGAAATCTTGAAGATGTTTTAAAATTACCATAAGCATGGTAAATTTTTTATCAAAATGTATTTGCTCTTCCCCCCTAAAAAATTGATGACGTCACTCCAAAATTTTGCTGAATAAATCCTATCTAAAATGTACAAAATATGATGAGTCTGTACTTGTGATTTATCATTCCATTCATATTTTTGGAT
Organism: Zophobas morio; assembly: GCF_036711695.1. NCBI lineage: Eukaryota > Metazoa > Arthropoda > Insecta > Coleoptera > Tenebrionidae > Zophobas > Zophobas morio. The sequence goes on from NW_026972115.1 coordinate 3,745,297, forward strand.
TTTCATATACAGGTGACTCAAAAAAATTAATGAAGGCGTGAATTTATTTTATCGATTTAATCCGGAATTACAAAACCGAATGCTTTGAAATCTTGGACATATTTTAAAGTTATTATAAGCATGGTAACCTTTTGTTCAAAATGTATTTGTTCATCCCTCCTAAAAAAATTGATGACGTCACCCTTAAATTTCGCTGAATAAATCCTATCTAAAATGCAAAAAATATGATGAGTTTGTACTTGTGATTTATCATTCCATTCATATTTTTTAGATTTTCTTAAGAGGTGGCTCAAAAAAATTAATGAAGTCAATTTATTTTATTGATTAAATTAAAGGCAACACTTATTATTAGTATTACACCCCAACCAACCCAATTTGGTAGACACAAAATTTGTTAAAGGAAAAACTCGGTTGAAACATAAGGGTAGCACGCTTATTTATATCGACTTTAACATTACAGACCTGCATTTGTTTTATGCGCTCACTTGGTTCCGCGAATGTGAAATAGACATGTTTATAATCAACCAATTGTGAATTTCACCGTCAAGAATTAAAATAAAACCCAATGTTTTATATAATAAGCGGAAGTCGAAGCAATAAAACCGATGGTCGTTTTGTTTACAGTTTCTCTGTTTGACTCTCACGTATGCTGTTACGCCTGACATCTTAAATTAAGAATGTTTATACATACACGATTTTCAGTTGCCTCTGATACGTATACGTGAGTAAATTGTTTCGTTATTTTATTGATTATAACAAATCAATATTCAAAACGACCCAATTCATTTTCCCGAAAATTTGGGAATACAATAATTTTATTCTTAGCATTACACTACATCTATCCCAACTGATATACGTGTCCTTGCAAAAATGTTGATGACGTCATCGCAATTTTTTTTAAATTCCCACTACAAAAATGTAATGAGAAAAAAAACACAATAGGCATGCAGTCGTCAAGTTTCCGACAGCGAGGGAAGTACTGTCTAAACTCTTTAGACCATTTTTTTCGTACTAAAAGGGTTATAACAAGTCGAGAAAACATGAAATTTTTTTATTTTTGTAATGTTTGTGGTTAAATGTCCGTCGGGGAGTAATAAAAGTCAATTAAATTTAATAAGCTCATTTAGTCATCATGGTGGAAGCAGTACATATGACTAAGGAATCTCAGACAGGACGAGCGAGTCAGCTCAGAGTGTTTAGAATATGGCATGTGACATGGCAAACACTTACAATTAATTTTTTGTGTACAAATAACTTAATGAGATTCTAATTTTTTGGTATGATAAGTAAAAGGCAATATTCGTGCTTAGAGACACCTTATAGTAGTATCGACCGCCAACGCCGGTCTAGCCCGGCCCTGGCGACCTGATGAAGAAATGGTCGGGACAGAAACACATACCACGTAAACAATCAACATTCAACTTTGACAAATAACACATAGGATGAACCGACCTTTGCTACCTTCTCTCGAAACAGTGAATATGAACTGACAAGCCACTACATAATACACCTAGCTATTATCTACACATTTAAATATTAGAATTGTGCTAAATTACCGGTGGGATTCGGCGGACCCGTCACAACCCGACTCGAACCGAATCGGTGCGCCTGGATTCCTGGTAAGCGTTATTGGGGGGTGTAAGGCACATAATAGACTTTTTATGTCGATTTGAACTAGTCTAAAATGTACCGTCTAATGATGATGCTTTTGATTTGGTTTGATTGAACAATAATTCGATCATGAACACGAGAGGCACCTTAAGGTCCGCCGAATCCCACCCACAACATAAAAAAGTCTGTATTAACTTACAAATTTACGTTTGTTATAAGGACTATTATTATTCGACCTTTCACCTGAACTTAGTGATATGAGTAACTTTTGCTTAAAAAAAGTTACTATAACTAGGGCATATTTAAACGGTTTCCTCCTCTCTCAATTCCATTTATCAATACATAAATATAACATTTAATACTTCCAAAATAAATACTCCATTTTTCATATAATATCCGATCATGATTCTCCATATATTATATGTTATTCAGCCTTAGGTATTATTACCGTCTGGGGCCTTTCAAGCCCGTCGTGGACGCGCTTCAGAGGCCCCCAACGTACTGATTGTTCGACAGATATTATGACACTGTTTTCGATATTCTGGCAAATTGTTTCATAGCACACGAATATAACACTATAATAAATATGTATATGTAGTATGTATAAAGGAGATGTGTTAACCACTGTACGATTAACAATTAACAAAGACTCACATGGAGCTAGTCTTCTGTGTCCGTAAACTTAAACAACAAAACAACTCGTACACATAAATAAAAACAATATAGCCTCAGTTGAGAACACTCGATCACATTTATATGGAACATTAAAACCAACAAGGGGGCATGGCATATTTTGTACAATTACAGGGGGGCGGTCATCAAGCTTTACACACCGAACGAATTGTGCCAAAAGCAACTACGTCTAAAAGGAAAAATACGTAAATACACATACCGTACACCCGTGAGATCAGCAAACGAAGATTCAAGTCAAGCACTATTAATTCACGCGATTTTTCGAAAATTTTCACCACTAAATCGGACAAGATGGCGTCGTTGACAGTTATTTAAAAACTGCGCCACCACTCAATCCGTCGTCAAAAAACGATGAAAAACACACGAAAACGATAATTAACACGACGAGCATACACACTTTATTCTAATTATAATTTAATTTGCTATTATTGCAACAGTTAAATTTTTTTTTCAAAAGTTGCTATTACAACGGTGCAGGTGGCGCCACCGACGTTCGATTCAAAAATGGCGCCGCCTGTTCAATTTGGAAAAAATCGACCAAAACGTGAAAATAATAGCCGGCGTGAGTGGATTAGAGCCTCCTAATTGATTCGGAGACGCCGAAGCGTTAGCCTAATTGTGTAAATAAAAGCAAGTTCAAAGACTCCGTCGATAATGTGATTTGTTCGGAGAGGGTCAATGTTTGTGAAAACGAGCTCTAATGGAGTTTTTGAGAGTTGAAATCGTGAGATGGTCGTTGAACCTGGGGCTAGCGACCCGAAAAAACATTTTTTATTGATTTGTGTTAGACGGACGTTTTGACGTAAATTCCAGTGGCGTAACCTGTGTCGGGGAAGGCGTGGATTTAAATCTCCGGAATACTGTCTACGTACTACACTACTCAAGCGCCACCTACAATACTGCGACTAATACTGGACCCTGCCTACTCCTAATTGACAAAACTGCAGCTGCCAATTTATTGCGTGTCTTTTTGTACTCTCTTTTGGCACAACGTTCGTCGTATTGCTGGCCGCGATCTGTCAAACAATAAGCGAGAAAAGAACGACACTTGAGAAGACTTGAATACGATTAACTTGCATCCAAACACACATACAATACTGGGCATTTTGGAGACGGCAGGCATCAAAATAGGGAATACATAGTAGACGAGAACGTAAAGTGGCCGCGCACCGTCCAGCAGTAGGGGGCCGTCCTGGACCGTCGCAACAACAAAGCACAGGGACTTCCATAACATTATATACACATGACTAGTAAACTTTGCACCCCGTTTTACAATAAATAATTACTTTTTTTGTAAGTTTTGTTTTGCATGTGACGCAACTAGTAGTGACGTAAACATCTTGACTGTTTACTACTCGACATGTAATAATTTTTTTAAATTAATACAATTTTGAGGGGATGGGTTCGACTATCGTTCAGAGAAGGCGGGAGCTCGGCTCCGTTCATCGGATGTCTCGGATGTTATGCTTTGAGCCGAATATCTTGAGCATTTGTTCTTCGTAGTCGTTTATGTTGCGCTTCATCAGCTGCATGCACGGGCCCAAGAGTCGCTCGAACGCCTCCACGTCCAAGACTGAAACAAAACAAACAAATTTTACTCTACTATAATAATAACGCTGGGAAGTAATAAAGTGGGTGAGACGAGTTCATATGATTAAATAAACAGAGTTGTTATTTCCTGGACGTAAGCTAATGAAGTGTAGTAATCGAGTCCATCCGCGACTTGTCACTTTCAAGTTTTATCGACGTTTCATGATCCTTGATTGGAGTCAAATTTTGAATGTATATTAGGGATATCATTTAGGTCGTAAAACACTAACCAAAATTACGTAATAATGGGTTTTAAATAGTATAAAATAGCATAATAAATTATAAAACAACAATATTGTATTTAGCCTTTTTTCTTCTTAATATATGTATTTAGTTTTCTATTCACGACAAGCAACTGAAAACATGTTTAAAATTAAATTTAAATTTGTGGAGAAGTGTTGAGGATAAAATTGGTCATTTTAAACATGTTTTCCGCCTCTTCTTTGTGAAAAGTATGTATATTAAGAAGGGAAAAAGGAAAATCATAAGCCCCGCCCACCCACCCAATCTCAATTGTGACGAATTTTTTATTTGTCGTCACACCGAGGGGCGGAGCTTAATTGCAAAATCCTTATTTTTCTAAGAGAAATTGCGATTTTCCAATTTTTCGTCTTTCGATTTTCTAATTTCTCAATTTTCCGACTTGTTGATTTCTAAATTTTCCGAATTTTCGATTTCTCTGCTTTTGTTTTCACAATTTTACACTTCGATTTCTCGATTTTTCGATTTTTCTATTAATTTTTTCGACTTTTCGATTTCTGAATTTTTTGACTTTTCTATTTCTAAATTTTTCGACAATTCGATTTTTTTGGTTTCACGATTTTTCAATTTCTGTGTTTGGATTTTGATTTCTCGAATTTGCGTTTTCTCAATTTTTCCACTTCGATTTCTCGATTTTCAATTTTTCTGTTATTCAATTTTTCGATTTTCCGACTTTTCGTCCAGATTTTTGGAAAAAAAAAATCAAAATTATAAAACAGTTTGCAATTTAATTTTGAATCTGCAAAATCGAAACATAAATTTTAAATCAAAATATATTTACTTCTCCCCTCCAAAAAATTGATGACATCAGCTCAAAATTTTGCCGACTAAATCCTATCTAATTGTACAAAATATGATGAGTCTGTCCTTGGAATTGATCATTCCATTCATATTTTTTGTTTTTTGCATATACAGGGTGACTCAAAAAAATTAGTAAATGCGTGAATTTATTTTATTGATTAAATCAAGAATTGAAAAACTGAATACTTTCAAATCTTGCACAAGTTTTGAAAAATGAGAAAAATCGAGAAACGTTATAGAATTGAAAAATTGAACAACAAAATTTAAAAATGGAAAAATTGATAAATCGAGAAATCCAATAATTCGAAAAATAGAAAACTTAAAAACAGAAAAAATGAAAAATCAAAAACCTGACAAATCGAAAAATTCAAGAACTGAAAAACTGAAAAATCGAAAAAAATGGCGAAATCGAAAATTTGGAAATTAAGAAAGATACAAATTAAAAAATTAAAAAATCATGAAACTGCAATAATGGAATTGAGAATTCGAAAATGAAAAAATCGAGAAATCGAAAATTTTAAGAATCGAGAAATTGGAGAATCGAAAGATTGAAAAAAAAAAACCGGAGAACCTTAAAACTGAAAACCTGAATAAGCGAAACATTGAAAAGTCGAGAAATCGATTACTTAAGAAATTGAGAAATCGAAAATTTGGAATTTTTACAAAGGTACAAATTGAAAACTTGAAATAACGAAAAATTTAAAAACCGAAAAACTGAAGACTTCGAAAATTGAAAAATCATAAAACCACAATAATTGAAAATTCAGAATTCGAAAAATGAAAAAATCGAGAAATCGAAAATTTTAAGAATGGAGAAATTTAGAAATCGAAAAATCGAAAGACCGAAAAATTCAAACATCTAAAAACTGAAATGTAAATTCTAAAATTCAACAGTTCGAAAAATAAAAAATAAAAAAAAAAATAAATAAAAAATTGAAAAACTGGAAAATCGAGAATTCGAAACATCAAAGAATCGACAAATTGAACAACAAAATTTAAAAATGGAAAGATCGAAAACTTAAAAAACGAAAAAATTAAAAAACCAAAAACCTGAAAATCTGAAAAATTCAAGAGCTGCAAAACTGAAAAATCCAAAATTTGAAAATTTAGAACGGCAAAAATTGACAAATTGATACATCGAAAAATTTAAAAACCGAAAAATTAAAGAAGAGTCGAAAATGGAAAATTGAGAATTCGAAAAATGAAAAAATCGAGAAATCTAAAATTTTAAGAATTGAGAAATTGGAGAATGGAAAAATTGGAAACTTAAAAAACGGAACAATTAAAAAATCAAAAACCTGAAAATTGAAAAATTCAAGAACTGAAAAACTGAAAAATCGAAACTTAAGATTACTTAAGAAATTGAGAAATCGAAAATTTGAAAATTTAGAAAGGTGAAAATTGAAAAACAAACATCGAATTTAAAAACCGAAAAATTAAAGAAGAGTCGAAAAATTGTAAAATCATAAAACTGCAACAATGGAAAATTGAAAATTCGAAAAATGAAAAAAATCGAGAAATCCAAAGTTGAAAAGTCGACAGATTATTTACAAATTTTACTATAATAAAAATACATGTTTCCAATGATTATTAAAAATTGAAAAATTAAAAAATCTCGAAAAACTGAAAATCGAGACATCAGAACATCAAAAATCGAAAAATTGAAAAATTCAAAAACTGAAAAATTGAAACATTGAAAAATCGAGAAATCGATTGCTTAAGAAATGGTGAAATCGAAAAAGAATCGAGAAATTTAGAATTCGAAAAATCGAGAGATCCAGAAATTGAAACATCCAAAAACTGAAATAAAAATTCTAAAACTAAGAAGTTCGAAAAATTAAAAAATAAAAATATCGAGGAAATGAAAAATCGAAAAAACGAGAAATAGAAAAATTTTAAAACTCGAAAAACATCAAAGGATCGAAAAATTGGACAACAAAATTTAAAAATGGAAAAATTGATAAATTGAGAAATCGAAAAGTCAAAAACCCAAAAAACGGAAACATTATAAAGTCAAAACCCTGAAAAACTGAAAAGTCGAGAAATGGCTTACTTAAGAAATTGAGAAATCGAAAATTTGAAAATTTAGAAAGGTAAAAATTGGAAAATTGAAACTTCGAAAAATTTAAAAACCGAAAAATTAAAGAGTCGAAAAATTGAAAAATCATAAAACTGCAAAATTCGAAAAATGAAAAAATCGGGAAATGGAAAATTTTAAGAATCGAAAGATTGAAAAAAAACCCTGGAAAATCCTAAAACTGAAATACCAAAAACTTTAATACAAACTTGAAAAGTCGAGAGATTATTAACAAATTTTACTATAATAAAAATACGACATATTTCCAATAATGATTAAAAATTGAAAAATTAAAAAATATCGAAAAACTGAAAAATGCAGAAATCGGAACATCAAAACTCGAAAATTGAACAACATTTAAAAATGGAAAAAATGATAAATCGAGAAATCAAAAAGTCGACAAATAGAAAACTTACAAAACAGAAAAAATGAAAAGGAAAAACCTGAAAAATTGAAAAATTGGAAAATCGGGAAATCGATTGCGTAAGAAATGGCGAAATCGAAAAAGAATCGAGAAATTTAGAAATCGAAAAATCGCGAGACCCAGAAATTGAAACATCCAAAAACTGAAATGAAAATTCTAAAACTAAGAAGTTCGAAAAATTAAAAAATAAAAATATCAAGGAAATGAAAAATCGAAAAAACGAGAAATAGAACAAGAATCGAAAAATTGCACAGCAAAATTTAAAAATGGAAAAATAAAAAATCAAAAACCTGAAAAACTGAAAAATTCAAGAACTGAAAAACTGAAAAATCGAAAATTTAAAGAGTCGAAAAATTGAAAATTCATAAAACTGCAAAATTCGAAAAATGAAAAAATCGAGAAATCGAAAATTTTAAGAATCGAGAAATTGTAGACAAAAAAAAAACTGGAAGATCCTAAAACTGCAATACCAAAAACTGAGAAATCGAAAGTTGAAAAAAGGAGAGATTATTTACAAATTTTACCATAATAAAAATACAACATGTTTTCAATGAATTATATTTAAATCTAGATAATCTAGAAAAGTTTTTCATGATTTTGATTAAAAATTGAAAAATTAAAAGATCGAAAAACTGAGAAATCGAGAAATTGAACCATCAAAAATCGAAAAATTGAACAACAAAATTTAAAAATGGAAAAATTGATATCTCGGGAAATCCAATAATTCGAAAAATAGAAAACTTAAAAAGCAGAAAAAAATGAAAAATCAAAAACCTGACAAATCGAAAAATTCAAGAACTGAAAAATCGAAAAAAATGGCGAAATCGAAAATTTGGAAATTTAGAAAACTAAAAAATCATAAAACTGCAATAATGGAATTGGGAATTCGAAAAATGAAAAAAATCGAGAAATCGAAAATTTTAAGAATCGAGAAATTGGAGAATCGAAAGATTGAAAAAAAAACCGGAGAACCTTAAAACTGAAAACCTGAATAAGCGAAACATTGAAAAGTCGAGAAATCGATTACTTAAGAAATTGATAAATCGAAAATTTGGAATTTTTACAAGTACAAATTGAAAAATTGAAAAAATCGAGAAATCGAAAATTTTAAGAATGGAGAAATTTAGAAATCGAAAAATCGAAAGACCTAAAAATTCAAACATCTAAAAACTGAAATGTAAATTCTAAAACTCAACAGTTCGAAAAATAAAAAATAAAAAAAAATAAATAAAAAATTGAAACATCAAAGAATCGGCAAATTGAACAACAAAATTTAAAAATGGAAAGATCGAAAACTTAAAAAACTAAAAAATTAAAAAACCAAAAACCTGAAAATCTGAAAAATTCAAGAGCTGCAAAACTGAAAAATCCAAAATTTGAAAATTTAGAACGGCAAAAATTGACAAATTGATACATCGAAAAATTTAAAAACCGAAAAATTAAAGAAGAGTCGAAAATGGAAAATTGAGAATTCGAAAAATGAAAAAATCGAGAAATCTAAAATTTTAAGAATTGAGAAATTGGAGAATGGAAAAATTGGAAACTTAAAAAACGGAACAATTAAAAAATCCAAAACCTGAAAATTGAAAAATTCAAGAACTGAAAAACTGAAAAATTGAAACATTGAAAAAATTGCTTAAGAAATGGTGAAATCGAAAAAGAATCGAGAAATTTAGAAATCGAAAAATCGAGAGATCCAGAAATTGAAACATCCAAAAACTGAAATAAAAATTATAAAACTAAGAAGTTCGAAAAATTAAAAAACAAAAATATCGAGGAAATGAAAAATCGAGAAAACGAGAAATAGAAAAATTTTAAAACTCGAAAAACATCAAAGGATCGAAAAATTGGACAACAAAATTTAAAAATGGAAAAATTGATAAATTGAGAAATCGAAAAGTCAAAAACCTAAAAAACGGAAACATTATAAAGTCAAAACCCTGAAAAACTGAAAAGTCGAGAAATGGCTTACTTAAGAAATTGAGAAATCGAAAATTTGAAAATTTAGAAAGGTAAAAATTGGAAAATTGAAACATCGAAAAATTTAAAAACCGAAAAATTAAAGAAGAGTCGAAAAATTGAAAAATCATAAAACTGCAAAATTCGAAAAATGAAAAAATCGGGAAATGGAAAATTTTAAGAATCGAAAGATTGAAAAAAAAACCTGGAAAATCCTAAAACTGAAATACCAAAAACTTTAATACAAACTTGAAAAGTCGAGAGATTATTTACAAATTTTACAATAATAAAAATACGACATATTTCCAATAATTATTAAAAATTGAAAAATTAAAAAATATCGAAAAACTGAAAAATCCAGAAATCGGAACATCAAAACTCGAAAATTGAACAAAATTTAAAAATGGAAAAATTGATAAATCGAGAAATCAAAAAGTCGACAAAAAGAAAACTTACAAAACAGAAAAATTGAAAAAGTGGAAAATTGGGAAATCGATTGCGTAAGAAATGGCGAAATCGAAAAAGAATCGAGAAATTTAGAAATCGAAAAATCGCGAGACCCAGAAATTGAAACATCCAACTGAAAAATTCAAGAACTGAAAAACTGAAAAATCGAAAATTTAAAGAGTCGAAAAATTGAAAAATCGGGAAATCGAAAAATTGAAAAATCATAAAACTACAATAATGGAAAATTGAGAATTCGAGAAATGAAAAAATCGAGAAATCGAAAATTTTAAGAATCGAGAAATTGTAGACAAAAAAAAACTGGAAGATCCTAAAAACTGAAATACCAAAATTTGAGAAATCGAAAATTGAAAAAAAGAGAGGTTATTTACAAATTTGACCATAATAAAAATACATGTTTTCAATGAATTATATTTAAATCTAGATAATCTAGAAAAGTTTTTCATGATTGATTAAAAAGTGAAAAATTAAAAGATATCGAAAAACTGTGAGAAATCGACCATCAAAAATCGAAAAATTGAACAACAAAATTTAAAAATGGAAAAATTGATATCTCGGGAAATCAAAAAGTCGAAAAGTAGTAAACTTAAAAAACAGAAAAAATGAAAAAAACCCTGAAAATTTGACTACTTAAGAAACGTCGAAATCGAAAATTTGGAAATTTAGAAAGATACAAACTGAAAAATTAAAAAATCATAAAACTGCAATAATGGAAAATTGAGAATTCGAAAAATGAAAAAATCGACAAATCGAAAATTTTTGAGAATCGAGAAATTGGAGAATCAATATTGTAAAAAAAACCTGGAAAATCCTAAAAGTGAAAAACTGGATAATCGAAACATTGAAAAACCGGGAAATCGATTACTTAAGAAATTGAGAAACCGAAAATTTGGAAATTTAGAAACGAAAAAATAGAAAAACTTCTTGACACATAATGATCTCGAAAAATCGGCCACTTCCGGGCGTTCCACTAATTTATGACTTGCAGCCAGGCAGCCACCTGCACAAATAGCTGCCGCCTGAGTTTTGTTTGCAGTATCATTTCTCATTCTTATTTTGCTGTTTTTATCGTTCAAAAATTATAAAATCCGCAAAATCAAATGTCATCATTTTGCGAAAATGCTGGATATGTTTCATTGTACTTCAAGAGCAACTTTCGACCAGTTGTTATCTGTTCATACATAATAAGCGAGCGCAGCGAGCTCTTATCAATCCTACGACGTCCGCCCTCCTCCAAATGGAATATCCTAGTAGTCGTCGTCGGATTAGACTTATCAATGCACTTCCATTAAGCAAATTGCGCCGCCATCACAGCTTGATATTTAGTTTTTACAAAGTTGCCGCCTACAAAAACCTTGTTATGGCAGCACGAAGTAATCGAGTTAGCTGCATGACCTTTCAAGTGCAACTACGACTACCTGCGCTGCCGTGTAAGCTAATAAACTTTTATTGATGTACGGGGGCTCCGCATCTGGAATTACGTTACGTTTATTTAATATCTTTATTAAATTACCAACGTCTAAATCGTGGATGCACATCGCTGATTTCGTTGAGCGATGACGGCCAGAATCGCGGACCGCAGACTGAACACGTAGTCGGTCCTTTTTGTTCGGGATGACAAATGTGACATTTGTTGCTGCCGTTGTTACCGAAATTGAGCGCGTGGGCGGCGCGAGTCGGGGCTGGAATTACTTCGACTATTTGTCGAACTGGAATAAACTTGTATAATTGGTTGCATACTCGACAATTTGATTAAATACAACTGGCGCAAATCTGGAATAATTGACATTTCGAAAAATCGCAACGCGTAGGTTATTGATCGGGTTTTCATGTCGTTTGATACGAGGTTTGTTCCGATTTAATTCTATAATTAAAAAATGATGTGCGCTATATCAAAGGCTTTGGGAAAAAATTGTTGCGAATACCCTTGTCGCAAAAATTGTATGAAGGTCGGGATAATTTCGCGTGTTTTTTTTTTATAAAATAAACACGAAGGTGATGTAAAAAGTAAAAAGGTTTCGAGCTGATAATGCATACGAATCCAAAATGGCGACTAGTAATCCGGCTAATGTTTTATTATGTCGGATTTTATTATGATGTGGACATGCAATAAATGTACTTTACGAGATACATGAAAAGTTTGAGTGGTAATAATTGCAGATTGGGGAAAGTCGGAGTGGCTTTTCCAGCATTAAAGATCTTTTTTAATTAAGAAAATTCAGCATGTTTTGGTCGATTCAGCGAAATGGATCGTCGTCTCAAACCTACAATAAGAAAGGTTTGATCAATCCGAAAACATCTTTAGAAATATAAGTCACAAGCATTACTAGTGTACGAATTTGAGCAATAAAACTTTTCTAAATGAAATTGATGTTTGCTTTCAATCCCCTTTCTTCCATCTCGAGCACGAATTGAAAAATTGCAAGTGCATCAATGGCTTCCGCAGCAGTAAAATTTCCATGGTTTGTGTACACTCTAATAAAATTTTCAGCGCTATTTGACGTGAACTTATTTTCTGCCATTTCCGAACATCTCCCAGTCTGTTTGTCTTTTAACAATGCTTTGAAAACTCACTGTTGCGTTGGTGGTTCGCTGAAAACACCAAACTCATTTCATTTCGACCGCGTCAGACACAAAAAGTTGACTTTTTACTGAAATGAATGTGCTTTTGAAAAAAAAAAAGGATTTCAGGTGGCTACGCACGTAATAGACAAAAAAAAAACTGGTCGTGGATTAATTCGACAGAACTTTTGTCTCTCTTGAAATATAGTCCGATAATTCTGTTTCTTTAAAAAAATTATAAAATTTGATTTTGCGATTTCTCAGTACATGCTTAACTTCGACTGTTTATGTTTATATTTCGAAAGAATTTGACTATTACCACGTTCAGATTACAAGAATGAGTGGTTAAAAGGAAATAAAATTTGACTGATTTTGTCTCCTCAAGGTAGAAGAGAGAACTGATCTATACATTAATGACATTGAATTTCTGTTTTGAATTTGAAAAACCGCAATAAAGAAAATTTTAAAAACTGGGAAATCGAAATATAAAAAAGATCGAGAAATAGAGAAGTCGAAAAATCGAGAACTTAAAAATTGAAAAATCAAATATTTAAAAATCGAAAAATTAACACAATGAAAAATCGATATCCTACGTCAAAAATAGAGCAATCGAAATTAAAAAAAAAATGATGGACTAAAATTTAAAAAATCGAAAAAATAAAATGTCGAAAAATTGAAAAATCGAGAAGTCGAGAAATCGAAAATTTGAAAAATCGTAATTTGTATTAGAAAATTTCAAAAGTGGGAAATCCAAACAAAAAAATCGTAAAACTGGAAAAGTGAAAAATGAACAAAAAGAGAAATCGAGAATTTAAAAAACCGACAAATCGAGGAATTTTCAAAAATTGAAAAATTAAATCATCAAAAAACTGCAAAATCTAAAACTCAGAATCGAACGACCAAAAAATGGGAACATCAAAGAAATTGAATAATCGGGAAATCGAAAAATCTAAAAATTTAAAAATAAAAAAAAAACCAACAATCGAAAAATTCTAAATTAAATCTAAAATTTAAAAAATCGAATTATTGAAAAATCCCCGAACTGAAATATCAAAAATTCGTAAAATTAAAAAATTGAAAAACTGAAAAATCGGAAAACTGAAAAACCAAAAAACTGAAAAATAGAGAAATCGAAACTTTGGAATGTCAAAAATTGAAAAAATAAAAAATCGATAAATTAAAAAAGCAAAAAACTGAAGAGTCCCAAAATTGAAATTTCGAAAATCTCAGAGTTCAAACGTCAAAAAATCGGGAAATCCAAAAACCTAAAAATGAAATAACGGAGACATGGGAAAACCGAAAAATCGATGAATCGTAAAAAACGAGATATCGAAAAATTAGTTAATCCAGATATCGAAAATTCGGAAACGCCAAAAATTGAAAAATTTAAGAATCAAAAAACTGAAAAGTCCCAAAATTGAAAGTTCGAAAATCTGAGTTCAAAAGTCGAAAATTATAAAATCAAAAATCTGAAGAATCGGACAACTGAAAAATCGGGAAATCCAAAAATCTAAAAATGAAATAATAGAGAAATGGGAAAATCGAAAAATCGATGAAGCGGAAAGCGGAAAAAACGAGATATCGAAAAATTTGTTAATACAGATATCGAAAATTTGGAAACGCCAAAAATTGAAAAATTGAAGAACCAAAAAACCGAAAAATCCCAAAATATTGAAAAATTTGAAAATTGAAAAACTGAAAAATAGAGAAATCGCAAACTTAGGAACGCCAAAAATTGGAAATATGAAAAATCGCAAAACAGAATTATCGGAAAATCGCAAAGTCGAAAAACCAAAAATTTAAAAAATTGAAAAATAGGGATATCGAGAAGAAGAGAGATGGGAAAATAACAAATCGAAAAATCTAAGCGTCGAAAAACAGAGGAATTGAAAAACTGAAAATTAGAAATATCATAAAATTGAAATATCGGAAAATTGAGCAATCGCGAATTTGAGCAATTGAAAAATCGAGAAATTGAAAAATGAAAAAATCGAAAAATCCCAAAACTGAAGTATTGAAAAATTGAGAAAACGAAAATTAAAAAATCCGGAAATCGAAACATCAAAAAATCGAACAAATGAAAAATTTAATAACGAAAAATCTAAAATTTAGAATTTCGAAAAATCGCAAAATCAAAAAATTGAAAAATCGAGAAATTGAATATAGAAGAAAAGTCTAGAAATAGAGAAATGGAAAAATCCAAAAATAGATGAATCGAAAAGTGGAAAAATCGAGAAATCGAAAAATTAAGAACGCCAAAAATTGAACAAATGAAAAATCGAAAAATTGCAAAATTAAAAAACTGAAAAATCGCATAACTGGAAAATCGGGAAATCGATAAATTAAAAAATTAAATATCGAAAAATTGCAGAATCAAAAGATTGAAAAATCAAAAAATCGAAACATTAAGCAATCGAAAAACTTTATAAATCGAAATATAAACTCCCAAACTGAAATATCGAAAATATGATAAACCGAAGAATCGTAAAATCAAAAAATTGGAAAACTGAAAAATCGAGAAATTGAACATGGAAATAGAAAAGGCGAAAATCGGAAAATCGATGAGTCAAAAAGTGAAAAAATCAAGAAATCGAAAAATCAGTTCATCGAGATCGAAAATTTAGAAAGGCCAAAAATGTTCTATTTTCAAATTTGAGAATCGAAAAATTAAAAAATTGAAGAACCGGAGAATCGAAAAACTGAAAAATCAAAAAACTGAAAAATCGCAAAACTGAAACATTGGAGAATTGATAAATCGAAAAATTGAAGAACTAAAAAAATTAAAAATCCCAAAACTGAAATTAAAAAAAAATTAGAGAATCGCAAAATTAAAGAATAAAAAAAAAATGAAAAATATCGATAACTTAGGAACGGAACGCCAAAAATTGGAAAAAATGGAATATCAAAAAATTGAAAAACTGAAAAATCGAGAAATCGATGAACCGAAAAGTGGAAAAAACGACAAATCCAATCAGTTAATCGAGACATCGAAAATTTAGAAACGCCAAAAACTGAAAAATCGAAAAATTGAAAAACCGAAAAATAGAAAAATCCCGCAATGAAATATTGAAAAATTTGAAAATCCAAACATTATTAAAGAATTGGAAAACTGATAAATAGAGAAATCGAAAACTTAGGATAGCCAAAAAGTGAAAATTCGAAAAAGCAAAAAATTGAAAAATCCCAAAACAGAATAAAAATCAAAAACTAGAAAAATCATAAAACCAAAAATTTTAATAATTGAAAAATAGAGAAATCAAGAAGTCGAGAGATGGGAAAATAAATAAATTGAAAAATCTAAACGCCAAAAAACAAAGAAAACGAAAAATTGAAAATTACAAACACCAAAATGAAAAAATTGAGGAATCGACAATTTAAACAATTGAAAAATCGAGAAACTGAAAAATCAAAAAACTGAAAAATCCCAAAACCGAAATATTGAAAAACTGGGAAAACAAAAATTGAAAATTCGAGCAATCGAAACATCAAAAAATCCTCAAACTGAAATATCCAAAAACTGATAAATCGAAAAATCGTAAAATCAAAAAATTGAAAAATTAAGAAATTGAACACAGAAGAAAAGTCTAGAACTAGAGAAATGGGAAAATCGAAAAATTCAGAAATTGAAAAATCGAGCATTTGAAATTTCGAAAAATTGCAGAATCAAAAAAACGAAAATTCGAAAATTTGAGAGTTCAACAGTCGAAAAATGGAGAAATAAAAAAATCGAAAACTTAGGAATTCCGAAAATTATAAAATAAAAAATCTGAAAAACCGCACAACTGAAAAATCGGGAAATCGAAAAACCTAAAAATTAAATAATCGAAAAATTAAGAAATCAAAATATCAGAAAATTGAGGTATGAAAATTTAAGAAGGCCAAAAATGTTCGATTTGAAAATCGAAAACTGAAGAATCAAAAATTTGAAAAATCGCAAAACTGAAACATTGGAAAATTGATAAGTCGAAAAATTGAAGAACCAAAAACCTAAAAAATCCCATAACTGAAATACCAAAAAATTTGAGAATCGAAAAATTAAAGAATAGAGAACCTGAAAAATCGAGAAATCGAAAACTTAGGAACGCCAAAAACTGAAAAAAATGGAATATCATAAAAATTGAAAAACTGAAAAATCGAGAAATTGAACAAGGAAGAAAAGTGCAGAAATAGAGAAATGGGAAAATCCATGAATCGAAAAGTGGAAAAAACGAGAAATCAAAAAATTGAAAATTAGAAACGCCAAAATTGATAAAATAAGGAATCCAAAATTTGAACAATTGAAAAATCGGAAAACTGAGAAATCAAAAAACTGAAAAATCCTAAAGCTGAAATATTGAAAGATTGAGAAAACGAAAATTGAAAAATCGAGAAATCGAAGAAATGAAAAATTTAAGAAAGAAAAATCTAAAATTTAAAAAATCAAAATATCGAAACATCCTCAAACTGAAATATCCAAAAACCGATAAATCGAAAAATCTGAAAAAATGAGAAATTGAATATATAAGAAAAAATTCTAGAAATATAGAAATGTACAAATCGAAAAATCGATGAATCGAAAAGTGGAAAAATCGAGAAACGGAAAAATTAGAAGCGCCAAAAATTGAACAAATGAAAAAGCGAAAAATTCAGAAATTGAAAAATCGAGCATTTGAAATATCGAAAAATTGCAGAATCAAAAAACTGAAATTTCGAAAATCTAAGAGTTCAACAGTCGAAAAATCGAGAAAACGAAAAATGAAATCATCAAAAAATTTCAGAATCGAAAGATTGAAAAATCAAGAAATCGAAACATCAAAAAATCGAAAAATTTTAAAAATAGAAATATTAATGAACCCCCAAATTGAAATATCGAGAAATTGAACATCGGAGAAAAGTCCAGAAACAGAGAAGGGGAAAACCGAAAGATCGATGAATTGAAAAAAAAATCGAAAAACTGGAGAATCGAAAACTAAAAAAATCAAAAAATTGAAACATCGTAAAACTGAAAGATTGGAAAATCGAAAAACTAAAAATTTGAAATATCGCAAAACTGAAATATCGGAAAATTGAGAAATTGGAAAATTGAAGAAACAAAAAACTGAAAAATCCCAAACTGAAATTTCGAAAATCTCGCAGTCCAAAAGTGGAAAAACCGAAAAATCGAGAAACCGAAAATTTTTAAAATGGAAAACTTAAAAAACTGAAAAACTGAGCACAGAGAAGAAAAGTCGAGAAATCGAGAAATTGGAAATTTGAAGAATCGAAAAACTGAAAAATCAAAAAATTCAAAAAACGAAAAATTAAAAAGCTGAAAAATCGGGAAATAGGTAAGTCGAACAATTGAGAAATCGTACAACTGAAATATCGGAAAATTGAGAAATGGAAAAATTGAAAATCGAAAAATTGAGAAGACGAAAACTGAAAACTCGAAAAACGAAAATTTTGAAAATCCGAAAATTAAAGAATTGGAAAACTGAAAAATCGAAAAAGCGATGAATCGAAAAGTGGAAAAATCGAAAAATTAGGAACACCAAAAATTACACAAATGAAAAATCGAAAAATTGAGAAATTGAAAAATCGAGCATTTGAAATATCGAACGATTCCAAAATCAAAAAACTGAAAAATCCCAAAACTGAAATTTCGAAAATATGAGAGTTCAACAGTCGAAAAATCGAGAAATTGAAAAAAATTTAAAAATGAAATGATCAAAAAATTGCAGAATCGAGAAATTTTAAAAATAGAAATATTAATAAATCCCCAAATTAAAAAATCGAGAAATTGAACGTCGGAGAAAAGTCCAGAAACAGATAAGGGGAAAATCGAAAAATCGATGACTCGAAGTGGGAAAATTAAGAAATCGAAATATCAGTTAATCGAGACATCGAAAAATGTTAAATTTTCAAATTTGATAATCGAAAAACACAAAAAAAATCAAAAAATTTAAACATCGTAAAACTGAAACATTGGAAAATTGATAAATCGAAAAATTGACAAAAACGGAACATCGAAAAATTGCAAAACCAAAAATTTGAAATATCGCAAAACTGAAATTTCGAAAATCTGAGAGTCCAAAAGTCGAAAAAGCGAAAACTGAAAACTCGAAAATCCAAAAATACTGATAACGTGAAACCATTCGCAAGATTTTAAAGCATTCGATTTTGCAATTTCAAAGTTAAATTTTAAAATGCTGTTATACATTTTTGATTTTTTGCAAACATCTGAATGCCTAGGGTAAAAACTCAACACGGACTCATAAACCACAAGTAGAAAAGCACGTCATTTTATAAAATTAAAATACCATTTCACTACTACAAATTTTGGAGATGACGTCATTCCATTGTTGGTGGGGACCAGACAAATTTCGGACTCGATTACAACACTTCCTCAGTGTACCCTCAGTAAACAAAAAAGAGATCTCCGGTAGCTACGCACGCAACAGAAAAAACCGGATCTTCCTTTCAGCCTTGATGCAACAAACCAACCTTCGCACCGCTCTTACGATTGTGTTACTAACGAAATAAAACGCTCGGTAATTTTTCGACACCGTTTCACTTAAACAAATTGCCTTCCGCCTGAACCGAAACTAGTAAAACGAGTAACTTTTTCTTGCCGTTTTTGGTGTTTTTTTTGCCGAAAGCAGTATGTTAATTTTGCCCTTTTGTTCTGTCTTGGGAAGTATATAAAAGCAACAACGCAAGCTCAGTCTTGTTTTGGTTGCTAGAGGCCCGATAATGAAGTCGAATTTGGTAAGCAAATCTGCTTTTTCTCGTAATTGTGTTATTAACAAGTGAACTTTCCAGGTTATCTTCTTCTTAGTAAGTGTGGGAATTATGCTGGCGGTGGCTGCGGAAGCGTCCGCCGAAGGTTACTATTATTACTATTATTATTATTTGACAACATATGGTGACCGCAATTTGTTTTAGACACTTCTTCGGCTCCGGCGGCGGCTCCGGGCAGCGTCAACAACAACGGGAACGCCGGAGTTAAAAACCACGACGGTTCCAGTGGTCAAGGTAGTGATCGATACGCAGGCGACCACAACCACGGAAAGACCAATTAACGACATGATTCCCCACTTTATTAATGGCTGTTTTCCTTCGACCTGTATCGCTTTGTAACCGTTTTTTTACAAATAAACTCTGTATTTTCGCATTTTCGCTTTGGACTTACATGCCAATTTGACGTCGCCTTCGGCGTAGGCCGACGCCGCCCGCGGCCTGTGCGTGACCAGCGCCAGCTCCCCGAAGTATCCTCCTTTGCCCAGGCGGTTGATCTCCACCTCCTTGCCGCTGTCGTCCAGCACGCTGATGATGACCGTCCCGTCCTCGACGAAGTACATGCCGTCGGCGGCGTCGCCCTGCTTGATTATCCTGTCGCCCGTCGTGTACGTCTTGGGGACGAGCGCGTCGGCGAGGTTCATCCGCTCGTACGGCTGGAGCGTCTTCAGCATGGGCACGCTCTCGATGAGCGATTCGTACATCTTTCGTTTCTTGAACGCCGACTTGAGGAGGATGCGTCGGAAGGTCTGTCGGTCCATCGCCCAGAGGGAGCCGTCCGTGTGGGCCTTGATCGTCGCCGCCCGCGGCATGTTGTAGAGGAGGGCCAGCTCGCCGAAGCTGCCGCTGTTCTCGTACGTGTGGATGTGCTTCGGCTCCTGGCCGGGCTCGCCGACGAGGGCGTGGAATATGCCGCTGGAAGAGAAAAAGGGGGTTAGTGAAATGGTACTCTGAGTAAATAAGTGTGGCGTCGGAGATAAAAGTGTTTGTCTAAAGGGGGCACGTATTTGCGAACAGATGGAGATTGTCCTGATGAAGTAGGGTTGCTATTTAAAAAAATTGGTCGAAAGTTATCTCGAAAGAACTTCCCTCGCTCCTGAAGTACAATAAAACAAATAATAAAGCATGTTTCAAATAGGATTTAGTTTGCAAAATTTTGAGATGACGTCATCTACTTTTTGTGGGATGAGATAAACGAATTAATTTTGATTAATTGATTATGATAACCTTAAAACGTTCGTACGATTTTAGTGCATTGATTTTTTGTAATTTTAAAGTTTTTTTTTTTCATAAACTTGGAAGTTGAAAACTTTAACGGAATCATACACCACAAGTACAACAGCATATTATTTTTAAAAATTTGGAACAAATTTTGGGGATAATTAGCCAAATTTTGAAACTAACGACAGACAGACGGAAAGGGAAGACTACTTTTTTCTTACTCTAGGGGTCATGAAATGTCGAGAAAGTATAAAATGAGCAAGTCTCCCGATGGACTCCATTACTATACTTTGTTCGCTTACGCTCAGAAAAAAAAATATTTCGAATATGGAGAAAATATGGTTACTATTAAGAAACATATTAATAACATGTGTAACGTTAATATTGAAAAACTGAAAAATCTAGAAATTGAAACATCAAAAAATTAAAAAATTGGAAAATCGAAAGAGTAAAAAATCGAAGAACCAAAATATGTATTGAAAAAAAAAAAACCTAAAATATCGAAAAATTGAAAAATCGTGAACTGGAAGTCGAAAAATCGAAAAACCATGAATTTTAAAAGTTGAAAAATCGAAAAATTGAATAATCATGAAATTGATGAAGCGAAAAATCGAAAAATCCCAAAACATTGAAAAATTGAAAAACCGAGAAATCGAAAAGTCTAAAACCTGAAAATCGAAAAATTGAAAAACTGAAAATCGAGAAATCGAAAAATTTGAAACGTCAAAAATTGAAGAATCGAGAAATAGAAAAAATGAAAACGTCAAAATAAAAAAATTAAATCAAAAAAATGATAAATCGTAAAACTGGAAAACTGAAAACTGAAAATCGAGAAATCGAAATTTAGAAACGTCAAAAACTGAAAAATACCAAAAAAATAGAAAAATCGAAAATTTGAAAAATCGAACAATCGTCAAGCCGAAAAATCGAAAACCAAAAATAAGAAAAAATTGAAAAATAGAGAAATCGAAAAAAAACGAGAAATCGAAAATTTGAAAAATCAAGAAATTGTAGTGCAAAATTGAAAAATCCCAAAACTGCAACATCGAAAAATTGAAAAACTGAGAAATTGAAAAATCTAAAACCTGAAAAATCGAAAAATTGGAAAATTGAAAATCGGGAAATCGAAAAATTAGAAACGTCAAAAATTGAAAAATCGAAAAACTGAAATAACGGAAAAATTGATGAAGTAAAAAATAGTAAAATCCTGAAACTAAACTATCGAAAAATAGATAAATCGAAAATATGAAAAAAAAATTGAGAAATGAAAAAGTCCAAAAATCGAAAAACCAAAAATTAATAAAATTGAAAAATCGAAAAATAGAGAAATCGAGAAGGCGACAGATGGGAAAATGAACAAATCGAAAAACTGATTAGTCGAGAAGTCGAAAAATTCAAAATTAGAATCGCCAAAATTGAGTAATCGAAAAATAAGAAAATCGAGAAATGGAAAATAAAAAAAATCCAAAATTGAAACATCAAAAAAATGATAAATCGAAAAATTAAAAAACTGAGAAATCGAAAAGTCTAAAACCTGAACAATCGTAAAATTGGAAAACTGAAAAACGAGAAATCGAAAATTTGAAAAATCAAACAATCGTCAAGCCGAAAAATCGAAAACCAAAAATGGGAAAAAATAGAAAAATCTAGAAGTCGAAAACTCGAGACTTGGGAAAACAAACAAATCGAAAAATCTAAAAGTCGAAAAATTGATGAATAAAAACGCCAAAATTGAAAAATAAAATGATAAATCGAAAAATTAAAAACTGAGAAATCGAATAGTCTAAAACCTGCAAAAACGAAAAATTGGAAAACTGAACATCGAGAAATCGAAAAATTAGAAACGTTAAAAATTCAAAAATCGAAAAACTGAAAAAACGGAAAATTGAGAAATGGAAAAATAAAAAACAGATTTGGAAAATTTGAAAAATCGAAAAATTGATGAAGCAAAAAATTGAAAAATCCCAAAACAGAAACATCAAAAACTAAAACATTGAGAAATTGTAAAGTCGAAAAACCGAAAAACCAAAAATTAAAAAAAATGAAAAATTGATTAATCGAGAAATCGAAAAATTCATAATTAGAAACGCCAAATTGAAAACTAGAACAATTGAAAAATAGTAAAATTGAAATAAAAGAAAATTGAGTAATCGAAAAATAAAAAAATCGAGAAATCGAAAATTTAAATAACCAAAAATTAAAATATTGAAAAACTGGAAAGTAGAGAAATCGAGACATCGATAAGTTCAAAATATGAAAAATCTATTAATCGAGAAATCGAAGAATTGAAAATTAGAAACACCAAAACTAAAAAATAGAAAAATTGTAAAACTGAAATATGCGAAAACAGTGAAATCGAAGAATAAAAAAAAAATGAGAAATCAAAAATTTGGAAAATCAAGAAACTGATGAAGGGAAAAATTGAAAAATCCCAAAACTGAAAGATCGAAATATTGAGAAACTGAAAATAGAGAAATCAAAAAATTATAAACGTCAAAAATTGAAAAATCGAAAAACTGAAATATTGTAAAACTGAGAAATGGAAAAAATAAAATATTGAGAAATCGAAAATTCGAAAAATTGAAAGTAAAATTTAAAAAACCTCAAAACTGAAACATCGAAAAATTAAGAAATCGAAAAAATGAAAAATCCAAAAATTGAAAAATCGGAAACCTGAAAAATCGAAAAACTGAAATATCGAACTATTCAGAAATTGAAAAATACAAAAATCGAGTAACCGCAAATTCGAAAAATTGAGAAATTGAAAAATCCCGAAATAGAAACATCGAAATATTGAAAAATCTTAAAACCGAAACATCGAAAAACTGCAAAATAGAGAAATCGAAAATTTGAAACACCGAAAAGTGAAAAATCGATATATCGAAAAATCGTAAAACTAAAATATCGGAAAATTGAGAAATGGAAAAATAAAAAAAATCGGGAAATCGAAAATTTGAAAGATTAAGAAATTGATGAAGTGAAAAATTGAAAAATCGAAAAACAGGAAAATCGGAAACTCGAAAAATTGAACAATCGAAAATTTAAAAAATCGAAAACTCGGAAACCTCAAAAGTCGAAAAATTGAAGGATTGAAAAGTCGTCAAGTCAAAAAATCAAAAAACCGAAAATTTAAAAAAATTAAAAGAATCGAAAACTTGAAAAATCGAAAAATTGAAAAGCTACAAAATAGAGAAATCGAAAATTTGAAACACCGAAAAGTGAAAAATCGATGTATCGAAAAATCGCAAAACTTAAATATCGGAAAATTGATGAAGTGAAACATTGAAAAATCGAAAAACTTGAAAATCGGAAACTCGAAAAATTGAACAATCGAAAATTTAAAAAATCGAAAAATCGGAAACCTCAAAAGTCGAAAAATTGAAGGATTGAAGTCGTCAAGTCAAAAAATCAAAAAACCGAAAATTTAAAAAATTCAAAATAATCGAAAACTTGAATAATCGAAAAATTGAAAAACTGCAAAATAGAGAAATCGAAAATTTGAAACATCGAAAAGTGAAAAATCGATCCATTGAAAAATCGCAAAACTGAAATATTGGAAAATTGAGAAATGGAAAAATAAAAAAAATCGGGAAATTGAAAATTTGAAAAATTAAGAAATTGATGAAGTGAAACATTGAAAAATCGAAAAACTTGAAAATCGGAAATTCGAAAAATTGAACAACCGAAAATTTAAAAAATTGGTCTAAAGAGTTTAGACAGTACTTCCCTCGCTGTCGGAAACGTGACGACTGCATGCCTATTATGTTTTTTTTTTCGCAGTAGATTTCAAAGCATTCGATTTTGTAGTTCCTGAGTAAACCAGTAAAATAAATTTACGCATTCATTATTTTTTTGAGTCACCCAGTATATGCAAATTCAAAAAATATGACTGGAATGATAAATTACAAGAAGAGACTCATCGCATTTTGTATATTCTAGATAGGATTTATTCGGCAAACTTTTGAGCCGACGTCATCAGTTTTTTGGAGAAGATAACCAAATATATTTTGACTAAAAATTTATTATGCTCTTTATAACCTTAAAACATCTGCAACATTTCAAAACATTCGGTTCTGTAGTTCCTGATTAAATTAATAAAATACATTTACGCATTCATTAATTTTTTTGGGTCACCCTGTATATGCAAATCCAAAAAATATGAATGGAATGATAAATCACAAGAAGAGATTCATCATATTTTGTACATTTTAGATAGGATTTATTCAGCAAAATTTTGTGGTGACGTCATAAATTTTTTAGGAAGGATGAGTAAATACATTTTGATCAAAAACTTACCATGCTTATGATAACTTTAAAACATCTTCAAGATTTCAAAGCATTCGGTTTTGTAGTTCCTGAGTAAATCAATAAAATAAATTTACGCATTCATTAATTTTTTTGAGTCGCCCTGTATATGCAAATCGAAAAAATTTGAATGGAATGATAAATCACAAGAAGAGACTGACCATATTTTGTACATTTTAGATATGATTTATTCGGCAAACTTTGGAGCTGACGTCATCAAGTTTTTGGAGGGGATAAGCAAATATATTTTGACTAAACATTTATTATGCTCTTTATGACCTTAAAACATCTGCAAGATTTCAGAGCATTCGGTTTTGTAGTTCCTGATTAAATCAATAAAATATATTTACGCATTCATTAATTTTTTTGAGTCACCCTGTATATGCAAATCCAAAAAATATGAATGGAGTGATAGATCACAAGTACAGACTCATCATATTTTGTACATTTTAGATATGATTTATTCCACAAACTTTTGAGCTGACGTCATCAAGTTTTTGGAGGGGATAAGCAAATATTTTTTGACTAAAGATTTATGATGCTCTTTATAGCCTTAAAACATCTGCAACATTTCAAAGCATTCTGGTTAGCAGATTAAAAATTAAATTTCAAAATGTTGTTTTATAATTTTGATTTTTTTTCCAAAAATCTGGACGTTTCGGGTGAAAAGTCGATTCAGAGTTGTAAACTACATGTGTAGGACTATGTTATTTTATACAATTGAAAACCCATTTACTATGTACAATTTTGAAGTGACGTCATCGCATTAGTGGTGGGGATGATTAGACAAATTTTGGTTAGCGTTTTACCATCTACATGATATTCTTAATATAAGTACAAAATTTCACAACAATCGGTCGAGTACTTTCGGAGATTATCTGTCTAATAAAAATCCGGGACAACAGACGGACAGACGGACGGACAGACGGACGGACAGACGGACGGACAGACGGACGGACAGACAGACGGAAATGGGAGACCTATTTCTTCGTCTTCTAGGGGTCATGAAAGATCGAGAAAACGTAAAAGTAGAGAGTCGGCCGACGGACTCGATTACAATACTTCCTTTGCTTACGCTCGGGAAGTAAAAATCGAAAAATCGGAAACCTCAAAAGTCGAAAAATTGAAGGATTGAAAAGTCGTCAAGCCAAAAAATCAAAAAACCGAAAATTTAAAAAATTCAAAATAATCGAAAACTTGAATAATCGAAAAATTGAAAAACTGCAAAATAGAGAAATCGAAAATTTGAAACATCGAAAAGTGAAAAATCGATACATTGAAAAATCGCAAAACTGAAATATTGGAAAATTGAGAAATGGAAAAATAAAAAAAAAATCGGGAAATCGAAAATTTGAAAAATTAAGAAATTGATGAAGTGAAAAATTGAAAAGTCGAAAAACTGGAAAATCAGAATATCGAAAAATTGAAGAATCGAAAAGTCGTCAAATCAAAAAATCAAAAAACCGAAAATTTAAAAAATTTTAAATAATCGAAAACTTGAAAAATCGAAAAATTGAAAAACTGCAAAGTAGAGAAATCGAACATTAGAAACGCCAAAAGGTGAAAAATAGATAAATTGAAAAATCGCAAAGCTGAAATAGCGAAAAATTAGATAAATTCAAAAATTGAAAAATCCCAAAACTGAAACATCGAAAAATTGAAAAATCGAAAAATGGAAGAAACGCAAATGTGAAAAACCGTAAAAACTGAAATATCGAATTGAACAATTGTAAATCGTTAAAAAGTTCAAAAATCGAAAAATCGGGAAATCGAAAATTCGAAAAACCGTGAAATTGAAAAATCCAAAAACTGAAATATCGAAAAATAAAAACATCGAGATCTCGAAAATTCGAAAAATCGAGAAATTGAAGGGAAAAACTGAAAAATCCCAACACTGAAACCTTGGGAAATTGAGAAATCCAAAATGTAAAAATCGAGAAATTAATGAAGCGAAAAATTGAAAAACCCCAAAAGTAAAATATCGAAAAATTGAAAAATCCCAAAACTGAAACATCGAAAAACTGAAAATTTAAAAAATGAAAAATCAAAAATTGCAAGGGAAAAATTGAAAAATTTCAAAACTGAAACATCGAAAAACTGATTAAAACTGAAATATCGAATAATTCAGAAATTGACAACCAAAGAATTCGGAAATCGAAAAATCGAAAAATTTAGAAATCGAAAACTAAAAAAATTCAGAAAACAAATTAATAAAGTCGAGAAATTGAAGGAAAAAATTGAAAAATCCCAAAACCTTGAAAATCGAAAAATTGAAAAATCGCATAAACAGAGAAATTTTAATTAACGATTTACCAATAACCTTAAAACTTTTGCAAGACTTCATAGCATTCGATTTTGCAATCTCAAAGTTAAACTGCAAAATTTTGCTGTCCAATTTAGAATTTTTCAAAAATCTGGATGTCTAGGGTAAAAATTCAGAACGGATTCATAAACCACAAGTACAGGAGCATTTCATTTTATAGAATTTAAAGAATATATTTTATTATTGCACATTTTGAGGAAGACATTCTGTTGTTGGTTAGCGTTTTACCATCTGCACGATATTCCTAACACAAATATAAAATTTGACAACTATCAGTCCAGTAGTTTCGGAGTTTTGGATTCATGAAACGTCGAGAAAACAAGAAAACAGCCAGTCATCCGAGTACAATACTTCCTTAACTTACGCTCAGGAAGTAAAAATCTACAAGTTCCTTTTGTTCTTACGACCGAGCAGAGAACAGCAGACGCGTAAACCTCGTCTATCACAGGCAATAACGATAATAATAGTAATACATTACGATATTTATAACCCCGAAAATGTCCCTATTATCTCGTGAACTCCAATCTAAACGCCGTCGTCGTAATAATATTAATGTTCCTTTCATTTCGTTCGAGTTTCTGGTGACGTTGGGGTCTTTTATGCCCTGAAACACGGTCTGGGTGGTGTCATTGTCGCTACCCACTATCGTGCACACACATACACATCTAGAGTAACATGTAATTATGTCACACCACGTGTCGCCTTGCTAAGTAAATTCTCATGAAACAAATGTTATGTCACAACTAAAACACGACTTTTCGAAAAACAACTTGCGTTAAATTCGATACGGAGCGATAAGATCGACCCTCGAATTTATTAACGCTCGCTCACGAGTTGATAAAATATCCGGATGTCTTATATTTCAATTAACGGGCAATATCTCGCTTATTAGTGCAGATGTCGATATCGACCATTTACAGGTTAATGTTAAATTTTTACGACGATAGAACTGCACAAATGCGTAAAACGTTAGTTACATGGAAAAAGTGAAAATGGTCGTACCGATAAAAACCAGAAGCTTTATTTTCCACTAATTAAACCGGCGGAATGCGTTGCTGGGCGACGCTGTAACGTCATCACTTTTTCCCCCCGTTTTTTAATTGTCGTTATACCGGGAAAATCCACAATGAATTGTAAATTTTAAACCGTACCTTCAGCGAAACCACTTTTAAAAATTGCCGCACGTGGACATTTTAGCCTCCCATAAACTAAAAAAAAACCCTAGAGTAAAAAAGACTAGAAATCTACGCCCACACAAAGCGCCATCATGCCAAACAACAACCTTAATCACCATCCTCCACTCTAATAAGATAATGTAACTTCCGACAAAAAATAACAAACACCAATCATTACTCGTGATTGTCCCATTATCCACTCAACTACACGCGTCTCCCTGCCCCGATAACCACACCTACAAACCCTTCCTGTACAATAAGCCGACTTTCAATCCAGGTGCGTCAATATTTTCACTTCGACCGTCATTAAACATCGATCCCTTACTTTTGTATAACGTAGAAGTTGTCCCCGTCGTCGCCTTGCTTGATCACCAGCTCGCCGGCCTGGACGATCCTCTCGAACATGGCGTCCAGCACCTCCTGCATTTGCTCCTTGTCGAGGGCGCGGAACAGAAGGATGTTGCGGACGGCCTCGGCCAGTCTCTGGCGCTGCTCGTCCGACTTCGGGAAGACCACCTTGCCGCCGTCGTCCTCGTCCTCCTCGGGGTCGTAAGCCTCGGCGAAGACGGACTTGCGACGTCCCGAAAATCGACTAACAGGTGGTTCTGGAACAATTAAAACAATTAGCGTCAAAGGACGAATTCATTGCGAGCGCGCCACTAATTTAATAACAATTTGGCAAACGCAAAAAGCGGTCGGCTCGGCGGCCTCATTTCGACAAATTGGGGAATAATGGGCGGCGCGGACGTCATCGCGGACGCGGTATTTTAAAATTCGGGAAGCGAGAAGAGGTTGATAGGAAATACGAGCGCGGCGAGCTGAATGGCAAATATTCCTCTGATATACTACGTTTACCGAACCGATGGACCTTCACGTCATTTTAAAACCTCGTTATTATTGGTCGTTCTCACAGTGCTATTTTATATTTCTTACATATGTAGCTAAATTAAAAAAAAAAAAAAATGGAATAAAAACCACGGTTGTCGTTAAAAGTAAATGTTAATGACATCATTAAAAAACCAAATTCGTAAAGTTACCAACACAGAACTTGCCCCCATTGTGAAACACCAAAAATACAATATATTGATTTTTGACCAATTTTAAAGAAGCACCTGATGTTTTGTATTTGAAGTAGATAGTTCTAAAAAACTTCAGTGGGGTCGGGTGTTTTTTCTTGTAGTTTTTTAAAGAATCTCAGAGGCACTTTGTGTTTTGGTTTGGAAAAACTTGAAAGGATCTCTAGTGTTTTATTTTTCAGGTATTTTAAAGAATCTCAGGGACACCTGGTGTTTTATTTTTGAAGTAAATATTGTATAGAATCTCAGACATACCCGACGTTTCAATTTTGGACTAATTTCAAAGAATTGGTGTTTTATTTTTGTGTGTTTTTATTGTTGAGGCATTTTAAAGTATCTCAGGGGCACCTAATGTTTTGATTTTGAGCCCATTTTAAAGAGTCCCAGAGTCCCGACTTTTTACTTTCAGATCAATTTTAAGGAATCTCTGGGGTTTATTTTTGCAGTAGTTTTAAATACATATTCTCGTTTTGTTTTTGAAGTAGCTTTAAAAATCTCAGGGGCTCCAGACGTTTGATTTTTGAAGTAGTTTTAAGAATGTCGGGAGCACCTGGTGTCCTCATTTTTGAGGTACATATTTGAAAAAATCTCAAGGGCATCCGACATTTTGATTTTGGAGCAATTCCAAAGAATCTCCGCGAAACCCGATGTTTTGTATTTGAAGAAGTTTTAAAGAATCTCAGGGGCACCTGGTGTTTACATTTTTGAAGTACATATCTGAAAGAATCGCAGGGGCAGCCAAAATTTTAATTTTGGTGCAATATGAAAGAATCTCCGGAGAATCCGAAGTTTTGTAAGTAGTTTTTAAAAACCTCAGGGCAACTGTTGTTTTGTGAATTTGAAAGAATCTCAGTGAGCTTGGTGTTTTATTTTTGAAGTATTTTAAGGAACCTCAGGGGCACTCGACGTTTTAATTTTAGACCAAAGTTAAATAATGTTTTATTTAAAGAAGTAGTTTTAAAGAATCTCGGAGTAACCTGGTATTTGAAAGAATCTTAGGGGAACCTGGTGTTTTATATTAGACGTATTTTAAGAGTCTCAGGGGCTCTTTGTGCCTCGTGATGTTTTGTATTTGAAGTAGTTTTAAAAAATTTTAGGGGCACTTGGTATTTCATTTTTGAAATTTTTTAAAGAATCTGAGAGGCACCCGACATTTATTTGAAGTAGATTCAATGAATGTCTGGGGCGACTGGTGTTTTATTTTTGAGGTATTTTAAAGTATCTCAGGGGCACCCGATGTTTTATTTGGAGAGGCAGTTTTAAAGAATCTCGGGAGCACCTGGTGTTTTGTTTTTGAAGTAGATATATAGTTTTAAAAAATTTCAAGGCGGTCTGGTGTTTTCTTTTTGAAGTAGTTTTAAAGTATCTTCGGGGCACTTTCTGTTTTGCTTTAGAAAAAATTTGAAAAGATCTCAGGGGCACCTGGTGTTTTAATTTTCAGGTGTTTTAACGTCCCGTCTGGTGTTTTATTTTTGAGGTATTTTAAAGTATCTCAGAGGCACCCCACGTTTTATTTGAAAAAGTAGTTTTAAAGAATCTCGGGGGCACTTGGTGTTTTGTTTTTGAAGTAGTTTTAAAGAATCTCTGGGGCACTCGACGTTTTGATTTTGAATCAATGTTAAAGAATCTGAGGGGCACCTGATGTTTTGTATTTCAAGTAGATAGTTTTACAAAATTTCAGGAAGGTCTGGTGTTTTGAATTTTTTTAAATAATCTCAGACCGATCCGACGTTTTGTATTTGAAGTAGTTTTAAAAAATCTTAGGGGCACTTTGTGTTTTGGTTTAGAAAATATTTGAAAGAATCTCAGGGGCATCTGGTGTTTAATTTTTCAGGTATTTTAAAGTATCTCAAGGGCACCCGACGTTTTCATTTTGGACCAATTTTAAAGAATCTAAGGAGTACTTGATATTTTTTATTTCAAGTAGTTTTAAAAAGTTTCAAGGGCACTTTATGTTTTGTTGTTAAAAGAATTTAAAATAATCCCAGGGACACTTGGTGTTTTATTTTTGAAATACATATTTTACAGAATCTCCGAGATACCCAACGCAACGTTTTAATTTTGAAGCAATTTTAAAGAATCTCAGAGAAACCCGACGTTTTGTACTTAAAGAATCTCAGGGGCACCTAGTGTTTTGTTTTTGAGATATTTTAAAGAGTCTCAAAGGCACCCGACCTTTTAGTTTTAGACTAATTTTAAAGAATTGCGACGGTATTCGAAGTTTTGTTTTTGCAGTAGTCTTAAAGAATCTCAGGAGGACCTGATATTTTGTTTTTGAAGTACATAGTTTTAAAGAAACTCAGGGGCATCTGATGTTGTGTTGTTGAAGTAGCCTTAAAAAATTTCAGGGCCCCAGACGTTCCCTTTTTGAAGTAGTTTTAAAGAATCTCAGGGGCATCTGATGTATTTTTCAAGTAGCTTTAAAGAATTTCAGGGACTTCGACGTTTGATTTTTGAAGTTGTTTTAAGAATGTCAGGGGCGCCCAGTGTTTTATTTGTTACAGATTTTAAAGAATCTCAGGGCTCCAGACGTTTTCTTTTTGAATTAGTTTTAAAGAATCTCATTGGCAGCTGATGTTGTGTTTTTGAAGTAGCTTTAAAGAATCTCAGGGGACCCAGACGTTTGATTTTGAAGTAGTTTTAAAGAATCTAAGAGGACCCAGACGTTTTGTGTTTGAAGTCATTTTAAGAATCTCAGGGGCACCTGGTGTTTTATTTGTTACATATTTTAAAGAATCTCAGGGGCTTCAGACGTTTTCTTTTTGAAGTAGTTTTAAAGAATCTCAGGGGCACCTGATGTTGTGTTTTTGAAGTAGCTTTAAAGAATCTCAAGGGACCCAGACGTTTGATTTTGAACTAGTTTTACAGAATCTCAGGAGACCCAGACGTTTTGATTTGAACTAGTTTTAAAGAATCTCAGGGGACCTAGACGTTTTGTGTTTGAAGTCATTTTAAGAATCCAGCGGCACCTGGTGTTTTATTTGTTACCGATTTTAAAGAATCTCAGAGGCCCTAGACGTTTTCTTTTTGAAGTAGTTTTAAAGAATCTCGGGGGCACCTGACGTTGTGTTTTTGAAGAAGCTTTAAAGAATCTCAGGGGAACCAGACGTTTTGTGTTTGAAGTCATTTTAAGAATCTCAGCGGCACCTGGTGTTTTATTTGTTACCGATTTTAAAGAATCTCAGAGGCCCCAGACGTTTTCTTTTTGAAGTAGTTTTAAAGAATCTCAGGGGCACCTGACGTTGTGTTTTTGAAGAAGCTTTAAAGAATCTCAGGGAAACCAGACTTTTGAATTTTGAGAAGTTGTTTTAAGAATGTCAGGGGTACCTAGTGTTTTATTTATTAATGAATTTCAAGAATCTCAGGGGCCCCAGACGTTTTCTTTTTGAAGTAGTTTTAAAGAATCTCAGGGGCACCTGACGTTGTGTTTTTGAAGAAGCTTTAAAGAATCTCAGGGGACCCAGACGTTTGATTTTTGAAGTTGTTTTAAGAATGTCAGGGGTACCCAGTGTTTTATTTATTAAATAATTTAAAGAATTTCAGGAGTCCCAGACGTTTTCTTTTTGAAGTAGTTTTAAAGAATCTCAGGGGCACCTGACGTTGTGTTTTTGAAGAAGCTTTAAAGAATCTCAGGGGACCCAGACGTTTGATTTTTGAAGTTGCTTTAAGAATGTCCGGCGTACCCAGTGTTTTATTTATTAAAGAATTTAAAGAATCTCAGGAGCCCCAGACGTTTTCTTTTTGAAGTAGTTTTAAAGAATCTCAGCGGCACCTGACGTTGTGTTTTTCAAGTAGCTTTAAAGAATCTCAGGGGACCCAGACGTTTGATTTTTGAAGTTGTTTTAAGAATGTCAGGGGCCCCAGACGTTTTCTTTTTGAAGTAGTTTTAAAGAATCTCAGGGGCACCTGACGTTGTGTTTTTGAAGAAGCTTTAAAGAATCTCAGGGGACCCAGACGTTTGATATTTGAAGTTGTTTTAAGAATGTCAGGGGTACCCAGTGTTTTATTTATTAAATAATTTAAAGAATTTCAGGAGCCCCAGACGTTTTCTTTTTGAAGTAGTTTTAAAGAATCTCAGGGGCTTCAGACGTTTTCTTTTTGAAGTAGTTTTAAAGAATCTCAGGGGCACCTGACGTTGTGTTTTTGAAGAAGCTTTAAAGAATCTCAGGGAACCCAGACGTTTGATTTTTGAAGTTGTTTTAAGAATGTCAGGGGTACCCAGTGTTTTATTTATTAAATAATTTAAAGAATTTCAGGAGCCCCAGACGTTTTCTTTTTGAAGTAGTTTTAAAGAATCTCAGGGGCTCCAGACGTTTTCTTTTTGAAGTAGTTTTAAAGAATCTCAGGGGCACCTGACGTTGTGTTTTTGAAGAAGCTTTAAAGAATCTCAGGGGACACAGACGTTTGATTTTTGAAGTTGTTTTAAGAATGTCAGGGGTACCCAGTGTTTTATTTATTAAAGAATTTAAAGAATCTCAGGAGCCCCAGACGTTTTCTTTTTGAAGTAGTTTTAAAGAATCTCAGGGGCCTCAGACGTTTTCTTTTTGAAGTAGTTTTAAAGGATCTCAGGGGCTCCAGACGTCTTCTTTTTGAAGTAGTTTTAAAGAATCTCAGGGGCACCTGACGTTGTGTTTTTGAAGAAGCTTTAAAGAATCTCAGGGGACCCAGACGTTTGATTTTTGAAGTTGTTTTAAGAATGTCAGGGGTCCCTAGTGTTTTATTTATTAAAGAATTTAAAGAATCTCAGGGGCCCCAGACGTTTTGTGTTTGAAGTAATTTTAATAACCTCACCGGGGCATCTGGTGTTTTGTTTGTTGCAGAATTTAAAGAATCTCAGGGGTTCCAGACGTTTTCTTTTTGAAGTACTTTTAAAGAATCTCAGGGGCACCTGATGATGTGTTTTTGAAGATGTTTTAAGAATGTCAGGGGCACCTGATGTTTTATTTTTCAAGTGTTTTAAGCAACTCAGGCAAACCCGAAGTTTTATTTGAAGAAGTAGTTTTAAAGCATCTCGGGAACACCTGGTGTTTTGTTTTTAAAAGAATTTAATTATTTATTAAATTTGACAGAAGTAGCTGCATTAAAAAAAATGAGTAAAAAGCACGGTTATCATTAAAAACAAATATTGATGACGTCATCAAGTTATCAACACAGAACTTGCCTCCATTGTGAAGCACCAACAATACAATATCAGGGGGTGTTGTTCAATAAAGATTACTCTCATTTTTTTTCGTGATGACGTCTGCAATTTTCTGGCGGACTACAGTGTTTCTGGAATTGCGGCAAATTAGTTTAAATCGCCGGAGATAATCGATAAAATGAATCAGCATTTTTTTGGAGGGACCGAATACATAAATTTTAATTAACGTTCTCTAATCCCGAAATCAATACCACTGTCTTATAAAAATTTCTAAGCGCTCTATTGCGAAATCTGTAAACTTGGACTGCCATAAAATCCTAAAAGAAACTCAAAAGATTCCCGCAAAGCAATGAAGTTACATAAAATAAATGATGCCACTTTCGCCACGTTTCGCTTGTCGACATAAACATCCTCATGTCACAACAGTGACATTAATTTAAATTTATCGCGTATCGATTATCAACCACAAAAAATTTTACCGAGAAGTAGACTTTATAATGAAATGGACTTTTGAGCTTTCATGCTTATAATAAAACGAAACTTGAAATTTAACCGAATCAATAAAACTGGAGACCGAAAAAACACAAGGTTATTCAATAAAAATTAACCCTCAAAAAAACTTACATTAACGTGACGTCAACTTCGCTTCAGCTGAACTGAATAAAGGCTGAAACCTGTCGTATGCACATTAATTCTCGCACCACCAGCACTCTTTTTACTCTTTTTATATATTATGAAGGCTTAAATTCAACGTTTAATTTAAAGTCGCGAAATTGTGACGACGTAAAAAATAAAAAATCAAAACACAATATAAATGTATAAATACCCATTTAAAAACGCGTGAAAAGATATATACAGGGTGTTTGATTTTTTTAAAAAAGAAAACATGAAAATAGCGGTCCGCGTGTCTTTAAATCCAACACGTGAGTACAAGATTTCAAAAACCAATTTTCAAATCACGTATTAGTTTAATGTGAAAAATTAGTTTTACTCACACTACACCCAACCCCACGCCATCTTGGATCGAGGCCACCCATTCATTCAGAAAAATTCTTCGCTACCGTTTAGGTACACACCAGTTTTCTAAAATAGAATCTAGACCAGTTCGAGATTTATTTCGCCTTGAAAGAGTGTTTAATTTTAAATATTTGTACTAGTCAAAGCATACATCACTCACGTCGACGTTAACTCCTTAAACATCGCATTACATATCGCATTACACGTAATTTCTAAGCGCGGTAGCGCGCTATTTGCGCTAGAAATTAACGATCCGGTCGTCAACTCGTTTGGTCCAGTTCGCTACCTCCAAATTGGGCCGAGAGAAAGTCCGCTCTTGCAATCGAGCAATGACAATTTCGTCTCATTAAGGTTATTTGTAGAAAAATCCGTTGCGAAAGTGTAACGCACGTCACGGTGAGCCCGCGACACGTCGCACTCGCTCCAACCTTGAGCGCTCCGCAACCCCGCGTTTATTTAGCCTAAAATTTTAACGTCGTGGGAAATTCGCCCGGGTCGGATGGAACGAGCTCCTTAAATATTTCATGTGGCGTGAGGCGGCGATAAAATTGCATTAAAATCACATAAATCGAATTTGTTGCAAAAAGCGGGCGTTTAACTCCATTGTTGTTGATTTATCGATCGGTGTTGTGTTGTTTTTTCCCAGAGATAAATTTTCCGTTTAAGAAACCGAGACGGAACCGGTCGGACCGAAATAGGATGGAATATTATAGTGGATCGTGGATTTTGAAATAATGAAACTCTTTTTCCGTAAGAGTATCAATTTAGTGCGGAAAATAAGAAATGAGGGAGGGGAAAATGGGCAGCGAAATAAATACGTGAACTAGGTAGAAGGACGAAAAACACGCGTTATCAACGTTTCGATAAAACGTGTTGCTTTAATTTATAATATGTTTAGTAGAAAGTGGAACGTCGTGGATTAGTGTAAACAACGTGGATGAATATTCAAAAACATCGTGATGTATTGGCTTGTATTGTTATCAGTAACGTCATTGAAAGATTAGGTGTACAAAACAAAACATACCTGCGTTCCAGGAAAAAACAAAACAACGGAGTTAATTGGCTTTCTGCCGTCACCGATTGGATAGTTATTTATGAAAACAGTGATTTTTACTTATTCTGAGAACGCTTCCTGATATAGATAGCTTTATATCATTCGAACCGAATTATTGGTTGCCTACCTGTCAGGCGGCAAATACACTGAAAAAATTTTAAAACATTACGTGATGATTGACACCTGTGACAGGCGACGAGTAGTCATCACCATCAATCAGAACGAGGCGGTAAAATTCACAAGCCAAGTTGTGCAATGAAACACGCGAATAACGTAGGACCAATACAAGTTTCCTGTGAAACGTCAGAGGCGACGTAGTAATTCACTTACAAAATAGTCCTCTGTTTTAACAAACTGTATTTTACCTCTAGGGTAAGTAATAAATCAAGTACAACATTCTGTAAAGTAATTTACACCGAACTTGACTCGCCTCTGAAGCAAAATCAATACTGTATACGTCAGACGGTATTTTTCAACATAGATTTATCTGGATTTTTTGTTATGACGTGTTTTTTTTACAGGGAATATATTAATCTTGATATGTGCATAAAGCCACGTTAATCACGACCGTTTAATTTATAATCAATTACAAACATTAAAAGAACATTACTGAACTACAAGCATGATTGCTCTTCAAAAAATGTTTAATGTTTTGTAACTTATTTAAGAACTTCTGCAACGACGGCAGCAATTTTTTGGTGGGGGTGAATAGTATCTTAGACCTAACAAATCAATGGTAAATATAGTTTCATGAAAATTGGCATAACGTCGAATCGGAATTTCAAAAAAGAACCACGGTTATAAGTCCGCAAGAAAATTAAAAAGTGACGAAAAAACTAAAAGCAACAATAAAAAAGGCGACTAAAAACAACGAGAAAAAATGGCTATAAAAAGCGGGAGGAAAGATTAAAAAAGGCGCAAAATGCGACAAAAAATTAAGAAATTAACACGAAGGGTGAGGAAAAACTGATAAAAGATGGGCGAAACAAGTGGACAAAACGCGTCAATATGCTATCAAAAAAGGCGACTTAACAGAGACAGGAAAAAATGGGACAAAAATCGAAAAGAGCAATGGAAAACGGCAACAAAAAATGAATCAAAAGGTGGTTACAAAAAAAAGCAAAAAAAGGCACCAAAAAAGCAGCAAAAAAGGTTAAAAATGACAAAGAAAAGGTCACCCAAAAAAAAGCTGACCAAAAGACGACAAAAACTTGTTTAAAAAAAAGCGAAAAAAGTCATTAGGAAAAAAACGTCGTTCCATTTTTCGATTTTTCATTTTTTTGAATTTTGGATTTTTCGAATTTTCGATTTTATATTTCAAAACATTTTTAATATTCTAGAATTCATTTAATAATTTCTGCAATGACGTCAACAATTTTGTGGTGGGAGTGAATAATATATGGGCCGAACAAAGTCATTTTCATAATTTTGGAGATTATTGTCAATATAACCGTCAACAGACAGTGCGATGGAAATTGGTGACCAACCTTTTTTCGAATTTTTTCCCTAGACAATTCAAGAAAATTTGAATAACTTGGCAACGTTGCATTTCAATATTTAAAATCCCAAGGAGACATCAATCAAAATATATAGAAAAAATATGCAAAAACTAAGTTGCACGTTACGTCTTAAAAAAAGAACACTCTGTACAGTTGAAAATAAATTGGGTCTATTTATTCAGAAAAAAAATGTCTATTACTTGAAGTAAGTACAATGACGTAGGACGAAAAAGGGCGAAGGACGAAAAAGGACGAAAAGGACGAAAAATACGAATAAAGACAAAAAAGGACGATAAATACGAAAAAGGACGGAAAAGGACGAGAAAGAACGAAAAAAGACGAACAAGAACGAAAAAGGACGAAAAGGACGAAATAGGACGAAAAAGGGCGAAAGACGAAAAAGGACGGATGATGAAACAGGATGAAGGACGAAAAAGGACGAAAAGGACGAAAAATGCGAATAAAGACGAAAAAGGGCGAAAAATACGAAAGAGGACGAAAAATACGACAAAGGACGAAAAATACGGAAAAGCATAAAAAAGGACGAAGGACGAAAAAGGACGATGAAGGACGAAAAAGGACGAAAACGGATGAAAAATACGAAAAAGGACGAAAAAAATGATAACAGTATTAAACTGTTTTTGTTCCTTTTGGATCTTTTTTTTATTCAATAAATGTATTATTATTATTATTATAAAAAGACGGAAAAGGACGAAAAAGAATGGAAGAGGACGAAAAAGGACGAGCAAGGACGAAAAATTGAAAAATCGAAAAGTCGAAAAATCGCAAAATTCAAAATTAAAAAAATCGAGAAATTTAAAATTTTCAAAACCTAAACGAATAATTGGGAAATAGAAAAACTGAAAAAAACGGAATACTTGAAAAGCCGAAAAATCGAAAAACCGAGAAATCGAAACTTCAAAAGATCGAGAAATCGAAAATCTGAAAAATCGAAAAATCGAGAAATTGAACAATCCAAAAATTGAAAAAAAAATGGAAATCTCTATAACGCACGAACGTCTTATGCCGTTCACCGATTTCCGTGATGTGCAAATGTGCTAATAAGCTCGTGAGTGATGTTTTCTTGGGTTAGTTCTGTTTATATTATGATCGAGAGTGCTGATTTACTCGTATTTATTTATTTATTTTTTTTTATTTAGTTATTTGTATATTTATTATTATGTATTTTTTATATTTTGTCCTGTAATTAGGGAAACCTGTGGGACAATAAACTTATTATTATTATTATTATTATTATTATTATAACTCGAGAAGTCGAAAACTCTAAAATTTAAGATCTCGAGAAATTTGGAAATTCCAAAACCCAAATGAAAAATTGGCAATACGAAGAATTGAAAAATCGGAAAATCGAAAAATCGAAAAGCCGAAAAATCGTAAAATGGATTAACAGAGAAACCGAAAGATCAAAAGATCGAGAAATCGAAAATCTGAAAAATTTAAATATCGAGAAATTGATAATAATAATAAAATTTAATAGTACTAATAAAAAAAGTACGAAAAGGACGACAAAAGACGAAAAAGGACAAGGAAGAACGAAAAGGTCAATAAGGACGAAAAATAGGGAAAAGGATGAAAAAGACAAAAAAGGACGAAGAGGACGAAAATGGATGCAAAGCATGAAAAATTGTGAGGACGAAAAACGACGAATAAGGACGAAAAGGACGAAAATTACGAAAAATTGCGAAAAGGACGAATAAGGACGAAAAGGGACGAAAAGGACGAAAAGGGACGAAAAGGATGAAAAGGGACGAAAAGGACGAAAAGTACGGCAAGGACGAATAAGGATGAAAAGGACGAAAATTACGTAAAATTGCCAAAAAGGGCGAAAAGGACGAGAAAGGATGAAAAGAATGAAAAATTGCGGAAAGGACGAAAAAGGACGAAAAGGACGACAAAGGACGAAAAAGTACGAGGAGAACGAAAAAGGACAAAAAGTACGGCAAGTACGAAAACGACGAAAAGAACGAACAAGGACGAAAAACGACGAAGGACGAAAAAGGACGACAAAGGATGAAAAAGGACGAACAAGGACGAAAAAGATGAACAAGGACGATGGACGAAAACGTACGAAGGACGAAAAAGACGAAGGAAGAAAAGGACGAAGGAAGAAAAGGACGAAGGACGAAAAGGACGAAGGAAGAAAAGGACGAAGGACGAAAAATACGAAAAAGAAGCAAAAAGGACGACAAAGGATGAAAAAGGACGAAAAAGGACGAAGGGCGAAAAAGGACGAAGGGCGAAAAAGGACGAAGGTCGAAAAATACGAAAAAGGACGACAAGGACGAAAAATACGAAAAAGGAGGAAAAAGGACGACAAAGGACGAAGGACGAACAAGGATAGAAAACGACGAAAAAGGACGAAACAGGAGGACAAAGGATGAAAAAGGACAGAAAAACGCGAAAAATCGACAACGAATAGGACAAAAACCGCGACAAAACAAAAAAGAAAAATGTGACCAAAAGGCTACCAGAAAATGCAGCAATAAAAAGCAACAAAAAAATGAGAAGAAATGAAAGAAAAAAAGACGATAAAAGTGGGAAAAAAAGAGAAAAAAAAAACGATCAAAAAGCGGGGAAAAATAGTAAAAAAATCACAAAATGCGACAAAAAGAATACAAAAATGGAACAAAAAACGATAAAAAAGAAGAGAAAAAACGAAGAGAAAAGCGACTAAAAAATGACAAAAGGACGCGGACAAAAAATTAGAGGAAAGGTGAGAAAAATTACAAAAATGTGGTGAAACAAGGCGACAAAAAGCAACAAAAACTCTGAGAAAAGGCAACAAAAAAGAATCAAAAGACGGCTATAAAAAAAAACAAAAAAGAGGCCGAAAAGCGTCAAAAAGTGACAAAGAAAAGTTCACAAAAAAAGGCGAACAAAAAAAGTTGATCAAACGACGAAAAAAATCGTTAAAAACGGACAACAAACGGATTTTTCAGTTTCCGATTTTTAATTCGATTCCTGCCATCTTGGTTTTCCCATTTTTAAAATTTTTCGACTTTTCGATGTTTCAATTTTCCAATTTCTGGATTTTGCAATTTTTAAAATTTTTTGATTTCTCAACTTCTCGATTTATCGATACTTCGACTTTTCAGAAACATTAACTTTCCGTTGGTTATCTGTTTTAAATATATTTCACATTGTGGCCACTGGTTTTGCGGTATTTGTTGGGCTGACTTCAGGGACGAAGGAAGTTCTGTCGAAATAACCCTCGACCTATTTTTTAGAATTGCTTATACAGGGTATCTCAAAAAAATGAATGAGTCAATTTCATTCCATAATTTTGGAGATTATCATCAATATAATCGTCAACAGATAGTTCTACGGAAATTGGCGACCAACCTTATGGCGAATTTTTTCCCTTAAAATTTCAAGAAAACTGGAATAACTTGGCAACGTGGCATTAGAATTTCTAAAATCCAAAGAAGAGATCAATCAAAATATATGTATTAAAATATCCATATAAAAAAAGTATGCAAAAAACGCGGCAAAATAAAAAAAGAAACATGTGACCAAAAGTCCACCAAAAAAGGCAATAATAAAAAAGGCGACAGAAAGATGAGAAAAAAATGCAACAAAAAAGGCGATAAAAAGTCACAAAATGTGACAAAAAAACAACAAAAAAGGACAAAAAACCGATAAAAAAAGAGAAGAAAAAAGGAAGAATAACTTCGCAACGTGGCATTGGAATTCCTAAAATCCAAAGAAGAGATCAATCAAAATATATGTATTAAAATATCCATATAAAAAAATATGCAAAAAACGCGACAAAATAAAAAAAGAAACATGTGACCAAAAATCCACCAAAAAAGGCAATAATAAAAAAGGCGACAGAAAGATGAGAAAAAAATGCAACAAAAAAGGCGATAAAAAGTCACAAAATGTGACAAAAAAACAACAAAAAAGGACAAAAAAAAAACGATAAAAAAAGAGGAGAAAAAAGGAAGAATAACTTGGCAACGTGGCATTGGAATTCCTAAAATCCAAAGAAGAGATCAATCAAAATATATGTATTAAAATATCCATATAAAAAAATATGCAAAAAACGCGACAAAATAAAAAAAGAAACATGTGACCAAAAGTCCACCAAAAAAGGCAATAATAAAAAAGGCGACAGAAAGATGAGAAAAAAATGCAACAAAAAAGGCGACAAAAAGTCACAAAATGTGACAAAAAAACAACAAAAAAGGACAAAAAACCGATAAAAGAGGAGAAAAAAGGGAGAATAACTTGGCAACGTGGCATTGGAATTTCTAAAATCCAAAGAAGAGATCAATCAAAATATATGTATTAAAATATCCATATAAAAAAATATGCAAAAAATGCGACAAAATAAAAAAAGAAACATGTGACCAAAAGTCCACCAAAAAAGGCAATAATAAAAAAGGCGACAGAAAGATGAGAAAAAAATGCAACAAAAAAGGCGATAAAAAGTCACAAAGTGTGACAAAAAAACAACAAAAAAGGACAAAAAAACCGATAAAAAAGAGGAGAAAAAAGGAAGAAAAAAAGCGATTACAAATGACAAAAGAAGGCGGTCAAAAATTACAGGAAATGTGAGAAAAAGTGATAAAAATATGGCGAAATAAGGGGACAAAAAAGCCACAAAAAGCTCTGATAAAAGGCAACAAGAAAAAAGAAAACGACAAGAAGTGACAAAATACAAGGCGCTCTACTTGAAGAAACCGAAATATCGACATTTGGAAATTGTTATACATAGTTTAGTTTTTTTATAGACACCTGTATGTTAAAACCCAATTTTATTTATAACACAACAAATCGTCCATTTCTATTTATTTCTGCACAAACTATTGTAACCCAGATTTAAAAAAAAAAACCTATTGAAATTGGAATAACTCGACAACGTTGAATGAACTATCTTTATAAAGCCTATGAAGATGTCAATCAGAATATATAAGGATTTCAAAAAACTAAGTTATAATTTGCGAAATTTATCAATTTGTTCAGTCAACAGTTTCCGTGGTAACCCGATCTGGAAAATGTAACATTATTTGTAACTAAAATATCTTCCGCGACATAAAGAACAAGACAGAACTTATTTCAGTGATTATTTATGTCTCTCTCAGGCAGAAAATTTGGCAGTTTACCGATGAGAACTACGAGTTTAAAAATTTTCTTTTCTAAAACAGAATTTATGACTCGCCGTATTGTCAAATAATTTATCAGAGAAACTACCAACCGCCGAGAGATTAATATTTAAAGGGTGACGAAGCAAATTTACATTTGGAACAATGTTAAAATTTTCACCAGTTGCTCTAACATTATCGTGTTTCCGTTAGTTACGTTTCCAAATTTATCAACACCGCTAAACTGGCGTAGCCATAAGTAATTCAGTATTGATACATCGTCAATTTCGCTGTCCTTAACTTGGACTCTAAATTAGTTAAATAAGCTAAAATTATCTAGTCAAGCTCATGAATCATTTAACTTAACGAAAAAACGCC
Source organism: Zophobas morio (assembly GCF_036711695.1). Lineage (NCBI taxonomy): Eukaryota > Metazoa > Arthropoda > Insecta > Coleoptera > Tenebrionidae > Zophobas > Zophobas morio. Next base: position 3,788,792 of record NW_026972115.1, read on the forward strand.
CAATCGAGCTAAACTTTTCACAACCTAATTATTCCTTTTATTTAATATTTCCGGCAGCTCGGAACCGCTAATCACCCCGATTTTCTTTGATCACCACACGTCCCCTTCGCGCCCTCAATCAAAGCCGTCCCCTCGAGACCTCCTCGTCGCCGAAACGAACAACATCCGAAACTTCTCTTCGCGCGATCACAGCCCCATCATCACTCCCCCGGGACGAAATCTGCTGGAAACAAAGCCCGCCGCAGCACGCCGCCGCCCCTGCGTAGGCGAACTCGTCCAATCAAAATTTCATGTGTCTCGAGAAGGCAACAATTGCCCAAGTATCAACTTTTTAATCAATCGCCCGCTGGGCGTTTATCTGCCTTGAAGTGCAACAGTTTGGCACAGGGCCGGCGGAGATCGGCCGCCGCGGCCGCCGCCGCCGCCGCCGGATTTCGCTGAATATTTCACGTTGTTAATAAATGATGGAGCGTTTTGTGAGTACCAGGGATTGAAATGGCTAACCGGGGTTTATTTTTCCGACAAATATGATGGAAAATGTATGAGGGGCGAGGCTGGAGGTTGTTACGTATTAATCGGGGGTTGTAATCGCAGAGCACACAATGCGGACGCGCTCATGGGGCGAAAATCCAAATTTCGTCTCGGGAGGAGGGTTATCGATTATCGTCGCTTGAGGAAATGCAAAGTGCGAAAAAAACGATGTTTTCATTAGTATTTTTGTGCAACATATTATCAGAAAAAAAGTGTGATTAGTATTGGTAATGCTCTTAGTGGCATTCTTTCGAAACCATGACGCCCACGCGCTCCCGAAAAATAGACGAAGAATAGAGCCAAAACGATCGAGCGTCGGCGAGCATATTTTTATTTGTTTTGAAGTGTGATAGAATGCAGGCAGCTGTAAAATTAATTAAGTTTGTCGCTTTGAATAGAACGGCGCGTCGGAAAAAATAAGCGGATTTCGAGAGACGGGTGTACGGGGAGGGCGCGAGCGCGAGCGAGAGCGACAAGCGGATCGATCGAGGGGGCGGGGAGGGATTTTTGAGAGTGCCTGGCTGGGAAAAATTTAAGATTCCGAAATATGTTATTGTGGGTTCTGGTCCTGGAAGATTAATTGGGGTTTAAAATGGGTCGCGAGTGTTGCTCGGGTCCGTAATAATTTTATGCTTCCTGGAATCGTTCATCTAATAAATCAACCTGCTTCGCCCCTGAAGCACAACACGATGGCTTTTTTCAGAAAATTCTGAAATTTGATTTTGCGAATTTTAATTTTTTATAAGCTAAGTATGTAATGTGAAAGTAAATGTAAAGAAGCATGCTACTCGTATGTTTCAAATGAGTTTTTTTTAAATAAAATTTTCTAATGACGTTATCAACATTCGCAATTTAATTAATAAAATAAATTGACTCATTCATTAATTAATTTCGATGGAACTTCCTTCGTCCCTGAAGTAGGGGAACTAGGGGCTTGTTGTAACAGGGGTAAGTTGTAACACTAAATTTTTACCCACAATTTAAACTCTTTAACGTCAGGTATTTTACTGAATTTAATTCTTGCACCATAAGACATCATGTCATCACAACCACTGTTCCTTGAGCCAGCGCAGTAAGTGGATGTGTGCACGTGTCTTGTTTTGGCCAAGTAATGTAAAATATTGCTTTAGTAAAATTTGGTTTTTCGTATCAGTTATTAATTAATTTAATACTTTTAGTTTTGCATGTAGCTCAAAAATTACTCAGCTTTGATATTCCTTACACATTTTGACGCTAAGCCACATAATTTTGTCGAAATGTAATTAAATGTAGAAAATTGTGCCACGGGGCATGTTGTAACAATAGCTTTGGAGCAAGTTGTAACATGTTACAACTTATCCCAAATTCACTTCTACAAATCTCATACCTAGCATACGAAAAGCGAGCCAAAATTTTGACCTATGCCATATATCGCTTTCCAGATATATTAAGAAAAAGGAAGACAACACTCAAATTTTTAATGTTAACTCTTTTTCTAAAAGTTTATTTCAGTTTTACTGAAAAAAAATTGTATATAATGAAGTGTTGTGTTGATTTTTCAAAAATAAAGTCTAAATATGTATCAACATCAGCTTTATTTTTACTGGTACTACCTGTATGATGGCTGTTACAACTAGCCCCAACCACGGGGCAAGTTGTAACAATGCACTTTTTTTAAGAAAATGCCTGGTGTGAAGTGAAGATGAACAATTTTGACCTTTTGCCTGTTCAGTCCAATAGGGGAATAGTTAGACTACCGATAGATACTTTTATAATGGTCAAACAGCTAATAGATACCAAATTATATTCGTTTTCCTAAAAACTGTTACAACAAGCCCCTCGTTCCCCTACTTAACCAACGGGAAATTATGTTTTCTGAAAAATCGAAATTTTGACAAACAGAAAAAATGAGAAATCAAAAAAAAAATTTAAATCGACGAAATTCGAAAAGTCGAAAAATCGACCAATCGAAGCATCAAAAAATCAACAAATTGAAAAATTCCCATAATTGAATTGTTGAAAAACTGAGAAATCGAAAACTTGAAAAATCGAGAAATCCCAATATCGAAAAAAATTGAGAAATCGGGAAATTGAAGAACAGTATTTTATTACTGCTTGCCACATTTTTTGTGGCCTTTTTTACTGTCGCTTTCTTTTTTCGACCTTCTTTCTCACCCTCTATTTTTCGCTTTTTTTTGTTGTCAGTTTTTAATGATTTTTTGTCATTTTTTGTACAACTTTTTGTTCACCTTTTTTGGGGCTTTTTTCTGTTTGTTTTTGTCACACTTTCCGCTAATTTTTGACTGGCTTCTTTTGTTATTTTCTAGTCGCTTTTTCTTCCTTTTATCTCCTCTTTTTTATCGGTTTTTTTTGTCGCATTTTGTGATTTTTTACTTATTTTTTCGTGTTTTTTTTCATCGTTTTTTTCTTTCATTTTTTCCTCATCTTTTTTTTCACCTTTTTTATTGTTGCTTTTTTATAGTCCTTTGGTCACATTTTTGTTTTTTATTTTGTCGCGGCTTTTGTAGGCGAAGTCAAAAAACTGAAAAATCCATAAATTCAAAAACTGAAAAATTGAAAAATCAATAATTTTAAAAATCCAAGAATTAAAAAAAAAACAAAAATCCACAAATCTAAAACCGAGATTCGAAAAGTCAGAAGATCGAGGAATCGAAACATCAACAAACTGAAAAATCCAGAAATTAAAACTTCGAAAAATTGAAAAATGAAAATACCGAAGAATTAAAAAATTGAAAAATCTAAAATTTCAAAAACTGAAAAATTTAAAATACCGAAAAATTGAAGAATTGAAAAACTAAAAAATCGGGAAACCGAACCATCGAAGAATCGAAAAATTGAAAAATCAAAAATTCGAAAATCGCAAAATCCAAAATTAAAAAAAATCGAGAAATTGAAAAATTTCAAAACCTAAATGAAAAATTGGGAAATAGAACAACTGAAAAATCGGGAAACCGAAACATCGAAAAATTGAATAATCAAAGATTTGAAAATCGAAAAATTGAAAAATCGAAAACTCGCAAAATTCAAAAAATCGAGAAATTGAAATTTTCAAAACTTAAACGAATAATTGAAAAATAGAAAAACTGAAAAAAACGAAATACTCGAAAAGCCGAAAAGTCGAAAAACCGAGAAATCGAAACTTCAACCGAGAAATCGAAAATTTGAAAAATCGAAAAATCGAGAAATTGAACAAACCAAAAATTGAAATAAATATCCAAATCTCTATAACTCGAGAAGTCGTAAACTCCAAAATTTAAGATGTCGAGAAATTTGGAAATTCCAAAACCCAAATGAAAAATTGGCAATCCGAAGAATTCAAAAATCGGAACATCGAAAAATTGAAAACTCCAAAAAACGAAAGGCTGAAAAGTCGCATAATGATTAACAGAGAAATCGAAACATCAAAAGATCGAGAAATCGAAAATCTGAAAAATTTAAATATCGAGAAATTGATAATAATAATAAAATTTAATAGTACTAATAAAAAAAGTACGAAAAGGACGACAAGAGACGAAAAAGGACAAGGAAGGACGAAAAGGTCAACAAGGACGAAAAAGAGCGAAAAGGATGAAAAAGACGAAAAAGGACGAAAAGGACGAAAAAGGACGAAGAGGACGAAAAAGGATGCAAAGCATGAAAAATTGTGAGGGCGAAAAACGACGAATAAGGACGAATAAGGACGAAAAAGGACGGAAAGGCCGAAAATTACGAAAAAAAGTGAAAAGGACGAATAAGGACGAAAAGGACGAAAAGGACGAAAGGGACGAAAAGGACGAAAAGGACGAAAAGTACGGCAAAGACGAATAAGGACGAAAAGGACGAAAATTACGTGAAATTGCGAAAAGGGCGAAAAGGACGAGAAAGGAAGAAAAGAATGAAAAATTGCGAAAAGGACGAAAAAGTATGAGGAGGACGAAAAAGGACGAAGAGGATGAAAAGGACGAAGAAGGACGAAAAAGGACAAAAAGTACAGAAAGTACGAAAACGACGAAAAGAACGAAAAAGGACGAAAAAAAACGAGAAAGGACGAAAAAGATGAAAATTACGAAAAATTGCGAAGAGGATGAAAAATTGCGAAAAGGACGAACAACTACGAAAAGGGACGAAGAAGGATGAAAAGGACGAAGAAGAATGAAAAAAACGAAAAAGGACGAAAAGGATGAAAAATTGCGAAAAGGACGAAAAAGTACGAAAAGAGACGAAAAAGGACGAAAAGAACGCAAAGGACGAAAAAGGTCAAAAAGGACGAAAAAGAGTGAAAAGGATGAAAAAGACGAAAAAGAACGAAAAGGACGAAAAAGGATCAAAAGGACGAAAAAGGACGAAGAGGACGAAAAAGGATGCAAAGCATGAAAAATTGTGAGCTCGAAAAACGACGAATAAGGACGAAAAAGGACGAAAAGGACGAAAATTACGAAAAATTGCGAGAACGACGAATAAGGACGAAAAGGGACGAAAAGGACGAGAAGGGACGAAAAGGACGAAAGGGACGAAAAGGACGAAAGGGACGAAAAGGACGAAAAGTACGGCAAGGACGAATAAGGACGAAAAGGACGAATATTACGTGAAATTGCGAAAAGGGCGAAAAGGACGAAAAAGGATGGAAAGAATGAAAAATTGCGGAAAGGACGAAAAAGTACGAGGGGGACGAAAAAGGACGAAGAGGATGAAAAGGACGAAGAAGGACAAAAAAGGACAAAAAGGACGGAAATTACGAAAACGACGAAAAGAACGAAAAAGGACGAAAAAAAAACGAAAAGGGACGAAAAAGATGAAAATTACGAAAAATTGCGAAGAGGATGCAAAATTGCGAAAAGGACGAACAAGTACGAAAAGGGACGAAGAAGGATGAAAAGGACGAAGAAGGATGAAAAGGACGAAAAGGATGAAAAATTGCGAAAAGAACGAAAAAGTACAAAAAGAGACGAAAAACGACGAAAAGAACGCAAAGGACGAAAATGGTCAAAAAAGGCCGAAAAAAAACGGAAAGTACGAAAAAGGACGATGAGAACGAAAAGGATGAAAAAGGACAAAAAAAAGGACAAAAAAGGACGAAAAAGGACGAAAAGAACGAAAAAAGACGAAAAAGGAAGAAACTGAAAAACTCGAAAACTCAAATGAAAAATTGGGAAATCGAAAAACTAAAAACTCGAAAAATCGAAAAGTCGAAAAATGGAAAAACTAAGAAATCGAAAACTCCAAAATTTAAGAAATCAAAAAATTTAGAAATTCCAAAACCCAAATGAAAAATTGGGAAACCGAAGAACTGAAAATCGGAACATCGACAAACTGAAAACTTGAAAAATCCAAAAGCCGAAAAATCGAAAAACCGAGAAATCGAAAATGTGAAATAGAGAAATTGAACAAACGAAAAATTGAAGCTTCGGAACCTCGATAAATCGAGAAATCGATAAATTGAAAAATCGAAAAACTGAAAAATCTATAAATTTAAATATCGAAAAATTGAAAAATCGAAAAACGAGAAATCGAAAATTCCAAAATTTAAAGAAATTGAAAAATTCCAAAATTCAAATGAAAAATTGGGAAATCGAAAAACTTCAAATCAGAACATCGAAAAACTACTCGAAAAATCGGAAAGCCGAAAAATCGAAAAACTGAGAAATCTAAACATTTAAAAGATCGCGAAATCGAAAATCTGAAAAATCCAAACATCTCGAAATTGAACAATCGAAAGATTGGAACATCGAAAACTCCAAAATTTAAGAAATCAAAAAATTTAGAAATTCCAAAATCCAAATGAAAAATTGGGAAACCGAAGAACTGAAAATCGGAACATCGACAAACTGAAAACTTGAAAAATCCAAAAGCCGAAAAATCGAAAAACCGAGAAATCGAAAATGTGAAATAGAGAAATTGAACAAACGAAAAATTGAAGCGTGGGAACCTCGATAAATTGAAAAATCGAAAAACTGAAAAATCTATAAATTTAAATATCGAAAAATTGAAAAATCGAAAAACGAGAAATCGAAAATTCCAAAATTTAAAGAAATTGAAAAATTCCAAAATTCAGATGAAAAATTGGGAAATCGAAAAACTTCAATTCAGAACATCGAAAAACTACTCGAAAAATCGGAAAGCCGAAAAATCGAAAAACCGAGAAATCTAAACATTTAAAAGATCGCGAAATCGAAAATCTGAAAAATCCAAGAAATCGAAAAATTGAAAAGTTGAAAAACTGAAAAATCGTTAAATTTAAAAAATCAAGAAATTGAAAAATTCCAAAACTCAAATGAAAAATTGGAAAATCGTAAAATCGAAACATCAAAATATTGACAAATCGGAAAGTCGAGAAGTTGAATTATCGAAAAACTGAGTAATCGAAATAGCCCAAAATCGAAAAATCGAAGAATTAAAAACTGAAAAATTGAGAAATTTAAAATTAAAATTTTTTGCATTTGTTCCAATAATCTGGATACCAAGTAAAAATTCAACACGGATTCACAAACCGCAATTGGATAGAATTTGAATTTACTATTGTAAAATTTGGAAAAGACATTCCCTTTGACAGCAATCGGTTCGGCAGTTTCGGACCTATTTTTTCGTTCTCTAGACGTCATAAAACGTCCGAAAAACATGAAAGTATCCAGTCGATGGACTCGATCACAATACTTAGCTTACGTTCTGGAAGCAACAATTAATAAACAATAATTTTAATAAATCGCGAACATTTTAAAAAGGATTTCCAACAAAAAATTAAGTCAAAATTAAATCGAACCACAGAATTTCAAAATTCCTAGAACTTTTTCATCATTAACGTTACGCCCAAAATCTATTAATACAAAATTTCATTCCGATAATACAAAAATAACGAGAACACGCCGCCAAAATCCGCGCCCATTTTTCAAAAACCCCGACTCTGCCAACACCCAATTTCCCACGTCATTTTCCGAAAACTGCACCTGTTATTTTTGGGACGCCGATGACACATCCACAAATTAATAAATGTTATCACGGACTCTCGATTCATTTCGCAACGTTACCAACCGCAAGGAAGCGGATTAAAAAAGCACGCCGTACCCACGCCGCCATTCAAAATTATTTTTGTAAACACACCAGATTTCATTTGCCCATAATAAATATTTAGTTCGTTGACATATGCGCTTATTGTTTTAGTAACGCGATATATCAGAGGTGATAATAGCTCGTTCGGTTTATTTGCCGAGCGAATTTAAGAATCGAATCTCTCTCGATTCCCCGAACCGACGCGACGATCAGTGGCGTAAATAGCACCCCGGCAGATCCCGCAATGCGGGGGGGCGCAGCGTCAAAAGGGGCGCAGACCGTAACGTAACAGATATATTTTTTTTTAAATGTGCAATTTTTAAAGAAGGGGTTTTCATTGGAATTGAAAATGAGATCAGGTAAATTACTAGCTATTTAACGAACAAGTTTGTTAATAAAGCTGATTAATAATCGAGATATTTTAACGCGCGAGGAACGAGTTTTTATATTTTTTCTTTTTCTCAATTTGAAATTTTTCAGTTTTTGGATTTTTCAATTTTTTTTGTTTTCAATTTTTTTTGTTTTCAATTTTTCGTTTGTTCAATTTTTGATTTGCAGGTTTTCTAATTTTCGTTTTAGATATGTAATAATAATTATAATTTTTATTAGAGTTGTTCACTTTTTCAATTTTTCGTTTTTGGAATTTTTTAATTTTTCGATCTTTGAATGTTAGTTTTGGACGAACATTTTTCGATTTAATTCGTTCTTTGATTCATTAATTTTTTCTCGATTTCTAGTTTTTCAATGTTTCTATTTTTCGTTTCTTCAGTTCTACAATTTTGTCAAATAAATGTTACATAAATTAAAAAAAAAGTAACAGTGTACCTATGGTCTATGAATCCGTGTTGAATTTTTATCTTCGACATCGAAATTTTTGTGGAAAAATAAAACAAAATTGTATTACAATTTTTCTATTTCTTGATTTCTCGATTTTTAGTTTACTTAATTTTTCGATATTTCAGTTTTACAATTTTTGCAATTTAAAAAAAAAATCATTTTTACATTTCTCAATTTCTCTATTAATCAATTCTTTGATTTTTCGATTTTTCCTCTTTCCAATTTATCGATTTTTCAGTTTGTCGATTTCTCAAGTTTTCGTTGTTCTAATTTTGGGATTTTTCAATATCTCCAATTTTTTAATTTAAAATTTTTCACTTTTTGATATATCGATTTCTCGATCTTTCGATTTTTAAAATTTCTGATTTTTCGAATTTTGAATATTTTGATTTATCGTTTTTTTAAAGTTTAAATATGTATTTCAGTTTTAAATTTTCCGGTTTTTCGATTTCGGGCTATTTCAATTTCTCCATTTCTCGGATCTTTTGATGTCTCAATTTTTTAATTTCGATTTCTCGGCTTTTCCATTTTTCAATTTTTTATTTCTTCAAGTTTTTAGATTTTCAAAATTCTCCATTTTTCGATTTTATGTTTTGTTATGCTTCGATCTCCCGATTTTAACCTTTTTAACGTGTATTCCAATTTTTCGATTTTAAAATGTTTTTACTTTTCGTTCTTTTTTTCGATTCTGGATTTTTCAAGTTTTCGATTTCTCAATTTTTCAACATTTCAATTTTGAGAATGTCTATATTTTTCAGTTTTTTGATATTTTCATTTTTCAACTTTTTAAATTTTGATTTTTCGACTTACCGGAAATCGATTTTTGGGTTTTTCAATTTTTCGACTTTTCAGTTTTGAGATTTCAATTTCTCGATTTTTGGAATTTTTGATTTTGTGTTTTTTTTTTAATGTTAAATTTTTCGTTACTGTAATTTTTCTATTTTTTAAATTGTAGATATTTAGATTTTTCGACATCTTGAATTCTCGATCTTTTTTCAGTTTGAATTCCTCGGTTTTTCGATTTTCCAAAATTTCGATTTTTCAATCTTTCGATTTCTCGATTTTTCAGTTTTTGATTTTCCAACTTTTAGATGTTTCAAATTTTAGAGTTTGCAAATTTCACGAGTTTACAGTTTTTAATTTCGTCAATTTTTCGATTTGCAATTTTTCCTGTGGGTTTTTAATTTTCTTTATTTTTTCAATTTTCTGCTTTCAATTTTCCGTTTTTTTAATTTTTCATTTGTAGTTTTTCTAGTTTTCATTTTAGTTATGTAACACCCCTAATAATTATAATTTTTAAAGTTGTTCACTTTTTCAGTTTTTCGTTTTTGGAATTTTTCAATTTTTCGGTGTTGAATGTCACAGTTTTTGGACTTTACAATTTTCAAGATTCTATAATTTTTCGATTTTACAATTTTTGGATTTTCCAAATTTTCAATTCGAATGGTTTTTCTTCTTTCCCATTCTTCGATTGATTAATTTTTTTTTAGATTTTTTTAAGTTTCTCGGTTTTTAGTTTTTCATTGTTTCAATTTTTCATTTTTTCCAGTTTTTAACTTTTCGAATAAACAAAATCGAAAAATTATAAAATAGAAAAATTGTAAAACTGAAAAAGTACGAAATGAAAGCTTCGAAATATAAAAAAATTGGAAATCAAGAACTTAAAAAATCAAAGATTGAAAATGTAAAAAATTGAATAAACAAAAAATTATAAAATCCAAAGAAACATTGAAAAAATAAAGATAATGGAAAAATGAAAAATTGTGATATAAAATCAAGAAAATGAAAATTACAAAATCGGGAAAATGAAAATATCGGAAATCTGAAAAATATAGAAATTGAAAAGTTCCCAAAATTGCGATGTTTAAAATTGAGATCGCGAAAACTTAAAAATCGAGAAATCGAAAAATTATTAAAAATTGGAAAATTGGGATATGAGAAATCGAAAATTCCAAAAATGGAAAAATTGAAACACATTAAAAAATTAAAATCGGGAAATCGAAACATAAAGATTATAAAAGGCAAAAATGAAAAATTTTAAAAATCGAAAATTTTGAAAATCGAAAAACCAAGAAATCGAAATCGAAAAATTGAGACTTCAAAAGATCGAGAAATCGAAATAGGCCGAAATCGGAAAATTCAAAATTGAAATATTTACTTAAAAAAAAGATAAACGGAAAAATCGAAAAACTCAAAAAAATCGATAGACCTAGGTATGAGAAACAGAAAATTCCAAAAATCGAAAAATTGAAATACATTTTAAAAAATTTTGAAAATCGAAGTTAAAAAATCGTAAAAACAAATTCCATTGGATTTTCCGTTTTATCGATTTTAATATTTTTTGTTTCTTCAATTTTTTCCAATTTTTTAATTTTCCGATTTTTCAATTTTTCGAATTTTCTACTTTCCGAATAAACAAAATGGAAAAGTTAGAAAATAGAAATATTGTAAAATTGAAAACTCAAAATGAAAAAACGCAAAAGTATAAAATGAAGGCTTCGAGAAATCTAAAAACTTGAGAAATTGAAGAAACGGAAAATTCAAAAATCGAAAGATTAAAAATTGAGAAACTTAAAGATCGAAAAATTGCGGTCGAAAACACGAAAATTATTGTAAAATCTAAATATTGAAAATTGGAAAATCGAGGAATTGAAAATGTGAAAAATTGAATAAACGAAAAATTGTGATATCAAATCCAGAAAATGAAAATTAAAAAATCGGGAAAATGGTATTAAAAAAAATGAAGAACTTGAAACAACATCATTACGCCGAATATGTTCATTGCGCTACACATAACCTCAATTTAGTCCTTAATGATTCTGTTAAGAATGTACCAGGAATTTCCGCATTTTATGATTTAATAAATGCTATATACGTCTATTTCAGTGAGAGTTTACCGAGATGGCAACAACAATAACAACATTGAGATGAAATAAAATGATAAGTGTGTTATAAAAAAAACTTTAAAGAAGTTATGCCCCACCAGATGGTCATCGAGATTTGATTTTCTAATTGCCATTAGATATAATCTCTCAACAGTTATGAGCTGAAATTATTTTAACATCAAAAAAGAAAAGTGAAATAGATGAAGCTGTAGCTCTTCGTAAAAAAACGGATTAATTTGAATTTGTTGCTCTATTAGTATTTCAATGCAAAATTTTAGAAAATGTTAATTTGGTCTCAAAAACTTTACAGAGTTCAAATATTACTTGAGATGAGACTTGTATTTACAATTTGGATGGAACATCTAAAAGACAAATTTCAAAGTATACGTGACAATTTTGAACAAATAATGGAGGAATCAAGGAAATGTGCTGATACCTGGAAAATTAACAATTCTTTTTCAAATAAACGTATAAAAAAAGTAAAACTGTTTCATGACGAATTATGAGAAGATACCGTTTTCAAAGATCCCACTGAAAAATTTAAAACAACCGTTTTCTATCCTGCTCTTGATATTTTAAATATTCAAATTAAAGATAGGTTTGAAAACATGAAAAACGTCAGAAACTATTTCTCTGTTCTGGAACCACAGGAAATGTTGAATAGTACAGACGAAGAATTTGTAGAGGCAGCATCAAAGTTGGCAAATAAATACGAAGAAGATATTTCTAGTGCAATCTGTGGGCAAATCGTTACTTTTAAAAACATTGTTGTTGGTGAAATTATTCAGCAAAAAATAACTAAAATTACAGATATTGCTAAGTTTCTGTTTATGGACAATAATTTTTGAACGGCAGAAAGATCTTTTTCTAAATTAAAATTAATTAAATCATATTTGGGAAGCACGATGAGTCAAAAACGATTAACCAACTTGGCTGTGTTGAGCATTGAGTGTGATCGATCCCAAAAATTAGATCTCGACAGTGTAATTTTTAAAAATTATTATGTGTATAAATTATTATTATTTGTAAATCTGTGTTATTCGGCGCCACTACTGGTAAACCAGTAATTTCATATTAATTTTATATTACTTTTTAAATTTGGTGTATGGGGGCGCAGTGGAAGTTAGCTACGCCACTGGCGTCGATATTATCAAAGTAGTACAAATTGCGGTAATGGGTGTCAACTGTCAACATGGCATCGTCACGTGGACGATCTCCGGACTTTGGTTGGCTGCTAATGAGATATTGCAGCGATTTGGCGGAAAACGGCCGCTCCATCTGTTCGGTAAACGGGCTACAGTATACCTATAGAATTTATAGTTCTCGTATGATAGGTTGATTTGCTACCTTCGTCGCCCCCTGTCCCGTCGGAGAAATGCAGCACCGTCGTGCTGTTCCTCCGCGGCCTGTCGCCGTCGCCGCCGTCGGGGTGGCGGCGCATTCCGCGGCCTCCTGCACTCGCGCACTAATTGGCTTTCCGCTCGAATCGTATCACTTTTTGCTTCTTTCGGCCCCGCGATGACAAGGGGAGGTTATGACAACCCGGCGGTGGCCGGGGCGACGGCGTAACTTGTCACCTTGGAAACGTAACTCGCTAGATGTAAAAATTTTAAATTTGGTTCTGATTTCATTTCCACGGGAGAGTGTTTTCTGTATTTAATCATATTTTTAGCTAATCGCGAAGTTGGGATGGGACGGCGATTGCTTCGCGAGGAGAAATGGATTTTTTACTTCAGCGAGGGCGACGCGGAATGGCCGAAATGCGGAGTTTTATGGTTCGGAAGGCGATTTGGAAATGGGCCGCGTTCTCACGTTCGATTTTGTTCAGAAAAAAGTTGCAGGAAGCTATTATGTGTGTTGTGTAACTGGCGAAGTTTTCTCACAAATTATTAAATTCTCATGCATATGTATAATATGTTGCAGGTCAAGTTCTGCCGGTTTTGGGGACTTTCGTTTAGATAAGGAACACACACGAGGTTGGAAGTTACGTGTGAAAACAGTAACATAAATTTTGGGACGACGTTTAAATAGAAAAACTTCGTTCAAGTTGTTTGCTCGTTTGGAAAAGTTGTCTAAAGTCATTTCGTAACTGAAGTAAGACGTACAAAACTGTCGCCATTTTTTTACAAATTCTTGGAGACGAACTTTTTTAATGTGGAAAATTAAACAATCTTCACCGATTTTTCTCTCTAATTATTCATTGCTATTTTTTTTTGTATTTCTGTGGTCACGGAGCGTATGCAGATGAAGTTTAGTAAAAAAAAACATGTTCTGTCTTTCAGCGTATTCAAGTGAAAATCCAAGCCAGTTTAATTTTTTTTAATAATGATGAGTTCTATTTAATTTCAAAGTTGATGTTTCCTCTGGCTAATCGATACAAAATTAATCCCAGACAATCAAAAGTCCCGTTTCCGTCTGTCTGTCTGTCTGTCGTCTTTGGCGTTTTTATTATATATATAATCTCCGAAACTGATTGACTGGTTGTTGTAAAATCTTTTATGTATTGATAGCCCTTGGTGACCCTTGCCCATTGGTATTTCATTTTAGAAAAAATTTGAAAAAATCTAGGGGATCCTTGATATTTTGTTTTTGAAAGAATCTTCGCATTCTATTGTAAAAATTGTAAAACCGACACATCGATAAGTCAAGAAATTAAAACATCAAAAGATAGAAAATCCAACAATAAGAATTTTAAACAAAAAGTTGAAAAATTGGAAAACCAAAAAAATTTTGAATTGTAAATAATGGAAAATCGAAAAATTGTAGCAATGAAACACTGAACAATTGAATAATTAAAAATCGGAAAATTGAAAAATGGAAAAATTACAAAATTGTAAAACAGAAATATCGAAAAATGATATCAAAATTTTCAAAAATAATGGTTGAAATTGGTGCAAGTGACCGAAAATTAACGTCAAATTGTGGATAATTTCCACCACTTACCAACTTGAAATCGCCGTCAGGACATTTGTTCCAATAAACACGAAAAATGAATTCAAAATTTTCAAAAATTTTCCAAAAAATAAAAATGGTTCAATCGACCGAAAATTGGTGTCAAATTATAGCTAATCTTATGCTAGTTATAAATTTGAAATCGCCGTTCGATATCTATTCCAATAAATACAAAAACTGAATTCAAAATTTCCAAAAATTTTACAAAAAAATGATTAAAATTGGTTCAATTGGCCGGAAATTGGTGTCAAATTGTTGATAATCATCCGCCAATTATAAATCTGAAGTCCCCGTCACGATATTTGTTACAATAAACACCAAAAGTAAGTTCAAATTTTTCAAAAATTTTCCAAAAAAATTGTTAAAATTGGTTCAGTCGACTGAAAATTGTTGTCAAATTGTAGATATTCTTCCGCCAGTTATAAATCTGAAATCGTGATCCGACATCTATTCCAATAAATACAAAAACTGAATTCAAAATTTTCGAAAAAAACGCTTAAAATTGGTTCAATCGACTAAAAATTGGTGTCAAATTGTCGATAATCTTCTGTCAACTACAAATTCGAAATAGCCTTCACGACATCTATTGAAATAAAAGTAAAATATATTCTAAATTTGTCAAAAATTTTCCAAAAAAAAAATGGTTAAACTGGGTTCAATCGACCTAAAATTGGCGTCAAATTGTAGATAATCTTTCGCTTGTTACAAATCTGAAATAGTCGTCAGGATATTTGGTCCAATTAACACGAAAAGTGAATACAAAATTTTAAAAAATTTCCCAAAAAAAAATGGTTTAAATTGGTTCAATCGACCGAAAATTGGTGTCAAATTGTAGATATAAATGTGAAATTTCCATCACGACATCCGTTCGAATTAACACAAAAAGTGAATTCAAAATTTTCAAAAAATTTCCAAAAAAACGCTTAAAATTGGTTCAATCGACTAAAAATTGGTGTCAAATTGTTGATAATCTTCTGCCAATTACAAATCCGAAATAGCCTTCACGACATCTATTGAAATAAAAATAAAATATGATTCCAAAATTTTCAAAAATTCTCCAAAAAAATGCAAGTCTAAAATTAAAAAAAAAAAATGTTAAAATTGGTTCAGCCAACTGAAAACTGGCGTCAAATTGTAGATAAATCTTTCACTTGTTACAAATTTTAAATAGATTTCTGTTAGATTAAACAGCAAAAGTAATTTCAAAATTTCCAAAAATTTACTAAAAAAATGGTTTAAATTTGTTCGATCGACCGAAAACTTGTGTCAAATTGTGGATAATCTTCCGCCCGTTACAAATTTGAAATCGCGGTCAGGATATTTGTTCCAAGAATCACGAAAAGTGAAATCAAAATTTCTCAAAAAAATTGTTAATATTGGTTTAATCAAGGGAAAATTAGTGTCAAATTGTAGATAATCTTTCGCCAACTACAAATCCGAAATCGCCTTCACGACATCTATGAAATAAACGTAAAACATGATTCCAAAATCTTTAAAAATTTTCAAAAAACGTCAAATTGTAGATAATTTTCCGCCAGTTACAAATTTGAAATCGGCGTCAGAATATTGGTTCCAATAAACACGATAAATTTTCGAAAATTTTCCAAAAAATGGTCAAAATTGGTTTAATCGACTCAAAATTGGTGCCAAAAAAATGTAGCACCAAAACATCGAAATATTCTATAATTAAAAACCGAGAATTTGAAAAAAAATCGAAGACTCCAAACATTGAAAAATCCAAAATTGCAGCATTGAAAAATTATAAAAGCCACATTGAATCGAAACATTGGAAAATCGAAAAATCAAAAAATAAATCGAAAAATTGCAAAATTGTAGAGCTGAATAACCGAAAAAAGAAATCCAAATTTTTGATGTGGTGATAGCCTCGGTGACTCTTCACACCTGGTGTTTTATTTCTGAAAAAGTTTCCAATTTTAATTCCTTTAATTTTCCACTTTTCAGGTTTGAAATTTTCACTTTTTCGTCTTCTCAATTTTTAGAATTTGCGATTTTTCGATTTTTAATTTTTCAATTTTTCAAAAAACGAACAAATTTAATCAAACTGAAATTTTGAAAAAATGTAACATGTAAAATTGAAAAATAAAGAAAAACAAAAAAAATTCCAAAAAATCACATGGCTGAGATTCCAAAGACCGAAAACTTGTAAAATTGAAAACTAAAAAAATTGTAAATCCGAAACATTGAAAAATCAAAAAATTGTGGCATTGAAAATCGAAAAATTGAAAAATTGTAAAATGCAAAATCAAAATCTAGAAACTGAAACATCAAAAATTAAAAAATCGAATAATTCGAATTGCAAAATTGTAGAATCGAAAAACCCAGAATCTGACAAATCAAAAAATTAAAATCTAAAAAATGTAAAATGAAAATACATACTGCAAATTGAAAAATCGAATAATTAAGAAATCGAAAAACTGCAAAATTGTAGCGCTTAATTATCGAAAAATAGAGAATTTGAAAAATCCAAAATTCGAAAAAACAGAAAATTGTACTCCAAACATTGCAAAATTGAAAAAAATAAAAATAGAAAATCGAAAAATTAAAAAATAGAAATTTGTAAAATTGAAAAATCGTTACACTGGAAAACTCCAACCATTGAAAAATCGAGAAATTGAAAAAGTAAAGATCGAAAAATTCTAAAATGAGAACTTAGAAAATCCAAAAACGACAAAACGCAAGGTAAGAAATCGAAAAATTGAAAAACCAAGAATTTTAAAAATCAAAAATTGAAAACTCCAAAATATGAACTGAACAAAAATCGAATAATTCAGAATTCGAAAAATGGTAAAGTTGTAGAGCTGAAGAATCGAAAAATTGGAGGAATTCAAACATCGAAATTTGAAAAATTAAAACTCGAAAATTGAAAAATCGTAAAATCAAAGGAATGAAATATCAAAAATCGAAAAATCGAAAAAATTGGAACCCCAGACATTGAACTCAAAATTTTCCAAAAAATTGTTAAAATTGGTTCAATGAAGCGAAAATTGGTCTCAAATTGTAGATAATCTTCCGTCCGTTACAAATCTGAAATCGCGGTCAGGATATTTGTTCGAATAATCAAGAAAAGTGACATCAAAATTTTCCAAAAAAAAATTGTTAAAATTGGTTTAGTCGAGGGAAAATTAGTGTTAAATTGAAAATAATTGAAATAAACGTAAAACATGATTCCAAAATCTTCAAAATTTTCAAAAAAAAAATGGTTCAAATTGATTCAATCGACCGAAAATTGGCGTCAAATTGCAGATAATTTACCTTCAACAGTTAACTTTAAAATTTAGTTTAATTTGTATAGAGTACCCATAGGATTTTTTTTTCCTCTACTCTGTAATTTCTCTGTTAAATAAATAAATTTTTTGCTTTCTTCAAAAAAAAAAAATTCCGCCAGTTACAAATTTGAAATCGGCGTTAGGATATTTGTTCCAATAAACACGATAAATTTTCGAAAATTTTCCAAAAAAAATGGTCAAAATTAGTTTAATCGACTGAAAATTGGTGCCAAAAAAAATGTAGCACCAAAACATCGAAATATTGTATAATTAAAAACCGAGATTTTGAAAAAAAAAATCGTAAAACCAAAATCTCCAAACTTTGAAAAATGGAAAAATTGTAGCATTGAAAAATTATAAAACCCACATTGAATTAAAAATCGAAAAATTGTAAAATTTAAAAATAGTAAGATCAAGAAATTGAAAAATTAGAGGAATTCAAACATGGAAATTTGAAAAATTAAAACTCTAAAATTGAAAAATTGGAAACTCCAAACACTGAAATCGAGAAATTGAAAAAACAAAGATCGAGTAATTAGAAAATTAAAAATCGAAAAATTGTAAAATGGAAGCTTTAAAAATCGAAAAATCAAGAGTTTGGAAAAAGAAAATACAAAAATTTGAACTGAAAGAACAAAAAAATCGAATAATTCAGAATTCCAAAAATCAAAAATTTAAAAATCTAAAAATTGTAAACTGAAAATATTGCAAATTGAAAAATTGAGTAATTAAGAAATCGAAAAAAATTGCTAAATTATAGAGCTGAAAAATCGAAAAAATGAGAATTTGAAGAACAAAAACAAAAAATTGTACTCTACATATTGCAAAATCGAAATATTACAAGAATTCTAACGCCGAAAATTTGAAAAATTAAAACTTGAAAATTCAGAAATTCAGTGTCGCAAATTGAAAAATTAAAAATAGGAAAATTGTAAAATCCAAAAATCGAGAAAGACCGAAAAATTGAAAAATCAAAATTTGAAGTGAAAATTTGAAAATTATAAATAGAGAAATTTCAAAACTGTAGAATCGAGAAGGAACATCGAATCGAAATCGAAAAAATGAAAACTAAATAATCGAAAAATTGTAAAACTACAAATAGAAAATTTGAAAAATCGCAAAGCTGGGAAATCGAAAAATTGTAAATTCGAAAAATCGATTAAAACACCAAAAATTAAAAAATCAAATAATTAAGAAGTCTCAAAATTGCAAAACTCTAGAACTGAAAAATCGAACAATTGAGAATTAGAAAAGCCAAAAATAGGAAAAATCAAAAAATTGGTAACTGTAAATATTGAAAAATTGAGAAATTCAAAAAATAAATTGAAATTGGAAAATCGCGCAGCAACGAAAAATTAAAAAAATTGTAAACCTGAACATTCGAATAATTGAGAAATTGAAAAATCGAAAAATCGAAAAATCGGGAATCTGAAAAGTAAATAAAAAATATTTTGACTTTTAATAATAATAATATTTATAAAAATGAAAAAATTGGAAACTCCAAAAATGAAAAATCGAAAAATTGTACAATGGAAACATTGAAAATCGAGAGAAATCGAAAAATTACAAAATTTCTCGGAATGAAAAACTGAAAAATGAAAAATTTGAAAAATTGAATAATCTAGAATTGAAATGAAAAATAGAACCGAGAATTTGAAAAATCAAAAATTGAAAAATCGAAATATGGCACCCGGTATATTGTTCTTGAAAGAATTCAAAAAATCTTGAAGTTTTATTCTTGGAAAAGTTAAGAATTTTGGGGATTCGAATGCATTTTTTTAGAAAACAAACGAATTCTTTTTTGTTTTATTTTTGACAGAATTTGAAAAAATTTTGGGGACGCCCAGTGTTTTTTTTTTCTGAGTATATGAAAGAACCTTCGAGTCCTCTTCTATGGCATTTTTATTTTACGCTCAAAAGCTTAAAGGACATTAAATTTTTTTAAATAGGTAAATATACAAAGGACGGTCTTGAAAAACATTGCAATATTTTTCAATTCAACGGACATTTTTTGTCATTACATAGTTGACCATGACGTTTACATTAACCGATAGGATTTCCAGATCACATTTTTTTGCACTAGTAAGTAAATATGTATTAAAAAATACTATATGTAGTAGTAAAATTATAATAATACCAAATTCACAGACAAAAGTGTAATCAAAGGAAGATTACCGGCCTGGACGCAAGTATAAGTAAAAATTAGTGAAGATTATTAGTCTTGCAAATTTTTAGACGCCTTTAACACTTGATAATAAATAATACGAGGAATAGAGTGTTCAGCTCAGATGCTGGTCCTCCCCACTCTTCTCCGTTCTTTCTGGTAGGCAGAGGGGGAAATCAAAGTGGAGCACACAGCCCTTAGATTTATTTGATTGGGCAAAACTTTTGCGGTGTCGTGGGTGAATAAATCGTGAAGTGTTTGTGTAATGGCTCCATATCCAACAAATAAAAATTAGAATATTAAAGCAGAACTAGTCACAGGAAGAAAAAAATCCCTTGCAAATAGCGACTTCATCAACTTTTTCCACTAGTAAACAAAATACTCGGAACAATGACTTGAGTCTCGTGCGAAAATGTAGCCAAAAGGAGCTAAAAATGGCGTGATCTGTCATATTTACACACACACAAAAATGACACAATTTCTTCAACTAACAAACTTTCCAATAAAAAAAAACGTCGGACGCAAGTTCGCTCGTCAAATATTAAAAAAAAAAACAAAACACAATGAATAAGAACTCAAGTAAAACGAAATTATCCCATTTATTTACATCTAATAATCCTGTTTAGATTACAAGTGCACTCAATCCTCCATTTCATCCTAATAGACTACACGTTCGCGCGAAAATATTTGTCCGAGTATTTGATCACCTGAAAGAAAATCGATGAAAAATGCAAAACTCTCGAACCAACGCTACGAAAAAACCCGGCTTCCGACATGCAAGCAACGAACGCCACTGACCTTCCTCCCGAGACAGGGTCGACTCATCGGGAGAGGACGCTGTCGTGCCGGCCTGGTCGAACACTATCTGGGTGGTTCTGGTCTCTCTGAGTCTGATGAAGTAATCCGCTGCATAGTTGACGACGTCGCCGGGCTGCTCCAGAAGGTAGCTTATGGTGAACTCGAGAAGGACCTCGCGAAGATCATCTGGGACTTGGATGCGTCCTTGGCTCCGACTCATATCTTACGAACGGTAAAGCGCTACGATGTGTTTATCTGTCAAAGAAAAAAAACGTTTAAGTACTCGAGTCGAATGGAGCGGCGGCGGCGTTACCAGGCTGGGCTTGCTGGGAGTCAGGACGTGGCTGAAGGAACCAACATGAAAGGGGGATGCGACTATGGCTGGTAGGGATAAGAACACGGAAAATTTTTCGTGGTTTGGGCCAGGAGAGGTAATTTATGGACGGGAAACAAAATGTCACTGGGTCGGCTTGTCATGAGACGACAGTTGTGACGTTTGGGGTTTTTGGGGGTGGAATGGGGAGAAAATCGAACAGAAACGGGTGGAGCGAGTTGTTTTAGTGTACGATTCGTGGTATGGGGGCTCATGTTTTGTGGTACCAGTGAAATGGTACCGAACAAGTAGGGAAGGTGGTGCCTTTGGGATTAGCGTAGAGGATTAGGAGTGTTTACTCGACAAAATAACAAATTTTGATTATGATTCTTAAATGATATCAGAACTAAGAATAAGAAGTCTAGAAAGAGGTTGTTGTATTATTTGACAAATGTTTTAAAGAGTGCATTACATAGTTGGTGTTTTTTTCATTCATACAAATTCAATACAACCACTATCAAATAAATCGAATAAGAAAAAAAAAGTAAGGAAAACATATCTTCGCAAGTGTTATTTTGAATCGAATTTAATTTAGTATATGTATTTTTATTATACATATTGTGTGGTCTGAGTATTTTTTTTTACTGGCACTGATTTTTGAGTTTTTAGTTTTGATTTTTCAACTAATCCATTTTTTTTATTTGCCTGTTTTCGAGTTTCCAATTTTAATTCCTTTAATTTTTCCACTTTTCAGCTTTCGAATTTTTCACTTTTTCATTTTCGCAATTTTAAGAATTTGCGATTTTTCGATTTTTAATTTCTCATGTCGTCAATTTCTAATTTTTGAATTTTTCAAAAACACTAAACTCTAAACAATGCAAAATTGAAAAATTATAGGAATTCAAACATCCAAAATTTGAAAATTAAAACTCGAAAATTGAAAAATTAAAAATCGTAAAATTGAAAAATCAAAAAAATGAAACACTAGAAATTGAAAAATCGAAAAAACTGGAAATTCCAAACATTGAAAAATCGAGAAAATGAAAAGGTAACGAGTGAGTAATTGAAAAATTAAAAATCGAAAAAGTGTATAATGGGAACTTTGAAAATAAAAAAATTGAAAAAAAAGCTGAGAAATCGAAAAATTGTAAAATGAGAACTTAGAAGATCGAAAAATTGCAAATTGAAAAATTTGGAAATTGAAAAATAAAAAATTGAAAACTCCAAAATTTGAACTGAAAAAAAATCTAATAATTCAGAATTTGAAAAATTGCAAAATTGTAGAATCGGAAAACCCAAAATCTGATAAATCAAAAATTTAAAAATCTAAAAATTGTAAACTCCAAACATTGAAAAATCTAGAGATTGCAAAATTAAAAGTCGAAAAATTGCAAAATTGTAGAGACGAAGAATCGAAAAACTGGCGAATTTGAAAAAGCTAAAAAATCCAAAATTTGAAAAAACAAAAAATCGTACTCTAAACATTGAAAAATCGAGAAATTGAAAAAGTAAAGATCGAATAACTGAAAAATTAAAAATCGAAAAGTTGTTAAATGGAAACTTAGAAAATCGAAAAATCAAGAATTTGAAAAATCAAAAATTGAAACTCCAAATATTGAACTAAAAATTCAAAAAATCTAATAACTCAGAATTCAAAAAAATGCAAAATTGTAGAATCTGAAAAATCAAAAATTTATAAATCTACAAATTGTAAACTCTAAACATTGAAGAATCTAGAAAATGCAAAATTAAAAGTCGAAAAATTGTAAAACGAAAATCTTGTAAATTGGAAAATTGAATAATTAAAAATCAAAAAATTGGAAACTCTAAACATTGAAAAATCGAGAAATTGAAAAAACAAAGACTGAGTAATTAAAAAATTAAAAATCGAAATGTAAAAAAGAAACTTTGAAAATCGAAAAAAAACGCAAGTTGAGAAATCAAAAAATTGCAAAATTTGTAGAAATGAAAATAGAAAAATCGAGAGTCTGGAAAATGAAAATTCCAAAATTTGAACTGAAAAAACAAAAAATTGAATAATTCAAAATTCGAAAAATAGCAAAATTGTAGAATCGAAAAACCCAGAATCTGAAAAATTAAAAATTTAAAAATCAAAAAATTGTAAAATGAAAATATTGTAAATTGGAAAAGCGGATAATAAGAGATCGAAAAATTGCAAAATTGTAGAACCGAAGAATCGAAAAATTGGAGAATTTGAAAAATAAAAAACTAAAAAATCCAAAATTTGAAAAAACCAAAAAATCGTACTCTAAACATTGCAAAATCGAAAAATTGGAAGAATTCAAACATCGAAAACTTGAAAAATTAAAATTCGAAAATTGAAAAATTAAAAGTAGGAAATTGAAAAATTAAAAATCGGAATTTGGAACCCCAAACATTAAAAAATCGAGAAATTGAAAAAGTAAAAATCGAATAACTGAAAAATTAAAAATCGAAAAATTGTAAAATGGAAACTTAGAAAATCGCAAAAATTGGGAAAAAAGCTGAGATCGAAAAATTGTAAAACGAAAACTTAGAAAATTGAAAAATCAAGAATTTGAAAAATCAAAAATTGGAAACTCCAAAATTTGAACTAAAAAATCAAAAAAATCTAATAACTCAGAATTCAAAAAAATGCAAAATATAGAATCTGAAAAATCAAAAATTTTAAAATCTACAAATTGTAAACTCTGAACAATGAAGAATCTAGAAATTGCAAAATTAAAAGTCGAAATATGGTAAAACGAAAATATTGCAAATTGGAAAATCCAGTAATTAAGAAATTGAAAATTTGCATTCAAAGCTGAAGAATCGAAAAACCGAGAATGTGAAAAATCAAAAACTGAAAAATCCAAAATTTGCAAAATCGAAAAATTGTACTCTAAACATTGCAATATTGAAAAATTGGGGGGAATTCAAACATCGAAATTTGAAAAATTAACACTGGAAAACTGAAAAATTTAAAAAGTGCAAATTGTAAAATTACAAATAGTAAATTTGAAAAATTGAAAAATCGCAAATCAAAAAATCAAGAAAATGAAAAAAAAAATTGAAAAATAAAAAATTGGAAACTTCAAACATTGAAAAATCGAGAAATTGAAAAAACAACCAGATCGATTAATTAAAAAATTAAAAATCGAAAAATTGAAAAGACGCAAGTTGAGAAATCGAAAAATTGCAAATTTGTAGAAATGAAAATAGAAAAATCGCGAGTCTAAAAAATGGAAGTTCCAAAATTTGAACTGAAAAAACAAAAAAATCGAATAATCCAGAATTCGATAAATTGCAAAATTACAGGAGTCGAAAAATCCAGAATCTGAAAAATCAAAAATTTAAAAATCTAAAAATTGTAAAATGAAAATATGGCAAATTGAAAAATCAAGAATTTGAAAAATCGAAAACTGAAATATCCAAAGCCTAAAAAAATAAAAAATTGTAGTCTAAACATTGCAAAATCGAAAAATTGTAAGAATTCTAATATCGAAAATATGAAAAATTAAAGCTTGAAAATTGAAAAATTAAAAATCGGAAATTGAAAAATTAAAAATCGGAAAATTGTACAATTACAGACAGCAAATTTGAAAAATTGAAAATGGTAAAAACGAAAAATCCAAAAAATGAAACACCAGAAATTGAAAAACTGAAAAAGTAAAGATTGAGTAATTGAAACATTAAAAAACGAAAAACTGTAAAATGGAAACTTTGAAAATCAAAAAATTGAAAAAAAAGCTGAGAAATCCAAAATTTGAAGAAACAAAAAATTGTACTCTAAACACTGCAAAATCGAAAAATTGAATGAATTGAAACATCGAAAACTTGAAAAATTAAAATTCGAAAATTGAAAAATTAAAAAGCAAAAATTGAAAAATCGTAAAATCAAGGAAAAGTTGAAAGATGGAAACTTAGAAAATCGAAACATTGAAAAAAAAGCTGAGAAATTGAAAAATTGTAAAATGAAAACACAGAAAATTGAAAAATTGAGAAAAAAAGCTGAGATCGAAAAACTGTAAAGTGAAAACTTAGAAAATCGAAAAACGTAAGCTGAGAAATTTAAAAATTGAAAATTCCAAAATTTGAAAGGAAAAATAAAAAAAATCGAATTCAGGATTCGAAAAAAATGCAAAATTATAGATAAAAAAACCCAGAATTGAAAAATCAAAAATTTAAAAATCTATAAATTGTACATTGAAGAATCTAGAAATTATAAAATAAAAGTCTAAAAATTGTAAAATGAAAAACTGAAAAATCCAAAACTTGCAAAATCAAAAATTGCACTCTAATAAACATTGCAATATTAAAAAATTGGAGAAATTCAGACATTAAAATTTGAAAAATTAAAATTCGAAAATTGTAAAATTAAATATCGGAAAATTGTAAAATTACAAACAGCAAGTTTGAAAAATTGAAAAATCGTAAAATCGAAAAATCAAGAAAAATGAAACACCAAAAACTGAAAAAATTGGAAACTCCAAACACTGAAAAATCGAGAATTGAAAAAGCAAACATCGAGTTATAAAAAAATTAAAAATCGAAAAATTGTAAAATGGAAACTTTGAAAATCGAAAATTTGAAAAATCAAAAACTGTAAATTTCTAAATTTGAACAGAAAAAACAAAAATCGAATAATTCAGAATTCGAAAAAAAGCAAAATTTAAATTATAGAATCTGAAAAATCAAAAATTTAAAAATATAAAAATTATTGTAAACTCTAAACATTGAAGAATCTAGAAATTGCAAAATTAAAAGTCGAAAAATTACAAAATGAAAATATTGCAAATAGAAAAATCGAATAATTAAGAAATCGAAAAATTGCTGAATTGTAGAGCTGAAGAATCGAAAAGTTGAGAATTTGAAAAATTGAAAACTGAAATATCCAAAATCTGAAAAAACAAAAAACTGTGCTCTAAACATTGCAAAATCGAAAAATCTAAGAATTCTAACACTGAAAATACGAAAAATTAAATTTGAAAATTGAAAAATCGTATAATCCAAAAATCGAGAACGATCGAAAAATTGTAAACTCCAAACACTGAAAATTCGAGAAATTGAAAAAGCAAAGATCGAGTATTGAAAAAAAAATCGAAAAATTGCAAAATGGAAACTTTGAAAATCAAAAAACTGAAAAGTCGAAAATTTGAACTGAAAAAAATCGAAAAATTGTAGAATACGAAAAATTCAAAACTTCAAAATCGAAAATTGGAAAATTATAGAGAAATTGCAAAAACTGTAGAATTGATAAGAAAAATCGAATCGAGAATTTGAAAATCAAAAATTGACAAATCGAAAAATTGAAAACTAAACATTGAAAAAACGAGAAATCCACAGGATAAAAATCGAGAAATTGAAAAATGAAAAATCTAAAGCTGAAAAATTAATAATCGAAAAATTGTATATTGGAAAAATCGAAAAATTAGGAGATTGAAACGCCAAAAATTAAAAAATCAAATAATTAAGAATTCTCAAAATTGCAAAACTGTGGAACTGAAAAATCGAACAATCGAGAATTTGAAAAGCCAAAAATTGGAAAAAACAAAAATTGGAAACTCCAAAGATTGAAAATTCGAGAAATTGAAAAAATAAAAGTCGAGTAATTTAAAAATTAAAAATCGAAAAATTGTAAAATGGAAACTTTGAAAATCGAAAAATTAAAAAAACGCAAGCTGAGAAATCGAAAAATTGCAAAATTTGTAGGAATGAAAATTTCAAAAACGAAAAATTTGAAAAATTGAAAAATCGAAAATTGAAAATTTCGAAATTTGACTGAAAAAAACAAAAGTTG
Organism: Zophobas morio; assembly: GCF_036711695.1. Lineage (NCBI taxonomy): Eukaryota > Metazoa > Arthropoda > Insecta > Coleoptera > Tenebrionidae > Zophobas > Zophobas morio. The sequence continues at coordinate 3,815,361 of NW_026972115.1, forward strand.
TAAATTTAAACTATCAAAAATCAAAAAATTGTAGAACTGAAACAACGAAAAATTGGAAAAATCGAAAAATTGAATTATTTCAGTACTGAAATTCCAAAAATTGCAAAACTGTAGAACTAAAAATCGAACAATCGAGGATTTGAAAAGCCAAAAATACGAAAAATCGAAAAATTGGAAGCTCGAAACGTGAAAAATTGAGAAATTCAAAAAATAAATTGAAAATTGAAAATCGTATTGCGGAGAAATCGAAAAATTAAAAAAATTGTAAAACTGAACAATCGAATCGAGATTCTGAAATGTCAAAAATTGAAAAATCTAAAAACTGAAAAAACAAAAAATTGTAAAATCGAAAAGTCAAGAAATCGAAACATTAAAAAATCTAGAATTTGAAAAATTGAAAACTGACAAATCGTACGTAAACTCTAAACAATGGAAAATCAAGTAATTAAAAAAATTCGAAATCGAAGAATTCAAAAATCGAAAATTCTAAAAATTAAATCAAAAAACTGAAACATAGTGAATTCGAAAAATTGCAAATCTAAAAACGAAAAAATGAGAAATCGTAAAATCGAAAAACTGAAAAAATGATTGGCCAGTATGGGTGCGAAAATTAAGCGGCGGAGCGTCATCTTATTAGAAAAAAATATCATCAGACACTTATAGACCTTCAACTTCGCGAAATGTGGCGTACACTATTAACAGGTTTTTCAAACATAAATAAGCTGACAGTAAACAGATAATTTTCAACGATTTTTCGTGCTTGCGATAAATTTTGACATTGAAGTTATTTACTTTGATCGACGATGTACAAAACGAAAACTGATTGTTATTACACAACTTAGTCATTAGAAAACGCAACAAAAAAGTTTTTTTTAAATTAATTTCCATGTATTTTTCGGAAGTAACACACTTTTTTTTCAAATGTGTATAAAAACTAACCAAAAATAAGTGAATAAAAACCAAAAATAAACCGTAACTAAAAAGCATTTCTATAGAAGCCAGATTTGTAAAAAAAAAAACTGTTGTATTGAATACTTGAGGAGTGTTAATAATATTTTCTAAATTCATGGTCAACTACAAGGAAGCATTTAAATAGCCACTTAGTCACACTTACCAACAAGAAAATTGTTTACAATTCACTGTTTTTTTAACTTTTAATAATTAATTATTATCTCTTAATTAAAGTGTGGGAAAACATCATTATCAATTTTTTACCGGAAAAAGTGAATAACTAAATTAATATTCAAAAGACAGACTTATCAATGCCATGTAAACATTTCAGATTATAACAAAGCCAGTGAAAACACAAAAAAACAGGCCTACTTTACTGAATGTCATGACTTAAAAGCTTCATCTATAATTTTTGAAAAATCGCAGCTCAATCCTGTTTTTTTAAAACTCGTAAACCAGCAGTGACGCGTTGATTTCATGCGGAAAAAACATTCGTATTGAAATATTTTAAGAATGCATATTTATTTACTCATGGGCACATCTGCAAAATATAAATCTTGCAAAGTTTGCTCTTCGACTGATTATACAGTGCCGAAAAGTTTTCACCAAACCAACACACAAATAAACAAATTTGACGCCCGATTTTCGCTTTAGACGCTTCTGTGGGAATCTAATAACGTTAGCTAGCAATGTTCCAGCTCACGTTAAATAGCCGCTGTCAAGTTAATTTAATTTGGCACGTCCCAGGTATATTGGACACTACAATAACAATCCATGAATACCTCACGAAATTTAATAAAAGAGCCTCAATTAAAGCTGACGTTTGTGCATATCGCAGACCTTTTCCCAAACGGATATGTTTTAGATTGGCCCAATTCAGGGAACAAAACCCAAGGGGATTACAGTCTGTCGATGACATAATAATTAAATCTTAATTTAATGAGCAACGTTGTCAAAAAATCAAATTAATAACTGCAATCCATCTAACACGGCTTTAAATGTCAGAGATAACATTCCGTACGGTGATGAAATTTAAATTCGCGTGTACTTTGATATCGTCGTCGACACCCACATACATTAATCAAGGCAGATTCATAAACCACTCGTATAGAAAAAACATAACCTCAGTTCGAGAGTTCAATTCACGCCGCTCACCTGTCAGCTTCACCCCCAAGACCACGACGGTGATCGCCGCCGCCTTCGCCGCCTCCACTTGTTCACATCCGCCACCCCCGAGCCCATTTTTCCCTCCCACAGACTTCCTCCTTCGCCCGTCCTCCAAATAAATCATCCCGTGCGTCGCGTCGTCCCGGCATCCATCACAAAAGTTCGATCGCAGCGCGCCACCACGCCGCCCCGAACTAGGTCAGGGATGAACCCCTTTTTTCGGCCGCAACAATTTGTTTATTCGCAACGATGCCGATGTTCCGCGATCACGCATTTTCTATTTCGAAAAATTAAAGCGGCTCTAACCCGTAATTATTCACTCGGTGACGCGGGTTGTACGCAGGTATCGGGTATTAAAGGTTGCGGGTTAGAACTGGCAGCGGACGTCAATCATCGCGATTTTTTGATCAATATCCTTCCATCTAATCGTCCAGACATGCGAAATGTTTTTATCGGGACGTCACGGAGTGAATTATTAACATCGGAGGCAGTGGCGGGTTTTTGCGCTACGCGCACTGGAAATGTGGAAATTTATTAGCGGTTTTACGTTGGAATGTATTGACGGTTGGGTGGCGGCGAAGGCGTGTCTCATGATTTATTTGCGCGGGTTTTAGTTGTCACGTATCATACGGGCACGACATAATCAAAACAATCGTTCCATTTACTTGCAATATCAAACAGACGCAATTATTGTGTGGCGACGAACAAATCGAAGCAAGAAATTAGCAAATGAGGAGTCGATCTCGCTACTTCTCCGACAGGTGTCACAGAAACATTGAGTCAGATATAACATCAAGTGACATTTTATTTAAGGTATAGTTACACAAGCAGGTTTAAGTCGGGCTTGAAAAACTAAAAATCACATATGTCGCAGAAACTACATAAAATTGTTAATCGTGTTGTGAAAATTGGTACTGAGTGTACTTTACGACGTCGTAAACCCGTTCCGGCTTGGCAACCTTACGGCTGTATAAACGGCACTTAAAAAAGTGCCAGTTACATTAAGGCTGTTACTGCGTTTCAAACTATGTCTCGATAGTGCTATTTTTGTTGAACTTTCAGGACGATTTAAGGAATAATGCGAACAAATAAGTTTTTGTCAAGGCATCAGATTACCGCTGATTCGCTTCAGTCAGCCCTGCAGCGTAGCAACAGCCTTAATGTTCATTGTAGACAGGGGTAGTTTATGTTACGCTTTGTAGTCACTGTTCCCTTTTATCATAATTCTAGAGTTGGCACGCAAAACTTTATAAAAATATATGTGTGTAGTTAGTGAAATTATTAATTTGAAGTGAGATAAAGAACAACCAACTTATTTTCACTATTTTTTAAACCACGAGAGGTTAGTGTTGGGAATAAGTAAAAAGAATTATCGAATTTTTTAAGGTTAAATAAGCTATATGTATATTTGTACTGTTTAAAATTCGTTCAATTGCCAAGTTATTAGAATGGAACAATCAAACTAGAACACACAGATAATACATTTATGAAGATAAGCAATAAAAAACGGAGACGATAAATTAAAGATAAGGAAAAGAAAAAAGTATTTTACACACTAGTGAAAATAAAAGACAACCAAATACACAAAATATAAGGGAAAAAAACGATAAACAAAGATGGGTAGAAAAGGATAAAAAGGATAAAAAAATCAAAAAAAAGAAAAATCCGCCAAAAAGGGAGCCAAAAAAAGCAATAAAAACACAACAAAGAAATAAAAAAAAAAAATGACGAAAAACAGCGATTAAAAAAAGCTGACTAAAAAGAGAGGAAAACGCAACAAAAGGTACCATTGTAAAAAAAAGGGTGTCAGAAAAAGGAGCAAAAAAAAAAGTAAAAACCAGACACAAAATGTGCCAAAAAAACAAAGCGATAAAGAAGTCAACAAAATAATAATAAAAAAATGTGACAAAAAGTGTCAAAAAGGGTAAAAAAAACACGACAAAAACTCGAAACCGAACGACGAAAAAAGGGATGAAATGAGAGACAAAATACACAAAAAGGATACAAACGCAAGGAAAAAAGGCCAAAAATAAACGAAAAATGCGCCACAACATTTCATTAATAAAAAGGGAGCCCAAAAAAAGCAATAAAACAGACAACAAAGAAATCGAAAAAAGGGTCTAAAAAAGATCACAAAAAAGGGGAGGAAAACGCGTCAACGGTGCTATAAAAAAAAGTGGTCAAAAAAGGGGCAAAATAACGTACAAACCAGACACAAAAAGTGCCAAACAAATGATAAAGAAAACCAAAAAGGACCGAAACACAGACTCAAAAACGCAATATAAGACGGCCAAAAAAATGAAAAAGACGACAAAAAAAATCAAAACAAAAAAACGAAGAAAAAAGTCAAGTAATGAGACACAAAAAAATGAAAAAGAAGGCAACATAAGAATGACACAAAATTACCGAAAAATGGCAAAAAAGGCGATGATAAAAACTGCAAAGACTGATAAAAAAGACGACAGAAAGACGAAATAGGGACAAAAATTCGATAACAAACGCGCCAAAAAAGGCGAAAAAGGTCAAGAGATGAGACAATATTCCCAAAAAGGGCCAAAAAGTACACCAAAAAATGTTTATTAATATAAGGGAAAAGCGTCAAAAACAATAGATAGGACAAAAAAGACGATAAAGAAGGCATCAAGAGACAAAAAAAATGCGAAAAAAGCGGTAAAAAGCACAACAAAGATGCTGAAAAAAGACGATTAAAAAAGAGCCAAAAACGGCTCCAAAAAGGTGCAAAAATACGATCAAAAAAGGAGAAAAAAGACTATTAAGAAAGAGGCAAAAAGACAAAAAAGGGGCCAAAAACGGAAAAACGAGACACAAAAAGTACGTACCAAAAAAAAACGAGAGCGAAAGCGACAAATATTAGTAAAAAATCGCCAAAAAGGACCAAAATGCAGACTCAAAAAAGTGACATAAGAGACGGCCATAAAAATGAAAAAGACCACAAAAAAAATCAAAACAAAAAAAACGAAGAAAAAACTCAAGTAATGAGAGACAAACTTCCCAAAACGGCTAAAAAATATGAAAAATACACAAAAAAATATTATTAACATAAGGAAAAAAAAAGCGACAAAAAATAGAAATAAAAAAAGGCGATAAAGAAGGCATCAAGACATGAAGAGACAAAAATGCGAAAAAAACGAAAAAAACAACACAGATGTCGAAAAGAGACGATTAAAAAAGGAGAAAAAGACAATTAAAAATGGACAAAAATACGAAAAAAAAAGCCATTGAAAAAAGGCCCACCATAAACGAAACATGCGCCAAAAATGGTCATTAACAAAAAATGAGCCAAAAAAAAGCAATAAAAAACAAAGCAATACAAAACACAAGAAAGAAATCGAAAAAAAGGGACTAAAAAGGGTGACAAAAAAGTTTCAAAAAGGGGCAAAAAAGACTATAAAAACAACAAAGGATTGACAAAAAAAACAAAACAAAGACGAAAAAAGTCAAGAAATCAGACAAAATTCCCAAAAAGGTCCAAAAAATATTATTATTATTATTGTTATTATTATGTGTGAGTTGGTCAACAGGTTGAAAACAAATCCAATGGATATGAAAAAAAGAGGCAATAAAGAAGGCATCAAGAGACAAAAATGTGTTCAAAAGCGATAAAAAACACAACAAAGATGTTAAAAAAAGTCCACCAAAAAAGAGCCAAAAAGACCCCAAAGAGGTGCAAAAATGCAATCAAAAAAGAAAAAAAAGACGATTAAGAAAGGGACAAAAAGACGAAAAAAGGGACCAAAAATGCCATTGAAAGAAAAGTCCAAAATAAACGAAAAACGCGAGTGAAAAAAAGTGACAAAAAAGGGGGTCGCAAAAGGGACAAAAAAAAACTTAAAAAGCACACACAAAAAGCGTGAGAAACGATAAAGAAAGCCACAAAAATTATTAAAAAATCGCCAAAAAGAACCGAAATACAGAGTCATAAACGCGACATAAGAGATGGCAAAAAAAATGATCAAGAAGGTGACCAAAAATTACCAAAAAATGGCAAAAAAGGCAATAAAAACTGCAGACTAACAAAAAAGACGACAAAAAAATAAACAGGAAGACGAAAATGAGACAAAAATGCGATAACAAACGCGCTAAAAGAGGCGAAAAAGTCAAGAAATGAAACAAAATTCACAAAAAAAAAACAAAAAATATGAAAAGAACACCAAAAAATGTTTATTAATATAAGGGAAAGATATCGTCAAAAACAATAAATGCGATAAAAAAAAAGTCGATAAAGAGGGGATCAAGAAACAAAAATGCGAAAAAAAGCGATAAAAAGCACAACAAAGACGCCGAAAAAATAGGTACGGTTAAAAAAGAGCCAAAAACGGCTCCAAAGAGGTGCAAAAATACGATCAAAAAAAGGAGAAAAAAGACTATTAACAAAGGGGCAAAAAGACAAAAAAGGGGCGAAAAACGGAAAAACGAGACACAAAAAGTACCTACCAAAAAAAAAACCGATAGAGAAAGCGACAAAAATTAGTAAAAAATCGCCAAAAAGAACCAAAATGCAGATTCAAAAAAATGACATCAGAGATGGCCAAAAAAATGATAAAGAAGGTGACAAAAGAGTGTCAAAAAGGGCCAAAAAAGGGAATAAGAACCGCAGAGGATGGCAAAAAGACGACAAAAAAACCGAAACAGAAAAACGAAAAAAAAAGTCAAGAAATGAGAGACAAAATTCCCAAAACGGGTAAAAAATATGAAAAATACACAAAAAAATATTATTAACATAAGGAAAAATAAAAGCGACAAAAAAATTAGGAATAAAAGGAGGCGATAAAGAAGGCATCAAGACATGAAGAGACAAAAATGCGAAAAAAACGAAAAAAAAAACAACACATGTCGAAAAAAGACGATTAAAAAAAGGAGAAAAAGACAATTAAAAAGGGACAAAAATACGAAAAAAAAAACAAAAAAATGCCATTGAAAAAAAGGCCCACCATAAACGAAAAATGCGCCAAAAATGGTCATTAACAAGAAATGAGCCAAACAAAGCAAAAAAAAAAACTTAAAAAGCAGACACAAAAAATGTCAAAAACGATAAAGAAAGCGACAAAAAAAAGAATCGAAATGCAGTGTCATAAACGCGACATAAGAGACGGCAAAAAAAATTAAAGAAATACGAAAAAATGGACAAAACTGCGATAACAAATACGCTAAAAAAAGCGAAAAAGTCAAGAATCAACAAATGAGACAAAATTCCCAAAAAGACCAAAAAATACTAAAAATACACGAAAAAAAAAAGACAAAAGGGAATCAAAACTAACTGTAAAATTATAATTCTAATATAGTTCTAGTATAGTTGGCAATTATTAACGAAATTTTAAATTTAAGACAAAAAATCAAAATTTGCGATAATTCTGACTGTTACGCCCCGGTACGACGCCTATGGGCCGTCGAGAACTTTCTAGTATATACGGAGATGATGACTCATCGTCGATGACAGTGGCCGGCGTTCGCTAAAGAAACGCCTGGAAGCGGAAGTCGCGATGGGAAACCCAGAAGAACCTCGAAGCGGCGTCCTCGATTCGTTGAGAGCAACGTATACGTTTAAATAGAGGCAACCGTCGGGAACGAGGATTATTCAGTCAATCGAGTCCACGAGAGTACAATCAAATTGCGCCGGAATCGTTTTGTACATGAACGCTGTGTAATTCGAGTTATTAAGAAATACATTTTTTAGTTTCACCCACGTCGATTTTATTCATCGATCAACGTAACAATACCGTAGATTCTAAATAGTAAAAAATTTAGAAAAATATACTTTCCTATTCTATGCTCTCCAAAAATACGCAGAAATCGATGAAATTAAACATGATTTTTACCATTTTCAAGCTGCCAAAACCAAGTCTTTCGAAATAAAAATTACAAATTAAATTTCGTTTTTCGGTAAATCTTGTCATATCAATTTGTTTTCTTTTCGATTTCTGGATTTTTCAATTTTTCAATTCTTTAAATTTTCGATTTTTGGTTTTTTGAATTTTCGACTTTTCAATGTTTCCATTCTACAGTTTTTAAAATTTTCCTATTATTTTACTGCTCGATTTTCAGTTTTCCCATTGTTCTGTTTTTTAATTACATATTTTACTAGTCAATTTTTTGATTTCTGATTTTTCTAATTTTCGATTTTTCCACTTTTACATAAATTTATCATATGATCGAAAAAAAAGTCTAGTCAGCCACAGAATTAAAAAAAAAATCTGCCCTATCACAATCGTTCGTTTTCGATATTATAGGAAATTTTCTTGCTTGAATAATAAATTCACTGACAACACGAATGTCAAAATGACAGGTGACTTCAAAGAAAAATAACAGTCGTACCACCACAGTTTTTTTATTAATTCCATGGCTGCCTAGACGACTTTTTTTTCGATCACATGGTACTGTCAAATTTGCATTTGAGGTTCTCATCTCATATTATCGTTAACGTCGTTTCTAGTTCTTAGTTTATATCTTTGACGTGTCACAAATTCGTAAATTAACACAGTGAACAGTTTGAATGTAAAATTGTTGCTCGTCACGTTACGTTGTCAAAATTTAAGCAATTGGCACCACTGAGAATTTCCCAGCAGACGTCCAATAACTGTCAAGTTTAAACTAAAATGAAAACATGAAATCTGTTTCAAGCTATGAAACATATTTAGCATATAATCGGAAAAGTTTCCGTAAATTTCCTATAATTAACTGCTAATAATTTTTCATTTAGCGTAGTGGCCAGTTTTTCCCTAGAAACAGGTCAGTGCCTAGAATTATATTTACTTACATATACGTAAATTAAAATACATTACCAACATTCAGGTTATGTTCACCTTCGCACCACTGCGTATCATATTTAACCGAAACAAAAACGAATATAGACGCTTTAAAACAACAAACCAATCCACTTTTTTCTATTAAGAAAAAATCTTCTAGACGAAATAAATTTTGCTAAAAGTAGGTCAACACAAATTTTTGTAAACACAATCGTTTTTTCTCTAATGTAAATATACGATAAAGTATAGCCGTGTTGCGTTATCCGCTATTTAAAAAAATAACAATGACGACATAACCCTGAAGGCGACAGCCAAAATTTATGCAACCGAATTAAGTAACTGAGTAATTTTTGAGAGAACATCCGAGCGAACTTCTTCATTTAACACTTGAAACTATCTATAAAGAAATAGAAAGTAGGAAAATGGGTTTATTACAACAAGAACCGGCCATGTTAGGTGTCAAAACTATGAAATACCTTACTTGTACTGTATAACTCATTTACGGTAGAATAAAACGCTTTTCGCGTTTCTCCAATTCGAATCTATAATGAATGTTAATAACAGCATTAATAACGCTTTTTTCCCCGCCACAACCCGAGGAAATCCCGCCTTCGACGCTGCCTCTGTTTCTGTTTTAACACAATTAAGGTTAATAATCTCTTCGCTCCCTCCCACGCTTCGCCTCATTTAAATTTGGCCCTAAGACGTAATTCCATCTGATACGGCGACATTAACAAATGCACCTCATAACCAATTAAGACCGTCACTTTGTAACGGTTTCGCTAGAAAACTCTCTCAAATAGATGCCGAGAAACTCGTTTATATTATGAAACCTAATAAATTCCGTTTTCTACGCGATAAATCACTAGGATAATGTCCTGCGATGTCTGTTTATTGGGACACGCCGTTCTCTCCAACACCTGAAAAGAGCCGGAATCAGGAGTCGGCCCTGCGGAACGCCCTCGGACGGTATTAAAGTGTATCGATTCGGGGGTGTTCGAATGAAGCGGTTCGCTGAATTTCAAACGGAGGGACCGATTTCGATTGGAAATTTCGGGGGAAATTGATTTTTAAGGCGGCAGGTCGGACGCGCGAATTACATGTGAATCAAGCGGAGAACAGTTAAGTTTTTAGTGGAGGAAGTTGGCGACATGTGCAGCTGAAAGTTTGCCAGAAGTACGAATCAGCGGGGGCGGCGAATTATTAAAATTGAGTAAAACGCGAATTTGCACCATATTCTGAACAGGAGAAAAAAAGTGAGCTCAAAGTTTCCGACAGAATTTTTTTAACATATTACGTACAAAGTCCTCCAGTTTTCTGTACTTCTCGAGCGTAAGCTAAGGAAGTATCGGGTGTTCAATTAAAACAATTTTTGGTTATCTTAAGCATGGCAAATCGTTAATTAAAATTTATTCGTCTATCCCCTCCTAAAAAACTGATGACGTCAACTTAAAATTTTGCTGAATCCATCCGCCGAAATATACAAAATATTACGAAATCTGTATTTAGACTTACTTTCGACCAATTTTTTGATAAGACAAATTTTAGTTTTTCTTTTTCTTCGAATTTACAACTTTTTGAAACATAAATTTTTTGTTTTTTTATTTTCTTTAACTTCTCAATTTTTCCATTTTTCAATGTTTCATAATTTTTCGTTTCTTCAACTTTAATTTTTTCAAAATTTTTCGATATCCTGACTTCCGAATTATTGATTTTCCGTTTCTTCAATTTTTCGATTTGCAATTTTTCAGTTTCTCAAAATTTAATTTTTGAATTTTTAAATTTTTCGTTGCATCAATTTTCCAAGTTCTTAATTTTTAATTTTCAATTTTGCAATTTTTGGATTTCTTGGGTTCACGATTTCTTTAATTTTCAATTTTTAAGTTTCTCAATTTTTAGTCTTTAGTTTTTCAAAGTTCTCGATTTCCAATTTTTAGACTTTTGGGTTCTCACTTCATACTTTTCCGTTTTTTTAATTTTGATTTTTCAGTTCTACAATTTTGCAGTTTTTTAAGTATTTTGATGTGAAAAACTGAAAAACAGAAAAACTGGAAAAACGAAAAATTGTAAATCGAAAAATTGAGGAAACGAGAAATTGAAACATTAAAAAACTAAAAATCGAGAAACTTAAAAATCGAAAAAAACGAAAGGAATCGAAAATTTGAAAAATCCAAAAATTGTAAAATCGAAGTTATATGTAGATTCGTCAAAATTTTCAAGTCGAATAATTGTAACTTGGAAAGATTGAAAAATTGAATATCGAGCAATTCAAAAAGGGAAAAATTCTAAAATCGTAAAATTGAGAAAGTGATTTTTTAAATTTTATTATTACATATTTAAAATTAAAACTAGAAACATTGAAAAATCGAGAAACTGAAAAATATAAAAAAAGAAAAATTTAACTTTGAAAAAGAATAAAATTATAACATCAGAACATTCAAAAACCGATAATTTTAAAAAATCTAGAAAATAAACCGAAACGAAAAATTCCAAACCGAAAAATGAAAATATCGAAAAATTCAAAATTGAACACTTGTGAAATCTAAACACCCATCAGAAGTTGGAAAATCAAAAAACTGAAAAATTGCATTCAGTAAAATTAAAGAAACAAAAAAAAATTAAAATTGAAGAAACGAAAAATTGAAACATATCGAGAAACTGTAAAATCTAAAATTGAAAAATCTAAAAACTGAAAAATTTTACTTCGAAAAAGAGAGAATTTATAAAATCAGAACATTAAGAAAATAAAAAAACCGAAACGAGGGATTCCAAACCGAAAAATTGAAGAAATGAAAAATTGAAATATCGAAAAATTAAACACTGGTGAAATTGGAAATCAAAAAACTGAAAAATTTAAAAATGAAAACTCGAAGAGTTGCATACGGAAAAATTGAAGAAACAAAAAAATGAAAAATTGAAGAAACCAAAAATTGTGAAAAATCGAGAAACTGAAAAATCTAAAATTGAAAAAAAAGAAAAATTAAAAATCTAAAAAGATGAAAAATCTAAAAATTGCGAATCGAAAAATAGAAAATCACACCTCACTTCATAATTTTCCGTTTTTTTAATTTTGATTTTTCAGTTCAACGATTTTGCAATTTTTTAATTTTTTTGATTCGAAAAATTGAAAAATCGAAAATTTTAAACTCAAATAACTGGAACATAGAAAGAGAGAAAAATTGTAATAAAATTTAATAAATAAGAACGTTTTAAAATCCAAAAAAAATGGAAAAATTCTGAACTCGTAAAATTGAAAAAGTATTTTTTTTTTATTTTATTATTACATATTTAAAAAAAAAAATAGTAAAAAATCGAGAAACTGAAAAGCGTAAAAAAAGAAAAATTTAACTTTGAAAATAAATAAAATTACAATATCAGGACATTGAAAAACCAAAAATTTTTAAAAATGAAGAAAATTAAAACCCGAAACGAAAATTAAAAAACTAAAAAATTCTAAAATGAAAGGTCCAAGAGTTGCATACAGTAAAAGGGGAAAAAAAATTAAATTGAAAAATGAAAAATTAAAAAATCGAAAAGACGAAAAATTGAAAAATTGAAAACCGAAAATTGAAAAATTTCACTTCGAAAAAAAGAAAATTTATAAAATCTGAACTTTGAAAAATCGAAAAACTGAAGAAATGAAAAATTGAAATATCGAAAAATTAAACAAACGTGAAATTGGAATTCTAAAAATTGAAACTTTGCATACTGAAAAATTGAAGAAACGAAAAATTGAAAAATTGAGAAACTGGAAAATCTAGAATTGAAAAAAAAAACAGAAAAATTAAAAAATCTAAAAGATGAAAAATTGAAAAATTGAAAACCAAAAACTGAAAAATTTCACTTCGACAAAGAGAAAATTTATAAAATCAAAACTTTGAAAACCCGAAAAATTGAAAAAACCGAAAAATTGAAGAACTGAAGAATTGAAAAATCAAAAAATAAACACTGAACACTCGTGAAATTGAAAATTTATAAATTGAAACAACCAGAAGTTAGAAAATCAAAAAACTGAAAAATTTAAAAATTAAAGCTCAAACATTTGCATAATAAAAAAACTGTAGACATAAAAAAATGAAAAATTAAAAAATCTAAAAGATCAAAAATCGTAAAATTGCAAATCGAAAAATGGAAAAGCAAAAAATTGAAAAATTGAAAAATTTCACTTTCAAATAGAGAAAAATTATAAAATCAGATCATTGAAAAACCGAAAAAATAAAGAAATTAAAATTGAAATATCAAAAATTAAAAACTCGTCAAATTGAAAATTTAAAAATTGAAACATCCACAAGTTGAAAAACAAAAAACTGAAAAATTTAAAGGGCATATAGTAAAGTGGAAGAACAAAAAAAAATGAAAGACACGAAAAAACTAAAATTGAAAAAACAAAATTATAAAATCGGAGTATTGAAAAATCGAAAAATTGTAAAAATAAAGTAAATAAAACAACCGAAACAAAAAACTACAAACCAAAAGCTGGATGAAATGAAAAATTTAAGGTTCGAAAAATTGAAAATTCGAGAAATTTTAATTCGAAAAATTGCAAAATCTAAAAATTGAATAAACAATAAAAATAAAATTGAAAAATCGCATATGGGAAAATTGAAGAAACCAAAAATTGAAAAAATGAAGAAAAGGAAAAACCGAAACGAAAAATTGAAAAAAAAAAGAAAATAATAAGCTGAAACGAAAAACTCCAAACCAAAAAGAAGAAGAAATGAAAAATTGAAAATTGAACACCCGTGAAATTGGAAGTCTAAAAATTGAAACATGCAGAAGTCGGAAAAACAAAAATCTGAAATATTTAAAAATGAGAGCTCGAAGAAACAAAAATCGAAAAAAAAAAAATTGAAAAAACAAAAAATTATAAGATCGCAAAAATAAATTAAACAAAAAACTGCAAACCAAAAAATGGAAGAAATGAAAATTTAATTATCGAAAAATTGAAAATTCGAAAAATTGCAAAATCTAAAAATTGAAGAAACAAAAATTAAAATAATAAAGAAAATGAAAAACCGAAACGAAAAATTGCAAAATGAAAAGTTGAAAAACCGAAAAATTGAAAAAAATAAGGAAAATAGAAAACTCAAAGGAAAAATTCCAAACCGAAGAATTGAAGAAATGAAAAATTGAAAATTAAACACACGTGAAACTGGAACTCTCAAAATTTTAACATCTCAAAATGGGAAATTCAGAAAAATGTAAAAATGAAAGCTCGATGAGTTGCATATAGCAAAATTGATGAAACAAAAATAAATGAAAAATTGAAGAAACGAAAGAAAAAACTAAAATGGAAAAAACAAAAAAATAAAAATCGGAACATTGGAACATTGAAAAATCGAAAGCTCGTAAAAATAAAGTAAATAAAAAACAAAAAACTGCAAACCGATAGTTTGAAGAAATGAAAAATTAAAGCATCAAAAGAATCAAAACTCGAGAAATTTTAAACCGAAAAATCGCATATGGAACAATTGAAGAAAGAAAAATTGGAGAAACAAAATTGAAGAAACAAAAACTGAAGAAACACAAACTGAAGAAGCAAAAAATTATAAAATCTGAACATTGAAACATCGAAAGATCGTAAAAATAAAGTAAATAAAAAAAAGAAACAAAAAACTGCGAACCGGAAGTTTGAAAAAATGAAGCATTAAAGAATCATAGGAGAAGTTTTAAATGGAAAAATTGCATATGGAACAATTGAAGAAATAAAAATTGGGGAAACTAAATTGAAGAAACACAAACTGAAGATACAACAATTGAAAAAACAAAAAATTATAAAATCAAAATACTGAAAAATCGAATAATTGAAAAAATAAAGAAAATAAAAAACCAAAACGAAAAATCGCAAAAGGAAAAATTTTAACCCGAAAAATTGAAAAATAAAAAATTGAAGATTAAACAGTCGGGAAATTGGAAATCTAAAAATGAAAGCTCGAAGAGTTGCGTAAGATAAATTGAAGAAACAAAAATAAATGAAAAATTGAAGAAATAAAAAACTGAAAAAACTAAAATGGAAAAAACAAAAATATTAGGAGTATAAAATCTGAGCATTGAAAAATTTAGAGAAAAAAATGCAGACCGAAAATTTGAAGAAATTAAAAATTAACGAATAAAAAAAAATGAAAACTCGAGAAATTTGAAATCGAAAAATCGCATATGGTACAACTGAAGAAATAAAAACTGAAGAAACAAAAATTGAAAAAGCAAATAAAAAACCGAAAAATTGCAAATCGAAAAATTGAAAACTCGAGAAAATCAAATCAAAAAATTGCAAATTGAAAAACCGAAGAAAGAAAAGACAAAAAAATTGAAGAATTGAAAAATTCAAGTCACAAAAACTGTAGCAGTGTTATTTATGCCACTACTGTTTACTTTGTAGAGCTTATCAAAAAACAAAAAAATATATAATTTTTCAAATAAGCGTTCAAACCTCCGACCAATTTTTTTGTGAACAGACTCCACAAGTGAACGCTCTGTTCTGCTCGTAAATCTTCCACAAAACTTCACTACCATAAAGCAAATATTAAAACCTAGCCACTCAAATAGAAATCGTGGATGTCTGGAAAGTTTTAAAGCAGAGAAAAATTATTCGGAGATTTATGAGAACAGCTTACGTGATTACGAATTACCACGTTCTTTCAATGACCTTTCAGACGAGATCTGCGGCTTCCACACAAGAATGTGGCAACATTAATAATTTTTTAAAACCCAATTTGTCGTCAACCATTTATAGCCTACTTGAGTGACATTAACCACACACATGCTTCATTTTTAATAAACTTCTCAGTTATATGTGTGTACTAAAACGAAACCAGTTCTAAATAAGTAACCCAATAAAGTTTTATTGAAAAATAATACCTGCATTGTTTTCAGATATCAAATGCGGTACACTTTACTCAACAATGTCAATTCTCGTTAAGCCGGCCTTATTAGCAATTTTATCAGGAAATAAACACAAAAAACACACATATGTGCACACCAACACTATTATTCCTGAAATTATGATAATTTACAACCATTTGTTCTCGAAGCTTAATCAAAAACAATAAAATCGGGGTCAAAATTGCAAATATCTGCATAAGTTAACTTGCATTTCGTCAGAAATAAAGCATCCACCGTTAACAAAATAAACAGGGTATTTTCGCACAAGCACCGTTTATTATTAGCCAGAAGTTGTAAGTTCGTTTGTAATGCATCTAAACCCAGCGAGAACGTCTACCTTTGTTCCACAATTCCCCACTAGATTGCCTAAACCTAAACGAATATAGTAAATATAATTTCGACGGTTCGTGCTTCACATGTATTTCAAAAAGGTCAGAGTTCAGATTTAGTTTTCAATTGTGTTATTTTTCCGGGGCTTAACTATTGGGAGCTCACAAAGCCTTATAGATACTAAAATTCGTTGGAAAATGACAGACGAAGGATAATTTCGATCCAAATAACAAGATACACGTTTTTTTGTTAGTTATTACGCGTAACGAAATTTATTTTCTAGCAGAAATACATTAAAATGACATAGTGGAACGACAATTAAAATTTTTGATGCAGTGCCAACTCCAAACGTGAAACTAATTGTACATTCCCTACTCAAATTAGAATATTACATAATTTTTTTCATGTTTGTAAAGATTATAGAGTTTAAGGTACCGTAATGTGCTAAAAAAGACATCCGTTCCACTAGCAACAAATAAACAATCACTCCGACAGCAGCCAAAAATTTAAGTAAATTACGACAGGTTCTAGTAGCCGCAACAGATGGGATTTGTGGTTTCGGTTTATTTGGGACGTACCGTTTCATTATTACTTTAAAGTCACGTTTTTTCAACACACCGTACGCAATTTTCACAATTACCCGAATCCTGGGTAGTTTTTCGAGTGATTAATCGCTAAACCGCTCGCCTCGACCCCATCGACCCCAATTCCCTTCCGATTTCATCCTCGACTTTTTTGACTTTTCCTTTTCTCCCGTCCTTTTACATCGAGATGTGGGGTGCGATAACGTTGTTGAAAGGATGAAAACGAAAATCAAGAGAACTGCAACCACTCCGGCCGGCCTATTTTTAGAAATACTTATTATTATTTACAAACGTTGTAGGTGGAATTTTAATTTGAAAGAGACGATCTTCGAAATCTAGCGACACGATTTTATTGCGATTTGTGTTGCGAGAAGCCAATAAACACCAGTTCTCCCGAAGCAATTCCAAGTTTTGTGCGAATTCTGCAGCGGATAATAAATTATAATAACGATTTTGATGTTTTGTTTCGCTAGTTATAAAACAGGCGCCACTGTTTTGCAGTTCTAGAATCAGACTGGGGTTGACAAACCCATTTGTGCGATCAACACATTCACACACGACTATTCCTCAAAGTTTTTTAACTTCTCCATTAGGGAAGTTATTAAAGTAAAAAGATTTCAACAATTTTCGCGTTTTTGGCTTCCTTAAGTACTTTTAGGTCTTTTTTCTTACGATGTTTTCTCCGAAAAAGTCCAACCGGAACTGGTATATGCAAATTTATGATGTTTTCGGTTGATTGTTCATTAGACAGGGTGAGTCACTAAGCCCGCATTCCTCGATATTCCACCAATTATTAGAAAAAATCAAAGACCAAAGGTGCACGGTTCTTTAATGAAACATCCTATATGTATTTTGATTGACCTCTTCTTAAGCTAGCTTCCATTGCCAAAAAATTTCAAGAAAATTGGAATAACGTGGCAACGTCGCATAAGAATTTTAAAAGTAAACTGTGATTGTAAAGTCTTCAAAAATGACGCACCAACTCAAGAATACATAATTAACTCCACAAGTCCAATAGAAAACATACTAAAAATTCTTCACGTCAATTTCATGTTCAAAAATAATAATGAAGAAATTTATGGATGCCTCAAAAATTAATTTGAACAATAAAGTTCAATCGATTTCAGATACCCAACACAACCACATTTCTGATTATTTTGAAGTTACATCTGGAGTACCCCAGGGCTCACATTGTGGTCCAATTTTATTTCTTCTTTTTATAAATGACTTGAGTTATTGTATTAAATCTTCAAAATTTCTATTCTATGCAGATGATCTAAAGATATATAAACAAGTTTCATCCATAACTGATTGTCAGGAATTACAAAAGGATTTAAATAATATATATGAATGGTGTGAAACAAATTTTTTAAAACTGAATTTAAATAAATGTCATAAAATTACATTTTCTAACAAAAAAATATGATCGATTATGATTATTATATTGGGAAAAGTTTGCTCAAGCCTGTTAGTGAAATTAGAGATCTCGGCATACTTTTTGATAATAAACTCTCTTTCAAAAGTCATTATCGATACATATTTAACAAGGCTCTGCAGATGTGGGGATTGATTTGGCGCCATTGCAAGGATATGAGCTCTCATGCACTTAAAGTGCTATATTGCTCTCTCGTGCGTTCTGTTCTGGAATATGCTTCTTCAGTTTGGCATCCAACATGCGACACTCATATTTCATTGTTAGAGCGTGTTCAAAAAAAGTTTTTGAGGTCTATTGAATTTAAAGAACATCATCTACATCAACAAGGTGAATATGAATGGGTCATGAGCTTCCTCAATATTAAATCCTTGGAGATACGTAGAGATATAACGGATTTATGTGTTCTTCACGCCATTATTAACAACCATATAGATAGTAATGACTTATTAGCCAAACTAATGTTTAGGGTTCCAAATAAAAACTGCAGAACTACTAGATCTTGTAAAATTTTCAGAATTAACAAAGCATCTACTAATATGTCAACTAACCACCCATTGCGAAGAATGATGAAACAAGCAAACGAACTATCTAATTTTGTAAAATTTGATATTTTTAACTCAAACCTTGTTGTATTTAAGAGAATGATAAATAATCTTGTATAATTCGGATAATTTAAAATTGTTTCTTTTTGTGTTTATTGTATGATCATTGTTATAAAGATAATTAATTAAGTTAATCATATACCTTATGTATTTGTAAGTTTAATTTTCTTACTTTTTGTAATTGGAGTTATTCCGTAATAAACTAAACTAAACTAAACAAAGTGGTTAATTTAAATATGGCGAAATTTCGAAAAAAAAAAATGAAGGGCTCTATCTTCTACATTTGGATGAAAGGATTGTTTTAATTATTTTTTTCTGTTCCATAATATGATGTAGATTACGAAAAAAACGTAATTTTGCCATTTCTTCTTAATATACGTAATCTTTTTACAACAAGAAACTTAAAACATATTCAAAACGGAGATCGGGACGGGTGGGTCGTGCTTAGTCTTCGTTTTTTTTTTCTTTTCAATATAGGTATATAGTTTTTTGTGAACAACACAATAATTAAGCATGTTTTCAGTTTCATGTTGCGAAAAGAAGACTTCGTACATTAAGAAAAAATGTATAAAATATAAGCCCCGCCCACCCACCCCCTCTCAATTGTGACGATTTTTTTATTCATCGTGCGTCGAGGGCGGAGCTTAGTTGCAAAATCCTCGTTTCTCTACAAGAAATTCCCATGTGAAATAATGTCTTGAAAGAGTAAAATTTTGAAATTAAACTCCACCGCTCGGTCTGACAACGAATAAAAAAAGATCATTACAACTGAGACAGGGTGGGTGGGTGGGGCTTATATTTTGCCATTTTTTCTTAATGTACGTAGTCTTCTTTTCACAACAAGAAACTTAAGACATGTTCGAAATTTTTGTAGGGAAATTTGTATTTTGCAATTACGCTCCGCCCCTCGGTCTGACAACGAATAAAAAATTCATCACAATTGAGATCGGGACTTTTTTTTTAGTTACATATAGCTTTGTTTGAACAACACGGTAATTAAATAAGTTTTCAGTTTCTTGTTAGAAAAAAAATTCATATATTAAAAAAATGTACAAAATATAAGCCCCGCCCACCCACCACTTCTCAATTGTGATAATTTTTTTATTCATCGTGCGGAGGGCGGAGCTTAGCTGCAAAAACCTCATTTCTCGACAAGAAATTACCAGGTGAAATATGTTCATGAAAGAGTAAAATTTTACAAGGAAATATAGAATTAAATTAAACTCCGCCGCTGGGTCTACAACGAATACAAAAAATCATTACAACTGAGAAAGGGTGGGTGGGTGGGGCTTATATTTTGCCTTTTGTTCTTACTATACGCAATCTTTTTTTCACAACAAAAAACCTAAAACATGTTCGAAATTTTTGTAGGGAATGTATTTTGCAATTACGCTCCGCCCCTCGGTCTGACAATGAATAAAAAAAAAGCATTACAACTGAGATCGGGTGGGTGGGTGGAGTTTATATTTTGCCCTTTGTTCTTAATATACGTAGTGTTCTTTTCACAACAAAAAACCTAAAACATGTTCAAAATTTTTGTAGGGAATGTATTTTCCAATTACGCTCCGCCCCTCAGTCTGACAACGAATAAAAAATTCATCATCATTGAAATCGAGTTTTTTTTTTTTAGTTACTCATAGGTTTATTTGAACAACACGATAGTTACATAATAATGCTTTTAGTTTCTTGTTGGGAAAAGATTTCCTGTATTAAAAAAAAATTAAGAAAATTAAGTCAGCTCGTTTTGTTTCCAAATTGTGATCATTTTTTTGCAAAAGTTAATCATCGGTATTTGCTAAGATAAAACTGATTTTGGCAAATGACATATCCTACAAGAAAATATGGGGTGGGTGGGCGGGGCTAGTATCTGCCAGGACAAGATTGATTTTGGCAAATGAAACCACCCACCCTCTCTTTTCTTACACGGTATATCATTTGCCAAAGTCACTCTTTATCTTAGCAGGCACTAACCCCGCCCACCCACCCTCTCTTTTTTAGAGGTTATGTCATCTGCCAAAAACAGTCTTATCTTGGCAGCTACTAGATCGGATAAGACTAATTTTGGCAGATGACATAACTTCTAAAAAAGAGAGGGTGGGTGGGCGGGGCTAGTACCTGTTAAGATAAGACTGATTTTGGCAGATGACCTAACCTCTAAAAAAAAGAGGGTGGGTGGGCGGGGCTAGTACCTGTTAGGATAAGACTGATTTTGGCAAATGAAATGAGATCTTTCTAAGAAAATAGAGGGCGGATAGGCGAGGCTAGTACCTGCTAAAATGAGTTTTACCTTAGCAGCTACTAGGCCCGCCCACCCGCCCTCTCTTTTCTTAGAGAGTATGTCATTTGCCAAAATCACTTTTATCTAACAGCTATTAGCCCCACCCACCCTCTCTTTTCTTACACGGTATATCATTTGCCAAAGTCACTCTTTATCTTAGCAGGCACTAACCCTGCCCACCCACCCTCTCTTTTTTAGAGGTTATGTCATCTGCCAAAAACAGTCTTATCTTGGCAGCTACTAGATCGGATAAGACTAATTTTGGCAGATGACATAACTTCTAAAAAAAGAGAGGGTGGGTGGGCGGGGCTAGTACCTGTTAAGATAAGACTGATTTTAGCAAATGACGTATCTTCTAGAAAATGGAATTAAATTATTATAAGAAAAGACACTAGAGGCTCCAAAGCATTATTATTAATAAATAAACCAAAAAAAAATATATAAGAGATTTATAAATTATAAACAAAAACAACAAAAGAAAAATACATTAAAGCATAACCAACTAAACACTAGAGATATTTAAAATGCCTGCTTTAAAATTTAAAAATTTAAAAATTCATAAATTATAAAAAGAAAATTCGTTAAATCGAAAAATTGACAAATTACAAATCGAATCAAAAATTGAAAAATTTATAACTGAAAACTCGAAAAATTGGAAATCGAAAACTTGTGAAAATCTAAAAATGAAAGAAAAGAAAAACTGTAAAGTTCAAAAATTAGAATTGAAGAAACAAAAAATTGAAAAATCGAAAAATTAAAACTTGAGTAACTGAAAAATCGAAAAATTGAAGGGGCCAAGAATTTACAACACTAGAATCAAAAAATTAAAAGTCGGGAAACTGAAACACTGATGGAAAATTTAAAAATCAAAAGTTGAAAAATTGAAGAAATCGAAACAGGGAAAAACTGTAAAATCGCAAAATTGTGAGATTGAAAAATTGCAAATGGAAAACTTGAAGAAACAAAAATTTAACAATTGAAAAATACAAAAATTGAATAATTTGTTACTGAAAACTTTGTCAAAATCGAAAAATTTAAACAAAAAATTGTAAAATCGAAAAATTAAAAACTGAATATGTGCAAAATTCAAAAATTGAAAAAGCGAAAAATTTAACAAGCAAAAATGGAAAAATTAAAAGTCGAGAAACTGAAACATCGAAAAATTGAATAATCTTTGAGTTGAAAAATTGAAAAAATCGAAAAAGTGAAAAACTGTAATATCAAAAAATTGTAAGAATTGAAAAATTACAAATAAAAAATTACAAATGAAAAATTACAAATGAAAAATTACAAATGAAAAATTACAAATGAAAAATTAAAACAAAAATGTAATAATTGAAAAATTCGAAAATTGATTAATTTAAACTTGAAAACTCGAAAAATTGAAGATTGGAAACTTGTAAATGTCTAAAAATTAAAGAAACGAACAATTCGAACGTTCAAAAATTAGAATTGAAGAAACGAAAAATTGAAAAATCGAAAAATAAAACTTGAGTAACTGAAAAATCGAAAAATTTAAAAAGCTAAAATCGAAATATTAAAAGTCGAGAAACTGAAACACTGAAAAATTGAAAAATCAAAAGTTAAGGGCATATAAGTAAGCTCGTAATGTTTCCAAATTTTGATATTTTTTTGCAAAGTACTTGCTAAGATAAAAAGAGAAGGTGGGTGGGCGGGGCTAGTAACCAAGAACCGTACAATTTTGGTCTCTGACTTTTTTCGATCTCTAATAATTAATGAGATATCGAAGACGGCGCTCTTAGTGACTCACCCTGTACATCATCATGAATATACGAGCGTGGTGTAGTAAACTTTAATAATTGTTTAAATTTTTATATTTATTGAACATTAAGAAATTTCTTGATTATACTATGCATTTGCAGAGCAGCCCCCTAGTGGAATAAGAGAATAACAAAATTATGGCATTTTTTCCAAAATTTCTGAATAACTGGGGGCAGAAAAATGACAAAAATTGAGATTTAAAATTATGTCTCGTGTTCTAGTACTCCAAAAGACTACAAACTCAAAAATACGCACTCCAGATTAAATTCTGTATTTGTAAAATAATTAACACTTTAAACGCACCAAGAACAAATTATTACAAATAATGTAACAAAAATAATTGGAAAAGAAGCACGTTATTGACAATTTTAGTGCGGAAGCGCTGGCTCTTGTGTATGAACTGAGAAAAATTTCACCGACAATTTCCGGGGTTGGTGATTTGTTGAGATAACACCAACGACGCGACACCGATTTGACAATGTTAACGTTTTTATTCAATCATAAAAGCTATTATTAATTTGGGCTTCTATATTATTCAATATTTTCCTGAATACCCCCCTGTTTTACGACGAGGACGTTATTGCGGTTAAAGAAATTGGCGATGAGATGGCAATAAAAACGTCTCGAATTAACGAACTGGAACGAATTATTAATCTAATTTCCGGGCTACAATATAAACATTACAGATTAAACTAAATTGGATGGTTATGATCAATTTTGTGCATTTATTTAAATTTGGCTTGAGACATGGTTCGACAAAGTGAAAGAAAAAGATTTCGGGGCCGAGGATCCCTCTCGGCCCTAACTTTATCATGAAACGTTTCCACTGCTTTCCATTGATTTTTTATTTCATTAAATAAAGTCATAATAAATGATTAATCTTGTTTGAGTTAAAACTGTGAAAAATTAGATTATTTTAACAAGTTTGAGGTGAGGCTTTTTCTTGTAGTGGCCGGACACGGGTTTGGTAAATTCATGAGGGTGATTATTGATCAACATTCATTTTTTAGCGTCTTATAACGCTATAACCCCATTTAATAAAAAAAAAGTGGTGTCCCATTACCACCGGACTTTAAACCGACCTCCTAAACCTCTCCATCACCGGAATTACCCCGTAAATAAGCAAGCGTCTTGCCCTCTAAACCCGTCTCGACCCCCAAACCGTTCGCAATTTTCCACAATTACCCAATTCGTGAGTAGTTTTTCAGGTGATTAATTCCCAACTCGACCCCAATCCCTCGCTTTCCCTTTCAGACGCCCTCCTCCCATGAATGAACCCCTCGTGTCCACGCAAAGCCCCGCTCTCGCCTAACCTCAAACGTCACAAGGGGGCCCGAGCGAGCCTCCGCTCCGTACCTGAAAGCCGCCCAAGCGGACCGCAGGCGCCCAGCAGACGTCGCCCCCGAGCTTGTTTCCTCACGAACGCCGCCCCCAGCACTCTAGCATCTGCCTCCGGACTTAGGGCCGTCTCCCCGCATTCACCATCACTGCGATCGAGTTGGCACTGCACTAACGCGGCTGTCGCCGGACGGGCCCTTGGCGAAAATGGAGCTGATGCTGAAGCGGACCGCGGATTCGGGGGCTCTCACTGCATCGGGGCGTCACTGCACAGACACTGCTTGGCCGCGATAATCAATGATTAATGATCGACTGACACTTGCGGATGACAGGTGCAAAACGGGAATCTGCCTGACCGGCCGCCAGCGGCGCGCGAACGGGAAAATCGGGAAACGCGGGATGGCCACCAGCGGCGCACGCAGAGTGAGGTCAAAAGGCGCTGACTCCCGCGGGAAGCCGCCGGAAATTACCCCAAAGAGAGCTGGAGGAGGAGGAGGAGCTGCTAGGTGAATCCACCTTGGGTCGGCAGCAATGACAGAATTTCGGACGTTTTGGCATCTTACGACGCACTGACAGACGCCAGGGGGCGCTGCGCCGCAGAAATTTTTTTTTTGTTAATTTTTTATCGGGGACGAACGGGGGGCGCAAACGAGGCGGCGGGAATCGATACGGGGCTCTTACGCAAATTCTCAATTATTCAGCCGATACATCGCCGAACTTTTAAATGGGTTAACGCGGAACACGTGACATGGCAGCGGCGTAACTTGAGCTCCACAAAAGGGGCAATTAAATCGACCCAGTTCGAAATCATCCGGTTTGAATTTCGCGCGCTTAATAAAATACAATATTTATGACTTTTAAAATGGAATCAACAATTTTTTGTACTCAGCTAGAATTAATTAAATATCTTAGTTTTGTAAAACTGACTAACCAAGGACAAAATTTGGGTCTGAGTGATAAAAGCGACTGGACACTTGACTTCTTGTGTCCTTTCTTACGCACTACTCACCAGATGGCGCCGTGCCAAATTAATTGAATCGTTGAACTTTTTTGCAGCTACTCGTTACGACACGTTAATAGTTCTAAATTAGTAACGATTTCTGTTGCACAATTGGGGGCTTCCCTCCACAGTCAGTTGGCACTTGTCTGAATATAGCCACAGATGCACTTGGTAAAAGGAATAAACGTCCACTTGAGTCACTCGTTTCATTCACTCGGCATTGTTTAAAATTACACTTGAGTATCTAAAACTATGAAAAGAATGGTGTTGGGATTATGCGGTGTTCCAATTTTAGCGTCCCGTGTCATAATTTATAATCCGATCTGTTTGAAATGTTGCCAACCCAACACCGAATCTTTTGAAATCGAATTAAATGTTCGCGTGTTGATCCCGGTTTACATAATGTTTTTTTCGAAAAACAAGTCGGTTATAAATAAACCCGTCCAAACAAACTTTTTCTTTATAAAGAGGCGGCGCATCTTTGGAGTGAAGACATGATTAGCAGTTGTTGAAAATCAGTTAATCATATTATTTATTAATATTGTACAGTAAATTTACAAATAAAATGAAAACTGTATAGGTATATAACTTTTTTAATCTTTTTCAAAATTAATACTTATCCAATTCTAGTAAATAAGTGAAGTTGGTCACTTATTTAATAGACGCATTAACCTTAAGAACTAACAACTCATATATAGTGTATACACTTTTCATTTATTCATAGTCGGTCGAAGTCATGGAATAACACCGTTTCACGATGTGTTGTGCAAGTTCGGGGAGATGACAGGCCGGCCTTCGAGTTTACTGTAATCCAAGTGGAATTCTTTCGGGACTTTCCTCCAGTTCTGCGCGTCGAAGAAGTAGTAAGTTCCTCGTTCGTACGTGGAAGTCTTTTCGGCCAGCATCATTCCCGGGACCTGCGTTATCCAGACTTTCTCTTCCGTGTGGTAGCGCCACTCTCTACTGTACCTACAAATCCAGAAATTGCGGCGTTGGTGGATCTTCCACACTACAAAATACTCACAATTCACTAGCTGCGGCCAACTGTAACACGTCACCGACGTTATTATAAAACATGAAAAACAACAGGTCGTCCTTATACCGACTCAACTTCATGGATGCCAACTTATCCCTGCAAACGCTGTTGTTAGTAGACTGAATGAAAGCGCGCGTGAGTCACCTGATGGCGTGGTTGATGAGATATTCAGGAGGAACGTGGAAGTCTATGTCTTGGGGCCGACACGGATACTCCGCCCAGGGGCCTCCGAATGTTGGGTAAAGGTTGTCTGGAGAGTTGAGATTCAGTCCGAGCGCCGTCAAGTCCTGGCCTAACGCTAGCGACACCAGGTTGGGATCCGTTTCCGCCGCCCTTATGAACGTTAAGAGACCGACGATGCCGAACTGGTCGTTCACCATGCTGGCGGGGATGTTCGTCACTCGACCATCGGGGGATGTTTGGATTCCTGGAACGAAAACAACCAAAATTCACTTATTCATCCCTCCAAAAAATCGATGACGTCAAAAAAATTATGTTGGCAACACGATACATTCCTTGTTCGATAACTGTCATTTTAAAAATAAATTTCAATGTGGTAGTAATTTTGTGAATCTTTTTTCATTTTAGTCATTAAAAATCGACCGATAAAAATAAACAAATAAAAATAAATCTTACAAACGCTACACCCACAGATGTTATAGATTACGCTACATTTTTAGTCGCTTCAGACTACATTTCTGCATTTCATTATTCGGAACTTAAAAATACCGAGAACTTTCCATAATTTCATTTAATCCACAAAAAGCCTCATTAAAATGAGACACTTTAACGACTAATTAGTTCAAAGTGCGCGGCTTTTTTCAGAATCGGTCGCCTCAATTAGAACAGTACATTAATAACCACGCTAACTAGGTGATAATAAAACTAGTATTCAGGAAAAATATTGAATAATATAGAAGCCCAAATTAATAATAGCTTTTATGATTGAATAAAAACGTTAACATTGTCAAATCGGTGTCGCGTTGTTGGTGAAATTTTTCTCAGTCCATTCACAAGAGCCAGCGCTTCCGCACTAAAATTGTCAATAACGTGCTTCTTTTCCAATTATTATTGTTACATTATTTCTAACAATTTGTTCTTGGTGCGTTTAAAGTGTTAATTATTTTACAAATACAGAATTTTAATCTGGAGTGCGTATTTTTGAGTTTGTAGTCTTTTGGAGTACTGGAACACGAGACATAATTTTAAATCTCAATTTTTGTAATCTTTCGGACCCCAGTTATTCAGAAATTTT
The DNA here is from genome assembly GCF_036711695.1 of Zophobas morio. NCBI lineage: Eukaryota > Metazoa > Arthropoda > Insecta > Coleoptera > Tenebrionidae > Zophobas > Zophobas morio. The sequence goes on from NW_026972115.1 coordinate 3,842,765, forward strand.
GGAAAAATCCCATAATTTTGTTATTCTCTTATTCCACTAGGGGGGCTGCTCTGTAAATACCATACTATCAGTAGTATAATCAAGAAATTTGTTAATGTTCAATAAATATGTACAAATTTAAACAATTATTAAAGTTTACTACTCTACGCTCGTATATTCATGATGATGTACAGGGTGAGTCACTAAGAGCGCCGTCTTCGATATCTCATTAATTATTAGAGATCGAAAAAATTGTACGGTTCTTGGTTTCTAGCCCCGCCCACCCACCCTCTCTTTTTATCTTAGCAAGTACTTTACAAAAAAATATCAAAATTTGGAAACATTACGAGCTTACTTATATACACTCAACTTTTGGTTTTTCAATTTTTCAGTGTTTCAGCTTCTCGACTTTTAATATTTCGGTTTTAGCTTTCTAAATTTTTCGATTTTTCAGTTACTCAAGTTTTATTTTTCGATTTTTCAATTTTTTGTTTCTTCAATTCTAATTTTTGAACGTTCGAATTGTTCGTTTCTTTAATTTTTACAAGTTTCCGAGTTTTCAATTTTAAATTAATCAGTTTACGAATTTTTCAATTATTAAATTTTTGTTTTAATTTTTCATTTGTAATTTTTCATCTTACAATTTTTTGATATTACAGTTTTTCACTTTTTCGATTTTTTCAATTTTTCAACTTAAAGATTATTCAATTTTTCGATGTTTCAGTTTATCGACTTTTAATTTTTCCATTTTTGCTTGTTAAATTTTTCGCTTTTCCGATTTTTTGTTTAAATTTTTCGATTTTGACAGTTTTCAATTACAAATTATTCAATTTTTGTATTTTTCAATCTTACAATTTTGCAATTTTACAGTTTTTCCCTTTTTCGATTTTTTCAATTTTTCTACTTTTGATTTTTAAATTTTCCATCAGTGTTTCAGTTTCTCGACTTTTAATTTTTTGCTTGCAGCGTTGTAAATTCTTGGCCCCTTCAATTTTTCGACTTTTCAGTTTCTCAAGTTTTAATTTCTCGATTTTTCAATTTTTTGTTTCTTCAATTCTAATTTTTGAACTGTACAGTTTTTCTTTTCTTTCATTTTTAGATTTTCACAAGTTTTCGATTTCCAATTTTTCGAGTTTTCAATTATAAATTTTTCAATTTTTGACTTTCCGTTATTCAATTTTTGTTTCGATTTGTCAATCTTCGAATTTTTCGATTTAACGAATTTTCTTTTTATAATCTATGAATTTTTAAATTTTTAAATTTTAAAGCAGGAATTTTGAACATCTCTAGTGTTTAGTTGGCTATGCTTTAATGGATTTTTCTTTTGTTGTTTTTCTTTATAATTTATAAATCTCTTATTTTTTTCTTTTTTTGGTTTATTTATTAATAATAATGCTTTGGAGCCTCTAGTGTCTTTTCTTATAATAATTTAATTCCATTTTCTAGAAGATACGTCATCTGCCAAAATCAGTCTTATCTTAGCAGCTACTAGCCCCGCCCACCCACCCTCTCTTTTTATCTTAGCAAGTACTTTACAAAAAAATATCAAAATTTGGAAACATTACGAGCTTACTTATATACAACTTTTGGTTTTTCAATTTTTCAGTGTTTCAGTTTCTCGACTTTTAATATTTCGGTTTTAGCTTTCTAAATTTTTCGATTTGTCAGTTACTCAAGTTTTATTTTTCGATTTTTCAATTTTTTGTTTCTTCAATTCTAATTTTTGAACGTTCGAATTGTTCGTTTCTTTAATTTTTACAAGTTTCCGAGTTTTCAATTTTAAATTAATCAGTTTACGAATTTTTCAATTATTAAATTTTTGTTTTAATTTTTCATTTGTAATTTTTCATCTTACAATTTTTTGATATTACAGTTTTTCACTTTTTCGATTTTTTCAATTTTTCAACTTAAAGATTATTCAATTTTTCGATGTTTCAGTTTCTCGACTTTTAATTTTTCCATTTTTGCTTGTTAAATTTTTCGCTTTTCCGATTTTTTGTTTAAATTTTTCGATTTTGACAGTTTTCAATAACAAATTATTCAATTTTTGTATTTTTCAATCTTACAATTTTGCAATTTTACAGTTTTTCCCTTTTTCGATTTTTTCAATTTTTCGACTTTTGATTTTTAAATTTTCCATCAGTGTTTCAGTTTCTCGACTTTTAATTTTTTGCTTGCAGCGTTGTAAATTCTTGGCCCCTTCAATTTTTCGACTTTTCAGTTTCTCAACTTTTAATTTCTCGATTTTTCAATTTTTTGTTTCTTCAATTCTAATTTTTGAACTGTACAGTTTTTCTTTTCTTTCATTTTTAGATTTTCACAAGTTTTCGATTTCCAATTTTTCGAGTTTTCAATTATAAATTTTTCAATTTTTGACTTTCCGTTATTCAATTTTTGTTTCGATTTGTCAATCTTCGAATTTTTCGATTTAACGAATTTTCTTTTTATAATCTATGAATTTTTAAATTTTTAAATTTTAAAGCAGAAATTTTGAACATCTCTAGTGTTTAGTTGGCTATGCTTTAATGGATTTTTCTTTTGTTGTTTTTCTTTATAATTTATAAATCTCTTATTTTTTTCTTTTTTTGGTTTATTTATTAATAATAATGCTTTGGAGCCTCTAGTGTCTTTTCTTATAATAATTTAATTCCATTTTCTAGAAGATACGTCATCTGCCAAAATCAGTCTTATCTTAGCAGCTACTAGCCCCGCCCACCCACCCTCTCTTTTTATCTTAGCAAGTACTTTACAAAAAAATATCAAAATTTGGAAACATTACGAGCTTACTTATATACAACTTTTGGTTTTTCAATTTTTCAGTGTTTCAGTTTCTCGACTTTTAATATTTCGGTTTTAGCTTTCTAAATTTTTCGATTTGTCAGTTACTCAAGTTTTATTTTTCGATTTTTCAATTTTTTGTTTCTTCAATTCTAATTTTTGAACGTTCGAATTGTTCGTTTCTTTAATTTTTACAAGTTTCCGAGTTTTCAATTTTAAATTAATCAGTTTACGAATTTTTCAATTATTAAATTTTTGTTTTAATTTTTCATTTGTAATTTTTCATCTTACAATTTTTTGATATTACAGTTTTTCACTTTTTCGATTTTTTCAATTTTTCAACTTAAAGATTATTCAATTTTTCGATGTTTCAGTTTCTCGACTTTTAATTTTTCCATTTTTGCTTGTTAAATTTTTCGCTTTTCCGATTTTTTGTTTAAATTTTTCGATTTTGACAGTTTTCAATAACAAATTATTCAATTTTTGTATTTTTCAATCTTACAATTTTGCAATTTTACAGTTTTTCCCTTTTTCGATTTTTTCAATTTTTCGACTTTTGATTTTTAAATTTTCCATCAGTGTTTCAGTTTCTCGACTTTTAATTTTTTGCTTGCAGCGTTGTAAATTCTTGGCCCCTTCAATTTTTCGACTTTTCAGTTTCTCAACTTTTAATTTCTCGATTTTTCAATTTTTTGTTTCTTCAATTCTAATTTTTGAACTGTACAGTTTTTCTTTTCTTTCATTTTTAGATTTTCACAAGTTTTCGATTTCCAATTTTTCGAGTTTTCAATTATAAATTTTTCAATTTTTGACTTTCCGTTATTCAATTTTTGTTTCGATTTGTCAATCTTCGAATTTTTCGATTTAACGAATTTTCTTTTTATAATCTATGAATTTTTAAATTTTTAAATTTTAAAGCAGAAATTTTGAACATCTCTAGTGTTTAGTTGGCTATGCTTTAATGGATTTTTCTTTTGTTGTTTTTCTTTATAATTTATAAATCTCTTATTTTTTTCTTTTTTTGGTTTATTTATTAATAATAATGCTTTGGAGCCTCTAGTGTCTTTTCTTATAATAATTTAATTCCATTTTCTAGAAGATACGTCATCTGCCAAAATCAGTCTTATCTTAGCAGCTACTAGCCCCGCCCACCCACCCTCTCTTTTTATCTTAGCAAGTACTTTACAAAAAAATATCAAAATTTGGAAACATTACGAGCTTACTTATATACACTCAACTTTTGGTTTTTCAATTTTTCAGTGTTTCAGTTTCTCGACTTTTAATATTTCGGTTTTAGCTTACTAAATTTTTCGATTTTTCAGTTACTCAAGTTTTATTTTTCGATTTTTCAATTTTTTGTTTCTTCAATTCTAATTTTTGAACGTTCGAATTGTTCGTTTCTTTAATTTTTACAAGTTTCCGAATTTTCAATTTTAAATTAATCAGTTTACGAATTTTTCAATTATTAAATTTTTGTTTTAATTTTTCATTTGTAATTTTTCATCTTACAATTTTTTGATTTTACAGTTTTTCACTTTTTCGATTTTTTCAATTTTTCAACTTAAAGATTATTCAATTTTTCGATGTTTCAGTTTCTCGACTTTTAATTTTTCCATTTTTGCTTGTTAAATTTTTCGCTTTTCCGATTTTTTGTTTAAATTTTTCGATTTTGACAGTTTTCAATAACAAATTATTCAATTTTTGTATTTTTCAATCTTACAATTTTGCAATTTTACAGTTTTTCCCTTTTTCGATTTTTTCAATTTTTCGACTTTTGATTTTTAAATTTTCCATCAGTGTTTCAGTTTCTCGACTTTTAATTTTTTGCTTGCAGCGTTGTAAATTCTTGGCCCCTTCAATTTTTCGACTTTTCAGTTTCTCAAGTTTTAATTTCTCGATTTTTCAATTCTTTGTTTCTTCAATTCTAATTTTTGAACTGTACAGTTTTTCTTTTCTTTCATTTTTAGATTTTCACAAGTTTTCGATTTCCAATTTTGCGAGTTTTCAATTATAAATTTTTCAATTTTTGACTTTCCGTTATTCAATTTTTGTTTCGATTTGTCAATCTCCGAATTTTTCGATTTAACGAATTTTCTTTTTATAATCTATGAATTTTTAAATTTTAAAGCAGGAATTTTGAACATCTCTAGTGTTTAGTTGGCTATGCTTTAACGGATTTTTCTTTTGTTGTTTTTCTTTATAATTTATAGATCTCTTATTTTTTTTTTTTGGTTTATTTATTAATAATAATGGTTTGGAGCCTCTAGTGTCTTTTCTTATAATAATTTAATTCCATTTTCTAGAAGATACGTCATCTGCCAAAATCAGTCTTAACTTAGCGGCTACTAGCCCCGCCCACCCACCCTCTCTTTTTATCTTAGCAAGTACTTTACAAAAAAATATCAAAATTTGGAAGCATTACGAGCTTACTTATATACACTCAACTTTTGGTTTTTCAATTTTTCAGTGTTTCAGTTTCTCGACTTTTAATATTTCGGTTTTAGCTTTCTAAATTTTTCGATTTTTCAGTTACTCAAGTTTTATTTTTCGATTTTTCAATTTTTTGTTTCTTCAATTCTAATTTTTGAACGTTCGAATTGTTCGTTTCTTTAATTTTTACAAGTTTCCGAGTTTTCAATTTTAAATTAATCAGTTTACGAATTTTTCATTTATTAAATTTTTGTTTTAATTTTTCATTTGTAATTTTTCATCTTACAATCTTTTGATATTACAGTTTTTCACTTTTTCGATTTTTTCTATTTTTCAACTTAAAGATGATTCAATTTTTCGATGTTTCAGTTTCTCGACTTTTAATTTTTCCATTTTTGCTTGTTAAATTTTTCGCTTTTTCAATTTTTGAATTTTGCACATATTCAGTTTTTAATTTTTCGATTTTCCGATTTTTTGTTTAAATTTTTCGATTTTGACAGTTTTCAATAACAAATTATTCAACTTTTGTATTTTTCAATCTTACAATTTTGCAATTTTACAGTTCTTCCCTTTTTCGATTTTTTCAATTTTTCGACTTTTGATTTTTAAATTTTCCATCAGTGTTTCAGTTTCTCGACTTTTAATTTTTTGGTTGTAGCGTTGTAAATTCTTGGCCCCTTCAATTTTTCGACTTTTCAGTTTCTCAAGTTTTAATTTCTCGATTTTTCAATTTTTTGTTTCTTCAATTCTAATTTTTGAACTGTACAGTTTTTCTTTTCTTTCATTTTTAGATTTTCACAAGTTTTCGATTTCCAATTTTTCGAGTTTTCAATTATAAATTTTTCAATTTTTGACTTTCCGTTATTCAATTTTTGTTTCGATTTGTCAATCTTCGAATTTTTCGATTTAACGAATTTTCTTTTTATAATCTATGAATTTTTAAATTTTTAAATTTTAAAGCAGGAATTTTGAACATCTCTAGTGTTTAGTTGGCTATGCTTTAATGGAGTTTTCTTTTGTTGTTTTTCTTTATAATTTATAAATCTCTTATATATTATTTTTTTTTGGTTTATTTATTAATAATAATGCTTTGGAGCCTCTAGTGTCTTTTCTTATAATAATTTAATTCCATTTTCTAGAAGATACGTCATCTGCCAAAATCAGTCTTATCTTAGTAGCTACTAGCCCCGCCCACCCACCCTCTCTTTTTATCTTAGCAAGTACTTTACAAAAAAATATCAAAATTTGGAAGCATTACGAGCTTACTTATATACACTCAACTTTTGGTTTTTCAATTTTTCAGTGTTTCAGTTTCTCGACTTTTAATATTTCGGTTTTAGCTTTCTAAATTTTTCGATTTTTCAGTTACTTAAGTTTTATTTTTCGATTTTTCAATTTTTTGTTTCTTCAATTCTAATTTTTAAACGTTCGAATTGTTCGTTTCTTTAATTTTTACAAGTTTCCGAGTTTTCAATTTTAAATTAATCAGTTTACGAATTTTTCAATTATTAAATTTTTGTTTTAATTTTTCATTTGTAATTTTTCATCTTACAATTTTTTGATATTACAGTTTTTCACTTTTTCGATTTTTTCAATTTTTCAACTTAAAAATTATTCAATTTTTCGATGTTTCAGTTTCTCGACTTTTAATTTTTCCATTTTTGCTTGTTAAATTGTTTGCTTTTTCAATTTTTGAATTTTGCACATATTCAGTTTTTAATTTTTCCGATTTTTTGTTTAAATTTTTCGATTTTGACAGTTTTCAATAACAAATTATTGAATTTTTGTATTTTTCAATCTTACAATTTTGCAATTTTACAGTTTTTCCCTTTTTCGATTTTTTCAATTTTTCGACTTTTGATTTTTAAATTTTCCATCAGTGTTTCAGTTTCTCGATTTTTAATTTTTTGATTGTAGCGTTGTAAATTCTTGGCCCCTTCAATTTTTCGACTTTTCAGTTTCTCAAGTTTTAATTTCTCGATTTTTCAATTTTTTGTTTCTTCAATTCTAATTTTCGAACTGTACAGTTTTTCTTTTCTTTCATTTTTAGATTTTCACAAGTTTTCGATTTCCAATTTTTCGAGTTTTCAATTATAAATTTTTCAATTTTTGACTTTCCGTTATTCAATTTTTGTTTCGATTTGTCAATCTTCGAATTTTTCGATTTAACGAATTTTCTTTTTATAATCTATGAATTTTTAAATTTTTAAATTTTAAAGCAGGAATTTTGAACATCTCTAGTGTTTAGTTGGCTATGCTTTAATGGATTTTTCTTTTGTTGTTTTTCTTTATAATTTATAAATCTCTTATATATATATTTTTTTTTGGTTTATTTATTAATAATAATGCTTTGGAGCCTCTAGTGTCTTTTCTTATAATAATTTAATTCCATTTTCTAGAAGATACGTCATCTGCCAAAATCAGTCTTATCCTATCTAGTAGCTGCCAAGATAAGACTGATTTTGGCAGATGACATAACCTCTAAAAAAGAGAGGGTGGGTGGGCGGGGTTAGTGCCTGCTAAGATAAAGAGTGACTTTGGCAAATGAGATACCGTGTAAGAAAACAGAGGGTGGGTGGGCGGGGTTTATATTTCCTACATTTTTTTTTAATACACCAAATCTTATTTTCCTAACAAGAAACTAAAAACATAATGTAACTATCGTAACTATAAGTAACTAAAAGAAAGTCTCGATCTCAATGATGATGAATTTTTTATTCGTTGTCAGGCCAAGGGGCGGAGCGTAATTGCAAAATACATATTTCCCTACAAAAATTTTGAACATGTTTTAAGTTTCTTGTTGTGAAAAGAAGACCACGTATATTAAGAAGAAATGACAAAATATAAGCCCCACCCACCCACCCTGCTCAGTTGTAAGGATTTTTTTTATTCGTTGTCAGACCGAGGGGCGGAGTTTAATTGCAAAATTTTACTCTTTCGAGAACATATTTCACATGATAACTTCTTGTAGAGAAATGAGGATTTTGCAACCAAGCTCCGATCTCGGCGCACGATGAACAAAAAAATCATCACAATTGAGAGGGGGTGGGTGGGCGGGGCTTATATTTTATGCATTTTTTCTTAATATACGAAGTCTTCTTTTCCTAACATGAAACTGAAAACATACTTAATTATTGTGTTGTTCACAAAAAAATATACACCTATATTGAGAAGAAAAAAAAAAAAACGAAGATCAAGCACGACCCACCCGTCCCGATCTCAATTCTGATGAAATTTTCATTCGTCATTAGAACCGAGGGAGAGCGTAATTGCAAAATACATATTTTCCTAGAAAAATGTACCGTTTTGAACATGTTTTAAGTTTCTTGTTGTAGAAAGAAGACTACATATATTAAGAAGAAATGGCAAAATATAATTATTATTATTATTATTATCAATTAGAACAGTCCATTAATAACCACGCTAACTAGGTGATAATAAAACTAGTTCGCAGCTCGTTTTCCAAGTCAAATTAATGAAATACGATACAGTCAAGTGATTTGACATTAACTTGTTTATTTTATGAATCGATGGGAATACACAAACGATCCCACTGTACGCCTTTTTGAATAAAGTAGAACGCGAAACTGTAAAAATTAACACTTGTAGAGTGGGCTGGACTCATCGATTTTCCTTCGATAAGAGACAGCGCGCAATTAATTAGCAAATGGCTCCGAATCGGGAAAAAGTGCGTTTTTTTCCGCTAATGAGTCTAATCTCCTTCAAGGTATTTTTTTAAAGCAAGACCTGGGGAATAAATAAAGAAATTAGCAACAGTTTATCTGTTTATCTTTGCGCCAAATCTCGAGCCAGCGACTTTCAACTGAAATAATATTGATTCTAGATTAAGTTGTGTAGAAACGGATTTAGTGAATGGAAGAGAAAAACAACAATTTTAACTCGTGGGTTCAAACCACTAATTCATTTATCTGAAAGGAAAGTGACTACGAAAAACGTATCAATAAATCAATCGATAAAACACTCAAAATCGCTGATACACCATAAATTAAAAAACCAAAACTCGTCCACAGTTGCTATGGAATGCGTCGGATTTTTTACAGAAACGAGTTTTCAAGTGTTGTTGTCATCGTCGCCTGAAAAATCTACCGAATTATGTAAAACTTCGCCGCTCCACCAGCCGAAAAAAATAATCACAAATCTGGCAACACCTCAAATTGCAGTCATATTCATGCACCGCTGTTTATATTTTTAGAAATTTTCGAATTCGACGCTCGTTTGTTGTGGTGCGACTTTTTGAACTTTGCTATCACTTTCGATTAAATGCGCCGAAATTTCGATCAAAAATCGACGATTTGCGTCGTATTTGATACCGGGTCCGGTTTATCTCCCCTTCAAGATCTTTATTTTACGTGTGACCCATAAAACAACAGGAAACGTTTCTGCGTGTCGTAATAAACCATCAGCGGCTTTATCGGCTTGAAAAATCTTGAAAAGCGACTGAGTCTTTTTAAGCTTAAAGCGTAACAAAAGTGTGTTTGGTGGGTTTTAACGAGAAAGTCGGTCGTGGATTACGGACGATCTCTTACATGGATTTGATTTTTTGAATTCTTTGCTAAGTGAATGTGGCGATTTTAGAGATCCAGTATACAGTTACAGCAGTTTTTTTTTTTTTTAATGACATCTCCTGGGAATTTATTGCATGCGAGCTAGCATGTTTAATTTTTTGGGTTTGTCGTCCCATTGTATTAATATTGTGAAGTGGACTATATTTAGGTTTAAGATAATTATCTATTGCATACAAATTTTGTGCGAGGGTACGAATTACAATACCAAAAGTTGCCAGATTTTTCCTCACATGTTAGTCTCCAATTTATTACGCTTATCACAGAGTTGATCCCTATATTTTTGTAATTTAGATAACAGTAGTTTCTAAAGTGGAAATTAGAAAAACAAATTAAAAATATTTATTGCCTAAATCACGATTATGACGCCAACAAAAGTTCATTTACGACCCATTAAAGTTACCCGAAACCGCAGCCACTATTGCAGACTTTAATGTGTAGCTAAAACTAGCCAATTAATCGTCGTAAATTTTATTCAAATTTGAATAGCGCGCCAAAAATAACCTGTGTTTGTAAGTACCTGTTTTGGCGCTGTTCTTCTCACTCTCTCTCGATCCAGCCGAGCCGTCGCCGCCCCCTCCCGAGTTGGTTTTGTCGCCTGACGTGCTGCCCCCCGGCGACACCCCCTCTCGGTTCTGCGTCCCCGGCAGCGCGGGGAAGTCTTCGGACGACATAGTAAACTCACTCGATTCGGACGTGGGTTGTTTGACCATTCCTACGTAGGGTTTAGCACCGGGCATGGGGCTAGGTTGGGGCACGTTATCTCCCGAACTTCGATTCGTTAACGAAGGAAATTCACTAAGATCCAATAATGACGGGGTGTTAGTATCTCCTGAGCCAAACACAGAATTAAAGGAACTATAACCTCCCAATGAGTTCATGTTACCCATTTGGCTACTATTTCTACAACAGAAGAGATTATTGCGTGAGGGTAACTGGAATGTCGCCATTTGAGTGTTGACACTTAGGTTATAAAACTGACATAAACAAACTCTAGCAATGCTCGTAGTCGAGCTAGAGTTGGTTTACGAGCCGGGCGCCTCGGCGCTATTTACCCCATGGCAGGGATCCCTCTCCTGTCGGAAGGCGCTCTCTGCCCGAAAACGGGGGTGACATGACCAGACATAGAGTTACTTCCGAAGCTAACGCTGGACCGTCCGAGGCTGCTACCTCCTATGTTCCTCGTAAAGTTCAAGTTCGCCATAGCTATCTGGTGTCAAGCCAGCCACCTTTTGGCATAACGGAATTACGGTTGGACGCTGAAAAAATCGCTCGTTTCCTCGCCACAGTCCTTACATTAACTTATCAGCACAAAAAATACAAATAACATCATAAACACTCGAGATTTAAATGCAAGCTTGCTGGTTGAACTAGACGGTTGAGACCACTGGGTGATGGATGCACGATTCTTGGTTCCACTAAAAGGTGAAGAAAAACCTCTCGCTATACAAAATAAAGGCGCAATTTTGACAAAGTGTATGTTATTGTCCAAGTATTCTCCGCCATTACAACTGTAACTGTCAAGATGGTTCTGATTTCAGAACTGTCACCTGTCAGTTGGCCCACTTCGAACAATGCCACCAGGGGGACCAACGCACGCTTTATAGGCAACACTCAAACAACGCTGTATTGCGGGTTGCCCACATCATTTATCAAACCATTCATCGATTCCCATTAATAAAATTATAAATAACAAAACAGTTTTTTTTCTTCAATATATAATTTTCATTGTTGTGTAACAGTAATACAGTTTCTTCAAACACCTTAGAAAACTTAGTGACTATCCTACGTGGTAACAAAACTTACCAAAAAAAAAAACACAAAATGACTCACATAAATAACCCTAACTAACTATAACAAAACACGCCGACTGGTCCACCAGCCCGCAGATATCACACAGAAACTCGAATTTACAATATAATCTCCAAACACCCGAAGTTAAAGCTCAAACAAACCTTATCCTAACTTACAAAAGTATCAAAAGCATATTCCTGTAAAATAAACGCTAACACTATCACTGCAACGTGTGCAAATTATCGAATACTGAATCAACAGTCCCTTTTATAGATTCTTTCCATGATTTTGAAGAAGAGCTTGTGGGGGAGTCCCTTGGAGCTCTGTTGGATGTGGGTGCGGATGATGTTGAAGCTCTCTTCTTCATAGATGGCGTAAGTGTTGGGCAAGCTCAGCTCTTGGTACAGGTTGCGGATGACTCGCGCGGCCTCGGGGCCGGGGCGCCCGTAGAACTCCTCCATGATTTTTCTTTGGGCGGGATTGGCCCTTTGGAGGGCCACGACGGCCAGCCAGGAGCACTTGCCCTCGCGGATGTCGTTGCCGCCTTTGCCGGTCACCTCTGGATCGCCGAAGCAGTCCAGGAAGTCGTCCTGTATCTGGAAGAATTGACCGATTTCGAGTAAAATGGTCTTGGCTTGTCTGTGCATCTCTGGGTCGTACAAATTCGCCATGTACATGGCTAGGGCCACCGGCAGTTGGAAAGTGTAATAAGCAGTCTTATATTTAACAATCGAATTGTACTTTTTCATGGTGAAGAGATCCAGATTGGGTTTCCCGTCTTTTTGACACATGCAATCCAGAGCTTGTCCCATCGCGGTTTTTAAAGTGACGTCATGGAACAGTTCAAGGGTTGGGACCAGGCAAGGGTGATTCGAAAAATGTCTCTTCAATAAAGTATAAATGCCTTGTTCTAGAATTATGGCGTCATTCACGGCACTCAGTCCTATTTCCTCTTTCTTGTACCAGCAAGGAAGCCCCCTTCTGGTCTCCGACCGATCCATGAAGTCGTCCGTGACGACGAAGAAAGCTTGCAACTGGAAAAGAAAACTTTCTTTACAATCATTGCACATTTATTTAATTCAAAAGAATTAGTCAAATTTGGTGCGTGACCTTTCCCCGAAGCCCCACTCCAATCCCATTACTCTAATCCAATTTCCGAAGCCCCGCCGCGCCCCATAAATACCCCGATCGCCGCCCTCGGTCGCTTCTGGTAGAAAACCACTACGCTCTCAATGGTTGTAGCCGTTAAAGTCTTCAAAAAAACCACACCGAATGGTAAAGTCACCGTCTACCTCAGCAAGCGCGACTTCGTCGACCACCTCGACCGCACCGACCCCATAGATGGCGTCGTCGTCGTGGAGGATGACTACCTGCAAGGCCGCAAGGTCTACGGCCAGGTGGTCACCACCTACCGCTACGGCCGCGAAGAGGACGAGGTCATGGGGGTGAAATTCAGCAAGGAGATGACCATCGCCTACGACCAAATCGTCCCGCCTAAGAAAAACCCCGACTTGACCACCGTCCAGGACAAACTGACTAAGAAGATGGGCCCCGTGGCCTACCCGTTCGTCTTCCACTTCCCGGAGATGGCGCCCAGTTCGGTGACGCTGCAGCCGGGGGAGGACGACCAGGGGAAACCTTTAGGGGTTGAATATTACTTGAAGGTGTACGTGGGGGCGAACGAGGAAGACAAGGGGCATAAGAGGAGCACGGTCACTTTGGCTATCAAGAAGTTGCAGATTTTGGCGAGACCTAGAGCAGTGACGCGGTTACCGAGCTCGGTGGTGGCGAAAGGGTTCACGTTTTCGACGGGGAAAATCAACCTGGAGGTGACGCTGGACAAGGAGATTTACTATCACGGGGAGCAGATTGGGGCGAATGTGACCATCTCGAACAACTCGAGGAAGACGGTGAGGAACATGAAGGTGTACGTGGTGCAGCACTGCGAGGTGACGATGGTCAACGCGCAGTTTTCCAAGTATGTGGCCAGTTTGGAGACCAGAGAAGGGTGCCCGATTACTCCAGGTAGAGTCCCAGAGTCCATTCCCTCATTATTAATCTATTAGTTACAAAAAAATATTTCCAGGGACTAGCTTCACCAAGACCGTCTACCTCATCCCCCTCGCCTCCAGCAACAAGGACCGTCGTGGGGTTGCTCTCGACGGGCGCCTGCGCGACGACGATGCCAACCTAGCCAGTTCTACCCTGGTGCCAGACGGCAAATGTCCCATCGACGCCATCGGTATCGTCATTTCCTACTCCTTGAGGGTCAAACTCAACTGCGGGACTCTGGGTGGGGAGATCGTCACCGACGTGCCCTTCAAACTCCTCCACCCAGGACCTGGTGCTTACGACAAAGAGAAACCCAAAACCTTTAAGAAGATGAGATCCATGGAGAAGGGGCGCTACGGCAATTCTTACGAGAACGACGACGACGACAACATCGTTTTCGAGGATTTTGCTCGCTTCAGGTTGAGCCAAGACGGGGTCGAATAAATCGAGAAAATCCAAAAAAATAGTAAAAGTCGAAATATGAAAAAAGGTTACTTCCGCGACCATTGGTGATTCTGCCAGAAGTGATAATTTCAGTTATTTTTTATTATTTACAGGAGATAGCAACATTTTTGTTTTATTTTAATTTACGCAGATTAGTTACAAAGGTGTATAATTATGCATAATTATGAGGTTTATATAACTGTTTTTCCGTTAGATTTAGCAGCGTAGTTTTAGTCTTAGTTGTTGTAAATGCATGCAAAAAAACAAATAAATAAATATACTTCACATTGGGCTACTCGTAAATTTTCAGACTCCAAATTTGCGACTTAATGCAAATCCCCGAATTCTTTACCTTTGTTTACAATGTCGACTTTCTTAAAAATAAATCGCGCGGTGAGTAATAAAAATAAATAAATTTTAAAAAGTGAAACAAATTCTCACCCACATGTTTAAGTCTTGTTTGTTTACAAACTCGCGCCTGATCTCGCCGATGATGTAACAAAATAAAATCTAGTGGCTGCCACGTGATCAGCGCACAAGGTTGTCCTTCAACTTGAAATTACAACAGGCTTTTATAATTTCTACAATTACTTTAACGTCGACGAGTTTCGCTGCTCTATTTAAATAACAATAAAAAAATTGCGCTTTCTTGCTAAACAGGTCGCTTCACACGAACGCCTTACGTAACCGCAACACCTAGTTTCAGTTGCGTTATCTTAAGTCACTTCTTTTGTTCACTATTTACAGAACTGTATTCGTTATTTGTGTACTAAAAATAAGTTTGCTCTTTACACTGAATAATGCATGGATAAACAACGCGTGATTATGTTAATTTTTGAATAGTTTTAGTTGGATGTAGTTGAGACTTGTTGCCAGATGGACCGCGGATCCTATTTTTTCTGCAAATATTTAAAATGGATTAAATTAAGCACGCTGTTTATTCAGTCGTAACAGCGTCAGGTGATTCAGGCTGAGGGAAATGCAAAACATTCGTAAACGTGTCTCACCTTTGACATACGCTACCATGAGAAGACCTCGTGGTATTTTTGAACCGTAAAAAGAGGGCGACGATTTTCATTCTGAGACGATTGGACTGACACGAAATTGGATCAATAGCCAATTATTTTTCGACATAAAAAATTTAAGGTCACAGTGTGCAGGAATTTTTAATATTCAGTAATTTTTTGTTAAAAATCAGTTGTTTGTGATATGTGTTCTCGTGGATTTAAATTTGTTTACTCACCACTTCCACGCACCACCCCATGATGTTGGCCAGCCTGATGTTCTCGGGGGTGAGATTCTCCTCTTTTTCGAGCATTTTGTAGGCGGCGACCACCGCCAGCCCCCGATTTTTCTTCCCGTTGGGGACGTTGTAGTGCAACAATTTGGCATAGCGCTTCGTCACTTCTGGAATGTCCGTCTGGCGTCCCGCGTCGGTCAAATCCCTGACAATATCCGGGAACACCGCCATAAATTCGCGACTCTCATCCTTGGTGACCAGAGTGTAATTGGTCGACTGGGGTTTGGCCTTTGTCTGAATGGTGGATAAAGCTCTGAAATACAAAAAAAAAAAAATGAATCATTGTGCTTGCACTTTCCTGTTGGCCAGACTGTGCGAGGATCACACGTTGACGCGCTAATTTACCATCACTAATTCGTCTGATTGATGTCAAATTAAATTGGAACTAACGGTATTTCCGATAACGAGGTGGTGGACAATGTGATAATAATGACAAATTTTTGAACTTCCGTCAAGTTTTTGCGAAAAATTATAAAGAAGTGGCGGCTTTGTTGGTACAAGGACGCTTATAGTTTACAGTTAATTCAATGTCAAACGAGATTTTTGCGCATTATTTCTACCTGGCAATTGTGGGAGCACTATGCGTGGAGAATGATAGGTTTAGGGCGTCTACGCCACTGGTGTTGCAAATTATACCACATTTATGTGTTGATTGTCCAGTTGGAACATTCACTTTCTTATGGATTTCTCCATTTACCATATACCTATTGGTTTCTAGTCCGTTATCGCAAAATTATCACTCCATCAGACACAATTCTGTTTACTGGTTTATCATTTGGTGTAATAAAGAAATTTACTTTACTGAAATAGATACCACGATGTTTATTTTAATTGTCTGCTTCGAGTTAAAAATGGCTTTGTGATCAGCTGTTGACAAGATAATTTCATTAGTATCAGTGTGAAAATATTCACTGACCTTGGACTTTGTGCTTTAAATAAGCTACAATAAATACAGCTGAAATCGTTGACCAAATACTTAATGAAAATGTCGCTCGTGATTCAAACAATGCAATAAAGTGGATTAAGTCGGTCCTATACAATATGTTACTTATGAAAGATTAAGATATTTTATTTTATTGGACACGAAATTAATATAAATGTGAAAAAACAGTGTACCGCAATCCTAAAAATTTTGGCTTAAAACAAAAATTGTTAAAAATAATGACGGGTTTAAAAAGTGAGTTTTATTAGCGATCCCAAAATTAGTGAAATTTAAGCAGGTTTATTTGTTTTAATTAAAATTTTATTTTCTGTAATATGAAAATGGGTAACTTCTTTAAATAATAAATCAGTTTTTACTATCACTAATTGATAACACTAGTTTTTCGCAATTTAAGTGTTTTTTTTAAGTTTAGTCCTTGAAACCTTTAGAATGCGAGCGCAGCGAGCACGTTCAGGTTTTATTTAAAAAATTGGTCTAAAGTTGTAACCATTTTCACTAAAAAACCCTTTCATTAATAATAACTTTCAATAAAACCTAAATGTGCTCGCTGCACTCGCATTCTGAATCTTCTTTTCTTAATCAATTTAATGACATAAAAACATTTATGAGAGAACGGTCAGCAAAACCAACTTAGTTTTTATTATAATAATTCCCGAGATCTCCCTATGAAGGTAAATAAATCATTCCGAAAAAAAAAGGTCTAAAATTTTTCGACAGAACTTCCCTCACTTCTGAAGTACAGTCCAACAAATACTGCTTCTCTGAAAAATTATAAAATTTGATTTTGTGGAATTTTACTTTTTTGGTTTCACCTTTTTAAAAAAGACAGTTGGGGCCCCCGAAAAGATTTCGCCTTTAAAAAAAAGATATTTGGGCCCCCCGAGAAGGTTTCACATTGTTAAAAAAATACGTTTGGAGCCCCCGAGAAAGTTTTACATTTTTAAAAAGACAGTTGGGATGCCTGAGAAGATTTTACATTGTTAAAAAAATAAGTTTGGGGCCCCCGAGAAGGTTTCACATTGTTAAAAAAATACGTTTGGGGCCCCCGAGAAGGTTTCACATTGTTAAAAAAATACGTTTGGAGCCCCCGAGAAGGTTTTACATTTTTAAAAAGACAGTTGGGACGCCTGAGAAGGTTTCACATTGTTAAAAAAATAAGTTTGGGGCCCCCGAGAAGGTTTCACATTGTTAAAAAAATACGTTTGGAGCCCCCGAGAAGGTTTTACATTTTTAAAAAGACAGTTGGGACGCCTGAGAAGGTTTCACATTGTTAAAAAAATAAGTTTGGGGCCCCCGAGAAGGTTTCACATTGTTAAAAAAATACGTTTGGAGCCCCCGAGAAGGTTTTACATTTTTAAAAAGACAGTTGGGACGCCTGAGAAGGTTTCACATTGTTAAAAAAATAAGTTTGGGGCCCCCGAGAAGGTTTCACATTGTTAAAAAAATACGTTTGGAGCCCCCGAGAAGGTTTTACATTTTTAAAAAGACAGTTGGAATGCCTGAGAAGGTTTCACATTGTTAAAAAAATACGTTTGGGGCCCCCGGGAAGGTTTCACATTGTTAAAAAAATACGTTTGGAGCCCCCGAGAAGGTTTTACATTTTTAAAAAGACAGTTGGGATGCTTGAGAAGGTTTCACATTGTTAAAAAAATACGTTTGGGGCCCCCGAGAAGGTTTCACATTGTTAAAAAAATACGTTTGGGGCCCCCGAGAAGGTTTCACATTGTTAAAAAAATACGTTTGGAGCCCCCGAGAAGGTTTTACATTTTTAAAAAGACAGTTAGGATGCCTGAGAAGGTTTCACATTGTTAAAAAAATACGTTTGGGGCCCCCGAGAAGGTTTCACATTGTTAAAAAAATACGTTTGGAGCCCCCGAGAAGGTTTTACATTTTTAAAAAGACAGTTGGGATGCCTGAGAAGGTTTCACATTGTTAAAAAAATACGTTTAGGGCCCCCGAGAAGGTTTCACATGGTTAAAAAAATACGTTTGGAGCCCCCGAGAAGGTTTTACATTTTTAAAAAGACAGTTGGGATGCCTGAGAAGGTTTCACATTGTTCAAAAAATACGTTTGGGGCCCCCGAGAAGGTTTCACATTGTTAAAAAAATACGTTTGGAGCCCCCGAGAAGGTTTAACATTAAAAAAAAACATTTGACGCCCTCGAGAAGGTTTCACATTGTTAAAAAAATACGTTTGGGGCCCCCGAGAAGGTTTCACATTGTTAAAAAAATACGTTTGGAACCCCCGAGAAAGTTTTACAATTTTAAAAAAGAACAATTGGGACTCCCAAGAAGGTTTAACATTTAAAAAAAAAACATTTGACGCCCTCGAGAAGGTTTTACACTTTTAAAAAAGACAATCGGGACCCCCGAGAAGGTTTCACATTAAAAAAAAGACAATTGGGACTCCCGAGAAGGTTTAACATTTAAAAAAAAAACATTTGACGCCCTCGAGAAGGTTTTACACTTTTAAAAAAGACAATCGGGACCCCCGAGAAGGTTTCACATTAAAAAAAAGACAATTGGGACTCCCGAGAAGGTTTTACATTTTTAAAAAGACAGTTGGGATGCCTGAGAAGGTTTCACATTGTTAAAAAAATACGTTTGGGGCCCCCGAGAAGGTTTCACATTGTTAAAAAAATACGTTTGGAGCCCCCGAGAAGGTTTAACATTAAAAAAAAACATTTGACGCCCTCGAGAAGGTTTCACATTGTTAAAAAAATACGTTTGGGGCCCCCGAGAAGGTTTCACATTGTTAAAAAAATACG
Source organism: Zophobas morio (assembly GCF_036711695.1). NCBI lineage: Eukaryota > Metazoa > Arthropoda > Insecta > Coleoptera > Tenebrionidae > Zophobas > Zophobas morio. The sequence goes on from NW_026972115.1 coordinate 3,861,835, forward strand.
TTTGGAACCCCCGAGAAAGTTTTACAATTTTAAAAAAGAACAATTGGGACTCCCAAGAAGGTTTAACATTTAAAAAAAAAACATTTGACGCCCTCGAGAAGGTTTTACACTTTTAAAAAAAACAATCGGGACCCCCGAAAAGGTTTCACATTAAAAAAAAGACAATTGGGACTCCCGAGAAGGTTTAACATTTAAAAAAAAAACATTTGACGCCCTCGAGAAGGTTTTACACTTTTAAAAAAGACAATCGGGACCCCCGAGAAGGTTTCACATTAAAAAAAAGACAATTGGGACTCCCGAGAAGGTTTTACATTTTTAAAAAGGCAGTTGGGATGCCTGAGAAGGTTTCACATTGTTAAAAAAATACGTTTGGGGCCCCCGAGAAGGTTTCACATTGTTAAAAAAATACGTTTGGAGCCCCCGAGAAGGTTTAACATTAAAAAAAAACATTTGACGCCCTCGAGAAGGTTTCACATTGTTAAAAAAATACGTTTGGAACCCCCGAGAAAGTTTTACAATTTTAAAAAAGAACAATTGGGACTCCCAAGAAGGTTTAACATTTAAAAAAAAAACATTTGACGCCCTCGAGAAGGTTTTACACTTTTAAAAAAGACAATCGGGACCCCCGAGAAGGTTTCACATTAAAAAAAAGACAATTGGGACTCCCGAGAAGGTTTTACATTTTTAAAAAAGAACAATTGGGACTCCCGAGAAGGTTTCACATTTTTAAAAAAAGACACTTGGCGCCTCGAGGTTTTACATTTTTAAAAAAGAACAGTTGGAATCTCGGAGAAGGTTTCACATTAAAAAAAGACTTTTGGGACCCTCGAGAAGGTTTTAGATTTTTAAAAAGGACAGTTGGGATCCCGGAGGTTTCACATTAAAAAAGGACATTTGGGACCCCCGAGGTTTTACATTTTTAAAAAAGACAGTTGGGACTCCCGAGGTTTCACATTAAAAAAGGACATTTGGGACCCCCGAGGTTTTACATTTTTAAAAAAGACAGTTGGGACTCCCGAGGTTTCCCATTCTTAAGAAAAAAACATTTGACGCCCTCGAGAAGATTTTACATTTTTAAAAAAGACAGTTGGGACCCCCGAGAAGATTTTACATTTTAAAAAAGGACAGTTAGGACCCCCGAGAAGGTTTTACATATTTAAAAGACGGTTGGGACCCCTGGAGAAAGTTTCGCATAAAAAAAAACATTTGGCGCCCCCGAGAAGGTTTTACATTACAAAAAACATACAAAGAAGACAGTTCGAACCCCCGAGAATGTTTCACATTCTTAAAAAAATACGTTTGGGGCCCCCGAGACGGTTCCTCATTCTAAAAGAAGAAGGTCATATTCTCACCTTTTAGAAAATGTGGGGTAATTTCAGCAATAAAAAATTTGTTATGACGTCATAAACACAGATAATACACAATGCGAAAAAAGAAAAGAAAAAAACGAAAGACCGAGTGTAGAATCGAACTCGCGACGTCCGATTCGCATTTCTGACCCGTAACCACTAGACATCGCCGAGATGCCTTACGCTAATGGTAAACTGTTGTAGCGTGCACTGTTTTTGCAAAAATTTTGACGGTTAAAAAAAAACTCAAAGCGGATTCGTACACCACACATATTGGACTGTATAACTTACATACTTATATAACAGTTAAATCAAATAAACATGGTAAAATATATCCAGCATTTTTGAGTTGAGTTTTTACTTTAAAGAATTTTGTGATGACGTCATCAACATTTTTGCGCGAACAAGTACATATATCAACTTGAATTTGTTCAGTGTAATACTAAAAATAACAGTATTGCATTCCCAAAATTTTCTGGGAAAATGAAGTGAGTCGTTCCTGATTTAATCAATAAAATAAACTGTCACATTCATTAATTTTTTTGAGCCACTTGTGACTTGTATAAGCAAATCTAAAAAATACGAATGCAATAATAAATCACAAGTAAAAACTCATCATATTTTGCACATTTCGGGTAGATTTAAGAATTTAATTCGTTACTATGGAGATTTGCAATTTAACACCTTGAAATTTCACAAGTTTTTACAAGATTAATAGGGGCAAATCAGTTTTATCTTAACAAATACTAGGCCCGCCCACCCGCCCTCTATTTTCTCAGAGGATATGTCATCTGCCAAAATAAGACTTACGTTAGCAAGTAGTAGACATCCAGATTTTTGAAAAAAAATCAAAATTGATTTTAGCCATAGTAAAAAGTTAGCCAAAACGCCCTAAATGATGACGTCGCCTTACAATTTTACTGAATAAAGGTTACCCAAATTTTGTAAAATAACATACTCCTGCATGTGTAATTTATGAATCCGTGTTGCGCTAGATAGACATGCAAATTTTTGAAAAAAAAATCACAATTGTACCAATGGGTAAGAGCAGTTCGCGATGACATCATCAATTTTTTCAACTTCTTTTATTTATTTTTTTACGCTTCTTATTAGTTATTTGACAACTTGACGCACCAACATTTGCAATTAAAATTAATTTCCATAATCATATGTATTTACGTACGGTGGCATTACCTGCTGATTTACTTTAGATAACATTATTAAATGTTAGCTTTCCTGATACACCAAGTTTCAAAAAAGTTCCTTGTGTTTTCCATAAAAGAACTTATTTATTTATAGATCTCAATGTCTAGGAAATCTGTCATAATTATGTGTGTTAAAATCAATTTAATGATTGTGGCAGACTTCCTTGTCAAAACTGGGTTACATATAAATAATTTGACGAAAAAAACATGTTTGCCGGTATTTTTTCAAAACCGGCTTTAACCTCACTTTTGATATTAATATTACACAACATACAAGTCGCCAAATTTGGAGTCCCTGGACTAACAAAAAACAAACTATTAAAAAACCATGATTTTGTGCTAGCGATTTATTATTGAGCCGTAAATCCCCCTACATCCTTGACTGTTTACTGATACAATTTTTATGTAATAAATTAATAAATAAAAACAGATTTTCAGGGCCACTATTAGAAAGAGTAAACAAAACACAACAATAAACCTGTAAACCTCACAAATCATGTATCTGTTGCATCAGCAAGTTGACTAACCGTGATTTTTCTCTATCTTTCGTTGAACTTTACTCGGCTGCATTTAACCACACGGTTTAATAATACACCTTCAGGCCATCAAGCCATGAAAAAATCGACGAATGCAGTTCCTCGATCCATTTGCTGAAACCTGTTCTCCAAGCCTCAATCTACCACTTTTTTCATTTAAAATGAAAAAATCGAGACTCAAACTGGTCTAGAAAATCACGGTATTGATAAAACGTAGCGTGACATGCAAAATCGGCACAAAATAAGCTCTAATTGTTTAATGGGTACTTATTTGTAGAATGTAGCTCGTGCATATTTTTTCAATAAATTGTAGCTAGTTTATACATATTTAGCTACGTTTTTGATAGCGATTTTACGCGTGGTAACAGCTGCTTCGTTATCGCGCAATTATTACCACATACAATTCGACTTAACAATATCCATCACCTCCTCGTTCCAATCTTTAATCATTTTTGTTCAAAATTCGTATCGAGTTCGTTACATAACCCGTCCACTGTTTTCGCCGGTCGGCGTCCTCCATTCCAAGGTCGCGTTAATAGGTCGCAGCGAGCCATGTAAACAAACGCCGCGAAAAGGGGTCGACCGAAGGGCTCGCCGCAACGCGCTCTCGGTCACGTAGCCACGTTGAAGTCTCCACCTCGATCGAAGAGCGAGTCAACGACCGCCGCCTCCTCGCCAAGAACGTTTTTTACCTGTTATTGTTGTGCTTGTTCAAACGCATCCACTTATTCGGCGGATTCTGGCTCAGATTCAGCTCGGTTTTCTGCTGTCTGGAGATGGCGTCGCTGTTGGGGGCGGTGGAGGTCTTGCTGATCTCGCGCCGCCACTCCCTGAGGAATTCTCGGCTGGTGCGGTTCACCGTGTGCCTGAACGTCGACAGCATTGCACTGATAATGATAACGAACTGAAGCGAAACGTTGCGCGCTCGTTGCGAGACTGTTTGACAAGAAGACGACGCCGCGATTATAAACGGGGCAGACAGAGATGAGGAGAAAACAAGCTGATAGAGGAGTCGGTCTCGCTCTAGCGTGTGTACGTGACCACGTGGGTCGCGGATGACGGGAGGTGTCTTGGGGCCGAATGTACGTGCACGGAGTCAGGAGATGGTCGGCGGCGGGTTGGGAGGCTGGTCAAGGGCTAATTGGGTGCTGGAGGAGGATTAGCGTGCGGTGGTTACGCAATCGGCTAGGAATAGATGTTTTGTTGGTGGATTTCGCGGTTTCGAAAAAGATTTCGTTATCGGAGGAGAGATTTCGTTTTCTACGTTGTTTTGTTGTTGGGAGCAAAAAATGGGTGACGCGGTTTTGGGTTGACAAATATCCGACCATGTAAAAATTAAAGAATTTTTTTCCATTGATTATTATTATTATTAGACAGCTGCGACCAGTGGCGTAACAATAAATCTACGGGCCTGTGTTCTACAACACTGTGGGGCTCCTAATGAACAGCGAAATAAAAATTATTTAAAAATACGAGTATAATGAGTAAAGTATGAGTATATTGCAATTAGGGCTTACGTTTTATTAAAATCATTCTACCTGAAACACTGAATTAAAAAACAAAATATAATAACTACCTAAATACATATAATTAAAATGTATATCAAAAATAAAAATGCCCGTTTTTTTTATCTCAAAATTGTTTTTTTCTTGCTTTCCAATGGGCACAAGTTGATACAAGATTTGACACATCTAAGCTTCTGGCAATTTGATTTTCAAGTGAGATAATAAGCCAGTGAAGATAATCTGCATTGGCCCATTGTGTTACTTAAAAAAAATTTAGTCATTTTTAATTTCGAAAAAGATCTTTCCGCTGAAGCCAGCGAACGATGTACCTATTGTAAGAAAAGTGAAACATGTTGTGATAATTTCACTGAAACTAGTGCAGGTACTAGGTACTCATTCTGTAATAATTTGGTGGTCCAGTGTTTTTTCTACTTAAAAAATTAGTTGTAACATACATCAGATATAATTTATTATTCCCAAAAAGCACCACAGACACAATATTAAAATAGTTTTGAAAATACGAAAGTTTTCATAAAACACAATTGAAACTGATTTTTTTTTTACGTCTTACGTCATAAAGTTTCACTGAAGATCTGAAGACAAAATTTAAGTATTCTGTTATCCTGAATCATAAATTAGTCATACTATTGTAGGTTAAAGATTGGTAATTTAGTTAATGGGGTGTTAGATTTGCCACAATGGGATTGCGACAGTGCGACAGGTTTATTAGAAACAGATGCTGCTGCGTTTCTGGCCGCCGGTGCCGATCGCTAAAACCCGAGTTTACTGAGTCTATGTGCTCATTCACAATGGGCATAAAGCATAAGGATGTCATAAGCATTAATGCATAAGAATTTTTTGTTTAGTGCTCTATGCTTCTATTCGTTCACAGTGAGCATAATGCTTAGGACATCCTTAGGCTTTATGCCCATTGTGAATGAGCACTATGATACTGAGATCAGAGAACATAGAGAAGCGTCATAGTTTAAATTAAATGACGGTTGAGGACTCATCGACTTATGTTGGCAACAGTGTTCGTTTCTAACTAGGAATAAAATTAACTAGAAAAAATGTAATAATATTTTTAACGACGCGTTTTAGTTTCGACAAATTAACACTAGATTTATCAGAATATTACAAGCTGATTACTGTTTCCTTCACTGTAATTCAGGTCACACGAATTACAGTTCGTCGTCTGAGAACTTGTTTGATCTACAGACCAGAGCGCACTCAAGCCAATGTCGACTCTAAGCGTTCGGAAACGATTTGATTTATAAGCCATGGTCCGTGATCTGATATACATCCTAGCCGGCTTCGACCATAATTTCTTGCTGTTTCAACTTTCGAAATTTTAGTTTGGGGACTTTTCAATTTACTCCTATTTATTATTTAATTTTTAATTTCTCAATTTTTCAAGTTCTCGGTTTTCAGTTTTTCTCTTCAATTTTACGATTTTTAAATATTTCGATTTTTCAATTTTTGACTTTTATAAACTCTCTATTTGTCGATTTTTCAATTAATTGATTTTTCAGGTTTCTTGGTTTTTCAATTATTCTATTTTTTCAGGTTTTGATTTTTCAACTTCACTTTTTTGATTTTTCGATTTCTCAATTTTTCAATTTTTTAATTTCTCAGTTTTTCGACATTTCAGTTTTAGGATTTTTCAGTTCACTTATTATTCAATTTTTCGATCTTACGATTACGCAGATTTTTGATTTTTCAATTTTTCGATTCTTTAGATTCTCAGTTTTTGGATATTTCAGTTTTGGAATTTTTCAGTTTTTTGATTCGTCAGTTTTTCTTTCATTTTTCAGTTTTGGGATTTTTCAATATTTCTGTTCTTCGACTTTCTATTTTTGACTTTTAAATTTTTTAGATTTCTCAATTTTTTGGAATTTTAATTTTTCAATATTTAAAATTTTTGATTTTTCTATTTCTCGATTTTTCATTTTAGCTCTTCCATATTTCAATTTTTCAAATGTTTCGATTTCTTAATCTTTCGATTTTTCGACTTTCCGGATTTAGATTTTCTGTTTTTCAATTGTCGTTTTTTCAAATTTTAGATTTTTCAATTTTTCAAATTTGACATTTATAAACTGTTAATTTTTCGATTTTTCAATTAATCGATGTTTTGATTTTCCCATTTCTTGACTTTCGAGGGTTTCGATATTCCTGTTCAATTCTTTAATTTTTCGATTTTTCAAGTTTTTGATTTTTCATTTTTTAGTTTTTTTAAGGTTTCGATTTTTCGACTTCACTTTATGGATTTTTCGATTGCTCAATTTTTTGACTTTTTAGGTTCTCAGTTTTTGGATATTTCAGTTTTCGGATTTTTCAGGTTTTCCCATTTTTCAGTTTTTCGATTTTTGACTCCTGGATTTTACGATGTGTCGATTTTTTTACTTTTTCGATTTTTCAATTTTTCGATTTTTAAATTTTAGATTTTTAATTTTTAAAATTTTAGATTTTTCGATTTCTCGATTTTTCATTTCAGTTCTTCGATATTTCAATTTTTCAAGTTTTCGAATTTTTCTTAATCTTTTGATTTTTCGAATTCGCGGTTTTAGATTTTCTGTTTTTCATATGTCACTTTTATAAACTCCCAATTTTTAGATTTTTCAATTAATCGATGTTTTCATTTTCCCATTTCTTGACCTTCGAGTGTTTCGATTTTTCTGTTCTCAATTCTTTAATTTTTTTGATGTTTCGATTTTTTAGTTTTTCGATATTTCAGTTTTAGGATTTTTCAATATTTCAATTCTTCGGTTTTTCTATTTTGGACTTCTGGATTTTTCGATGTGTTTTACTTTTTCGATTTTTCAATTTTTGGATTTTCAATTTTAGATTGTTCAATCTTTTGATATTTTAGTTTTTCAATATTTCTTAGTTTTTCGATTTTTCGACTTCCTGGTTTTAGATGTTCTGTTTTTCAATTTTTCGATTTGTTAATTTTTCATTCCCGCTTTATCGAGATTTGATTGTTCAGGTTTTCGATTTATCAGTTTTTCAATTTTTTATTTTGGCCTATTTCGGTTTCTCATTTTTTCCGTTTTCCATTTTTTCGTTTTTTTTCCGCTTTTCCAATTTTTCAACTTTTAACTTTTTGTTTGTCGATTTCTGTATTTTTCAATTTTTCGACTTCATCACTTTTCGATTTCTCGTTCTTTTGATCATTCAATCTCTCAATTTTTCAATTTTTCGAATTTTAAGTTTTTTGATTTCTCGTTTTATCGAGATTTGGATTTTCCGATATTTTGATTGTCAATTTATAAATCGTTCAATTTTTAACTTTTCGATTTTTCGATTTTGGCCTATTGGTTTCGATCTTTCAGTTATCCGACTTTTTAAATTTGGGAGTTTCGATTTCTCAATTTTTCGTTATTCGATTTTTAAATTTTAGATTTTTGAATTTTACATTTTTTCGATTTTCTGATGTTTCATTTTTTGATTTTCAGTTCTTCGATCTTTCGATTTTTCAATGTTTCGGTTTTACGATTTTTTAAGGTTTCGATTTTTCGATTATTAGATTTCTCGATTTTTCAAATTTTCGATTATTTTCATTTTTCATTTTTTTTCTCACTGTCAATATCATACAGTGTATTGAAAACAACTACAAAAATTGTCACTAAAAACATTTAAAAATTCATACAAAATAGAACACAGTGTTTCCAAAACATTTTCCCGAAAAAAATCCATTGGGTTATTACGATTTCAACAATATTCTTAGTTTAAGACGTTTTGCTAGTATAAAACACAAATAAAGAGTTAATTCTTAGTTAAACAAAATATGTAAAATCATCTAAATCTGTACCAAAAATATTCACCTAGTCGTTATAAAAACTGACCAAACAACTATTTCCCGCAGAAATTATAGTCTAAACCAACCAAGTTGCTTCTGAACGCTTAGAGTCGATAATGGCCTGAGCGCGCTTTGGGCTGTAGATCAAACAAGTTCTCAGGCGACAAGTTGTAGTGAAACCAGTTTTTTTATTGGCATCGACTATTTAAATTTGGCGCTTGTCTTTGGCGGTTGAGGACTCCAATGTCAATAAGGGTGGTTTTGCAAAATCAGACTGTATGTCGCATCTACATATATTAATCTATACTGAGATGCCGCAAGAGGTCCAGCCCTTTGCAGCAAAAAATCGTAAATAGCAATGAACGATCGATCTTGGCATCACCGCACATTTTCGAATTTTTTATTTCGGGATGTAATTTGCCAAATAATATAAAAAATCCAATAAAAAAAATTTTCGTGTGATCGGACCGGGCCCCTTGACGAAGCGGGCCCGTGTTCCAGCGAACACATGGAACACCGGTAGTTACGCCACTGGCTGCGACATACAATGATTCCCGGAAAGATTTCTCACTCCGCATTTCAGAAGATTTTGTCTTTCTAATACAACCAAGAAAGTGTGTTACCTGCTAAATTCAATTAAATTTCCTTATTTATTTTTTTAAATTAAAAATTGTCAAGTTACGACCTATTTTTGACGGAATTTGTTCTGTCAACAAATTCTTAGGTAGAGATCGTCCACTCTAACTTCAACATGATGAGTCATTAGAATCTGACAACTGATTATCAGCCAGTAGCGTAACATGTCCACTTCAGAAGGGTGGTTTTTAATTAAAATTTATTTTGTCAATTTTTTACAGTTGCAAGTAGTAACAAAAGAAACGTAAACTTGTTAAGAAGCCAGCACGAATGCAAATGAATAAACTATTAAACTAGAAATACCAAGGTAGAAATGTCTATGACAAAGAAACGACGACGGACGCCTCTGAGGGTGCGACCACTAAATTTAAAAGTGGAATTAAGCCGACGCATTTTGCACTTCTGCTGGTAACCTTCATTAACAAAAATCAAATAGTTTTAATTGGTACTTTTATAATTTATGATAATTATTATAGTATACAGGGTGATTCACGACTGCATCATTTTGATGGCTAATTATACATATGCCTACAATAGCTTGTCTGGGAAGATCTACTCCTACTGTAACAGTAACAACTAAAATAATTACCCAACTGTCTATTACGCAATTCGCTATAAAATATTTATGAAATCAAAAACCAAAAATATACGTAACTTCCAAGGCAACAATCAGTAAAACCCTGTATTTTTGAAGGCATTCAGCAATTTTTTTAGAACTTTTTACTAAATTTTTTCCGCATAAATCAATGCGGAATTGCATATTGCATAGTTTTATTGGGTTCAGTGATTATGCAAGGAGACTCTAGTCTGGACTTGATACAAAGCACTTATTTTTTTTTCACTTAAATGTTACCGACTTGCTATAAATATGCGAGTGGTTAATTTTCCCCTTTTTAATGTCAAGCTCAAGGATAGCCTAATTAATTTACATAGATCACGTGATAACCACTAACGTTTATAGTCAGCTTTTATTATATTACATCTTATCAGCAATGGGTCTATGGGTCGGTAGGCAAACAAGAGATACAAACGTGACCGAGGTATTTGTTTCAGTTTGTTCGAAATGTCTATTTATTTAATTTATTGTATTGGACTATCGATAAAAGTTCATAATGTACTTATTTTTGCGTCATTTTTTTTAAACTGAAATTAAATAATTCGGCCCATTAAAAGAAAAAAAAAAAGGGGAGCCGCTCAATCGTGTCTGTTGGGGACACTACGGAACCAGTTATTTTACATTTGGTTGCACTCTAACCAGGTCGGGTGATCGCAAATGTTAACCGAAATTTGTTCTAATACCTCTAAAAAAACTAATGACGTCAGGTAATAGTAATCTATTTTTAAGGAAGTTAACGTTTACAGGTCATAAAACCGAATTAGAACTGGGGAAACTGTAATATGAAAAAATCTCAAATTCTTGTGAAAATGTAGACTGATGTAGGTATGTCCATTTCGTGCAGCAGCGGGTAATCGCTACAAAATATGCTTTCCATTACTACCATTATTTTAAACAATGTTCAAGAATTTAAGAATCGGTGTGATTTTAGCTGCAAAACAAGCAAAGACAAACTGAAAAACGAAGCTGAATTATCATAGAAACGTAGTAGAAACATATTCGATCACGTTATGTGTTGATAGGGATGCAAATCTATGCTGGATTTTGAAAAAAAGTTAAAATAACAATGCAGAAATATCGTTTACGTGGAGTGTCTGAATTTGAGATTTGTAAAAATTAACTTTCACAACAAATTATTTGCACACGAGGCGTAGCCGAGAGTTACTTCAAGAGTAAATTACGAATTTACTTTAAATAGTTGTTTTTAAAAAAATCACTCCAAAATTAGAGACACATGTATGTCCGAGTCGTAAAGAAGAGGGGACTCGCTATGAATTATGGTTTCTTATACATATATTTAATATTATTTTAACCTGTTTTTGAGTTAATTTTGGGAGCCCATTTTTTTTGAAAAATTTAAATCAGTTTAATCTTAACACCCCGCTCACCCATCCTCTGTTTTTTTAGAGGGTCCTAAAATAAAAAAAAATCAAAAATTTGAAAATTTCAAAAATTGAAAAATCTCATATTGAAAAAAGAAAAATTATGAAATTAGAACACTAAAAAACTAGAGAATTCAAAAAGCAAAGAGAATAAAAACCGAAACCCAAACGAAAAATTACAAAATTGACAAATCAAAAAATTGTAAAATAGAGACATTGAAAAAAAATTAAAAACTTGAAAAACTGGAGAAACGAAAAATTGCAAATCGAAAAATGGAAAAGCTAAAAATTTAAAAATTTGAAAAATTATAAAATAAGAACACTGAAAAGCCGAAAAACTAAAAAAACAAAAAATAAATACCGACACGAAAAATTACAGATCGAAAAATTAAAAAAAACGAAAAATTAAAAATCGAAAGAAAGAAAAGGAACTGAAAAAACGAAAAATTGTGGTAAAAAATTGAAAAAATAAATATTTGAAAATCGGGAAAATGAAAAATAAAAATCTAGAACTTGAAAGACTGAGGAAACGAAAATTTGAAAAACCAAAAAATTAAAAATTGAAAAACCGCAAATTTGCAAAACGAAAATTTGAAGAACCAAAAAAGTGAAAAATTTTAAAAATTGAAAAATTGAGAAATTGAAAAATTGAAAAATCAAAACCTAAAAAAATTGGAATATCGAAAAGCCGAAAAATCGAAAAATCGAGAAATACAAAAATTCCAAAAATGAAATGACGAAAAATTGGGAAATCAAAAATTGTCAAAAAGCGAAAAATTGGAAAATCGAAAAGCGAAATATAGAGAAACCGAAAAACAAAAAATCGAAACATCGAAAAATTTAAAAAATAAACATTGAGAAACTGAAACGCCAAAAAATCGAGAAATCAAGAAATACAAAATCCAAAATTTAAAAAATTTAACAATTGAAAAATCGAGGAATTGAAAAATTCCAAAACTGAAAAGACGAAAAATTGGGAAATCAAAAATTGAAAAATCGAAACAAAAAAATTGGAAAATCGAAAAGACGAAAAATCGAGAAATACAAAAATTCCATAAATGAAATGACGAAAAACTGGGAAATCAAAAATTGTTAAAAAGCGAAAAATTGGAAAATCGAAAAGTGAAATATAGAGAAATCCAAAAACAAAAAATCGAAACATCGAAAAATTAAAAAAATAAACATTGAGAAATCGAAACGCCAAAAATCGAGAAATCAAGAAATTCAAAATTTTAAAAATTTTAAAAATTTAAAAATTGAAAAATCGAGGAATTGAAAAATTCCAAAACTGAAAAGGCGAAAAATCGGGAAATTAAAATTTGAAAAATCGAAACAAAAAAATTGGAAAATCGAAAAGACGAAAAATAGAAAAATCGAGCAATACAAAAATTCCATAAATGAAATGACGAAAAATTGGGAAATCAAAAATTGTCAAAAATCGAAAAATTGGAAAATCGAAAAGCGAAATATAGAAAAACCGAAAAACAAAAAATCGAAACATCGAAAAATTAAAAAAATAAACACTGAGAAATCGAAACGCCACAAAATCGAGAAATCAAGAAGTCCAAAATCCAAAATTTAAAAAATTTAAAAATTGAAGACGAAAAATTGGGGAATCAAAAATTGAAAAATCGAAACCTAAAAAAATTGGAAAATCGAAAAGCCGAAAAATCGAAAAATCGAGAAATACAAAAATTCCAAAAATGAAATGACGAAAAATTGGGAAATCAAAAATTGTCAAAAAGCGAAAAATTGGAAAATCGAAAAGCGAAATATAGAAAAACCAAAAAGTAAAAAATCGAAACATCGAAAAATTCAAAAAATAAACATTGAGAAATCGAAACGCCAAAAAATCGAGAAATCAAGAAATCCAAAATACAAAATTCAAAAAATTTAAAAATTGAAAAATCGAGGAATTGAAAAATTCCAAAACTGAAGGACGAAAATTAGGAAATCAAAAATTGAAAAATCGAAACACAAAAATTGGAAAATCAAAAAGACGAAAAATCGAGAAATACAAAAATTACATAAATGAAATGACGAAAAATTGGAAAATCAAAAATTGTCAAAAATCGAAAAATTGGAAAATCGAAAAGCGAAATATTGAAAAACCGAAAAACAAAAATCGAAACATCGAAAAATTAAAAAAAAACATTGAGAGATCGAAACGCCAAAAAATCCACAAATCAAGAAATCCAAAATACAAAATTTGAAAAATTTAAAAATTGAAAAATCGAGGAATTGAAAAATTCCAAAACTGAAATGACGAAAAAAAGCGAAATCAAAAATTGAAAAACCGAAACCGAAAAATTGGAAAATCGAAAAGCCAAAAAATCGAGAAATACAAAAATTCCATAAATGAAATGACGAAAAATTGGAAAATCGAAAAGCGAAATATAGAAAAACCGAAAAACAAAAAATCGAAACATTGAAAAATTAAAAAACAAACATTGAGAAATCGAAACGCCAAAAAATTGAGAAATCAAGAAATCCAAAATTTAAAAAATTTAAAAATTGAAAAATGGAGGAATTGAAAAATTCCAAAATGAAAAGACGAAATATTGGGAAATCAAAAATTGAAAAATCGAAACAAAAAAATTGGAAAATCGAAAAGCCGAAAAATCGAAAAATCGAGAAATACAAAAATTCCAAAAATGAAATGACGAAAAATTGGGAAATCAAAAATTGTCAAAAATCGAAAAATTGGAAAATCGAAAAGCGAAATATAGAAAAACCGAAAAACAAAAGATCGAAACATCGAAAAATTCAAAAAATAAACATTGAGAATTAGAAACGAAAAAAATCGAGAAATCAAGAAATCAAAAATACAAAATTAAAAAATTTTAAAAATTGGAAAATCGAAAAACGAATTATAGAAAAACCGAAAAATAAAAATTCGAAACATCGAAAAATTCTAAAAATAAACATTGAGAAATACAAACGCCAAAAAATCGAGAAATCAAGAAATCCAAAATACAAAATTGAAAAGATTTAAAAATTGAAAAATCGAGGAATTGAAAAATTCCAAAATGAAAAGACGAAAAATTGGGAAATCAAAAATTGAAAAACCGAAACAAAAAAATTGGAAAATTGAAAAGCCGAAAAATCGAGAAATACAAAAATTCCATAAATGAAATGACCAAAAATTTGTAAATAAAAAATTATTAAAAAGTGAAAAATTAGAAAATCGAAAAGCGAAATATAGAAAAACCGAAAATCAAAAAATCGAAACATCGAAAAATTCAAAAAACAAACATTGAGAAATCAAAACGCCAAAAATCGAGAAATCAAGAAATCCAAAATTTAAAAAATTTAAAAATTGAAAAATCGAGGAATTGAAAAATTCCAAAACTGAAAAGGCGAAAAATCGGGAAGTCAAAAGATGAAAAATCGAAACATAAAAAATTGGAAAATCGAAAAGACGAAAAATTGCGAAATCAAAAATTGTCAAAAATCGAAAAATTAAAAAAATAAACACTGAGAAATCAAAACGCCACAAAATCGAGAAATCAAGAAATCCAAAATCCAAAATTTAAAAAATTTAAAAATTGAAAAATCGAGGAATTGAAAAATTCCAAAACTGAAAAAACGAAAATTTGGACATCAAAAATTGAAAAATCGAAACATAAATAATTTGGAAAATCGAAAAGGCGAAAAATCGATTCCATAAATGAAATGACGAAAAATTGGGAAATCAAAATTGTCAAAAATCGAAAAATTGGAATATCGAAAAGCGAAATATAGAAAAACCGAAAAATAAAAAATCGAAACATCGAAAAATTCAAAAAATAAACATTGAGAAAACGAAACCCTAAAAATTCTAGTAACCAAGAAATCCAAAATCCAAAATTTAAAAAATTTAAAAATTGAAAAATCGAAAAATCGAGAAATACAAAAATTCCATAAATGAAATGACGAAAAATTGAGAAATCAAAAATTGTCAAAAATCGAAAAGCGAAATATAGAAAAACCGAAAAATAAAAAATCGAAACATGGAAAAATTCGGAAAACAAACATTGAGAAATCTAAATGCCAAAAAATCGAGAAATCAAGAAATCCAAAATACAAACTTTAAAAAATTTAAAAATTGAAAAATCGAGGAATTGAAAAGAAAAATTCCAAAACTGAAAAGACGAAAAATTGGGAAATCAAAATTTGAAAAATCGAAACATAAAAAATTGGAAAATCGAAAAAACGAAAAATTGAAAAATTCAAAAAATAAACATTGATCAACTGAAACATCAAAATATCGAGAAATCGAGGAGTCAAAAAATCGAAAAATTGAGAAATCGAACTAGGCCAAAATTGAAAATTTGAAAAGTAAAATTAAAAAAATCGATAAATCGAAAAAAAAATTAAAAATTTTAAAACTGCCCACCCACCCTCTCTTTTCTGAGAGGGTATCTCATTTGCCAAAACCAGCCTTGTCTTAGCATGTACTAAAATGTATTCTATTTTCATTTTGTTTTGAATTGCTAACGTTAATCAGATAAATATGGAAGATAAGTAAAGTAACTAAATTAACTAGTGATAATGTGAACAAAAACCGTATATTTAAAGCGACGTCACCCTTGTGGGTTTTCAACGATTTATAGTTTCTAGAAAACGAAAAAGTGGGTCACCCATTTGTGTGTCTGTTGAAGATTTTATTATACCTATAAATACCGTACGCCCTTATACATGAATTAATTTGTGAAGCAAAAAACAATGCGTACAAAAAGGAACAAGTTTTATTATATCCTGTAAATTTCTTGAAATCGCGAGCAACTATGTTAACAATGTTAGAAAACATTTATGGTATGATTAGTATGACATTATGCGTATCAAAATGTATATATTTATCCCCACTGAGTAGTTAGTGACGCTTTAAATGAGTCATTTTTTCCCAAAATAACTACATTGTTTCGAAATTTGCATTTGTTTTGTCAAAATCTATTAATACTACTGTACTAAATTTTCATTGCGGTTCAAAATCGTAATCGCAAGAGCTTCATTTGCAATTTAACAGGAAACTCATCTTAACACAATGCTTGTAAAAGTGCGTCCCTAGAATTAGGAATAAATTCGATAAAAATAGGAACGAATCAATTTTGCATTGTATAAATCTTGACACCGTATTTATCATTCATAGTAACTATTTTATTATGAAAAAAGTCTGATAAACTAGACGAAAACGAGCGTAGTGATGCAACACAAATTTTATAGTTAACTTAATCAAAAATTTTGAAATGGATGGATGTACATTTATGACGAAACATCCGTTATTGTTGACATTATAAAACATATTGCTCAATTTAATGTTACTTATTACAACAAATAATAATGGACAATCAGTAGCGAAAATGATTATTTACTAAAAATTTAACTGTATTGTTGTAGTGCATTAAGTGCAACGAATAACCAGCCATTGCAGATCGAGTTTAATTTTCTTAAACACCGTTAATTTATGCTACGAGAATTATAAGCAGCTAGAGTAAATCACTTCGTCACACCAAGCAATGAATCAATCTATTAACTACTCTTCCCAAAATAATGGAAAGTTTAAGCCGCACCAAACTAACAAATTTATCACCATTACGGTTACATAATCCACTAAATGCATTAAATTTGTATAGGAAAAATGAAGCACGCCGATAATTCCAAAACCATTACTAACAATTTACAAACAGATAAGACAAAAATAACCTAGATTAAATCAGCCAACAAGTACATAGTCAACAATAATCCAGCTTGTCGTTTTCTGAATCATGACGAATTAAACAATTCTGCACTCACGTAAAGTACGGAAAACACAACTCTTAAAAATTATGATAACAGGAATGTTGTTTACGTTATCAATATTGTGCCTTTTCTCAGCGTGAAGGCCGACTATGTTTCGGTATTTGTGAAGAGAAACTTTATGTTATGGATGTGGGTATACATTCTTGGTTTGTGTAGTATGAAAGTAAAAGCTTGAATGACGTACAGTTAAATTTGTGGAAGACGTCGACGTGTGATGTATAAATAATGCGAAAGCGACACATGTTGTGCATTTCTGGAGTTATTAATACCGAGTTGTATGTAGATTAACTTATCACCGTGAGATAAAATCGTAACTGGAAGGGTCTGAGCTTGACGGTTAAACACGCTAAATAAATATTTTGGTGGATTTAAACGGGTTATAACTATATGAATTCAATTTTAAATGCGATATCACAGATCACACATTCTAATTATTTTTTAAAATTAAAAAAAAAACTAAAAATAAATATTTGATTATTTGCTTAGCTTTGCTGATACGAAAACATGCAGATTGGAACATGGCTTGTTTTTTATAGCTTAGTGATAGACAGACCTCAGGTGCACCATATTTTAATAAGTATACAACGTGTTTAGTGTTATTTAATAAGCAACAGATAGTCGTATATTTATGTACGTGGGGAAAGCAGTTACTGTTTTAACTGAGCGTGAAATAAAATGACACGACACATTTATTTAAAAAAAGGACGTAAGTTGCATTAAAACTTATCAGTATATAAAAGTAAACCTTGGCAACCAAATTAAATGAAACGTCAATGCAAAAAAATATATATGGCACGAAATTATCAAGCTGTAAAGGTAGGTCATAGTAACTAAATTATGAGGTGAGTCAGTGGCAATGCAAAAAAAATAATAAAAATAAAGATAAAAGCAATTATAGAACCGAGCTGGGTAGTTTTTGGAACTTCACAATGTATAGGTCATCGCTTCAGACGGTCACTATCTTCATTAGTCCATGAATAATGGCCCACTACAATTTTTTTAACAGAAAACAAAAATAATACGAAAATTTTGACAACTTTGTAACAGATTTACAAGAATTAGTAATTGATTGAGAACTTGAAGACTTAGAAGAGACGATGTTATTTTTTGTAAAAGTTAATCATCAGTATTTGTTAAGATAAAACTGATTTGGCAGATGACATACCCTCTAAGAAAAGACAGGGTGGGTGGGCGGGGCTGGGGCTAATAGCTGCTAAGATAAGACTGATTTTGGCAAATGAGATACCTTCTAAGAGAAGGGGGGGACTAGTAACTGCTAAAATCAAAAATTGAAAAGTCGAAACCGAAAAATTGGAAAATCAGAAATCGAGAAATACAAAAATTCCATAAATGAAACTACGAAAAATTGGGAAATCAAAAATTTTCAAAAATCTAAAAATTGGAAAATCGAAAAATTCAAAAAACAAACATTGAGAAATTGAAACGCCAAAAAATCGGGAAATCAAGAAATCCAAAATCCAAAATTTTAAAAAATTTAAAATAGAAAAATCGAGGAATTGAAAAATTCCAGAACTGAAAAAACGAAAAATTGTGAAATCAAAAATTGAAAAATCGAAACAAAAAAATTGGAAAATCGAAAAGACGAAAAACCGAAAAATTCAAAAAATAAACATTGATAAACTGAAACATCAAAATATCGAGAAATCGAGAAATACAAAAATTCCATAAATGAAATTACGAAAAATTGGGAAATCAAAAATTTTCAAGAATCTAAAAATTGGAAAATCGAAAAATTCAAAAAACTAACATTGAGAAATTGAAACGCCAAAAAATTGGGAAATCAAGAAATCCAAAATCCAAAATTTAAAAAAATTTAAAATTTGAAAAATCGAGGAATTGAAAAATTACAAAACTGAAAAAACGAAAAATTGGAAAATCAAAAATTGAGAAATCGAAATAAAAAAATTGGAAAATCGAAAAATCGAAAAATTCAAAAAATAAACATTGATAAACTGAAACATCAAATTATCGAGAAATACAAAAATTCCATAAATGAAATGACGAAAAATTGGGAAATCAAAAATTTTCAAAAATCTAAAAATTGGAAAATCGAAAAATTCAAAAAACAAACATTGAGAAATTGAAACGTCAAAAAATCGGGAAATCAAAAAATCCAAAATCCATAATTTAAAAAAAATTAAATTTGAAAAATCGAGGAATTGAAAAATTCCAAAACTGAAAAAACGAAAAATTGGGAAATCAAAAATTGAGAAATCGAAACAAAAAAATTGGAAAATTTCAAAAATTGGAAAATAGAAATATCAAAGAACTGAAAAATCGAAAACTCGAGAAATCCAAAAATTACAAAACTGAAATGACAAAAATTGGGACATCGAACAATTGAAAAATCCAAAAGCCGAAATATAGAAAAACCGAGAAATCAAATTTTCAAAAATTGAAAAATCTCATATTGAAAAAAGGAAAATTATGAAATTAGTACACTAAAAAACTAGAGAATTCAAAAAGCAAAGAGAATAAAAACCGAAACCCAAACGAAAAATTACAAAATTGAAAAATCAAAAAATTGTAAAATAGAGAAATTGAAAAAAAAAATCAAAAACTTGAAAAACTGGAGAAACGAAAAATAGAAAACAGAAAAATTGCAAATCGAAAAATGGAAAAGTCCAAAAATTAAAAAATTTCACGTTGAAGAAAAGAAAAATTATAAAATCAGAACAAAGAAAAGGGAAAATTGATAAAACAAAGAAAATAAAAACCGAAAAAAGTTACAAATCAAAAAGTTAAAAAACGACAAATTGAAAAACCGAAACATTAAAAATTGAGAAATTTAAAAATTGAAAAAGTGAGAAATCGAAAAAACGAAATATTGTAAAATCGAAACATTGAAAATTAAAGAAATTGGAAAAACGGATAACTGAAAAATCCGAAAATTACCAAAAATATGAAAAATTGAATAAACGAAAAATTTATAAAATCGAAAGAAAGAAAAGGAATTTAAAAAAATTGGTCTAAAGAGTTTAGACAGTACTTCCCTCGCTGTCGGAAACGTGACGACTGCATGCCTATTATGTTTTTTTTTCGCAGTGGATTTTAAAGAATTCGGTTTTGTAGTTCCTGAGTAAATCAATAAAATAAATTTACGCATTCATTAATTTTTTTGAGTCACCCTGTATATGCAAATCCAAAAAAAAATCAATGGAGTGATAAATCACAAGTACAGACTCATCATATTTTGTACAGTTTAGATAGGATTTATTCGGCAAACTTTCGAGCTGACGTCATCAATTTTTTGGAGGGGATAAGCAAATGTATTTTGACTAAACATTTATTATGCTCTTTATAACCTTAAAACATCTGCAAGATTTCAAAGCATTCGGTTTTGCAGTTCATGATTAAATCAAAAAAATAAATTTACGCATTCATTAATTTTTTTGAGTCACCCTGTATATGCAAATCCAAAAAATATGAATGGAGTGATAGATCACAAGTACAGACTGATCATATTTTGTACATTTTAGATATGATTTATTCGGCACACTTTCGAGCTGACGTCATCAAGTTTTTGGAGGGGATAAGCAAATATATTTTGACTAAACATTTATTATGCTCTTTATGACCTTAAAACATCTGCAAGATTTCAGAGCATTCGGTTTTGTAGTTCCTGATTAAATAAATAAAATATATTTACGCATTCATTAATTTTTTTGAATCACCCTGTATATGCAAATCCAAAAAATATGAATGGAGTGATAAATTACAAGTACAGACTCATCATATTTTTACAGTTTAGAAGGATTTATTCGGCAAACTTTCGAGCTGACGTCATCAATTTTTTGGAGGGGATAAGCAAATATATTTTGACTAAACATTTATTATGCTCTTTATAACCTTAAAACATCTGCAAGATTTCAAAGCATTCGGTTTTGTAGTTTCTGAGTAAATCAGTAAAATAAATTTACGTTTTCATTAATTTTTTTGAGTCACCCTGTATATGCAAATCCAAAAAATATGAATGGAGTGATAGATCACAAGTACAGACTCATCATATTTTGTACATTTTAGATATGATTTATTCCACAAACTTTTGAGCTGACGTCATCAAGTTTTTGGAGGGGATAAGCAAATATTTTTTGACTAAAGATTTATGATGCTCTTTATAGCCTTAAAACATCTGCAACATTTCAAAGCATTCTGGTTAGCAGATTGAAAATTAAATTTCAGAATGTTGTTTTATAATTTTGATTTTTTTTCCAAAAATCTGGACGTTTCGGGTGAAAAGTCGATTCGGAGTTGTAAACTACATGTGTAGGACTATGTTATTTTATTCAATTGAAAACCCATTTACTATGTACAATTTTGAAGTGACGTCATCGCATTAGTGGTGGGGATGATTAGACAAATTTTGGTTAGCGTTTTACCATCTACATCATATTCTTAATATAAGTACAAAATTTCACAACAATCGGTCCAGTACTTTCGGAGATTATCTGTCTAATAAAAATCCGGGACGGCAGACGGACAGACGGACGGACAGACGGACGGACAGACGGACGGACAGACGGACGGACAGACGGACGGACAGACGGACAGACAGACGGAAATGGGAGACCTATTTCTTCGTCTTCTAGGGGTCATGAAAGATCGAGAAAACGTAAAAGTAGAGAGTCGGCCGACGGACTCGATTACAATACTTCCTTTGCTTACGCTCGGGAAGTAAAAACAAAAATTATGATCAAAAATAAAAGAAACGAATATTTAAAAATCAGTAAAATGAAAAATAAAAATCTAGAAATTGAAAAATTGAGGAATCGAAAAATTGAAAAATTAAAAATTAAGAAACCGAAAAATTGCAAACTAAAAATTTGAAGAACTGAAATTGTGAAAAATTTGGGTCGAAAAATGGAAAAATTGAAAAATTTAAGTTGAAAAAAAGAAAAATTATAAAACCAAAACATTGAGAAATCGATAAATTGTAAAATTAAAAATCGAGAAAGAAAGAAATTATAAATTGAGAAACGAAAAATTGAAAAATCTTGAAATAAAGAACCTGAAAACTTGAAACACGAAAAATTCAAAACCGAAAAATTGCAATTCGAAAAATTGAAAAATTCAAAAATTTAAAAACCCCACATTGAAATAAAAGAAAAATCATAAAATAAGAACACTGAAAAACCGAAAAACTAAAAAAAACAAAAAATAAATACCGACACGAAAAATTACAGATCGAAAAATTAAAAAAAAACGAAAAATTAAAAATCGAAAGAAAGAAAAGGAACTGAAAAAACGAAAAATTGTGATAAAAAATTGAAAAAATGAATATTTGAAAATCGGGAAAATGAAAAATAAAAATCTAGAACTTGAAAGACTGAGGAAACGAAAATTTGGAAAACCAAAAAATTAAAAATTGAAAAAGCGCAAATTTGCAAAACGAAAATTTGAAGAACCAAAAAAATGAAAAATTTAAAAAATTGAAAAGTTGAGAAATTGAAAAATTGAAAAATCAAAACAAACAAACTGGAAAATCGAAAAGCCGAAAAATCGAAAAATCGAGAAATACAAAAATTCCATAAATGAAATTGGGAAATCAAAAATTGTCAAAAATCGAAAAATTGGAAAATCGAAAAGCGAAATATAGAAAAACCGAAAAACAAAAAATCGAAACATCGAAAAATTAAAAAAATAAACACTGAGAAATCGAAACGCCAAAAAATCGAGAGATCAAGAAATACAAAATCCAAAATTTAAAAAATTTTAAAATTGAAAAGACAAAAATTGGGAAATCAAAAATTGAAAAATCGAAACAAAAAAATTGGAAAATCGAAAAGACGAAGAATTGAAAAATTCAAAAAATAAACATTGATAAACTGAAACATCAAAATATCGAGAAATCGAGAAGTCAAAAAATTAGAGATGTACCGACTACAGTCGGCCGACTGTTTATAAATGCAACAGACAGTGGGTTTTTTTTTTCTATTTCTCTGACTACCTTAAAAACTTGTTTTATTTTAATAAAAGAAATAACTGAAGTTTCTTTTTTTTTCCAAAAAATGTGTTAAATTTTTTTGGATAATTTTAACATTTAATTTTTTGTAGTAACGCAGTACAAAAATAAAGAATAACACAATTTAGGGCAGTTTATACAATACTTAACCAATTTTAACCACTTTTTTGGAAAATTTTTGGAAATTTTTAATTCGCTTTGCGTGTTTATTGGACCATATATCGTGGCGGCGATTTCAGAATCGTAACTAGCGGAAAATTATCTACACTTTGACACCAATTTTCGGTCGATTAAACTAATTTTAACCGGTTTTGACAAAGCCGACTAGTCGGCCGACTGTAGTCGGTACATCTCTACAAAAAATCGAAAAACTGAGAAATCAAAATAGGCCAAAATCGAAAATTTGAAAAGTTAAAATTAAAAAAATCGATAAATCGAAAAAAAAAATTACAAATTTTAAAACTGCCCACCCACCCTCTCTTTTCTAAAAGGGGTATCTCATTTGTCAAAATCATAGAAGGATCTGATTTGCCAAAATCAGTCTTATAGTGGCAGCTACTAGCCCCACTCACCCACCCTTTTCTACAAGGTATCTCATTTGCCAAAATCTGTCTTATTTTAGCAGGTATTAGTCCCGCCCACCCATTCTTTCTTTTCTTAGAGGGTATGTCATATGCCAAAATCAGTTTTATCTTAGCAGTTACTACATAGAATAAGACTGACTTTGGCAAATGTCATATCCTGTAAGAAAAGAGAGGGTGGGTGGGCGGGGCTAGTATCTGTTAAGATAATACTGATTTTAGCAAATGACGGGGTCCCAAAATTAACTCAAAAACAGGTCAGGTCAGAATTTTCCAAGAACAGAACACCAAAGTCCCCAAAATTTGTCCCAAATAATTTATAAATAAAATCTCCATGGGCTCCCAAAATAATACAGCATGGGTACTCAAGTGTCTCCCAATTAAAAAAAAAAAAACACTGCGGCACTCACGACTTTTTCAAATTCGTAAAAAATAAAACACTGCAAGCTCAAAAGATATTTTTAAGTTCATCCGGCAACAAAACAATCCTACTCACAAAAAAGAATGACAAAGAATTTTGCGATTAATAAAAATTATCCTAGAGATTTTATTCCTAATTTAGCTTCTTTAAGAGGACCATTAAGAGATTTGTTAAAAAAAGATACTGTTTGGTCATGAAATGAAAGTCGTAGACAATTATTGAAAAATTTAAAAGATATTACAAATTCACCAGTTTTAACAAATTTCAATTTCAATTAAAAATAATGTTACGAAAGAAACCCATACGCCACCCTGGTACGACGCCTATGAGTCATCGAAAGTTTTCTAGTAGGTATGCACTAATCGTTGTTGACGGCGGCCGAGCGGCGTTCGAAAAGCCTGGAAACGGAAGTCGTGATGGGTATTCGAGAAAGACCTCGATCGCAGAAGTATAGGTTTAAATAGAGGCCACCTTCGGGAACGATTCATTCATTCAGCCAGTTGAGTCAAGAGAGTCCAGTCAAGTTGCGCTGGAATTATTTTGTTTTTGAGTGTTACCCACGCCAATTTTAATCACCGGTTCAACGTAAAGAATTTTTGAAAACCTATGAATTTAAATATGTATAAAAAAGTAACCGTTGATTTTTGCCGCTTTGTCGAAATACGTAACGTACGTAACATAATCGGCAAAGTGAGCATTAGATAATTTTAAATTACCAGTAGTGGGTCGATAGGATAACTATTTAAATAAGCGAAAGTTGAGTTCGAAGTTCATTTTGAATCAAATAAATTTTATAACACCTTTGAAAACCATAATTAATTGAGAGATATCTTCGGATATGCGTAACAGTGCCATGGTTTTTGGTGATGAAAACTCTCAAAAACCTCAAAAAGATCGAGAGCTTGTAATAACACTTTTTGTAATAACACTTTTATTAACATTTTTCCTTTCCTGTTCAAATGTGGTGCTAAAACACACAATCTTGTCTTATCACCGTTAGCAACGACTTAATTAAGTTGATTATATTATTTTTAATGTGGTTTTATTGCTGGTACACGCAACTGTACAAATACGTCTACACAAAAGGAGATTAAAATAAATCAATCAAACTCTCACATAAAAACAAGTTTCGTTGAACATTCAAATAAATAAAACCATAAATCACAATATTTATAATTTTTAATGCAAATATAATGGTAAAAGTTTCAACACGACACACTAAATCCATGTTTTAAAAACATTCTCAATCTTACACAAGATGAATAAAAAGCGACGAGATAATGCGCCTAGAATTATCAACCCGATATCACGGACATAAACATTTACACAAAGTGTTAACTTTCGTAAAACAATACGCATCTCTTTAATCCGCCAATTATCCACTTGTACAACAATTTAAATACCACACAACCCATTGATTAACCACTGTAATGACCCACGTCACAATCAACCATTCAAGGTAAAATTTGGTAACTTGCTGGTATTTTCACAGTAGCTGGTTTTAACCACCCATAAAGCATTCGCCCCATCGTGCAATGACTGGCGAATTCCGCAAAAACCAAAAATCAGTTCATCATCCTGGCGATAATTTCCAGTCTGCTGGTCATTCGTCGAAATATTTAGAATTTTCGAACTCCCGGAAAATAGAACAGAGACGAAAAATTGATGTCATCAGTCGGAATTAGTTCATCAACACGTTGAGACATTAACATGTAACGATTTTATGGCCAAAACAAGGACAGCCCATTCAGAGCGGAAAATTTATACGTGCGGCTAGGGACTAGTCCGGCGAATCCACCATTTGTGCCCAAGGACGAGCTTAAGTCGCCCGTCTTGAGATCGTGCTGATGGTAGTGAGAACCAACGACGTCTTTCAGGAAAATCGGGATTGGCGGACCCATGCAAGAACGGACCCGAATGCGAATGCATCGACTGATAAAGGCCCAATATAATCGTTTTGTCCATGAAAACGACACGCAATTACAAATCCATAAAGTATGTAAAATCCGCGCTTGGAATTGCACAAGTGTGAGTGTTTGGTAGTGAGCAATGACCATCCAGTGACCCGAACATTTGATGCTTTCCCGGAAGCTGGGACAAAGGCACATCCGGATGGCGCGGACACCAAGGCCCCATAGCCTCATCGGTGGCTGCCCCCAGCGAACCATCAGTCGGTGAGTGCAGGTGCCAGTGATTACAACTAACCAAGGAGATACTAGTAAGTGGCTACCGTAACCCTTGCGATAATTAGTAGTGGATTTAGCACCATGGGTCATTTTTCAAATTTTTCGAAAAAAAAAAACAAAAATTGGTGGTGGGTTTGTGGTGGTTTTGGTTTTTGGACAAGTGATAATTTCAAAATACAAAACAAAAAACTGAATTTTTGACTCTGATAACGCTTAGGCCATGTAGAACTACGAGGTTATTAAAGTTAACAAAAAAACGTCGCAAAACTTTTTTGACACTGTTGAAGCAATTTTGGAAAATTTTGGTGTACTAAATACGAAAAATTCGCCACAAAATGTCAACTGTCTGTCAAAATTTTGTTCCAATTCATTCAATTTATTCATTCAAGTCACGAACGCGATTATCATCCCCGATTTTAGGGGAAAAAAAGTGTTTAATCCCTCGATATTTGCACGTTTTTTTCAAATTTTGACACACTTCGATACCCCGAGAGTTTCAAGTTTCTTCCTCAATTGAGTTTTCTTGTAAACAGTTACCTTGTGGTACGATTTACAATTCCCATGGTCAGATACAACAATAAGAGTCCATTAGTTGGGCATAACCCTTTCGTGTAAATTTAAAATGTGACAAGACCATAGAGCACCAAGAGCGTGGTCTGGAGTATATAACTGGATATAATTTACAAGCTTACGGTTTTATCAAATTTACTGCAAGCAATATTTTATCAACACCCAAATTTAAAAGTCGTTAAAATCCAAAAAACAAAATTGTCTTTACAATATCTCGTTTTCCCAAAATAGGTCTATATGTAATAACAATTTCTACTCTTCAAGGTGAAAGCTGTAATATGTTAAACGGATACTTTTCAAGCTACTAATAAACGCTAATTGTAAAATAAACTCAACATTTGAAGGTTACCTACCTGATGAAGACATTATGTAAAACATCGTTCTACAAATAACATATTTATTTATAATTCTATTAGAAAAGTCATTAAAAAAATTGGTCTAAAGAGTTTAGACAGTACTTCCCTCGCTGTCGGAAACTTGACGACTGCATGCCTATTGTGTTTTTTTTCTCATTACATTTTTGTAGTGGGAATTTAAAAAAAAATGCGATGACGTCATCAACATTTTTGCAAGGACACGTATATCAGTTGGGATAGATGTAGTGTAATACTAAGAATAAAATTATTATATTCTCAAATTTTCGGGAAAATGAATTGGATCGTTTTGAATATTGATTTGTAATAATCAATAAAATAACGAAACAATTTACTCACGTATACGTATCAGCGGCAACTGAAAATCGTGTATGTATAAACATTCTTAATTTAAGATGACAGGCGTAACAGCATACGTGAGAGTCAAACAGAGAAACTGTAAACAAAACGACCATCGGTTTTATTGCTTCGACTTCCGCTTATTATATAAAACATTGGGTTTTATTTTAATTCTTGACGGTGAAATTCACAATTGGTTGATTATAAACATGTCTATTTCACATTCGCGGAACCAAATGAACGCATAAAACAAATGCAGGTCTGTAATGTTAAAGTCGATGTAAATAAGCGTGCTACCCTTATGTTTCAACCGAGTTTTTCCTTTAACAAATTTTGTGTCTACCAAATTGGGTTGGTTGGGGTGTAATACTAATAATAAGTGTTGCCTTTAATTTAATCAATAAAATAAATTGACTTCATTAATTTTTTTGAACCGCCTCTTAAGAAAATCTAAAAAATATGAATGGAATGATAAATCACAAGTACAAACTCATCATATTTTTTGCATTTTAGATAAAATTTATTCATCAAAATTTAAGGGTGACGTCATCAATTTTTTTAGGAGGGATGAACAAATACATTTTGAACAAAAGTTTACCATGCTTATAATAACTTTAAAATATTCCCAAGATTTCAAAGCATTCGGTTTTGTAATTCCTGATTAAATCGATAAAATAAATTCACGCCTTCATTAATTTTTTTGAGTCACCCTGCATATGCAAATCCAAAAATATGAATGGAATGATAAATCACAAGTACAGACTCATCATATTTTTACAGTTTAGATAGGATTTATTCGGCAAACTTTGGAGCTGACGTCATCAATTTTTTGGAGGGGATAAGCAAATATATTTTGACTAAACATTTATTATGCTCTTTATGACCTTAAAACATCTGCAAGATTTCAAAGCATTCGGTTTTGTAGTTCCTGATTAAATCAATAAAATAAATTTACGCATTCATTAATTTTTTTGAGTCACCCTGTATATGCAAATCGAAAAAATTTGAATGGGATGATAAATCACAAGAAGAGACTCACCATATTTTGTACATTTTAGATAGGATTTATTCAGCAAAATTTTGTGGTGACGTCATAAATTTTTTAGGGGGGACGACCAAATACATTTTGATCAAAAATTTACCATGCTTATGATAATTTTAAAATATCTTCAAGATTTCGAAGCATTCGGTTTTGTAGTTCCTGAGTAAATCAGAAAATAAATTTACGCTTTCATTAATTTTTTTGAATCACCCTGTATATGCAAATCCAAAAAATATGAATGGAGTGATAGATCACAAGTACAGACTGATCATATTTTGTACATTTTAGATATGATTTATTCGGCAAATTTTCGAGCTGACGTCATCAAGTTTTTGGAGGGGATAAGCAAATATATTTTGACTAAACATTTATTATGCTCTTTATAACCTTAAAACATCTGCAAGATGTCAGAGCATTCCGTTTTGTAGTTCTTGATTAAATCAATAAAATATATTTACGCATTCATTAATTTTTTTGAGTCACTCTGTATATGCAAATCCAAAAAATATGAATGGAGTGATAAATGACAAGTACAGACTCATCATATTTTGTACATTTTAGATATGATTTATTCGGCAAATTTTCGAGCTGACGTCATCAAGTTTTTGGAGGGGATAAGCAAATATATTTTGACTAAACATTTATTATGCTCTTTATGACCTTAAAACATCTGCAAGATTTCAGAGCATTCGGTTTTGTAGTTCCTGATTAAATCAATAAAATATATTTACGCATACATTAATTTTTTTGAGTCACCCTGTATATGCAAATCCAAAAAATATGAATGGAGTGATAAATTACAAGTACAGACTCATCATATTTTTACAGTTTAGATAGGATTTATTCGGCAAACTTTCGAGCTGACGTCATCAATTTTTTGGAGGGGATAAGCAAATATATTTTGACTAAACATTTATTATGCTCTTTCTAACCTTAAAACATCTGCAAGATTTCAAAGCATTCGGTTTTGTAGTTTCTGAGTAAATCAGTAAAATAAATTTACGCATTCATTAATTTTTTTGAGTCACCCTGTATATGCAAATCCAAAAAATATGAATGGAGTGATAGATCACAAGTACAGACTCATCATATTTTGTACATTTTAGATATGATTTATTCCACAAACTTTTGAGCTGACGTCCTCAAATTTTTGGAGGGGATAAGCAAATACTTTTTGACTAAAGATTTATGATGCTCTTTATAGCCTTAAAACATCTGCAACATTTCAAAGCATTCTGGTTAGCAGATTAAAAATTAAATTTCAAAATGTTGTTTTATAATTTTGATTTTTTTTCCAAAAATCTGGACGTTTCGGATGAAAAGTCGATTCAGAGTTGTAAACTACATGTGTAGGACTATGTTATTTTATACAATTGAAAACCCATTTACTATGTACAATTTTGAAGTGACGTCATCGCATTAGTGGTGGGGATGATTAGACAAATTTTGGTTAGCGTTTTACCATCTACATGATATTCTTAATATAAGTACAAAATTTGACAACAATCGGTCGAGTACTTTCGGAGATTATCTGTCTAATAAAAATCCGGGACGGCAGACGGACAGACAGACAGGCAGACAGACGGACAGACGGACAGACGGACAGACAGACGGAAATGGGAGACCTATTTCTTCGTCTTCTAGGGGTCATGAAAGATCGAGAAAACGTAAAAGTAGAGAGTCGGCCGACGGACTCGATTACAATACTTCCTTTCCTTACGCTCGGGAAGTAAAAAATGGTCGAAAGATAACCTATATAAAATGAAAACCAGTGCTGTAATAACACAACTATAACCAACTTAACTTCGACTGTTTATGTTTATACTTCGAAAATTTGCCCGATTTTGTCTCCTCAATCATACTCAGTTTTCCAAACTTACTTATTTTTAAGACGACTATTACAAAAATGCAAAACACCTTTATTCAGTCAACTAACTACTCAAACACCGTCTTCAAAAACAACTCCGGCACATGATAGCACAGAGTTTCCGGTACATCGCAGCCCAACTCGCACAACGTAGGTGCTATCTCCTGGACGATATAAGGATAAATCTCGTTCACCTTATGTCCGCATCGATCTTTGACCGCTTCCAGAAAGCGCACCGTCATAGCGTAATCGTTGACCCTTCGGCACGCATGAAGGGCCGCTATTATCACCGAAGGTTCGGGTACTCCTTCGTACCCCAACAGATCGTTCATCCCTTGACGTATGTCCCATCCGTCGATATCTTCCCGATTGAAGAAGCACTCATATCTGAAAGAAAGGGACGGGAGGGATAAAAACGGGCCACTTGTGTACCTAGATCGACCTCCAACGAATGATAATCGACTTCTGGACCGCCCACTTTAATGCAAATTTGGAACGAGGTCGACACAACAATGGAACTAAGACCTTATTTCTACAAATCGAAGAATTTTAACTTTCTTCCGTGATAAGAGATGACAACAACAAATTTATCGAACGATATTTTTAGAAGTATTGTTTACATTACTCGACGATGATAGTGAGTGCAAATTGATCTAAAACGTGCTGTCAATAAAAAATGAAAATCGTCGAGTAAATAAAGAGGTTAAAATTTTATATCAAATCATATGCGTCAATTGTGACGTAGGTTATTTATTGGTACCGTTTGATACAAAATGTTGATATTAAAATTAGTACCTAAATTGATGTTGGTTTAATTGCGTTCATCAACACAATAGTTACATAAACTTTTAGCAGGATTTTTTTCAAAACAAGTTGACTGTTCTTATCAAACAAAGAAAACAACTTAATTTTTTAGAGTCAATAACTATATGTTGTGTGTTAACCATCCTGATTGATGTTATCTAAATGCATGTTTACACGCGCCACTAATCTTAAAAATACCTTAAATATTTTGCGTTTCAAGAGGGATAATAAACGATCTTTCCAGATTATGAACGAACAATGTAAAACTAAAGCCGGTCAGATTTTTTAGTGATGTTTTTTTTGGAACTATTACGCTTACGAGTTACAAAAAGTTCTAAAATAAAAAAATAAATAATAGCTTATAGTTGATCACCTCAAAAAGGACACGAATAGAAAACTTTGACCGTTGTTCCCCCATTAAACTTACTATAATTAATAACAATTATTATTATTACACCGCAAGAATAAAAAGGGCATTTTAAACATATATATAGCCGTACAATTAAATTTATAGCACACTGATGTCACCCCAATAAAATTAATTTTTCCGGTTTTTCAAATCTTCGACGCAAAATATTTGTGACAGATTTTGCAAAAGTGCTAAAAATAGATTCGACGCGACGAGCGTTATAGCGAAGAAAGTAACCTCAAGTGTCAATTAGATATTAATATTCAACCTGATTGTACGAAACAAACAAAAACAAAATCGATTTTTCTGTATTTTTCCTTTATAATAAACACATGGTACTGTTTATCCGGTCGAGATGACCAAGCACTTCCAAGCAAAAGATCAACCCATTCCTATTTAAATTAAGTTGATCTAACTAGTTGTGCTAATCTAGTTTTAAAGCATGTGGGTTTAGTGTTCCATGCCATTTCCGACCATATTATAAAATCCACAACTCCTCATAAAATTATCTTAATTACGCGATGATACAGACGAACAACTCTATTATAAAAATAAGAAAAAAAATTCCCCACCAACCACATTCTTACCTGCAAGTGAGATCATCATCATGTATTCTGTGTGTAATACTCCTATTCGAACTCAGAGTTTTTGAGAATTGTCTCAAAAGTCGAGCACCGATAGTTTTAGCCAACGCCATCTGCAAAAAGGTAAAAATTTAAATATCGTACCCTTTGTTCCATGCAAATTCGTTTCAATGCCAAATAAAAAATACACATCGTGTCTGGCGCAAAAAACCGACCGTTACATAGAGGAATAACCTTTTTTTCTCGTTTGTCCTTACGCTCCGACCAAATTATGCCATAAAATGTATAATAATCAATGCATTTGGTAATTAGAAGACCGTTTGACATGATAAACACGATACGCCTGATAAGCACGCAAGGTCAGAGCACTTAACGTGACATAATGTGTGTAATAAGTAATAACCACCCCGGACCACCTGGTGCACCCAATGCAAATTTCGTCCTTCGATTTTTCGACGAACCCGTCACAGGTCCGCTTTTTCTCTAGAAACCCCCGACGCAAAAGTCCCAAAACTCCCAAATTCCTAGCACCGATGTGTCATTGGTTGTTCCGCTTGGTTCCACCGTGACCGATGGCCAGATAGACCGTACACCATGAGCTTATTTTGTTCAGGATGTCAGCTTCCTGCTTCTTTGTCCGAATCTGTTGCATAGCACGCGAAACTTTCGCATGCGCCGCTTTGGTCCCCCAAAATCCCCCAAAAAAGATCTTCGCCATCTTCCCATGACTGACCCCGTTTAGGTCGTGGGAATCCGGAAGGACGGAACCGATGCATCCAGTTCCTCTTTGTCCGAATCGCATTGTCCCATTGTCCATTCAACCCCCACCAGGACCCGGTCATCAATATACAATCAATCGTCGATTTGTTCGCAGAAAGAAAAGTATGTCCAGATAGTGAACATCGAATCCCAGATCAGATCAAAATGAAAAGTTATCCGTATGTTCCCAGTATGGTGCACGCGATTACAGTTCTAACGGTTTTGAAGATGATGACGAAAGGTACGAATGGGGAGTCGTGAGGGTATCGATTGACTTGGTGTGTTCTAGCCCAAACATCTTGTGGCTCTGGGTCGATCAACGGCAGGGTGATGTACGAAAGGTTGCCTAATATACAGCTGCAAGGGTTCGATGATGACGTGGTTAGGGACTCGGCACCTCCATTCAGCGTCTTGGAGAAGTGCGAAGATCTGTGTCTGAGGGATCGGGCGTCGAACAACATAGTCCGGGCTTGTGCGTCTTTTGATTTTCAACCCGGCAGCCGAGTCGCCACGTTCAATGGAGGCCCGGAGTACGAAGAATCGACTTGTTACTTAACAGCGGAGCAAGCCAGGCCCGAAGGAATCGGAAGTTTAATGCTAGTACCCAACAGTGTACACTTCACCGAAGTCTGTCTAACATGTACGTACCATCACCAAAACCCTTCAAAACCAACAACGTTACTCTTGTAGCAAACAGACTCGAAAGGGACTGTCCAAACAGACGCTACATCTTCGAAAGACACCCCCGCAAGAAGCTCAAGCTTCCCGAATCCGACATCAAGGAAATGATGGCCAGCAACCGAAGCGAATGTGAAGACAAATGTCTGAACGAGTTCAGCTTCGTTTGTAGATCGGCGACTTTCGACAGCGCGATGCGCACTTGTACTTTGAGTAGGTTCACCAGACGGACTCACCCTGAGTTACTCAAGGACGATCCAGATTCCGACTACCTCGAAAACACCTGCTTGAACGGTAAGTACCCTCTCGACTCTTCCACCAAATCATCTTTATCTTCCAGCTGATCGAAGATGCGACGGTCTGGCCGTCTTCATCAAAGAAGAAAACAAGCGACTCGGGGGCCCTTTCGAAGTCGATCTCTTCACGAACCTCACTCTTGAAGAATGCCAGTCGATGTGTGTCCACGCCGAAAAGTATTTTTGTCGATCGATCGAGTACGACGAAATGACCAAGCTTTGTACCCTGTCCGAGGAAGATTCCATCTCGCAGAAGGAAGATATCGGGATCGCGAGTAGTCCCACTCACCATTTCTACGACTTTGCTTGTTTAGACAGTCGTGAGTTTACTAGTATGGTCAGTATTGAAACCCACCTCAATTAGTAAAATTGCCCGTTTCAGCTCGCGGGTCTGAGTATCCGGATAATCACGCGACTTCGCACTTGTTCAGCGGGAAGAAACCGGATACCGCTTTCCAGAGGTACCGGAATAGTAGACTTGGAGGTGAACACCACTCTGAAATTTCTGGTCGGTCGTTGAGTGAGTGTTTGGATGAGTGTCTGCGGCAACCGAGTTTCCAGTGTAAGTCGGCTGAGTACAGCGAAAGACATAGGATATGTCGGTTGACGAAGTTTAGTCAGAAGGACGGGATGCGGATTATTTATGACGCCGACTATGACTACTACGAAAACCTAATGCGTAAGTACTACACAAGTATGCACACACACATAATAGATTTTGGTGTTTTCAACAGTTGGAGGAGATGACACTCAACGACCTGGAGAGGGTTATCCAGGATACCCTGGTGGTGGTGGTGGTGGTGGAGGTGGTGGTGGTGATAGATACAGACCAGGAGGCGGCCGCTTCCCTCCCGGCGGTGGCCGATATCCACCCGGAAGATTCCCTCCGAGCAGTGGAGGCGGCGACTGGTACGATCGACCATCTGGACGTCCTGATCGTTACCCAGATGACAGATACAGACCGCCCGGAGATCGATACCCACCTGGAGGCGATTTATATCCATCGGGAGCCGACAGATACCCGTACAAACCCATCGATAGTTATCCCGATTCGGGGACTCGCTACCCGATTGGACCTCCCGGTGGCGACAGATACCCAGGAAGATACCCTCCGGGTGATAGAGATCGGTATCCTTATATCCCGCCGTCGTCCAGCGGTGGGGGGTACCCTCCCAGTCGGTACCCAGGCGGGCGTTACCCATCTCCTGGAGATCGATACGGAGATCGTTATGGTGACCGATACGGAGATAGATATGGAGACAAACACGGTGGTGACCGGTATGGAGATAAATACGGTGATCGATACGGAGATAAATACGGTGATCGGTATGGAGACAAATACGGTGGTGATCGGTATGGTGATCGTTATGGAGGTTTTAATGGGCGGTACGGAGACAACGACTACTACGGGTCCAAGTACGGCGGAGGTAATCGATACGGGGGTTCCAAATATGGCGGCGGTGGCAATCGATACGATGATCGATATGGCGGCGGCGGCGGCACTCGATACGATGATCGTTACAGCGGGCAGAGTTACTATGGCGACGAGAGAGACGGTGGAAGTCGGTGGTTCTTCCGGCCTGATCGACGACCAGGACGTCCTGTTGACGGAAGGCCTCTGTATGACTCGAGGCCGCCTTATGACTCGAGACCGCCTTATGACAACTCGAGACCACCCTATGACTCGAGACCGCCGTATGACGATAAACCCCATCGTCGACCGATTTCTCCCGGACCCGACGGACCCATCTACGATAACTTCGGCGGGATTGGACCAAACCGACCGTATGCCTCTCGGTGTGACGAAGGCGATAATTTCAAGCAGGTGGGAAGTAGGCAAAGGCTTCGTCGCGAGTTCGTAAGGAAATTCATGAATGCTCCCTCCCTCACCCATTGTCAACGAGAATGTTCGGACGCCAGGGATTTCATCTGTAGGTCTTTCAACTACCGGTAAGGCTCAAGATCGTCTGCTTCTGTCACCGTTTGTAAATTTTTTTTTTCAGAGACTCTCTCGCCGAGGGTGAACGCGACAACTGCGAGCTTTCCGACCGGGATTCCCGCGATCTGGAGATGTCCAACCGACGCTACTTCGACAACACCGGAAACTACGACTTTTACGAACGTGCGATTAGCCGTCAGGGCGTAGACGGAGACTGTCTCGATGGTAAATAACTCTGTAATTTCGGTGAATAAATCTTTCCTAATTGGTACCTCATTTTATTTCTTGCGCAGTCAGCCAAGTCTGCAACGAAGACGGAATGGAGTTTACTCTCAGAACGCCTGAAGGTTTCTACGGCAGGATATACACCTACGGTTTCTACGACCGCTGCTTCTTCCGCGGTAACGGTGGTACCGTCAACGTTCTCCGGATAAGTGGCGCCCAAGGATACCCGGAATGTGGGACTCAAAGATATGGGGATACCATGACCAACATCGTGGTCGTCCAATTTAGCGACTACGTGCAAACTGGTAGGGACAAACGCTTCAACTTGACTTGCTTGTTTAGAGGACCGGGAGAGGCTGTCGTGTCGTCTGGATTCATAGGCGCAGGGTACGTTTTCCCCAGTAACTTTCTTAATTATAGACAGAAATTCCAGGTCTGGAAGCCCTATCCCGATTGAGTATCTTCCAGCTGAGAACACACTCAGTTCGAAGGTACGACTCATGATTCTATACCAGGGAAGACCCACGACGACCATCGCCGTCGGAGATCCGCTAACCTTCAGACTGGAAGCCCAAGATGGTTACAATTACGTTACAGACATCTTTGCTACCAACGTAGTAGCCCGTGATCCATATTCGGGACGATCGGTGCAACTGATTGATCGGATAGGGTGTCCAGTGGACAGTTTTGTTTTCCCAGAGCTGGATCGAGGTCGCAATGGTGACAGTCTGGAAGCTAGATTCAACGCCTTCAAGATTCCCGAGTCCAACTTCCTAGTTTTCGAAGCCACAGTACGCACGTGTAGAGATGGTTGCCAACCAGCTTATTGTCAATCGGGAACAGGAAGATCTGAACCATCTTTCGGGCGGAAGCGACGATCCATAAACGAGACAGTTCTTCTGGAAAGTAACAACACCATCTCGGAGGAGGATTCAAGCGAGAGTAACGAGACCACGGTTTCGTTCCCTGAAGGTACAAGTCACTATTACTTCAGTCAATTAATCTTCTCTACGTTAACGTTCTTTTCAAGGTTCTCGAATTGACAACATCGACGACGGCTCCGAGGAGAAAGAGCCAGAGTCTCCCGAGTACGTTCGCGAGATGATCGAAGTGTTCGACTCCCGCGAGGAGCTCCAGCAGGAGGCGCGTCGCGCCGAGCCCGCCCCCGAGACCGTGTGCCTGTCCCCTGGGGAGTACCACGGGCTCGTGAGCGCCGTCTTCGCCTTAGTCGCCATCCTCCTGACCCTCGCTCTCGTCTCCGGGCTCGCCTATCGCAAGTATTGGGTCGTCATGCGCAAGAACATCCTCGCCGACCGCGCCTCCTCCAACATGTCGTCCTCCTACCCCAACACCCGCAGCAGCGGACTGTCCATCTTCGGCGGCGGCTTGCACAAGCCGTTCGGGGGCGGCTTCGGCCGTCGCAACTTCCCCGGTTTGCCTAAGGACGACATCGAGTGTCCCGGGCCGGCGCCCGGCGGTCCCTTCGAGGACCCCAGCGAGCCCATCTACACCGACCCGTCGCTGTTCGAGAGGTCGCGGAGTCTGCGGAGCATCGCCGTGTCGCAGAAGAGACGGAAGTCGCCCGGACCCCAGAACCAGTAAACTGTGAGGCGTGTTCGGGGCGGCCAACGCTCTAGGTTATTTTGTATTTATTGAAGCATGCTCGAAATTCTGGTGGACGTCCCGAATACCGTAGGTTAGTTAGGGTTAGCGCTAGGTTGATCGTGCATTATTTTTTATCTCGTTGCAATATGGAATTCACTGCCGAAACCAGCTCCAAATGCCGCTCATGTCAAAATATTGTGATCGCAGCGTGAGTGCGGCGTGTTGCTGCACGGATTTGCGCGATTTTTTTTTGTACCTATTGTCTGCCTATGGTGATGCCATACGAAGGCTAACTTCACTATTTCTAGGGCACGGATGCACCCTTTTAGGTTAAGGTCGTCGAGTAGGGCACATGCTGAACGCACTTTGTTGTAAGGACAAATTAGGTTTAAAATTACGTTTAGGTACTTGAGTAAGTCTAGGTAAAAAATTAAAATTATTTAAATTACTTGACTTTTTTTTATTAATGTAAATAGATACTGCAATAAAGTAATAAAAAAATTAAAGACTTTTAATACACTTCACTTGAACACTTTTCTTCCATGAATTTTTCTCTTTGTACATTACCAACTCACCACGAACGTGAGATAAAAACAAACCGATAATCATTAATGGTTACCGTGAATTTTCCACTTGTTTTCCTCAAACGAATTACGTTTTACCATAAATAAAAGCGCAGAATTACCATAGGACTCGACCGATATACCATGAAAGCAAACGGATTAATTTTGATCGCATTCATACTTTTGAAGTGTGGAAGCCGCGTGATTGGCGAAAAACACGAATCGGACGATGAAGATATCAACAGCAACCACACCGAGGTCACGAGAGAGGTAAAATTTGCACAAAAAGATAACCGCGTAATTAAAAATTTCTAGGTGTACTCTGAACCCATCGAGGAAGATAAAACCGGGATCACAGAAACGCCACAAAAAGATTCAAAAACCAAAGAAAAACGGGAAGGCATAACCCATTCCCCGTCTATTAACATCCCATTTCGAAATGAGTCACCAGTCAAAGGTACCTTAAATAAAAAAACAGACGACGAGTTTTATTTTCCACTTGAAGAAATTACAACACAAGAGTACGAAACTGATTTAGAAATTTCCACTCAAATCCAAGAAGCATCAACTACGGACGATGAAATTTTGAGTACTTTGGAGGCTTCGAACGTTGACGAAACCACAGCTTCCACTGAAGAAACGAACAAAGAAGTGGAAGATTTGCTACATCGGACCATTTCGTTCCTACGATCAATACTTAAAACTTTAGAAGCGAAGAACTTCACAAAAATATATAAACCATCGCTACCTGGAGTTCCTTGGATTATAGACACGGTACCAAAACGCACGAAACGCAGTGTTTCAAATTTTTTAGAAACCTGTTCGACGAGCCTTCCATGTCCACGAAGAGGGCTATTTCGTCTGAATGACTCCTGTACTAAATACTACGAGTGCCGTTTTAGCCCGAAATGTCACAAACTGGCACCCAAAATTAGAACATGCCCCAAATGTCTCAAATTCAACGCCCAAGTTGGAATTTGTGACCTTCCAGAACACGTTCCCGAGTGTTCGAGTTTGTCGTCGCAGACGGTATGCACAGGTCCGGGACAATTTTCGGTTCCCCATGACTGTCAAAAGTACTACGAATGCCGAAAGTTAAACGATACGATGCTTTTAGAGGTGAAAACGTGTCCCCCATCTATGGTTTTTAGCCACAAGGAACGCAAATGCGTGAAAGGTAAAAAATGCAGAAAACCTGTCCCCACGTGTGGCCACGGGAAGTCATTTTTGTCGGATAAATTTAACTGCACTGTGTATTATCACTGTAACAATGCAAATCAGCTTGTTCCGTTGGTTTGTCCAGCGGGTTTTGTCTTTAATGGTCATGTTTGCGAAAAATGGGAAGAGTCTAAGTTGAACTGGAATAAGCGAGGTGACGACAGGAAAGTGATTCGCCCCGACTTATTTTAATCTGTCTTAATATTAGAATCTTGAAGTGTATGTACAACGTAAAATAAAGTAAACAAAATGATAACGCTATTTTTAGAAATTACAAGTTCGTTGCGCCGCCACTGTGCAAGTGACCGATATCTTAATCTGCTGAAAAAGGTGTGTGTCTTGGCTATCCTCAAACATAACCTATTTCGAAAATCGGATAGAATTTGTAAAAAAAATCACACTGAACGCATTTTCGTCGTTCTTGCACGTCCTAAATCACTAAAAAGTGGCTAAAACTCGTAACAGTTTCGCTTTTGCGCAATTATTTATAGAAGTGTCACAGTAATTAGCATCCGGGTTTGGCGCTTTCCCGAATTTCACAACCGAGTTATCAAAATCGGTAAATAACATGTGAATTATGGAAGAAAAACCAAAAATGTGAGTATAATTAATTACCTTTCAGTGAAAAATTGCCTCGAAAATTCGTTGAACGCAAAAAATTACACCCAGCAGTGGCACCAACCACTTAACCTTTCAACTCAATTGTTTTCACAGTGTGCTAGATTGAAATAAATTTCTAATTCCTCAGTGGCGTACTTTTAGATTACTGTGTGGGGATGTGGAGGGAAAGTTTAACACACTCTTCAACAGAGTGGCGGCTATTAATAAGAAATCAGGTCCTTTCGATTGCCTTTTCTGTGTGGGGAACTTCTTTGGCATCAATAACAAGGAATTTGCGCTGTATAGAACCGGAGAGAAGAAAGGTTTTTTGTAAATTTAGTGTGACTGGGTGACTTTGTGGTTGTTTTAGTACCAATACCCACATACATTTTGGGCCCCAATAACCCCGACTATGTGAATTTATACCCAAGTGATGACTCAGTGGAGTTGTGCCCTAATGTGTCCTGGTTAGGCAAAAGGGGCGTCTACACAAACAGCAAAGGTTTAAAAATCGCCTATATTAGCGGACTTGCAAGCAAAGAATCCTCAGAACATGAATATTCAAGTAAAGATGTCATGGAACTGTTCAATGCCTGTGTTCGCGGGAATCCGTCGTTTCGGGGGGTTGATATTCTCTTAACGTCACAGTGGCCCTCTGACGTCATGAATCACGACTCTAAAAAAGTATGAAAGTGAAACTTTGGAAAAGTACTCACTTTATGATTTTAGGTTAATTTGACAATTAATAAAACTAGTGATCTTCCCAGCTGGTTGTCGATGAAGTTGAAGCCCCGTTACCATATATCCGGTTTAGAGGGGGTTTACTATGAGCGTGCGCCCTTCAGAGCTCCTACTTTAGGAGAACATGACACTACTTTAAGTATAGTCACTAGGTTCTTGGGGTTGGCGAGGGTTGGTAACCCTAATAAGGATAAATGGTTGTATGCTTTGAGTTTGTCGCCTTTGGATAAAATGAGGGTTGGGGAATTGTTGCAAAAGACGACTGATGAGACAGAGTGCCCTTACAATTTTGACGACATTAATCAAAAAGGTATTTAAAACAATCGGTTGGTAACAGTGATTTTTGATTAGTAACGTAACTGTCAAACAGTGGCGTAACATTCAAGATTTTTTTACGTGATTTTAATTTCAGTGTTCAATGTAAAGAGGAAAGTAGTTTCTTCTAGTCAGTACTTTTACGACACGAGTGCACCGGAGGAACCGTCTGGTGGTGGTTACAGAAAAAAAAGACCTAGAGTTGAGTTTGACCAGAGTAAATGTTGGTTTTGTCTTGCGAGTCCGTCAGTTGAGAAGCATTTGATCATTACAGTTGCAACTTCTACTTATTTGGCGTTGGCTAAAGGTGAGATGCATGTGGCGCCCTCTGTTTACTGAAATGTCATTCTTAGGCGGTATCGTTGATGAGCATTTCCTGATTTGTCCAATTGAACATTACCAGTGTGGCTTAGGGCAGCCGCAAGACGTTATTCAAGAGGTAAACCAGTTTAAAGAGGCTTTGCGGAAATTTTATGACAGAAAAGGACAAGTTGCGGTGTTTTTTGAACGTAATTATAAGACTTCTCATATGCAGCTACAAGCAGTGCCTCTTCCTAAAAAGGCCACTAAAGAACTGAAGGAAGTTTTTATGGTACGTGGGGTTCTAACTACATTCGTATATTTTCGTCGTTTTCATTTAGGAGGAAGCCGAAGGGAACGGTTTGAAACTCGCACTCTTGGACTCGCACAGTCGACTTGACCAAGTTCTACAACCCAAATCTCCCTATTTTACCGTCGAACTCCCAGATGGCGCCACCCTCTACACCACAATCAAAGGCAATTTCCCGCTCAATTTCGCGCGGGAAGTTCTGGTAACCGGTCCCATTTTAAACTGTCCCGACAAGTCCGACTGGAAGGACTGCATCGCCAACAAAGAAACCGAAGAATCTTTAGTCCAGAGGATACGCACCGACTTCGAACCCTTCGACTTCACGAATGACGAAGTCTAACTTAACACAACATTTTATTATTAGTTTGTTACATCTGACATTCTTACAATAAAAAGGTATATCCAAAAATGACAGTTCTTTGAATTCAGCGGAAAGAGGGTAAATTTTGCGTCGTCTTTTATTTATACAATGAGTAATGTTGTGATCGTGTCAACACAAATAGACTAGAGTGTGGAAACCACTGATCCTTCTCATTAACATTATATAACAATCTATAAAATCTATAACATACACTGCTCTATACACTTTATTATCAATTCGTATTTGGCACACCCACGCGGAAGTTAGGGAATTGTCTCCCTCTGAAGGCACCAGCCAACACTAGTTCGCTCCTCCGATACAAAAATAAAAAAAGTCTCTTAGAATAATGGCGGCGGGGCGCCATCTTGATTCCTTATCGGATCAAACAGCTAACCCGATAAGGAATCAAGATTCTGACGGTGGTGTTAAGAACAAGGGACTACACCTTCTGCGCCGCTTTCCTCCGCCCCGCATTCGAATCCCGCGATTGTCTGAGCCCCGCCCTCGCCCCGCCCCTTAAACGTTGATTTGGAACGCCTCTCGCGACAGCTTGGACATGCCCCGCCCCTTGTGGCCCTTCTCGAAGTCGCCCTCGCTCAGCTCCCTGGGGTTCAGATCGGAAAACCTGCTCGGTGGATGTATCCGTTCGTTGAAGCTCGGAGCGTGCGAAATGCTAAACGTCGTCTCGTCGTTGTGGCTCGAGTACCCGCTACTGCTCCTCACGTGGCGCTTGTTCAGGCCGCCGCCCTTGCCCTTGCCCTTCCTCGAGGGGTAGGGCTTGCGGCCGATGCTCCCCGACGGCGGCGACGTCTCCGACGACGATGTCGAGCCCTCGGCGCCCCCTAACGCAGACACAGTTAGTGCGAAATCGCGGTTACGGCCTGTATGTTAAGTGTGTTTACCACGCATTCTATGACTAAACGACATGAGTTCTTGGCTGGTGGCGCGACCGTCGCCTTCCGAGTCCGAGCCGAGAGTGTCGTACTCTGAAATAGGCAGGTGCAGAGTTAGTATCTTCTTCACTTCTGAGTCAGTGCTGCCCAGGTTATCAGACTCTGAAAAATGTTGCTGTTGGTGTTAGATGTTTGGTGCGCGGACCAACGTGTGAGCAGCAGTGGCCCCAAATCTACTACTGAACTACTCACTGGGGAAGGGAGGGGGTACTGTGGCGGCTCGTGGTCGGTCGAAAAATTTGTTAGTGAATTTTAGTTATGACCACCCTGCCCACCCCGACTAGCCGCCACTGGAGCTGGCAAAAATCTTCTGACAACGTCTGCTCTCCTTCTACCACTACTCACAATTGCTTGGAAGGTGGGGGGAGGTTGCGGTGGTTGAAATATAGTACAACGAGATACAAGTGACATTTTCTTGTTTTGGTTAAGTAGTGCGAAGAGAATGTCAGTTGCATAAAACTAAGTCATGCGTGTTTCAGTTCAGGATTTGTGTTATATTCTTTGGTCACCGGTTGTCACCGTGGCCCAATCTAACGACTGTGACGTTGTCAGGTGTAGGGTTTCGGAACCGACTTTTAGGTTTTTCGTGTGGTGGAGGAAACAAACCGAACCAAAATTGTCGAGTCAAAGAGTGCATGTAAACTCCAACCACATGAATAGTTACCTTGACTCTCCGAGTGTGGATCCCTCAGTCTCCCCCCTTTTCTCCGAACTTTGGTATATTCTGGTTCTTTGTTCTGGAAATAACGACGGTGTCAAAAACGTCTACATCATCTAGGGACAAACAATCACAAGTACCAAGACATCTTTTGACCGCTTGTCCCTTTCTACACATCAGCCCCGTAGCTACGGGGGGGCAAGAGGGGGCTGCGCCCCCCCTAGCAATTGTGGTTGCCCCCCCTGGAAGACTTATACATTATAAATTTCAAATTAGTAATAAAATTTCAATATAATGCCGATTGCCGAAGCATATTAACTGGCCCCACCCGCCCCCCCTTTATTTTCTTACAGGGTATATTATTTGGCAATATCACCCTACCGTTGATGTTGACCGTATAAAAAAATGAACATGTCACATTTTATTCCATAGCCTACTATGTACTTGAGAAAAGTCAAAAATATATGGATTTCCTAAAAATTGAGGATTTATTGAAATGGACAAAAAATCGACAAAAAATTCTGAGATGTAGATCTCGATGAGCTTAATCAAAAAACATAAGGTCTTGATGGTCCCAGACCAAGATTTTTCAAAAATTCGGTTTCAAAGTCGACATTTCAAAATTTCTCAAAAATTACATTTCTTTTGGCGGCTCTGGAAAAATTCTACCAATTTTCGAAAAAATAAAACCAAAAAAAAAACATTTGGAGATCGAAATCAATAAAAAGATTCCTTCTGCTAGTTTTCGAAAATGCGTGGGAAAAGTAAAATTTTTTTTATAGATTTTCAAAAATTGAGCTTTTGTTGAAATTGGGTAAAAATTCTGAGATGCAGATCTCGACGAGTTTAGTCAAAAAAAAGGTCTTGCTGGTCCCAGACGAAGATTTTCCGAAATATTCGGTTTCCAAGTCGACTTTTTATTGTTTCTCAAAAATTATACTCCTATTTCTTTTGACGATTCTAGAAAAATTTTACAAATTTTCGATCAAATAAAACCAAAAACAACATCTGAAGATTGAAATAAATAAATGAATGACT
This sequence comes from Zophobas morio, assembly GCF_036711695.1. Taxonomy (NCBI): domain Eukaryota; kingdom Metazoa; phylum Arthropoda; class Insecta; order Coleoptera; family Tenebrionidae; genus Zophobas; species Zophobas morio. The sequence goes on from NW_026972115.1 coordinate 3,906,363, forward strand.
TTTGGTAATTTTTGGAAATGCTCAAGAAAAGTCAAAATTTATTTAGTTTTCAAAAATTGAGCTTTTGTTAGAGTTGACAAAAAATTCTGAAATATAGATCTCGATGAGCTTAATGGAAAAACATGTTCATGCTCCCGGAACAAAATTTACGAAATATTGGGTTTCTACCTAAAATTTTTAAAAAATCTCAAAAGTTACTTTAAAAAAAGCTATTTCTTTATGCGATTGTGGAAAAATTCGACGAAATATCAAAAAAATATAACCAAAAATAACATCTGGAGATCAAAATCAATAAAGAGATCCCTCTTGCTAATTTTCGAAGATGCTTGGGAAAAGTCAAAAAATGTATATGGATTTTCAAAAATTGAGCTTTTGTTGAAATTAACAAAAAATTCCGAGATGTAGATCTCGATGAGCTTAATCCAAAAACATAAGGTCTTGATGGTCCCAGACCAAGATTTTCAAAAAATTCGGTTTCAAAGTCGACATTTCAAAATTTCTCAAAAATTACATTTCTTTTGGCGGCTCTGGAAAAATTGTACAAATTTCGAGAAAATAAAACCAAAAACAACATCTGGAGATCGAAATCGATAAAGAGATCCCTTTTGCTAATTTTCGAAAACGCTTGGGAAAAGTCAAAAACATTTTATGGATTTTCAAAAATTTAGCTTTTGTTGAAGTTGACTAAAAATCCACAAAAAAATCTGAAATGTTGATCTCGACGAGCTCAATCAAAAAACACAAGGTCTAGATGGTCCCAGATCAAGATTTTCGAAACATTCGGTTTCAAAGTTCAAAAATTACATTTCGTTTGGCGATTGCTGAAAAATTTTCCGACTTTTCAACCAAATAAAACCAAAAACAACATCTGGAGATCGAAATCAATAAAGGAATCCCTTTCGGTAATTTTTGAAAATGCCTGGGAAAAGTCAAAAATTTTATATGGGTTTTCAAAAATTGAACTTTCCTAAAAGTTGACAAAAAATTCTGAAATATAGATTTCGACGAGCTTAAAAAAACATGACAGGTTCAAGGTTCCGGATCAAAATTTTCGAAATACTCGGTTTCGAGCTCGAATTTTCAAAATTTCTCAAAAATTACCATATTTCTTTTGGCGATTGTGGAAAAATTGCACGCATTTTTGAAAAAACAACCAAAAACAACATCTGGAGATCGAAATCAATAAAGGAATCCCTTTTGGTAATCTCGAACGTGATTTAAAAAAGTCAAAAATTTGATACAGGTTCTCAAAAATTGCCATATTTCTTCCATCGATTCTGCAAAAATTGTAAGAATTTTCAAAAAAATTGAATCCAAAACAATTTTTGGAAATCGAGATAAACAAAGGAATCTCTTTTGATAATTTTTGAAAATGCTTGGGAAAAGTCAAAAATTTTATATGGGTTTTCAAAAATTGAACTTTCGTAAAAGTTGACAAAAAATTCTGAAATATAGATTTCGACGAGCTTAAAAAAACATGACAGGTTCAAGGTTCCGGATCAAAATTTTCGAAATACTCGGTTTCGAGCTGGAATTTTCAAAATTTCTCAAAAATTACCATATTTCTTTTGGCGATTATGGAAAAATTGTACGAATTTTCGAAAAAACAACCAAAAACAACATCTGGAGATCGAAATCAATAAAGGAATCCCTTTTGGTAATCTCGAACGTGCTTGAAAAAAGTAAAAAATTTTATACAGGTTCTCAAAAATTGCCATATTTCTTCCGTCGATTCTGGAAAAAATGTAACAATTTTCAAAAAAATTGAATCCAAAACGATTTTTGGAAATCGAGATGAACAAAGGAATTCTTTTGGTAATATTCGAAAATGTTTAGGAAAAGTCAAAAATTTTATATGGGTTTCCAAAAATTGAGCTTTTGTTAAAGTTGACAAAAAATTCTGAAATACAGATCTCGACGAGTTTAAAAAAAAACATGACGAGTTCATGGTTCCGTACCAAAATTTTCGAAATATTTGGTTTCGAAGTCGGATTTTTAAAATATGTACTAAACATGCAAAAAAATAAACTCAAACAAATTGGATGTTACCTATATGGCCACTACACAAATTTTTGGATGCAGTACAGCTGTTTGTGAATCTACATTCTCTGTTTTAACCAGCATTTTAACCAAGTACCGTACTAATTTTTTGGACTTCGACAGATTTTTACGAAAATTTAGAGTAAAAAATCGACGTTTCCAATTATTTTAATGTTCTTTCAAATATAAAAACTCAGAAAAAATAAAGTAGTTATCTGAGTGTATTATTAAAATATAAATATTTACATGAAGCCCCCTCTGTCGACAAACTTGCCCCCCCCTGAATAAGTTTTCTAGCTACGGGGCTGCTACACATGCATGTCTTCACTTGTTTGACTCAAAGTAACAAAGTACGAAATCATCAAACAATCATAATCAGAGCAGAAAACAAATAAAAGAAATGAAACTTACATGTCCTAACTTAAACTTATCAATAGGTGGTGGTTTAACATCATGATAAACAAAAGAACCCCGTACCGAATGGTACGGCCCACTGTACACGTTCCCGCTGTACGAGCTTTCACTGTAAGCAGGTTTGGACAGCTGGAACGTGGCATAAGGACATATGTCCTCGATGTAGTCTGCAGATTCGGCCTTATAAGTATCCGAATCAATGGTCAAAGGTTGCGGTCCTCGTCCCGCTCGCACCGCGAGGTACTGCTGATCTCGATTCTGCTTGTTCTGTATCTGAGCCATCGAAGGCGATTCACCCATCGACCTATTCTGGCCCTCCCTCTCACTCCGAATCTCTGCAAAATCTACCAATCAAACATACGCAACCCAGCGAAACCGCGCACTCACTTTTCCTCCAGAAGAGAGTCGCAATCAGAGCCACTAACACTAAAACTGATAAGATTATGGGAACTAGGACGCGGGCGTTGGTATAAAAAGGATGATCCCCGGAATGCGACACAGGGGGCGAGAGTTCTGGAACGGCTGTGTATAAAATCGGTCAGAGTTTGTATCCCGATTTTGGAAGGTACTCACCACCCATCAGTGTCAAAGTTGTGAAGTTGTATAGAGCTTCGGTGTCCCCCGCGTTGTTGTGAGCAGTGATTTTTAATTGGTATTCAGTGGCAGGCCATAGGTCGCTTATGCTGTATATTCGCTCGGTGGGTTTAACGTGGTTGGACGACATTATCCACGAGGAGTGTCTTCCGGGACGAAATTCGATCACGAAGTAGAGGATGCCGCAACCGCCGTCGCCCCAAGAGTCCAACCAGATGGTGACCACCGTCGCGTTCATGGTGAGCATTTGCGACTGCTTAGGCTTGACGGGGACTACAAGAAAATATGACCACTAAGCAGGGAAACATCTTGAGTTTATTTATTCAACGTCTTGAAATGATGTGCATAGTGTATTTATTTAAACAAGATGTAAGTAAGCGAAGAAAAATGTTGCTTCTCCGGTGGGAATCGAACCGTACGTTTACCGCATGCCGGGCAGGTACCCTTACCACTAGACTACGGAGGAGTTTATCTTTCTTCGCTTACTACTACCATTGTTTAAGTATATTATAGTTGGACAACCTAATACAAATTTTACTTCGCCTAAATAGCGAGTTTTAGGACAAGGAATCCAGGGGGCGTTTTGGGCTTTTCCGATTCCGATTCTTCAAATTTTCTATTTCTCGATTTTTTTATTTTTCGATTTCTCAATCTTTCGATGTTTCAATGATACGATTTCTCAATTTTTGTCCTCTTCAATTTTGCGGTTTTTAAATATTTCGATTTTTCAATTTTTCAAATTTTCACGTTTCTAAATTTTCAGTTTGCCGATTTCTAAAATATTTTTTTTTATTTGTCCAATTCTGGACTTCCTAAAGTTTCGATTTTTCACACCTTCAATTCTTCAATTTTTCGATTTTTTAAGATTACGATTTTTCGATTTTGCTTTTTTAGATTTTCTATTTCTCAATTTTCCAATTTTTTAATTTCTCAATTTTTTGAATATTTCTTTCAGTTATGAGATTTTTCAATATTTCAATTTTTCGACTTTTCGATTTTTGAATTGATGGATTTTTTTTTGATTTCTCGATTTTTTACTTTTTGGATTTTCAATTTATTGTAAACTTTAAATTTTTCAATTCTGCGACTGTTTAAAGCTTCGATTTCTCAATTTTTCAACTTTTCGATGTTTTAATATGTATTTCATTTTTTAAAATTCTAGGTTTTTCGATATTTCGAGTTTTCAATTCTTCTATATTTCAATTTTTCAATTGTTCGATTTTTTTAATTTTAATTTTCGATTTTCCAGTTTTTCTTTTTAAAAAAATTTCGATTATTCAATTTTTTAATTTCTCAATTTATCGAATTCAGATGTTTCGTTGTTTTTTTGATTGTTCAATTTCTCAATTTTTCAATTTTTAACTTTCCTTTTCTGCTTCCGACTCCACAATTTCTCGATCCTCCGATTTTTCGCTTTCTCGAAGTCTTAGTTTTTGAATTTTTCGATGTTCCGGTTTTTGGATTTCTCGGTTTTTCGATTTTTTCGTTTGAGCTTTTCAATTTCTGGATTTTCCAATTTTTCAATGTCCCGATTTTTCAATTTTTCAAATTGAATTGAACTTCTCGATTCTCCAATTTTGCGGTATTTTAATTATTCAATATTTTAAATTTTCGATTTTTCGATTTCTCGATTTTTTGACTTCAGTTCTTCAGTATCTAAAATTTTTCTATTTTTCAAATTTTTGCGTTAAATTTTCAGTTTTCTGATTTCCCAATTAATCTATTTTTGATTTTCCCACTTCTCAAAGTTTCGATTTTTCGATTTTTCGACTTGGCTTTATTGGCTTTTAGATTTCTCAATTTTTGGATATTTCTTTCAGTTTTGATATTTTTCAATACTTCGATTCTTTGATTTTTCGACTTCTAGATTTTTCTATTTTTTATTTTTGGATTTTCAGTTTTTCGTTTTTTATACTTTAGATTTTTCAATTTTTCGATTGTTTTATATTTCAATTTCTCAATTTTTCAACTTTTCCATATTTTAATTTTTAAATTTCTAGATTTTTCGATTACTCGAGCTTCCAGTTCTATATTTTAATTCTTCAAATTTCCGAATTTTTAAATTTTTTGAGATCTCAATTTATTGAGATTCGGATGTTTCGATGTTTTGATTATTCAATCTCTCGCTTTATCAATTTTTCCATATTTAAGTTTTCGATTTTTCGATTTTGACCTATTTCGGTTTCTCAATTTTTCGATTTTTCGACTTCTCGATTTTTCGACTCCTCGATTTTTTGGTCTTTTGATTTTTAAATTTCTCGATGTCTCAATTTTTAAATTTTACGATGTTTCAATTTTCCGATTTGTTGGTTTTTCGATTTTTTGCTTGTCGGTTTCTCGATTTTTCGCTGTTTCGATTTTTGAATTTTAGATTTATCCGATTTTTCAATTTTCCAATTTTTTAAATTTTCGACTTCTCGATTCGTTGATTTTTCAGTTTTTCGATTTTTAAATTTTAGATTTACGAATTTTTATTTTTTTGACTTTTTGATGTGTGGATTTCTCCATTTTTCAGTTTTAGGATATCTTAACTTTTCAATGTTGTAAATTTTCGATTTTTCGATTTTTCAGTTCTTCAATATTCTTTTATTTTTCAAATTTTGACATTTATTTTCTGAATTTTTAATTTTCGGATTTCTCGATTAATCTATTTTTTTATATTCCCATTTCTCCACTTGACAAGTTTCGATTTTTCAGTTCTTCAGTTCTTCAATTTTTCGATTATTCAGGTTTTAGATTTTCGATTTCTCAATTTTCCAATTTTTTAATTTCTCAATTTTTTGAATATTTCTTTCAGTTATGAGATTTTTCAATATTTCAAGTTTTCGACTTTTCGATTTTTGAATTGATGGATTTTTTTTTGATTTCTCGATTTTTTACTTTTTGGATTTTCAATTTATTGTAAACTTTAAATTTTTCAATTCTGCGACTGTTTAAAGCTTCGATTTCTCAATTTTTCAACTTTTCGATGTTTTAATATGTATTTCATTTTTTAAAATTCTAGGTTTTTCGATATCTCGAGTTTTCAATTCTTCTATATTTCAATTTTTCAATTGTTCGATTTTTTTAATTTTAATTTTCGATTTTCCAGTTTTTCTTTTTAAAAAAATTTCGATTATTCAATTTTTTAATTTCTCAATTTATCGAATTCAGATGTTTCGTTGTTTTTTTGATTGTTCAATTTCTCAATTTTTCAATTTTTAACTTTCCTTTTCTGCTTCCGACTCCTCAATTTCTCGATCCTCCGATTTTTCGCTTTCTCGAAGTTAGTTTTTGAATTTTTCGATGTTCCAGTTTTTGGATTTCTCGGTTTTTCGATTTTTTCGTTTGAGCTTTTCAATTTCTGGATTTTCCAATTTTTCAATGTCCCGATTTTTCAATTTTTCAAATTGAATTGGACTTCTCGATTCTCCAATTTTGCGGTATTTTAATTATTCAATATTTTAAATTTTCGATTTTTCGATTTCTCGATTTTTTGACTTCAGTTCTTCAGTATCTAAAATTTTTCTATTTTTCAAATTTTTGCGTTAAATTTTCAGTTTTCTGATTTCCCAATTAATCTATTTTTGATTTTCCCACTTCTCAAAGTTTCGATTTTTCGATTTTTCGACTTGGCTTTATTGGTTTTTAGATTTCTCAATTTTTGGATATTTCTTTCAGTTTTGATATTTTTCAATACTTCGATTGTTTGATTTTTCGACTTCTAGATTTTTCTATTTTTTATTTTTGGATTTTCAGTTTTTCGTTTTTTATACTTTAGATTTTTCAATTTTTCGATTGTTTTATATTTCAATTTCTCAATTTTTCAACTTTTCCATATTTTAATTTTTAAATTTCTAGATTTTTCGATTTCTCGAGCTTCCAGTTCTATATTTTAATTCTTCAAATTTCCGAATTTTTAAATTTTTTGAGATCTCAATTTATTGAGATTCGGATGTTTCGATGTTTTGATTATTCAATCTCTCGCTTTATCAATTTTTCCATATTTAAGTTTTCGATTTTTCGATTTTGACCTATTTCGGTTTCTCAATTTTTCGATTTTTCGACTTCTCGATTTTTCGACTCCTAGATTTTTTGGTCTTTTGATTTTTAAATTTCTCGATGTCTCAATTTTTAAATTTTACGATGTTTCAATTTTCCGATTTGTTGGTTTTTCGATTTTTTGCTTGTCGGTTTCTCGATTTTTCGCTGTTTCGATTTTTGAATTTTAGATTTATCCGATTTTTCAATTTTCCAATTTTTTAAATTTTCGACTTCTCGATTCGTTGATTTTTCAGTTTTTCGATTTTTAAATTTTAGATTTTCGAATTTTTATTTTTTTGACTTTTTGATGTGTGGATTTCTCCATTTTTCAGTTTTAGGATATCTTAACTTTTCAATGTTGTAAATTTTAGATTTTTCGATTTTTCAGTTCTTCAATATTCTTTTATTTTTCAAATTTTGACATTTATTTTCTGAATTTTTAATTTTCGGATTTCTCGATTAATCTATTTTTTTATATTCCCATTTCTCCACTTGACAAGTTTCGATTTTTCAGTTCTTCAGTTCTTCAATTTTTCGATTATTCAGGTTTTAGATTTTCGATTTCTCAATTTTCCAATTTTTTAATTTCTCAATTTTTTGAATATTTCTTTCAGTTATGAGATTTTTCAATATTTCAATTTTTCGACTTTTCGATTTTTGAATTGATGGATTTTTTTTTGATTTCTCGATTTTTTATTTTTTGGATTTTCAATTTATTGTAAACTTTAAATTTTTCAATTCTGCGACTGTTTAAAGCTTCGATTTCTCAATTTTTCAACTTTTCGATGTTTTAATATGTATTTCATTTTTTAAAATTCTAGGTTTTTCGATATCTCGAGTTTTCAATTCCTCTATATTTCAATTTTTCAATTGTTCGATTTTTTTAATTTTAATTTTCGATTTTCCAGTTTTTCTTTTTAAAAAAATTTCGATTATTCAATTTTTTAATTTCTCAATTTATCGAATTCAGATGTTTCGTTGTTTTTTTGACTGTTCAATTTCTCAATTTTTCAATTTTTAACTTTCCTTTTCTGCTTCCGACTCCTCAATTTCTCGATCCTCCGATTTTTCGCTGTCTCGAAGTCTTAGTTTTTGAATTTTTCGATGTTCCGGTTTTTGGATTTCTCGGTTTTTCGATTTTTTCGTTTGAGCTTTTCAATTTCTGGATTTTCCAATTTTTCAATGTCCCGATTTTTCAATTTTTCAAATTGAATTGGACTTCTCGATTCTCCAATTTTGCGGTATTTTAATTATTCAATATTTTAAATTTTCGATTTTTCGATTTCTCGATTTTTTGACTTCAGTTCTTCAATATCTAAAATTTTTCTATTTTTCAAATTTTTGCGTTAAATTTTCAGTTTTCTGATTTCCCAATTAATCTATTTTTGATTTTCCCACTTCTCAAGGTTTCGATTTTTCGATTTTTCGACTTGGCTTTATTGGTTTTTAGATTTCTCAATTTTTGGATATTTCTTTCAGTTTTGATATTTTTCAATACTTCGATTCTTTGATTTTTCGACTTCTAGATTTTTCTATTTTTTATTTTTGGATTTTCAGTTTTTCGTTTTTTATACTTTAGATTTTTCAATTTTTCGATTGTTTTATATTTCAATTTCTCAATTTTTCAACTTTTCCATATTTTAATTTTTAAATTTCTAGATTTTTCGATTTCTCGAGCTTCCAGTTCTATATTTTAATTCTTCAAATTTCCGAATTTTTAAATTTTTTGAGATCTCAATTTATTGAGATTCGGATGTTTCGATGTTTTGATTATTCAATCTCTCGCTTTATCAATTTTTCCATATTTAAGTTTTCGATTTTTCGATTTTGACCTATTTCGGTTTCTCAATTTTTCGATTTTTCGACTCCTCGATTTTTTGGTCTTTTGATTTTTAAATTTCTCGATGTCTCAATTTTTGAATTTTACGAAGTTTCAATTTTCCGATTTGTTGGTTTTTCGATTTTTTGCTTGTCGGTTTCTCGATTTTTCGCTGTTTCGATTTTTGAATTTTAGATTTATCCGATTTTTCAATTTTCCAATTTTTTAAATTTTCGACTTCTCGATTCGTTGATTTTTCAGTTTTTCGATTTTTAAATTTTAGATTTTCGAATTTTTATTTTTTTGAATTTTTGATGTGTGGATTTCTCCATTTTTCAGTTTTAGGATATCTTAACTTTTCAATGTTGTAAATTTTAGATTTTTCGATTTTTCAGTTCTTCAATATTCTTTTATTTTTCAAATTTTGACATTTATTTTCTGAATTTTTAATTTTCGGATTTCTCGATTAATCTATTTTTTTATATTCCCATTTCTCCACTTGACAAGTTTCGATTTTTCAGTTCTTCAGTTCTTCAATTTTTCGATTATTCAGGTTTTAGATTTTCGATTTCTCAATTTTCCAATTTTTTAATTTCTCAATTTTTTGAATATTTCTTTCAGTTATGAGATTTTTCAATATTTCAATTTTTCGACTTTTCGATTTTTGAATTGATGGATTTTTTTTTGATTTCTCGATTTTTTACTTTTTGGATTTTCAATTTATTGTAAACTTTAAATTTTTCAATTCTGCGACTGTTTAAAGCTTCGATTTCTCAATTTTTCAACTTTTCGATGTTTTAATATGTATTTCATTTTTTAAAATTCTATGTTTTTCGATATCTCGAGTTTTCAATTCTTCTATATTTCAATTTTTCAATTGTTCGATTTTTTTAATTTTAATTTTCGATTTTTCAGTTTTTCTTTCTAAAAAAATTTCGATTATTCAATTTTTTAATTTCTCAATTTATCGAATTCAGATGTTTCGTTGTTTTTTTGATCGTTCAATTTCTCAATTTTTCAATTTTTAACTTTCCTTTTCTGCTTCCGACTCCACAATTTCTCGATCCTCCGATTTTTCGCTTTCTCGAAGTCTTAGTTTTTGAATTTTTCGATGTTCCGGTTTTTGGATTTCTCGGTTTTTCGATTTTTTCGTTTGAGCTTTTCAATTTCTGGATTTTCCAATTTTTCAATGTCCCGATTTTTCAATTTTTCAAATTGAATTGGACTTCTCGATTCTCCAATTTTGCGGTATTTTAATTATTCAATATTTTAAATTTTCGATTTTTCGATTTCTCGATTTTTTGACTTCAGTTCTTCAGTATCTAAAATTTTTCTATTTTTCAAATTTTTGCGTTAAATTTTCAGTTTTCTGATTTCCCAATTAATCTATCTTTGATTTTCCCACTTCTCAAAGTTTCGATTTTTCGATTTTTCGACTTGGCTTTATTGGTTTTTAGATTTCTCAATTTTTGGATATTTCTTTCAGTTTTGATATTTTTCAATACTTCGATTCTTTGATTTTTCGACTTCTAGATTTTTCTATTTTTTATTTTTGGATTTTCAGTTTTTCGTTTTTTATACTTTAGATTTTTCAATTTTTCGATTGTTTTATATTTCAATTTCTCAATTTTTCAACTTTTCCATATTTTAATTTTTAAATTTCTAGATTTTTCGATTTCTCGAGCTTCCAGTTCTATATTTTAATTCTTCAAATTTCCGAATTTTTAAATTTTTTGAGATCTCAATTTATTGAGATTCGGAGGTTTCGATGTTTTGATTATTCAATCTCTCGCTTTATCAATTTTTCCATATTTAAGTTTTCGATTTTTCGATTTTGACCTATTTCGGTTTCTCAATTTTTCGATTTTTCGACTTCTCGATTTTTCGACTCGTCGATTTTTTGGTCTTTTGATTTTTAAATTTCTCGATGTCTCAATTTTTAAATTTTACGATGTTTCAATTTTCCGATTTGTTGGTTTTTCGATTTTTTGCTTGTCGGTTTCTCGATTTTTCGCTGTTTCGATTTTTGAATTTTAGATTTATCCGATTTTTCAATTTTCCAATTTTTTAAATTTTCGACTTCTCGATTCGTTGATTTTTCAGTTTTTCGATTTTTAAATTTTAGATTTTCGAATTTTTATTTTTTTGACTTTTTGATGTGCGGATTTCTCCATTTTCCAGTTTTAGGATATCTTAACTTTTCAATGTTGTAAATTTTAGATTTTTCGATTTTTCAGTTCTTCAATATTCTTTTATTTTTCAAATTTTGACATTTATTTTCTGAATTTTTAATTTTCGGATTTCTCGATTAATCTATTTTTTTACATTCCCATTTCTCCACTTGACAAGTTTCGATTTTTCAGTTCTTCAGTTCTTCAATTTTTCGATTATTCAGGTTTTTGACTTTTCAATTTTTCGATTTTTTAAGTTTGCGATTTTTAGACTCTGCTTTTTTGACTTTTCTGTTTCTCGATTTTTTAATTTCCTAATTTTTGGATATTTCGTTCAATTTTGTGATTTTTCAGTTTTTCGATTTCTCGATTCTAACTTTTCAATTTTTAAATTAGTTTTTTTCGATTTTTTGAGTTTTCAATTCTTCTATATTTCAATTTTTCAATTTTCGGAATTTTTAAATTTTCGATTGTCCAATTTTTTTTATTTTTCGATTTTCCAATTTTTCGATGTTTCGATTTTTGAATTAACCGATTGTTCAATTTCTCGATTTTTAAATTTTAGATTTTCCAATTTTTATTTTTTTGATTTTTTTATGTTTCGATTTCTCGATTTTACAATTTTCCGATATTTGAATTTTTCAATGTTTTCAATTTTGAACATTCAAGGCTGTTTTAAGTCTGCTACATTTAATTTTTGCGATTTTAAATTTATTTGTTTTTGTGTAAAAATACGTGCTACCACACACATGAAACAGGTATGCACTACATACAAATATATTACATATATGTGAAGTCTTCAACACGTACGTTTGCTTATTTTGTGACTGCTCCCCGTACAACGTACTGACTAATACGTCCGTTTACTACCTTATCGACATCACGTGCTTGCAGACTATTTTTACCCCCTTTCGTAAGGTACCGCCACTTCATAGTGAAGCGAGTGAGATGTAACATATATGTTCATTCTTTTCTACATGGGAAAGTGATTGTCCGTATAGGTTGTCCAACTATAATATACTTAAACAATGCTACTACGTATTATTGTCCCTCCACAAAGATAAGGTAAAGAAAAATAAAAGAAAAAACAAAACCTTGCCCCTTGGGAGTTGTCCGTTATGAGTGTTTGGGACTGTGTCGGGTATGTAACACTCCACACAGGGTGTTTGTGGCCATATCCTCTGGAGCAGCCCACAATGAACCGATAACCGTGCGTGACTCTATTCCCCACCCCCAATAAAAATAAAAAACAAAAGAAAAATATTTTTTTAAAAAATGACAACGAAATAAAACGCCAGTTGAGCGAACCTACCGGTTCCTTTGGTGTGCGCCGTGACGATATCGCACGGGAGCCCTGTCCCTATCCTGTTGAAAGCCGTTATGTACAGGAGATACCGCGTTCCGCACCACAGGTTCCTCAGCATGTGTTCGTCCGTCCTCGCCGAGATCTGCAGCTCCTCCCAGTCACCGTGGTCCCTCTTGTAGTTGATGACGTAGCCCAGGATCGGGGACCCCCCGTTTCCTTGGTCGCTCCACCTGCAACTTTGACTCAAACCCGAGCACCCTACTTCAGCTGGTACACACCTCAAGTGTAAACTATCCGTGAAAGCGTCGACGACACTCAACACTGGCGCTTCCGGAGGCACTAGAACTTTCAAACTGTATCCGATTTCGTCTCTTCCGTATTGATTCTCGACGCTGCAGGAGTAGTTGGCTTGGTCCACGCTCTGGATGTCCTTGATGACGAGAGTGGCGTTGGGAAAAATTGTCCTTCGACCTCCCACTTCGAGCGGTAGCTCGTTCAGCCGCCAGATTGCGTTCGGCAAGGGAAAACCCACTCTTTTACAGTGTAGATAAACATTTTGTTTCCAGGCACTTATCACTTCTCGGCCGAAGGAAGCGATACGCGCCGGAACGGTCTTTGATGGACTCATCGAGATAACCCTTGTGCTTTCGCCCTCGCCGATCTGGAGGGGAGGCGAAATGGGGCATAAACGTGTGCATATCTGTTTGTTACGAGTAGCAGAATATACAGGAAGCGGCAGCTTTTTTAAGCTTTTAAGTTAATCGTGTGCAACTAGTGAAAGAAGTGACTACACGGGACATAGTTTTAGGCGATTGGTGTGCAGAGGTTGAAATTCCGCTTTCGTTCGATAGTAGCAGGTGCTAGAAGCATAATGGTGTTTGCTTCAAAAGAAACGAAGGATTGAGTCCTAATGTGAACGAACGATAGGTAAAAAGATAAAAAAGCTAAAGGAGCTAATACAATTAACGCGGGAAAAGCGAAAGGTTAACTCGAGGCATTAAAACAGAAGCAAGCTACGTAAACGGGCGAAACTTTTGTAAATAGGTTACCCTAATGTATGGAGACGGGGCCCAAAGTGTTGTGATTTCTGGTTTTTACTTTTACTTCTTTTTGTTAGAAAATTGGAAAATTAACTTTTGTTAATCATTTATTTATAATTATTATTATTTTTTTTTACATAGCAACTGTTCCAATATAAAATTAACACTCTTATTAAAATTTCATTTCCATCAACAACTCATTAACACCTTCTCCAAATTTTATTAATTGATGCTTGACATAAATTGTTCTTTCAGGTTTTCAAATTTAATGTTTCCAAGAGGTTTGGTAAATATGTCGGCGATTTGTTTTTCAGTTGAACAATACTTTATGTTTATAATACCTTCTCGCACCTTTTCATTTATAAAATGAAATCTTACATCTATGTGCTTGCTCCGTCGATTGAACTGTCCGGTTTTCACTATTGAGATTGCACTCTGATTAATCAACGTACAAATCTATCTTCACTTCACCATTGGTAAGTTCATCAATTAGAGATTTGAGGTAAAGAAGTTCTTTAACACATTCTGCAGCAGATATATACTCAGCTTCTGTGCTTGAAAGTGAAACTATTGGCTGTTTCCTGGAACACCACGATATGGGTCCACCACAAAAAAATATTATGTACCCTGTTGTACTTCTGCGTGTTTCAGTGTCCCCTGCAAAATCTGAATCACAAATAGGCAATCAATCTCTCACTGTTTTGGCCATCGTAGCACAGTCCATCATTTTTTGTAGATATTAAATAGCGAAACACTCTTTTTACTGTTACAATGTCTTGATTTGAAAAATTTTCCATTTTTCTACTACAGTAATTCACTGCATATGATATGTCTGGTCTGGTCTTGTTGTTTAAATATAATAAACTTCCAACAGCTTCTCTGAATGGATAATTAATTTTTACCATTTTATCTTCTGAACTTATATCTTGTTTGACCATGGGCGTAGGTACAGGTTTGGAGTTTTGCATATTAAATTTTTCTAAAGTTGCTTGTACATAATCTTGTTGTGAAAGTATAACTTTTCCATCATGTTTTCGAATACTAATTCCTAAAAACCTATTAGGATTTTTTTCACTTGTCATTTCAAATTCGGTTTGAAGATTTTTCAATAACGATTTCATTTCTTCTTCACATTTGCTGATCAATAATCCGTCATCTACAAAGATTGCTAATAACATGGTCTTTTCTATATTCGTAAATAAACATTGATCACTAATCAGTGGTTTTAAACCATTCAGTTTTAAAGATGTGGTAAAACGTCCATTCCATTTCATAGGAGCTTGTTTTAGGCCATATAGCGATTTCGACAATTTACACACTTTGTTTTCAGTTTGTTCACATTTGAACCCCTCTGGTACATGCATAAAAATTTCTTCTGAAATACTTCCATACAAAAATGCTGTTTTTACGTCAAATTTGGTAACTGACATATTATACTTGGCAGCTAGTGCTAACATTATTCTTACTGAGCTTATGTTCACAACTGGACTGAATGTTTCGTTGTAATCTATTCCCTTATGTTGTTGGCACCCTCTTACTACCAACCTTGCTCTATATTTTCCATTATCTTTAACTTTGAATACCCACTTGCTTGTCAGAATGCGATGTTTGTCTACTTCATTTATATTCACGTAACTCCATGTAAGATTTTTATTCAGAGATTCTTTTTCTTCACGTATAGCCTCAAGCCATTTGTCCTTTTCTGGTCCCTTGACTGCTTCTTCATAAGTCAATAACGCTTCTTCTTCAACAAAGTTTACAATATAATCTTTAAGTTTTACAGATTGTTTTAATTTTCTTCCACTTCTTGTTTCTGCGATGCCTTCTCCTCTTCTTGATTCTGTGATGCCTTCTCCTCTTCTTGATTCTGTAATGCCTTCTCCTCTTCTTGATTCTGTGATGCCTTCTCCTTCTCCCAAAATTATATTTTGTACTTCTATTTGATTTGGTTTTTGTCTAATGTCTTGTTCATTTTCAGTTTCGGTTTCTGAATTTTCACCTGTATTGTTTTCTTCTAGTTCTGCATTCTGTTCCTGATTTTCTTCGTCGCTTTCTATAACATTTATTTTGCTTGTTCTTCTGTAATCAGCCAAAGATTGACTACCTGGTTCATTGAAGATAACATCTCGGTGTATTTTTATTTCCTTAGATTTTTCATCCCATAAGCGGTAACCATTTGGTGCATATCCTACAAAAAGATACCTTTTACTTCTAGGGTCAAGTTTGTGTAAATTTCCCAGTGTCTTTGCATATGCTACAGAACCAAATATTTGTAATCTGGACAGATCAGGTTTCATTTTGGTCCAGTATTCTATTGGTGTTTTGTCTATTGCTTCTGTAGGACTTCGATTTAACAGATACGCTGCTACATACGCAGCTTCGCCCCAAAAATCTTTACTTAGCTTGGTGTCAAATATCATCGCTCTTGCCTTTTCCAATAAGGTTCTATTTAATCTTTCTGCTTTTCCATTTAGTTGTGGACTATGGGGTATAGAATAATCCAGAACAATGCCTTTATTTTTTGTCCAGAGTTTAAAATTCGATGACGTATATTCACCACCATTGTCACAACGTATTTTTACCACCTTTTGATTATGATAAGCTTCTGCTTCTCTAATAAAATCTTTTAAATGTTCTGATACTTCACTCTTATACTTCAATAGAAAAATTCTACAATAATGAGTATAATCATCTAACACTGTTAAAATGTATCGTTTTCCATCCCAAGTTTCAGGATCGATTGGGCCGCATACATCTGTATGTAGAATTTCTAGTGGTCGTCTTGCCTTCTGTCTCGTTGTATTAAAAGGGAGTCTTGTTTGCTTTGCTTCCATGCAGACTTCACAGAAACCCATTTGACATTTCTTTTTATTCAGTTTCATGCCTGTCGATAGATCTATTAATCTTTTTATATTCTTTGTTCCCAAATGTCCTAGCTTTCTATGCCAGTCTTTTACTGAAGTATTTTCTGCAAGATAACTCTCTTCCTTACTTTGATTTATACTAACCATATATAAACCACTTTCAATTTTTTTTCCTTCAAGTATTTTTTCATTGTTTTTCCTTATTACTACTTTTTCTTTAGTAAATGTTACTTCACCATCATTCTCTGTTATAGCATTAACTGACAGTAGATTTTTACTTAATTCGGGTACAAAAAGTACATCATTCAGTATACATGAACTTCCTTCAACTGTTCCTTTCCCTTCTGCCTTCATTTTTTCATTCTTCTTTGCAACTTGTATGCTACTTTCGATATTTTCTAATGCTGTAAACATCACTTTCGAGTTGACCATGTGGGATGAACATCCTGAATCAACTATAAAATCTTGCGTTGTCAGTCTTCTGTCTTCTGTAAGAAAGGCTATCTTCTTTTTTTCTAATGATTTTGTCTTATCTCTAAAGAAACAGTCTTGCTCTTTATGGTTTGTTTTCTTGCAAATCTTTCATTGGTTATTTGTCTTTTTGGGACAGTTATTTGCAATATGTCCAGAGCATCCACACTTAAAACATTTTACTTCGCCAGTACCCTTTTCTTTCCATTTTCGGCAATATCTTGTATCATGCGAACTACTTTTACAATGTTTACAAAATCTCTCTGAACTTTTAAATGCAATATCTCTCTCACTTTCCTTGCTACGGTTTTCTTCGGATAGTAGTCTTGCTATCAATTTTGGTAAGGTTTTTTCATTATCTTGAGTAGATTCCCAGGCAATCCTGAAGAAACCATAACTTTGAGGTAAAGATGACAGTATTTTTGACATTAACATGTTGTCATCAACTGTTTGATTTAGACTTTTTAATTTGTGTGCAATACTCTCTATTTTGCTAATGTGAGTAGCCATATCAGTACCTTTTCCAAATGTGTAGCCGTAGAACTCTTGCAGCAAATTACATATTTGTTCTGAAGTGCTTCTTTCAAAAATATTTTTGATTTTTTCGAACATTTCTTTGGAGGTGGTGCAGTCCATAATGTGCATCATGTACTTTTTGTCTATTGACGTCACAATTAGTTTTTGCGCTTTTGCATCATTTCTCACCCATTTAGTTTTATCTTCCTCCTTTTCCACACTATATAGAAGCTTGTCTCCATTTACTATTCCAAACAGATCATAAGCCTTAAATGTTACTACTATTTGAAATTTCCACAGCTGATACGTGGTTTCATCTTTGAGCTTTTCTATTAAATTCACCTCTTCTGTCAATGCCATTATTTTTGTTTTTTTTTCTTCTTATGTCACTGTCAAATACGTTTTCTTCCTTTTCGAGTTTTATTTCTCTCGTTAAGGTTCCAAAATTTCTTCTTCTAGCTTTACTGCCTCAGTACTTGCGAGTACTCTGGGCCCATAACCTGTTGTGATTTCTGGTTTTTACTTTTACTTCTTTTTGTTAGAAAAATGGAAAATTAACTTTTGTTAATCATTTATTTATAATTATTATTATTTTTTTTTACATAGCAACTGTTCCAATATAAAATTAACACTCTTATTAAAATTTCATTTCCATCAACAACTCATTAACACAAAGGCCCCACGTGTAATAATAAAATTTATAATGCCGTTACTTATGTAATACGGTTTCTGCTACTCTGTAAGTCTTACCCTCGTCGAAGCCGTGACCCAGAACTCCAAAGTGGACGATTCCTTCACCCTCTCGACCTCATGCATTTCGGTGGAAGGACTCAACACCCTCTTGTGCGTCCCTTCTTCCCTGCCGTCCTCCATTTGGCTCATGTAGAAAGTGTATCCGACTAATGGCCCATTACTGAATTTGGGCGGTAACCACGATACTAGTATTTTATCGGGGGCGCTTAGGACGGCCTTAATTTCCGCCGGTGCAGATGGCACTATAAATTTCCATTGAATGTACCGACTGTTACGTCGACAAAAAATTCATGAGACAGAAATTTATCGATATTTTACGAGCGATAACTTTACGATCTTGTTTATTTCGCCGAATTAGGACGGGCTACATTAGCGCGCTGCCAATTTCGGGAAATTGATGGGACAGTTTAACTTAATTCGTATGGATGTTTCTCGACAAGATCGTGCTACTAAAAAACGCTTACCGTCCTCTTCGGTTTGGCAGTACGTGGGCTCGGACCTCACCCCGTCCCCGCTGGACGTGAAAGCCAGGACTGTCATGCTGTAATTGGTGTATTTTCTTAATCCCGAGATTGTTGTGCGCAGCTGGCTGATTATTTTAGTCTGCTGGTCGTCGTTGTCTACAAAGTTACCGTCAACAAAAAGAAGATCCATGGGATATACAACTACCTAACCACTCTCCGGCCGAGTGGTAAGTAACTTTGTAGCCTTGGATGATTCCGTTGCGACCCTCCGGCAAGGGTGGCTCCCATGATATGTGTAAACTTTGAGCACTTAGGACCGAACATTGTACGTTCTGAGGGGGCAAAGTTGGAGCGTCTTCGAGAGTTCGGGCGGTGACGGGATCGCTCGCTGGGCCTGACCCGCGGCTGTTGTAAGCCTTGAAACAAGGGAGACTTCAGCGCTTAATTGGGTTTTTATCGACCGAATTAACTCCCATTTAGTATTTCTCTTTCTATGTATGCTCAAAAATGGCGCAGTCGGTAAGATTAAAAAAAATTGCGAATGCAAACACTTCCGAGAGATAACCCGTGGTGTTATAAAAGTCGGAGTATCCCCTACCTGCACGATTATTCCGTATGTGGTGTACTTGGAGAGTCCCTGCAGGACCGCTTCGCCCCCAAAATGCGGTCGAACTTCCACGCTTTTGAACGTGTAAGAGGATTGAGCGACGTTGTTTGTCTCTTCGGATGATACTTCTTGGTAACCGACGTGATAGCCTAAGAGATTACCATTCCAAGTTTCCCGACTCGGGGGTTCCCAGGTGACCACCAATTCAGTTGAGCTTTTCGCCTCGGCTCTTATATCAATAGGAGCGCCGCTCGGCACTAAATTAAGATTTAATCGGTTCGGTTCGGTTGATTAAATCAAAGACGAGTAGAGGACGTTTAAGGGAACATGTGGGATCAATTCTTAAGGAAGTTTGCATGCTGTGATCGAAGGCGGTTCTGCGCTGCGATGTCGGATGTTAAACAAAAATGTGTCGCTAAAATTTCGCATGTGAAAATAAAAATATTGAGCCGGTTTTACACAACTTAGGGAAAATAAATACTTCATTTTTACGGTTACTAAATTATTTTAACTTTCTGGACTTCTTATATTTCTCCATTGGCCCGTTTAAAAGTTTTCGCTCCTACGCGCGAGCCTTCCCCCGGCCGCAATCCCTCCCTCCCAAACAATATTCCTCGCAAAAATTAAACTTTTCCGCTCAACACTTTCCCCAGTATCATTATTATTTTCCATCCGACTTGGCAAAACGCGTCCGCGTCTCGTTGCGAACTTTCCTCGTCGACAACGCAAAGAGGAACAACAAAAACTTCTCCCGCGATAATCCTGAGCGCGGTGAAATGATCAGAAAGAAGCGACAGCAAGATGACAATTACCTGCATCAGTTCGGACATGTTTAACAGTGTTCCTAGTGTTTTTCTCTGTAGCGAGCTTTACTTAAACGGAACACGCCTGAGTCAGTGGCTTGCGGGGCGGATAATTGGTAATTGGATTCGTGCTTGGATTAAATTACCTTCTTCCAGGGTGCTCACTTGGACGATTTGGCTCGGGTCGCTTAAGCCCAGACGGTTTTCCGCCAAAATCCGCAGATGATATACTTGAGACGGGCGGAGGTTTTGCAGGGTGGTGGTAACTTGAGAACCGGGAACGGTTACTTTGGCCGGCTGGTTGGGCCACGCGTCTGGAATTAAAACGGGACTATTGAACGCAGCTCGCCGCGTTTACGTTTAAAGTTTGTGCTTGTTAGGGACGAAAAATAAAATGTATTAGCACATCGCGTCAATGACGAAATATATCCTGGTTTTTTGCTCCTAGAGAGTTTAAATCCCGGATTTTAACCCATCTGCAAACAACCGCCCTTAACCCGATGCTTATCACCCACCGAATAATGGAGAAGGCCCTATAATTACCTGATCCTGGCTTGTACTGGACAATGTAGTTAGTGATCGGGCTGTTTCCGGCGTAGGGTTGCGTCCACGATATCCCTATCGATCTAGATAGCTGGTCCATTACCCTGACGTTCCTCGGCGGTTCCGGTATCTCCTGGACGATCAGCTGAATATTCATCTCGTCGCTGCCGTAGGCGTTGGTCGCCGTGCAGGTGAAGATCCCCGTGTCCTGACGTATCGTCCTCTCGATGCTCAGCTCGGACACCATCCCCTCGGCCAGGTGCTGCCCTCTGACGGAGTATCGCTGGTCGCCCTCCTTCGATATGTGCTGTCCCCCCGTCTTCCACTGGATCTCCATCGGGGTGTCGCCAAGGGACGAGCATTGAAGGTGGGCCTGCTCGCCCTTGACGACCTGGATTTGCTTGGACTTCTGCGGGAAGTGGGCGGGAGCTGGAAAGAAAATTGTCTCGGGAGGTTGTAAATGGTGCGGACACGAACGGCTAAATGGTAAGGGTCACGACCCTTCTAAAATTTACGTTAATGTATTTGTCGCTTTTTGTCGAGGGTGTTTATAGTTTCCTAGCCGGTCTTTGTGTAATTTATTTCGGGGACTCACCGTTGACTTTCAGGTAAATGACCTTGCTGACTCCAGCGCCGATGTTGTTTTTCGCTTCGCACAGGTACTGGCCCTCGTTTTCTTTTGATATGTGAAGGAAGTTTAACGAACCGTTCTGGAATTGCTGCACGTTGGGTTCGAAGAGGAAGTCTTTGTATTCGCCGGGTTGCTCGCCTGATGAAAACGAGGGTGTTAATTGTGAATGCTTAAGGCGGGATGGGACGCTATTGGTATCCGGCGAAGTGTGATGGGTAGGCATTTTTAATTAAGGAGGTGGAAGCGAGGTGCACTTTTTCAGATTACTGTAATTAATGCCTTGCGAGGAATCGTAGCGGAAGGAGAATAAAAGAGGACTTAGTTTATCCCCGATTCAGACATGTACTAATACTCACCTACGGCCTTCTTCCACGTGACCGCCGGCTTCGGGTACCCGTCCGCCTGGCAGTGCAGCGTCGCCTCCCTCCCCGCCGCCACGCTGGAGTCCGCCGGCTCGACCGTCCACCGCGGTGGCACTGTAACCGCCGCCGCTTTAGCCCGCCGCCCCCGGCCGTCCCACAACTCACCGTTCACGGTCAGCGGGACGATGTGCTTCTCGTCTCCCGCGACGTTGCTCGCGATGCACGTGTAGTTCCCGGTGTGCGCCGACGTCACCTGCTCGATGATCAGCGACGAGGAGAACTCGTCGATCCGCCGGATGACCGTCCCGAGGGCGAGGTTATTGGAGACGGCCCTGCCGTTCCGCTCCCACCGGAACGTTATCGGCAGGTCGCCCTCCATTATCTGGCAGGTGATGGCGGCCCTCATGCCCTCGCGCAGCACCCCGGTCATCGGGTTTATGGGCAGGATCTTCGGCGGCACTGCAATGTCGAAGCGGTACGTCACGAACGGCGGATGCAGAATTGGCGTGCGAGGGTGGAATGGATAATAAAGGGGGTTTGGACCGTGGAGACGGGGAATATTTTTATTGGGGGTGGAGTGAGATTCTAACCAGTAGACAAAGAAAAAAGATGATGAAAAAAAAAAGATCAAAAACATGGAACCTGTCATATAGTGTATATAGGAGTGGGGAATAAAGTAGTATTAACTGGGCACTGGTTGTGGCTGCACGCTCCCACACCTCCACGTAACACATGGCGCAGTCGGTAAAAGGCGAAGGTCATAAAGGTGACCGGGAGACAAAAGGGCGAGAATAAGGCAAAAAAGGAAGCAAGGAGAAGAAATAAAGTGAGTTGGTGAGTTCCTTAGTGTGTGGAAGTCCCCAAGAAATCTCAAAATATGGAGAAAGGTGCAAAGGTACCCGCAGAGCTCAAGTTATCAGGTGATAAGGCAGCGGAATGGAAATTCTTCGTGCAGAAATTAGACATATATATGAAAGCGGCGAAAATCGATAAAGAATCCGAAGAGTACAAATGTGCAGTCATGCTAAACTGCATTGGAGACGCGGCTCTCAAAATCTATAATACCTTCGAGTTCAAGAGCGGAGAAGAAGGAAAATTCAACTGCTTGTTGGTAAAATTTGAAGACATTTTCGTGCCTACTATCAACGAGACGTACGAGAGACAGGCGCGGATACAGGATTTCGTCCAGGGGGGGGCAATTTTTGTGCAATTTTACCTATCTACCAGAAATTCGTTCTAAACAAAAAAATTTATAAAATTTTAGCTAGTATACTCTTTTTCACATAACATGGGTGACATTTGGTTCTTTTCATTACACGTATAGTGTACAGTAGAACCTCGATAATCCTAATTAATTGGGAAAAAGGTGTGTTCGGATTAACGATTTGTTTGGATCAGCAATTTTCTCAAAAATCTGAAAGGGAATTGAATAACAAACAACTTCATACACAACTGAAAACAAACTTCAAGAAATAAACCTAAATTTTATTAAACAAAAATTAAAAAATTCTTAAGCAAAAAAAATATTACTCCGTGACCATAACCACGCTTTAGATGAATTTTTCAAAAATGAAATTTTCCATTATGTATTCGTATTACCTCCATTATGCAAATTTCGACCCATTCTCGACGATTTTCGAAATTTAACTAAATATATTTTCTAGTAGATTTTGGACCTCAGAAGTCACTTCTGGCTTCATTTCTTCGATAACTTAAACCATTTTTCCAGAATCGTTGAAATATCGCAATTTTTAAAAATTTCGAAAAATTCGAATTTCACAGCGAATTTTCCGAAAATATTGCTCCGTTACCATAAACATGATATATATCTCTGAATTTTTTCAGAATTTTTAGAAAATTTTTTCGAAAATGAAATTTTTCTCATGCAAATTTCGACCCATTTTCGACGATTTTCGAAATTTAACTAAATACTTTCTCTTGTAGATTTCGGGTCTCCGATAACTTCATCCGTTTTTCCAGAATTAGTTAATTAATTCAGTGCTTTGAAATATCGCAATTTTTAAAAATTTCAAAATATTCCATATAACATATGTAGAAAGATCTTGCGTCATTTTTGGAAGTAGATGCATGTTTTCAAGTTCAGATCGGATTGCAGAGTTTTTGTTCGGATTAAAGAGGCATCGACTTCAAATAGCCTCTGTTCGGATTACTGGATGTTGAGGCAATCGTGAGTTCGGATTATAGAGGTTGTACTGTATTTACAAAATGAAATATGATTTCAAAATTTTGAAATTGGTCAAAACAAAGGACCTCGGTCGTGTGTCGGGGGGGGGGGGGGGGCAATTGCACCCATTGCCCCCCCCTGGATCCGCGCCTGACGAGAGATACTTGTTTTTCACAAGAGAAATGAAGCCGGGTGAAACAGTGGATGAATATGTAACACAATTAAGACAATTATCAGAAAACTGTCAATTTGGGACCCTATGTAAGTCGTTAATTAAAGATCGTCTGGTGTTGGGCATAAAAGAAAACAGCGTCAAGGACAGATTGCTTCGAACAAAAAACTTGGAGTTGGTGAAGGCCATCGAAATATGCAAGGCGGCGGAGATAACAAGAAGACAATTGCAAGTTATAAGTGAGGGAACCAGTCGAATGAGTGAGAACGAGACGGAAGATGAAATCATGAGAGTGAGAAGAACGAATCCGCGAGAGGCGAAGCAACACGTGAACCCAAGGAAGGAAGAGAGAGATGCATACAGCAGCTCAGCGGGAGTAAGACAGAGAAGAACACAGAACACCGGTACCACTCATCATCAACAGCGTCAAAAGATACGTGTGACTTCCAAAAACAACAAATTTAATTGTAATAAATGCGGTTATTTTCATTCACTACGTGATTGTCAAGCTTTTGGAAAGAAATGCAGAAACTGTGGACAGTACAATCATTTCAGTAGGTTTTGTCAAAATAAAAGCATTAATACCATAAATAAAAATGATGAGGAATTATTTATAGGTTTGTTACAGAAAAGTGAGAATAAAAGAAATGATTGGAATGTCGATTTAAAATTTTCAAATAAAAGTGTTATTAATTTTAGGAAACCGTTAATACCGCATACTGTTCCAGATTTTCGATGGCAGAAAGTAGGTTGCGATTTATATGAATTAAGGAAAGAGAAATTTATTATTGTAATTGATTATTTCTCTAAATATGTGGAAATATGTAAAATTCAAAATATTACGGCTGATACGGTTATTATACATTTGAAAAATATATATATTCAGCAGATTAGGTATTCCACAAATATTTGTGTCAGATAATGGAACACAATTTTCAGGATTTGTGTTCGAGAATTTTGCGAAAGAATGGCAATTTCAACATGTCACCTCAAGTCCTCCTTATGCAAAATCGAATGGCATGGTTGAAAGGGCTATTCAGACTGTAAAAAATATTATAAAGAAATGTTACGAGACAAACACTGATTTAAATCTTGCTTTGTTAGATTATAGGAATACACCTGTTAGCAATTGCATTTTATCACCTTCTGAATTATTGTTTAATAGAAAAACTAGAACTTTAATACATATCTATACTTATATAATAAAGCTGAAGCTTTTGTTTATTTGAACACGTTAATCTCAGACAATACTGGTTCAAATTCAAAAAATCTTTTTGTGTTGGATAGTCAATGTATCATATCTACATATAGGCTATATAAAATCACGCTACGATCATTAGGAGCGAAGTAGCAATGAAAAATTCGGAAAAACGGGAAAATTATTCCTCCTTTGACAGCTTCGGTTGCTGACACTGCTTAAACGGTTAAAGTTAAGTAAAAATCATGTATGACGAAATTGTTCCCCTCTAAAAGTTCTAAAGAAAAGTCCGCGACAGCATATGTCTATCTTTTAAGGTCGAGTCAGTATAACCTTTTTTATGGTAATGAAATTTGTTCTAAAATAATAATGCATTATGTATAAAATTCTCGCGTCACAGTGTTTGTAACCGAACTTCTCCGAAATGGGTTGACCGATTTGTATGAAATTTTTTATGTATATTCGGTAGGTCTGAGAATAGGTTGTAAACTATTTTTTAAACCCCTAAGTGATAAGCGTGGCCCACCCTAAAAAATTTTTGTCTATTTTTGGGACAAAACTTTTTATTTTTATTTTTTTTTAAGAATTGGCATCAAAAAATACACATAACCCTAAATTTTCACCTTTCTACCACCAACCTCCATTTTTTAATCGTCTATATAATAAAAATCAATTGCTGTTCCTGTTAGTCTCGCTAAGACTCAAAAACGGCTTGATCGATTCGAAGAATTTTTTATATTACGGGGATGGTTTATAAATAAAAAAATAAGGAGAACTTAAAAGAACAGTTAAAAAATTCTAAAAATTTTGTATGGGAATCGCCAGTTCGAATTAATTTCAATAGTTGGCGTTTCTGACGGACCTGTCGTCTAACTGACGTGTCATACAAAACTAATTCTTCCGTGCAATTGTGAAAAGTATATTGCATTTCAAATCGTTCTTTGTTTTTTCGTAAAAAAAAAACGTCGTTTATTTTAAGAAAAGTCTTGGTTAAAGTGAATTTAATTACACATTGCGAAAGTTTCTTATTAATTTTGATCTGCCATTCTATTTACCTATATTCACTTTGTTGGTTTCGACAAAACCTCAAACTTTACCGTTATTCGAGGATTTAATTTGAAGTTTTAAATATTTTAAAATTCTCAAGACAAAATGTACAGATTTGACTGACTGTGAAAATAATTCTGTGTCGTTTTATGAAGTTTATTAAAATGCCGAGAAGACGACAACCTCACATAGGTCCACGAAGTCAATCAAATGTGCGACGAACTACCTCAGGTGCAAACCGCAATGATTTATTTCATGGGTAATTCGGATATGGAAGTTGATCAGCGTTGTGCTCATAATCAACATAATCAAACATTGAAGCGAGACATTGGGTGGTATGAATAAAACTGAGTAGAAACTAATATTCAAAGTACGAAGTACCTACTTCATTATTACTCTTATATACATGAGCATCTACTCTATGTACTGAGTACCTACTTGGAAACATTGTATCTCCCCGGACACACATTGAACATCTACCTACGCGTTTTGTGAGCATTTAATCTAAAAATGAGCACCGGTGGTGGCAAATGACTGAGCCGTCTGTAAAGCAGCTTAGAAAACGAGTAGGATCGTTGTAAGAGTGAATTTTGACTAAACATGGCGACTTTCATAAACGTGGAACGTCGTCAAAAGGTGCATTCAGTTTGAAAAACACATTAGGAGCAGGAATATCGAAAACTTTTCCGGTAATTAACTTTTATTTATGCATAAATTGTGCAGTGCATTTTTTAATAACACTGGCCATAGAGATTCCCATCTCAAGGTGTCTACCCCATACTAACTTATATTTTGGTGACTCGATTTTTGCTTTGATGGTTGAACACTGTCACTGTTGTCCTTTTTTGTTGTATCGAGATGCTACTTGAGCATCAACTGTTACCTACTGAAGTATTAGCATCATCTAGAAAAACTAGAAATATTTTGATTTGATATTCGAGTAGATACTTCGTATTTCGAGTATGAGCATCTACTGAGTTTTATTTATATCAACCATTGTCAAAAAATTGTTCGAACGTTGTTTCGACAGAACTTCCTTCGCACCAAAAGTATAATGAAACATATTCAGCATTTTCGAGTTGAGTCTTTTCTTCACACAATTTTGTGATGACCTAATCAACATTTACGATTAACACGTATACCACCTTGGATTGGTGCAGTGTAATACTAAAAATAACTGTATTGTATTTCCAAAATTATCTGCGAAAATCGAGTGAGCCGTTCCACCAATTTTTTGGGGGCAATAAATAAATATTCTTAACAATTTACTATGCTTACAATAACTTTAAAACGTCTGCAAGATCTCAAAGTATTCATTTTTGCAACTCTTGAGTTGTTCACTAAAATAAATTGACTGATCCATATATTTTTTTGAGTCACTGTAAAAGCAAATCTAAAAAATATGAATGCAATGATAAATTACGAAAATATACTGATGATATTTCCCACATTTTAGATAGGATTTATTCGGCAAAATCTTGAGATGACGTCTTCAAGTTTTTGGGCTTGATAAACAGATATATTTTGATTGAAAACCTAGCATGTCAAACAGTAACTTCAGAACCTTTGCAATATTTCAAAATTCAGTTTTGCAATTCTTGATTCAATCAATAAAATAAATTGACTCGGTGATTAATTTTTTTGAGACACCCCTATAAGCAAAACTAAAAAATTTGAATGGAATGATAAATCACAAGTATAGTCTCATCCTATTTTGGACATTTTAGATAGGATTCATTTGGTAAAATTTTGGGCTGGCGTCATCAATTTTTTGGAGGGGATAAGTAAATATATTTTGAATAAAAATTTATTATGCTTATCATATGTTTAAAACATCTGCAAGATTTCAAAGCATTCGGTTTTGCAGATTCAAAATTAAATTGTAGGTGAAACGAAGTTCAGGGGGTCAGCTAGTTAAGAATAATATGTTAACTCCGAAAAATATTAATTTCAAAAAACAGAGGCAATTGTTAGTAGACAGACAAAATAAACAAAAATGTTATTATGATAGAGCGTCTAGAAAATTAAGAGCTTTGAGAATTAATGAAAAAGTTTATATTAGAAAAAATGATATTTGGATTCCAGGCAGTGTAGTTAGAAAGTTTAATGATAGGTCATATCTTGTTAAAGAAGATGATACCAACCTAGTTATGCGTAGAAATAGATATTTTTTGAAACCACAATATTATATGAAAACTTCCTCTAGTTACATGTCAGATACGGATTCAAATGTAAGCAATGTAGAAAATAATGAGGATGATGTAACTGATATGTCAGAGAACGTAAATGTAACCGATTTAACTGATAAAAATGTAAAACCTGAATTTGTAAGTGAAAGTGACGAAGAAAGTGATAGTACAACTGTGACAGAAGAGGAGCCAAATGAGACAACAGACGAGGCAACGCCATCTTCTTCTCACACAAGAAGAACGATTTATGTTTCAAAGTTTGGCAGGAGAGTAAAGAAGCCAAAAAATGTTAATTAAATTTAGTTTATAATTTTTTTTTCTCGAAAGGGAAAGATGTCATATAGTGTATATAGGAATGGGGAATAAAGTAGTATTAACTGGGCACTGGTCGTGGCTGCACGCTCCTACACCTCCACGTAACACAGAACCCAAAAAAGGACAAAAAGAAGGCTAAAAAAAGCAACAATAAAGATGACAAAGAAATGCAAAAAAACCGATAATAAAATATGACAAAAAAAAGGGATAAAAAATTGCATGATATTTAACTTGTGGTGGCACAATAATAAGTTGGTAAGCGAAGAAAGATAAGCCGCTCTGTAGTCTAGTGGTCAGAGCACTCGCCCGGCAAGCGGTCTCGCAAGACTTTATCTTAAAACTGCCCGTCGACAACAGTAATTTGTTGCCTTGGGACGTCTATAAATTACAATTTCCCCAGATTTACTTGCAAATACCGTTTCAAAACACTTCGTTAATAAAGTTCTTGAAGAGTTTTGTTCTTGCTTGTCGATCTCGAAAGGGCAGCGATTGGGTTATCAGACGGATCTCCGGTGGCTGCAGTGTGGATGCAATTCATCATGAATGGCAAATACAAAAATTGGAATTTGCGAGGCGAATGGCAAATATTTACGTGCAGAGTAATAAATAGGATTTCGACGTGTCGGAGTGATGAATATTTTTATGTGTGGCTGGGGTGAGCCGGGACGTGAGAATAATGTTCCAGCCTGTTTAATCCTAGCCAAGTTAAATTCTATTATCGTATTGTAGGTACATTAGGAACAGTTTTTATGAACTTTTCGCACGACCTTTACCCTTTGCACCACTAAAGCACCAACTCGGAACAACAGTTGGTGCATTGCGCTAAATCTGTCCATAAACCCCGTTCCGAAATATCACAATGTTTTCCGCATAGACACTAAATAACTCGCCTTTACACACCAACTTCTGGCTGTGCTCGGCGTTTAATTACTAGTTTTATAACTAACTTATCCCCCTTCGCCCCTCCGGAACTACAACTTCCAAAGTTGGGGCACGAAACACCGGTCCCGCAGCCTTCTTTCCGCAAATCAGCCTCCACTCACTTCATAAAACAAACATTATTATTACTCTCCGAAAGCCGGCGCTAAACTTCGTAACAGATTCTTTTATCCGCGGATCCATCGGCCCGAACCGAATAACCCCCTGTCCGTGACGCGCCTAGCAATCTCCGCATTTCTCACGACGGCAGCGATCTCCCGTTATCCATGTGAGGCACGGCCCTATTAATATGCATGACGACTTGCCTATAACTTGCACCTCGACGTTCCTCCTGTCCGAGTTCCTCTGCCTGTTTTGGGCCTGGCACGTGTACGTTCCGGCGTCCTCGTTGCGCTGGGTCTGCTCGACGACGAGGGTGCCGTTGGCGTACACCCTCTGGCGACGGTTGACGGGCAGCAGCTGCCCGTCGCGCTCCCAGGTGATGGTCTCGATGGGGTAGCCGGCCACGGGGCACTTGACGATGAGGCTGCTGCCGGCCACGCCGGTGATCTTGGGCATCTCGCGGATGTAAGGTAACCCGTAGACGTTCACCCTAACAAAACATCCTTTTTAAAACCCTTGCAATAATCCTGTCATCCGTCTTTATCATCCCAGCCAAAACTTAGAAGAACTTCAAGCGGAGAACACAAAAGGCACTTCTTAATTTAATTAAGACTAACATTTCTGTCATGCCAGGATCCAGGAAATACACCACTCCCTCAACACCCAAACTTGGCCGCTTTGTAAAGCCAACTTCCGGAAAGTTCGCGACATGAATAAACGACATCATCGAAAAAATTCTTTCATAAAACTTCAAAACTTTCTAAAACTACAAAATCTTTCATTATCCCTTCCGAAACAAAAAACCATTAATGGTCCGTAACGATTAAAAATTACCTCGCGCTATGCGAAATCTTGCCGACGCTGTTGTGAGCCGTGCACGTGTACTCCCCACCATCCTCGGCTTTGATGTTGGTGACGTTCACGTGACTGATGACGTCGTCCTGGATGGTGACGTACTGGCCAACCAGGAAGCGCGGATGGTCTGGAAGGGGAAAACCGTCCAGAGTCCAGGTGAACTGGGGTGGGGGGTTGCCGGTGGCGACGCATTTTAGGGACACCATGGGGCCCGGCTGGAGGGTCTGCTCCGAGAACCAGTAGAGGAGCTCGGGACCGGCGTCGCCCATGTCCAGCTCGGCGATGGCCTGGGCTTGGTCCCAGTTGTTGCTGACCATGCACTGGTACATGCCGCGGTCTTCTTTGGCCAGCTGGCGGATGGTGAGGCGGGGGGGCTCGGCCATGAGCTCGACGCGGTGGTCGGGGGCCACGGGTTTTCCTGAATTAGGGAAACAGTTTCATGGAAAAAAGGGTTCTACGTTAGGGACGTTCAATATTTGCTATGCAATCTATCAAATGTGTAGACTATTAGCATCGTATTAACGTCAGTTTCACCGGAAATGACATCAACGTTTTTTTTTCTAACTCTAAAAGAGTAGGTACTATAAAAGATATAATTTTTTTCTCTTTTCAATGATATATGGCTTGGTATACCAGTATTCATCTAGAAGCTTTAAAACGCTTGTGAATTAAAAAAATATATAATACGGTAATGTTTCTCAATCAACGTTTGCTCTCCTTTTTGGTGTTCTGGCTTGTCACTTCTAGATTAAAATAAATAAAATATTGTAATGTCAAAAAATGAAAACCGAAAGATTCAGCAATATCAAAAAGTTAGATATGATTACGAAGATTATACGCGAAATAGAAGACAATCCAGAACATTATACGAAGACAGATTTCCAAACATTTAGAACAATCTCGGTCTTTTACGAAAAACGGCACACCGTAGTTGTCTTGGAGACGGTTAATGTGGATCCTCATATTTCCATTCCCTTTGCAAAGAATTTTAAAAACGGCCAAATATCATGATTACAAAATTCATTCACGTCAAGCTTTTAGTACCAGCTGATTTTGGAAGAAGATTGGCTTTTATTGCTTGACTAACTAATAAAACTCCTTTCAATAATAATGGAATTGTGAATCGACATAATTGCCATTACTGGGCTTCAGAAAATCCTCATTAGGTGAGAGAAACTAATGTTCAACACATTAGTTTTGTGTGGCAAAATCAATAGTCAAATTATCGGGCCTCGATTTTACGAAGGAGATCTAAATTCGTAAATATATTTGGACTTTGTTGTAGACGAACTTCCCGTGTTATGAAGATGTTTCACTCGTCGTGAGACAAAAAAATTATTTCCAGTAAGATGGTGCATCACTACATGACGCGCGAATAATAACAGATTATTTTTTTCATAAATGGATTTGGTGGCCTGTCAGATCTGCACATTTACAACAATTGGTCTGGTAGTTTAAAAAATTATTTGTCTGATAAAGATCGACACAGACGCGGAGAAATCACAGATGGCCGACAGATAGACGGAAACAAGGGACCTATGTTTTAGTATTCTAGGAGTCATAAAACGTCGAGAAAACATAGAAGTAGCCAGTCGCCCGATGAATTCGATTATAATACTTCCCTAGCTTATGCTTGGGAAGTAAAAATAAATAAAATCAAAGCAATTACTTTTATCGGAAATGTAAAGACTATAAATCTGTGTTTACTTGTTGATCAAATCGGTTCTTAGAAGTTCGTTTGTCTTCATTTAAATTTTTGACAATTCCTAAAGTAGATATATTTAAAATTAAATGATTATCCCGGCGCCTCAACCATTTTTACACCAACTTTTAAAATAATTGTTAGGATTGAAATAAAATTGTGTTGTCGAATCAGAAATTTTCTTAATTTTCGTAGAACCACGAGTTTATATAAAATTTTATGACGTGAATTACGAAAAAAATGTTTCTCAATTTTTCAATGTTTACTTTTTGATTTCCCGAGTTTTCGTGTTTTCAATTTTGGAATTTTCCAATTTCTGGATTTCTCAATTTTTAAATTTTTTAAATTTTGGATTTTGGATACCCTGATTTCTCGATTTTTTGGCATTTCGATTTTTCAATATTTATTTTTTGAATTTTTCGATGTTTCGATTTTTTGTTGTCACATCAATAAAAGTTTTTCGGTTTTTCTATTTTTTGCTTTTCGATTTGCCAATTTTTCGATTTTTCAGAATTCTTGATTTCCCAATTTTTCGTCATTTCATTTATGAAATTTTTGTATTTCGCGACTTTTCGATTTTTCGGCTTCTCGATTTTACAGTTTTTCGCTTTCGATTTTTCAATTTTTGATTTCCCAATTTTTCGTCATTTCGGTTTTGGAATTTTTCAATTTTCGATTTTCCAATTTTTCAATTTTTTTAATTTTGGATTTTCGTTTTCTTGATTTCTCGCCATTTTTGTTTCGATTTCTCAATGTTTATTTTTTTATTGTTCGGAATTTCGATTTTCTGATTTATCGGTTTTTCTACATTTCGGCTTTTCGAATTTCCAATTTTTCGATGTCTCGATTTTTCAATTTGTGACTTGCCAATTTTTGTCATTTCCAATATGTAATTTTTGGATTTCTAGATTTTTCGATTTTTCAGTTCTTCGATATTTCTATTTTCCAATTTTTGAAATTTTCAAATTTTTTATTTTTGATTTTTTTTTTATTTTAGGACTTTTCGATGTATCGATTCAACATTTCGGTTTTTCGATGTAGCTGCTAAGATAAAACTGATTTTGGCAAATCACATACCTTCCAAGAAAAGAGAGGGTGGGTGGGCGGGGCTAGTAGTTGCTAACATAAAACTGATTTCAGCTAATGAGACACCTTCTAAGGAAAGAGAGGAGGGTGGGTGGGCGGGGCTAATACCTGTTTTTTTTATGCGATTTTTAGATTTTTCAACTTCTTGGTTTTCGATTTTTCGGTTTTACAATTTTTCATTTTTTTCGATTTATCAATTTTTTTAATTTTAACTTTTCAAATTTTCAATTTTGGCCTATTTTGATTTCTCAATTTTTTGATTTTTTGACTTCTCGATTTGTCGATATTTTGATGTTTCAGTTTATCAATGTTCATTTTTTGTAATTTTTCGATTTTTCGACTTTTCGCTTTTCTCATTTTTTTATGTATCGATTTTTCAATTTTCGATTTCCCAATATTTCGTCCTTTCAGATTTGGAATTTTTCAATGCCTCGATTTTTCAAATATTAAATTTTGTAAATTTTGGATGTTGGCTTTCTTGATTTCTCGATTTTTTGGCGTTTCGATTTCTCAATTATTTTTTGATTTTTTCGATGTTTCGATTTTTTGTTTTTCTATATTTCGCTTTTCGATTTCCCAATTTTTCATCATTCCATATATAGAATTCTTGTCTTTCTCGATTTTTCGATTTTTCGGCTTTTCGATTTTCCAATTTTTCGGTTTCGAATTTTCAATTTTTGATTTCCCAATTTTTCGTCATTTCGGTTTTGCAATTTTTCAATTTCTCGATTTTCCAATTTTTCAATTTTTTAAATTTTGGATTTTCGTTTTCTTGATTTCTCGACATTTTTGTTCCGATTTCTCAATGTTTATTTTTTTATTGTTCGGTATTTCGATTTTTCGATGTCTCGATTTTTCAATTTGTGATTTCGCAATTTTTGTCATTTCAGTTATGTAATTTTTGGATTTCTTCATTTTTCGATTTCAGTTCTTCGATATTTCTATTTTCTAATTTTTGAAATTTTCAAATTTTTGATTTTTGATTTTTTTTTGATTTTACGACTTTTTGATGTATCGATTCAACATTTCGGTTTTTCGATGTAGCTGCTAAGATAAGACTGATTTTGGCAAATGACATACCTTCTAAGAAAACAGAGGGTGGGTGGGCGGGGCTAGTAGTTTCTAAGATAAAACTGATTTTAGCTAATGATATACCTTCTAAGGAAAGAGAGGAGGGTGGGTGGGCGGGGCTAGTACCTGCTTTTTTGAAGCGATTTTTTGATTTTTCAACTTCTTGGTTTTCGATTTTTCGGTTTTAAAATTTTTCTTTTTTTTCGATTCATCAATTTTTTTAATTTTAACGTAACAAATTTCTAATTTTGGCCTATTTTGATTTCCCAATTTTTCGATTTTTTCACTTCTCGATTTGACGATATTTTGATGTTTCAGTTTATCAATGTTTATTTTTTGAATTTTTCGATTTTTCGACTTTTCGACTTTCCAATTTTTGTATGTTTCGATTTTTCAATTTTTGATTTCCCAGTTTTTCGTCTTTTCAATTTCGGAATTTTTCAATTGCTCGATTTTTCAATTTTTAAATTTTGGATTTTGGATTTCTTGATTTTTCGATTTTTTGGCGTTGCGATTTTTCAATGTTTATTTTTTGAATTTTTCGATGTTTCGATTTTTTGTTTTTTGGTTTTTCTATATTTCGATTTTCAATTTTTTTATGTTTCCCTTTTTCAATTTTTGATTTCCCAATTTTTCGTCTTTTGAGTATTGGAATTTTTCAATTCCCCGATTTTTCAATTTTTAAATTTTAGATTTTGGATTACTTGATTTCTCGATTTTTTGGCGTTTCGATTTTTCAATGTTTATTTTTTTAATTTTTCGATGTTTCGATCTTTTGTTTTTCGGTTTTTCTATATTTCGCTTTTTGATTTTTTAATTTTTCGATTTTCAACAATTCTTGATTTCCCAATTTTTCGTCATTTCATTTATGGAATTTTTGTATTTCTCGAGTTTTCGATTTTTCGGCTTCCCGATTTTCCAATTTTCCGGTTTAGATTTTCCAATTTTTCAATTTTTAAAATTTTTGATTTTCCTTTTGTTGATTTCTCGACATTTTTATATTTCGATTTCTCAATGTTTATTGTTTGTATTGTTCGGTGTTTTGATTTTTTGATTTCTCGGTTTTTCTATATTTCGGTTTTTCGAATTTCTAATTTTTCGATGTCTCGATTTTTCAATTTGTGATTTTCCAATTTTTGTAATTTTCAAATTTTTGATTTTACTTTTATTTGATTTTAGGATCGATGTAGCTGCTAAGATAAAACTAATTTTGGCAAAGGACATACCTTCTAAGAAAACAGAGGATGGGTGAGCGGGGCTAGTACCTGCTAAGATAAGGTTAATTTTGACAAATGGCGTATCCTCTACGAAATTTAATTAAATTTTTATAAGAAAAAACACTAGAGGCCCCAACGCACTTTCAAATTCTGTCCAAATAGGAATACCTAGAACCTTAAGATTGTTTTAAATTTTTCAAAAAAAAACGGCGTCTCAAAATTAACTCAAAAACGGGTCAGGTCAGAATTTTCCAAAAACTGAACACCAAAGTCCCCCAAAATTGTTTTAAATAATTTACAATGAAAAACCCCACAGGCTCGCAAAATAATACGCCATGGGTACCTAAAATTAACCACGAACATTTTAAACGTAGGATTTTGACAACTTTGACAATTTTTGATACGTCAAACATATTTTACTCGATTTTACCTACGCTTTATATCGGATATATTTCAAACACTCGTGAAAGTAAAGTTTTTGTGGAATAGTTACTTACACTTGGTCACTTCAGTGTGAAAAACTATTCATTTTATTACAAATACGCGTTTACTTTGCTATTTCATTCAAATACAAGGCTCGAAGTAAATATTTTTAAAATTACAGCTATCCCTCCCTGATATTAGTTTTCGCTGCGTAAAGTTAATTAATTTTAAAATCCGCCTCCACTCAAAAAACACGTCTACAAACAAGTCAAAGCAAGCCATCACGAGGCAATTCACCTCTTCGCCCGTTTGCAAACGTCAGATCCTCATCCCTTCATAATTTCATTACATCAAATTTCCACTAACCCTTGTGCCATCAAATGTCTTGCAACATTTGATGTACTCTGGCGTTGCGGTTGTTACTTATTTTTCAGTAAAACCTAGTTAGCGTAGGCAGAAACACTGCCTCCCGACATACTTACCGTTGTGCAACCAGGTGACTTGGGACACCGGGTATCCGTTGACGATGCACTGGAAGCTCGCTTCCTTCCCCACGTCCACCACCTGGACTTGGGGTTGAACGTGTGCCGACAGCGGCGCCGTTATCTCCAGGGTCACCCTAACGCTCTCCTCTCCAGCCGAGTTGTTCGCGAAGCAAACGTACACCCCGCGGTCCTCCAGACGCACCTGCAACAAGGATTCACATAAACAACACCTTAGTATACGGTTTCTAATAAAGCCCGATTCTCACCGCTGCGTGACTAATGGCGCCAATTTTCACGCACGGGGAACGGATGGCGTGAAGGCATCCGGCAGGGATGAGTGCAGACGTAAATTTTGCTTAGTTGAATAAGGCGAAACGAGGCGGTGGACGAGAGGTGCGAAAATACCGCAAAAATGATTTTACTTAAGAGAGGTTGAAAGAGGGAGGATGTGCCGATGAAATGACAAATTCTCAAACGTACAGTAAAAGATGTTTTTAAATTTAAGGGGACTCGCTAGACGAGGTATAACATTTTTTTGTTTTTTTGTATGAAAAAATGATATTAATATAGATGTATCATACATCAAACTGCAGCTTTTTTCATATTCTAGAGCGCAGAGACCAGTTCAATCAATTAAAAAAATATGACTGAGAAATATCATAGAATCGCTTGAAAATTCGCACATGGATAAAACATCACTTTTTTTAGTGGCACAATTTGTTTAAATAATAAAGTGTTTATTAAAATCAAAATATACCACAAATTAAAGCAAAATACGTGGAATAATTTTAACAGGAATATCAGAGGAAAATTACTGATCTATTGCTTAGCAGAGTTTTTAACAAAAACTAACAATTATTGAAAAAAATGGGTATCAATTCGACAGAATTTGAGCAGTTAGTTCAGTACTTTGCCGATAGGAGCGCCACTAAAATTTACGGAAGCGACTTTCCAGGTAAAACCCTTATCGCCTGCTCTACCATAAGCTGATTGTTAGAGTTCTCGGCTGATTTTTCTAATTTATGGCAAGGAAATCAGTTTTATAACAAGCCGCCAGGACCGGCCGTAGTAATCTATTGTTAAGGAAATTAACTTTTACGCAATGAGGTACTATCATAAAATCGAATTAAAACTGGGAAACTATAATATTTTTACTCCACTCAGGATCCTGAATTCAATACACATGATTACTAAAAATTCATTGTAATATTATTGTTAATATATATTTTGCTTTGTTAATTAATAAAACTAATAAACATATTTATAATAATAATAAAAAATATATAAAATACAGCTTTTGTTTAACACGTATAAGTTTCTAAGTGTATCTACTACTTATCCCAGAAAGGAGGTGTTTTAAAAAAGCCCTACGCCCAGTAACTTCTCCCTTCATTGTTTACTCGAAAAAAGTGCTCGTATATGTTTTCATTTGCCGAGAGATCATTTTCAAAATATAATTATAATAAAAATATGCAAGTCTTGGTGATGAAAAATGTACTCCTAATAAATTATTAAAGTACATAAAAAAATAGAAACAAATTTTATTTATTTAAAAAAAATCTCTCGCAAAGGCAGGTTCCTCTTTCTTCTTAAATCAATTATTTCGGGCAATAATGCGCCAAAGTAAAATCTGCCAAGTTTATCTGCCATCTTTTTACATATTTCTTCGTTTTTTTCTATATCAATTCTTTTGGGTGTCCACACAACAAAATAAACTTGTGAAATACCCGAAACAAGCATTTGTCCCTGGACTTGAAAGTAGTAATCATGATTTTTTTTTAGTTTCAATTCTCTGTCTGTCAATATACAAAATTTGTTTTTTTTTTTCTAACCGCTTCTTCGGGAGACAAATCTTGCGATTTTGAAGGGCATTTAATTTCGACTAATGCACTCCTATCCTCTAGAACCCTGTCTGGACTAGCAGCCAAGTAAGGAAATTGGTTTGAAATAAAGACACACCGTTCAGTTTTTATATTTTTATTTATTTCAAAACACTTGACAGCTTTTTCCTCACTTTGCTGTCCATAGTATGTATGACTATTACCTCTAAATGTACTGTACAACAGAGACTCCACAGTTTTAGCTATTGCTGTAGTCGGTCTAAGTTTGTAAATACGTCCAAAATTTGAAGCCGTAACACTAATTTCTCTTTCTTTTGCCCAAATGTGCCGGTTGCCTAATGTCTATTTCAATTTGGTCTAAATTCAAAGATAATTATCTCAAAAAAACGTCTTTGGCAGTCACAAATGTTTTTACATCCATTTAAATTTATCATAAGCATCGTAAATTTTTGATTAAAATATATTTGCTCATCCCTCCTAAAAAATGGATGACGCCACCCCAAAATTTTGCTAAATAAATCCTATCTAAATTGTATAAAGTATTATGAGTCTCTTCTTGTGATTTATCATTCCATTCATATTTTTTGGATTCGGATATACAGGGTGACTCAAAAAATTTAATGAATGCGCAAATTTATTTTATTGATTTAATCAGGAACTACAAAACCGAATGCTTTGAAATCTAATGTGAAAAAAACATAATAGGCATGCAGTCGTCACGTTTCCGATAGCGAGGGAAGTACTGTCTAAACTCTTTAGACCAATTTTTTTGATTTTCCCATTTCTCCATTTCTCAATTTTTCAATGTTTCAGTTTTGGATTTTTTCACTGTTTCGATTCTTTAATTTTCCTTCCATTTATAGGTTTTTCAATATTTCAGCTTTGGAATTTTGCAATATTTCGTTTCTTCAATTTTTCAAATTTTTGATATTGTGTTTTCTCGGTTTTTAAATTTTTCGATATTTTAATTTTTCAGTTTTTAAAGTTTTAGGTTTTTAGATTTCTCACTATCTCGACTTTTCGATTTTTCAGTTCCATGATTTTTCAATTTGTCGAATTTTTAAATTTTAGATTTTTTGATTTCTTTGATTTATTGAGTTCTCGATCATTCGATTTTCTGAGTTTTCAGGCTTGGATTTTTTTTGTTGTTCAATTCTTGGATTTTTAAAATTTTTGTTTTTTAAAGTTTCCTATTTATCAACTTACTGGGATTTCAATGTTTTGATTTTTTTATTGTTCAATTTCTCGATTTTTTGAATTTTTAGTTTTTGATACGATTTTTCAGTTTTTCGATTTATTAACT
Organism: Zophobas morio; assembly: GCF_036711695.1. Lineage (NCBI taxonomy): Eukaryota > Metazoa > Arthropoda > Insecta > Coleoptera > Tenebrionidae > Zophobas > Zophobas morio. The sequence goes on from NW_026972115.1 coordinate 3,945,914, forward strand.
TTACGGTACTTCAGTTTTGCCCGATTTCGATTTCTCAATTTTTCGATATATTACTGTTGGGTTTTTTCAATTTATCGATTCTTCGATTTCTCGATTCTTCATATTTTCGGTTTCTCGAATTTCTTCATTTTCCGATTTCTCAATTTTCCGATGTTTGAGTGTTACGATTTTTTATTATTTTTTTTTCAATTTTCAATTTTTGACGTTTGTAAATTTTTCGATTTCTCAATTTTTCGATTAACTGATTTTTCCATTTCTCTATTTCTCCATTTTTCAATTCTTTCTTCAATTGTGATTTTTCAATTTTTCCATTTCTGAATTTTTCAATGTTTCAGTTTTGGATTTTTTCACTTTTTCGATTTTTTCCTTCCATTTTTCAGTTTTTCAGTATTTCAGTTCTGGGATTTTGCAATGTTTCGGTTCTTCAATTTTTCCATTTTTTGATGTTTCGATTTCTCGGTTTTTCAACTTTTCGATAGGTATTTTAATTTTTCAATTTTTAAGTCCTACATTTTCCATTAATTTTTCTGTTTTTCTTGATGTTTTGATATCTCGATTATTCGATTTTTCAAGTTCTCGGTTTAGATTTTTTGGTTTTCCAATTCTTCGATTTTTGAATTGTTTAATTTTTAGATTGTTCAATTTCTCGATTTTTAGATTTTTCCATTTTTCTGTTTACCGATTTTTTTTCATTAAAAATGTTTCAATTTTTCAATTATTAACTTTTCGATTTTTCATTTTTGGTTTAATTTGATTTCTTAACTTTTTGATTTTTTGACTCCTCTACTGTTGATGTTTTGATTTCTCGATGTTTCAGTTTTTGAACATTCCGATGTTTCGATTTTTCGACTTTTTGCCTTTTCGAATGTTCAATTTTTTGATTTTTGAATTTTAGATTTCTGTTTTTTTTTTTATTTTTTGGTGTTTCGGTTTCCCAATTCTTCAATTTTTCGATATTTTAATTTTTCAATTTTTCGAATTTTTAAATTTTGGATTTTTCTTTTTTTATTTTTCAATTTTTGGATTTTTTAAAATTTTACATTTTTCGATTTTACTATTTTTTAATGCTTGGATTTCTCAATTTTTCAAGTTTTCAAGACTCAATTTTTCAGGATTTGAATATTGAGAACTTTTCAATTTCTGGATTTTCAATTTTTTGATTGTTCAATTTCTCGATTTTTTGAATTTTTAGTTTTTGATACGATTTTTTTTTTCAAAAATTTTCAGTTTTTCAATTTATTAACTTTACGGTACTTCAGTTTTGCCCGATTTCGATTTCTCAATTTTTCGACATATTACTGTTGGGTTTTTTCAATTTATCGATTCTTCGATTTCTCGATTCTTCATATTTTCGGTTTCTCGAATTTCTTCATTTTCCGATTTCTCAATTTTCCGATGTTTGAGTGTTACGATTTTGAATTTTTTTTATTTTTCAATTTTCAATTTTTGACGTTTCTAAATTTTTCGATTAACTGATTTTTTGATTTTCCCATTTCTCTTTTTCTCGATTTTTCAATTCTTCAATTGTGATTTTTCAATTTTTCCATTTCTGAATTTTTCAATGTTTCAGGTTTGGATTTTTTCACTTTTCCGATTCTTCAATTTTCTTTCCATTTTTCAGTTGTTCAAGATTTCAGTTTTGAATTTTTTCACTTTTTCGATTTTTCAATTTTCCTTCCATTTTTCAGTTTTTCACTATTTCAGTTCTGGAATTTTGCAATGTTTCGGTTCTTCAATTTTTCCATTTTTTGATGTTTTGATTTCTCGGTTTTTCAATTTTTCGATAGGTATTTTAATTTTTCAATTTTTAACTCCTACATTTTCGTATAATTTACAGATAAACTTCGCCCCCTTGGTTCACGACCAATAAAGAAAATCATCAGAATTGAGACAGGGTGGGTGGGCGGGGATTATATTTTTCCTTCTTTGTTTATATACATTGTCGTCTTTCCAAAGCAAGAAACTTAAAACATGTTTAAAATGGTAAATTCTTGTAGACAAATATGGATCTTACAATTAAGCCCGTCCCTCGATCTGACAACGATTGAAAAATTCATCACAATTGAGAATTGAGATAGAGTGGGGCCTAATCTTTGGCTTATTTTTTTTTTGTTAATATAAATAGTATTCTTTGAATAACACGATACTCAAAACATGTTTTTAATTTCTCGTACAGAAACAAGGACTTTTTAGTTAAACCCTGCCTTCTCGGCTCACGACGAATAAAAAAAATCATCAGAATAGGGATAGGGCGGGTGGGCGGGGTTTATATTTTGCCTTTTTTTCTCCTTATTTACATAGCCATCTTTTGATAACAAGAAATTTAAAACATGGTTAAAATGGTAAATTTCTGCAAGGAAATATGGGGCGGAGCCTCAATGCAAAATTGACATTTCCTTATACAAATTTTCCATTTTAAACATGTTTCATGTAGTGAAAAGAAGTCTACACATATTAAAACAAAAAAAGCAAAATGTAAGCCCGCCCACCCGCCCTGTCTCGATTGTAATGATTTTTTTTATTCGCCGTGAAACAAAGGGGCGGAGACAAACTGCAAAATATCTTTTCCTTACAAGAAATTAAAAACATGTTTTTGAGTATCGTGTTGTTCAAAGAATACTATGTATATAAAGAAAAAAATAAAAAATATAATTCGCCGAGAACCAATGGGGGGGCGGAGCTTAACTGCAAAATACTTATTTCTTTACAAGAAATTAAAAATATGTTTTTCAGTATTGTGTTGTTCAAAAAATACCATGTATATTAAGAAAAAAACGCAAAATATAAACCCCGCCCACCCACCCCATCTAAATTGTGACGATTTCTTTTATTCTTAGAAACTCTAAACACGTTTAAAAGCTCCGCACCCTTGGTTCACAGCGAATAAAAAAGATCATTACAATTGAGACAGGGTGGGTGGGCGGGGCTTATATTTTGCCGTTTTTCGTAATATATGTTGTCGTCTTTTCGGAACATGAAACTTAAAACATGTTTAAAATGGTAAATTCTTGTAGACAAATATGGATTTTGCAATTAAGCCCCGCCCCTCGATCTGACAACGAATGAAAAATTTATCACAGTTGAAAATTGAGATCGAGCTTTATTCTTACTTCCCGAGCGTAAGCAAAGGAAGTATTGTAATCGAGTCCGTCGGCCGACTCTCTACTTTTACGTTTTCTCGATCTTTCATGACCCCTAGAAGACGAAGAAATAGGTCTCCCATTTCCGTCTGTCTGTCCGTCTGTCCGTCCGTCTGTCCGTCTGTTGTCCCGGATTTTTATTAGACAGATAATCTCCGAAAGTACTTGACCGATTGTTGTGAAATTTTGTACTTATATTAAGAATATCATGTAGATGGTAAAACGCTAACCAAAATTTGTCTAATCATCCCCACCACTAATGCGATGACGTCACTTCAAAATTGTACATAGTAAATGGGTTTTCAATTGTATAAAATAACATAGTCCTACACATGTAGTTTACAACTCTGAATCGACTTTTCACCCGAAACGTCCAGATTTTTGGAAAAAAAATCAAAATTACAAAACAACATTTTGAAATTTATTTTTAATCTGCTAACCAGAATGCTTTGAAATGTTGCAGATGTTTTAAGGCTATAAAGAGCATCATAAATCTTTAGTCAAAAAATATTTGCTTATCCCCTCCAAAAACTTGATGACGTCAGCTCAAAAGTTTGTGGAATAAATCATATCTAAGATGTACAAAATATGATGAGTCTGTACTTGTGATCTATCACTCCATTCATATTTTTTGGATTTGCATATACAGGGTGACTCAAAAAAATTAATGAATGCGTAAATATATTTTATTGATTTAATCAGGAACTACAAAACCGAATGCTCTGAAATCTTGCAGATGTTTTAAGGTCATAAAGAGCATAATAAATGTTTAGTCAAAATATATTTGCTTATCCCCTCCAAAAACTTGATGACGTCAGCTCGAAAGTTTGCCGAATAAATCATATCTAAAATGTACAAAATATGATGAGTCTATACTTGTCATTTATCACTCCATTCATATTTTTTGGTTTGCATATACAGAGTGACTCAAAAAAATTAATGAATGCGTAAATATATTTTATTGATTTAATCAGGAACTACAAAACGGAATGCTCTGACATCTTGCAGATGTTTTAAGGTTATAAAGAGCATAATAAATGTTTAGTCAAAATATATTTGCTTATCCCCTCCAAAAACTTGATGACGTCAGCTTGAAAATTTGCCGAATAAATCATATCTAAAATGTACAAAATATGATCAGTCTGTACTTGTAATCTATCACTCCATTCATATTTTTTGGATTTGCATATACAGGGTGATTCAAGAAAATAAATTAAAGCGTAAATTTATTTTACTGATTTACTCAGGAACTACAAAACCGAATGCTTCGAAATCTTGAAGATATTTTAAAATTATCATAAGCATAGTAAATTTTTGATCAAAATGTATTTGGTCGTCCCCCCTAAAAAATTTATGACGTCACCACAAAATTTTGCTGAATAAATCCTATCTAAAATGTACAAAATGTGGTGAGTCTCTTCTTGTGATTTATCATTCCATTCAAATTTTTTCGATTTGCATATACAGGGTGACTCAAAAAAATTAATGAATGCGTAAATTTATTTTATTGATTTAATCAGGAACTACAAAACCGAATGCTTTGAAATCTTGCAGATGTTTTAAGGTTATAAAGAGCATAATAAATTTTTAGTCAAAATATATTTGGTTATCTTCTACAAAAAACTGATGACGTCAGCTCAAAAGTTTGCCGAATAAATCGTATCTAAAATGTACAAAATATGATGAGTCTGTACTTGTGATTTATCATTCCATTCATATTTTTGGATTTGCATATGCAGGGTGAGTCAAAAAAATTAATGAAGGCGTGAATTTATTTTATCGATTTAATTAGGAATTACAAAACCGAATGCTTTGAAATCTTGGGAATATTTTAAAGTTATTATAAGCATGGTAAACTTTTGTTCAAAATGTAATTGTTCATCCCTCCTAAAAAAATTGATGACGTCACCTTTAAATTTTGCTGAATAAATCCTATCTAAAATGCAAAAAATATGATGAGTTTGTACTTGTGATTTTTTAGATTTTCTTAAGAGGTGGTTCAAAAAAATTAATGAAGTCAATTTATTTTATTGATTAAATTAAAGGCAACACTTATTATTAGTATTACACCCCAACCAACCCAATTTGGTAGACACAAAATTTGTTAAAGGAAAAACTCGGTTGAAACATAAGGGTAGCACGCTTATTTACATCGACTTTAACATTACAGACCTGCATTTGTTTTATGCGATCACTTGGTTCCGCGAATGTGAAATAGACATGTTTATAATCAACCAATTGTGAATTTCACCGTCAAGAATTAAAATAAAACCCAATGTTTTATATAATAAGCGGAAGTCGAAGCAATAAAACCGATGGTCGTTTTGTTTACAGTTTCTCTGTTTGACTCTCACGTATGCTGTTACGCCTGTCATCTTAAATTAAGAATGTTTATACATAAACGATTTTCAGTTGCCGGATACGTGAGTAAATTGTTTCGTTATTTTATTGATTTTAAAAAATCAATATTCAAAACGATCCAATTCATTTTCCCGAAAATTTGGGAATACAATAATTTTATTCTTAGTATTACACTACATCTATCCCAACTGATATACGTGTCCTTGCAAAAATGTTGACGTCGTCGCAATTTTTTTTAAATTCCCACTACAAAAATGTAATGAGAAAAAAACACAATAGCCAAGCAGTCGTCAAGTTTCCGACAGCGAGGGAAGTACTGTCTAAACTCTTTAGACCAATTTTTTTCTTAATATACTTAGTATTCTTTGAACACGATACTCAAAAACATGTTTTTAATTTCTCGTAGAGAAATAAGGATTTTGCAGTTAAGCTCCGCCCCCTTGGCTCATGACGGATAAAAAAATCATCACAATTGAGATGGGGTGGGTGGGCGGGGTACATTTTGGTATTTTTTTTTCTTGACATGTGTAGACTTATTTCGACAACAAAAACATAAAATATGACAATTTTCAGCTCTAAAAGCAACATCTGCAAATGCCGCAACTTCTCATTAAAACGGTATTAATTTTTGTATGTTGTCGCCGCAGGAAAATCGTTTATGAGCACATTTTCCCGTTTAACACCCAGAAATGATGCGAGATTCCACAAAAGTCGCCCCCGGCCGCAGCCGAAAACAATAACCGCCTGCCCTATTGAATTAAAGCAAATAAATTAGTGTTTAAAAATTCAATATACACACAGCAACTACAATTGAGTACATAACAGAGTCAATAGTTCATCAAATTCGCTCTTTTTCATATAAATTACAATAGAAATTCGCTGCGGTGATCATCAAACAATATAAAACTCCGTTCGGCTGAAAATTTAATACGCGTTTGCCATAATTGCAATCCACATGTAGCGCATCCTTTGTGCGTAAATGAACGGAATTTAATAAATCAGCGACAGTTTTATACCGCTACTGAACCAAGTGCATACTTCTCTTTCTCTTCGACAAAAGGAGACGACCGAAAATGGCTCTTTTAGCATAAATCGATCCCGGCGAGTCTTAACACCGTCGACGTGGAGATAATCACGAGCCGTAAATTCCAATCCAAATGAATGGCATCGGATCCCCGTAAAGAGGAATTAAAAATGTCTGGTCGCGTCTTGATTCGCGCCTGGAGCGGAAATTGAATTAATCGCGATGCAGTAAGGTGCACGTCAACCTGCGAGACGAAATGCATTTCATTGAATTACTCGTACATTTAGGACGTTTTGTAATTTAGCAATGCAAATGTCTGGTCGGAGAGTTCATCTGCATACACAACATCAAATTGCTTTTCATTTTGGTGGAGTTGAAACTGCGAGGCAACATTTACTTGCCGGCTCTTTTGTGATTGTTCGGAGTCGGGAGAAGTTCGGCTATAATCTCGTTCTTATGTTGCACATTTCCTAACGAGAGCTATATTTGCTTTTACGAGCCGATGATAAAGGCGTGTTTGATGATTAGAGAGATGGTGCGAAGATGTCGGACTAGTTTTACACTCGGAGGGCTTCGAGATTATAGGATCTGGAGAGGTTTTGTTCGCGATAATTACAGAAGGTGTTAATTAATTTCGCGATTAAAGATTTTCGAATAGGTGAATGGCTTAAGGAAACAACGGGAAACAGGTGTCAAATTACAGCGAATGCTTTTACTAAGTACTTCCAAACGCTTATTAATAAGAACGTTACTATACGCCCTCTCCAGGTCCATGGAGAGTTACAAAAAAAAAAATGAAAATGCTTAAAATTTGATGCAAAGTAACAACGTGGATGATCTAACTAAAATTATACTTATTTTGTTGTATGTACAATCGCACGCAAATGTTTTGAGCCTATGGGCGGATCGTTTTTGCTTGCCCTCACCGAAGAAGGCGGTCCAAATCCTCCAAGGGCAGAATTTCTAGGTAGGCTCAAACTACAACGAAATTCACATTTTACCCTATAAAATTTTATTGACAATAACGGGACGGACAGTAGTTACATATACATTTGGTAAGAAATATTTATGGCTTACACCAGTTCTCTCGAATTTGTCGGAGAAGATTTAGCAGGTAGTTGTTCCCATAAAATAATGGTCACTTTCGTTCGTGAGGAACGATGGTCCGGACATGAATTATTTTGCTTTCTAACATCTTTCGAGCAATTGTTCCGTATAAAAAATTTCATCACTTTTTCAAATAAAATACTCTTAAAAAAAACGATATTGTCGTTGAGTGACATGTAACTGGCATAATAATAAAAACGTGCCATTTTTATTAACTAATATTTTTTTCATAAATGTCGCAAAATTATTAAATTTGTCTAATCATCCCCACCAATAATGTGATGACGTCACTTCAAATTTATGCATAGTAAATGGGTTTTAAATTGTATACAGTAACATAGTCCTACACATGTAGTTTATGACTCCGTGTTGAGTTTTTATCCGAAACGTCCAGATTTTTGGAAAAAAAATCAAAAGTATAAAACAGTATTTTGCAATTTAATTTTGAATTTGCAAAATCGAATACTTTGAAATCTTGCAGATGTTTTAAAATCATGATAAACATGATACATTTTTAATTAAAATATATTTGCTTATCCCCTCTAAAAAATTTATGACGTCACCTCAAAATTTTGCAGAATAAATCCTATCTTAAATGCATAAAATATGATGAGTTTTATACTTGTGATTTATCACTGCATTAATATTTTTTAGATTTGGTTATACAGGGTGTCTCAAAAAAGTTAATGACTGATTCAATTTATTTTATTGAAGAAATCAAGAATAGCAAAACTGAATACTTTGAAATATTGTAGATGTTTTGAAGTTTTTGTAAGCATGGTAACTTTTTTGAAAATTTGATTAATCAAATATGCGCAAAATCAAAAATCGGAAAAACTGGAATTCACTAATGCAAAAAACAGAAAATCGAAAAATACAAATCGTAAAAATCGAAAATCTAAAAATGAGTAATCAAAAAATCGAAAATTCAATGAATCAAATACCTATGTCGATCGAAAAGTGGAAAATCACAAACCTCAAAAATCGAAAATTGAAAAACGGGAAAACCAAAAAATCGAAAAGTCAAAAATTTGTAATATTGAAAATTAAAAAAATCAAAAACAAAAATAAAAAAAATCGGAAATTAAAATAATCAAAATATATAAAGTAAAAAAAATGAAAAGCCTAAAAACTGAAACGAACAGAAAAATTGGAAAAACAAAAATTCGAAAAATCTAAAATCGAAAAAGTGGAGAATCGAAAATCTGAATAAAGCAACTTGGAAATTCTGAAAATTGGAAAATCGAATACCAAAAAATCGGAAAGTAAAAAAATTGAAGTCTAACAGTTGAGAATGGAAAAATTGAAAAACCGAAAATTCTAAAAATCGACAATGGACAAATTGAAAATCGCAAAATTTAAATTGAAAAATTGAACATAGAAAAATCGATGAATTGAAAAATCGAAAATTCGACTACTCGAATTTTCCAAAAATCGAAAAATCATAAAACTGGAAAATCCAAAATTCTAATCATCGAAAGTCTGAAAACTGAAAATCGAAAATTCTGAAAAGCGGAAAATAGAATATCGAAAAATTTAAAAGAAAGAAAATTGAAGTCTATAAACCGAAGAATGGAAAAATTAAAAATCAAAAATTCGAAAAATCAAAACCGAAAAATTCAACAATTTAAAAAGAAAATCGAAAAATCAAAAATCTGAAAATTGAAACTCGAAAATTTGGAAAATCGAAAAGTAAAAAAATTGAAGTCTAAAAGCTGAAAAATGGAAAACTGAACAATCGAAAATTCGAAAATCAAATATCGAAAAATCGAAAAGCCGAAAATCGAAAATTCAATGAATCTAATACGTAGGTCGATCAAAAAACTGGAAATTCACAAATCTGAAAAATCGAAAATTTGCAAGATTGAAAAACCGAGAATTGAAAAATCAAAAAACCGAAAAATGGAAAAATCCAAAAATAGGAAAACCGAAAATTCGAAAATTCATAATATTGAAAACTCTAAAAGTCGACAATTCAAAAATCAAAAAACTGGAAAAAAATAATCGAAAAATCGAAAAGTACACAAATTGCAAAGCCTAAAAACTGACGAACAGAAAAATCGAAAAATCATAAAACCAAAAAGTGGAAAATCGAAAACTGGAAACTGAAAAAACGAAGATTGGAAAATCGAAAAATCGAAAATCGGAATATCGAGAATCGACAAATTACAAAACCGAAAAATCGAAAAATTAAAAAATCGGAAATCGAAAAATCAAAAAAAAACGAAAATTCAAAAATCGAATAATCCGAAACTAAAATAATAGAAAAGTGGAAAAGTAAAAATTGCAAGGCCTCAAAACTGACTAACAGAACAATCGAAAAATAAAAAAAAATCGAAAAATATCTGAACATGGAAAATCGAAAAATCGAAAATCGGAAAATGAAAAACCGAAAAATCGAAAATCGAAAACTCGAAAATTCGATGAAACAAATACTCGAAAAAGCGAAAAGTAAAAAAATTGCAAGGCCTAAAAATTGAAAAATCAAAAAATCGAAAAAATGAAAATCGAAAAAACGACGATCGAAAAAAAATCAAAAAATCGAAAAGTGGAAAATCGGAAAGTCACAAAATTGAAATCTAAAAGCTGCAAATTGCAGAACCATAAAAACTGAAACAAACAGAAAAATCGAAAAACCACAAAAGCGGAAAAACGAAAATCGAAAAATCGTAAAATCAGAAAATGGAAAATCGAATAATGGAATGTTGAAAAATTGAAGGTCGAAAAATAAAACAACCGAAAAATCGAAAAATTTTATGATTAATGGAAAATCGAAAAATCGAGAATAGAATAATTAAAAAACCGGAAAATCGAAAAATCGGAAATCGAAAAATTAAAAACGTAAAATCGAGAATTCAAAAATCAAAAAAATCGGAAAGTAAAATATAATCGAAAAATGCAAAAAAATTGCAAAGTCTAAAAACTGACGAACAGAAAAATCAAAAAATCAAAAAATAGAAAGACGAAAAATCGAAAATTGAACGAATGGCAAATTAAAAAATCGAAACATCGAAAAATCAAAAAAACGAAAAATAAAAAAATCGAAAAACGAAAAAACTGAAAACTCGAAAAATCAAAACACCGCAAATTCAAAAATCGAATAATCCGAAACTAAAATAATAGAAAAGTGGAAAAGTAAAAATTGCAAAGTCTCAAAACTGGCGAACAGAACAATCGAAAAATAAAAAAAAATCGAAAAATATCTAAACATGGAAAATCGAAAAATCGAAAATCCGGAAATGGAAAAATCGAAAAATCGAAAATAGAAAACTCGAAAATTCGATGAAACAAATACTCGAAAAAGCGAAAAGTAAAAAAATTGCAAGGCCTAAAAATTGAAAAATCAAAAAATCGAAAAAATGAAAAAAGAAAAAACGACGATCGAAAAAAATCAAAAAATCGAAAAGTGGAAAATCGGAAAGTCACAAAATTGAAATCTAAAAGCTGCAAATTGCAGAACCATAAAAACTGAAACAAACAGAAAAATCGAAAAACCACAAAAGCGGAAAAACGAAAATCGAAAAATCGTAAAATCAGAAAATGGAAAATCGAATAATCGAATGTTGAAAAATTGAAAGTCGAAAAATAAAACAACCGAAAAATCGAAAAATTTTATGATCAATGGAAAATCCAAAAATTGAGAATAGAATAATTAAAAAACCGGAAAATTGAAAAATCGGAAATCGAAGAATTAAAAACGTAAAATCGAGAATTCAAAAATCAAAAAAATCGGAAAGTAAAATATAATCGAAAAATGCAAAAAAATTGCAAAGTCTAAAAACTGACGAACAGAAAAATCAAAAAATCTAAAAATGGAAAGACGAAAAATCGAAAATTGAAAGAATGGCAAATTAAAAAATCGAAACATCGAAAAATCAAAAAAACGAAAAATTAAAAAATCGAAAAACGAAAAAACTGAAAACTCGAAAAATCAAAACACCGCAAATTCAAAAATCGAATAATCCGAAACTAAAATAATAGAAAAGTGGAAAAGTAAAAATTGCAAAGTCTCAAAACTGGCGAACAGAACAATCGAAAAATAAAAAAAAATCGAAAAATATCTAAACATGGAAAATCGAAAAATCGAAAATCCGAAAATGGAAAAATCGAAAAATCGAAAATCGAAAACTCGAAAATTCGATGAAACAAATACTCGAAAAAGCGAAAAGTAAAAAAATTGCAAGGCCTAAAAATTGAAAAATCAAAAAATCGAAAAAATGAAAATCGAAAAAACGACGATCGAAAAAAAATCAAAAAATCGAAAAGTGGAAAATCGGAAAGTCACAAAATTGAAATCTAAAAGCTGCAAATTGCAGAACCATAAAAACTGAAACAAACAGAAAAATCGAAAAACCACAAAAGCGGAAAAACGAAAATCGAAAAATCGTAAAATCAGAAAATGGAAAATCGAACATTCGAATGTTGAAAAATGGAAGGTCGAAAAATAAAACAACCGAAAAATCGAAAAAATTTATGATTAACGGAAAATCGAAAAATCGAGAATAGAATAATTAAAAAACCGGAAAATTGAAAAATCGGAAATCGAAGAATTAAAAACGTAAAATCGAAAATTCAAAAATCAAAAAAATCGGAAAGTAAAATATAATCGAAAAATGCAAAAAAATTGCAGAGTCTAAAAACTGACGAACAGAAAAATCAAAAAATCTAAAAATGGAAAGACGAAAAATCGAAAATTGAAAGAATGGCAAATTAAAAAATCGAAAAATCAAAAAAACGAAAAATAAAAAAATCGAAAAACGAAAAAACTGAAAACTCGAAAAATAAAAATACCGCAAATTTGAAAAATCAGAAACTTAATAAAATCGAAAAGTTGTACTGACAGACATAAAACTAAATCATCAAATCAGTTTATTCAACTTAAAGAAAAAATATCAAAGCCTACTTTACCATATAAAAATCGTTAATGGATAATAGAAATGGTGGATGCGCCGGGTTTGTTTTCTAATATTTTTCATAAATATATTTTTTTAATTCTGATAGACATCGTCGAAACTGGGAGAAAAAATCATATTCAGCCCGATTTAAAAACCAGAGCGAATGTCCCGAATCCGCGCATTTTTTCTTTCGTGCAGTGAAATTCAGCCAACGCAACAAATTCACATCGAGAAGATTACATTTCTACATTTGCCGACGCGATCCACCTTATAAAGATAAATACTACCTAAGAACTTCTCCATTCATTCTTTTTTAACTTCGTTGTTGTCTCCGGCTTTGAAGCTGCTCGCTTTTCTGGCATAAACTCTTTTATACCGAGTCTCGAATTACCAATAAAGGAAGCAGTTTAGTTAACGATCTTTAAAATGCTCTTTGTTTCACTTCCTCAGTCTCAGACCTGCAGCGAGCTTTCAAATTGAACGATCACCATAAAGGCAGAGATTACGTCATTACAAATTCACTCTCTCCGAGATGTTGCTGCGACTTTCGGATTGCGAAATAAGTTGTAGAAATTCCTCGAGGAGGACAGGGAACGTAATCGGACGCTGGCTGCAAGGGTGGGAATAAAGGCAGCCGCACTGAATTAATTTTTCACTCACTTTGGATATCCGGAGTAATCCGGCCGATAAAATGGTCAGACGCTCGCCGAGTGCAACAGGTACGCTTTGTCCTTGCAATTCCCGTTTCCAGTAGTATCCAGGAACCGGATGTCCTTGCGCGACGCACGGCAGCGTGACGTCCTCCCCCAAGACGACGCGTCTGGCGTTGTACTTGTCGACGCTGATGCGCGGCTGGACGTTGCCCTTAGGCTCGGTCACTATTATCCTGCCGGGGTACATGCTCGTCTGGACTTCACCTGAAAGGAGACAATGGACAACACGGTTATATAACCGAGAAACACCAGCATAAAAATTAACAGAGATCGTGAATCTCCTTTCTTTATGGCTCCAACTCCCGAATCAAGAAAACTCCCCTTTTAAATCTCGCACGCCCCGTTGTCCGGCTCCCTCCACATTTCCCCGAGACTATATTACCCCGTTTCCTAAATGTGTTTGTGGAACTTTTCCAATTCGATACAAACAGCATTCTCTTCTTCCTGCGACCAACTTTTTCATTAAAAAACCGCCGGTCCCAAATATTTTTACAGCCCAATGTTTGCTTGGCGAGTCGGGGTATTTCTTGGGTAAACAGGAACTACACAGCGACAATTTCCAAACTCCTAATGTATTCCGTACGAGAGCCAAAGCAATTTTTTGCCGAGAGGGAAATAACCCCGCAAACTTCGCGGTTGCAGAAAGCAAAGTTTTAAATAAACTCACTTACTGACTCTTTCGGATCGAATTACCCAAATAGTGGGAGCTTTAATGCTCCAGGAAATGCAATTTGCGCTCCTTGGAACACTCATGCCGTGAATATTTAATTAAAGGAGTGCAGAAGTTTCGAAGAATAGCGACAGTGTCAATGGTGAAAAGCAACGAATTTAAGGATTATTTCGTTAATTTACCCTTTTCATTGATCGAGCTAAAAGTATGATTTTAACATGAGTCTGACCTGTTAAACGGTTGACAGTCCGACAGCCATAATTCTTGTAGCCGTCTCCTGGTCCGACGTTCGCCACGTAGAGGTCTCCGTTGCTAAGGACGACATATTTTCCCCCTATGTCCGTGTTGGGATAAATGTTTACAGTTTCGTCCTGGACCCAGGACGTAACCATGACGTACTCGGTCACATAATTCGGAATCTTGCATTTTAGCACCGCCGTGTTTCCGGCTATTACGTATTCGTCGTGCACTTGGACGTCGTATTTCTGCTTGACAACTGCAAATGGAAAAGCCACAGTGAGATACGTCGGGACATTTCCTGCTGAATGCGCTGCAGGAATTTTTCTTTCAACAACAAAAAAAACATGTAAAAAATGAAATTGTTCCCTTGTTGTTAGTTGTTCCAAGTAAATAACTTGCGCGAATTTACGTCCTTCCCCGTGTTTCATGAATAGTTAAAAAATCCGCTTCATAAATAGATAAAGAAACGTCTTCCCAAACTGGTCGTATTACGCCGATCAATCGTAATTTAATTTAACAAGTTTGAAATCTCGCGCACCTACACGCCGAATCTTAAAGTTTTTCGAGCCGTTTTCACCCTCAAAATGCTAATTCGGCCCCGAATAGCCCATTTATTTCGTATACTGGCTGTTGGAAGTTGAAACTTTTAAATTGGGCAAGTCGAGCAAAAAAGTTGTTATGTACTTGTAAGTCCGTACACACAATATAACTTTACAATGTAAATATACTCTCAACTTTTCCGCTTAAACTAAACGTGGGAATTTGATATATGGCTGATGATAAAACGGATCGGGTAATGATTTCCAGTGGCTTTTGTTCGAATAGGGGAATTTTGTTTGGAATAGTGGTTTATTTTACGAGGTAATCTCGATAACTACACGGGCCCGAGGTATGGGGCAAATGTTAATACTTAATTGAAAATGCAACATATGGAATGGGGCTGATTTGTATCGAGCGGGGCTAAATGATTCGTTTATTAACTGATTTAGCTGAATCGTGTTACGGCCATAAGGGACGCGGAAAATCGCTTTATTTATTCATCCCGGCACCGAATATTGCCGGTACGATTTTGACCGCCGCTTCGATATTTAATGCTTTAGGTTTATTTATCACGAAACAATTACCTATGTACATTTGTTTTTAAACAAAGAATCTCCAGTGTTCATTGTAGAGCCACATTTAATTTATAATGTTTAATTTTGGTGACACGACGCTCACAACCATGTTGTTATATAACTTGCATAGAGTGTCAATGATTTTTTAAATCACTGGTTTTTGGTTTAAAAAAATCGGATTTTTTCCCAACCCTCTTCCTAACAATAATGGGAATTTTATACAATTGGATACCACTGCATTTGTGGTTTATGAATCCGTGTTGATTTTTTAAGGTTATCGGAAGTATGGCAAATCGTTAGTTTTCTGTTTATCCCCCACTCCAACTGATGACATCATCTTACAATTTTG
Source organism: Zophobas morio (assembly GCF_036711695.1). Classification (NCBI taxonomy): domain Eukaryota; kingdom Metazoa; phylum Arthropoda; class Insecta; order Coleoptera; family Tenebrionidae; genus Zophobas; species Zophobas morio. The sequence continues at coordinate 3,961,528 of NW_026972115.1, forward strand.
CCAAGTAATTATGTAGCATAGTACAATTTAATAATTTTTCAAAGAAGCGGGATTTGTTGGATTGTACTTCAGGTGCGAGGAAAGTTCAGCGAAAGTAGCCTTCGACCAGTTTTTTATCAGTTTAATAGATTTTAATGCGAAAAAAGTGCCCAATTTGTCACAGTTCGATCAGATGCAACTTGGCCGAGTGCCAAAATTAGTTGGCAAAAAGTATAAACGGTTTATTATTATCTTTGTTGTGAAAATTTGTTATTAGAATTTGTTAGTGGCATCTTAATTTTTGTTACTGGTTTATAAGAAATTGACTGATCCATTGAAAATATTCTCTGTAGTCAGCGGTACGTAGTTCAGCATTTGTTGCGATGTAGCAATCAATTTTTAAGTAACTTCCGTGGGGAACCTATAATAAATTGGAGGGTTTTTGTAAATCAAGAACTACAAGTATTAAAAAAGTGGTTTGTTCTATTTTGTAATAGAACGACGTTTTCCTGGTTTGGACTGTTGTCAGTTTTGAAGTGTTTAGACCTTTTGTCCACTTCGTAAGGAACATTTTCGTGTTTATTATTATTATTTCTATATAAATAAAAAACTAAAGTGGAAATTTCTGTGAACATCTATTTCTGAAAAAAATCAGTGTTTGTGGTTTCGAAGATTTTTGAGAAAACTGCTAATTGTGCAGATATTCTAAGTAAGTATTAAGTGGAGGACTTAAGTTGATTATTACCATTTTAGACATGTTTTAAGTTTCTTGTTGTCGAAATAAATCTACATATATTAAGAAAACAAAGGCAAAATATAAACCCCGCCCACCCACCCTATCTCAATTGTGATGATTTTTTTATTCGTCGTGAGCCAAGAGGGCGTAGCTTAACTGCAAAATCCTGATTTCTCCACGAGAAATTGAAACCATATTTCTGAATATCGTGTTGTTCAAAGAGTACTATGTATATTAAGAAAAATTAAGCCCCACCCATACCTGCCTTGATCTACATAGTAATGAAGTTTTCATTCGTTGGCAGCCCTAGGGGCGGAGCCTAATTGCAAATTCCATATTTCCCTCCAAACATTCACCATTTTAAACGTGTTTTAAGTTCCTAAGAATAAAAAAATCATTACAATGGAGATGGGATGGTGGGCGGGGTTAATATTTTGCCTTTTTTCTTAATATACACAAAATTCTTTGAACAACACGATACTCAAAAACATGTTTTCAATTTCTTGTAAAGAAATAAGTATTTTGCAGTTAAGCTTCACTGCGAATAAAAAAATCATCACAATTGAGACAGGGTGGGTGGGCGGGCTTACATGTTGTCTTTTTGTTTTAATATGTGTAGACTATTTTCACAACATGAAACTTAAAACATGTTTAAAATGGAAAATTTGCATACGGAAATATCGATTTTTTTTCCTTGCAAACATGTACCATTTTAACCATGTTTTAAGTTACTTGTTGTGAAAATATGGCCATGTATATTAAGAAAAAAAAAAGGCAAAATATAAGCCCCGCCCACCCACCCTGTCTCAATTGTGATGATTTTTGTATTCGTCGTGAGCCAAGAGGGCGGAGCTTAACTGCAAAATCCTGATTTCTCCACGAGAAATTGAAACCATGTTTCTGAGTATCGTGTTGTTCAAAGAGTACTATGTATATTAAGAAAAATTAAGCCCCACCCATACCTGCCTTGATCTACATAGTAATGAAATTTTCATTCGTTGGCAGCCCTAGGGGCGGAGCCTAATTGCAAATTCCATATTTCCCTCCAAACATTCACCATTTTAAACGTGTTTTAAGTTTCTAAGAATAAAAAAATAATTACAATGGAAATGGGATGGGTGGGCGAGGTTAATATTTTGCCTTTTTTCTTAATATACAGAAAATTGTTTGAACAACACGATACTCAACATGTTTTCAATTTCTTGTAAAGAAATAAGTATTTTGCAGTTAAGCTTCACTGCGAATTAAAAAATCATCACAATTGAGACAGGGTGGGTGGGCGGGCTTACATTTTGTCTTTTTGTTTTAATATGTGTAGACTTTTTTTCACAACATGAAACTTAAAACATGTTTAAAATGGAAAATTTGCATACGGAAATATCGATTTCCTTTTCCTTGCAAAAATGTATCATTTTAACCATGTTTTAAGTTACTTGTTGTGAAAATATGGCCATGTATATTAAGGAAAAAAAGGCAAAATATAAGCCCCGCCCACCCACCCTGTCTCAATTGTGATGATTTTTTTATTCGTCGTGACTCAAGGGGGCGGGGTTTAACTGCAAAATCCTTATTTCTCTACGATTTATTATAAAAACATGTTTTTCTGTATGGTGTTCGTCAAAGAATGCTGTGTATATTAAGAAAAAATTTAACCCCACCCATGCCTGGTCTGATCTAAATAGTAATGAAGTTTTCATTCGTTGGCAGACTTAGGGGCGGAGCCTAATTGCAAAATCCACATTTACCATTTTAAACATGTTTTAAGTTTCTAAATATCAAAAAATCATCACAATTGAGACAGGGCGGGTGGGCTATCTTATATTTTGTCTTTTTTTAATATTTGTGGACTTCTTTTCACATCATGAAACATCTTTAAAATGAAAAATTTGTATAAGGAAATATCGATTTCCTTTTCCTTGCAAAAATGTACAATTTTAACCATGTTTTAATTTTCTTGTTGTGAAAATATGGCCATGTATATTACGAAAAAAAAAGGCAAAATATAAGCCCCGCCCACCCACCCTGTCTCAATTGTGATGATTTTTTTATTCGTCGTGACTCAAGGGGGCGGGGCTTAAGTGCAAAATCCTTATTTCTCTACGAGTTATTATAAAAACATGTTTTTCTGTATGGTGTTCGTCAAAGAATGCTGTGTATATTAAGAAAAAATTTAACCCCACCCATGCCTGGTCTGATCTAAATAGTAATGAAGTTTTCATTCGTTGGCAGACTTAGGGGCGGAGCCTAATTGCAAAATCCACATTTACCATTTTAAACGTGTTTTAAGTTTCTAAGTATCAAAAAATCTTCGCAATTGAGATGGGGTGGGTGGGCGGTAGTTAATATTTTGCCTTTTTTTCTTAATATATATAAAATTCTTTGAACGACACGATACTCAAAAACATGTTTTCAATTTCTTGTAAAGAAATAAGTATTTTGCAGTTAAGCTTCACTGCGAATAAAAAATCATCACAATTGAGACAGGGTGGGTGGGCGGGCTTACATTTTGTCTTTTTGTTTCAATATGTGTAGACTTCTTTTCACAACATCAACTTAAAACATGTTTAAAATGGAAAATTTGTATAAGGAAATATCGATTTCCTTTTTCTTGCAAAAATGTACCACTTTAACCATGTTTTAAGTTAGTTGTTGTGAAAATATGGCCATGTATATTAAAAAAAAAAAATGCAAAATATAAGTTTCTTTTTACACAACTTGTTTCCGGAACTGTCAATAAAACTACATAAATGAAGATATTACGAATTAATAAAGGCGTTTATGGCCTTAATAACGTCGGGTTTATGCTTAATTTACATTTTAATGTCCTCGCACGCGTGATATTAGAATATTTTGCACTTTATTACAATTGCCATATAAAAATGTTTTAACCGTACCCCAAGACATAAAACAAAATTACTAATCCCGGACGAGAAAAAATTCACGACACCGTTTCCATTTTTGGTTGTCGCGAATTGTCGAAACTGAAGATGCTATTAAAAGCACCGAAACCGATCAGCAACAAATTCGTTTGACTGATCAACCGGTGCGTTTTCTATTTCCCGATCGCATAACCCCAATAATGAAATTTTAAGTAATTCCGCTTCACTTATATTCTGAATTATTGCCATCGTAAATAAACCATAAAATCGAACACATTTATACCTATTGCTCGTACCCTGTATTTTATTGCTTTTATTTGAAATGAACACGTCTCGAGTACCATTTTACTAAATCACTTAAGGCCGTAATAGATTTCCGTTCATGTTCAGAAAGTTTATGTATATCTAGGGCGAATTTACGTATGGCATAAAAACAAAAACAGACGACATAAACTTTTTTATGGAACATTAAATATTCGCTCAAAATCACAAAGGAAAAGACAAACGTAGAAAATTAGGGTCCACCACAGGTCAATAAAAAAAGCCTCAAATGGAAACTCGACGTTTGACCGGTTTTTCGACGTAGGACGCAACTGAAAATACGACAACTCAGCAGCATCACATTTCGCCGACTCAGCAGCGCCAAAACCGTCACGGTAAACCCCGGAATCCATCGCATAAACTTCAGCATACCTCCCCTTTGAATCTGCCAAGTTCTCTTTGTCTCGTTTTGAAAACCCACCACCCATCATCTCTGCACGCAAATCCGCCATAAATTTTCCAAATCCTATTGACATACAAAAGTGGCGTAATGCGTTTCTCCCTCTCCCGAATTGAAACGCGTTCAAACGTCTTAATTACGCCTCCGTGTTCGAACAAAGTCCCTGAATTCGAGCATGTTTTGATATGTCTGAGGTTGCCTCCAAGACAAAATAGCTAATCAATGGGGGATGTGAAGGCACGATTTAACTCCCCCGTTAAGTTTGTACACGTGTTCTTGTAATCAGCAGTAATTATCCTTGACGGATCGACTTAATTCGATTTGATGGGAACGAAGAAGTTAAGCGATGATATTTTCAATTACGTAAAAATGCTCCCAGGGAGAATTCGCATATTTCAGGATCGTGATATGTAGGCGCGTATTGAATAATTGATAGCATTTAAAAGCTCTCAGGTAAGCAGATGCGGCCGGCGGGAGGCCGGGAGGCGGAAGGGGGTGTGCTTCGTCTTGGAAGTTTCGGGGGGTAATGCATTAACTTGATATATGATTTTTATTATTGAGAAATTGGAACACAACAAAGCTTGAAGCGGAACGATGAGCCAGACACAAACAGAGCGACTCAGCAGCCCCAAATTACACACACACATACATAGGACTTTATTCATGATAAAATGATACATGTTTAGGCGGAGTCTAGCCATAGGCTATTCCACTCAACCTTACAAAATAAATATTAATTGCAAAAACAATAAAATAAAATAAAATAATAAAATTAACTTAGAGATGCAATATCTAGGAAGAAAATAATAATATAAATATGTAATAACCACAACAAAAATATATAATTCACACAATAATTTAACAGTGAATATTAAAAATATAGTTTATAATTATCCATATTGACCACTTAAGAAGGTATATGATCAGAAAGCCAAGTCTCCGTCACCGCTACCACATCAAAGTCATTGGAATATATTAAATTCTGAAATTCAGTAAATCCTATAAACACGGAACGTACATTCAAATGAGCTATACTCATTAGCTTAGAATTATTTTTATTTGAGCTAGTGGCCATAGTCAATTTTAGATATTAATATATTAAGCTGCTTCTTGTACATAGCGCACTGCTGCTTGTCCCCGCATACATGTTGTGTCGAAATTAATGAATTTTTGTTTTTTAAATTATACTCAGCGCAGTTGATACATTTATAAGACTCACTAGTACACTGTTTAGCTTCATGACTTAGAGAGCACTTGTAACATACTGACTCCTCATTTTTACAATCACGACTCCATATCTTAGGCATTTAAAACATTTTAGTATCCTAAAGTTATCATTACATTTACATGAACGCCAACCTACAAAAACTTTACCCTTACTCACTAAGATATTACGAACTTGATAGCTTACTTGCATTACAACATTAAAACTTTTTTTAAATTTTATCCTAGTTATAATTTTAACATCACTGGTAATAAGGGTTTCATCAAGCTCATTAGATGTTACTATTTTTCTGATCAATCTTGCATCATCATATTCAAAAAAATCTAAATCAATACCTTTAATTATAACACGCGGACTCCACTTTTTGCTCTTCTCAACAGAATAAGCTTCACCCAACGTAGATTTAAGCTCTTGCATCAGCACGCAATTCAGCACAATTTTACGTATTTTAAATTTATCGTGTTCAACAAATGGCATTATAGGTAAAAATTTTCTGAAAAAGTTTAGAGGAGTTATTGATTTTGAAAAGGATACTTTACTTCTGTCACATTTTAATAAAGAAACTATAATACCGTTACGTTCTGATAATGATGATATTATTGCAATTCCACCGCGATGTGAGTTTGTTTTTTGGTTATCGACAAAAATTAAAGAAGATTGTGTTATTGTGTCAAAAGAATTATGTTCTGAAGTCTTTATTGCCAACAGTATTGTTAGACCAAAAAATGGTAAAATTCCAGTCAAAATTCTCAATACAAGAGAAACTGAAGTATGTTTGAAAAACTGTGTACCTGAGTTGCAAAGATTATGTGAATATAACATATGTAAATTTGAGAGAAATACAGTTCTGGCTGATAGAGTAGAAAATTTATTAAATTTGTTAAACTTAAAGTCGTTAAATCCACAAGAACAGAAAACAATTGAAAATATTTGTGCTAAATACGCTGATATATTTCATTTACCAGAAGATAAATTATCGACTACTAATTTATATAAACAATCCATTAAACTGAAGGATAATACAAGTTCTATTTATGTCAAACCCCATAGGATTCCACAAACACAAAAACTAGAAATCGAAAAACAAATACGTAACATGTTGAAAGATGATATAATAGAAGAATCTAAAAGCGAATATTCGTCACCACTTCTTCTAGTTCCAAAGAAAAATGATAGAAATGGGGAAAAGAAATGGAGGGTAGTTATCGATTATAGGTTACTTAATCAGAAAATTGAGGACGATAAATTTCCCTTACCGAATATAACAGATATTTTAGATTCATTAGCGGGAGCGATATATTTTTCGCATTTAGATCTGAGTCAGGGATACTATCAGGTAGAATTAGAACAACAAAGTCGACCTTATACAGCTTTTACTACAAACCAGGGGCAGTTTCAAATGAAAAGGTTGCCGATGGGTTTAAAAACAAGTCCCAGAGCTTTTTCACGACTAATGACAATAGCAATGTCTGGTTTAAATTATGAAAAATGTTTTGTCTACCTAGATGATTTAATTGTATTTGGAAGAAATCTACAAGATCACAATTCTAATTTAATTAAAGTATTTAACAGGCTTAGGGAAGTGAACTTGAAACTTAATCTAGTAAAATGTGAGTTTTTGAAGAAAGAGATTCTTTATTTGGGACATATTATTACATCGAATGGTATTTTACCTGATCCTAGTAAAACTAAAATATTAAATGAATATCCTATTCCGACAACAGTTGATGAAGTAAGACGATTCGTGGCATTTGCTAATTACTACAGAAAATACATACCAAAATTTGCTGAAAGGGCAGCACCCTTAAATCAACTTTGTAAGAAAAATGTATAACATTTGAATGGTCTAAATCTTGTCAACAAGCTTTTCTAAATCTTAAAAATGCTCTTACGAGACCTCCGGTATTGGATTATCCAGATTTTTCAGAAAAAAATGAGTTTATTTTACAAACTGATGCATCTGGGATAGCAGTTGGAGCTATTTTATCAAATCAAAATAGTAAACCAGTAGCTTACGCCAGTCGAGTTCTAAATAAAGCCGAATTGAATTACTCAACTATAGAAAAAGAGTTATTAGCTATAGTCTGGGGAGTGAAACATTTTCGACCATATCTGTATGGTAGACGGTTTAAAATTTTAACTGATCACAGACCACTGGTATATTTATTCAATCTTACCAATCCCTCTAGCAGATTAACTAAATTTAGATTATGTTTGGAAGAGTATGATTTTGTTGTTGAGTATGTGAAAGGAGCAGATAATGTCTCTGCAGATGCTTTATCACGAGTGAGTGTGTCATCGAATGAATTGAAAAGTATGAATGAAAATTTGATTGCTGTGATGACAAGAGCGCAAGTAAAAAAATGTAAATCCAGTGACCAGAAATATGACAATTCAGAGATTACTGCAAACATACGGACTGATCACCCGAATATTGTAGAAATACTCAAAAAACCCAAAGATTGTATTGAATTGGTAGTTAATCCTAAGGCAATTTCCAAAAGTTTTGAGAAATATCACAAAGAAAAGATTGGAAATTTTACCTATATTCCTGCTGTGTCAACAATTTACACAAACCTAAAATCCCGATCGGCATCAGCGCGAGACGAGTTGTCGAGAGAATTAGCGTTAATTTGTAAAAAATTTGATATTACAGAGTTGACAGTTTTAAAAAATAATGATAATGCGCATGTTATAAGAGACCTAGCTAGGATATGTAATAATGAAATGAGCTCACAGGGTACCCAAAATACAAATAAGTTCAACCTTCCTTTTCCAAGGATTTATGTTGTGTCAGGAGCTCAACGTGTATTTAATAAAGATGAACAAACAGTAATTTTAAATGATTTCCACTTACTACCAACTAGTGGTCATGCAGGAATTAACAGAATGCTAAATAATATTAAAAAATATTACTTTTGGCCAGGATTAGGTAGAGACGTTACGAATTTTGTAAAAAAATGTGATAGTTGTCAAAAACAGAAATTTAGTAAACATATAAAAGAACCAATGGTAATTACATCTACACCATCTTCTTCATTTGAGAAAATCTATTTGGATATCGTAGGCCCCATAGAAAAAGATTTATATGGTTTTAACTATATACTCACACTGCAATGCGATTTAACTAAATTTGTAGAAGCGTATCCATTAAAAACCAAAGACACGATAACAGTAGCTAAAAATTTTGTAGAAAACTTTATTTTACGGTTCGGAATTCCGAAAGAAATTGCTTCAGATCGGGGTACGGAATTTATTTCATCAACAATGGCTGAAATTTGTAAACTATTGCATATTAAGCAGTTGCATTCTACATCTTACCATCATCAGAGTATAGGGGCACTTGAAAATTCTCATAAAGTTTTAGGAGCTTATTTGAGAACGATGACAGAAAATAAAACGAGATCATGGAGTACATGGCTATCTTATTGGTGTTTTTCTTATAATACTACAGTACATACGGAAACAAAGTACACTCCTTATGAATTAGTTTTCGGAAAAAAATGTAAAATTCCTAGCAATTTAGTTAAGGAAATTGAGCCAATGTATAATTTTGACGATTATTCTAAAGAATTAAAATTTAGGTTACAGAAAGCACATCAAGATGCACATTGTAATTTAGTTGCAAGTAAACTTAAACGGAAAGATAAGTACGATAAAAATGCTAATCCCATAGTTTATAAGAAAGGTGATTTAATTTTAGTGCAAAACGAAACAGGTGATAAATTAAGTGTTGTGTACAACGGTCCTTTCGAAGTTTTAGAAGAAGAAACACCAAATGTGAAAATAATTAAAAATAGTAGACAGGTAACAGTGCATAAAAATAGAACAAAATTATATCATATCTGCTATGTACGGCTCACGTTGCATGTAGTGTAGCATGTCTTGTAAAGTCATCAAAAGAAAATTTGTAATAGTAATAGTTAGCGTAGGTCATAACATGTTTAGAGTTAGTTTAAACCAAGTTTCAGATGAATGATTGTGCGAATGTGTTAGTTTTAGACAAAAATTACATCTAAATGTTACCTAAATGTAATTTTTTTTTTTTGTCCGGTAGAGGTGTAGTATAGTGTCAATAAAATGAGTAGGGAAAATTGTTAACGTAAGGAATAGATATAAGAGGTGATTGTACAGTTGGAGAGTGTGGATTAGGTAGTGTTAGAATAAAGTTCTGAAGCGCAACCTGCGTTTCTGTGACCCTTCCCCCCCGTACTCCGTGCCTAAATGTAAGCAGACAACAAATATAAAACGGCATATAAATGTTGAATATTACGCCGACTCAGCAATTTCAAATCGAAACGACTAACCCAATTGATTTGTCTTCCTTTGAATACTAATAACACGACAGAGTACATTCCTATGACCGTAAAAAATAATGTTACGTTACGCTAACTCAGCAGACCCAAGTTATGCCGACTTTTTAGCTCTAGATTGAGTTATTCTAAAACAGGCGTCGAGAAAATCCAGGTTGTCCAATTTCCTCGCTACTTAAAATTTATGGGTAATTATTCCCCGAACCAGCCAATTATCTCCCAGCCTTGCAGCTTGTAAAGGCCGCATTTAACCCCCGATCGGGTGTTCTTGTCCGGCTCTGAATACCTGATGTGTTTCGAGCAGCGCGTCTCAAGAGCCGTCGTTCACCGCAGGCCTGAGTGCATCCGGCCATAATACAGAATTTAGAACCCATAACGAAGTCTATCGTCAACCCATATACCTCCAGGTAATGGCTGTACACACCTGGAGCGGATTTACCGCCCCATGACGACTTTCGTGCGCTCGAGCGCGCTGTAATTCCGCGGAAAATGGCCGAATTTCCATTTTAATTCCGACCGCTGTCAATTCAATTTGATTTTAGAGCCTCGCCACACAACATCGCGTTTATTAAGAACGCCCCATTTTTTACCAGCCGCTCCCGATAATAAGCGGATAATGGTGGCGACGATTTATGTCCGACGTTCTTCAGAAAAATCGCAGTAAGTTCTAATTTCGTACACGGAAGGATTATTTCTATCATAAATAAATGACGTTTACTGCCCGCGGCGGTGTTTTTATGTTGAGGGAAATTTCTTTTTTTGGAGGCATTACAACGGCGACGTCTCTTTATATGGGTTTTATATGTTTTGTGAGCTGGGTCGGTAGGGAGAGCTCCGGTTTAATTATGCTTCAAATGAGTCGGAAATTGTGTAAGAATTAATCTGTTGCGACATGTTTTTGTGATGGCTTGCAGCTAGTTGTGTAATTTGGGGGCGGGGAATTAACGGGATGGCTCGGGGCCAATATAACTTTAACGAATTACGCGCGAAATCGAAACTGATACGAATGCGAAACTCCGGGAAATGAAAATCAGATATTATGCAACCAATCATATACATGTTGAGCTATTACATACGCCACCGCATCACTTCGGTTTTATTACTGAAACAACTTACGTACTTATGTTCTTTCTAGTTTATGCTTGCCCCCTAAGTCCGGCTCTGCCAACGAACGCGTCGTTGTATCGAGATCCCGTCTCTTTCGAGCCAAATTAACCGTTTAACCTCCGAATAGTTGCCTATTGTGGGGATCTTTGAGTAAAGTTGGCTTTTGACCTCTCAGCCGCGTCAATTAAGCCCGAAAGGAAACGCTTAAAATCGGTTTTGCGAAAATTTTATTAGGTGACCAGCGTTAGTGGTCCATTGTTATTCAGCGCGTATCGCCGAGGTGTTCTTTTTGCTTCAAGAAGCTTTTAGCGAATTGAATTCGCTTTAGAAACAGCAAAGGGTTTTGTTGGAGTGGAAAAAATGCATTCGGCGTAGCAGACGTTGTCGTCGTGTTGAGGGCAGTTTTTTTGCCTTTTGGAGAGGCGAAGAGGGGTGCTAACAAAAGTGATTGCATCGATATTCAGGGCTTTGTGTCACACGCGGCGAGGAAATGAGTGAAACGAGCGAGTTGTGGAGAGTGCCGCATTATAGGTACTCTGGGCCCATTGTGACAAATATTACGGTATTTCACTAGAATAGAAAATGTTTTAAATTAAAGCAACATTTTCGCACCTTTCCCTTTGCATTAAATAAAATAAATAGGCCCCGAAAATCTCCCATTAACAATTTTTAATTCAAAAATTCGGAAACTTGACGACTGCATGCCTGTTGTGTTTTTTTTCTCATTACATTTTTGTAGTGGGAATTTAAAAAAAAATTGCGATGACGTCATCAACATTTTTGCAAGGACACGTATATCAGTTGGGATAGATGTAGTGTAATACTAAGAATAAAATTATTATATTCTCAAATTTTCGGGAAAATGAATTGGGTCGTTTTGAATATTGATTTGTAATAATCAATAAAATAACGAAACAATTTACTCACGTATACCTACGTATCAGAGGCAACTGAAAATCGTGTATGTATAAACATTCTTAATTTAAGATGACAGGCGTAACAGCATACGTGAGAGTCAAACAGAGAAACTGTAAACAAAACGACCATCGGTTTTATTGCTTCGACTTCCGCTTATTATATAAAACATTGGGTTTTATTTTAATTCTTGACGGTGAAATTCACAATTGGTTGATTATAAACATGTCTATTTCACATTCGCGGAACCAAGTCAGCGCATAAAACAAATGCAGGTCTGTAATGTTAAAGTCGATGTAAATAAGCGTGCTACCCTTATGTTTCAACCGAGTTTTTCCTTTAACAAATTTTGTGTCTACCAAATTGGGTTGGTTGGGGTGTAATACTAATAATAAGTGTTGCCTTTAATTTAATCAATAAAATAAATTGACTTCATTAATTTTTTTGAACCACCTCTTAAGAAAATCTAAAAAATATGAATGGAATGATAAATCACAAGTACAAACTCATCATATTTTTTGCATTTTAGATAGGATTTATTCAGCAAAATTTAAGGGTGACGTCATCAATTTTTTTAGGAGGGATGAACAAATACATTTTGAACAAAAGTTTACCATGCTTATAATAACTTTAAAATATTCCCAAGATTTCAAAGCATTCGGTTTTGTAATTCCTAATTAAATCGATAAAATAAATTCACGCCTTCATTAATTTTTTTGAGTCACCCTGCATATGCAAATTCAAAAATATGAATGGAATGATAAATCACAAGTACAGACTCATCATATTTTGTACATTTTAGATACGATTTATTCGGCAAACCTTTGAGCTGACGTCATCAGTTTTTTGTAGAAGATAACCAAATATATTTTGACTAAAAATTTATTATGCTCTTTATAACCTTAAAACATCTGCAAGATTTCAAAGCATTCGGTTTTGTAGTTCCTGATTAAATCAATAAAATAAATTTACGCATTCATTAATTTTTTTGAGTCACCCTGTATATGCAAATCGAAAAAATTTGAATGGAATTATAAATCACAAGAAGAGACTCACCATATTTTGTACATTTTAGATAGGATTTTTTCAGCAAAATTTTGTGGTGACATCATAAATTTTTTAGGGGGGACGACCAAATACGTTTTGATCAAAAATTTACCATGCTTATGATAATTTTAAAATATCTTCAAGATTTCGAAGCATTCGGTTTTGTAGTTCCTGAGTAAATCAGTAAAATAAATTTACGCTTTCATTTATTTTCTTGAATCACCCTGTATATGCAAATCCAAAAAATATGAATGGAGTGATAGATCACAAGTACAGACTGATCATATTTTGTACATTTTAGATATGATTTATTCGGCAAATTTTCGAGCTGACGTCATCAAGTTTTTGGAGGGGATAAGCAAATATATTTTGACTAAACATTATTATGCTCTTTATAACCTTAAAACACCTGCAAGATGTCAGAGCATTCCGTTTTGTAGTTCCTGATTAAATCAATAAAATATATTTACGCATTCATTAATTTTTTTGAGTCACCCTGTATATGCAAATCCAAAAAATATGAATGGAGTGATAGATCACAAGTACAGACTCATCATATTTTGTACATTTTAGATATGATTTATTCCACAAACTTTTGAGCTGACGTCATCAAGTTTTTGGAGGGGATAAGCAAATATTTTTTGACTAAAGATTTATGATGCTCTTTATAGCCTTAAAACATCTGCAACATTTCAAAGCATTCTGGTTAGCAGATTAAAAATTAAATTTCAAAATGTTGTTTTATAATTTTGATTTTTTTTTCCAAAAATCTGGACGTTTCGGGTGAAAAGTCGATTCAGAGTTGTAAACTACATGTGTAGGACTATGTTATTTTATACAATTGAAAAGCCATTTACTATGTACAATTTTGAAGTGACGTCATCGCATTAGTGGTGGGGATGATTAGACAAATTTTGGTTAGCGTTTTACCATCTACATGATATTCTTAATATAAGTACAAAATTTCACAACAATCGGTCGAGTACTTTCGGAGATTATCTGTCTAATAAAATCCGGGACAACAGACGGACAGACGGACGGACAGACGGACGGACAGACAGACGGACGGACAGACGGACGGACAGACGGACGGACAGACGGACGGACAGACGGACGGACAGACGGACAGATAGACGGAAATGGGAGACCTATTTCTTCGTCTTCTAGGGGTCATGAAAGATCGAGAAAACGTAAAAGTAGAGAGTCGGCCGACGGACTCGATTACAATACTTCCTTTGCTTACGCTCGGGAAGTAAAAAGTTAATTTAAATTTCGGTAAAAAAAACAAGTTTTTACGCAAATTGTCATAATTTCGGGTTATGTTTCATAGATTTTTTGCGCTCCCTTTTAGCACGAACTTTGATTAGGGGTTTAATACGCAAGCACAGCGCGTTCAAATTTTATAGACTTTACTTAAATATTTGCTGTTTTGTTAATTAATAATACTTTAACGCAAACATAACGCACGTTATGTACTTTACCAGTAACTTTATAGACAGAGGAATAAACGCAAATAAATAGATGAAACCCACATAAGCGAATAATACATTAATCCGGCGAATCCAGCGTTCCCTACAGTCTTGTTGCTTCCTGACGAACCTTTTCGATCCGCAACTTATGTGCAATTGAATATTTATGAAAATAAATCCTTTTGTTAGATTTCGTCTAGTCGAAGTTGCTGCAAGCTCAGCGAGCTTAAAATTCTCAAACAGCTTACTTTGACTGCGTCCGATGTTGATTTATGTGCGCTTCTTATTTGAATAACAATTACTAAAAAGCGTATCCGCGATCCGTCCATTACCAATCATTCTGGTAAAATTGAAAATCCATAATTCGCAATTTTAATTTAGGTTTTGCAGTGCCGACTCACAAATGACATTTTAAATGCAACGTGCCGGGATTTAAAAAGCGTTTTAATATTTCATCGAGGGGCGTTTACTCGCTTTGATTAAATTTAAAAATTGGGAATGATACGACAGGAGTTTTAAAAATAAATCGGTTGACGTCTTGATTGCGAGCCAGTAAATCGAAACAGATTATCATATCGCTTTTCGTTCCCCGAGCAATAGCTTGGCTGCAAAAATTTTAATTTGACAAAAAGTGAAATTCCTAGGTCCTATTGTGTCCACTAATCAACGTTAAATAAGTATTTTTGTTGAAGATTTCTACGCTTCTGTTTATTTCCTCCGAAAGGAAAGAGACGGAAATTGCTCCGGCTCTCGGAAAATTCGCAATTAAATGCCAAAAATTTATCACTAATAAAACCGTGAGATGTCGCGGAAATTTCCGAGCGATCATTAATTAATTCTTCGGTGGCTTAATGATCTTTCGGAGGATTGTTCTTGTTATTTAACGACAATTAGAGTTGGGGCGGTGATAAATTGTGAAGCAGGATACGGTACATTCTTAATAATTAAATGGCGGAGTTATTTCGAATGAGCGGGCTTTGAGCGAAGCAGAGGGAATTTTTCGAGGCATTAATGCCGGAAAAATGAGAGGGCTAATGCTTTATCAATACTTTGTACGGAAAATTTATGATGTGTTCGGGTTTTATTGGAAAAACGTTGATAAATTCATGTGCCCGCCAGATAGAGAAAACTAAGTGAATTGATTTGCGGGAAAATTGCGCTTGAATAGTGATTACTTGTAGAATTGCAACGGAGAGGTGAAATATTGTTCCAGAAAGGGCTCGTTAGTCAATGAGTGCCTCTGACGTTTTCGGTGCAAGTAATTTCGTACTACTTTCGTAAAAAAACCAGAAATAAATTGATAAAATATTTCTAGGTTTATCAAAGAAACGACGAGGCCGGAAGTGAGTTCTAGGGCTCGAAATCTACAAGAAAATGTACTTAGTTAAGTTTAGAAGATGGTCAAGAATGGGTCGAAATTTGAAGAAGGGAAAAATTTCACTTTAAAAAAAGTTATCAAAAAGTTCTTAGAAAATTTAGAGATGTAGATTTGGACATGTTGATTCCAAAAATATGGCGCATGCATGGTCATCGCGCAACATTTTCAAAATATGCGGTTTTAAAGACAAATTTTTCAAAAATTCCAAAAATTTCCATATTTCGTCGGTCTATTCTGGAAAGATTGTTGGAGTTAACAAAGGGACGAGACCGGCAGTGAGTCATAGGTCTCGAACTCGACAAGAAAATATATCTAGTTAAGTTTCTAAAATGGTCAAAAATGGGTCGAAATTTGAAGAATTTGGTAGAACTGGAAAAATTTCACTTTTAAAATAGTTGTCAAAAAATCTCAAAAAATTCAGGGAAGTAGATCTTGACGTGCTGATTCCAAAAATATGGCGCATACATGGTCATCGCGCGACATTTTCAAATTGTGCGGTTTTAAAGACAAATTTTTCAAAAATTTCAAAAATTTCCATATTTCGTCGGTCTATTCTGGAAAGACTGTTGGATTTATCAAAGGGACGAGACCGGAAGTGAGTCCCAGGGTTCGAAATTGACAAGAAAACATATCTAGTCAAGTTTCGAAAATGGGCAAAAATGGGTCGAAATTTGAAGAATTTGGTAGAACTGGAAAAATTTCACTTTTAAAATAGTTGTCAAAAAATTCTCAAAAAATTCAGGAATGTAGATCTCCACGTACTGATTCCAAAGATATAGCCCATGTGTGCTCACCGCCCAACATTTTTAAAATTTTCAGTTTAAATTCCAATTTTTCAAAAATTCCAAAAATTTCAATAATTCGACGGTCGATTCTGGAAAAACTGTTGGATTTATCAAAGAAACGAGGCCGGAAGTAAGTTCTAGGGCTCTAAATTGGTAAGAACGTGTAGTTAATGTAGCTCAGTTTCGAAAATGGTAAAAAATGGGTGGAAATTTAAAAAATTTCACTTTTAAAAAAGTCGTCAAAAATTCTCAAAAAATTCAGGGATGTAGCTCTTAACGTGCGGATTCCAAAAATATGGCGCCAAACATTTTTAAAAAGTTTGGTTTTAAACACAATTTTTTCAAATTTTCAATATTTCGACGGCCGTTTCTGGAAAAACTGTTGGATTTATCAAAGAAACGAGATCGGAAGTAAGTTCTAGGGCTCTAAATCTATAAGAACATGTAGTTATTGTAGTTAAGTTTCGAAAATGTCAAAAAATGGGTCGAAATTTGAAAAATTTCACTTTAAAAAAAATCGTCGAAAATTCTCAAAAAATTCAGGGATGTAGATCCTGACGTGCTGATCCCAAAAATATGGCGCATGCATGTCATCGCGTAACATTTTCAAAATGTGTGGTTTTAAAGGCAAATTTTTCAAAAATTCCAAAAATTTCAATATTTCGTCGGTCTATTCTGGAAAGACTGTTGGAGTAAACAAAGGGACGAGACCGGAAGTGAGTCCCAGGGCTCGAAATCGGCAAGAAAATGTATCTAGTTAAGTTTCGAAAATGGTCAAAAATGGGTCGAAATTTGAAGAATTTGTTAGAACTGGAAAAATTTCACTTTTAAAATAGTTGTCAAAAAATTCTCAAAAAAATCAGTAATGTAGATCTCGACTTGCTGATTCCAAAAATATAGGCAATGTGTGTTCACCGCCCAACATTTTTAAAATGTTCAGTTTTAAATTAAAATTTTTCAAAAATTCCAAAAATTTCAATAATTCGACGGTCGATTCTGGAAAAACTGTTGGATTTATCAAAGAAACAAGGCCGGAAGCAAGTTCTAGGGCTCTAGATCTATAAGAACATGTAGTTAATGTAGTTAAGTTTCGAAAATGTTAAAAAACGGGTCGAAATTTCAAAAATTTCATTTTTAAAAAAGTCGTCGAAAATTCTCAAAAAATTCAGGGATGTAGATCTTGACGTGCTGGTTCCACAAATATGGCGCCAAACATTTTAAAAAAGTTCGGTTTTAAACACAAATTTTTCAAAAATTTCAAAAATTTCAATATTTCGACAACCGATTCTGGAAAAACTGTTGTACTTATGAAAGAAACGAGGCCGGAAGTGAGTGAGAGAAATTTGAAGAATTTGAGGAAGAGTATTAGAAAAATTTCATTTTTAAAAAGTTGTCAAAAAATTCTCAAAAAATTCAGGAATGTAAATCTCGACGTACTAATTTCATAAATATGACACGTGTCTGCTCACCGTGCAACATTTTTTAAATAGTAAATTCAAAAAATCGGGAATAAAAAAATTTAAAATTTAAAACATTGAACAATTAAAATATGGCAAATTGAAAAATCGAGAAATCCAAACATCAAAAAACCTAAAAATACAAATGTGAAAATCTAAAATTTAAAAATTGAAAAATTGAAAAGCCCAAAGGTAAAAAATCGAAACATCGAAAAATTCAAAAATTGAGACATCGAGAAATCGAAAAATTAGATCTTATACTGAACAGAAATAAAATTTGTTGTTAGAATGAAAAGAGGGGGGATGGGCGGGGCTAATGCTTAAGATAATACTGATTTTGGCAAATGACATACCTCCAAGAAAATAAGGGCGGGTGGGCGGGGCTAGTACTTGCTAAGATAAGACTGATTTTGGCAAATAACATATCCTCTAAGAAAATAGAGGGTGGGTGGGCTGGTCTAGTATTTGATAAGTTAAGATTGATTTTGGCATTGTTGACATTTTCGACCAACGGTTTTTTTTACTTTTTTCACATCCTAGATTCTATTATTAATTTGCACTCCCACTCGACAAAGGTACATAATTAGCCCCGCCCACCCACCCTGTCTCTTTTTCAGTGATTGATATTTTCCGATCTGAATGAAATGAATATTCTTATACTTAACAGATATAAAATTAGTTAGAATGAGAAGAGGGGGTGGTTGGTAGTAATACTTGCTAAGATAAGACTGATTTTGGCAAATGACATACCTTCCAAAAAAAAAAGAGGGTGGGTGGGCGGGGCTAGTATTTGATAAGATAAGACTGATTTTGGCACTTTTAACATTTTTCAACCATTTCCGAAAATTAGTTGAAGAGATTTTCGACAATAGAGAAGTCAAGACAGGTCAGTTGATTTTAGGCCAAGTCAGGTCAAGTTGCATGAAATAATAAATGAATTTTATAGTAGACAGTTCAACAAAAAAATTACGGTTAAAGTTGTTTTTTAATTTTTTTTACATCCTAGCAGTCAGAAGAACATAGTTTCTTCTATTCTAAAATTTTCTAAAAATTCGAAAATTGCGATATTTCAACAGTAAATCGTAATTTACTTTTTCAGACAGACATGCTGTATATTATGTCAAGTTTCAAGCTCAAGCTTTATCTTTTTTGCACTTCTCTCTCCTGCTACATGTTCCTTAACGAACCGCGTTATTTCTGAAACCCGTCTTTACTTTACTTCCTAACACTCTGCACTTTTGCACTGCTGCAGCTGACGTCACGTCATTAAAACTTCGCCTCAACGATTTATTAATTGCCCAAGAAAAAGCGCACTCAACTCGCCGACAACTTGATCGAAATTTTATTTCGGCTTTTACGACGCACGTCGAAGAGTGTTCTTGCTGATACCAGTTAATGTCACTATACGTGATGGAAATTCGAAGGTAGAAAAGTTAAATAGGTATATAGTGGGTGCGAAGCTCATTTGACAGTTATGACGTTCAGTCTTGGCTATAAATTTTTCTACATATAAAGTATTGATAAAACATTAGAGACGCGTTTTGGGGGCCTTAAAAGCTAGGAAACGGCGATAAAGACGGATTATGGGTTATTAATATTAAAGCATAACACTGTATTTATTTTCAGCTGGCCATAAGAATGGCAGTTAAGGTGACCCTGTTAAATTCGTGGGACAGAGGGGCTAAAAGCACTGACGTTTCGCTCAACACAACGATATTTTACAAAATAATTAAAACCACCCCTCGACGTAATAAACTCTTCCAAAATGATATTTATATCTACAATGTAACGAAAATTTTCTCCTGCTCTCGAATGTTAACGTTGTTTATTATTCTGTTTCGTGTATTGAAACTACGCAACTTTTGCCTGTTTAATTAGCCGCCGTCGCTCGACAAACTGCACAAATCCAATAAACCTGCCTCCTTCTCCGGCTACTCTAGCTTTGCACATTGACAAAAACAAATCTGAATTATTACGAATTCATTATGTTTGCAGACTGCTCCGAATAAATCTTCCTTGTCAACAGTGGATTCTCTTCGTAACTGAATCTGAAACGCAACGAAGTATTCTCGACGGATCGCTCGACTTTTTCTGAGATAATCTGTCATCAATATTCCTTACCTCATGCACAAAAACTGTTGCCATGACATTGTAAGCCGATAGAACAGATTTAGTTGAACTTGGATAGGAGCTAAGAGATGTTTGCGGAACTCGGCTTTGTTGAAAGTGAGCAAAGTCGTTCGAGGTTTATAACATTGCATCATGTGCGAGAAAAAGGCAAGTGTGAAACGAATAAGTAACTATAAACGTTGATTATAATCTCCGTCTAGCTGATTAACCAAACTCCATCATCTCGGCGCTCCCCGCGGATAGTAATACTCAAAATTGCAGCCCGCGAAAAAGCAACGAATTGTGAATGTAGAGTGGTTATCTTAAATGCAAATGAGCGACCATAAATCGTAACAGAGGCTGTATATCTTGCGGCTAAAACACAGAAGCATAAGCTTATCCGGCATCCGAAAATTTGAAATTTGTATTGGTATAAAAAGATAAAGCATCACCACAAATCATCCGGGAGCTCGGTATAATGCCGATGTCTTATCGGAACGTATAAATTGAGTCGATATTGTGAATTCGCCAGAAAAATTCAATCCAATATGTGTGTGGGCAATCTTAAGCCCCAAAATCCCGAAATTTACACCAACTTGTAGTAAATATTGTCGGTCGTAAATAGCCCCGAGGGGTAATAGAATTTTTTGTTTTTCGGGGGCGAGTGGTGTTTATGAGGGTGCGTGAGATTGTATTTTTCCGCGAGAAGAGAGATGGCCGAGGGTTGCACTAAATGCGGGTTTTTCGTTTTGTAATGATATCTTAAATCGGCTGTGGGAACTACGTGGGCGTGGAAAGTCTGCACAGACTACGACTTCGGGCGCCAATTTTTTTCGTGGCAATAATTATAACTCACCTGCTTTGACGTGCACTTCCCTACTAATCACCGTTCCTAAAGCACTTTTTAGCTTGCACCTGTAGAGCGTGGCATGTACATCATGCCTGTATCTTTCGTTTGGAAACGGCGGAAAAACCAAAGAGCCGTTAGGGAATAGCAGCCTCAGTTCTGGAACCTGAAAAACGACATAATTCAGATTGGAACAGAGCCACGAGCACTGTCTGGAAATAAAAAGCTCCATACATAGCCGAGGATATCTCCTGAAAGCCATAGAAGCGTGATTTTTACTAGTTTATGAACGATTAAGGGTGTGAAGTTGGACATATTATTTGAGTTACAACACGGCTGAGTTGTTTCACTGGGTAAAATGAAAGCAGCAGCTGTTGTTATTAAAAATACAGTTCTCTGATTTCGTATCGTGGAAAAAACTGCGTAATCATAACGTTGTTATTGATTTTTTTAATAAATGTTTTATGTATGATTTTTCGGAACATGTTTCAGCTAAATACACAAGAAAACAGAGCACATGAAAATATTTTTATCAGAATACATATCTTTTAAAATACACATTTAGTTTGTAATTGTTACCGAAACGAAAATATTTTCATTGCGATACAGCTGCTTTTTAAATGAAATTGCCGCCGAGTATAAATTATTATTTTTCCAGATATGTAGAGCGCAAATTGTTTTCGCAACATCAAAGTATCAGAATTTTGATGAGATATTGTGGTATTTTTTAATCCTTCTGACTCGGAAATAAATAAACAAATATCCATTCTTAAACCTTGACGACGTTTTAAATTCTACCACCGTGCAATACTTACAAAAACAGGTTGGTATATTATATTTCTGGGGGAGTTGGACGCCTAATGCATCCCATCCCTATAAACCTGTACTCAAAATTTACTGGACAAAAAAGTAATTAACACGAAAACAAACGGAAAAAATGTAGAGAAATATAATTAGAATTTTGAACGCGACCAGAGTTTTTGAGATGATGAAAGTGTTGCCACAGGCGGAGTTTTTTAGTGACGCAATTTAACAAACCTGTGTTGGAAAATCAAAACGGAGTAGTGTCAGAGGTGTAAATAGCACAGTCTCATTTAGCAATAATTTTAAACGAGCGTGAAATTTATTTAATGTTTAACATGTTCTCTTTATCACGTTTGGAAAAACAACCGTTATTTGGTATACAACCTCGAAATAATTTATTGAAATTTTTGCTACAAGCCGTTTCCATCTGCAAGAAAAAATCGGATAAAGGATGGGCGAAACGAATAAAATATTTTATTTTCCATACACACGCACCCTAAAGGAGCTTTCCTTCAACACCCTTGCAAATATCGAACACATTTATTAAATTTTTTCCTTTTCACTGAGCACTGCCGTGCAATGTGAAGCATAATTCATAAAAAAGTTCCGAACTTAAATTGGATTAGAATCTTCATTCAAACAGAATTCATTTATTAGAGTAGAGCCAGTAGACGCGAGATTTATATTAAGAAAATATTTCTTTTGAGCCGAAAGCACCTCGCACTTTCTCAGCTTATAAAACTGTGCACATTTTTCATGTTCAAATTAAACGCACAACGAAATTTACAAGCTCGTAAGTCCGCTAATAAAGATAAATCCGAACTTTTTAAACTACTCGGAGCGAGGTAAAAAGGCCGACAAAAACGGTTCGGCGTATTGGAATTCCGACGGATATTAATTTTAGATTTACAGAATCTGAATAAATAAAAAACTCCGATATTGGATCGTCGAAAATACCAATAACTGTGATGCCTCGGGCTACGGCCTAAATAATCCCCCCAACAGAAACTAGAAAAATTCTATTTCAAGATAATTAACATTTTAGCTACTGTATTTTCGCGTCGTCCAATTTTTACCCAAAAATAACATTAATGGAAGTTAAAACGACTTTCTGTGTCAATCGACGGTGCTCTAGTTTAATAACAGACAGGTAATTAGACGAAAATAAATGTATTTTTTTTTCGAACAACGTCGAAGCTTGATGAAAAGTTATTACAAAGTTGAAAATGCTGAAGCGCGAGGGGTCTCCACGGAGCAATATTTCAAAAGAAAATTGCTGGTTACTTTGTACTTCAGAGCGACGATCGACTTTTTTTGTTTTGTTTCAAGCTCGAGTCTTTTTGTACGATTCGGTAAATCTGGAGATGGTCGCTTGAGACTACTCTTCGGTGAAGGTAGGTTTAGAAAAGTTGAAGATGTTTCTTGGCATGGAAAGCCAGAGAAATCCTCCCTGGGCGTTTGTGTTATTTAGTGGATGAAGAGTCCGATAGAAGCTTTATTGGTAATACCCCTTTGGGTAAAAGCATGCAAGAAATGTTTACTTGAGTTATTTGTTTGTAGAGATCGCTGCATATCGAGATGAGGGTTTTAACCGTTTTTCAAATTTTCTTTTACAAAAAAGGAACGGTGTAAACAATAATTAAGTAAAAGTCAAAGGGTCAACAAATTTATTAAATTGATTTTGTGAAAGACGACTACGTTGTATTTCTGACAGACAACAATAAATTAAAAATTGAATCAATAAAACGAGAAAGAGCAATAGTTACCCTGACGCGGCTTACGGTAGATTTTGTTTTATTTATTTCTTACTGAAAACAATTTTCAATTTATCTTCTGACAATTGCAGAGTACAGGAAAAGCCGCGATTAATTTAGTTTATGAAGCGAGTTCAGACAATAATGCTCTTTAATAATTTCAAATTGCAGCTCAAGTAAACTGACAAAGAAAGCAGATGCTATTAATCATCTTTATCTGAAATTGCTGCTGCAAGAACCGCTGTAGAAAACTTGAGGCATATTTTTTTAATTTTTCTAAAATTTAAATCAAAATTTGATACCTGATGCACCGGAGAACCGTCAGCAAGCACCCACTCCACCTCCGGAGACGGGCTCCCGTGTGCAGTGCAGTCCACTTTGGCCCCCGCGGAATTGCTGAATTCCACCCTGTGGGGCGGTTCGTGCAAGAACAAAGGCCCTTGCAGGTCCAGTCCTCCGCTCCATACTGTAACGAAAACAATACTAGCAATTCATCAGTCCACACAAACCCGTCTCGCTTGAAGGGAAATAGGGACGGTGGGGCAAGGTGGAACGAGACAAGGCACTCCAATAATAATAATCAGACAATTATTTTCTTAATATTTGAATAGTTATAGTCTCACTAGTTTATATTTTTTATTTACAGTTTTACTTCTGTCAGTACAATCCCGACTTAAAACTATTATCTATCTTGTTTATTTCCATCAGAAACCAATCTACATATTCATAGAATCACCTCAAACTCACTACGCCTCCATGTTTCAATAGTAATTTGATTTTGTTATTGCACAAACACTTGATCCACACTATACAGGTTCACGTGTCATTTGCACTTTTAACACATCGGTTGCACCCTCACCCTTCGTACGGTTATGTTAATTTACAATTCCGTGATTTATTCTACATTTACATTTACAAAGTTCTCCAAGTTCTGATTGCCCCTGCTTCCGCTCGAAAACACCTGTTTCGATGTTCGTCTTGCGCCACTCTCCCCTGCTTGCCCGGAGCGGCGCTCGCCCGGAATGCGACTTTTATTGACGGTATTGCCCCAGATCGGGGTTAATCCACACAGGGATTATGGACATATTAGAGGATCCCGTGCCGCTAACGCCCGCACGTGAGCTATATTGCATACCTTCGGGCGACAATTCAGGACTGAATTTCGAGTTATTAAAGGGACGGCCGCAGGTGGGGGTATTGTTGGGTTAATAGACAGGAAATTTGGTTTGGTGGTCGCCGCCTCCGGGAATGGGTCACCCTTATTATCGGCGGACGTGACAGGATTTAATTGCTTAAGCTACGAAAGGTAGGTTAGGTTTATTAAAAACATGTTACAGACGAGGGTGTTTATTCTGAGCGAGCTGGTGTGGAATTATTAAGAGATATTAAGGAAGGGGAGGATTTCGATGTTAGAGCTCTGGTTTATGTTGTGGATAGGTCAAAGTTCTTTTAACGGGTTGCAGGTATAACAAGTTTAATGCGAAATAAAAAAAGTAATGGTTCTCTTTTGTAATATATATTTTTTTTAATTTACAGTTCCACGGTAAATTCAGACGGATTTTACCTTTTAAAAGCGAAATGCCGAGAAATTTAATAAGACAGTAGACGCTCCCCATATTTCATATTCCACATTTCGTTCACATAATATCCGGGCGACAATTTTAATCTTAAGCCGCCAACTTGTACGCTCTACAAAGAAGGTGTAATTGTTTAATATGAAATGTCAGTGTGTCCGTGAAAAATGAAATATAGTTGTACTTTCGCAGGAGGATATAAAGCGCTCTAATTAAATGAAAATAAAAACAAGTTAAGATTCTTTAAACCAGCTTAAGCGAGCAACGCGTCCTGAGTAGGGAAAACGATGACGTTTATTCACGAAATCCTAACTTCCGTTTTCAGAAAAAGGGTAAAGTTCAACGAGTGCTAATTATTTCAGAAATATATTAACCCACTGTCGGCCAGAGCATTTCGTTTGTCAAGTAAATGTTAAGCCGTCGTGTGGCTTATTTGGAATTCGTGAAATATAGTGTCATTTCCAGTTAAGAATTAAAACGAATAATTTAATCTTACTTGAGAAAATTTGATCTCTCTTGACTGTAATTTAGTTAAATCAGTGCTCATCTTAATTAATTTGACATCTCGGGAATGGGTGAATTAATTTGTAAACTTTGGTCTTACCTGTTTCATCTATTTCTGAATACGACTTGATACACGACACAATTGAGCGAAAGGAGTGACACCAAAACGATTTTACAACAACCGAAAACCTGTAATATCTGTTGTGATTTCTGGTTTTTACTTTTACTTCTTTCTATTAGAAAATTGGAAAATTAACTTTTGTTAATCATTTATTTATAATTATTATTTTTTTTTTACATAGCAACTGTTCCAATATAAAATTAACACTCTTATTAAAATTTCATTTCCATCAACAACTCATTAACACCTTCTCCAAATTTTATTAATTGATGCTTGACATAAATTGTTCTTTCAGGTTTTCAAATTTAATGTTTCCAAGAGGTTTGGTAAATATGTCGGCGATTTGTTTTTCAGTTGAACAGTACTTTATGTTTATAATACCTTCTCGCACCTTTTCATTTATAAAATGAAATCTTACATCTATGTGCTTGCTCCGTCGATTGAACTGTCCGGTTTTCACTATTGAGATTGCACTCTGATTATCAACGTACAAATCTATCTTCACTTCACCATTGGTAAGTTCATCAATTAGAGATTTGAGGTAAAGAAGTTCTTCAACACATTCTGCGGCAGATATATACTCAGCTTCTGTGCTTGAAAGTGAAACTATTGGCTGTTTCCTGGAACACCACGATATGGGTCCACCACAAAAAAATATTATGTACCCTGTTGTACTTCTGCGTGTTTCAGTGTCCCCTGCAAAATCTGAATCACAATAGGCAATCAATCTCTCACTGTTTTGGCCATCGTAGCACAGTCCATCATTTTTTGTAGATATCAAATAGCGAAACACTCTTTTTACTGTTACAATGTCTTGATTTGAAAAAGTTTCCATTTTTCTACTACAGTAATTCACTGCATATGATATGTCTGGTCTGGTCTTGTTGTTTAAATATAATAAACTTCCAACAGCTTCTCTGACTGGATAATTAATTTTTACCATTTTATCTTCTGAACTTATATCTTGTTTGACCATGGGCGTAGGTACAGGTTTGGAGTTTTGCATATTAAATTTTTCTAAAGTTGCTTGTACATAATCTTGTTGTGAAAGTATAACTTTTCCATCATGTTTTTGAATACTAATTCCTAAAAACCTATTAGGATTTTTTTCACTTGTCATTTCAAATTCGGTTTGAAGATTTTTCAATAACGATTTCATTTCTTCTTCACATTTGCTGATCAATAATCCGTCATCTACAAAGATTGCTAATAACATGGTCTTTTCTATATTTGTAAATAAACATTGATCACTAATCAGTGGTTTTAAACCATTCAGTTTTAAAGATGTAGTAAAACGTTCATTCTATTGCATAGGAGCTTGTTTTAGGCCATATAGCGATTTCGACAATTTACACACTTTGTTTTCAGTTTGTTCACATTTAAACCCCTCTGGTACATGCATAAAAATTTCTTCTGAAATACTTCCATACAAAAATGCTGTTTTTACGTCAAATTTGGTAACTGACATATTATACTTGGCAGCCAGTGCTAACATTATTCTTACTGAGCTTATGTTCACAACTGGACTGAATGTTTCGTTGTAATCTATTCCCTTATGTTGTTGGCACCCTCTTACTACCAACCTTGCTCTATATTTTCCATTATCTTTAACTTTGAATACCCACTTGCTTGTCAGAATGCGATGTTTGTCTACTTCATTTATATTCACGTAACTCCATGTAAGATTTTTATTCAGAGATTCTTTTTCTTCATGTATAGCCTCAAGCCATTTGTCCTTTTCTGGTCCCTTGACTGCTTCTTCATAAGTCAATAACGCTTCTTCTTCAACAAAGTTCACAATATAATCTTTAAGTTTTACAGATTGTTTTAATTTTCTTCCACTTCTTGTTTCTGCGATGCCTTCTCCTCTTCTTGATTCTGTGATGCCTTCTCCTCTTCTTGATTCTGTGATGCCTTCTCCTCTTCTTGAGTCTGTGATGCCTTCTCCTTCTCCCAAAATTATATTTTGTACTTCTATTTGATTTGGTTTTTGTCCAATGTCTTGTTCATTTTCAGTTTCGGTTTGTGAATTTTCACCTGTATTGTTTTCTTCTAGTTCTGCATTCTGTTCCTGATTTTCTTCGTCGCTTTCTATAACATTTATTTTGCTTGTTCTTCTGTAATCAGCCAAAGATTGACTACCTGGTTCATTGAAGATAACATCTCGGTGTATTTTTATTTCCTTAGATTTTTCATCCCATAAGCGGTAACCATTTGGTGCATATCCTACAAAAAGATACCTTTTACTTCTAGGGTCAAGTTTGTGTAAATTTCCCAGTGTCTTTGCATATGCTACAGAACCAAATATTTGTAATCTGGACAGATCAGGTTTCATTTTGGTCCAGTATTCTATTGGTGTTTTGTCTATTGCTTCTGTAGGACTTCGATTTAACAGATACGCTGCTACATACGCAGCTTCGCCCCAAAAATCTTTACTTAGCTTGCTGTCAAATATCATCGCTCTTGCCTTTTCCAATAAGGTTCTATTTAATCTTTCTGCTTTTCCATTTAGTTGTGGACTATGGGGTATAGAATAATCCAGAACAATGCCTTTATTTTTTGTCCAGAGTTTAAAATTCGATGACGTATATTCACCACCATTGTCACAACGTATTTTTACCACCTTTTGATTATGATAAGCTTCTGCTTCTCTAATAAAATCTTTTAAATGTTCTGATACTTCACTCTTATACTTCAATAGAAAAATTCTACAATAATGAGTATAATCATCTAACACTGTTAAAATGTATCGTTTTCCATCCCAAGTTTCAGGATCGATTGGGCCGCATACATCTGTATGTAGAATTTCTAGTGGTCGTCTTGCCCTCTGTCTCGTTGTATTAAAAGGGAGTCTTGTTTGCTTTGCTTCCATGCAGACTTCACAGAAACCCATTTGACACTTCTTTTTATTCAGTTTCATGCCTGTCGATAGATCTATTAATCTTTTTATATTCTCTGTTCCCAAATGTCCTAGCTTTCTATGCCAGTCTTTTACTGAAGTATTTTCTGCAAGATAACTCTCTTCCTTACTTTGATTTATACTAACCATATATAAACCACTTTCAATTTTTTTTCCTTCAAGTATTTTTTCATTGTTTTTCCTTATTACTACTTTTTCTTTAGTAAATGTTACTTCACCATCATTCTCTGTTATAGCATTAACTGACGGTAGATTTTTACTTAATTCGGGTACAAAAAGTACATCATTCAGTATACATGAACTTCCTTCAACTGTTCCTTTCCCTTCTGCCTTCATTTTTTCATTCTTCTTTGCAACTTGTATGCTACTTTCGATATTTTCTAATGCTGTAAACATCACTTTCGAGTTGACCATGTGGGATGAACATCCTGAATCAACTATAAAATCTTGCGTTGTCAATCTTCTGTCTTCTGTAAGAAAGGCTATCTTCTTTTTTTCTAATGATTTTGTCTTATCTCTAAAGAAACAGTCTTGCTCTTTATGGTTTGTTTTCTTGCAAATCTTGCATTGGTTATTTGTCTTTTTGGGACAGTTATTTGCAATATGTCCAGAGCATCCACACTTAAAACATTTTACTTCGCCAGTACCATTTTCTTTCCATTTTCGGCAAAATCTTGTATCATGCGAACTACTTTTACAATGTTTACAAAATCTTTCTGAACTTTTAAATGCAATATCTCTCTCACTTTCCTTGCTACGGTTTTCTTCGGATAGTAGTCTTGCTATCAATTTTGGTAAGGTTTTCTCATTATCTTGAGTAGATTCCCAGGCAGTCCTGAAGAAACCATAACTTTGAGGTAAAGATGACAGTATTTTTGACATTAACATGTTGTCATCAACTGTTTGATTTAGACTTTTTAATTTGTGTGCAATACTCTCTATTTTGCTAATGTGAGTAGCCATATCAGTACCTTTTCCAAATGTGTAGCTGTAGAACTCTTGCAGCAAATTACGTATTTGTTCTGAAGTGCTTCTTTCAAAAATATTTTTGATTTTTTCGAACATTTCTTTGGAGGTGGTGCAGTCCATAATGTGCATCATGTACTTTTTGTCTATTGACGTCACAATTAGTTTTTGCGCTTTTGCATCATTTCTCACCCATTTAGTTTTATCTTCCTCCTTTTCCACACTAGATAGAAGCTTGTCTCCATTTACTATTCCAAACAGATCATAAGCCTTAAATGTTACTACTATTTGAAATTTCCACAACTGATACGTGGTTTCATCTTTGAGCTTTTCTATTAAATTCACCTCTTCTGTCAATGCCATTATTTTTGTTTTTTTTCTTCTTATGTCACTGTCAAATACGTTTTCTTCCTTTTCGAGTTTTATTTCTCTCGTTAAGGTTCTAAAATTTCTTCTTCTAGCTTTACTGCCTCAGTACTTGCGAGTACTCTGGGCCCATAACCTGTTGTGATTTCTGGTTTTTACTTTTACTTCTTTTTATTAGAAAATTGGAAAATTAACTTTTATTAATCATTTATTTATAATTATTATTTTTTTTTTTTACATAGCAACTGTTCCAATATAAAATTAACACTCTTATTAAAATTTCATTTCCATCAACAACTCATTAACAATATCTAGTCATAAATTTGGTTTGCGACGCAGGTCGCTGTACTTTTGGCCAAACAAATAGGGCTCAGCTTTGAGCAAAAACATCGAAATAATTAAATTACATTATTTAAATAAAATTTACGTACTCGACCCCAAAGGTAATTTGTTTCGAGCTTAATTAAGAGTAGCTTTATCAGCGCGAAATATTTATTCCCCGAAAATAATTATTCATATCCATCATATTAATCTACAGATTTAAATTAATAATTCCAATTTTGCCTCCCCCTTAAATTCCATACAAATATGGGCTGCGATAATCGAACCCACTTCCGCTAAAAACTCTAAAAAACAAAACTCCCTCCACTAATCTCCAAATCCCATAAAAAAATTGCACTTTAAGTGGAAACTTCTGCACCAGCTCCCGACAAGCGCTTAATCAGCTTTTCAAAATTAGTTCGTTTAAATTTCCAACTTACTCGCCCCCAAAAAAACTATCCAAGTTTCCAGACACCCCGCATTTTTTCGCATCCGAGCCGTCGGGGCGGAACTGCGCCATAAATGCCTCCGAAACTCCCTCTAATAACCCCATTCATCGCGCATCGATTTTCAAAAAAGCTCAACCACCTAGACGCGACTCGTGCTTTTCCCTTTAATCCTCTAAAAGCCACGCAGATGTAAATCCCAGATGAACACTACCCTAATTGAGTTTTTCATAATGAAATGAATCAAAAGTCCCTATTGTTACAACCTGCAAGTCCCGAGCACGCGAAAATCAAAGGCCCCTTTGCAGCGAAAATAGCATGACGCTTTGAACGGACTTTTTCCTTTATTTCTTTAATTAAAGCGCAGCGCGTTGGGTCTAGTTTATACGGATGACGAACGCTGCATTTTTTTTTTCTGGACGAGGCAACGCTTGTTGACAGTTTTTTGCTGCTCGGGAAAATGCAAAAGGTGGAATTAAATTTGGTAAATTTTCCCGGCGCAAGCTTATCCGGATGAAACGAACACGCCGGTGACGGGGCGAGTTATAACGTTTAATTATTCGAAACATGTAGGAAATTATATTATTTTAGCGATTAATCGCTTAAACCGATCATTCCGCGATTTGGACGCCACTGAAATCGGCCAGAATTAGCAGGTAATCGGGTTTCGATGGTGCGTGCGAACGTTTGAACCGGCAGGAAAAATCCTCATCATAAATGCCGATTGTAATATTTTTCCAACGGTTTCCATTAACATAAGACTACTCGTGTCGCTAGAGGCGACCGCACACACCATAAAAATGCTGTCACGTGATCAAAGGCAGCCACCGCCAGCGCCAGATTTTGCATTAAGCTTTCCGAACACGTTACACGTACATTATCTACAAACACCTATAATCAAACACCTGTCATCAGCAGGAAATTGCATTTTCGCACATTAATATAGATCGACCAACATAAATAAATAACCGGCGTAAAATTGCCAAAACGTGGCCATTTTTCTTAAAAATTGAATCGCGCTTTAACAATTCAACGCAAAGAGAGAGCGCGGATCTAATTATTTCAGCAAGTGTCAACGTCATGACACGATAAAAAATTAAAACTCCCGTTGACATCCCCTAAAGGTGCCACCACTGATTTTTACGAGCAGACATGACGTACGGTTTAAAATGTCAGCTCGAAACGTGTGGGAGCAGGCAACCAGAAATACACCTAATGCATATTGCAGGGGCGTATTTTCGGCTGTCTAATTACCGCCCGTGTAATTTTTATTTTTGTGTAGCTTGTTCCCGTGGTGTGTAATTGGCGTCCCGATACACCTCCTATACTCCGCAACAAGCTGAAATCTGTCAAAACCAGTCTGCGTCTAGCTAAATCTAATATCCCCCTAGGAACTGTCACTTTACTAAAGGATCCTTGAACCTCAAGCGACGCATCTCGGGAGAAAAGCAACTGGACAAGAATAAAAATCCCACCTCTGCTTTCCTAAATCGAGGAAATTACTTCGAAAGAATTCTTCTTTCAATTTTTAATTGTACGAAATTATCCGGACACGGTGTTCCTTGGGGCGCGTTTTTGAAGCCAACACATCTGAATATTTAATGCAGGCGCTCGCTGCCCCGTTTTCCTGGCAAAAAATATCGCTTTTTCAGCACAACGCCGCGTTAAATTCTTTTATTACGCTTTCGAGGCATTTCTTGGGTCACGACTCATTTTATCTACACGGGAAAAATATAACAAACATGAAGTCGGGCAAGTTTTCCCCGGATAAGAATCGGGATGACAGGCAGAGGCGTTTTTGTTGATTACAGCAAATTTATAATAAAAATGTAAGACGCAAGTTGACAGCACGGATATTCACCAAATCAAAAACGTATTTTGTGTCTAAACCCTACCGACTGCGTCTGTTCAAACTTGAATAGTTATTACCAACTATAACTAAACAACCACAAACTTCCTCTAACCTTAAGTCGTGTATCGCTCCGCAGAGTTTTCTTCTTTTATAGCTGCTCTGCCTTATTACAAAATCAGTTTTTATACACCCCGGGGAAGTTTCATTTTGATGGCGATCGATGTGCTTCTGCTTAATAAAATGTAGAATTGTCTTGACGGAAACAATGTACTTTAATAACTAAATCAAGCACGTATCCCACCGACTGCGCCATGTGTGAACATTATCTCGAGTGAGTTTCGGATACCCACTTTAATGCTTATTATAAAACCAGCTCCGACTAACGTCTTGGAAGTATATGTTAACGTTAAATGGCGTTTCGTTTTAGTGTGTCTTTTTATTTTGCAGCTGTTCTCCCCTTACACAAAATCAGTTTCTTGTAGACTTTAAAGTAGTTTTATTTTGATGGCGATCGATGCGGTCCTGCTGGGTAAGTAGCAGCTGCTTTATTGTCTCGAAATATGAGATTGGCATTTTATTGCTCGGTGGACGCTATTAAAAATTGTTATCTTTAAAGGATCCGATATTTCCTCGGAGATGTGAAACTTAATAGCTAGCCGATCAAGATGCTGGTCAATATTGGCAGGTCAAGCTTGACCGGTTCAAGATGGAGCATTTTTATTTATTTAAGTTTTTTTCCAATTGTTACAGACTTGAGTTAACGGTTCTAAGTATATAGAAATTATAGATTTTAAGACGTGGACGTGACCTAGACACTCGACTTAAGATTTACGACGCACGTATAATTTGTCTGCGCAAACTTTCCTCTTTAAAATATGACCTCCAACGTTTTCTACATCCAGTTCAGCAACCCCTAAACCCATATTTCACCCCGAACGCAATACTTCTTTATCAAGCAAAAATGATATTTTGTCTTTGAGTGAAAGCCGTGTGAGTCTCCTTTCTCCCCTTGACACCCTAGCGACAGGGATGAAATATGCGGCGCCAATATATTTATCTCGACGAAACCCTTGCTAAATTCTGGATTGCTCGTAGAACGGGACAAACGCGTATTTATACGACAAACCACCTCCTGTTCGGATTATCCTGAAATATGAGCCGAATAAACTGTCCCGCCAAGAAAAATTACACATCTACGAAATAATAGTAGCAATCCGGAGCGCTTTTATTTCCACTTGGATCCTTTCATTAGACAAGACGTGGAGTTTTTTTATTGAGGAAGACATAAACGAACCAATGGTAAAGAAAACAAAACCTACTGGCTTCATGGAAAGCGAGCTCGTTTTTGTCGTGGCGTAGTGGTAATTAATGAATTAATTTTTGAGCTGCCGCCACCGGAACGAGCGACAGTCGATCTAAAAATAACCGTCGCGTTTTTATTTCCACTTGGATCCTTTCATTAGACAAGACATGGAGTTTTTATTGAGCAAAAACATACACGGACCGATGGTAAAGAAAACAACCCGGGGCAAAAAACTCGGCTTTACGCCCCGTTATCATGTCTCAAACATTTATACACAAATCCAATACGGGGAAATAGCGCAGACGTGAAGGGGAATAAGATAGAGTCCGGCGGGGACAAAAAAGGGACAGCAAGGTGCGTGTGCTTTGAGGGTTGACGGCAAAAAGGAGAATGACCGAAAATGTCATGTAAATTAGCCGAAAGTGATTAATTTTTCGTGTTTACTAAATTGATGCAACAGGATTAAATATATTGATCCGGGACGGACCGGAAGGTTAATGTAAATTTACGATAAGCTTGTTTACACTTCAGCAAACGAGTTTTTAATTAAGTCATCTTTAAAAGTTTGGAATTGGTAATACAAGAACAAGATGTCGAAATTAGAGAGATGGCGAAAGTTAATAAAGTATCTCTTGTAAGTTTTAATTTCGTCGAATCGATTTTTTGGTCTTTGATGAAACCAGGGGCTTGTTATTAGCAAAAAGCTTCTTTTTGAACGAGACATGACACAGGTAATTACAAAAAGGTATTATAACGCTGGGCGACGTAGCGGGGCTGAGTAATTAATATTTTTTGCGTATTAGTAACCCGATACGCTTTACGGTTTCAGGACATGCCAAGAACACAACTTAATAAATATCACTCGCGTCCTTTTAACAATTCGTTTGTTGTACATACATGTATGAGGCTTGAACGAATACGGAGATAGAATAGTCAACGCGGATGCTGGTCCCGTTTCATTCTCGAACAAATTTAACACAAATTCTCGTGTTAAGTACTTTTAGATTAGAAGGATTTTTTCTTAAACTTGATAGCCATTAGTTCAGCGATAAAGACCGTTAATTTCCGCTCGATTTGTCGACCGGCTGAACCAGATAAAAAAAAATCGCTGTATTCGGAATTACATCCAACTAATAAATAACGAAGCTCGAGTAGCGAACTTCGTCCCTGTATCATTAAGCGTTTTTTCCAGGACGCCGTGCCAATTTTAACGGGAACCGTGCCCGTTACCTGGAAACGTGTCGCGAAAATGATTGCCTCCCCCTCGGATCGCTCCGCTCCACTTGAAAATTGAAATAACTAGCGCAAAGCGTCTTTATCGTAAGTTGAGCTTTTGTTCCGCGTTCGGCGTCCCACTTTTAATTTATCATCAAACCGTGGAAAAAACTCGAATATAATCTTCTTTACGTAGGCTCGAGCGCGTTCGCTCCCGAAAAGAGACACCTTAATCCGGAAAGGGCGCTCCCAGCGCACGTCTCGAGTACGACTCCATGAAAAACTGCTTGTTTGCCAGAAAAGCGTCTCCAATTTCCCGCTAATTTATCACTTCCGGCTCTGTCCAATCGGATTATGCGACTCATAAATCCACTCGGTACGTAAACACAAAGGGCGCTAATTAAAAATTTTAATTATGAGCGATCGGATTGTCGGCGGGGACGTGCGAGTCGGAGAATCAATTTTCCGGAGGAAAGTGGTGTCGTGGACGAGAGTAGCAAATTGCGTTCTTTACGCTGCTATGTTTCTTATAATAATGCCATAAAGCCCCATTATTCGAATATAAAGCAGGAAGTTAGAGCAAACTAGTGGTGTTCGTTGCAAACAAGGAAATAAGAAGGTAACGAGAAGTTTATTAAAGGTTGCATACAAGCAGTCTAATGGAAAGAAAAATCGTTTCTTTGCAACTTTCAAATTGGTTGCATTCTAGGCAAAATTAAATCGCGTAACACAAAACAATTTATCTAAAAAAAAACGTGAAACCTTTTTATGTTAAAAAGGGAGCAACAATTCCTCAACTTTCGTTCCACGCTTTCGATTTATCACGTTTTCCCATAACTCTCGCCCCCCGGCGGTCGATGACAAAATGGTGGATGCGCCGGGCCAAATTAGTTTTGATATAGAAGACCTAATGTGTGTGGGGCGGAAAGAATACTCGACGGAGTGACAGCAGAAAAGATGATGCTTTCTCGCAGCAAACAGGGCGCGAAGAGGGACTGACACTGGAACCTCGTCGCTGATGGTGGCAAAGACCGATAAAAGGGGTATCGGATTACCGCCTGTTTACAGAGAGCTTGAGCAGATATCGGGAAAAAATCATCTCGACGAATATTGCACGTCGACTCCGTCGGGCGACAATTAAGAGAGAAGTGTTCTCGGCGGCGAGATATTGTTAGACGGAGGTTGAAGTTGAGCTCGCTTCTTCTGAAATTTGTCTTAAAAATAGGGCTGTGATAAAATAAGTGACGGAGTGTAGAAAAATGGTGAAAATAATTTCATCCACGTAATCTATGAAAATGAACAGCGAAAGTAGTGAAAGTGCCAGAAAAATCGGCGATTCCAACTCTTCTACTTGAAAAATCTGAAAGCCAATATGAGCACGCGAACGATGAATTTAAGAAACGGCGCAAAGAAAAAAGAATCGATGGTTTTGGAGAATATTGTTCTAGCATATTTCGGGGTCAAACCTAAAGGAATGAAATCACCGACACCGCAGTCGATTTTCTACGTGCACACCGAAGAAAACATCGATATTGTCAAGTTGGAATTTCGTCTCAAGAAAAACTCTGCTGGACAAGAATACACCGAAAAAAATTTTGCACGAAATGAAGTTAAGATATTTTATACCTTGTTTGTTTTTAGTTAAGACCTGAAAAAACAATACGTGTTGCTGTATGTCTGGATGTAAACGACTTTCCTTTCGCGTTTATGTAAAATATTATTATGAACAAAATTGAAAATTGGATTGAAAATGGAATTTTACCTGAGGTGATGTGAAGGTGTCGGTTGTTTTAGAACGAGTATATTTTAAAGTATACCGTAAATAAGCACAGATTCGTGAGTCTAAAAAAATTTCCAGTATGAATAAATCAACGTCCTGCGAAAATTTACCCGTTTTTAAAAAATCACGAATTTTATGTTTGCACAAAAATGGTGGATGCGCCGGGATAATAAATAACGTTATTAAATATTTGATTTTGCAGAAAATTGTACGTTGCGCGTCTTGACCTTTCTCCACCAGAATTAAGCACGTTATCAAATTTGAATCCGTACTGACAATAAAAACACGACGTTAAACTCACCCCCCAGCATCGCGAGTTCAGCCGTTTATCTAACAAAAAGAAAAACGCTCTCCCCGGCACTGCATAGTTAGACCGAGTTTGAAGTTCATTCTGGCGAAGAAATATCCGAAGGGGATTTTCAACGGGAGGCCGTTGACCGTCAGCGATAAATGTGTAAAGAGTTGGAAATTTTGAGAAATGCGGGGAATTATAAAACGCGATTGAGGCGGCAGTTTGGTTTTGTGGAAGCGTCGACGTTTGCATATTTTAAAAAGGAAGTCAGCGACTCATTGTTAGCAGATCGTGAAAGAATCATGCAGGAAGGGACTCTTGAAGTGGAGTGGCGATGGAGACGTCAAACATAGGGTTCTTTGTGCGAAGGGCGTCTTGCAAGTGGAGGGATGATTTTTTAGAATAAGCTCAATTAAGCAACGTTTTGACTTAGACGATATTTGACAACTCCCACTGTTGCCCTGAAACCTGTTATCTTTCACACATTCCAAATCCCTCAAATTCATAAGAACCACCCTCGTCTGCGCGAACATTTGTCGGCGATTCGCTTTTATCTGCAATAAAATAAATCTCAAGAACATCTTGTGTTTATCCATAATAACACAGCGAAACTCACCCTCAATCTACTTTGATAAAAACGCCTCAACAACCCCGACACCAAATCGTCCACATGTCGCGCAATTTTAATCCATATCGTCACCCCAACATCATTAGCTAGATTTTAATATAACGGCAACTTTTATTGCCCCGCCGCCCTAAATAACCCTCATAAAACAACAGGCTTTTTGCTCCGCACACCAACCCTGATTGAGTCTAAATAATGTATTTTTTGGAAATTAGATCCCTCTGTAGTACGATTAAAAAAAGATTTGAGGCAGCCAGAAATATTGTAACCCGATTTCGCAATGAGTTTTTTTCATTAAAAATTATAATACATTACAGGCTGTGCCACGAAAACGAGACAGTTTTTTTAATCACGCCAATGAGTACAGCCTGCCAGGATTTATCATTTTCTGAGATGTGTGTCTTGAATTTCGTAGGGATGCAGCAATAGAGAGGGGTTAAAATATCTCGCGCACCAGTCCGTTATTGGAATCCCTCGGGCTTGTAAAATATAACCTTGCGCAAATCCTCGTAAAATTGTAATATTAAAAATGTCATTTAGCTGATGCAGAATGTGAAGTATGGGAATAACTAGAGAGGCTATTTCTAAATTTCAATGATGGAAATGAAATTAGCCTGTAGTGGGGCCATCAGGCTAATTTATTACCCCGAGTTTAAATTGGAATTGTTGCATATAGCGACCGAACCAGGTTAAGGTTTTATTTATTTTGGTTTGATTTGATGTTTGATTTTTTGGTTGTAAAGGTTAAACAATCCAGAACGTCAAACGTTAAAAGACAATGTAAAGGAATTTGAGACAAAAACAGGTTCATTAAGAGCGATTTATATTCTACGGCTGAAATTTTTTGTAGAGATTAAAAACCGAGAGACATTAGGAGACAGTGTAAAAGAATTTAAAAGGAAAAGTTCGTTAAAAGCGGTTTATATTCTAAAAGCAATCAATTTTAAATACGTAATTCTTGACAGCTTTTTATACAAACAAGTATGTGTTCGACAAAACGTGGAGATCCGTTAAAAATCCAATATCTATCTTGGCGTAATTTCCCCATTAAAAGTTATATCGGAAGTTAAAAATCTCTTCCGACGATATCTGCTACAAGTCGTCGAAGTTGCGCTATCTAATCAAACCCCGTTTGGCTTCCTACAAACGTAAAAACCCTCCGCATGCAAAGAAAACAAACTCACGAATCGACGACAATTTTCCGCGCTACAGCCCCGCCCCCCGTTTTCATCTTCAGGCTTTTCAGCACGACATAATGCCCCAACTTGTGAGCTACACCTTTTAATTTTGATGAAATCTTTCCAACAAAGCCATAACCATTTCAGATATTACTCTCCGAACAAGCTCAACTCGGCCGAATCGCGCTTTTATAAAGACTTCCATAACAAGGCACGCTCCAATATTTCCAATATTCGAATCCCATAAGATTTTATGACGACTTTCCTTTATTACGCCCTCTTCATTCCGACATTATTATTAATAAGCGTCTCCATAACCCGATTTACACTTCGGAGTGGATCAAACGCGTAGTTCGTAACGCGCCCTCGTACGGGAGCTTTATCTGTATCTCTTTGTTTCTCGCTGCGTATTAATAATTGACTCGTTTGTGTGTGGCAGTAATAAAGCTGCTATTAGTCGTTGCGACAGGATTTACAAAATGGACCTCGTGTTCTCCGAGCAGGAGCAGGCTCATGATCGGCTGTTTTAAGCGTCTGTAGCGAAGATTACGGGAAATTTATGAGGAATGGGATCTAACAATAAACTTTAATAAAACAGGGGGATACGGGGATTATGCTTGATGCGATTTATATTCGCAGATGGAT
Organism: Zophobas morio; assembly: GCF_036711695.1. Lineage (NCBI taxonomy): Eukaryota > Metazoa > Arthropoda > Insecta > Coleoptera > Tenebrionidae > Zophobas > Zophobas morio. Next base: position 4,001,161 of record NW_026972115.1, read on the forward strand.
TGTAGTTGGAGGGGCTATAGATCAGGGCTGGCACGTTTATCTGGGCTTTTGTGCGGAGGTGCTTGACCAGGTGCGGATAACAGTGAGTTATGAGCGGAGGCGGAGTAATGATAAAAATAATCGCGAGAAAAGGGAAACAGACGCTTTAATATGGGTGTCAAGACAGAAAAATCAGATTCTCAGACACGAAAATGACGATAAAATCTTAAAATAACTTCTTGAAACAGAACCGCAAAAAATCGCTACTAAGGAACAAAAACGATATTCAAATGCAAATATTTTTATAGTAATTTTAATCGAGAACTCGAACGATTTAACTCGAAACAGTACAAAAAAGTTTAAGATTTATATATTTGACCTGCTTTTATACGGTAGCCAGGGTAACTCCCTCAGGTGATCGAATTTTTTATTCATCCTATGATAATTTCGAGCTTTATTTAATGACTAGGAATAATTCTAAAGCTACCTCTTTTGCTTTGTTTTCAGCACTGATTCCGAGTAAATTACGTCATTACGACGCACGCACCTTTTCCGCTGCCGCTCGTCTAATTTGAGGTTCTTTGACATTGGAATACAATTTTCAAGCGAAAAAAATCTTTGTGTAAACTCGTGTGTAATTTATTTTTTAAACAAGGAGCAGATTGATTTTTTTTGTTGACTCGAGAGGGAAATCTCTGTCTGTCTTGCTCAACGTTTCAATCCATAACTTAGCCCGGTTAAACACAGATCAAAATAGAAAAATAACCGTGTACTGGACGTACCTAGATCATTATCACATTACAACCCTTTTCTCTTTCGCCAAAATTAGAGTGACGCGACTAAAAATCCAAATCCTTTACGAACTATTTGGCGCTTAAAATTCATAGCCGCCTCCATCGCCGCCTCGCTCGCACGTAAAATATGTCGAGTCGGCACAAAGCGGCCAAAATAAAAATATGGACACAGAGTTTGAGTTCGTGTCGAGTGGAAGTGAGCGAATCGGCGCGAACAACCGGCTTGCGGTTATTTTGCATTGCAAACACAACCGTCGAACGAATCTCTCCACGCCAGATTTTCCCCGAGAACTTCCACACACGTAGGGGCAGAAAGGGCGACGAAATTCATCGAGACGGATGAAAAATGCGCACGATTTATCCGCTATGGAAGGACAAAATAAGTAAACGCCTCGCGTGGGATTTAATGAATAAATTAATATTTTTCGGCGAAGGCGACCCGTAAATATTTATGTTGGTCTTGCGCCGATATTATGTAAATGTTGGAATTTTCGGATCTCCAATTTACGAAAAATTAAATTTAAACTTTCACCTCGACTTGTACGGCGAGGAGATCGACTCGTCCAACTTTGTAATTATTCATCCCCGCTTCGCGTGCTCTTCGGGATATTTAATTTTACATCGAGCAACTTCCTAAATAATATAAATATCTTTAATTTAATAGCGAGGAATCGCATCAAGTATGCATGTTACGAAAATACAGCTCCTTTTGAAGTCGTGAAATATTTAAGGGGTTCGGGAGTTTTATACCCCTTTGCTCATTACACCGGAATTTCGGACAAATTTACTCGCGAGGGCGCGAGGTAGCTCAAGACGTACGTCTTATTTAAGCACGCCCGTTTGATGTTTAAATTCCTTAAGAATAAACAATGATGCGGAGTTTGTAGACTTTACAAAGGCGTTTGACCGAATAGATCACGACGTCCGGCAATCGTTACAATTTCCGGAGTCGGGGGACCGTTCTGGATCTCCTATTATTTTGAGTATTCATAAACGATTCAACTAAATCGCTACAATATTTTAAGCTTCAAGGGCGACATCTGTGAATTAAGCTTTGTTTATTTAATTTACTCGCCACCTTTTTTATTCCTGAAAATTTTTAACAGCAGCCGCGTCAAATTCTTCCGGGTTTATAAATTTTCACTAGAATTCCGGAAAGTCGGTTTCCTGGCTGTATGCACATGTTCCCTCTTTATTTATTGAAGAACACATCGCTGCAACGAATTAGCGTCTGTTCTCCGTCCTGAAGCTCAACTATTTACGATGTTGTGTACGAAAATAAAAACAAAAACTTAAAGTGCACCTGCCGGAAAGTTCGTTTTTCGCTATTTTGTGACAACAAAAAATATACGACATTATATACAAACATAAAGGGCTAAATTTTAACACTATAATGAGTTTTGTTGTTGACCACAATTTAATTAATAAATCGCTCCCTTCCGCCGGTTGTAATGCCCGAGTTTCGTTCCAGATTCTCCCGAAATTATGTATGCAACGTGTTATATTATTGCAGCTGTTTCAATAACCGTTCGGCAAAATATCTGTCAACAACAATTGTGTTATGGATTGTAATTATGGAAATTGCATGTAATCGCACTTTATATTTAGACTGCATTAAAATAACCGTCATTTAATCAACGAAACGTGGATGCCGCGTATTGGTTCATGCAAATGCCGGATAACTCTAAAATTTAATTAAATGGATTAAATGCTTAAGATGAATTTGTCCCGTTTTCCAAAAGTAAATATGTGTGCGCAAATGTTAAATTATTATTTCAGTCCACAATGCTTCTGATAGTATGGATTATTTATTTTCCGTTATGGTGAATTTCGAGTGCTCTTGCTAATTTATAACAGTGCATTAAGATTTCTTTGTTAATTAAAGAAACAGAGAGAAACGAAGTAGAATCTCGTAATCCTGAAATAAAATTCTACAGAAATAAATCTTTGTTGGACAAAAATAATAAATTAAATTTTTACAAAAAATGGTGGAGGCGCCGGGACAACAAATTATTTTAACTCAGTTCAATTCCACAGTTTTGAAACAATCGTGCAGCTAGATATCTATATAATTAATTAAAAGGCTTAACAACTTATGTTTAAATTATTATTTTAATTCATACTGCTTTTGACACTTGGATTAGAGTATAATTTCGTGTGACACATCTCTGTGGTTCATGTTCCTGCCTCCGAAATCGAACGCTTTTCCCACCTACACGTCATCTGGCGTACAGTTATATTTCCACGTCCCTGTTTGATTTAGATTTCCATCTGCTCTCCAATTATCGCAGCTATGACAGCTTGATCTACGGCGGCAAGAAAATGATAATTTTAGCATAACCTTATTAACGCGCACGTTATTCTACCTACGCCATAACTCAGCAATCCCCGCAACCGTCATCGCCCGACTTTACCAACATATGGTCACGTGATTTATGACTACTGCGGTTTCAGCATCATCTTGTTGAAACTGCCTTACTAAAGGGTAAACAATCAATACCGCCCATTCCGGCGGAACATAAATATCGCTCAAAACTTTTAATCCAAACATGAACATCGACATGAACCGTTTCAACATTTCGCCGAAAAACGCGACGGCTTATTCATCCGCAAAATCCGGCCCGGCTCTAATTGCAATCAATCCTCCCCATTTGGGTAGATAATCTTTAAAATTTAAAAGCCCAAAGCCGCCCCAATAAAGCGCGGCCACCCCTTTTCGAGCCGATGCAGTCGATAAATTTCACGAATATAAAGGGAACTTTCGCGGCAAGTTGATCACAGCAGATGGGAGACGCCGGAATTTGATAAAAATCACTGAAATTATTTTCGGGTTGCGATTTTTACCAAAGCAAATTCTGTTAGAGCTTTGTTCTTCGTCGGTGTTCGATAAATCAGCTTCGAGGAGATTGCCCCATCTACATCTGCACTGGCTGTTTAATTACCGCTCCGTTGGCAGCACTTGGAACTTGGTGCTTCCGCCCCCAAGGTGCGATATATTACCGATTACAATCACGATCTATGATGGAGCGAATATTAGCCTTTGATTAAAACCCGCTCTGGTAAAATGCAATTTCGACAAGCAACTTCATAAATTGCCAATGTAGTACAACGGAGACTGTTATTATATAGCAAGTGAAAGGAGAGAACTCCGGAGCAACCATATATTTCATTCCGGAGCTCGATTTCAACGGGAATCCCCGCAAATGCACGCCAGATAAGAAACATACAGAATTCGAGGCGGTTCAGAAATTACATTCAATTAACGGGACATGAAAGGAAAGTTGGAGTTAAGGCTTCGAAATTTATCAATTAATTGGGCTTTGGCGGAAAATGAGGGCGTATTACTTTGTGAGCTTCCGTTCGAACGTGGAAAAATGTCGAAGCTGTATTTACACTTGACAGAAAAAGGGGTGTTAATTTCGAAACATGATATAAATCGTGACGAGAGGTTAACCTCAAGTGGCTGCTGGAGACTAAACCGGGAGTGCAGTTCCACGTTTTGATTAACGATTTATGTTTATCACGAGTAAGAGGAACCTGTGGAATGGAACAAAACCAATCTGCTTCAAACGCTATTAAAGACACCATTTTCCTTAATATAATAACTTCATCCAAGTACCTAACCCAAAATATTTTAATAACGCAACACTAATTACACAAAGCACTTAAACCTCTTGCACTTCATCCCCCGCCTCTCTTCCCGCTCCAATTTTATCGATCATCCACCCATTTTCCTCTCCGCTGCACTCTATCGTACACAGGAACCACCAGTACCATCGCCGCCTCTCGCAGCCATCATGGCTGCATACGAGTGGCACGAGCGTGACCTATGACGATGTCGTTGCCGCCATCGATTTCTTTAAAAATGCAATGCACCTCTAATTACTGGATGCTGGATGAGTGCGCAACCGCACCGGCTCGATCGCTTACCCCAATTTCGGATTCCGCACCGATCGTTGATAATTAAAGGAGAGATGCCCACACATGACACGATTTCGGAGGGTCGCTGTGTTTGCATAACGGGGAGTCCAAACTGACCTTTTTACGATACGGTTTATTTATGTGCGTATCAGAGTACGTTTGATTTGATCGATGGGGGCGAACATGTGCTAAGCGTCACAAGAAAACAAATTTATGAAAAAAGTTGGACGTGTTGACATCTTTGGGGCCGATAAGCGACTCACGCTAGCTTTAACTTTCACGTTCATAGAGGGGCGCTTTCGCATACAAACCGTCCCGGAGCTATATCAATCTCTCGGCTTAGGCAAGGACACGAAAAAATTAACGCAGTTTTCTTAATGGAGACTCAGTTCTTTACTGAATTTTATTTATTTATTTTCTCTGATTGAACAGTCTGATCGTGTTGGCTGATTCATTATGTAAGTATATAGTTTTTTTTTTTTTGCAATGTTAGTTCCAGAAATTTCACCCTGATTCATATTTAATGCTAAACTAATTATATAAATTCGAGTCTGAAGGTACGCCGTTAGAAGCTGTTATGCATTTTCCACATCTGCTGCAGCGCTTAATGAGAAATTCAGAGCTTTTGAATATTTACTGAGTCGGGATGTTCCCTCTGGATAGTCTGTTAAGAGAACTGACACGATGCACGTACCGCTCGCATAGTTGTAACCAATGGAGGTTAAATAAGGCACAGATTAAATTTTAATCCTCAGGACATAGAAACGGGTAAAAATGCATGAAAAAACCCTTCATTTTACCCTACGCAATTGTGAAAAATGCAAAATCCTGGTATAAATCGCCTGCAGCGACAACTGCAATCCATAATGCTTGAATAAAAGACACAGGCCGCAAACAAAAGACCGACTAGCTAATGCAATAATCCGTCATATGAAATCTCCTATATGCTATTATTTTCTACATTAATTTTTCCGATTTGCCGGAAATTGTTCGTCCGAGCTCGCTTTTTTGGCCGTCTCTGAATAATTAAGAGTCGGCAGCGCACTGACCGGGCGCCGCTAAACGTCACCGTCATCGAGAATCGCAAAATCGATGCGCGATTTAACGCAGCCAATTTACGAACTTTTACCTGCTATCTTACATCGCATATGTTGCTTTTATCACTGTTTGCTTCCACGCAATCTCTTTCTCATTTACGTTGCGTGTGTCTAAACTCGTTACAGATTTTTTGATTTTCTGGATAGATTCGAGTTTTTGGATTTTTGCAATTATTGGATATCTTCGGTTTATTGTTTTTTTTTTAGATTTTTTGGATTTAGTTTCTTTCGATTTTTTTTGGGTTTCTTGGATTTTTTTAAGTTCTTCGATCTTTTGTGTTTTTTTGAATTTATTGGATATTTTCAATTTTTACGATTACTAAATTTCTTGATTTTCTTGGGTTTCTTGCATTTCTTGTGTTTTTTGGATTATTTCTTTCGTTTTTTTTTTTTTTTTTCTTTTGAGTTGTTTGGATTTTTTATATTTTTGGTCTTTTTTCGGATTCTTCGGATTTTTCCTTAAATTTTTTTGACTTTTTAGATAGATTCATTTTTTGGACTTCATTAAATTTTTCGGATATTTTCAATTTTTTGGATTATTGAATTTCTTGCGTTTCTTAAATTTCTTGCATTTATTGGGTTTTTTTGGATTTTTTCTTTCTTTCCATTTTATAGATTTTTTGATTTTCTGGGTAGTTTTTGGATTTTTGCAATTATTGGATGTCTTAGGTTTATTGTTTTTTTTTTTAGATTTTTTGGATTGTTTGAATTTTTTATTTTTTTTTTCTTTTTTCGGATTTAATTTTTTTCGATTTTTTTGGTTTTTCAATTTATTGGATATTTTCGATTTTTCCGATTATTAATTCTAGAATTTCTTGGGTTTCTTGCATTTCTTGCGATTTTGGATTTTTTTTGGATTTTTCGGATTTTTTGGACTTCTCGGATTTTTCTTATTTCTCGGATTTTTAGAATTTTTCGGATTTAGGTACTCTTATTTTCGATTTTTTTGGATTCTTCGAATGTTTCGAATATTTTGAGATTTTAGAATTTTTCATCTTAATTCAAATTTAAATCAAAACCATTTTCAAACCGAATTTTTCGAAAATCTTACTTCGGGACATTAATACATTCTATTTTTCGAATCAGTTCATTGAATTGAATTTTTCAGAATTTTTTGAGAATTTTTAGGCAACTTTTCAAAATTCTCAATTTTTCGATATGATTTTTTTTAGTTTTCCCAATATTAAAATAAAATCATTTTCAAGCCGAATTTATCGAAAATTTTGGTCCTGGACCATCAACACGTTTTTTTTTTCGAATTAGCGCGTCGAAGTGTATTTCACAAAATTTTTTGAGAATTTTTGGGCTACTTTTAAAAATTTTCAATTTCTCAATTTTTTGACCATTTTGGAGAACCCTTTGCAAATTGCCCAAAGACATTTGCTTGTAGATTTAGACTTGTAGAAGTTATTTTCGGCTTCATTCCTTCGAAAATTCTAACAATTTTTCCAGAATCGAAAAAATAAAAATCAAAATTTTCGAGATTTTATAAAAACAATCATTTTACAACCGAATTTTTTGAAACTCTAGTTTTGGAAAATTAGCATGTTATGTTTTTAGAATAAGTTTGTCGAAATGTATTTTCAAAATTTTCTGAGAATTTTTAGGCCACTCCAAAATTGCCAATTTTTCAATATCCTCCCATATGATTTTTTTTAATTTTCGAGATATTAAAAAAAAACATTTTCAAACCGAATTTTTCCAAAATTTTTCGATATTTTTGGGCAACTTTTCAAAATTCTCAAATTTTCGATGCCCTTCCATATGCGTCTTTTTTTAGTTTTCCCAATGTTTAAAGAAAATCATTTTCAAGCCGAAAATTTCGATCTGGGATCATCAACACATTGTTTTTCGAATCAGTTCGTCGAAATGTGTTTTACAAATTTTTTTAAGGATTTTTAAATTTTTTTATCATTGTTTGAGAACCCTTCGTAAATTACCCAAACACAAGTTTGTAGATTTAGAGTTGTCGAAGTTATTTTCGGATTCATTCCAACAATTTTTCCAGAATCGAAAAATTGAAAAATCACAATTTTCAAGATTAAAAAAAATCTTTGTTGGGGACCATCAACATTATGTTTCCCGATCAGCTTATCAAAGTGTTTTTTTTTCAAAATTTTTGGAAATTTTTGGGCTACGTTTCAAAAATCGCAGTTTTTCAATTTTTTGACCATTTTTGGAGAACCCGTCGCAAATTACCCGAATACATTTTCTTGTAATATGGAAAATGAAAGAGGTTTTTAGGCAACTTTAAAAAAAAACTCACTTTTTGATTTTTTTGACTATTTTTGGAGCACTTCGAAAATTAAAGACACTTTCTTGTAAATTTCAACTTCTAGAAGTAATTTAAAGTTGTTTTTGGCTTCTCACTCTTGTTTAATAACAAAATTTGATAATAAATTTATACTGAAAAGACGCCAATTTGGACATGGTTTTCCACTGAAAAATTAAGTTACGCGTATATTGCTTCAGAAAATGAGAGAACACTCTGTATAGTTAATGCTGTTCAGAGTAGGTTAGTTCGTCCGAGCTCGCTTTTTTGGCGGTCTCTGAATAATTAAGAGTCGGCAGCGCACTGACCGGGCGCCGCTAAACGTCACCGTCATCGAGAATCGCAAAATCGATGCGCGATTTAACGCAGCCAATTTACGAACTTTTACCTGCTATCTTACATCGCATATGTTGCTTTTATCACTGTTTGCTTCCACGCAATCTCTTTCTCATTTACGTTGCGTGTGTCTAAACTCGTGTTTCGTATCTGAAATGCAAAATTGAAACCAAAGTTTACGCACCTATCTAAACTAGTGATTTATGCCCGACTTGATCAGCGTGTTTTGTCAGCTGTCAATTCTTTGTTTATGTCGGAGAAAGAAGGATGGATGTAAGTGGGGGCGATAAATCAAAACCGGAAAGTTACGAGACGAGCGAGTTTGCATATGAATAGAGAAAATGGAGATTAGAAGATCGTACTTGAAATTCGTAAGATAAAAAACGCCTTTTTATGAAGTCTTATTGAGGCGCCTCGTTGGAAATGGTGGAGTTTTTTGCGAGATAAGCAAATTGCGACAAATATGCTCGAAATATAAAAAAACACAATATGTTCTTGTTTGACTTGCTTTCTACATTTACTCTCGGAATAGAGTCGACAAGTTTGCTCCATCAGGGTTCAGCAAACAGTCACTTAAGTAATTCTAACACAATGCTAAACCAATGCCAGATTTTTCCAGTGTCAGGCACCGATTTTCACACAACGAATTAAATAAAAAAAACGACAGCTCTTAACATTAGTTCACAATCGACTACAACTCTCGAGCAATAAATTTCTCGTTTCCTTATTCCTTTTAGAAAACCGCTTCGTCATAATCCCCTTTTTATGTATCTCTCCACTCCATTTGTTTTTCAGCACAAACGAGAAGATTTGTTTAGCGTCTATATACTTTATCAGCTTATTTATGAAGTCTGTAAAGCTCCCCGCGAGACTACAAATACGTAATCGCCGCCACTCCTCACACGAGAAGGCAATTCCACCCCGCCCGATTTTCGCGAAAAAACATAAACAACATTAATTGTTTACCCCACACGTTAATCAAACCACAAAGCGACCGCGCACAATGGACGCCTAAAAACTAATTTCTGTGTACAAAGCGGGCCTCGATCGTGCTCCCACTATGTACCGAATCCTATTTTTGCATAATTATTAATCCACTTTGTTGCGGTAATTAAGTACCACACTTCGCCGGAAGTAGCGCAAATTCGGTTCGCCTAGAGCTGCACCTTGGCGCTAGGTTGCCGTGTTATCGCGGCAAGTTTTGTTTTAGTTTCGGTTTTTACTCGCATAATTATCGAGTCCGGCCCTGCAGCTAATCCGAAGCCAGACGTGTTGGATATTTAATACTCGGCTGAGTTTCAGCTCGAAGCACATCAAAGTGCGTTAATTAAGGCGTGAAATTTCTCGAATAGGACCTCTTTATTATTTTTTTTTGAATACGGCCCGTTGTGGGTTTTTTATTGTGAGCAGACGTGGATTGATGGTCGTTCGGAGGGAAGAAAGTGAACAAACCGGTCGTGTAAATATATTAAGCCTACGGGAATGCTTTATTGGCGGCTATAAATGTTTGGAAGTCGTGATGTAGCCACGATGTAGACTTTCAGATGCCATTCGGGCTATTTATCTTCGGCGGTTTAAATCTCCCGCTTAATTTTATTCAAGAATTTCGCACTGCGTTGGAGGGGAATGGATTGGAGAAAGTGGAAATTTATTGGAGACGGTGCAGAATTGAATTAAAATGGTGGAGGCGCCGGGACAATTTTTCACGCGGAAGTAGATACTAAAACACCAATCTATAATTTCTTTGGTAATCCCCCGCCAAAAACTGATGACGTGTTAATTACGCCGACAAGTGTCTACACACACAGGTATTCACTCAAACCTAATTAACCGTTTTGAGTTCCGCCAAACTCCACTCCCTCTTCAAAATCTAAAATTCCAACTCGTTCCCTCAGCATCACTCCGAAACATGTTTATTAGCCACCCGAGCATAAATAAGAACCGTAGCCAGAATGTAAAGTAGCGCAATTACACGATATTGAAGGCAATAGAGGTGGAATAAATGTATTGTTCCCTAATGGAGACATCGAAAGCGTCCTCTTACCATACTCGCAATAATTGCTTCCAACTCTTAGAATTCGGTCTTTTGTGTGTTCGATTTTTCGGGCTGAACGAGCCCGATTTAAGGCACTCGTTCGGCAAAAGTGAATGGAACGTAATTACATTAACAAAAATTTCGGTATTTTATTTCAACACGCGTAACGCGTGTTCGGAAGAGGGAGTGCCGCAATAAACCGTGTAATTTATTCCCCTACACATATATTTACCGAGTGTTTTGATCGGCAATTTTAATCTCATCGCACGGACGACGCTAAAGCAATTTTCATTTTTTTCTGTAAACAACCTAATGGAAATGCTAATTATAAATTGTGGGGTCGTTACTCCGGAATGAGTGATGTTTAAGGGTGTTTAGCTCGGAAAGGTGAAAATTAACGAGGCTGATGTTTCAGTCAGTTTTTTATTAAAGTTTCCGGGTTTCCGTTCAAACTACGCGCCACTGAACAATTGTGAAGTGCCAATCGTGACGTCACCACTATTTTTTGCTAAGCAATAATTTTTCACAGTCGCGTTAAATTAGTGTCAAGACAAAAGCGCATTCCCAATTCGATTATTACTTTCAGTGAACATTATTTTTCCGGAGCTCGTTTGCGCTTACGCCGAAACCTGTGTCCCCGATGCGTGAAATTAAAATTGTATCGTGTAATATTTCTCGCAACTACCCACCACATTTTTGCCACCATAATAGCGGCGTAACGAGGGGAGGCGTAAAGATGTGAGTCTAAAACATCGGTAAAAGCATGAGTGGATCTGACAGAACGTTACAAATGTGCTGGAGCGTTCAATTAAAGAGGGTGCGGTGCGATACACGAATGCAAACTTTGCTTATGGAAATGGGGTGAAATCGTGATAAAGGTCGCCTATATTTGCCGGTGGGATAATGCCGGAGCTTTTTGTGTATGAATTCTGCTGTTTACGGACTTCTTTGGCGTTTATTAGGGGGGTCGGAGAAGATATGAAGAGAAATTCGCCGCGGTTGCCGAGAAAAATTGCGGAATTAGATGACGGGAGTTAGGGGACGATAACATCTCTAAATTGGAGACAGTTTTTCACAAGGAAATGCAGCGCTTTAATTGCCGTGAGTCTCCCCGAGTTTTCGGTTAAAGCTTGAATTTTTCAATATAAACATCTACTAGCCGCTTTTCCATAACGCTGGCCCATTTCTCAAAAAACCCATTTAATGCAACCCGAAGTGTAAATAAATTGCAAAAAATTAAAACTTCGCGCCCCTCTGCATGCTAACTAGTATTGGAAGTAGTGGAGCGCAAATAGCCATTAAAAAATCCATTAACTAGAACATTTCCAAAAAGAGGTAAATAAATAAGCCTCCCGAGCGTGCAGAACGGGGTTGTTTTGAGCGTTTTGCGCATTTAAAATTAAAATCGTCTGCGTAGGAATCCATCGGGAACAAAACAGGGTATAATAATGATGAGGCAGCCACTTACGACTCACCCCTTGTTTTCATACACCGATTCAGACATTTTAAACGCAGGGTGCAGCGTGTGGAACATCTATTGGTGGATGGTTTTGAATATTAAATGGATGTGAAGCAAACATAATCTAGAGGGTTGTTTTTGAGCCAAGCCTAGGGTGAGTGTGGGGTAATTTGTAAACTATATGCTAATAGATGAACTCGTTCTTGTCAAAACGTGATTAAATATAAATTCCACAATTACCAGGGTAAATATCCGCCAGGGTTTAACAGCGAAGCCATTAAAAGCGAGAAAGAAGTGTAAGTGTAGCATGGTGGGGATGGCACGAAACGAAGAAATGGTTTATGGACTTAGAAGTCAAGGCTAAAATTAGTATTGTCGACCCTCAGTGTTAATGCCCTTCGAGCAACCTTCTCCTAAAAATACAAATTATTAAGTGCCGCTCCACTTTCGGACTGCTCTTTATTCCTTTCGCTTTCTTCAATCCTCTTAAACTCTCACTTGTTAGCGCCACCCAAAGAAGAATCATTCCTATTTACCCCGTCGGCAACTAATGGAAATTTATTGCATTTTATCACGCAAAGCCACCCTGCCTCCGCCAAACTTTCGTTAAATTATCGAAGTTGGCGCACTTTTTAATCGTCGCACAAGTTCAAAGTCATTAGAGAGCCGAATTTCAACTTTGACAATTTGACAGAGTGCTGAATGGGGTTTTAACCGGTCGGGGCCTTTGATTCTTGCAGCCGCAAAACACGCAACGTTTAATCAACTCGATTATATTGGAAAGAAGCGATTTTTCAACCCCACGTGGAAAGGGGCGGTAATTAAATCTCGGTTGCTGCAATGAACAACTCCAATAAAGTTGTAGCAGGTTTAGCGGGAGAATTCGTGACCTGGAAATCAATTCGGAAAAGCGACAGTTCGAAGACGGTTTGTTTAGCTGAATGACGCAAAGGTGAAAATTTTGCGTTATGATATGCGATTTAAAATCGTTGTTAAAACGAGACTGTTTGCGATTTGCCACTTGTGCGGCGTTCAACAAATATGTTTCTTAAAATTTTGGACGAATTAAAAATTTAAGTAAACAGTTTTTTGCAAAAACTCGGTTTAAGTCGACCCTCCGGAAATTTCTATCGCTCACCTACTCATCGCCGACTTCTCTTTAATTCCTGCCTTTCATATTTGCATCTCCAACGAGACGTTTCTTTTGACGAATTTTTAATAAGCCGTTGGGCAAACAACAGGAGTAAAAATGAAGGGGACGATGATAAGAATTAAAAATCGGGGAGCAAATCCGAATCTGCCGAAGAGGCAGAGAGGGAGGCAAACTGGATTAATCCCAAACTGGATCCGTTCCGTCTTTTCTAATTTACCTCTAGAACGTCTTGACAAGCCTCTTGTTTCAGACTGTTAAGTCTGCCGCTTATAATCCAGTCTTTCGTCTAGATTTGGGGAAGATCTCGACTGGAATTGTCACTGTATTAGGTTAAATGGCGCTAAGCGAGAAGCTCCCATTTAATAATTACGTATTCGTTTGGAGCGGTTGTGGAAAACAGGATTAGAGAAAACGCGCATTAAACGAAATTAATAGGAATCGTTTTGGCGCGGAGTCCTTCTCATCTTTTATGAAAGCCAAACGGGAATGGAGGAATTTTAACTGAGAAAATCGTGCCGCAAAACTAAGAATACGGAATTATTAATAGAAAAGCGTAAAAGTCAGCTAATTTTCCGACCTTGCTGCACAAATGTTTTAGCTACTAAATTTTTTTAGAAACACTCTATATTTGACTGAAATTCTTTCACACAAAAAAATCTATTACCTTTATAAATTATTTCCTTTTAAAGCAAGGAAGGAGAAAAAAGTCCGGAAATTTAATCCTCGAATATTCTTTTTATAAAATAAATAAAACATAACAACGCTGTTTCGAATAACAATTTTTGTGTCTAAAGGTATTAATTTAGTACGAGTTGAGGAACTACGAACGTACATTTTCAACAGGCATCGTTTTTATACATATTTTGAACAGCTGTAGAAAAAACGCTTTGAAGTCTATCAACACCGAAAACAATTTTTTGATGGGCTTAAAACGTTTAGAAAAGAACACAACAACTATTCCCGAATCCCTCCAAGAAAGTACTACTTTCAAAAAAATTTTGACTTATAAAAACATTGTTGATTTAGTGTGTTATGGGTGTTATTATTATTATTATTATTATTATTAGGACCTACCACTGACCCGGGAACGACCGGTATTCAAACAAGACTTCTATCATTACTAACTAGTAAGAGTAAAGTAATATTACTATTATTGTCAAACTTCTATCATCGCCTCACCACATCAAACAGTCACGAGCCGCCACTCCACATTAGTAATCTAAAGAGAATTCTCTAGAAGCTAGCACTTTTTTTTCAAAAAAAAATGTTCGAAATTTTGGAAGTTTGTTTCTCACATTTCTCAATAGTTCGGACAGAAGTTTCACACACGATTTCATACTTTATACAATATCAATAAATATTTTCAGAAGTCACATTTAACGTTTTCAAAATCAAATTTTGCACATTTCTGGAAAACCTTTTCTCATATTTCTCGTCTTTTTGGCAAGATATCGTAAAAATTATTTCAGATTTGTAATCTCTAGAAGATATTAACTTTCTTTTTTTCGTTCAGTTAAACGTACATTTTAAAATTTAAAAAAAATGGGAATTTTTGAAAATTTATTTTTCGCTTGCTAGTTGAATAAATGTTTCTATAAATAATTTCTGATTAGTTATTTACCAAAAATTCTAGGCTTTTTGGGTGGGGCTTATATTTTGCATTTTTTTCTTAATATGGGTATCCATCTTTTCGCAACAAGAAACTTAAAACATGGTTAAAGTGGTACATTTTTGCAAGAAAATATGAATTTTGCAATTATGAGACGGAATCTAATTGCAAAATCGATATTCCCTTATACAAATTTTACATTTTAAAAATGATTTAAGTTTCATGTTGTGAAAAGAAGTCTATACATATTAAAACAAAAGGACAAAATCTAAGCCCGCCCGCCCACCCACCCTGTCTCAAATGTGATGATTTTTTTATTCGCCGTAAACCAAGGGGGTCAAGCTTAACTGCAAAATACTTATTTCTTTACAAAAAATTAAAAACCTGTTTTTGAGTATCGTGTTGTTCAACGAATGTGTATTAAGAAAAAAAAGCAAAATATTTACCCCGCCCACCCACCCCAGCTAAATTGTGATTTTTTTTAACCTTAGAAACTGAATACACTTTTAAAATGGTAAATTTTTGTAATGAAATATGGATATTACAATTATTGCAATTAGGTTCCGCCCCTAGGTTGGCCAACGAATGAAAACTTCATTACTACTTAATTTTTTTTTTAATATACATAGTATTCCTTGAACAATACGATACTCACAAACATGATTTTAATTTCTCGTAGAGAAATAAGCATTTTGCAGTTAAGCTTTACCCCACGGTTTACGACCAATAAAAAAAATCATCAGAATTGAGACAGGGTGGGTGGGCGGGGCTTATATTTTGCCTTTTTTCTCTTAATATACATAGCCGTGTTTTTACAACAAGAAACTTAAAACATGGTACATTTTTGCAAGGAAATATGAATTTTGCAGTTATGAGGCCGAGCTTAATCACAAAATCGATATTTCCTTATACAAATTTTCCATTTTAAACATATTTTAAGTTTCATGTTGAAAAGAAGTCTACACATATTAAAACAAAAAGGCAAAAATAAAACTGACTTTGGCAAATGCCACAGCCTCTTAAAAAATACAGGGCGGGTGGGCGGGGCTAGTACTTGCTAAGATAAGACTGATTTTGGCAAATGCCATACTCTCTGAGAAAATAGAGGGTGGGTGGGCGGGGCTAGCACTTGCTAAGATAAGAGTGATTTTGCAATCTCAGTTTTATCTCAGCAAGTATTCGTTCCGCCAACCCACCTTTTATTTCCTCAGAGAGTAGGTCATTTGCCAAAATCAGTATCATCTTAGCAGCTACTAGCCCCGCCCACCCACCCCCTCTTTTTTAAAGGATATATCATTTGTCAAAATCAGTTTTATCTTAGCAAGCACTAGCCCCGCCCACCCACCCTCTCTTTTCTTGGAAGGTATCTCATTTGCCAAAATCAGTCTTATCTTAGCAAGTACTAATATAAAGCTAATGAAAAAACGAAACATTGTGATACAAAAAATTGTAACATCAAAAAAAAAACGAAAACGAAAAATTATCATAGCAAAAATTGCTGGAAGGTAAATAAATCCAGTTTTTTCGAAAAATTGTAACATTTGATTTTGCGAATTTTATTTTTATGATAAACTTCATAAGTTAAACTAAAGATATGTTTGTAATGTGAGATAAAATGTAAACATTTTGTGATGAAAATAAGCCCCGCCCACCCGCCCTGTCTCAATTGTGATGATTTTTTTCATTCGTTGTCAGACCGAGGGGCGGAGCGTAACTGCAAAATTCATATTTACCTACAACAATGTTTTAAGTTTCTCTCTAAATTTTCAGTTTTCAAACGTTTCAATTTTTTGCAATTTTTTTATGGCGAATGTAAGCATAAAGCTAAAGTCTCATTAAAAACGTAGTTACAGTGATGTGCTTTAATTAAAGTTTTTCGTTTAATTGCCAATTAAAATGTTTTATAAAAATTTGGAATTTCTGAGTGAAGGCGGAGTTACAGAATAGAAATGTAGATCACAAGAAATAATTATTACGTAATTTCTTCGAAGAATTTTCCTTAACTACATCGTAAAAGAATATGATACATCAGTATAAGTAGTAAAAAATAAGTTTTTAAAAACATTTCCAACAAAGGAGATGCGTAATCCTGCCTAAAATTTGAATTTCCTACGCAAAAAAGGGTCAACTGAGACTGCGCAGCTTGACGTTTGCAGTCCATAAATTACGAAAACGCAAGTTTCCCGTCTTCATGTTCCTCTTGGCTATTTATGAAGTATTAGTAAAAGGATAAAAAGGATTAAAAATCAACCATCAAATTAGAGAAATTTCTTTATCCATTTAACATCGAAAATCGGCCACTTGGTTTTTAATCAAGTCGAATGGAAAACGTCCTGTTTGATGTAGTGCTCGCCAAAACTGCTGGCGAATTCTGCATTCGTGTATCGCTTATTCGGTTGGCAAATTGTTCTTATTACATACCTGACTTTGCTATATTGCTCCACATCCTCGCCGAGCAATGTGGTGAATACAGAATGAAGTTATTGCGCTTCCGCACTTATCGTCGCTCAATTACAACCCCGAAATGACTTTTCGCCGCGCAATCGACTCGCGACTCGGCTAAATCGCCAGAAAACCCGTCTGAGGTCGAATTTTTCTCCCGGCATGTGTCCGTTGATAATGGACTAATGAATCAGTTTCGACTCGAAACACGGAGGTAATAACCTAGAGATGAAATATATACCCGCCCCCGCCCCTGCCGCAACCAACAGCTTGAAATATGAGATTTGATATATTTCAGCTCTTTTCTGCGAAACTTCATTTCATTCCGTAATTGACTCTTAAGTTTGTTGCTGAAATTCAATTTGGCTCTCTTTATGTCTTCTCTAATTCCGAATACATAACTTCGGCGATGTCATCTCTAACAGATTCGACGTCAAGTCGACGATTCTGTTGTTAATTAAGGAGTGGAGAGCATTCGTTTAAAAAGCGGCAACATTTCGAAATTCTGAATAATAAAGTGCTTAAACACACATAATCCGGATGGCTTAGCCGTGTTGCCGACACGAAGTGTCGCAGCAAGTGCAGAGTTGGCAATTTTGGTATTCATTAGAGGATGGTGCGCTATTAATGAAGCTAGTTAGGGATGAGGCATTCATTCGGAAAGCACTTCAGAGGGCGAGTGCTGCACTCGACACACGTGCTGCAGAACACGATATTGTGATCATTATGCAGTTTTTTAAATGTCGTTTCTGGATGATTGTGTGTTAACACTCCACTTAACGCTTCATTGGATTTCCTGCTGTTTTTAAAAGGATGTCAGCTGCAGATTGACCCGTAGCCACAGATGTCAAGGAAGCGATTAAATGAGCGACGTTCGTGCTTATCACCACACTCCAGATTCTGTGTTTACAACGCACAAACAACCAAGGATTACAGTTCGACGATAAGTAAAAATAAACAAGTTATTTATTAACGTGGATTGTGAATTGAAAGAAACGTCAACAGAATTCCAAACTTATGTAAGTGAGCCACGCCTCGCAATTATGGAGTAAATCGAGTAAGCACCCAAGGAAAATTTATCGAGAATTTATTTGCCTAGCGCATGAGACGAGACTTTTCCCATTAAATTTGCCTCTTCATTATCCTTCATCTAGCGTGCGAAATTGCACTCTGAGAGTCATCAATCACGTCACATGTTCCGGTTTCGGGAAGTATTTTTTCGATTAGGGTTCAGCTGGCTTGCCAGAATTGTCGGTTTTTTTCTAAATGACACTTGTAGATTGCGCCGAAAGAAGATGTCCAATGAGGAATGCACGATTAACGAAAGCACAGTTTTAAACTTCGCTCCTTCCTCCCTCTCGGTTAAACTAGAAATTCCAGACGAACAAGTAGACAACTTCGGAACCCCTATTCGTAAGAACGCAATGTAATGTACTCGTAATTTGTCATATTTTTCCATTAAACACTATTGCCTTTCTCTTCTTATAGGTGTTGGGTATTTTCCTTGTATTCATTAAAATATCGTCAAATGTGTTAGTTTTAGGCGTCTTGTTCCCTTCACCTCATTAACTAAGTATTATAAGAACTTGAAAAACCAAATGTAAACTAGAGCCGTTAAGAACGTCGCGCGAATGATATTCAGTCGCTGTATTTGTGGAAAACTACAAAATAAAGAAAAACCATCAGTAGTGCAAAGTGTAGATTAATTGTCCCTAGCCAACCCATTACATAAAAGTGGTGGCAGCGGTGGGATACCGAAAAAGTTTGGGATACGATCAGGGTTAATTATTGTGCTGACGAATTACCGACTGGTTGATTCGTTATTCGATCCGAAGGAAGCCGTGATCAACCCCCTGGAATCTTCGATTTGTATGGTGTTGGCCATGGAATCAAGCACCACACTACTGTAAGTGACTTTTGTTAATGGTCGAGACACGATCCGGAAAAAAGTGCGACGGTACTCCAGTGAACGAAAATAGTGTAAATAATTTAACACCGGAAGTTACCGAAATTCCCGAAAGCATAAGTGAAGAAAGTGCGCGTTCAAACCCAATAATGGCTCTCTCATTAGAAACCGCGGAAAGAATGTTAATTAAGTTTGATGGTACTCGGTCCTTACTGTATGAATTTATTGATAATTGTGATACGGCCCTAGAAAGTATAGATAACAATAAAAAAGAAATTTTATTCTCGATAATTAAAACTAAGTTAACAGGTAAAGCGAGAGAACTAACGCGAAGTAGGCAATTCACAACTTGGAATTCATTAAAAGATCATTTAGTAGAAATTTATGCTGATAGGAGAACACAGGCGCAATGGCAACTAGAATTAAACTCTTGTAAACAAAGATTCAATGAGGACGTTTCGTTATATGCAAGTAGAGTAGAAAATTGTTGCACTGAATTGATTAATTCGCTTAGTACCACCCTTACAGCTGATGCTCACAAGGCGTGTGTAGACCTTTTTAAAACTCAGGCATTAAATGTGTTCGTGGCAGGACTAACCAAGGATCTAGCATTGTTAGTAAAGGCACAAAAACCAGATAGTTTAGAAGACGCAATTTCGATAGCAATTAATGAAGAACAAGAAATAAGATCTAAAATTGAAATCCAAAAATTTCGCTCTGGTTCACTTTCTGGTCAGTTTTGTAATTTTTGCCGAAAATCGGGACATTCTATAACTAATTGTCGGAATAAATTTAATAACCGTAACTTACACGTACATCATATGCAGAATACCACCAGAACATTTTCTAAATCACATTCGTCTAATAATACACTTAATCAATTTAATAATAATAATAATTTTAGTCAAGGTTTTGGATCAAAATTTTGTTATTATTGTAAAATTCCTGGACATATTAGTAGAAATTGTCGGAAAAAACAACGCGATGATGATCATAAAATACATAGTGATAGAACACGATATAGCCAATTTAATAATTGTAATCAGAATAATCGCAGCTACGGCAATAGTTCGAAATATGATAATCGAAATGGAAATAATTGTAGTACTAATGATAACACGAATAACAGCAATTTAAACTTCCCCGGTCCTTCAAGTTTACCGGCACCTCTGAAGGCTACACATATTCTGCAAGCCGGATCTCAACTATAAATCTTGCATCTACTTCATATGTTTCTTAAAAAATTGATCAATTATCAAACCCAAAAAATAAATTTCTTTTAGATTCAGGCGCTGATATTTCTCTCATTAAAGTATCTCAACTTAAAGGCGATACGGATTGCTATGTAGATAACATTATTACATTAAAAGGAATAGATCCAAACACAACTCTACATACTAAAACACTTTGTTATTGTTATTTCGATATTTATATCTATGGTCAGAAATTGACTCATATCTTTCATGTAGTACCTGATAACTTCCAAATTCCATTAGATGGTCTTCTTGGTAATGATTTCTTTCGAAGTTTCAATTGTGATATAAGTTATAAACAGAAAAAACTTTTTATTGGTAATACATTTTTGACAATTTTCCATATTGATGAAGATAACTCTAACAATTATTCACAAGGTTTTAAAGAAAATAGCTCTAGACAAGACAGTAGTAAAAATTTTGATCCTAATTCAAACACGCAAGTCAAGTTTCAGTTAGCTCCACGAACGGAGACAATTGTTAAAGTCAAAGCAATTAATAGTAATATCAAAGAAGGCATTTGCCCAAAGTTACAAATTTTAGATGGTGTTCATTTATGTCCTAGCGCTGTTAAGGTAAACAGAGATGGCGAATTTATAACTTCAATATTAAACACTACAGAAAAAATTATTGATGTAAAGAATATAGAAATTGTATTAGACCCAATCCCAGTAGAATCTTCAAACCTGAATGTTTCCAAAATACACTCAGATCAAAATTACAAATCGCAAAGGCTTGATAAAATTACGAGTTTATTGAGGACAGATCATTTGAATCCAGAAGAAAAAGAGTCTTTAACAAAACTATGTCTTGAATATAACCAGATTTTTCACGTAGAAGGTGACGTTTTGACCTGTACAGATTCTGTCGAGCATACAATACCGACTAATTCTCAAATACCCATCCATACAAGAACATACAGATTTCCAGAAATTCATAAAAATGAAGTAACGAAACAAATTGATCAAATGCGTGAGCAAGGTATTATATCACCGTCTAATTCCCCTTGGAATTCCCCAATATGGGTTGTGCCCAAAAAATTGGATGCCTCTGGAACTAAAAAATGGAGAATTGTAGTTGATTATAGGAAATTAAACGATATAACTATTGGAGATTTTTACCCACTACCTAACATTGTTGAAATTTTGGATCAACTAGGTAATTCAAAATATTTTTCAGTTATTGATCTCACATCTGGTTTTCACCAAATTAAAATGTCTCAAGACGATGCACCAAAAACTGCATTTTCGACATCCACTGGTCATTATCAATTTAATCGCATGCCTTTCGGTCTTAAAAACGCTCCAGCGACGTTTCAAAGATTGATGAATAACGTTTTAACAGGAATCCAAAACCACTGCTTTGTTTATCTTGACGATATAGTAGTTCACGGTAGCAACTTAGAAGAACACAATAAAAGATTAAGAGAAGTTTTTCAACGTTTATCAAACCATAACCTTAAGATTCAGCCAGATAAATGTGAATTTCTTAGGCGTGAAGTAGTTTACTTAGGTCATAAAATAACAGACAATGGCGTTTTACCAGATCCAGAAAAGATTAAATCAGTTTTACAATACCCTACCCCTAGGTCACCAAAAGATGTTAAAGGATTTCTTGGATTAGCCGGATATTACCGAAAATTTATTGCAAACTTTTCATCAATAGCGCAACCTCTAACAAAATTACTAAAGAAAAATTCTGAATTTAATTGGACCAGCGAACAGCAATTTGCTTTTGAAAATCTTAAAACGACCTTAAGTATGGAACCGCTTCTGCAGTTTCCAGATTTCGAACAAACGTTTTATTTAACAACCGACGCCAGTAATGTTGCAATAGGGTCAGTACTTTCGCAAGGTGAACCTCCAAATGATTTACCTATAGCATACGCTAGTCGAACTTTAAACAAGGCAGAGATGAACTATTCCACTACAGAGAAGGAACTTTTAGCTATTGTTTGGAGTGTCAAACATTTTCGCCCATACCTGTATGGCAGGAAGTTTAAAATCATAACTGATCATCGACCTCTAACATGGTTATTTAATGTAAAAGATCCTGGCTCACGTTTGATTCGGTGGAGACTGGCATTAGAAGAATATGAATATCAAATAATATATAAACCCGGAAAATTAAATAAAGTTGCCGATGCTTTAAGTAGAACCAACTCAGAAGATGCAAAAGAAAACACAAATAACGTAGAAATCAATCAGATCCAAACAAATACTATGAAAACTTATAACGATTTTTTAAGAAATTTACAATTCACTATAATTATAAATGATAATTTAGAAGAAATTAACGATAACCTAATTGATTCATCAGATAATATAGCACTATGCTTATCTAGCGACCTAGACGACAAAGACATGGTACAACAACAATTTAAAAAGAAATTTCCAGATCACCATTTAATATTACTTGAACAAGATTTAAATCCCCCTAAAATTATTAAAGTAAGCGAAAAAACAAAAAGGTTTTATTATTTAATCAATAAACAGTATCACTGGGAAACGACTTCATATGAAAAATTGTTTGATATTCTACTGCAACTAAAAGCTGAATTACTCAACGATAAAATTGAAAGTATTAGCATTCCAAAATTAAGTACCTCTTTTGACAATTTACACTGGAAAAAGATTCGTTCAATGATTAGATATATTTTCCACGGTACAAACATAAAAATCAAGGTTTATCATAATGATTTGATCATACCTACTACTCAAGATGAAATTAATAGAATTCTCATTGAAAATCATTCCAATCCCGTGTCAGGACATTCAGGCTATCACAGAACGTATAATAGAATCAAACAGAATTATAAATGGACTGGTATGAAAAACGATATTAGAAAATTTCTAAGAACTTGTGAATCCTGTCAAAAAAATAAGTTAGTACGCAAAAAACATAAAGAACCAATGGTGATAACGACCACTAGTCAAACTCCATTTGAGAAAATCTTTCTAGACATCGTCGGACCATTACCTATAAGTGAAAAGGGTAACAGGTTCATTCTCACCCTACAAGATGACTTAACCAAATATTCACAAGCTTATGCCATCACGAGTCATGAAGCTGAAACTATTGCTGAAATTTTAGTACGTGAATTTATTTGTAAATTTGGCATTCCGTCTATAATAGTAACAGATCAAGGTCGTGAATTTACTTCTAATCTTCTAAAACAAGTAGCCAAATTGTTTAAGATAAAACAGATAAACTGTTCTGCATATCACCCCCAGAGCAATGGAGCTCTAGAACGGAGTCAATCATACCTTAGCCGACTATCTAAAACACTATATTAACAAAGATCAAACAGATTGGGATTCATGGATAGATTTTGCTATGTTTTCTTACAACACTACAGTTCATTCAAGCACGAAGTTTACTCCTTTTGAATTGATCTTTGGTAATAAGGCAAATTTACCCTCAAATATCACAAAAAACCCCGATTTTAAATACACATACGATGACTATATTGATAACCTAACTCTAAAATTACAAAAATCTCAAGAAATCGCTAGAAACCACATCCTTGATTCTAAAGAGCGCAACAAACAATACTATGATAAACGGTGTAATAAACAAAAATTTCAAATCGGTGATAAAGTTTTTCTTTTAAACGAACACTCGAAGCCCGGTACTTCTAAAAAGCTTACCCCTAACTACAAAGGTCCTTATGAAATTGTCGACATACAGTCACCCGTTAATTACACTATTCTTGTTAAAAACAAAAAACTGATAAGTTAATTGAAGATAATTCTCTAATACCAAATGTACCAAATACCGTGACATATACTGTTGTAATAATAATTAAATTAATGATTTTAATTGTTACAATTAGGTTTATTTACTATTGTTATTATAAGTATGTTAAGAAACAAAATATTAATTTCTGTCCTTTTCAAATGTGTCAGCGTAACAGTCAACAGACTGTTCCGCCAGTTGAAGTAAGATACTACCCGGTATCTGATAGTATAGTAAATTCACCTGATCAGATTCCCGAATCAGTTTCAATGTATCCGCAGTTGTCAACTAAAGATGAAAAACCATTAAATTCTATTGTTAATTGTAAAGCAAAATTAATAGCCTAAGTAGCTATTAATTTTGTTGTTATGGGGGAAGGTGTAATGTACTCGTAATTTGTCATATTTTTCCATTAAACACTATTGCCTTTCTCTTCTTATAGGTGTTGGGTATTTTCCTTGTATTCATTAAAATATCGTCAAATGTGTTAGTTTTAGGCGTCTTGTTCCCTTCACCTCATTAACTAAGTACCTATTATAAGAACTTGAAAAACCAAATGTAAACTAGAGCCGTTAAGAACGTCGCGCGAATGATATTCAGTCGCTGTATTTGTGGAAAACTACAAAATAAAGAAAAACCATCAGTAGTGCAAAGTGTAGATTAATTGTCCCTAGCCAACCCATTACAGCAACTACGACAACCCTTATTGAAAATGATCCACTTGTAACAGTACACCAGTGCTGCGGTCGCGTTTATCCTACTTTCGCGCAAAATTTAACTCGACGATTTTCATTTACAAACAAGTCAACTCGAAGACTAAGGGCGCGACAACCGCATTTCCGCCATATATCAATTACTCGGAAGAACGCGTGTTACTAGAAGCGTTCCAGCACATGCTCGACGCAACCACGAACTCGTGTAGTGTTCGAGTTCGTTAATTAATAAAAATTGCAGTTGCGAGAAAATCTTTTCTTTCGTAATGGATTTCCCTCTTTCTCGACGAAGATTATCGTTGTCCGGATCACGAGAGAGGAAAAACTCGGGGAAACAATTTGGGCTTGATTGGTCCCAGATGGAAAACTTGCCTTAAAGCGTTTTTGTCCCATGCTCCAATTAACAGAATCGCTTAAAAGTGGAGAGAATATTGATCGTGTTTAGCGAACACGGCCACTAAAGGTTAAAACGGGGAATATACACGGGGCGCGACAAATTAAGGCAACCGTGAAATATAGTGTCCCACTGGTCACTAATTAAAATTTTATTCCATTACTGAACACACATATATTAAGTGGTCTAAGTTTCCGGACAATGCAGCGGTCGTCCTGATATAATACGTAAACACATTTTTTTTTCACACTTCATTAGCCCCCGAATCCCCAATCCCATCAGCCTAAGTATCCTTGCATTCTTCGCGTAAATCCTCTCCCTTCCGCCAATTCTGCCATATTTATGCCGAAATCATCCCTAAGTGGCGCTTATAAATACCGTTCATCTCCATCCGGCGTCCCCATCAAGTCGACCGGATCGAGCCCTCCGAAATCCATCAAAAAATGATCGCGTTCGGTCCACTTTCCGATCGCTTCGACCCGGAACTCGGCAATAATTAATCCGTTAGGTGGGGCCTAAATAATTCCAGAGACGAATGACGCAAAGTTGAGCGATTTGGGAATTTCCCGAAATAACTGCTAATTGTTTAATAGGGTTACGAGCCCTTCGCTCTACCTGCGTAATCCCTTCCTATTAGTCTACACACGTCGCGACGCAGAAATAGGCCGTGTTCGACAGCCTGTTTTCGGGTAATTAGCGCGTGATTCCGCATCATATTTCGTAAATTCGTCGGTGCGACGATTGCGACGGCGCTTGATTTAAGTTGGCACTAATGAGGCAGCCGTATTCCGGACGGAGGCTCTCACACTACTGCACCACCTCCGCTGGGGGTGATTGTAATCTTAGATGGTGATAATACACGGGGGTTTTTGTTACGGCGAGCTTGGAGGGTGCTTGGGGACGGAGAGAGCCGGCTAGTTGGAATTTTGCTCGGATTTGAGAGGAGCGGAATAATGAAGTGACGTGCTATCGACTATGGGGGCTCTCTTGAAATTTCTCGCACTATTTTAAAGCAGCGACGTCGACTTGTTAAACGCTACGTAACAACAAAGGTGTGCTTGCGAATGTTGTGGCATAAAGTCCAACTAAAATTATATTGTAGTTCGCAACAGACCTACAATAAAACTCGATGAATGTGAGAGCCCCGACGGCCCTTCCACACTCCCGTCGACACGAATCGTTTGAACATTTGAACAATTAAAAATTTTAGCTTTGGAGTTTTATGTTTATGTATCCACCAGCAATAATTATAAAGTAAAAATAAATTTAAGTACGGTCCTGGCGAGGATCTGTTAGATAAACACCTTTACAACAGCTTGTGGTTAAAGAGCTATAAAGTTTTGTGAAAGTTAATAACTACCTTCGGGTCACAATCACGCTGTAAACTAGTTGGACTATAACTAGTTAAATTGTATATGAAATGAGGCAGAAATTACAATTTTATCACACATATATATTTTATGTCATATATTATTGATGTTCCTCAAGGCTCCATCTTGTGGTCATAATTTTTTACCATTTACATAGATGATGTTAAAAAATCGACATTTTGTAAGCACTACCACCACTTACTTAATCCAAAAATATCGTCCATAAGCGTAATCTAAAAAATTGTTACTTATCCCATTATCCTCCTCTTCTGCGTACCCTCCCGCCGTCAGAATTTCACCGACGATAACCCGCGCAAATTCCATAAGAACAACAAAAGCAACGAATTAGCGAATATCGTCGCCATTTTCGTACTCCATGATGAGTTTTCCCCAAATCAAGACGTTTTATCACCGGCTCCAATCTTGCACCCGAAGCACTTTTGTCAAGATGAATTCATTTAACTTGTGAGTGATCTTAATAAAAGTAAATTAAATTTTCAAAGGAAACTTTCCCTCAACTAAGTTCGAGGCGAGACAGTGGGCAAAACCTATCTCACTTCGGGATCGCATTCTCGAGCCTCTTGCGATAATTCCAAATAAATTACGACGTCTGGGTTGGGGATGATCGTCCCTCGTAGAGGAAATCGGGCGCGGTTGGTTCAGATGTAGGTCGTTACGTCGCATTATAATTTTATTTGATGGGTGTCGCAGCTGGGTCACGTAAATTGTTTAAATTGTGTTGTAAGTTCGAAGTTTACGAATAGTTTGGGCGAATTCTGTCTTTCTTCTGGCCTTACCTAGTAGACCGTGGTTGCGGCTTAAATCCCGGTCTCCCATACTCAAAATACATACACTGTATGACGCAACAACAAGGTTAAAGACTTCGAATGACAAGAGAAACAAGAAGTCGATGCTCGGAAATGCGTTCGTTTCAACCGAAAACGAGAAGTTTGCTTATTAAAGTCTCATATTTATCCTGGACTTGGATTTATTTTTAGAAGGAAATACGTTGGGGCTTTAAATTTAATAATGCCGTTTGAAAAACGTCGCTTATGGTTTGTGACTTTCTTTAACTTGTTTGTACAAATTGGACAAAGGATGAGTTTACTTAGACAAGGACGTCTCGGAGGATGAGTTTATGAAAAAGTTTAACGACTGACATGTAAGGCAAACAATGAGACAAGGGTCAGACTGGTGGTGGTTAAAGAAATCAACAGCGTAAAGAGATATGAGAGTTTCAATTCGTGCTCGTTTTTTGACAGGAAGGGATTCTTTACGATTCGGTCTATGCACAGAGAAAGGAAGGAAAGATCTACAATCAAAAAAATACAATACGAATCCCAGAAATGTTTATGCTGATCTGTACGTCTACTGCAGACTGTGCGTGCCGTATAAAGCTGCTTAAACAGAACTTTCCCCACCTCTGAAGCGCAAGCAATACCTAAAACCATTGTTTAAGTTTATTATAGTTCGACAACCTATACGGACAATCACTTTCCCATGTAGAAAAGAATGAATATATATTTTACATCTCACTCGCTTCACTATGAAGTGGCGGTACCTTACGAAAGGGGATAAAAATAGTCCGTAAGCACGTGATGTCGATAAGGTAGTAAACGGACGTATTAATCAGTACGTTGTACGGGGAGCAGTCACAAAATCAACAACTTCGTCCACTTTAAAGGTATACGAAATTAAACGACCACTACTTTAATTAATAAGTAACAAGTCATCTAATTTGCCTCCAGAATAACTATGGGTTATCATCAAACTATGAACACCAAATTAATTCAATATGAACATCTTCTTACGTATTTTTTTTATTAACAGTAGTCAAATCATTAAATACATATTATTTTTGAAACTAAAATGCATTTTATCCTAAGATTGTATCACAAAATATTCATCATCATTTAAATATATACGATGATATAGACATTAAGAAATAAATTTAAAATTGCAAAAATTATATCTAGCAGACTTAAAACAGCCTTAAATCTTAAATGTGTCTTGTATGTACGTGCTTATCAGTATGTAGGCATTTTAACGCACAGCAATAATCGTTCTTGATGAGTAATGACTGATGACTACTGTAACACAGTAAATCCTCGAAATCGAAAATTTAAAACACTGAAAAATTCAAATCTGGGAAAATTGTAAAATCGAGAAATCGAAACATAAAAAAATCAAAAAAATTAAAATTGGAAAATCTAAAATTTAAAAATCGAGAAATTGAACAATCGGTTAATTCAAAAATCGAAACATCGAAAAATTGGAAAATCGAAAAATAAAAAAAAATTGGACAATCGAAAATTTAAAAATTCCGAAAATTGAAAAATTGAAATATAGAAGAACTGAAAACTCAAAAAATCGAAAAAAATTAATAATTTCAAAAATTAAAAAGTTAAAATTGAGAAATCGAAAAACTGAAAAATCACAAAATTGAACGAAATATCAAAAAATGAGGAAATTAAAAAATTGAGAAACAGAAAAGTCAAAAAAGCAGAGTCTAAAAATCGCAAACTTAAAAAATCGAAAAATTGAAAAATCAAAAACCTGAATAATCGAAAAATTTAAGAACTGAAGAACCGAAAAATCGAAACTTTAGGAAGTGGAGAAATGGGAATATAAAAAAATAGATTAATTGAGAAATCCGAAAACTAAAAATTCAGAAACGTCAAAATTTGAAAAATAAAAAAATATTGAAGAACTGAAAAATCGAAAAATCTAAAATTTAAAACATTGAAAAGTTAAAATATCCTAAAACTGAAAAATGGAGAAATCCAAACATCAAAAAATCAAAAAAAAAAAATCTAAAATTTAATAATCGAAAAACTGAAAAATCAACGAAGCGAGAAGTCGACAATTTAAAAAATTGGACAATTGAAAAATCGGATAAATCAAAAATCGAAACATCGAAAAATCGAGAAACCGAAAAGCAAAAAATCGAAAAACCAACAAATCGAAAATTCGAAACATTGTAAAATTCAAAAATTCAGACATCGAGAAATCGAAAAATCAAAAGACAAAAAATCGAGGAGCCGAAAAATCGAGAAGTCGAAAAATCAAAAAATTGAGAAACCGAAATAGGCCAAAATCGAAAAATCGAAAACTTAAATATGGAAAAATTGATAAAGCGAGAGATTGAATAATCAAAACATCGAAACATCCGAATCTTAATGAATTGAGATCTCAAAAAATTTAAACATTCGTAAATTTAAAAAATTAAAATATAGAACTGGAAACTCGAGAAACTGAAAAATCTAGAAATTTAAAAATTAAAATATGAAAAAGTTGAAAAATTGAGAAATTGAAATAAAAAACAAAAAACTGAAAATCCAAAAATAAAAAATAGAAAAATCTAGAAGTCGAAAAATGAAAGAATCGAAGTATTGAAAAATATCAAACCTGAAAGAAATATCCAAAAATTGAGAAATCGTCAAACCAATAAAGCGAAGTCGAAAAATCGAAGAATTAAAGAACTGAAAAATCGAAACTTTGAGAAGTGGGAAAATCAAAAATAGATTAATTGAGAAATCAGAAAACTGAAAATTTAACGCAAAAATTTGAAAAATTCAAAAATTTAAATTATGAAGAACTGAAAAGTCAAAAAATCGAGAAATCGAAAAAACTAAAATTTAAAACAATGAATAATTAAAATATCGCAAAATTGAAGAATCGAGAAATCCAATTCAATTTGAAAAATTGAAAAATCGGGGCGGTGAAAAATTGGAAAATCCAGAAATTCAAAAGCTCAAAAGAAAAAAATCGAAAAACCGAGAAATCCAAAAATCGAAACATCAAAAAATTCAAAAACTGAGATTTCGAGAAATCGAAAAACCGGAGGATCGAGAAATTGAGGAGTCGGAAGCCGAAAAGGAAAGTTAAAAATTGAAAAATTGAGAAATTGAACAATCAAAACAACGAAACATCTGAATTCGATGAATTGAGAAATTAAAAAATTGAATAATCGAAAATTTTTAAAAAAGAAAAACTGGAAAATCAAAAATTAAAATTCAAAAAATCGAAAAATTGAAAAATTGAAATATAGAAGAACTGAAAACTCGAGATATCGAAAAACCTAGAATTTTAAAAAAAGAGTTAAAATATCCTTGAAATATTGAAAAATCTCATAACTGAAAGAAATATTCAAAAAATTGAGAAATTAAAAAATTGGAAAATTGAGAAATCGAAAATCTAGAAAAGCAAAATTGAAAAATCGTGATCTTAAAAAATCGAAAAATTGAAGAATTGAAAATGTGAAAAATCGAAACTTTAGGAAATCCAGAATTGGACAAATAAAAAAAATACTTTAGAAATCGGCAAATTGAAAATCTAGAAACGTGAAAATTTGAAAAATTGAAAAATCGAAATATTTAAAAACCGTAAAATTGAAGAGGACAAAAATTGAGAAATCGTATCATTGAAACATCGAAAGATTGAGAAATCGAAAAATAAAAAAATCGAGAAATAGAAAATTTAAGGAATGGACGAATCGGAAAAGCCCAAAATTGAAATATTGAAAAATTGAGACATTTAAAGTTGAAAAATCGAGAAATCGACAAGCCGAAAAATCCCAATAGCGTATTTAGGTATAAATCCCAAGATCAGGACTATTCTACTTTTTAAAATTTAAATAACATTATAAATTGGAAAATGTTGATTTTTTTTTCCAAAAATCTTGACGTCTAAGGTGAAAACTCGACACGGATGCATAAACCGTAAACGGGGCGAAACTACAATTTTACTATTGTAAAATTTCATTGTTCGTGACAAATTTTGGTGAGTGTAATTTGATAATACATACAATTTGAAATGTAAATTTTGTAGTATAATTAAACAATGCTAAAACTTAGGAGGTGCATGTAAAAAGGAGAGTAAAAGTCGTAATATAATTGTTTTTCCATTATTAGAGACGCTTCGTTGAATGAAGCTGAAAATTAGGGTTACGTAAATTCACTGCCATAAATATGTAGACGGATAGAGAACCTATTTTTGTAGTTGTGTAACAACTGATTCAAATTTAACTTTACTCGCAAACGCAACTTATACTTAGGTGCAACCGAATATAACAATCATTAATTCAAATATGATAGCTAATCATTCTGAGATTACAACTATTATTAGACACAATTCTAGATTAGATATAATGATGCACTAATTACAACGGGTACAGAATAATTAATCAATCTGTGCAACCACCAGATATTATATTACGAAAATCAATGAAATCTATTTCGATTAAACAACAAATATTTTAATAACAAATTGTTTAGTTGTATATTTTTAAGCCCACTATCAACACACTGGTGAAAAAACGATTCAAGGTGTTGAAGTTTGCACCAACTTAGAAACTAATTACTCGACAACTCCTAGGATGTTCGTCATTGTCCAGGAAGTTACCCCAAGAACTTTCTAAGCCACGTTGAACACCGGTTCGCATATCCAGTTTCATTATCAAACAGTGTTTTAGGCTTTCGTTCGATATATATCCGCATTGTCGAGTTTCTCTCCTGCTTATTTGTCTGCTACCCTTTTTTATGACGTCGTAGTACAAAAAAAACGTGTTTTATACTTCCGTCCTTACACTAAACAGAAAAAATAAGCCACTTGTTAAAAGCTTTCGTCTGTGATTTGGCGCAGCTGGTCGGATAAGATTGTACGCTTTCAAACGAAAGCTAGATTATAAAGCGCCTCAACTTTATTTACAAAACACAGAACTTCACATCTAATCTACGATAGTTGAGTTTGTTTTTTATCAAGTTAGAATTCCGCGGCAGGAGCGCGATTCAATGTCATGTGTAACGTTCTTCTCGAACTTTCAAAAGAGATTAACTCGTCGACCGCGCCGTCACAATAACGTCGCAAATGGCTCAATTTTTAACGTCGCCACCCCCACGTGTTTCCCACGTCAATCCTGCAGGTGTTGACGGCGTGCATTCGCGCTATTTTATCATGTCTCCGCCTCGAATCTCTTGAATTTTATTACTTTGTCGATAGCTCCAGGCCACCGATATTTTCCATTCAATTTGAATGTATCCGCGTGTCCCGAAAAAACATAAAAAAGAAACATTGCTTTCTCCTGTTTTCCATTTGTTTAATAAACCGAAACGACATTAGACAGACTCGACTTCCCATTAAATGTCGGATTTGCCCTCGAGACAATACAATTTTAAAAAAGTCAAATGCTCGAGTTTATGTTTCTTTTTTTGAGCAAATATAATCACACCGAGGCGAGATTGGAAGGATCGGGATAGTAACCCAATTTCAATATTATTGGCTGGAACACGTAGGACGGGACCAACTCCATCAGGACTTCGCAACTAGATAAACTCGTTTGCGATCGACGAGGATAAATCTGTTGCAGCCAGACGACGACTCTTCGGGACTTAATTCGGGGGCATTAGACGTTTGTTTTCGTCGCGCAACTTTACGACCTAAGCTATATCCACGGTTTTGTTTACGGGCAACGACGCGACTTCGGATGGGCGGGAAATTGCACGGTTCAGCCTTTGGCGTGTCGATGGAGATCGAAATCTAAATAAATTCCGGGAAGTAGGCAACCAACTGTACTTGCCGGGGAACGGACTGACAACAAATAAAGGAAAAGGCGGCTACGATGAGCGGGGCGTGTCGACAACAATTTTTAACGTGATTAATCGAGGTGAATCCTCAGCCTAACTACTTTCCCGAACCTCTGATTGACAAATCAGACGCTCAAATCTTCTAATTTCGTTTCCAGATTTTCCGCCGAACTCCAAGCAAAGAAAGCGAGATTTGCGCTATTCCTATTACAAATGTCTTCATCTCGTATTCATATCCTCGCCGCCCCGTATTGTTCCTTTTGCCCTCAACAATCGCATTTACTATACAACATCAGGCTTTTACCCAATTGAACGAAACCATTCCCCCAAAATGTTTTTCGCATCGTATCAAACACAACGTTTATGCCTCAAATAAAACTGTTTGAATGTACTTAACGGTTTCGGCATTCACCTCGCGGCTGAAAACTTTATTAATTATCATTTCATAAATAATTCAAGCCGAAGAGGCGCGAAACTCTGACAAATTGGATCCAATTAGTCAAATTAACCGTTCCGTTCTATTCCGAACGCTTTTTTGACGGCGCCGAAACGTCAGAAACGTGTAAAATGTTCCAGATTAGGTATTCGAAAGGGATTATTCGCTCGTTTTGTGTCGTTAATTGTTTGGATTTCTCTGTCGGTCAGACTGGGGAAAAATGGAGAAAGCCGACATGAAAATAATCTCTTCGATTCTCGTGCGTGTTAACAGTGGCGGGTGTTTTTTTAATTGAAAAAATGTTATTTTTAAAATTATCATCCCGGGAGGTTGATGAAGGCACGTTCTGTGTACGCAAACACGTTACACAGGTGCTTTAGAGGTATTTTTTATAATGCGAGTTTTAATTACGCTTAATTAAATTTAGCATTTTGGCGGGACGGGCGGGCGGCGTAATGTGAGCAGGGGATTTCGTGGGGTTATTGTACCATTTGGAAAATGTAAATATAAAGTCAAACATATTTCGCTAAAAGGTTTAAATTCTTTGACAAAAACTCGACTTTAGCAAGTTAAATGTTACATTTCCAACTAATTACCTACGTTTTAAAATGTAGAATTTATTATTTCTAGAACCGTTTATTGCTAGCATCACGACTTATTGTCGCCCTCTGACAAACCAGTAAATAAGAAAATTACACCAACAACTTCATCCTCCCTGCCATAAAATTCGGGGACCGACTTTTCGCCATGAAAATTTTATAGCTTTGTTTATTCATCCACCGGCACCAGTACAACGTTCTTTTGAGACCTTATCATTCCAATAGAAATTATAACTAGAATAGCGACTTTTTTCCAAAGGGGTTCAAAGTTCCGGAGGGCGTCGAGGGTTCCGAGCCATTGAGACGGTCGACTGAAGAGTAAACGGAACACATAACGGGAAGTAGAAGGGTTGCAGGCCCTAAGGGCTGCTTAATGATTTTATAGAACAATAGAGCAGGTCTGAAAAGATCCGAGTTAGGCAACCCTTTTTGCAGACAATTCTCCAACCAGTACACAACAGTTTTTCCGAAAGAAATGAGCCGGAAAATCCAGCCAAGCACGCATTCGAAGCACTACACACACGGTTATTGTAATTCGGTCGGTATTTAAAGCCTCTTCGGCTTAAAACCCACCCCAACCCAAAACAGGGTTTTGTTTTAATAACACGTGCACTTGAAAGTTAACTCGCATAGAAATGGAAGCCGACGTTTCAATGATACCAAAACTGTCAAGTGCTTGACGAATGTAAAGAGTTTATTAGTATTTGTGTATATTAAACTTGCCACATCAACCCTGGCAAAATGCAAGTTATGCACCCCATCCCCGTCAATTTTTCCCGAAGAATCCATTCGGAAAATCCGTCCTAGCACGCATTTCGATGCACGGTTATTGTAAATTGTAATTCGGTCGTTATTTAAGCCGCATCGGCACAAACCCTACCTGAACGCAAAACAACAAACCCCCGATCGATGCCATTTTAAAAACACAACGGTTCCATTCGACAGCTGTAATCGTCCCTAATCCTTGCAGCGGCTTTATCATTAATATCGGCACCGGACCGTAAACGTCCACTTTTTATCTCACTCTTGAACTGTTCGCCTCCGAAGGCGCACCATTTATTTTTTCGCGCGTCAATCTCTCCGATCGACCGCTTTCGTTTTCACTCTTGGACGACGTTCAAATGCCGGACTGCGAATTTGTTGCACTCGATTTCACACTGTTTACCTCCGTGGTAATGCTGTCAAGTTGGAGCGAGTTTCGCCGGGGTATGTTTTGAAAAATTTCCACGCTGGAGCGGAAAATTGACGGCTGATAGTGTTTATTAAAAAGGTAAATGGTGGAAAACACGCCGACGCGCCAATATTTTCCGTTAACTAA
This sequence comes from Zophobas morio, assembly GCF_036711695.1. NCBI lineage: Eukaryota > Metazoa > Arthropoda > Insecta > Coleoptera > Tenebrionidae > Zophobas > Zophobas morio. The sequence continues at coordinate 4,036,569 of NW_026972115.1, forward strand.
AAATTACGAGGCAAATATTTGATAGTCGGGGCGGAGAAATGTGAAGCGTCATCGAATTGGGTGAGGATGTCGCATCCGTGGGCTAAATTTTAGCAGGGTTTCGTGTTCTTTGTGAGATTAAAAAAGGGGACAGAAAAGGTATGAAAGTCAGGCGCGGTGAATTTGACTAAATTTGTTACTTTGATTTCAAATTTCACTTGTCTTACTACAAATAGTAGTAGAGAAAACGTAACACCTACGTGCCAAATCTTTTTATTTAACCCGACTTCGCCACTCTACATTCCTTCAATAGACTTGTTACGCTAGTTCCATCTCTGCGAGAATACGATTCTAAACGAGTATAGATTCTTATTGTTATTTAGCCAGAATTTTCCGTTTAGGAAAAAGACTCAGACTCGCATCGTCCCATTACGTTTCTTCGTGACATCCGCCGGAAATGGCCATATTTCGCTACATATTCTTTTTTCCCATTTCCCCAGAACACATTTGCAGCGATATTAACTTAATGCCGAGAATTTTGCTAACTTTCGGACGGGAAGCCTAATTTACGACCGCTTATTATATGTAAAGGCGCAAAAGAAAATTATCTTTGCAGCTAAGCGTATAATATTTTAATTATGAAAGAACTTTGGAAATAATTTAATTTTAGCATTTTTACTATGCATTATCAACTTAACCAAAAACACTTTAATGAAATTGTAATGCAAATGAAAAATACCCCCCGGGAATAATTACCCACCATCCATCACCGGCTCAATCAACCGTACTCTGCCTATTCCCCACTTTTTTTAATTTAAATTCTTCCTTATTTCCAGCGACCAATTGGCTCGATCCAGCATCGACTATTTATGGACGACAGGCTTCCGGTTTATCCCTTTATCCCATCTCCATGCGTCGTAAGCGCTTTTCATAAGTGGCCAGAAAGACATTAAGTCCCCGTTTAGGTAAAATACAAAAACCCATCCGTCTCGCCCCCAGGAACGTCTCGCAATCCCCCAATCTACCTTAATCTAATCCGACACGCATTTTCCCGTGCGGAGCAATTAAATTCGAATGTAAGTGCCTTACAATCGTTTAAATCCGCACAAATCCACGCGAGTCATTAGTGAGTAGTTGGACCTTTAGCTGCTTAATGATAATGAAGCAGCCGAGGGCGAAAGGGCAAAAGTAGATAAAGTAGTGAGCAGAAAGGGTGCTTAGAGCCGAATTATGAAGTTGGCGCGCCGGGGGAAACGGCCGTTAAAATTCAAAAGTGAACACCGTATTTTTAATGACAAAAAATTTTTTTTTTCGAAAATTTTTAAGAAAATTGTGTGCGCATTTTCAGAGAGTGAAAACAAGCACAGATTTGTGATCCTGAAAAAAATCCATCCGCTTTCGATTAATTTTAAACAATTTAAAAATTTAATATAAAAATGGTGGAGGCGCCGGGATAATAATTGCTTTTTTTTTTCATTTTTAAATATTTTCAGACACTTTCTGTCAGATCTGCGTTGAGCAACACCTTTACGTTATAGCTTAAAGCCGTGGGTGTTTTTAGTGCCGTTTATTACCACTATTATCGTTATTATTGTTATGAAAAGCTTGTATTTGCGTCGAGGGTGTCAAACGTGTCAAACATTTCGACCGAAATTGCCGCAATAGAAGCTAATAAATTATTTCCGAACAGCCACCCTTCGAAAGCTCGTGGAACCCTTCGCTAATCGCTCCCCGCGCTGGATTTGTTTCATTCGGTTAGTAGGTGAAACCCAGCTTGAAACTTCGGCCAAAGTCTCCCGTATCAGTCCATTAGACTCTTGCACGTACATGCAGAATACGCTCAAACTCTAAGTATCCCTATTTCACCCGTAATGTTCAGTTCAGGGATTCCCAAACTGTGTAGGAAGTCACGTATGTGACTAGGTTGGGAACCGCCAGGGATGTTCTCAGGACGCAAGCTTTCCGTAGTTAAGCCAGGCGGAGGCACTTGCCGAATGCGAATTGCGTATTTAAGGGAGGATTGGCCGATTTTAAATAATAGCGTGGTTCCGGACATTTTTCCGGAGGTGGAGGCGCATTTTTATATCGGAGGAATTTCCGAGCAGATGTTGGGGGAAACGCGGCGGATTGCGGAGGCGGCGGTGGGGTCGGGCAACAAACATAATTTTGGGGAAGAAATTTGCATACGTATGCTCATTGATGTTAACATACCGAAACTCCCTAAAATCACAGCAATAAGATCGGAAATCGATCGGTTAATAAAAAAAAATCACGCAAAAATATTAAACACTACGCGACTTCGCAGTTGAAATTCAAATTCCTGCAAAACAATCCAGCTTACACTTCGAACGGTTCTTGCTTATTTTGGTTTGGTTAAATTAGGTTTTGAAATATTTACGTCGTCGCTTTAACATCTTTCACTGTCCGAAGCGCTTATCATTTCATGGGGTAAATTTAATTCTGCTTAGTACAATGTCTCGTTTCATGAATTATACTGCACACATCCGCCTCTCGCGGCGTACCAAAACAAATACAAGTTTATCTTCCTGCAAATTTTGCAGCAAATATTTTGCATCTGAGCAAAGTTTTGTTGACACACAAAACAAAACGACTCTTCCGCCGACCTTCTCGCGAACGTTAAGTCAAACATAATATCCGCCTTTAAATGAAGCCTCGGCTCTCATATTTTGACGTTAATATTTTAAGGACGAGATTTAAAAAACGCAGTTTATGCGACGTCATTACGGTGGTTAAATTTAAAAAAATAAACAACCTCAACATTATTCATCGTTCCGCATCCGAGTTTTTTAAATTCATTAAGTTAATGAGTCGGCCGGAATCCGACTGCAGAAGTAATTTCCCGTGATTTTGTTAAAGCGATTTCTGTTTAACGAGAAATACTCGGGATTTTTTAGAGAAAACATTTGTAAGCTATTCACTCGTAGAGTGCGGAAACGATGTGTCGATGACGTAATCAACATTTCTTTTTAATAGAACCGCGGATTTGTATTTTCTTGGCTTTGTTTACCTCTAGAGTAAGAGTCTCGTCACCAATAAAAATCCCCGAAAAATCCCTACACGTGTGTCCCCTCCACACCGCGACGTAATACAATGCAGGTTGTCACTTTTAAAGCCAGTTGTGCCAGCCCAAATTGAAAATTTTCCCTATATAAACTGAATGTTTATTGGAATCTGATACAGTTTTGTTGACATTCGTATCTTTCAGTTTTCCCGAAGTTTGTTTCGGAAGCGGTTTATGCGACAGCCGTGATTTACAACTTATATTGATACTCTGTTCGGGAGGAAATGGAAACATGCGCTCGAATTCCATCAAAACAAAAGTTTCAAGAATGAGAAGGGGACACAATGACCTCGATTGCTTTCTGGACATTCTTCCGATTAACCGGGGAGATGTATTATGGTAGTGTGTCACAGGAAGTATGAGATTCCACTGGACCGGAATTTATGGGAGTATTTTGCTTGTAATTTAATTTCGGAGGCTGGGTAATTTATGGAGGCGGGTAAGACAAACATGGGTTTTGGGGAGCGTTTTTCTACGCTTGGAGGTGATACCGTTGTAAAGGATAATAAGTTGTGTTGACATACGTTTATGAATGTTATCAGTGATAACAGCGATCGACGGGGATAACTTCCGAATATTATAATACCAGGCCGATACAGCGAAATTCAAGAACACAAGCAACACAAAATTATGTTCCAGATGAAAGAACATTCGGTAAATGATTGCAAATATGGACACAGAAAAAATAATAAAGGCACTTATTAAATTGAAACAGACAGCCATGATATATATAATATGATGTTTCCTGGAGAAATTGGACACCTACAGATGAATAACAAATATCAACTGCTATGACAAAGTGCACAAAAAAACAATGTTAACGTTTGTATTTTTGTAGCATATTCTCGACAAACTTAATTATTAATCAAAAATTGTTGACACATTGTAAATGTCATCATTACCGACTTGCCTGCAGTTCCGACTAGACGAAATCAATAAAGCGATTCTAAAATTTAATTAAATTAGCAGCAACTCCGAGCAAATGTGAACGCCAGATCGACTTCCCAGCACTCATGTGATATTTACACGGCGAATTAGACCGAAAATCTAAATAAAACGATATAAAGCTTAGTGTTTGATGTAAAAACACAAAGCTCGCAACAATTAAAATATCTTTAAACCCTTGCGAACACCGGTGAAAAAAAGCCGCAAAAAATGTAAAGCCGGATCTGTCTAAATAGTTGGTTAGCGTGTTTTCAAATTTTCCATTTAGCCAGCACCAAATTCGACTGATCCATTATTAACGACGATACGCGAACGTCCCCTATCTCCCTATTCCGCTTTCCTGCTGGACATCCCCCAGGTGTCACCCCTTTCGCGTCCCCACTAAAACAATCACCCCTTAATGGAACCTTCACCCCGTCACAACTCATCTCTCTAAAAAAAAATCCATCCGCCCCATTCGCTCCTTATTTATCAGATTCGCATTTTTCACGTCGACACAAAAATATGCGCGAAACCTCAGCACCCCTAAAATTGAGTGGAATAAACGCCGTGGGCACCATCCCGATTTATTACACGGATACAACATTTAAATGTCTCGACGAATAAAGGGAAGTCGGGCCAGTGGCGGCGACAGCGCGCAATCTCGACAGGGAGCCATTTCCTATACTGATGGCATTGCACTTGTCACAAAATTCGGATGAATTTCATTGCTTTGATATGTTCATTTTTATTCAGGAGGGATAAAAACGCGATGTGTCTGTGCATTTGACATCTGCTCTCGGAGCCGAGATATATGCAAAGAAACAATTCGGGGCTCCGCGTCGGATGGAAAATAATGGGTTTGATGGGATCGGGTTGGATGGTGTCTTTGTCATTCAATATTTAAGGGCCGTTAAGGGAGCGCAGCGGTCAAAAGGGGCCTGATAAGCCCACGTAATGCGTAAACGGGAGAGTTTAAATAGAGTAATAATATTTATCATGTGAGAAGGGTGGGTGTTTTGGGGAGTAATGGGCAATAAAAAGGAGATAAAAAACTGGACGTGCTGCGAAAATGTCAATTATTTATTATACTGGGCTCGCTGGCTGCGAAACAATGGCGGCTGAGCTGAAATTTAAGAAAAGTTGGCGGTCTGGGCGATCACGACGACGATACAGATAGGACAGGGCCGTAATTTATGCTTACACAACCAAAAGTTTTAACACCTACACCTACACTTTCAAGCTCCTTTATAAAGGACAAGTTAGTGGCTTAAGGAATTTGCCACCTACTTTTCTTTCAAGATTGAGTAAAGTTTATTTGGTTGCATAAACAAGACAATTTAAAAATTTTGGATTTAACATTACACAAATTTTTTTAAATCTTAATTAATTTAATTAGAAAACTTCATACACGTTTCGTGGTCTCAGCATAGTAGTAATTTATTTTTAGTTACAAACTAATCTACACTTCTTCCGAAAACAGGTAGATAAGATTACCTCACCAGCCCTAATCCTTCAGGGGTTTCCCTGACTCTTATTTATGGCCCTAATTCTGTAATCTGTTAATTAGTTGAGACGGAAATTTTAACCAGTCACTCCAAAATATTCACGACTTTACCCGGAAATTATTTTAGACGACGGCAGTATTTTCTGTTAAATTCATGATTAAAAGATGCTCTTTAATGATGGCAGTTTATAAATATCGCGATAAGCTGGTAGTATTTCGTTGTTTCCTGCAAAATTAATCAAAATTAAATAAATGTCAGCGACAATTTCCATCGAAATAAATTTGATCTAAACAATGACGAATGTATAAAATGGCCATTATTTACAATCTGAACGCATTGTTTAAACAAAATCCTTTGTGCGTTGTCCCCGACTACCAACAACATTTAAATAAATTGTTTATTTTGATGCTATTTACAGCGCTTTATCAGCCGTCCCGACCCACTTTAAAAAATTCAAACTCTAATGTCTCACACGAGTCCCTGAATAAACAAACACAGAAAACTCTGTTAAAATCAGCTTTGACGTAAAAATTTAAAAACGTAATGAGTTATCCGAGAACGCTTTTATCCATCTCGCAAAAAACTTTTAATCAGCGACAAAAAAGCGACTTAGAAATGATCAATTTCAGCCCTGAAAAAACATTCCATTATTAAAATTCCTGGAATTCAATTTACCGGCATTCCGCCAGCAATTAATCCCCGACCTGAAATACCATCAGGTGCATTATTTCCAGGTAAAATATCGCACAATAAATTGACGCGGTGATATTAAATTTTCCGTCGCGCTCCTTCAAACTTAATTCCCGTTTCCATCCCGAAAAAAACCCCAGCAGGAATTTTGCGCGAGAATTAAATCCGCGACGCTGCATTTGGCCCAGTTTTCAACTTTTCGAGGTTATGGACCTCGCGCCGACACATTTTTGCGTATCGGCGTAGCGAAAGTTTTGCCAGAACGCGTGACAAAAACGGGATTTTTACTCACCCAGCGAGAAGAACAGCGCGGTCCAGCACCATACGACCGGGGCACTGCTCATAGCTGCCCCATGCTATCAGAACACCATCACACACATGGGACGGGTCCCGTACGACGGCCACACACTGACTATTCCTGCGAGTCCTGCTGCCATGCGAGATGGATGCGCGCGGCGCTCCTGCAAGGGGTGCGAAATCGAGGCATGCTTAACTGGTACATCATCTCGGTGCTCGATATCTCCGTAAGCACACGACAACTGAATTCCGCTGAAACAGGATGACAACGTGCATGAATTAAAGAACGGGTTGATGGGGCGGCGATGGAAAAAGCGGGATGGGTGAGGGATAAAAGGACGAGAGGATGGGAGGTTTTTGATGGAAGATACGTGGAATAAGTTGAGAGGATGGGGCTGTTTGGGATAATTTGGTACCAGGGGCACAGCTGGTACTAGCTAGGCTTCCTGAGGCTTAATGGCATCATCAAACTCGGATTTTTTTAATCAAAACTCATATACAGGAGGTCTCACTAACGCCATCAAAGTTATATTCTTAGCGAAAAAATAAAAGATATGATATTTACATAAGTTCGAATTGTTATTGAGAGTTTTAACATCAGTCAAGGTGACATTTTTAATCTGAAACTATATATATAATTTTAACTTGTACTGAACATGAGTTCAGTTAATTTTTCAACAAAGTTATTATTTCCAGTTTCCCTCCTCAGGGTCTGTAATACGATAACCTCAAGGATTATCTCTACGTTTGTCAGACCTATAAATAGACTCTAATTTTGGAGAGATTTTAATATGTTAATAACAATCTTACATCAGAGAGACTGAAATGACGACGTCGTAAATCATTGTCGGGAAGCCAGAATATACAAGTGACAGAATATTAACTTAAGGTGATCTCTTGCTGGGGTGAATTTTAATTTAAAAGTAATTTACAACAAGCTTTGTCTCCGATTTGTCTTGAACAAAAGGACGCCGATAACGCCGTAATTAATAATTTGGCCAAACAAACGCCGATGTGAATAGCCCTTAACAGGTATTTTTCTCTACGGGTTGTAGGTGGGTGTCAAAAAGGCGCACCTCGCTACAAAAGTGATTAATTTTGTGTCGACTATAGAAAAGTGTTTGACGAGAAAAACTAATTAAATGCGCCGTTTTTGTCTTATTGTTAGTAGTCGACCTTTAATTAAACAGAGGTTATTTCTCACGTAGTAATAATTTAATTTCAATTTGGATTTCTTTGATAAAAAAGGTATTTATTTTTTACCTTCCGAACTAAACTAAACTAACTAAACAGCCCCGTAGCTAGAAAACTTATTCAGGGGGGGCAAGTTTGTCGACAGAGGGGGCTTCATGTAAATATTTATATTTTAATAATACAGATAACTACTTTATTTTTTCTGAGTTTTTATATTTGAAAGAATATTAAAATAATTGGAAACGTCGATTTTTTACGCTAAATTTTCGTAAAAACCTGTCGAAGTCCAAAAAATTAGTACGGTACTTGGTTAAAATGCTGGTTAAAACAGAGAATGTAGATTCGCAAACAGCTGTACTGCATCCAAAAATTTGTGTAGTGGTCATATAGGTAACATCCAATTTGTTTGAGTTTATTTTTTTGCATGTTTAGTACATATTTTAAAAATCCGACTTCGAAACCAAATATTTCGAAAATTTTGGTACGGAACCATGAACTCGTCATGTTTTTTTAAACTCGTCGAGATGTGTATTTCAGAATTTTTTGTCAACTTTAACAAAAGCTCAATTTTTGGAAACCCATATAAAATTTTTGACTTTTCCCAAGCATTTTCGAAAATTACCAAAAGAATTCCTTTGTTCATCTCGATTTCTTCCAAAAATCGTTTTGGATTCAATTTTTTTGAAAATTCTTACATTTTTTGCAGAATCGACGGAAGAAAAATGGCAATTTTTGAGAACCTGTGTCTCAAATTTTTGACTTTTTTCAAGCACGTTCGAAATTACCAAAAGGGATTCTTTTATTGATATCGATCTCCAGATGTTGTTTTTTCGAAAATTCGTACAATTTTTCCATAATCGCCAAAAGAAATATGGTAATGTTTGAGAAATTTTGAAAATTCCAGCTCGAAACCGAGTATTTCGAAAATTTTGATCCGGAACCTTGAACCTGTCGTGTTTTTTTAAGCTCGTCCAAATCTATATTTCAGAATTTTTTGTCAACTTTTACGAAAGTTCAATTTTTGAAAACCCATATAAAATTTTTTACTTTTCCCAAGCATTTTTAAAAATTATCAAAAGAGACTCCTTTGTTCATCTCGATTTCCAAAAATCGTTTTGTTTTGGATTCAATTTTTTTGAAAATTCTTACAATTTTTCCAGAATCGACGGAAGAAATATGGCAATTTTTGAGAACCTGTATCAAATTTTTGACTTTTTTCAAGCACGTTCGAGATTACCAAAAGGGATTCCTTTATTGATTTCGATCTCCAGATGTTGTTTTTTCGAAAATTCGTACAATTTTTCCATAATCGCCAAAAGAAATATGGTAATGTTTGAGAAATTTTGAAAATTCCAGCTCGAAACCGAGTATTTCGAAAATTTTGATCCGGAACCTTGAACCTGTCGTGTTTTTTTAAGCTCGTCCAAATCTATATTTCAGAATTTTTTGTCAACTTTTACGAAAGTTCAATTTTTGAAAACCCATATAAAATTTTTTACTTTTCCCAAGCATTTTTAAAAATTATCAAAAGAGACTCCTTTGTTCATCTCGATTTCCAAAAATCGTTTTGTTTTGGATTCAATTTTTTTGAAAATTCTTACAATTTTTCCAGAATCGACGGAAGAAATATGGCAATTTTTGAGAACCTGTATCAAATTTTTGACTTTTTTCAAGCACGTTCGAGATTACCAAAAGGGATTCCTTTATTGATTTCGATCTCCAGATGTTGTTTTTGGTTTTATTTGGTTGAAAAGTCGTAAAATTTTTCAGCAATCGCCAAACGAAATGTAATTTTTGAACTTTGAAACCGAATGTTTCGAAAATCTTGATCTGGGACCATCTAGACCTTGTGTTTTTTGATTGAGCTCGTCGAGATCAACATTTCAGATTTTTTTGTGGATTTTTAGTCAACTTCAACAAAAGCTAAATTTTTGAAAATCTATAAAATGTTTTTGACTTTTCCCAACCGTTTTCGAAAATTAGCAAAAGGGATCTCTTTATCGATTTCGATCTCCAAATGTTGTTTTTAGTTTTATTTTCTGGAAAATTTGTACAATTTTTCCAAAGCCGCCAAAAGAAATGTAATTTTTGAGAAATTTTGAAATGTCGACTTTGAAACCGAATTTTTCGAAAATCTTGGTCTGGGACCATCAAGACCTTATGTTTTTGGATTAAGCTCATCGAGATCTACATCTCGGAATTTTTTGTTGATTTTTTGTTAATTTCAACAAAAGCTCAATTTTTGAAAATCCATATACATTTTTTGACTTTTCCCAAGCATCTTCGAAAATTAGCAAAAGGGATCTCTTTATTGATTTCGATCTACAGATGTTATTTTTGGTTTTATTTTTTTGATATTTCGTCGAATTTTTCCACAATAGCATAAAGAAATAACTTTTTTTAAGTCACTTTTGAGATTTTTTAGAAATTTTAGGTAGAAACCCAATATTTCGTAAATTTTGCTCCGGGAGCATGAACATGTTTTTCGATTAAGCTCATCGAGATCTATATTTCAGAATTTTTTGTCAACTCTAACAAAAGCTCAATTTTTGAAAACTAAATAAATTTTGACTTTTCTTAGCATTTCCAAAAATTACCAAAAGTCATTCTTTTATTTATTTCAATCTTCAGATGTTGTTTTTGGTTTTATTTGATCGAAAATTTGTAAAATTTTTCTAGAATCGTCAAAAGAAATAGGAGTATAATTTTTGAGAAATTTTAAAAAGTCGACTTGGAAACCGAATAGCAGCAAGACCTTATGTTTTTTGACTAAACTCGTCGAGATCTACATCTCAGAATTTTTTGTAGATTTTCAGCCAATTTCAACAAAAGCTCAATTTTTGAAAATCTATAAAAAAAATTTGACTTTTCCCACGCATTTTCGAAAACTAGCAGAAGGGATCTTTTTATTGATTTCGATCTCCAAATGTTTTTTTTTTTTGGTTTTATTTTTTCGAAAATTCGTACAATTTTTCCAGAGCCGCCAAAAGAAATGTAATTTTTCAGAAATTTTGAAATGTCGACTTTGGAACCGAATTTTTGAAAAATCTTGGTCTGGGACCATCAAGACCTTATGTTTTTGGATTAAGCTCATCGAGATCTATATCTCAGAATTTTTTGTCTATTTTTTGTCCATTTCAATAAAAGCTCAATTTTTAGAAAATCCATATAATATTTTTGACTTTTCTCAAGTACATAGTAGGCTATGGAATAAAATGTGACATGTTCATTTTTTTATACGGTCAACATCAACGGTAGGGTGATATTGCCAAATAATATACCCTGTACGAAAATAAAGGTGGGGCGGGTGGGGCCAGTTAATATGCTTCGGCAATTGGCATTATATTGAAATTTTATTACTAATTTGAAATTTATAATGTATAAGTCTTCCAGGGGGGGGGGCAACCACAACTGCTAGGGGGGGCTCAGGCCCCCTCTTGCCCCCCCGTAGCTACGGGGCTGTAACTAAAAGGAATATTTCACATTTCTGCGAACTGCTGTATTGCTGGTTGCCTTTAAAATTTCTGCGGGCTCATTATTCCAGGTGAGTAACCCTATATATTTGCGGAGTGTTTATTAAAACTTGCAATTACGTTGTTTTGTCGTTTGCAGCAGCGCAAGTACACATACGTTCGAAATTCGTGGCAATAAAGAAATTTATTGATTTTCATAATTCAAATTCTGCCAATTACCCACAGCCATAATTAACCGGCCCGTTTGGCAAATAACGATAGCCGGGATAAAAATGAAATCGCGCCATTTATCCCTGTCACCCGCAGCCATCAAAACCAGCAAATAGTTTGTTTAGGGAACGATAATTGCGCCTATTTTTAATTTCCATAAATTATGAGAGAAATTTGTTTTTTAACTGGATTAGGTTGGTACTAATTAATCCGGCCTGTGGAAGGCGCTCATTAAAAACAAGCAAGACAAAGGGAGCTTTATTTCTTCGCGAGTGTTCTCGTGAGGAAATTTCATGACGGCACGAACAATAAAAATTTTTAATGTAAATTCCGGGCGAAACGTCCAAATTAGGAAGCGCTTGTCGATGCGAGAAAGAGGCATTTTAAAGTCTCAAGTTTTTGCTAATTTGCCCGACGCTCGCATGCTTTATGTGACAGCGACCGTGCTACGGAAAGTCATTAGGGTAGGTAGGGAAAAAATGGAGTGTCGATGAACTGGCGACGGCTTAGCGGATCCAAACGGGGATTGAAAACGAGGTTTTTCAAAAATTTATAGCCGCAAAAATGGCGCAGTCCGCCGCATTGACCACACACATAATTATTTCATACTTGAACAGCAGTATTGTATGAAATTCCAAAAAATTCCTCCACTTTTTTAAGCGCTCGATCTTTTGAAACGTTTAAGCCAACGCAGAATAATAATTTTATGTAGATCGAATACTTAATTCTCGGCGACTTTTCGCTCCAACTTTTCCCACCCCTACTTAACAAAACATAACGACGTCTTCACGCGGACACAAAGAAATGTCAGAGATCAAAAGTGCCAATTTTCCAGTCCTCTTTCTCTGGCGGCGCCTGTTGACGCCGTTACTTCCTCCACTGCAAATACGATTCCAGCCGAAATTTAATTAAATCCGATTATTAATTATATGAGTTGGGAGTTACACAATAAGTGAGCTATTTAATCGCAATCACGGGCCGCCGGAATTTGATTAAACTTATGCAGATGATCTGGGCAGCGGTCCAGCAACACCCTATACACCAGACAAAAAGCCAGATCTAATTATCTCCTACTAAAAGTTGCTTCTTGGAAGAGCCGACTCGGCCACAATCCAAGATAATCCACAAATTGCCTTTGTTAGGTACATTCCGATAATTCGATTAACAGTATCGTTTTTTTTAGAGTCGGCACTTCTTCGAAAGCTTTCAGCCCTTGCAATTAGAGGGAGCGAAAGCAATTTCTTTTAATTAATATTAATTTTCGAACGGAGTTTCAATTGTGGAAGATTTTTTCCGTTGGAGGGATAATTCAATGGGCGGTTGACGTCAACGCAGAAAATGAGAAAGTAATTTTTTTCCGGCTTTGCGATCAACAGAAACCTGCAAGTGGTCCGGGGCGGGATTGTCAGGGAAGTCAGAATCCAATTATTTATATCGCCTCGGCGAGCCGGCGAAAGTGTAAAACACAATTTTCGGACAAACAAAGGTTCCACAGTACAAGAAATTTTAATTAATAAACAAACACAAAACGAGGCCCTTTCTTGCCTATCAACTGTAAATAAATAAATAAATAAATACACAGAGCTATTTAGTTGGTAAATCACAAACCTTCAAAGCTTGACTGAGAGTTGTATGTTAGCAGTAGCTGTATACAAAACTGAAAATTTTTTTTCATGTACTGCAAAAAATGTCAACCCTCTCGTGAAGTCACCGCTCTTCCCTTCGCTAAATTACCGCAATACACATCCTCGGCGGAATTATCATCCCCGAAAGGCTAATACGGATCCGCTTCTCTCCCCCCGATAATGTCTTGTGAAATATCTTCCCTTAACACGCGGCCCTAACCTGAACAAACTACCCTCATTAGGCGCCCCATATTAATACCCGCCGTTAACATTTTTCCCGTTTCTTGTTTTCGTCGAGCATAAAAAGGCCAATTAGCGCACTCGCTGCGACTAAATCACCGGAAGAGTCCGGGCTCCGGAGAGCATCACTCACGTGGCTAACCAGATGGATATGCACGACATATGCTGGGTCAATGACGTACGACGGAGAGAGGTGGTTACTATGGCAGCGTAGTACTCGCGTCTGCAACACTCATTGAGTAGTGAGTGCGCACAACAAAGACAGACATTGATTATTGCGCACGCCAAGGTGCTTCCGGACAGGTCGAGCTGCTTAGGAAAAAAGTGACAAGAAGCGATGGAAGCTGACGCAAGATTTATCAAAAATCGTCCTTTCGGAATGTTCCTTGCTCTATTTTTTGCTTGAGTGTTTTAAATATGATTGGTTAAAAATTAAATTGTGACGTCAGGAATATGGCGGGACGTGTTCAAACCCATTCGCGCAAGTCAAACCGAACATATTTCCGAAGCATAAGGATATAAAGTAAATAAATTCTAAATTATTACTTTAAAACTATGTGAATTTTGTTGAGCATAAACATTCCGGAAGTGCACTTTTCGATAAAATCTAAAAGTAGCGTAAATTTAAAAATTGCAATAATCTTTTGCTTTGAAGCACATAACTAACATACTTTTCTGGTAATAGTTTTCCTCCAGAGTTTTGAAATACCTCGTACCCGTCCACATACATTTACTCCCTTTGATTCCCGACACAATATTTTCCACTAATCTAATTGTGATTACCTCCGAAGTATCCACAAAGACCAACTTTACATCGATTCCGAGCAGAAACCTGCAAATCTACAGCCCATTTTAAATTGCAAATGTGAACGTTGATGGAAAAACATCGAAATAGGCCTTTGTCGACGGTAGATGAAAACCTGGATTGGCGGAAAAATTTGAATTTTTACCCGTGTTTTTCCATTATTATTCATTAAATCCTTCCGTTTTTTCGACGTTAAGTAAACATTCCCCGCCATTCCATTACAACTAATTTATTTACCACCGCATTTGCATGTTTATTAAGCAGTGGCCCCCTGGCGCCAACAATTAAAATATTTAGCGGATTTGTAACGTTCGTCGCGCAAGCTAAGAATGGAAGGTAACTATTCGGAAGGGCGGCGACACGGGATAAGGGTTTTTGAGGCGGCCGAATAGTTTTCAGAGGAATCCACCCACACCGAAGTAACTGATTTAATTAATGTGAGGGCATATTGATTAGGGGAATCTTTGAAGGATTTACAGGTATTCAGAGTCCAGTCAAAGGGACTTATTAAGTGGAAACAACAATTTTATTAATTTCCTAGAACCAAGGGCTACGAATTTTCTAAACGGTAAAAATATTCTGCGCAGTATAATATTTTTTCGACAAGTTACCTTTACCGATATATTATACAATTGTTCAGTGGAAAATATAAATGTTATATAACAAATTTTTTGTTACAGTAACTAATTTTAACGATATGTTTTTATCATGGAAGTTATGTATATTATTCATTTTGTTCAGTAAATAAAACTATTGTCCTGTAAAAATAACGAAAGCTTAGTTAAAAATGTTGGATATACAGTAGAAATCATAGACATTCAGTAGAAATTGAACAGGTTTGTTAGAAAATTATGATGTTCTTTATAGTTAACACCCACACATGATACATAACCTCATTATTTTTTAGAATATGCATGTTAATCTTTATTACATATATAGAATCATTTATTCAGTGGCGTAGCTAACTTCCACTGCGCCCCCCCGCAGTTTATAGTAAGCGCCCCCATACACCAAATTTAAAAAGTAATATAAAATTAATATGAAATTACTGATTTACCAGTAGTGGCGCCGAATAACACAGATTTACAAATAATAATAATTTATACACATAATTTTTAAAAATTGTTAATTGATTATACTGGCTTCATTCGACGTTATCGAGAGTTCATAAATTCGGGTATGACACTGTCGAGATCTAATTTTTGGGATCGATCACACTCAATGCTCAACACAGTTAAGTTGGTTAATCGTGTTTGGCTCATCGTGCTTCGCAAATACGATTTAATTAATTTTAATTTAGAAAAAGATCTTTCTGCCGTTAAAAAATTATTATTGTCCATAAACAGAAACTTGGCAATATCTGTAATTTTAGTTATTTTTTGCTGAATAATTTCACCAACAACATTGTTTTTAAAACTAACGGTTTGCCCACAGATTGCACTAGAAATCTCGTCTTCGTATTTATTTGCCAACTTTGATGCTGCCTCCACAATTTTTTCATCTGTACTATTCAACATTTCATGTGGTTCCAGAAAAGAAAAATAGTTTCTGACGTTTTTCATGCTTTCAAACCTATCTTTAATTTGAATGTTTAAGATATCAAGAGCAGGATAGAAAACGGTTGTTTTAAATTTTTCAGTGGGATCTTTGAAAACGGTATTTTCACATAATTCGTCATGAAACAGTTTCACTTTTTTTATACGTTTATTTGAAAAAGAATTGTTAATTTTCCAGGTA
Source organism: Zophobas morio (assembly GCF_036711695.1). NCBI lineage: Eukaryota > Metazoa > Arthropoda > Insecta > Coleoptera > Tenebrionidae > Zophobas > Zophobas morio. The sequence goes on from NW_026972115.1 coordinate 4,052,333, forward strand.
TCAGCTCATTTCCTTGATTCCTCCATCATTTGTTCAAAATTGTCACGTATACTTTGAAATTTGTCTTTTAGATGTTCCATCCATTTACAAGCCTCATCTAAAGTAATATTTGAACTCTGTAAAGTTTTTGAGAGCAAATTAACATTTTCTAAAATTTTGCATTGAAATACTAATAGAGCAACAAATTCAAATGAATCCATTTTTTTACGAAGAGCTACAGCTTCATCTATTTCACTTTTCTTTTTTGATGTTAAAATAATTTCAGCTCATAACTGTTGAGAGATTATATCTAATGGCAATTAGAGAATTAAATCTCGATGACCATCTGGTGGGGCATACCTTTTTTAAAGTTTTTTTTATAACACACTTATCATTTTCTTTCATCTCAATGTTAAGTTGTTGCCATCTCGGTAAACTCTCACTGAAATAGACGTATATAGCATTTATTAAATCATAAAATGCGGAAATTCCTGGTACACTCTTAACAGAATCATTAAGGACTAAATTGAGGTTATGTGTAGCGCAATGAACATATTCGGCGTAATGATGTTCTTTCAAGTTCTTCATTTTTTTTTATACCATTTTCCCGATTTTTTAATTTTCATTTTCTGAATTTGATATCACAATTTTTCGTCTATTCAATGCCTCGATTTTCCAATTTTCAATATTTAGATTTTACAATAATTTTCGTGTTTCGACCGCAATTTTTCGATCTTTAAGTTTCTCAATTTTTAATCTTTCGATTTTTGAATTTTCCGTTTCTTCATATTCTCAAGTTTTTCGATTTCTCGAAGCTTTCATTTTATACTTTTGCGTTTTTTCATTTTGAGTTTTCAATTTTACAATTTTTCTATTTTATAACTTTTCCATTTTCTTTATTCAGAAAGTAGAAAATTCTAAAAATTGAAAAATCGGAAAATTAAAAAATTGGAAAAAATTGAAAAAACAAAAAATTGCAAAATTGATAAAACGGAAAATCGAATGGAATTTGTTTTTACGATTTTTTAACTTCGATTTTTTAAATTTTTTAATCTGTATTTCAATTTTTCGATTTTTGGAATTTTCTTTTTCTCATATCTAGGTTTATCGATTTTTTTTGAGTTCTTGGATTTTTCCGTTTATCTTTTTTTTAAGTAAATGTTTCAATTTTGAATTTTCCGATTTCGGCCTATTTCGATTTCTCGATCTTTTGAAGTCTCAAGTTTTCGATTTCGATTTCTTGGTTTTTCGATTTTCAAAATTTTCGATTTTTCTAGTATATATTTTAAATTTTCGATTTTTAAAATTTTTCATTTTTCCCTTTTATAATCTTTATGTTTCGATTTCCCGATTTTAATTTTTTAATGTGTTTCAATTTTTCCATTTTTGGAATTTTCGATTTCTCATATCTCAATTTTCCAATTTTAAAAATTTTTCGATTTCTCGATTTTTAAGTTTTCGCTATCTCAATTTTGGGAATTTGTCAATTTCTATATTTTTCAGATTTTCGATATTTTCATTTTCCCAATTTTGTAATTTTCATTTTCTTGATTTTATATCACAATTTTTCATTTTTCCATTACCTTTATTTTTTCAATGTTTCTTTGGATTTTATAATTTTTTGTTTATTCAATTTTTTACATTTTCAATCTTTGATGTTTCAAGTTCTTGATTTCCAATTTTTTTATATTTCGAAGCTTTCATTTTCTACTTTTTCAGTTTTACAATTTTTCTATTTTATAATTTTTCGATTTTGTTTATTCGAAACGTTAAAAACTCGAAAAAATGAAAAATTGAAACAATGAAAAACTAAAAAAAGAGAAACTTACAAATCCAAAAAAATGAATGAATCGAAGAATGGGAAAGAAGAAAAATCATTCGAATTGAAAAATTAGAAAATCCAAAAATTGTAAAATCGAAAAATTATAGAATCTTGAAAATTGTAAAGTCCAAAAACTGTGACATTCAAACACCGAAAAATTGAAAAAGTCCAAAAACGAAAAACTGAAAAAGTGAACAACTTTAAAAATTATAATTATTAGGAGTGTTACATAATTAAAATGAAAACTAGAAAAACTGCAAATGAAAAATTAAAAAAACGGAAAATTGAAAGCCGAAAATTGAAAAAATAAAGAAAATTAAAAACCCACACGAAAAATTGCAAATCGAAAAATTGACGAAATTAAAAACTGAAAACTCGTGAAATTTGCAAACTCTAAAATTTGAAACATCTAAAAGTTGGAAAATCAAAACTGAAAAATCGAGAAATCGAAAATTTTCAAAACTGAAAAGTCGAAAGATTGAAAAATCGAAATTTTGGAAAATCGACAAACCGAGGAATTCAAACTGAAAAAAGATCGAGAATTCAAGATGTGGAAAAATCTAAATATCTAAAATTTAAAAAATAGAAAAATTACAATAACGAAAAATTTAACATAAAAAAAAACACAAAAACAAAAAGTCGAAAAATCGAGAAATTGAGAAATGGAAAAATGAAAATTTAGAAAAACCAAAGATTGAAAAGCATAAAAAAAATTAAAATCGGGAAATCGGAACGTAAAAAAATAAAATCGAAAAATTGAAAAATTTTAAATTTAAAAATTCGAAAACTGAAAAACTGAAGAAATGAAAAACTAAAAAATCGACAAATTGAAAAATCTCAAAACTGAAAAGTCGGAAAATTGAAAAATCCAAAAATCGATTTCCGGTAAGTCGAAAAATCAAAATTTAAAAAGTTGAAAAATGAAAATATCAAAAAACTGAAAAATATAGACATTCTCAAAATTGAAATTTTGAAAAATTGAGAAACCGAAAACTTGAAAAAAAGAACGAAAAGTAAAAACATTTTAAAATCGAAAAACGAAAAATCGAGATGTAAGAAATCGAAAATTCCAAAGTCGAAAAATTGGAAGACACGTTAAAAAGGTTAAAATCGGGAGATCGAAGCATAACAAAACATAAAATCGAAAAATGGAGAATTTTAAAAATCTAAAAACTTGAAGAAATAAAAAATTGAAAAATGGAAAAGCCGAGAAATCGAAATTAAAAAATTGAGACATCAAAAGATCCGTGAAATGGAGAAATCGAAAAACCGGAAAATTTAAAACTGAAATACATATTTAAACTTAAAAAAAAAAAAACGATAAATCAAAATATTCAAAATTCGAAAAATCAGAAATTTTAAAAATCGAAAGATCGAGAAATCGATATATCAAAAAAGTGAAAAATTTTAAATTAAAAAATTGGAGATATTGAAAAATCCCAAAATTGCAACAACGAAAACTTGAGAAATCGAAAAACTGAAAAATCGATAAATTGGAAAGAGGAAAAATCGAAAAATCAAAGAATTGATTAATAGAGAAATTGAGAAATGTAAAAATGATTTTTTTTTTAAATTGCAAAAATTGTAAAATTGAAATATCGAAAAAGTAAGTAAACTAAAAATCGAGAAATCAAGAAATCGAAAAATTGTAATTCAATTTTGTTTTATTTTTCCACAAAAATTTCGATGTCGAAGATAAAAATTCAACACGGATTCATAGACCATAGGTACACTGTTACTTTTTTTTAATTCATGTAACATTTATTTGACAAAATTGTAGAACTGAAGAAACGAAAAATAGAAACATTGAAAAACTAGAAATCGAGAAAAAATTAATGAATCAAAGAACGAATTAAATCGAAAAATATTCGTAAAGTCCAAAAACTAACATTCAAAGATCGAAAAATTAAAAAATTCCAAAAACGAAAAATTGAAAAAGTGAACAACTCTAATATAAAATTATAATTACATATCTAAAATGAAAATTAGAAAACCTGCAAATCAAAAATTGAAGAAACGAAAAATTGAAAACAAAAAAAATTGAAAAATCCAAAAACTGAAAATTTTCAAATTGAGAAAAAGAAAAAATATAAAAACTCGTTCCTCGCGCGTTAAAATATCTCGATTATTAATCACCTTTATTAACAAACTTGTTCGTTAAATAGCTATTAATTTACCTGATCTTATTTTCAATTCCAATGAAAACCCCTTCTTTAAAAATTGCACATTTTAAAAAAATATATCGGTTACGTTACGGTCTGCGCCCCTTTAGACGCTGCGCCCCCCGCACATCGCGGGGTCTGCGGGGGTGCTATTTACGCCACTGCATTTATTTGTTATAATTGAAACAATGAAGAACGTTTATTGTTATTATTATTTTACTGTTTATTTTTATTTTTTTTTTATACATGAAAGTGTATTCTATATTTAAATGTGATCTATTTTTTTTCTTACAATTTTATGTTAATTTTTATAAAGAACAATGTATAGGACTTTGTTATTTTTCCAATAAAAATATTTATTAAAAATATTGTTTCCTACCTATTGTTACAATTACTATGTACTTATAGATTACTATTTTTTAATAAATATGGGTATCATTAAAACGTTCCATCGCCAGTTAGGTCAACCAGACACTCAAGCATTTCTACTGAACATCTATTATTTTTACTAAACACTGCACAATTAAATACTTGCACATTGTACTGGTCAGGTTTTATTTTAACACTTACAATTTCTACTGAACAAACTTATTAATGTACGTAACAAACTATTAAAGTTACCGAAAAAAATGCATTTTATACTTATCATTTAATTACAAGCCTTTTCTAAATGTGGAAGTTGGCAATTTCAGATTATTACCTCGTAAATAACTAGACGAAAATACACTATTTACTCAGATAAAATAAGAAGTCCAGACGTCGATAACAAAATTACTGATTCAAAAGATTTATTGCTGAACTAAGATAAACACACCAAGTTGGACTTCTTTACAGTAATCTCTCTCTAATAAGAATTCAGTGTCTTCAATGTGAACAATGCAACAATTTTAATTAAAAACAATAGACAACAATCTATTCCGAAACTCGAATTAGAACACAGTTCATAACACAACCCAGAAATTCCACGGCTGATGACCAAATAAGCCTCTTGGCAATTTATTAACAAAATTACCTCAGCAAATTCATGCATTGAATTAATTTCATAACGCAATGTTTGTTTCCTGCCACCATATGATTGATTGCATCATTTCGTAGGTTGTTCATCGCAGACAACCACTTTCTTCAAAACAATAGCTCTATTCCAGCCACAACAATGCGCTCGTAACAGTACCCACTATCCCCACAGCGAAAAATAACCCGAAGGATAATTACCTCGACCGTAAATAGCATAAAATCAACGAAAACTACCTCCAACATCGTCGCGAATCGTGCACTTGTTTGCTTTCCTCTTTCGATTCAGACCCTAAAACCCTTTCAGCTTCGCCAGGGTCCGATTCATAGAAACGCAAAAAATTTCGCTTTTTCAATTACCGAACGAACGAGGTAATTTAAAACTTGCTAATTAATATAGAGCACGAAGTTCCCATTGTTGGATTTTTCGTATTTTGTTTCGTGTTTTCCGAGAATATCTCATTCGCCGGATGTATTTGTTGTATTCTCGGAATCATTTTCCGTTTTTTCGCCCACATTTTCTCGGTTATTGCGATGAGTGTACGCGGAGGAAATAAGATCGGACTTAGTGGACATCCTTGTTCTACCCCTAGAATGACGGTGGTTGTCTCGGGCTAAATAGAATGTGTCCGTTATCAGGATTGTGTCCGGATATTCGGCATATACGTACGAGTCCTGGATATTATATTGTGGTTATCTAGTTTTAGGGGTTGGGGGATATTTTGTCTGGACGTATTTCAACTGAACCGTCTTATTATGTAAACTAAAACCACCTTGATGACTTGGCAAACTTTTTTTAACATGTCATCACGCAAGTCCGATAATACAGTTATTATTATTCGCACCCCCCCCCCCTTTTTACTTAAATCTCATTATTCCCCACCCCTCCCATACAAAATCATTAGCAAACAAAAACCAGTTTGGCGGTGTTTTAAAAACGCACACTTTAGGATCAATAACCTGCCCCAAGCCCCATTATCCCGAATCCTGCTGGCACATGGAAATCGCCTAAGTACAGCGGATAAAACGCGTTATTAAAGCGCCATTAAAACGCGTACATCTCAATTATTTCGTGGCGCAACTAGTGTCAACGGTTTTAGTGATTAGACGTCTAATCGCGGTTCCGACCCTCCTAACCCTCCAAGGTGTCCGTGACTCGAACTGGGTCAGATACATTAGCAGGGAATTGATTTTCATCTATGAATAATTTGCGTCCCATCCATTTCGTGTGGACGCCGTATTGCGATTTTAATGAAAATTTAATCTTATTTTCGCGCCGGCAATTTTCATCCCTTTTAACGGCGGCGTTTTTACGGGGCACCTAGGGGCCACGTGACGGGGTGCGCCCAATGAGACGAGTCGATGTGGTGATGACCCAATCGATGGGGAGTTGGCAGCGATTAACCAATAACGTCTGCGGGTGATTAACCAATAGAACGGAGCTTTCAAAAAGACAGCCCATTTGGGGTGCAGTTGAAAGACAACGATTATGACTTCTCGAAAAGGCTTTTAATATTAATGTCACTTTGCAGTTTCTGGAATATTTGTTGGTTGTTTCTCTTGTTGATTGTTCCGCGAAACTGCGACTTGGTTACTTAAACATTTTAACTTTTAGCCACAACGTGCTTTTTGGCATGCTGTTGGTGAACCAATTAGAACTTTTTAGCATTTTTACTCTCCATAAAAGTTCGCAAGCGATAAAAATAAAACGGACAGGCAGTAACAAGGATTGGTCGAGAAGTTCAAGCGGTTTGTTTGTTTTATGTCGAATAATTAGCTGTGTTTTTTCAGATAGGTTCACGTACGATTTATAACAACCTATGTGAAACTCAAAATATAAAGACTTTAATACGGGAGTTAAGGGGGAACGCTAGACGAGAGACAAGTTTGAATTGGACGCCATTTGTTGGTTTAAACGCAACCAGCAATTCTTCTTTAAATCTACCTGACGTACTGGGATAGACGACTACCGGACGTGGGTCATAAAAACATCCTAAGCCAATAATGAAGAATAATGATAATTTATGACAGGCGACCCACAACATACCTTCAGCACAGACTAATCATTTCTCGTATTCTTTTGATATATTAATTTTAATATTCGAGATAATTATTATACTTATTATTCAAACACAATTTAGACACTGTAGAGCAAACAAGGCTTATCAAGCCCGTCTATTAGTTTATTCGCGTAAATGTATTATTAATACCGTTTTCTTGTTATTTAGATAAGGGAACAAATTAAATGCACAGTTCTATTTTTAAACGCTCTGTATTTTTGCTCGGTAAAAATGATAAATGCTAAGTTATATAATAAATGCTCAGTTAAAAAATAAATTCTCAGTAAAAATAATATATGCTTGGTGAAATAATAGCTGCTTAGTTAAATTAATAACTGTTCGGTTAAATAAGGAATGCTTAGTAAGAACCCTACGTGCTAAGTATAAAAATTGGTCGAAGGTTATTTCGACAGAACTTCCCTCGCCCGTCAAGTGCAGCACAACAAATAATACTCCCGCAGAAGGCGCAAATTGAAAAATGAAATACATATATTTAAAATAGACAACAAATCGGAAAAATCGAAAAATCAAAAACTTTAAAAATCGAAAAATCAAAACACCCAAAAATCGAAACATTAAAAAAATCAAAAAATTAAAATATCTGAAAATTGAAAATCCAGAAATTGAAAAGTTCTCAATATTCAAATCCTGAAAAATTGAGTATTGAAAACTTGAAAAATTGAGAAGCATCAAAAAATAGTAAAATTGAAAAATGTAAAATTTAAAAAATCCAAAAATTGAGAAATAAAAGAATAGAAAAATCCAAAATTAAAAAATTCGAAAAATTGAAAAATTAAAATATCGAAAAATTGAAGAATTGGGAAATCGAAACACCAAAAAATCAAAAAAAACAAAAATCTAAAATTTAAAAATCAAAAAATTGAACATTCGAAAAGCCAAAAAGTCGAAAAATCGAAACATCGGAATGTTCAAAAACTGAAACATCGAGCAATCAAAACATCAATTAAGAAATCAATTTAGACCAAAATTGAAAAATCGAAAAGTTAATAATTGAAAAATTGAAACATTTTTAATGAAAAAAAAAAATCGGTAAACCGAAAAATTGAAAAATCTAAAAATCGAGAAATTGAACAATCTAAAAATTAAACAATTTAAAAATCGAAGAATTGGAAAACCAAAAAATCTAAACCGAGAACTTGAAAAATCGATTAATCGAGAAATCAAAACATCAAGGAAAAGAAAAAAATTAACGGAAAATGTAGAACTTAAAAATTGAAAAATTAAAATACCTATCGAAAAATTGAAAAACCGAGAAATCGAAACATCAAAAAATGGAAAAATTGAAGAACCGAAACATTGCAAAATCTCAAAACTGAAATACTGAAAAACTGAAAAATGGAAGGAAAATTGAAAAATCGAAAAAGTGAAAAAATTCAAAACTGAAATCTTGAAAAACTGATACATGGAAAGAAAATTGAAGAATGGGAAAAGTGAAAAATCCAAAACTGAAACATTGAAAAATTCAGAAATGGAAAAATTGAAAAATCACAATTGAAGAAAGAATTGAAAAATCGAGAAATAAAGAAATGGGAAAATCAAAAAATCAGTTAATCGAAAAATTGAGAAATCGAAAAATTTAGAAACGTCAAAAATTGAAAACTGAAAAATAAAAAGAATTAAAAATCGAAACACTGAAACATCGGAAAATTGAGAAATCAAAAAATGAAGAAATTCGAGAAACCGAAAATATGAAGAATCGAGAAATCGAATAATCGATTAATTAAAAAATCCCAACAGTAATATATCGAAAAATTGAGAAATCGAAATCGGGCAAAACTGAAGTGCCGTAAAGTTAATAAATTGAAAATCTGAAAATTTTTGAAAAAAAAATCGTATCAAAAACTAAAAATTCAAAAAATCGAGAAATTGAACAATCAAAAATCAAAACATTGAAATCCCAGTAAGTTGATAAATAGGAAAATTTAAAAAACAAAAATTTTCAAAATCCAAGAATTGAACAACAAAAAAATCTAAGCCTGAAAACTCAGAAAATCGAATGATCGAGAACTCAATACATCAAAGAAAACAAAGAATCTAAAATTTAAAAATTCGACAAATTGAAAAATCATGGAACTGAAAAATCGAAAAGTCGAGATAGTGAGAAATCTAAAAACCTAAAACTTGAAAAACTGAAAAATTAAAATATCGAAAAATCTAAAAACCGAGAAAATACAATATCAAAAATTTGAAAAATTGAAGAAACGAAATATTGCAAAATTCCAAAGCTGAAATATTGAAAAACCTAAAAATGGAAGGAAAATTAAAGAATTGAAACAGTGAAAAAATCGAAAACTGAAACATTGAAAAATTGAGAAATGGAGAAATGGGAAAATCAAAAAAATTGGTCCAAAGAGTTTAGACAGTACTTCCCTCGCTATCGGAAACGTGACGACTGCATGCCTATTATGTTTTTTTTTCACATTAGATTTCAAAGCATTCGGTTTTGTAGTTCCTGATTAAATCAATAAAATAAATTTGCGTATTCATTAAATTTTTTCAGTCACCTGTATATCCGAATCCAAAAAATGAATGGAATGATAAATTACAAGAAGAGACTCATCATATTTTGTACATTTTAAATAGGATTATTCGGCAAACTTTAGAGCTGACGTCATCAATTTTTTGGAGAGGATAAGCAAATATATTTTGACTAAAAATTTATTATGCTCTTTATAACCTTAAAACATTTGCAAGATTTCAAAGCATTGGGTTCTGTAGTTCCTGATTAAATCAATAAAATAAATTTACGCATTAATTAATTTTTGGGGTCATCCTGTACATGAAATCCAAAAGACATGAATGGAATGATGAATCACAAGAAGAGACTCATAATATTTTATACAATTTAGATAGGATTTATTTAGCAAAATTTTGGGGTGGCGTCATCCATTTTTTAGGAGGAATGAGCAAATATATTTTGATCAAAGATTTACCATGCTTATGATAAATTTAAAACATTTCCAAGATTTCAAAGCATTCGGTTTTGTAGTTCTTGATTAAATTAATAAAATAAATTGGGCATTCATTAAATTTTTTGAGTAACCCTACATATCCGAATCCAAAAAATATGAATGGGATGATAAATTACAAGAAGAGACTTATCATATTTTGTACATTTTAGAGCAAAATTTTGAGGTGACGTCATGAATTTTTTAGAGGGGATAAGTTAATATATTGTGATTAAAACGTTCCTGGTTTAATAACAAAAAAATATTGTTCGTCTATGAAACAAGCTCGTATTAGACAAAGTATTCGTAAAAAAATATGTCGTAAAAAAATGTACGTATGCTGGTCCCGATTGCGATTATGGTTTAAATATTTGTTAGATAATCCTGACATGGATGTAGACACATTTGTGACAGCCAAAGAGGTTTTTTTGAGAAAATTATCTTTGAATTTAGACCAAATTGAAATAGACACTAGGCAACAGGCACATTTGGGCAAAAGAAAGAGAAATTAGGGTTACGGCTTCAAATTTTTGACGTATTTACAAACTAGAAAGACTACAGCAATAGCTAAAACTGTGGAGTCTCTGTTGTACAGTACATTTAGAGGTAATAGTCATACATACTATGGACAGCAAAGTGAGAAAAAAGCTGTCAAGTGTTTTGAAATAAATAAAAATATAAAAACTGAAAGGTGTGGCTTGTTTATTTCAAAACAATTTCCTTACTTGGCTGCTAGTCCAGACAGGGTTCTAGAGGATAGGAGTGCATTAGTCTCCCAAAGAAGCGGTTAGAAAAAAAATAATCAAATTTTGTACATTGACAGACAGAGAATTGAAACTAAAAAAAAAAACATGATTACTACTTTCAAGTCCAGGGACAAATGCTTGTTACGGATATTTCACAAGTTTATTTTGTTGTATGGACACCCAAAGGAATTAATATAGAAAAAATTATAAAGACGAAGAAATATGTAAAAAAATGGCAGATAAACTTGGCAAATTTTACTTTGGCGCATTATTGCCCGAAATAATTGATTTAAGAAGAAAGAGGAACCTGCCTTTGCGAGAGATTTTTTTTAAATAAATAAAATTTGTTTCTATTGTTTTATGTACTTTAATAATTTATTAGGAGTACATTTTTCATCACCAAGACTTGCATATTTTTATTATAAATATATTTTGAAAATGATCTCTCGGCAAATGAAAACATATACGAGCACTTTTTTCGAGTAAACAATGAAGGGAGAAGTTACTGGGCGTAGGGCTTTTTTAAAACACCTCCTTTCTGGAATAAGTAGTAGATACACTTAGCTACTTATACGTGTTAAACAAGAGCTGTATTTTATACATTTTTTATTATTATTATAAATATGTTTATTAGTTTTATGAATTAACAAAGTAAAATATATATTAACAATAATATTACAATGAATTTTTAGTTATCATGTGCATTGAATTCAGGATCCTGAGTGGAGTAAAAATATTATAGTTCCCCAGTTTTAATTCGATTTTATGATAGTACCTCATTCCGTAAAAGCTAATTTCCTTAACAATAAATTACTACGGCCGATCCTGGCGGCCTGTTATAAAACTGAGTTCCTTGCCATAAATTAGAAAAATCAGCCGAGAACTCTAACAATCAGCTTATGGTAGAGCAGGCGATAAGGGTTTTACCTGGAAAGTGGCTTCCGTAAATTTTAGTGGCGCTCCTATCGGCAAAGTATTGAACTAACTGCTCAAATTCTGTCGAATTGATACCCATTTTTTTCAATAATTGTTAGTTTTTGTTAAAAACTCTGCTAAGCAATAGATCAGTAATTTTCCTCTGATATTCCTGTTAAAATTATTCGACGTATTTTGCTTTAATTTGTGATATATTTTGATTTTAATAAACACATTATTATATAAACAAATTCTACCACTAACACACATTTAATGACTCTGCGCCCTGTAAAAAGTGATGTTTTATCCATGTGCGAATTTTCAAGCGATTCTATGATGGTTATGACTCAAAAAACTTGAACAGAAAACATACAATGGCGCTTTTTTAAGATATTTCTCAGCCATATTTTTTTAATTGATTGAACTGGTCTCTGCGCTCTAGAATATGAAAAAAGTTGCAGTTTGATGTATGATACATCTATATTAATATCATTTTTTAATACAAAAAACCAAAAAAATGTTATACCTCGTCTAGCGAGTCCTCTTAAGACAGGGGGGCATTTTACGCTCCATATTATTCACAGTACCAATGAATGACGCTATAGCGAAACGTAAGAATAAATTGAAAAAGTTTAGTGGCAGTAAAAGCCGAATAAAGACAAAGTTATAACTTTAATTTCATTATTTTCTTTAGTGCCATTTAATTTAGATTAATTTAAAAAAAATTCATAACCTCGACGTGACTCTTTCTTCTCCCGTTTGTCACAATTTTTAAATAACTCTAAAACTGGTGAATAATTCAGTCGTACGACACAGCGACTCAACTAAAGAAACTAGAGCGAATTGTGTCAAAAGCAGCATAATTCCGCCTTCAAAGGATCCCGTATTGTGTCAGGATCCCAAATTCTGTACATGTTATCGACAATAATTGTATGTACGAGAGCAGTTCTCGAGCTTTGGATCTGTTATTAGAGAATACATAATTATGCGGCAACAGCAGGACACGCAGGATTGGATCCTGGATCACGTCATGTATGTCCTCTCAGCAATAATTCAGGATAAAGGACGAAATACGGCAGATTACGTGCCGGCTTATAATTGATATATCGTTAATTAAATTAATTACAATGGCGATTATGCTCATTAGAAAACTGTCAGCGTATATCTCTCTTATAAATTACGGCGAATAAGAGGTTATCACTGTTAATTATAAGGTCACGTCTTGCCGGGCCTCATATTGATTCCAATTTTACTAATGCTGCGGCCTTTTCAATATTTATGCGGAAAATGGCAGAGCTGAGCTAAAAGGCCGGAAAGTCGCCGGCAGATTCGCCAGGGAAGCTTCTTTCATTTCCTACATTTAAAACGGCTTGTTTTAGCATGTTGCCTGGTTTATTTTCAAGATCGAGGACGGAACGAGAGCCAATCGGAACTGAGATGTTTAGTATATTGCTTTCGTGCTACTTCATTCGACACCCCTGTCAAAGAAGTGCAGCCGATATTGATATTCGATTCGAGCTGCATCTCGTTGCCATAACAAGATCTTTAATATCCTCTTGCACTTCGTCGTCATATCTCCAGTCATCCGCAAACGCGACAAATCCGCACAGAAATGCTCTTCGATTTTGACTCTCAAGTGGCCGGATTTTATTTCCAGAAAACGAATCAAAGTAGAGCTTTAGACGTATGCGAATACCATTATATAAACACGCTGGGGACTCCTGGGCGAGCTTTTCTGTGTTATTAGAGCTTAATTTTTCTGTGTCGTATGAACCGGCCCTTGGTTGCTTTAATCAATAGTGACGTATTAGTGGCGATTAGACCTTCTCCCCGGCACCTTTTCGCTCCTTCCCACATTTCATTTTTACCCTCTTCATGTATGATTTTTAAGCACTTCCAGCAACCCATTCAAATTGAATTTTGTTTACGCTCGACAAACAAGAGCCCGGAAACCACCTGTAAGCACGCAATTGTTTCCATCTAAAAATAGTTCTTTGCCCGTTTTCGTTCCGCTTGATCTGAAAAGGTCCATAACGGAGGGAATGTGGTCAACGACCGTGTCGATGGAGATGCCTCGAGGCACATTTATTTCGCGGTCTAAAAATGCAGCTCATTTGCAATTCCATCGGGCTCCGTATCGAGTGGAGTTTGAGCTGACTAATCAATTTCGCGAATGAGAGTAAACTGATCAAGCAAAATACGTGTCGTAGATATCGATGTCTCCTGTTTGTGCCGTCCGTTAAGCGACGATGAAACTCAAATTTAACTTATCGATTGCGGGTTTCGGCGACGCGTCTGAAGAATACCGAATTAATTCTGTTCCGGGAGTTATGTGCATTAAACTAATTCCGGGGAGTAATTAGAAAATAGCTGCTAATCCGCGTTAACGTCTTGAAAAATGAGTTGGAGCCGCGCTTATTGGATTATTCCTAGTGGGATGATGAATTTTTTGAATTAATCTCGTAATGGATGGAGAAAAAAGTGATTTTTATTAATTTGGGGGACTGGGGTGGAGACGGATGAGCGATGGCCGCAGTGACGGCGAAAGAAAGGGGCGACCTGAAAATTTTGTATTATTTTCGAGTATGAACGAATCTTCTTCTTAGTTAAATTTAAAAAAATGTGAAGAAACGATTTACACAATTTTCGAAAATATTGATGCAGCTGTAACCACCAACCAGTGTAAATACAATTTTGCACAACCGCATTATTATCGAACTGTATTCAAACTCGGAGTTTGCAGATCAGGTGTACCTGCCACAGATGGAACATTTCCAAGCATGTCGCTTTGTTAAAGTTATCCACGTCCTGAAAATTAATAACCAGCAATCTGTAAAGTAAAGCTTAAGGTCATCATTACAGAGTGCAGCAGCAAACGAGCTTTCCGAGTGTTTGTGGGATGAATATAATTCTAGATGCAAGACAAATTAATCCGGCAGACACAAAAGCCAGTTTGACGGAAACTCCATAAGCTCGTAACAAACAAAGTTGAGTCTGAAAAAACCTAAGCTTTTCATATTAGAAGCACAGTCATTGTAAATAAGAACACCATAAAAAGCACTCGGCCGTTGAAAAGATCCCATAAGTGTCGAGATTTTCCGCCGCCATTAATCAAATTTAATTATACATTCTAGGTATTTACGTGACTTTAAGTCACAATAAATCGTTTTTGCGGACCTAATCCTGCTCAATTATCTGTGAAAGCTGGCTTTTTGTTAGCTTTCGAATTTAAATTCCAGGCCGACGTTCACGGCAGCCAACGTAAACAAAAAATAGCAATTTTCTAGTGCCTTTTTTGTTGGCTTGCTCATGCCAAATCGTTCGAAACAATAGTAGAGCCATTTATTGGAAAACACAGAACGCTTCGGTATCGAATTCCTCCACAATGCGAATTCAGCTGACATGTTGGCATTATTGCAGGTGCATACACTACAGCATGCTTCGAAATGTTTCGTCATTCACTGAGGTCGGAAAATATCTCCGCGATTTGGCGCTCTTGTTCTAATTAGTCGATAAATAAAAACGCGAGTTTAAAATTGACGCGCCACTCTAATTAACGACACACTTCGATTAGCTGCCCACGAACCGAAATTTAATTCATCATGCGATATGAATGTCGTTGCAAAAATGGTGGATGCGCCGGGAGACAGCGTTACATGAAACATTAGCAATGATGGGAGATCTCCGCTGTGCATATTGATTGGCTAGGCGTAATTGGCATTAGGCAAGTTTATGGCATTATCAGCAAGAGTCTTCGTTTTCTCCAACTTTTAACAAGCTTAGCTTTTTCGGTCTTAACTGAATGAGATACGTGACGATGGCTGAAAGAAGCACACACACACGTACGAAAATGGGAGAAACTGGGCCAAAATGGCGTAGGTAAGGAAAAAATTCTATTAGGGCGAAGTGAATAAAACAAAATTGCTCGTCGTTGTTAAAGGCGAACGGGTATTGAAATGCTAATTGTGATTAGTCACAGCAGAAAACGTTAAAACGCTAACTTAATTAAACCTATTTTTATTCGAAAATATCAAAGTGCGATATTTCTCAAAACGGGTACTGAATTATAAAACAGTGACAAAGTTAAAACATATTTCTCGGATCAATACCTTGTACGTTATTACCGTTCATGTTCATGACATATGAAAAGTAGTTAAATTCACTGTTCGCTGACTCCTCAGAAGCTTATAAATCTGTTCGTTCACCAAGATGATAAGAGTTTAGACAGGTGACAGGTAACATCGCGCGGAAACAAATCTACTTACAAATTTATTTTTAGTCCAAAACAAAATTAATTTCTTCTATTGGTCTTAACACCTCGTACGATCGCACGCTAATGTTTTGAGCCTATGGGCGGATCGTTTTTGCCTGCCCTCAAACTACAAAGAAATTCACATTTTACCCTATAAAATTTCATTGACAATAACGGGACGGACAGTAGTTACATTATGGTAAGAAATATTTATGGTTCACACCAGTTCTCTGGAATTTGTCGGAGAAGATTTAGCAGGGAGTTGTTCCCATAAAATAATGGTCACTTTCGTTCGTGAGTCACGATGGTCCGGACATGAATTATTTTGCTTTCTAACATCTTTGGACCAATTGTTCCGTATAAAAAATTTCATAACTTTTTCAAATAAAATACTCTTAAAAAAAACGATATTGTCGTTGAGTAACATGTAACTGGCATAATAATAAAAACGTGCCATTTTTGTTAACTGATATTTTTTTCATAAATGTCGCAAATTTATTAAATTTGTCTGATCATCCCCACCAATAATGTGATGACGTCACTTCAAATTTATGCATAGTAAATGGGTTTTAAATTGTATACAGTAACATAGTCCTGCACATGTAGTTTACGACTCCGTGTTGAGTTTTTATCCGAAACGTCCAGATTTTTGGAAAAAAATCAAAATTATAAAACAATATTTTGCAATTTAATTTTGAAGTTGCAAAATCGAATAATTTGAAATCTTGCAGATGTTTTAAAGTCATGATAAACATGATACATTTTTAATTAAAATATATTTGCTTATCCCCTCTAAAAAATTTATGACGTCACCTCAAAATTTTGCAGAATAAATCCTATCTTAAATGTATAAAATATGATGAGTTTTTATACTTGTGATTTATCACTGCATTAATATTTTTTAGATTTGGTTATACAGGGTGTCTCAAAAAGTTAATGACTGAGTCAATTTATTTTATTGAAGAAAACAAGAATAGCAAAACTGAATACTTTGAAATATTGTAGATGTTTTGAAGTTTTTATAAGCATGGTGACTTTTTCGAAAATTTGATTAATCAAATATGCGCAAAATCAAAAATCGGAAAAACTGAAATTCACTAATACAAAAAACAGAAAATCTAAAAATACAAATCGGAAAAATCGAAAATCTAAAAATGGCTAATCAAAAAATCGAAAATTCAATGAATCAAATACCTAGGTCTATCGAAAAGTGGAAATTCACAAACCTCAAAAATTGAAAAATCGAAAATTGAAAAACGGGAAAACCAAAAAATCGAAAAGTCAAAAATTTGTAATATTGAAAATTAAAAAAATCAAAAACAAAAATAAAAATAATCGGAAATTAAAATAATCAAATTATATGAAGTATAAAAAATTGCAAAACCTAAAAACTGAAACGAACAGAAAAATCGAAAAAGCAAAAAATTGGAAAAACAAAAATTCGAAAAATCTAAAATCGAAAAAGTGGAAAATCGAAAATCTGAATAAAGAAACTTGGAAATTCTGAAAATTGGAAAATCGAAAACCAAAAAATAGGGAAGTAACAAAATTGAAGTGTAACACTTGAGAATGAAAAAATTGAAAAACCGAAAATTCTAAAAATCGACAATGGACAAAATGAAAATCGCAAAATTTAAATTGAAAAATTGAACATAGAAAAATCGATGAATTGAAAAATCGAAAATTCGACTACTCAAATTTTCTAAAAATCGAAAAATCATAAAACTGAAAAATCCAAAATTCTAATGGTCGAAAGTCTGAAAACTGAAAATCGAAAATTCTGAAAAGCGGAAAATAGAATATCGAAAAATTTAAAAGAAAGAAAATTGAAGTCTAAAAACCGAAGAATAGAAAAATTAAAAATCAAAAATTCGAAAAATCAAAACGGAAAAATTCAAAGATTTAAAAAGAAAATCGGTAAATCAAAACTCTGAAAATTGAAACTCGAAAATTTGGAAAATCGAAAAGTAAAAAAATTGAAGTCTAAAAGCTGAAAAATGGAAAACTGAACAATCGAAAATTGGAAAATCAAATATCGAAAAATCGAAGAGCCGGAAAATCGAAAATTTGATAAATCAGATATGCGAAAAACAGAAAATCTGAAAATACAAAACTGGAAAATCAAAAATCTAAAAATGGAAAAACCGAAAA